>NC_139231.1:116800216-119200216 GCF_977018435.1 Lepisma saccharinum
ATAAACGTCGTTTCTCACAACGTTACAACGTTATAAACGTCGTTTCTCACAACGTTACAACGTTTAGAAAGTCGTTGATTTTGTTTCTGTATTTTCCGTCGTTGGGTTTCCTCGTCATGTCGATCGTCACGAATCCGAAATCGTCACCGTTCCAGCAAGAAAAGCAGCAGCGTTCCGAAAATTGATTGTAGTTCATGTCTCCGCCTACGTAGTCATCGTACGCGTGCTTGAGGTTGGTGTGATCTTGACGAAACAAACATATGAAATTAGCGTTGTCGCGTACTAACTGTTTTGGAATTTTGGAAAACGTTTGAGCTAGGTAAAAACAATCCATTTTTTTTGTGACGACCTTGCGTGAAAAAGTTGCGAATTTCATTTTGATTTTCCAGGATGGCGTCGTCGAACACAACGACTGAATTTTCACGACAATCGTCGAGTGGTTTTATTTCCGAGGCGAACGTTACAATGTCCAGACTATCGTACAGTTTCATCAGTTGCTAGTATTTGGATTGCTCCAAACTTTTCGAGAACACGTACATTTACCTGGCAACCAGTACTGCGGACCGGGTACCAAACTTGAGAAAAAATTGGAGAGAGGGGACAAGAGTGTGAATCCGTTGGACGCCGCATGCAAAAATCACGACATTGCTTACAACACCACGCAGACGGATCTGGATGCACGTCACGAAACAGACAGAAAATTAGAGCACGCAGCTTTCGAAAGGTTCGTGAGCAGAGACGCATCACTGGGTGAACAGGTCGCTGCACTGGGTAGAGTCCAGCGCAGATAATTCTGCCGTGCGATGCGCGAAACAACTAAAGAAGCAGTGTTGCTAATAGAGCAGATAGAAAAATCACTGCAGTGCGCCGATGCACAGCTGTTACGTACAACAATAAAATTAGAGAATTCAGGTCTATCTAACGTTGAGTTTTAAACGTCATGCATTATACCAGGACTAGGATTAATATGTACTAACAAGTAACTTTGTATGTAGCTACATACATATGGACTAAAAATTCGCAAAATATGAACTAACACATAAGTAAAATTACCAAAAATACTGCAAAAAAAACTTCTTCATACGATTCCTTATTTGAGTAATTTCAAACAAAATAAAAAAATATATATATTATTTTTCATTGCATTAATGCACTGGTGGCGTTTTAACTTTTCACTTCCAAAACCCGTATACACCGGTATGGAACTGCAACGGCAGATAATAACATGCCAACGTGTTAAACCGCTACAATTGCACCATAACACTCCTCCTGAAGCAGTATTATTATTTCCTCTCTGAGATCGGCGACAGTCGGTTGCCTTTGTTGTACATTTACAAAGGATGCCGGCTTCCACAACAATAACAAGTACATATACTGCCACTAGACGATAAGATGCGTGGCTTTTTCTTTTGTTATGAACCAGGGCCGGCGCTAGTCATTTTGCCTCCCTGGGAGGTGGCGGCAGATGCTTAGAATTTCCCGAGCTTGGCTATGCAAGGTTTTTAATTTCAACTTCGACAGAACTGGAGGCATTATGGAATTTAACATTCATTAGCAAACACACACTTTTACATACACACACACAATACACGCACACACACGTCAAACCGGCCAAATACTTAGTATAAAATAAAAATATGGTGCTTCCAATCCAACAAAACTCACCGCCACTTTACCTGCCTTTTCCCCTTCCATGACAGAAATAGTGCTTCATTATTACAGTTGGCAACACTAGTTACTAGCTAGCCAATAAACATGCACTGCATTAAAAAAGCAAGCACTACGCCGTGCTATATTGCCACATTAGCGTCCCTACCGAACAGTGGGAACCGCGAGCTGGAGCGCTATTCAATTGTTTTCAATAATGTTTGCACGAGTGTGTCCAGGAATAGAATAACAATATGGCAACAATAGCGAAGATTATCGAGCAGGGTAGAACACATAATGCTAAGAGAGAGGGAGACGAAACGAAAATTCGTTTCTACGCAACGGCAAATTTACGTGTGTGGCACTCTACCCCCATCGGCATGAACACGAAACAAAAAATTGGGGTGGGGTATATAAATAACATAAAGTGAAAAATAATAATAATAACAACATGTCTCGTATAACTGATTTGCCGCCCGAGCTACTATGTAAAATATTTAAACACGCAGTAAACGGAGATTGTGAGGATGTAGGGAAACTTGTAATCATAGCAAAAACAACGCCGGAATTTCGCATCCCTTGTGAAATGGTTCTCAAGAACCATCTTCGGGGGATCAGTGGCCTGAGGTGCAGTGATCTCAACATTCTGCTTTCGGCTGCAGGGGAAAAATTGAACGAAAGGTCGGACGAACTGCACGAGGCGATGCAGGGAAGAAAACAGTACACAGTAGATTGGTACAAGTCTATGCAGGAGAAGGAAGATATCATTACGCACATCATCGCGTTTTTCCGAAGCACAGACTTTCTTCCTCTGTTAAAAATAATAATAATATATATACATGTCAAAAAAAACAACTTGAAGTTGGCAATAGAAATATTTTTTCCACACTTAGAGCACAGTTTGGTCGCACATATTCGCTTTCCCGGCACACAAGTACGACAGTGCCTTTGAAAATGTTTACTTGACACAGCAGTTTGGCACGTAGGGGCAATTTTTTACAGAACGCATAATGCAGAGATTTTTTGGGGGTATGTTATTTAATATCCAATGCTGTGCAATGCAAAATATAATTGCTCACTTTTTTTTTTAACTATTTTCTATGACCTTATTTGGGTTTTTTCGCCAAATTATATGCTTCTAGTCTCCTATACAATACAATATACGTACAATATTGTCAACAGTATTATATTTGAGCAGGTCGCTTGTCACCTAAACACTACAGCTCACAGGTTGGGAAAATCTGACATGAAAGCAGATAATACGCTTATGCCTTATTTATATATAATTTTCACGGGGCGTACAATATTGTCAACGGTATTATATTTGAGCGGGCCGCTTGTCGCCTAAACACTACAGCTCACAGGTCGGCAAAATCTGACATGAAAGCAGATAATACGCTTATGCCTTATTTATATATAATTTTCACGGGGCGTACAATATTGTCAACGGTATTATATTTGAGCGCGTCGCTTGTCACCTAAACACTACAGCTCACAGGTCGGGAAAATCTGACATGAAAGCAGATAATACGCTTATGCCTTATTTATATGTAATTTTTATGGGCGTACAATATTGTTAAGAGCGTCAGTTTCCATAGAGCTCTTTTTTTCCATCTTCCCTCTATAGACCGTGTTAAAAATGTAAACATAAACATTGGTGAGGTCTTGCCCGGTCCTCCCGTAACTCCCGGTTTAGGTCAGTCCCTGTTGTTGCCAGTGCAAATTCACCGGCATACGAAGTAAGAAATAAGCGCTTGTTTTAATCAGTTGTGCGACGATAGTCAAAAAAAAGCATTTGTTAAAGTTCTACTATGAAGAAGTGGACGTCTAGAATCCGTCGAATAATCAACTGCAGAGCAGATTATTAAAATATGACTTGTCTTTGTGGCCGCCAGTTCTATAGCACACTACGTACATACAAGTATATCATGTACGACGAACGTTTATACAGTATATTAAATTATTTTGTAAATAGAAAAATAAGAGAAAGATAATTCTATAAAACTAATGATACTATTATATGATATAAAGTATGCTTAAGTGAATCTTTGCCAACAAATCTGCAGCTGTAATAACACATAACAAATGCTAGTAAATATATATGCTTTCAACGTCTTCTTTCTGCATAAGAGATTTAGAAAAAATCTATGATATAGCATGCCACTTTCACCCGCACGAATTTACTTCAAGCAACAAGAGAGTTTTCAGACTGAAGCGACAAGTGATATCGGAATTTCGCACAGAAGCATTCGATCTAAAGCAAACAATTCATCAGTCACGCTTGTGCAAATAACAGGCCGGGGCAACACAATGCAAGGTATTGATAAAACAGTCTAGTCCGAGCAACAAGCGACACCTGCAATTTGTCGTTCGGAAGGTGTTGTTTATTTTTTAATGTTGGTTTCCAAGAGAGACGTATCGCTGCAGTCTGAAAGCTTCCTTTCGAACCAATTCACCACGAGAAAATGCACGTGTCGCTTGGACTGGACTGTTGTTTTCTCAGTACAATACATCGTGTCGCCTCGCTCTGTTGTACTCGTATGCAAGGTGAATTGTTTCATTTAGAGTAAAGAGGCTGTTGCTTGTCGCTTCGGTGTGTAATCGAAGCACGACAAGCTGCACGTGTCGCTCAGATTCCCAATAGCGTGTATTGTGCCGCCTGAGACTTGATTTACCATGAGTGGTAAATGCTTATTTATAGACTAAATGGGCCTGTGTCGCTTCGGTTTGAAGCCTCACTAAGAGGCGTGCTTTTCACCACAACACAATACGCAGATAAACAATCAGCATGCTTGTAACAAAATGCAAGTCGCAAATATTCTTTCCCGGGTACCAATTCTTTCTCGTTTTGCTTGTATCAACAGGTTTCGTCTGTCTACGTCCTTCGGAAACCTACGAAGTAATACTTAATTCAATAAATTTGTTCCCAATCGAACTGTACAACCATATGCTACACAGCTGACACCCTATTTCCTTGTAAAAAAATCTCCACTTTGCCCTTTCATATTAACGTCCATAGTATTGTAAGCGTAACCGAATGTTCGAGGGGGGCCAGACGAGTGCGCATGCTCCGCAGTAGCTCCGCCTTTAACACCGTCTATACAGTGAAGCTGCAGAAGACACAATTAGCTAACCTAGCATACAACATACCTTCCTAATTAATATGGATATTGTCACACATTCCTCTTATTTTATACTGTTGTAAATAGAAAAGATTATGTATGGTAAATGTTTTGTACATTATAGGAAAAAAATGCAAAATATCCTCCAATTTTAATTCGAATCGAGTCGAATTTTTACATATTTCCACGCCGCCACATATTGTCCTATTTGCTTCTTTTACTTGCCTTGCTTAATTAACTCTCGCTAATTAGCATTTTTTTGGAAGAAGTCAACTAGAACAACATATGGCGGTATGAGAAATATGTAAATTAAAGAACATTTTAGCAATATATGGGCCCTAGCAATTAGCTTTATCGACTAAGAGTACTCTTTCAAACGTCTTTTGCTAATCGTATTACTAAACGAGGACGTTTAAAATTTTTGGGTGTTGAAAAAGTTTGACCCTACTTTTTATTTCTATTGTTTGCTAATAGATGGCGCTAATAGTACCCCCTCCCCTCCCCTCTCCCCTCTTCTCCTCTGCTGTATGGCAAATAGCACAAACATAGAAATCAAGATTTTGGAGAGCAAAACATAAAATTTGCATGCATCTGATATCGAACCGGGAACTTTTATCTTTCGGGGAGTCAACATTATTTTTTACTCAGTCGTCATATAACATTGAACACACGCAAAGATTCACATGTGCTTTTATTATTTTGTGTTCGGTAAGTACAAGTATAATCTTACATAAATTATTGTTTAATTTAATAAATTGTAAACTCAAAACCTGCTAAACTAACACTCCTTCTGTATTTCATTAAACTATTGAAAGCGAATGTTGCGTGCATGCGGAAATAACACAAAAAAAAAAAACCGGATGAAAGCAATTTAAAATCACTGGGGCAAGGTCAGTATTACGAGAGCGTAAAAACACGTGTTTTCATTCAACTTCGAAAAATAAGAATGAATGTGTGCATACAGAACACATATGCTTTCTTTTCACAGTTGTAAAAACATATAAATTGTACATGAGGTAAGTTACAGGAAGGCTCTCTCTTTTATGTCTGTGTATATGTTGTACAATTAGGTACAAGTTGTTGTACAATTAGCTCCTTGCTTTAGGCTAGGTTAGGGTGGGTTAGGTTAGGTTAGGTTAGAGTAGGTTAGGTTAGGTTAGGTTAGGTTTGAGTAGGTTAGGTTAGGTTAGGTTAGAGTAGGTTAGGTTAGGTTAAAGTAGGTTAGGTTAGGTTAGGTTAGAGTAGGTTAGGTTAGGTTAGGTTAGGTTAGGTTTGAGTAGGTTAGGTTAGGTTAGGTTTGAGTAGGTTAGGTTAGGTTAGGTTAGAGTAGGTTAGGTTAGGTTAGGTTTGAGTAGGTTAGGTTAGGTTAGGTTAGGTTTGAGTAGGTTAGGTTAGGTTAGAGTAGGTTAGGTTAGGTTAGGTTAGGTTAGGTTAGGTTTGAGTAGGTTAGGTTAGGTTAGGTTAGAGTAGGTTAGGTTAGGTTAGGTTAGGTTAGGTTTGAGTAGGTTAGGTTAGGTTAGGTTAGAGTAGGTTAGGTTAGGTTAGGTTAGGTTTGAGTAGGTTAGGTTAGGTTAGGTTAGAGTAGGTTAGGTTAGGTTAGGTTAGAGTAGGTTAGGTTAGGTTAGGTTAGGTTAGGTTAGCCAGTGAAAAATCATATAGTAGAATTTTTTGTAGAGTGGGTTGGTAACACCGACGAGCCTCAAATAATAATTTCAAGCCTCAAATAATAATTTCGAGCCTCAAAAAAGAAACATCCAATAAAATTGCCAGATGTAAACAGAGGGCAATAAACCCCCCTCATAAAAAGCTACAGTAAAAACCCACAGGTCGCCAACTCTGTGCCCCTCAAAATATACATCATAAAAGGCTACGACAAGCCCCACGAGCCCCAAATGAAAATTCAGTACCAGGCCACTTGTACTACAACATTTTCAAAGACACTGTCGTACTTGTGTGCCGGGAAAGTGAATATGTGCAACCAAACTGTGCTCTGCCCCACCGAGCTCCAAATGATGGTTCGAGCTCCAAATGATGATTCAGTACCCGGACACTGGGTCTACTATTAACGAAATAGTAGTGGACAAATTACATAGCGATACTTGTGCACCCCACTGTACCTATCCAATCAGCAGACAATCTCAACGATCTTACATTTCCAAAACTGTAAGAGGTTGGGGTAGATTATTTCATCCAAGCCCCATATTCTTTGGAAGAACTTTTTAAAAGCAGTTGTCAATGTTGTACTTCCCACAATATCTTCGCAGGATAAAATAAATACACACTGAATTCATATCAATTTGACTGCAGATGATAATTGAATATCGACAAGCAGAGCTGACAACATATTAGAAACTAATCATTCCACCTTGCGGCTAATTTTTGTACTTTTATGACACTTTCTATTACAAGTGTCTAGATAACAGTACATGGAATCAGTACAATTCTACTGAATGGTCTAGGAGGAAATCTAAACAAATCTAAAACTGTCAGAATTTAGAATATCGGCGTTGTTCCTCGAAAAAGCGAAAGCTATTATTCAAATGGCCAAGCCTTAAGAGTTAGATTAAATCAGGTTTAAACAAAGGGTATGTTTAATAGCTTTGTAGGTTGTACGTTAGTCAAACGGTTTGGTTCACTATTAAATTATTTTAAATGCCATAACTAATAGGCTATTTCCGAGGTTGGATTCCTCATGCATAGAACAAACATGAGTTATTTGATCATTCTACGCGGAGACCATACACCAAAAGCTCCTTTCACCGGCGAGGGTGGCTGGCCGCTGGCGGATGTAATCTGATCAAGCACCTCATTGCTCTCTTCTGACGTTTCGTTTCTCCACAGCCCCCCCCCCCCCTTCACTTTTTTCTTTTTTACGCTTTCATTCTCTCCTATTATATGGCTATCCAATGCCTCTCTGTTTTGCATTTGTTAACTCACTCTGTTTCCCTTGCCATGTCTCTTTCTCTCTCTCTCTCTCTCTCTCTCTCTCTCTCCCTCTCTTTTGTTAGTTTACATTTTCTCTATTGCTCCCTCTCTCTCTTTCCTTGCTATGTTCTTGCTATTAACTTCCATTGTCATTATTGCTTTCGCCCCCCCCCCCTCCCCGTTTATATCTCTCGCACATTATTTTTGTTGATTTAAATTCACTTTATGAACAGATAGGCTAATCGGGACTGAACCTACAGGTTAAAGTGGAACGTTACCACATCGCCATCGGGAGACTCTCTCTCTCACGCTCACAAACGCTTCCTCTTGCTTCAGTTGCCTTTTCAGCCTCTATCTCTTAGTGCCTCCCCGATGGCGCAATGGTGGCGTCGTCGCCTTGTAATCAAGGGGTCCTGGGTTCGATACCCGGTGAAGGCACATAGTGGTTCGGATCCCACTTTAAACTGTAGGTCCAGTCCCGATTAGCCTAGCTGTGCATAAAGTGGACTTAAAACACCAATTCAATCAATCAGCCTCTATTTCGACGATAGCGTAGATTTAACGTTGTCGCCCAGCAATTAAAACGTCCCGGATTCGATTCCCAGTGGAGGCACAATGGTTTGGATCCAACTCTAAACAGTCCCAATACGCTTAGCTCTCCCTCCCCCTCTCTCCTTTTCTCTCATTTATTCTCTCCCATTCTTTCATCCAAGCCCTTTGATCATTCTACCATCAACGCGCTTAACCATTTCCACATAGAACGAGTATCAGCTACGATTGAGTTATGCGTTTCATTTCTCCTTTGGCACGAATTTCAAACAGAAGCTGCTAACATTTCCATTTGTGTAACTTTATACCTAGCTATAGAGGCTTATAAATTAACCTACATTTTTTTACATACTATAGAGGCTACAATCATATAGTCTCCCTCTGCAGCTATTAAACAATTGCTACAACCATTTGTTAGCGAACTCTACTATTTCACCACCGCAGTGTATACTCCAAGATTCGAGTCGCAGCGTGGGAGTCCTTTATTCAAGTCCCTTCATGTAATCATCGTTCATCCGCATCGTTTCGATTAGCCTGCAGAGGCATAAAAGCGACGCAAATAAGAGAAATACAAGTGCGAAATGCATACATAATTCATTCAGGTTATATCACATGGAAGAATTGAGATTATACCAAGACATTTCCTCCACATTAAATTTATACATATCGCAAAATCAGATTCGTTTTCATGGACGTCCGAAAGGGAGTGGCAGGGGGGGGGGGTGGGCACAGGACGACCTTAAAAGAAATAAATATAAGCTTCGTTTGTACACTTACAGAGGGGAAAACTAATTGCTACAAAATAGGCAGTATTACATATAAACTAAGATTGTAACTGACTACTACATAGTAAACACTGAAGTGAATTTGCAATCGCGACATCTATGTTCGTTGTTGACGTTATGCATTTTCCTCGAATCAAACTGAAAAATAATTCCAGATATAAATGTTTCCAGAGCGAAATGAATCTTCATTGCGACTTTCATTTGCTCTACGAGCGTTATTCAGGGAAAAGAAAACAATTTATTGTGCAACAAAATAAAATTTCATTGAAAGTGTTAACTTTGTCATGTCTTATTATCGAAATATCCGATCCGTAAGAAGACTGCATTATCATTGTGGGCCTGGGTTCGATACCCGGTAGAGGCATATTGTACAGTGGTTAGGATCCCACTTGAAACTGTAGATCCAGTCCAGATTGTCCAATCTGTGATAAACTTGACTCAAACCAAAAATTCAAATATACTGATGCCCAGCTTTTGCCTACTTCCAAATTACGTTTTAGTTAAGTTCACAGATTGCAAAAATAAAAATATTAGCACATCATAACTTTGAATAGCATATTAACTGGATTATTATATTCATATATATTAACTTGTGCAATCACTAAAATAGTAATTTTATAAGACATTCTAAATTGTTAAATTTTTATCAACAACTTTTTGAACAAAATAAATATGTATCAATGTTCCAAATAATTTAACATTTTCCTCACTAAAAGAGTTCATAATTGTATGAATGGTAACTTTGGTCAGTCACAATACCTTTGAATCTACATGTAGATGACTCTGCCACCACCTTTAAGAGATTAGGCAGTATCTGAGAACAGATTTATATTACTGTTATTTTAACACAGTTATCTAAATACAAAATTATTTATATTTACGTGTATGTGTAATTAGTGTCTGTCAATGTAAAGAACAAATACAATTATTAGGTGTTACGAAAGAACTTCAATGTGAAAATTTATATCCAAAGAAAAATAGGCTACGTGTGTTTTGTAGATTAATATACACTGTTCCGTCTGTTTTGTTTAATATTCTACACAGGCACTGAACTAGTAAGTCATAAATACGTAAAAAAATAGAGAGGCAAGGTAAGCAATTAAGGTGAAATAATGAGTTGGTGGTAGGTTTATTCGCAGCTTCGTTAGGTTGTTGCACAATATAAACTATTGAACAAATTGATTCAAGATGTAACTTTTAAACCATTCTTTTGTTCGACATTTCTTTATTGTTCTCTTGCGGTTGCTCTTCGCCTCGTGAACTTGCTTTTGGGAACGCACTTCTTCGCCATTGCTTATATTTCTTTACACGATCTGCATTTGTTTCTTTTCATTTACTTGTTCATTTCAAAATAATACTATTTTTGTTCTTTTACACTTGTATTCAGATTTATTCTCATGCACCGAGACTTATTTATATTTACCGTAAATAAACACTATACTATTTTAATTTGGCTTATTTTACATCGCTTTTATGCCACTTTTGGCTAATCGCGAAGATCAGAATGGGTGATGATATGGTGAAATTGATGAAGGTCACTCGCAAGGAATATCCATGAACAGTCCAGGATTCGATTGGTTGATTTATTAAGTTGGTGTTTCAAGTCCACCTTATGCACAGTAAGGCGTATTGGGATCGGACCTACAGTTTAAAGTGGGATCCGAACCACTATGTGCCTCCCGAGTATCGAACCCGGGATCCCTTGATTACAAGGCGACCACGCTACCACTGCGCCAGCGGAGAAGTCCAGAACAGGATTCGAACCCGTGACTGGGGTGTAAGAGGTGACCCAAATGTGTGCCAAAACGATGTTGCACAGCGATACATACTCGCTGTACTGGAGGGGTGCAAGGGGTTACCCTTTCTCAAGACACCCAAATGTTAATCTCACATCCATGTAGTACATGCGAACTGCATTTTTTAGACAGGGAGGTTCTTTCGTCCGGACAAATGGCCAATATGGCCAATATGTGTCCTGCACTGTCCATACGTGTCTGCTTCATCTTATCATCATTCATCCTCACCTTCGCAATTAGCCAAAATTGGCAGAAACGCGAAGTAAAATACAACAAAATCACTCAATCAGTCGTGTAATCATGATTCATCCTCACGATTACTCAAAGAGTGGCAGAAAAGATAAGTAAAATAAACTAAATCAATACGTGATCCTGGAATCGTAGTCATCGCGTTGGTCGGCAAAACTCTTTTCTGTTGTACTGAAATTACACGACTCGAGAAAGAAGAACTGAAAAAAGAAATAAAGAATTCATTCGATCAAAGAAATATTGGAGCAAATCCAAAACGAAACCCTAAAAATGGCAACACTGATCCTCTAGTTAAAACAGCCTGCATTACTCTTGCTCCCATGTATCATTTATCCACAGGCGGATATTAATTCCATACAGTATTAACTTTACAGTAGAACGCAAATGTTCCACGACACACTGGAAAGAGTAATGAAATGGGGTTTCATCGTCTCAATACAAACGTCAAGATTTCCTTAAGAGACGACTGAAGATAATTTCGACATAATATGCCTCCAAGCTAATGTAATGATGTTTTAACAGCAAATATTCCACGGCATAGGAGTTGCGTTTCAGAAATTGTCTCTCATATTCTGCCTGTGGTTTGCTTGCATATCCTCCCACAGGTCTACGAAATCTCTCATACCTCTGTCTCTTTGATGTAAACTTGAATCTCGTATTCGACTTCCTCGTTATAGACAGAAAGAAGCAAGGTCTCTGAGGGAAGACCGGTGAACTCTGCGGAAATTGCAATGTGGCAGAAACGTAACGAAAAATCCCGGAAAAGTGGGACAGAAATGGAGAACTTCATTACAGATTTTTCTCTCGTGTTGGTTATATATAGTTGTCGTATTGAAATGTCATGGACGATTTCGCTCAGATTTAAACCTGGAACAGTACGCTAAGGTATGTACAGTCAACAGCAATACAAATGGGACAACTGGATCCTGAAATACTGGCTACTCTTCAAGGCGTTAAGTGTATTGACTAACTCCACAGAGGTAGTACAAGTTGCCATTGAAAATTTGCTATTAAAATCCACTCCTCGTTGTAGAGTTATGCAACACACATGGAAAAAGTACCTCTCCCGTGCAGCCTTAATATCAATAGTCTTATGAGGTATATTTCTTTCCACGGAGCAAGCCCGAGCATAATAACGGCTGAGAAGGGAAGAAAGCGAGCGGAGTGAGCAAATCAGTGCGCGCTGCTCCAAACGGCTGTTAGCTGCCGTCACGTTTTCTCCTCCATGCACTCACTTCCCCTCTCACACTTCATTGGTGTAGCCTCTCGAGTCACGACTAACGCAGAGGATTTGTTTTCCTTCGTTCGCTCCACAGATTCCTGGGACAAAGTGTAGCTATGAAAGTTCAAGTTTACTATTCCTCAATGTACGGAATTTGTGAAAGTTGTCAAAATAGGTAAAACGTACGAACTACAATAAAGTGAAAGCGGTTTCCCTCCCATACAAGTTGGTTTTTCTAGTGTCCCCTGCCAAAAATAGACGTTTAGCAGACCTCCGTGGCAGGGTGGTTAGCAGAACGCGTTACGACGTCAGGGATCCTGGGTTGGAATCTCGGCTGCGGATTGATGTTCTTTGTGTTCTTTCATCCATTTTCTCATATCTCAACTTATACTCATCTTTGAGATTACGCAAGTGGCACAAAACCGGCAAACCAAATCAATGAATAAATGGAACAGGCGTTACTTACGTCGGAAACTACACTCGCTCTCTCTCTCTAGGGAGTTTGAGGATCAAGCTGGCGCATAACGGTAGAGAAGGGAGAAAGTGATGGGCGGAGCAAAGCTGTGTGACCTGCTACAAACGTCTAGTATATTCGGCCGCGTTTTCTCCTCCATGCACTCCCTTCCCCTCTCGAGCACTCCGAGTCCCACTTGCGCAGAGACTCGTTCGCTTGCTCCAGAGATTCCCAGGACTGAGTGAATCAACATCAGTCAGTTCGTTAAAGAGAGATAATAGGCTATCGATATCTCGAGCCTGTTTAGTACCCATGGAACAATAAGCACAGCACCATCTTGCCTTTGTTCCGGCACGTTCATTAATGTAGAACCATTTCAATTCGGTTCAGTTAAAGCCTGTTAACAGATCGCTGGAAATTTCAAGCTTGCTGAATCGTCTGTGGCTGCTAGTTGCATATTCGATGCATCATTCGTTTTTATTCCATCTCGTGAGAACTAGTTGCCGACAGGGATATAGATAACATCCTGCTATAATACCAAGTGGGTTTCGCAGAACGTGCAATTCCAACATGCATATTTATGTCACGTCCACGGGATATCAATTCATACCAACTCCTTCCCCACCCCAGGTATCCAACCCGTCTGACACATCCACCGAAGCATGATTGCTCCCTCCCTCCTCCCCCTTTCTGTCATGCGTTTTGAAATTTGATGCGCCGAGCACGTTCCGAATGAAGGATCATTTTCACGTACTCATGTTTCTGGTTATGTGAACACGCGTGATTTACTTGTAACCTTCCCGGGTAACACAAGAACCAGATCAACACAGATCGTTTGGCGTATGTGATCACTCGACAGAATGTATATGCAAATATGTTTCCATTGCAAAGTTACGTAACAAAAGTAATTGCTCTCTTGCAGGTTTTGGAAAGCAACGTTAAGTAAATGTAATCACACTTTTCAAAACTTTCTGAAAGTGTAAGTACACTTTACGCTCAGATAGGCTAACTCATACTGGACCTACAGTTTGAACCGAGATCCGAACCACTGTGCAATATGCCTCCACCATAGAGTGACCAACTTTTGGCATTGAACAATAGTGCTGTTGGAAAGAAAGAAAAAAATGGAAGAATATTTCACTTCCGGCGGAGAACGTGCCCTTTGGAGGGTAGATACTACATTAATTCCCGAACCTAAAACGCCCCAGACCCCAAGTATTTAAGCCCTCGTTTGTCTGTAATGGCGTCTTCAAAATGGCTGTCATGACGAAGATTCTAAACCTGAAACCGGTTAGTTTATTGCAGTTATTTATCATTCATGACATCTTAATTTCAAATAATTTCCAGTTTATGACTGTATTATGATAATAGGAAATTAAAAAGACCCACTTTATCAAATAATATTAAACATGGCGGCCAATATGGCCGTGAAAATTCTAAAAATAAACCTTTCAGCTATTTTATCATGTTTTGGATCAAACCTTATGCTTTGGATGTGCCAGACAGTGGCGTAGAATGGGCATTTCGGGTGGGAACGCCAAGTCCGAAGGAAGGGTCGGTCCGTTTTTGCTTAATAATTTACTTATGGTATTAGTCGCCACAGGCATTGTTTGCCTAAAATCAGCTGTGTTTTCAATAAAACATCATCATCAATGCATGTTTTAGCTAGAAAATTAGATGCCTCACTATGCCACAAATGTTTTGAACTCTTTTCTTTTTTACCTTTCGGTATGTCGCAAGTCATTAAAAAACCTACCTGAATCACAAGCGCCTCTGCACAACAGTAGACGTCATTGTTGTGGAGGATCCAACTACATTGATTTTGTTTATTTTATTTCGCTTTTCTACCACTTTTCGTTAATCGCGAATATGAATATGAGTGATGATATTGCAGAAGGAACACTCACAAAGGACACCCGTGGTCACGCCGGGATTCGAATCAGAGGCCTCTGTCGTCTTGGCGCGCTGTGCAAAACACACTGACATGGAGGTGGGTGGACGATCCAACTATCGTATACTCATCTGACGTAACAGTGACGATTAGTAATTCAGACCACTGTTTATTGCATCTTGAGAATGTTGATAAACATTTTAAATTAATTTTGTCCAGAGACCATTCAATGTTAAGAGCTTTCAAATGAATGCTAAACATTTCCATTGACACAATATTAAACAGTTAGATTTACTAACGAAATAATAATAATATTAATAAAAAAGGAATAGTTTTGCGGGTTAAGTTGTAGAGCAGCCACAGGCTGAACTTTTACCACGAGGACTTTACCAACTTATTTGACAAAAACTTTCTTGATATTTTAGTTTTTAATGCACATCTATGTTCGTGCGATAAATTATACAATGCAGTGGCCATTAAGAAGTGGTATACGGGTATTTGGGTTTGGTAAAGTTACGTCAGTCAATATTGCGTATTGTAGCATCACATAGTACAAATGGCACGAGCGCGAAGAACCGGGTAGGAATTGTACAGCTGTCGTCTGCTTCAGAAGGCAGGAACGGTCACATGAACCAATCACCGTAGCCCTCTGCTCCGTACGCTGGCGTACGAGAGAGCATTTGCACGCGTGCTGTAGAGATCAAAGTTTTCCCTCCAGAAAGGCAGCAAGGAATATAGAGTCCTTTACGCCGAACCTGCCCGCCGTCCGACCAGGAAAGGGACTGGAAAAAAATGCTAGCACGAGTGTTGTTAGAGGAGCGTTGCAAGCGGATCGCGAAAAATAGCTATTATAATGCCATCAAGGTCAAATATATATGAAATTAGTCAAGTTTTACTTTATATTTACAGCATTTACGCATTTTTGAAATTTTAAATCTGGGAACGCCGGGCGTACGGGCCTACTATAACGCTACGCCACTGGTGCCAGAACGCAACGGTAGCATCCAAAATAGTGTCAGACTAAACCCATGAAATAAAAATAGTTCAGTTTTTGACAATCTGTATATGTACAGGGTGTTTCAAAAGTATGACACCATAAAACAACTGCATTATTAGTGCAGATGGCGAGAAATGGAAAGAGTGGAAAGTTGTTGGAAATATGAGGTTTTCAATATAATGTGCTTGAATTTTCGACGTAGCATGCACCGTTGAGGCTGTACCCTAATACGAGCCTCAATGAGAACTGACATTGCCTTGTTGCTACATGCTTCGTCCTTAAGGGGGCATTTACGTTATCGCAACACTTTACTGTACTCTGTAAAGTGAAAATGATGCGCAAAATTGGAGGCTAAGTAATATGTGTATGTGTGTGTGTGTGTGTGCAGACACACACACGGACACAACTACAAAAGCCTGTAATTGTGGTTAACGTTACCTGAAATAGAGGTTGTTCATTAGGGCATAGTGATATGAACAAAGGATAAAATTTCGAAACGAAAGGGGTCTTTATTTATTCCCTTCTAATCGACGCGCTCCATGCGTGCCACTGGCCCTTCGGCTGTGCCAGAGATGTCTGGAGGAGACGCAGCGTGATGACGAAAGATAGCAAGCCGTAACACACGAATCATTACATATTTTAATATTTTTCTTCTCCTGGTTTTGGTCCACTTCACTGTTTCCTTCATTTTGATGAACGGTACCAGATGTCTTTCCTATATTCATTGAGACACACAACTTACTCGATACGGCGAACCTAGGGCACCGAAGGCGAAGACTGCGTGAACCGCTACCCCCGTAATCGTCATTATTGTTGGCATTTCCGGCATGTGCCAACAGAAGATGTCTGAGGGCAAATTTATTTTAGTGGTGATCTACACTGACTAGAAGGGGAAAAACTAAGACCCCTTTCGTTTCTAAATTTTATCCTTTGTTCATATTACTATGTCCTAATGAACAACCTCTATTTCAGGTAACATTAACCACAATTACAGGCTTTTGTAGTTGTGTGCGTGTGTGTGTCTGCACACACACACACACACACACATGTTACTTAGCCTCCAATTTTGCGTCATCACTTTCAATTTACCGAGTACAGTAAAGTGTTGCGATAACGTAAATGCCCCCTTAAGGACGAAGCATGTGGCAACAAGGCAATGTCAGTTCTCATTGAGGCTCGTATTAGGATATAGCCTCAACGGTGCATGCTACGTTGAAAATTCAAGTACATTATATTGAAAACCTCATATTTCCAACAACTTTCCACTCTTTCCATTTCTCGCCATCTGCACTAATAATGCAGTTGTTTTATGGTGTCATACTTTTGAAACACCCTGTACATATACAGATTGTCAAAAGTTGAACTATTTTTATTTCATGGGTTTAGTCTGAAACTATTTGCAAGCCCCAGATAAACTTCCTCAACCATGTTTCTAATATGGATGTGTTCCCCCTCAAGGTCTGGTTCCCAGGTTCAAATCCTGGATGAATTCCCCCAGCCAGACCCTCCCGTCCGTTTCCAACTATGGGCGCTCCAACGGACTTCCCCTTTTTTCTTCCTCCGTCCGTTCCTGAGTACAGGCGCACCAACGGGCAATCCTATTTGTCTAACTCCCCTTGCTCTTTGTGAATAAGGCTGTACCTTTGTTTGGGCCGTTTTCCTTTATTTATAGTGACCTGTTAGTTCGAGTCCCTTGACAGGTGTTTTGGGTAGTTATATTAGAAAATTATTATATTAATCCTTTAGCTCGGGAGTAGGCCTCTCTCATTTGAAGAGTAGAAATAATTATTAAATGCAGAGCATAGTTTTTTTTTAGATTAAAAAAATGTACAATGGGAAGTGCTGACATAGGAAATGTTCGTTATAAAGGTCTCATACACTGTCAAAGGTTCTGTAATAGTTCTGCACTTATTCTGTAAAAGTAATTATTTTTATTTAAGCACTGTAAAGAATTTACTCTTAATACCTCGCACTTGTTCTTGTCAACAGTTACTAGTTCGCTTTTGTAATAAACATGTTAAATCGAGCTGCAGTTTCTCTGAATCACTGTTTTCACTGTTATCGTTGTTCTCGTGACTTGCACTGTTCCTACCAGCAAGCCCCGAGGTAAATATTAGAGATCTCATGTCTACGACTGTACATTTATGGGTAAACTATGCAACGTCGCCCCTTTTGTTAAAGTTTCACATTTCTCTTAAAAATGTTGCAAACGGCTCTGCGCAGCCGGTGTATATATTTCAAGGTACTAGTAATAATACTCTTTTTAAGTTAAAAACCTTAATACCCTAAGGTAAGTCATAGTAAGGACCAAGTTGCAAGTTTGTGTTATAGACCCCAACGTAAGTAAGTAGTTGCGTGGGGCATGATGTTGCACTGGCATAAAGATTTAGCACATTGCCTTGGAATATGACGTACCTGCAAGAAAAACAAGCTCCGATTACTGCTATGGCATTATGTTTGGACACACATAAATATGTACAATGTGTAAATGAAACGTAAGGCGTCGGAAGTAGAAATCTGGGTGTGTCAGAAGTAGGATCGGAGAAATGTCGTATGCTCAACAAACACATAATTATCAACCATAGTTAGTTTGAACGCAACAGAGAAATCGTAGAGGACCTGTCAGAACACGTATTGAAACTTGCAATGTGGCAGATGATGACTCAGTAATTTGTTAGGTAAACATCCGATGGCTTCCGTGACTGAGGTGAATGTGTGACGAAAGGTAAAACAAGGGGGGTAAGAGAGACAAGGCTTTTTTTGACGGAGTAATTCGGGAGAGGAGGTAGTCGATAGGTGGTGGAGGAGACACTACATCTTCGTGCTGAGAATGAGTAAGCTGTAACCTTTCCTTCATGACGTCTGCCATTCTCAGTCAGAATGTATTGGAAAAAGTAATCTCTCGTGTCATTTCTCTAAGTCAGGTTTACAATCCCTATGCACCTCTCAGGATGGTTTATGCTAAGCGAGCGGCGTACGTAAGGGTTAGGTTACGCTATTTCACAATTGTAACAAACACGTTTTACCGCTGCGAAATTTACTGTGATCTTTGCGATCATAAAGTTTGAACCGGTAAAGCATAATTATTGTTGTTCTGCATGAGTATTACCACAGATAAATGCATTATATTTTTTCATTAACATCTGATCTGTGAAGAATGAGAAAACATCCACGCATTCTCCAGGATCTAGTATTTCCATTCATGTACAATACAGATTATCCCTCCACAGGCTTGAAATTTAACAATGCCATCTCTTGTCGATCTCTTGGCCTTTTTGCTCGATCGTCGAATAGTTCGCACGGATGACGCTAGATGGCTTACGGAATGAACAGTTTCTTCGCTAGAAGAACGAAAAACGCTCGAACATTAACGACCGGTATACGCTCGAAGCCCAGTAGTTCAGGGGTTCTTGCCAGGAAGTGATAGGATCAAGACCTGTAGTTAAAGCGGTCCTGAGTAACTACCACTGTATACCTGTTCGAGCTGTATCTGTATCCTTTTCCTGTACGAGAAATAATTTGTGAACTAGTGATAGTGTTGTGAAGTGATCTTGTGCTTGTGTATCGAATTAAATTTACGGGACCGTGAAATAGGCCCGTTATACCATGGCCGGGAATCATACTCCGGACTCCCAATCCGACATGGACGCTGAGAAAGGTTCTAATAAACGTTCTCGCGAAGAAGTGGACGATGTTCACCCCGATAAAATCTCCAGAAGTGATACAATTACTGTGTCCCCCCAGATTCCACCTACATATTGGTATGGCACGGATATGCCGGGTCCCTACATAGTCCTATTTGACGGTATAGACACTAACGAGAAATTTCTTGCCGCTGGAAGTGTTGGTAACTATCTCCGCAAGAAAGAAGTCCGAGTACATTTAGTGGAACAATGCGGTCGTAATCGCGTCCGGGTGACTTTCCCCACCGCTAAAGCTGCGAATGAGTTTCTCACGCGTAGTGCAATGCATCATGATATGGGAGTCAAAACGAGAATTCCATTATCGTTAATTCAACGGGAAGGACTCATATTCGGCATAGCTCATGACGTGTCAGAACAGGACGTACTCGATGGTTTCGAGTGTCCTATCCCGGCCCTTTCGGCCAAGCGCATGAACAAAAAACTGTGGAAAGAGGATGGATCTTTCCAGTTAGTTCCCACTAAACTCTTTTGCATCACATTTCGCGGTAATATTTTGCAGGAGAAAGTTCTCATTAATAGTGAAATATTCGCGGTTCGACCGCGTATACGATCAGTCCAGCAATGCTCCAAATGTTTCCAGTACGGCCATTTACATTTAGTTTGTAAATCAAAACCCAAGTGTGCCAAGTGTGGTTTGGACTCCCACCCAGAGGACTGTGACAGTCCTTTGTGTTGCATCAATTGCAAGCTACCACATTCAGCCTTAGACCGTACCTGTGCGAGCTGGCGGTTGGAATCAGCTGTCCAAACCAGCATGGCTGAAAACAATTTATCATATCGGGAGGCGAAACTCAAGCTGCAAGGCATATTCCTCCCCACTCCCACTCGCGAGGATGTTTATCGACCCCGAGTGACAAAAGAGGCATTCCCTGACTTGCAGACCTCCCGCACAAAACCTTTCTTTACTAATCATACAAGGACATATGCCAATATATTTTCCCCGCTACGTAATCAACCTGACAGAGACTTTCCTGAAAATAAGGATTCTCAAACATCAATTGCTTCTTCTCGTTTTAAGGTGCCATCCTTTAAGACTACTTCACAACCACGAAACACTAAGAAATCCAAAATCCGCTCTTCTCCAAGGACAGAAATACATCGCCGTCCGCGATGGGAAGACGATGACGTCGCAATAGTGTCCGCTGCTAGTTCATCGACCCTTACCGACCCAGAGGAAGCGACATCCCAACCCATAGGAAACAACGCATACCCGATAAATAACACCCCTTCCCATTCTAAGCATTACCAACGCCAATCATATGTGCACCCGATCAAGAGGCAGCATAATCCACATTTGCATATTACTGAACGCCCTACCGAACACAGCGAGGTGTAGCAGGCTCTGCTAGACATGATTCCCAGCATGTGGGAAACTGTTCGACAAATACGGGACAAAGCCCATCGAATTCGCCTCATCCACCACATTCAATTTTTGACAGACAAACTTTTGACGTTACTCGAAGACGATGCCTAAGGTGATGTCGGAAATGGGTACCATCTTACAATGGAACGTGAATAGCTTCTCCGCACGGAAACTCGAACTCTTAGATTTAATTGCTGAACACCACCCGCTTATTCTTTGCTTGCAGGAGGTTAAAGGCACGAAGCACGAGAAATATAGACTCGCCCATTTTCACATGTACGGAAACCCTGCGCATCAGCGTGGTAATGTCATCTATGTGCATGAAACCCTTTCCCATACCGAAATACCAATTCCACATAACCTTTCCCTCGTTCAGACCTTCCAACTCGAGATAGTGGCTATCAGAGTCAACCTTAATGGCCGCAATATAGTTATCTTTTCCTTATACATTCCCTCCTCAAATACCTCCCAAAGAATCCGTTTTCACGAGTTACAAGAGATCATAACCCTTGCTCCGGGCCCCTACCTCATTCTCGGAGACTTTAATGGCCATCACCCCTCTTGGGGACATACGTACGCGGACCGTTTGGGGAAAACTTTAGATGCATGGATTACACACAACCGGTTTATACTTTTTAATGACGGCAGCCCCACTCATTATCCCTTAAATGGTAACCGACCCTCCTGTATTGACCTCACAATTACTTCTCCCCGATTATATCACAGTTTTCATTGGGTAAAGGAACAAGATCTCCGTGGCAGTGATCATTCCCCCATTTTACTTATAGCCCGTCGATCGTTTTCCACATACTTGTTGCGAGACAATAGGGGGTCGGTTCCGGTGAAACGTTGGACCAAAGTTTCCATAAAATGGGACGCATTTAAAACACAATTTACAAGCATTTATGATCAAACAACTCCCCACAATGACGGAAACATACCATATCACAATTTCCTCCGTATGATTACCATTGCAATAGACAATAGTGCCCATCGAAGCCAATATAGTAGCCCAATTAAATTTCCTTCCCTCAGTTGGTGGACCCGCGACTGTGCTTCAATAAAATGTCAAAAAAAAATCAATTAAAACGATACGAACGAAACCCCTCGCCGGGGAAGAAAATCGAACTTAGGCGACTGCAAGCTAAGGCGAAGAAAATATATTTACAAGCAAAAAGAGCAGCGTGGCATTCATTCTGTAATTCACTCGATTGCACAGATAGTCTTAGTTCCATATGGCATAAATTTCATTCTATTAGGAACCCGGCCCCCCCAAAACGGAAAAATCTTGATAGACAGTGGGAAGCAGAATTTATGCAACTCCTCACGCCACCCTCTGTATGCGCAAGAGCGGCAATATCCTTTGCACAGAATTTCGATTTCACTGCCGATTTCCCGGCTGTTAATGCCACCGAAATACAACAAATTTTAGAAATCGTGCCGAACACTTCCCCGGGATATGACGGTATCACCTATGACATGCTCAAACATCTGCCACAGCAAGGTATACAATTACTTGTTCACATATTCAACACCGTTTATCGCACAGGACGAATCCCTATCGAGTGGCGTCATCACATAGTCCTCCCCATATTAAAACCTAACAAACCTCCCGCGGAGGTAAAGTCATACCGACCAATAGTATTAATACCAGTAGTTGCCAAACTTTTCGAACGAACATTTCAACATCGCATTAATTGGGCGTTGGAAAAGAATAAATTCTTTTCGCCAACACAAATGGGTTTCCGCATGCAACATGGAAGCCAAGATGCCATAGCTACCCTAACAGTTGAAATCCAAAATAGCCAGATTACTCATGATTATTGCTTTGGCCTATTCACTGACATAGAACATGCTTATGATGCAGTTCACATCCCGATCTTATATAAAATGATGGTACAACTAAACATACACCCCATAGTAGGGACCATAATCTGGAATTTATATCACGAACGAAATTTACAATTCTGGTTTGAAGATAGGTTGGAAGGCCCCCGTATAGCTCGCACGGGAATCCCTCAGGGTTCGCCCCTTAGCCCCCTACTCTTTAAAATCTATACCCACCAAATACATCACCTAAATATGCACGGCCTTAAATTGTTACAATACGCCGACGATTTGTGCTGCTATAAATGCACCCCTGACGCCACGCAAGGCTTACTCGCTCTAACGAAAACAGTTCCAATTCTTACGGATCACTTAGATACCTTAGGACTCACTATATCCATTCCGAAATCCAAAATCATAATTTTTAACTCGAGAAAAATGAGCAGTTACCCAAACAATATCACAGAAATTCAGCACATTCCAGTAGTCGACAATGTCAAATACCTGGGTGTATACTTTGATAGGAAACTGAATTGGACAAGGCATATACAATATCTCAAGGAAAAGGGTTTAAAAATTGTTAATTTACTTCGCTGCATTTCCACGACCAAGTGGGGAGGACACCCCCATACAATGCTATTATTTTATAAAAATTGTTTTCGTGCATTATTTGATTATGCAGCACCAGCTTATGGTGGAGCCAATCCAAAACTTCTTACGTCTATCGACGTATTACAACGACGAGCCTTACGTACATGTCTAGGCCTCATGCCGTCTAGTCCCAATGTTAGTGTATATTTAGAAAGCAATGAATCTTCTTTGTCACACGGACGCATCAAACTCACTGTGCAATATTTGTTTAAATCGTGGGCGCGACACGCTCATCCGTTTAATAAAACATTTGCGATTCAACGACAATGGTTTGGCCTCCCGACCCCCCTCCCCCCACAAAACGTTTTTTTTTCTTACAATGTTATAACATTGACCCTGACGCTTACCACCAAACTTTTACCCATCCGGACCCGCTTGTATATCAACTGAATATTCCCACAGAACCCCGAGTAGAGATACAATATGAAGATCATGGCAGACATGAAAATTATCGAGAATTGTGGCCCACATCAACCTTTATTTATACTGACGGATCGAAGTCTGCAGACGGTGTGGGCTGTGCTTTTTACGTACCATCTCATAACATCACCCGACAATTTTCCCTCCCATCCGATATGTCGATATTCTCGGCGGAATGTTATGCTATCTATAAAGCATTACAATTCGCCCTGCAGTTACGAATCGATCATTCGTTAATTCTTACGGACGCATTGAGCGTACTTCAAACTTTAGCACGAACAGGTCGGGCAGCATATAAATTAACGGTATTTCCTTATCTTATTCTCCGAATCATGTTAGAACTTCAACAGCAGGGTCTGTCAGCGACCTTCACATATATTCGCGCCCACAGTGACCTTAATAAATATCAAGATCGCGTTGATGTAATGGCCAAACAAGCAAGAACGAAAGAAACTGTTACCCCGATGCGCCTGCCGTACACTGACCTCCTCCCACGGGTAAAAATCAAAGTAGAACAACAATGGGACGATTGGTGTACCCAGCAACTCCTCAATACCAATACATATAGATGGCATGCACAAGTCGGCAATAAACGTCCTTGGTTTCAACACATTAACCTACCCCGTGCAGTTTTAGTGTTTACCATGCGAATGCGTACAGGTCACGTCGTTATACATCCCAGTTCATATACCGTGCCTGCAACTTCCTGTCCGTGTGGAGAACCTATTCAATCAATCACACATTTGTTCTTACAATGCCCAATTCGACAACAACATCGCAATACACTTTATAAACAGTTACACCGTGTGGGTATTCCATTTCCGATGTCCCTTTCGACTCTACTCTACGAGCCACGGTCTGATGTCATGTGGATACTGTACAGCTTTGCACGAAAGAACAACATTGTAACATAAACAAACAGACACTTGGAATGTAAACAAACTTTCTCATAACAAATCAAATAGGACCCCTGGCAAGAAATCGCTCATAGGCGGTGTGTGCCAAACAAAGAAGAAGGAAGAAGGAAGGCCCAGTAGTTCACGTATAACCGCAGTTTGTCTGTAGTAGTGGGCCCTCAAATATGTATTGTGAAGGGATAGAAGCAGTGAAATTCAAACTAAAGTGATCATAGTCATCATCTCCATGTAAAAATGTAATTTAGTCTATCTTGCAATACATAGCAATATATGAAAATGAATACATGATTATGGGCTGAAACTACCAGGACGGATTTTTACGGATATATTTGTACGATTATTGTCCCATTGAAATGATATTTGAAATTATACATATTCGAGCGAATTACGCTCGAGCGTGGGAGATTCGATCGAATTTTTTCGAGCAAAAGTGGTCCAATGCAGTACTCCAATGGCATGAGTACGGCTGGCGCCTTTCAGCGGATTATTTTGAACTTGTTGCGGAGAGTAATTCCCAGCAGGAGGTCAGGCGCAGAGATTTTACTCCCAGAGTTCAACATCTGCCTATAATACGTTTGTATTATTAACACACACACACACACACACACACACACACACACACACACACACACACACACACACACACACACACACACACAGAGAGAGAGAGAGAGAGAGAGAGAAAGAGAGAAAGAGGCACACACGCAGAGAGGTGACAGAAAGAGTCAGAGAAAGAGAAAGCGACAGACAAAAAGACAGAGAGGGAGACAAAATAGAAAGAAAAAGCACGAATAGAAAGAAATACAAACACTCCCACACGCGCGCGCGTAGACATAATGGACAGTTCATTTCCTCGGACACAAGTTGAAACTTGAAATCGAGTACTGTTCAATTCCATCCGCACAGCATCGATTCTCTTGTCAAATTAGTGTAAGATCCCTCCAAAACTGGAAACAAAATTTAAGAACATCCTGTTTGTGGCAATGGCTATTTCCGGTACGCAATCAAGTAAACCAGGAAAGCAATCAAGGAACATAGTGGAGCTATCCGTTTTTTGTTCAATTTGGCTTGATTTCGTATTTCCTCGTTGGAAAGTCCGCTCTATCCTCACCCTTTTCTGACACTAATTTAAACTTTTAATTGGAATTTGGGAAACTCTGCTTCTCTAGTATTTTCTGGAAATATCAAACGTAATTAAGGTCTTTTAGTTGTGCTAAATCTAAACCTCAACGGTGTATTTGTCACGTTATTATGCCTCGCTAGCAAAAGACAACTCTTGCATCCTTTCTTACTTGTCCGAACTTTAATTTGTTTCCCTGAAGATTATACCGTCTGCAATTTAGGATACCTGGAAGATGAGGATTTATTTTTGTTGTGTTGTCTTTTATAATACGACTACTCTTCGGGGGAATCTTGCGAGCCGAGATTACATCTCGCATAAACCTCATGCCTGTCGTCTGAGAATGTCGTTTCATCACATCTTGGTCAGTGTAGCCAACTCACAAAAAATTACATGCGATCGATATTATCACTAGGGTGCGGAATTTTCATTTGTTACTTTGTATTAAAATATGAATTTTGATGTTTTAAATTCGTTTCATGTCTGCTTAGCATAATCGTACCTAAAAATGCTTTTTTTATATATAAAAAAAGTTTGGGTGGGCTCTAAGTTGGGGAAAAGGTTTCAGGTGAGCTCTTTTCTGTGGTCATGGTTATTTCCCCAAGTTACTTTGTTTCTCACTTTCACATTTTTTCTGCTTCACCCTCTACATCTGTGTTCCTCTCAGTCTTTCCCAATTTCTTTCTTTGTTTCCACCGTTCCATCTCTATTTCTTTCTCCATCTATCTTTTTCTTCCCCAGTCTTTATCAACTTTGTCTGTACTCATACCAACATAATCCTCTGCGGGACTTGTTTTGTGCCCTGTCCATGTGCGACAGTCTTTTCATCACCATCTTCGCGATTAATCAAAAAGGGCAAAAAGAGCGTAGTAAAATCAATGAGACAATCAATCGAGTACACATGTAAACACATACATACTCCATATACCAGCAGCGTAACGTGAGGCCTAACTTTTCGGGGGGCAGAACATGAACGTTCAGGTTCCAGGAGGTTAAAGAAACACCCTCAACATGTCAATTTTAATAAACCTGGAAATTTTGGGGGATCAGTGCCCTTTGCCCCCACCTATGGCACATACCTTCTCCGTTTACCACACACACAATTTGAAAATTTGCTTCTTGTAAAAAAAGAAGGGCCTGATTCTAAATAATTCTGTAACAGCGATCAAAACTGGAGCCTTCGATTACAAGGCGACAGCATTAACGTTACGTTATCGTGGAAAACTTTGTGTCTTTTTCTCTCATCCTGTCATTCACATCCCAGTTGTCCGACAGTCCAAATTTGATAAACACCGCTGTTTGATTACAAAAACCGATTTGACTATTCATAACACAGTGCTACGAGATTTAAGGTGTACGTACTTCAGTTGATCTACATGATTGCACAGTTGTTGATTCAGGAGTGATGGTCGCAGCACTACTGGCAACACTGCAGGAGATTGGAATTCAATCCGCTCTCCTTAAGAACATGTGATCTCGCAGGACAAATCCCAGTTCGTTCCACGTCCTCTTCTTTTGAGACATTTCCTTGGATGGTCTTGTCTGTACAACGAGTTGATATTGACAAGAATGTCAAGTCCGAAAACTTGATTTTATGCATTGTCTGGGGCCTGGAGAGACACACTTGGAACTCGAACCTCACACTTCGATGCTACACGTGACATAGAAAGGAGCGCACATGAACCAGCTCCCGTATATAATGTTATGGATGAGAAACTATGGCACTCGTCAGAGTCTGCTCACAGGCTTCAAGTTGGGTAATCCATGAATTCATGTGAACAATTCTGTTGGCTATAGACCCCGCGCATCTCAACCCGAAACCGCATATTGCATATTCTGGTTACTATGAGGACAAGACAACATCCACTTATATAAAATTCTACTCTCAAAACCAACATGGTTATTAATATTTCGTAATGATTACTTTTTGTTACACGCACACACACACACGTGCACTTGCGGTATCCCAGTAAACATCCAATATTATTGATGATAGGGAGTGAGGGCGCTCAAGCATCAAGCTTTCTTCCACGTAGTATACCGTGGACTACATTGCTGCAGATCAATGAGGCTCTGGTATGTGGACTCACAGCCAGTATAATCCTATGACGGGTTCTGTTTTGTCTTGTCAATGTTCCTTCGTGATTGTCCTTTCATCTTATCATCATTCGTCCTCAACGCCGCGATTAAAGCCAGTTTTGAGAACTAGATATTATCGTAGGAATAAAAGGGGAGGATAACAATGAAACAAAGCAGTAAATGTATCCACAATTTCCAAGTTCTTCCCTCCAATGTGCTCAAATTCACATTTCTTCTTCTTATTATTATTATTATTTCCTTTGAATAAAGCATACTGTAAATAAAGTGTCGCAAATATAAGAAAAATACAAAAAAATACCAAAACAATCAAGTCAACACTTGTGCCATCAAGTGCGTACGTGTACTTTCATCATGTTAGGTTCCTATTTGCCTGCCGTTTTAAAAATTTTTAGCGTCTATAAATCTACACCCCTGCTCATTTCTCTATGTTTATGTTTGTCTTGTGTAGTAGTTGTGGTGTGTTTGTGTTTATTTTGTGTTATAGTTGTGATGTGTTTGTGTATGTCTTGTGTAGTAGCTGTGTTGTCTAATGTGTTTGTGTTCGTCTTCTGTAGTAGTTCCTCCATTCATATTGGGGGTTAGGCGTAGAGCTGACAACTCTGCACTGTAAAAAAGCCATGTCAAGAATCAGCAATATAAGGTCATGGATGTTCCCAAGGTAAAATATTCCGGAGGTAAAATAGTCCCCCGTTCGGATCTCCGGGTGGGGACTACTTTGGGAGGTCCCTGGACTAAGGATAAGATCTACGTCAGGAATAAGGATATTAAATTAGGCACCTGGAATGTTCTGAGCCTTTACCGGCCTGGGGCATTTCAGTGTACAGTTAATGAGATAGTTAAGTATAAATTAGATGTAGTAGCTGTCCAGGAAGTTAGGTGGCCAGGAGAAGGGAATTGTAAAACTAAAAATTATACTTTTTTCTATGGTGGTACTGAAAATCATAATTTTGGAACAGGCTTTTTCATAAATAATAGAATTATTTCGGCTCTTAAAACAGTAGAATTTATTAATGATAGGATATCATATGCAGTTTTACAGGGTAGGTGGTGTAAAATTATTTTAATAAACATACATGCACCAACGGAAGATAAAGATGATAATACTAAAGATGATTTTTATACAGAGTTAGAACAGGTCTTTGATAAATTTTCTCAGTATGATATGAAAATTCTGTTAGGTGACTTTAATGCACAGATTGGCAAAGAAGAAACATTTAAACCCACGATTGGTATTGAAAGTCTTCATGAATTAAGTAATGATAATGGTATAAGATTGATTACTTTTGCAACCTCAAAGAATTTAATTGTGAAAAGTACCACTTTCAAACATAAAGATATCCATAAACATACCTGCTCTTCTCCAGATGGTAAAACTCATAATCAGATATATCATATTCTCATTGATAAGAGAAGGCATACTAGTATAATTGACGTTCGTACACATAGAGGTGCTGACCGTGTCAGTGACCATTATTTAGTAATTGATAAATTAAGAGAAAGACTCTCAGTGATAAATCATAAGCAACAAAATCTAAAAGTTCTAAAATTTGATACAGGAAAGTTTACTGATGAAAGAATTAAGAAAGATTACCAAATTAAACTGTCAAATAGATTTGATGTTTTGCAGGATTTAAACGATGATGAAAATATAAATGAAACAGACGTAAATAAGAATTGGGAGCACATACGTAATGCAATAGAATCAGCAGCTAAAGAAAGTATAGGATACCATAAATCGAGAAAAAGTAAGCCATGGTTTGATAATGAATGTTATAATCTAATAGAAATAAGAAATCAGGCTAGACTTAGGTGGTTAAATAACTCTGATGATACAAATCTAAACAATTATAATAGAATAAAGCGAGAAGTTAACCGCACGTTTAGAAGTAAAAAATAGATTACTTGAAAAGCAAAATTAACGAAATTGAAACAAACAGCAAAAATAAAAATATCAGAGATTTATATAAAGGTGTAAACGAGTTTAGAAAGGGGTGGCAACCTAAAGTAAACTTGATAAAAGATAAAGACAGTGATTTTCTTGCTGACCCAAGCGATATTCTAAATAGATGGAAGAATTACTTTAATGACCTTTTAAATGTCCATGTAGGAGATAAATCAGAAGTGAATGAAGTACACACAGCAGAACCTTTAGTTCCAGAACCTAACTTGACTGAAGTTAAATATGCTATTAAAAGGCTAAAGAATAACAAAGCACCTGGCATTGATTTAATACCAGCTGAGTTAATTAAATATGGTGGAAATTCATTAATATATCAAATCCATAAATTAATTTGTTTAGTATGGAATAAAGAAGAAATCCCTCAACAGTGGAAAGAATCCATAATTGTTCATGTGTTTAAAAAAGGTGATAAAATGAACTGCAATAATTACCGTGGAATTTCTCTACTCTCAACAACATATAAAATATTATCTAACATTCTTTTAACAAGACTAACCCCATAAGCTAATGAAATTATAGGTGATTATCAATGTGGATTTAAACGTAACAGATCAACTACAGACCAAATTTTTCACATCAGACAGACACTTGAAAAAAAGTGGGAATATAATCAAAATGTCCATCAGCTATTCATTGATTTCAAAAAAGCATATGATTCGGTCAAAAGAGATAAATTATATAATATATTAGTAGAGTTTGGAATACCTAAGAAACTTGTTAGTATGATAAAAATATGCACCAGTGAAACAGAAAGTAAAATTCGTGTGGGTATTAATATGTCTGACAAATTTACAATTCATGATGGGTTAAAACAAGGAGATGCATTATCTCCATTGCTCTTTAATTTTGCCTTAGAATATGCTGTTAGGAAGGTAAAAGAAACTAAAGAAGGACTAAAATTAAATGGTGTGACTCAGTTGTTAGCATATGCAGATGATGTAGACTTACTGGGGGATGATGTGAATACAATTAAGAATAATGCTAAAATATTTTTCAAAACTGCTAAAGAGATAGGTTTGGAAGTTAACAAAGAGAAAACTAAATATATGCTTACAGGCCGAAACCAAGTGTTATATAATAATCAAAATCTAATTATTGATAACAACTCGTTTGAACCAGTTTCCAAATTCAAATACTTAGGAGTAATATTAACAAATGAAAATTATATTAAAGAGGAAATAAAAAGTAGGCTTAATTCAGGAAATGCATGTTACTTCTCTCTTCATATCTAAGAAACTAAAAGTTAAAATATACAAAACAGTAATTATGCCTGTAGTATTATATGGCTGTGAAACTTGGTCCCTTACATTGAAAGAGGAACATAAATTGAGAGTATTTGAAAATAGGATCCTTAGGAAAATATTTGGACCTAAAAGGGATGAGGAGACAGGTGAGTGGAGAAGGTTACATAATTTAGAACTACATAATTTGTATTCATGTCCAGATATTATTAGAATAATTAAATCAAGAAGACTTAGGTGGGCAGGCCATGTGGCACGAATGGGAGAGGAAAGAGGAGTTTACAGGATTCTTGTTGGGAAACCTGATGGTAAGAGACCTGTACGAAGGCCAAGACGAAGATGGAGGGACAACGTTGAGATGGACCTAAAGGAAATCGGTAGGGATGGAAAAGAGTATATAGATCTTGCTCAAGATAGGGACAGATGGAAGGCCTGTGTTGCTGCAGCCATGAACCTTCGGGTTTAAGAAGGCTAGAGAGTTAGTCAGTTAGTGGTTACTATGAGAGTCGCAATAGCCTAAATGTTTGTGGAAGATTATGATATAACTAGAATATTAGAAATAATAATAATTATATTTTACTTAAATTTTATTATTATGTTGATGTGTTTCGAGAGAGATTTGTACTCAATCCACCAGAGAGCGGGTACGTTTACAAACGTAGCCTCCCCGATGGCATTAAGTAAAGTCGTCGCTTTGTACTCAAGAGGTCCTGGGTTCGATTCCCGATGGAGGCACATAGTGGTTCTGCTTCCACTCTTGATTCTACGTCCAGTCCCAATTAGCCTTACTGTGCATAAAGTGAACTTAAAGCACCAACTCAATCAATCAGAGGTCTCGAGTTCGATGCACATAGTGGTTCGTCTCCCTCTTTAAACTAAAGGCCAAGTTCCGTTTACATGCAAACAAGTAAATGCATCAAATCTATTTCATGTATTATGAAGGCATTGATTGATGCATTAAGATGTCTTTGTTTTTGGCCTTTGCCAAGAATCATAGTTTAGAGTTTGATGCATTTATATATCGTTTGAAAAGGCAAAGTGCATCCTATGATACAAGTGAGTATTTCTAAGTTGAGATTTACTTTAATGCACAAACTGGTGCGTTTCTCATGCACTTTCCTGCATCTTTCTCAATGATGAACTTTAGGTTCTTGTCTGAATACAAACTTTATGCATTTATTTTTCTGACTGTAGCCTTTATGTGAAAAAAGTGGACTAAGAAACAAACTCTATTAGTCTCCATGTTTACAAACGCCCCATGATTAGTTACCATGTCATATTTAATTGCCATGTAGGTACGTGTGTGTGGCAGTGTTTGTATTTACTTTTTAAAAACAATTTAGTCACAGTTATTTTAGGAGTTTACAAGAGTAAATTGACATGTAGACTTAAATTTTAACTGTAGGTTTTTAGTGAATTGTACGTGGGTTAAGTCATATGTCATGGCAACTATTTGTTTTCTCGCGAACAGGGGACAACGCTAAAAATCTAAGAACTACGTTTGAAAGTGTATGGAATGTACTTTCGAAAGAAGCCAGCAGATGATGTATATGGACATAGGTGGGGTAATAAGCACGCACCCAAGTTCAGTCGGTAAGTGACAGCGTTCGAAAATGGAGGTCATGAAGCAGGAGCAACGTTCGTACGTTGAGAACGCGGCAGAGAACAGGGAATGCCATATAGAGCTACGGGAAGCACTGAGTGTGAATGTCATGCCCTATCGAACAGTGGATAACCTGGGTGAATACTCTGAAGGTTGTTAAACAGTGTAGTCTTGTGTACTTGTTGTTCGTGCCATAATAAAACGCTGTCGTCCAATGCCCTGTGTCCTGCCTCTTCCCTACGACAGTCTCCTGCATCCAGACTTCATCTGGTGGCTTCATTCGAAGGTTCATTCCATACACTTTCAAAAGTATATCTTAGATTTTTCGTGTTGTCCCCTGTTCGCGAGAAAAAAAAATAGTTGCCATGACTTATGACTTAACCCTCGTATATTCTAACATTGTCCTAATCTGTTTCGGGAATATATGGAGCAAGGCCACACATAACGGTAGAGAAGGGGAGAAATCGAGTGGGCGGAGCAAAGCAGTGCGCGCTGCTGCAAATGTCTGGTTGCTCTTTTCCCCTCCATTCACTCACTACCCCCTCTCGTGTCTTTGGTCAAGACTTATCGAGTGGCTACTTGCAAAAAGACTTGCTTTCGTTCGCTTACTCCAGAGATTCCCGGGACAGAGTGTAGGAATGCTTATTCTCTATCCTTCGCAGTCGTACAGGGAAAGTGTAATATAAACTGGGGGCTATATTCCCAGGGGGGTTCGCACCCCCCTGGAGGAGAAGTTGCCTCTCATCCCATTTCGCTAATGGGCCTCTTCGTGGGGAATTTGCCCCGTTTGCAAGGTGGAGAGCCGAGGCCTGGGTCTCGTTAATCGAACACTCCGTCGGTCTGCTAATAAAGGTGTTGCGCTTTCGCGAGGACGCGGAAAGGTGAACGGGAAGCTGTTTATTTCTTCACCGCTTGTTTAATCCCAGCTCCTCGCCGGTTTACTCTCGCCTCAATGTGGAGCTCAGCTGAACGACGTGCTTCAACGCCCGACAAAATTCTCTTGGAATGTTACACGAGTTGGTGTGCAGATTCAGCGCTGTAACGCTAGTGGTAGAAGTTGCGGTAAAACTGACAATTTTATCGTTCAAATTTTACGGTTCATCTGTTCATCTACAAAATACGTGAGCAACCTTCTTTTCTTTAATTTTAATATTTTACCATGTATAAAATATAGTTGCGTGCGCGATAAATATATTTTTAAAACTTTAATCTTGAAAACGTTAATGTTTAAAATTGCTATATGGCGATGAAATGAAGAGGTAATTACAAAAACACTTGGATACGACACACAATACAATGTCTACAGTCTGTGTGCTCAGGTTACACAGTCTTGTTTACCCTAAAGGATGTACTATGTGTAAGAGGGGTTTACCACAATATTTTGGGCTATATAAGGCTATAGTGTCCTAATGCAAACGAAATGTGACAGGTTTATTCACTTGTGCAAAAAGAATGACAAAACGTTTTATCAAGAACGAAACCCTAAAAATATGAGGTTCGAAAGGCGCTGACGGAATAACTTGCACTGAAGTTGTATTTTAATGTTTGTATTATACTCTGTTCCAGTAATCTGTGAAGCAGCCCCGCGCTTATCGGCAGAGAAGGGAAGAGAGCGTGCGGGTGGAGCAGAGCAGTGCGCATTGCTGAAAACGGATGGTGGCTGCAGTCACTTTCCTTCTCACACGTTCATTGGTCGAGCTCTCTCAAGTCCTACTTGCGCAGATAACTCTTTTTCGTGTGTTTCCTCCACAGTTTTATGGAACAGAGTATAGTGTCCTGAAGTAACTTGACATATATTTAACAGTTGATACACAGCTACGCACTGAAAGAAACAATCTCGTTGTGTTATTTTTCGTCGCTTTTCTACTTCTTGCGTTGATCCAGACGATGAGGATGACAGAACAAGGTGATGAAACTAACACAGCGATTCATTTATACCTTGATCAGAGTTCGAACTTTGAACCTCGAGCTTAGTAACGTGTTACGCGGAACACCTCGCCCGCAGGTATATTCTGTACTATTCGTTCGCCTCGTAATCCGAGGGTCCCAGGTCATTTCCGGTCGAAATACATTCCAAAGTGGTTCAGATCCATTTTAAACTGTAGATCCAGTCCCGATTATCCTTGCTGAGCATATAGTGGCACCAGTATTTTATCAGATATGAAATATTCTGAAGTTGTTTATGCCTAGTAAATATTGTCTCACAAGGATGGTTCAAGAATTCTAACCAACATTTAGTTCACGTTGTCCGTAGACCCAAATTAAAATAAAGTAATAGATGATGATCTGGGTATTGATGTCGAGTACTGTGCACACTTAGCGAGAATAGGATTATCATGCAGGAACTAATCTCTGGCGGTTGATTAACATAACGCCAAGGTTTCAGTCGTCTCGTCCCGCCTACCTTGACAGTGCAAATAGGAGAATTATGTGTCCTCACGCTTGACAAGCAACAGAGAGCCGCATGCAATATCTGGGATTGTGGATGTATTGGACTCTGTCCTCGACGATTAATTATATCGGTATTATTGCAGTTGGGTTGGGTTTAAGCCGATGAATTTACACAAGACACAAGTACGTGAGAGTTCACAAGCTGTCTCTCTGCGGCTGATCTTCAGAGAGAGATAGAAGGGAGAGATAGGGATTGAGGGAGATACATATCCGTAGTTCACACTAACTCACCGTTTTGCTGAATCACAGTTCTTCCAAAGTAAGAAGATAATAATTGTTAGTGACAATGACTCGACAGTAGCATGCAGCATTGACTGCGCATTATTATGTGTTTAGTTATTTTAACTGTACTTATTCTAACACTGCGATTCTAGAAAGCAAGTCTTCTCTCCTCCAACCCCTCTGTGGTGGAAATTGAACCTACGACTGACCTGTGATTTTACTACAAACCCGGTGGCATATACAAGGCGCCCCCAAAATTCTGTACTGATTTTCGCTTTACTTGTCATACTATTATACTATGGACTTGGTTTCGACAACAGGACCCTAACATCTACATATTCATGAACCTCGTGAAACGCTGAACAGAAGAAGAGACTATTATGTGAAGTAGTGTATGAAGTATTCTCTCAAGTCAGTCAGTTTGTATTCACCTAATAAATATCTACTGGAATTTACAGGCTTAAATCTTTTTTTCGATCATCCCTCGCATTTGTATTTTCTGAGAAGGGGGGACCATACTTGCTTGTATTCTACACTGGGATGACTTCTAGTTCGCCCAGTGCTACGAAGGTTACTGCTTGGATTTTCCTGTTTCCAGTTAGGTTCTTTATTAAGTATTGTTGTTCCACTGGATTCAATCTTATCCATTCCATGCATATTTGGCTATTTTGAACCTTATTTCAACTAATCGTGTGTGCTTCTTGTGTTCATCTATCCTTTTCTCTAGAGGGGACCAGATTCTCCTATGTAATCTCGCCCCTAAAACACACTGTATGTTGTAGATGCAGTTTTTTTTCTGGCTTGGAGTTTTCTAGTTTGGTGTTTGGTAGTATGCTTCTTATGTCTTCTTACTGTTGATAAATGTCCTAAATTAGAACCTATTCTGCTTATTTTTTCTGATAACCCAGGGAGGTATGGTATGCCCATTGTGCCTTCCAAGACCGTCTTTATATCTCGTTGTTTGTCTACTTTGCTTTGAATGTTTCTTAGTTATGATTGGCAGATACCCATTGAGTTTCATAGTACCTATGACGTGTTCCTGTCCTCGAATGAATATTGCCCGACCCTGTGGCCGAGTGGTTAGCACATCGCGCTGCGACGCCAAGGGTCCCGGGTTCGAATCCCGGTCGGGCTTGGTTGTTTGTGAATGTCCATTCATCAATTTCATCATTTCATCACTCATCCCCATCTTCGCAAATTAGCCAAGAGGCACAAAACGCGAAGTAAAATAAACTAAATCAAATCAAATCGAATGAATATTGCTGAATTTGCGCAGACTCCTCTGGTCCTTGAGCTTGGGCAGTGAATTAAGGGGTTATTTGATTTGTAGTGTAGGTATTTCCAAGTGTATGTTAGTTTGCCGTGTATTGAAAGCCAACAGCTGATCAATAAACACCATTGATTGGCAGTGGCTCGTTTTGTCGAATAGCGACACCAATACTCGCAGTTTCGTGAATTTAGAAAAATATTTAACTCATCTATTTTCCAACTCTTTAGACAATCACGACTATGAGCATTTATGTGGATTGGGTGAATACAATGAACGAACCTTCAGAGCCTAGAACTTCAATAACTGGATTTGCCAAAGCTGGACGTTGCTTCAACTCATCACAGTCAAATAGAAAAGCCCCGTTACTTGTAAACAACCCGCTTAACACAGGGAATGCGCGGGTTTGCATAGAGTTAAGGATATGATACACCGGCATTCTCGTCAATTGATGTTTCAAGTCACCTTTATGGACAATAAGGGTAGTCGGGACTGGACCTACAGTTTTAAAGTGAGACCCGAACCACTATGTACCTCCACCGGGTATCGAACCCGGGACGACGCTACTGTCCGAAGGAAAAAGACTGAAGATTTATTTCCAACAGTAACTTTATATAGCGACAGTTTATGGAACAATAAATCTCTCTTACATTCTTCAAAAATCTAAGAGATAATACTTTAAAAGCATATTCAGAAATTAAATAGAAAATTATTAATGAAAAGATAATAATTAATAAACAAATGCCAGATTTGAATATAGGTCTTTTTAGTTCTTACGGCGGACGCTCAACAAACTGGCAAAGGAAAGTGGGGAGCGGGGAAGCAACCAATTCAGTGCGATGAGAAACGTAGCAGCCTGTAGAACGATGTGAACGTAGTACTTTTTCCCGCCACGTCTTTTCTCTCGGTGCCAGCTCTGTTGTCTGGTTGCTTTGCCGCGAATCTCCCTCTCCCCACTCCCCTTTCCAGCTTGTAGAGCGCCCGTCATAAGAACTGAAAATACCTATAGGAGGAACTGTGTATTTAAAATATTAAGTTGGTATGTTATACATTTTGGATTTCATGTGTTAGTGAGGCAAAAAGATACTGTAAAATGGTACCCTATTTGTATTGTATTGCTTCAGAGTTCATCTGAATAACTTCTACTTTCCCCTTCAAGAACTTCTTTAAACTTTTCTTGTCGACCTGAATGTAACATTTCTAGGAATCTGTCATAATTAAAATGTCCCATTCTTCTTACATTCATATTAGGCCTACAAGTGGATACCAATATGAAGATATCTTAAACTTGCAGTGTTGTATACAACTTCAAAAAAAATTGAGAGACTCATACAATTAAAACTTAATAATGTTACTAGGAACAATATCCTTCTTTCATGTGCTCTACTGGGAAGGAAACCTTTGATATTTCTTCTTAAACGCCATTTTTTGCTGCTTATATACCTGATCCTTTTCCTCCTTTCATGGGAAAATTGTACTGCTACGAGATTCTATTGATATGAAGAAATTAGTCGTACTCAATTAGTAGTGAAAATCTATTCAGATATTCACTAGTAGTAGAAAAATGCGTTTTGAAGTCCACACTCTCACTTCTATTGCTAACATGGGTTTTGCTGGTACACACACAGAAACACACATACAGAGAGAGTTTATGTATAAAAATTTAAAAAACTTAATTCATTTTCTCCGAAATTTTTTATATATTTAATTCGAATGTAAAAATGGTTAACCTTTTCATGACCAATTTGGGTTTAAGCTTTTGTTATGTTACGTCGTAATCCTGCCCATTTTGGCTAATCGCGACGATGAATGATGACTATATTGTACGTGACTAACCTTGGAACTTCGGTGGCGAAATCGTGAGTCGACCACTCAAAGAGCTCGGAAACCGAACCGGCATTCTGTTCAAGACGAAAACTAACAACTTAATAGATTATGAAAAGTTTAAACTGTAGGTCCAGTCCCGATTAGCCTTTCTGTGCATAAAGTGGACTTAAAACAACAATTCAATTCAATGAACAGTTACGAAGTATTGATGCGTATACAAAGGCGTGCCTGTATGTTCATAGTAACTGCAGATGTTTACATTCTCCTGTGCATATATCGTGAAATACAAACAAATTGAAGAAACTGATTGAAAATGAAAATATAATAATCATAATTAAAAGAGATAACAGTAAAATAAATTGCACAGAAGATAATTTTATGCATGATCCAATTACTGGCTAATATGATGCGTGATGTATGAGAAAAACATATATTGGGTACGGCATAAGCTGTCGGTTTCAAATAAAGGAATGAAATGCAAGTCCAGGATAATAGTTTCCCAGATGGTAAGTACAAAGTCCTAGGATATCCATAGAGACATATGGGCACTGGAAAATTGCTTGCGTGTGCTAGGTGGACGATAAGATAATGGAAGATATGATAAGGCGTGCGTTGATAACAACGTGAACAATCAGGGAACGTTGTTGTACGAAGGATAAATGTGAAAAATCGGTATAGTCAGGTCGGTTTTAAGTTTATGTCTTGTTACCAAACCTGGATTGTATATACTGAACTCGGAATGTAGTGAACTTGTAAAACTAGTCCGGATCGAAATACTCAAGCTTCAATTTCCGTTGTAACGAACCTAAAAAAGAAACAGCTACGTATTTGTTTTTAAATTAAAGCTAATTAGTATCGTAAGTGCAGTACATTACTTCAGAACAAACCTTCTTACATTAACATGAAGACCTATATAATGTTGAGGTCTGTTTCGGTTTTAGTAGCACTCAGAACGACCTATATGGCTAGAGTCGTAGACACATACTCGTATAACAGACATTTTCAACATGCAGTAAATTAAAAGTGTACCAAACATTTTTTCACAGGTTTGATAATGCATCGTATTTGTGTCAATCAAACTACTTCTGCCTTAGGTCTTATTTTTCTCTGTAACAAATAATCTCAATTCAGGTTAAGGGACGGCATTTCGATTTTAGTGAACTTCAGATATAGTGAACAAATTATCTGAATCAGTTGGGATTAATTACAAGCGGAGATTACAATATTTCTCGGTTTTATTAGTAGATGATGGACTGCAGAGCAATGGTCGAATTAGAAATAAATTACTCCCGGTATGCTCAGGCCTGTCTTTTGATACAATCCATCTTTTGTGTGTGTGATTACTTAAATAATACATCAATTTTCATTCTCTCTCTTTTATCACCACAAAGAGAGAGAGAGAGAGAGAGAGAGAAATGAGCGAGCACATTGCTGGATATTGCGTAGCTATTTGCGTGATGAGCTCCAATAAATAAGTGCGAATTTTTAAAATGTACAACCGGTATGCTTCCTAACATTTTAACCCCTAAGCGCAGCACACACCTTTGCTACCCGTTCACGAAACAACTCCCTGCTCACCATCCCCTCCTACAAGACGGCGTTTTACGGAAATTCCTTCACGGTCACTGCCACCAAAGCGTGGAACGACCTCCCCAATGACATAAGAAACTCTTCTTCTCTCGGCAATTTCAAATCAAAATTAAGAAAGCATCTTCTGGAGGCAACTTACCAGTACTGAAAACAAGGAAAGAAAATAAAATCAAACCTTTTCTGATCTAAATTTGCAGGCCAAACACCGACCGACTTTTCTGTATCTTAAGTATTTTTGTTATGTGTGTTCATGCTGTACGTGCATTTTTTACGTTTCCTACAGCATATATGTGTATTTTTGTGTTTTGTCCTTTCGTGTTTTTTCTTCATTCTTTTTTTGTGTTTTTTCTCTTTTTGTGTTTTTTTTTTTTAATTTTCTTTGGTATTTTGATCTTTTATATTTCGCAAACTGTTAGATATTTCAACTAAATTTGTAAAATGTGAAGTAGAGATGGTTAAGTGTAAGAAAAGGCTTGTGCCTTAACTTCGCCATCCAAAAGAAGAAGAAGTAAATAAATAAATAAATAAATAAATACATTTACTACCGGTATGCCATACTGTCACATACCGGCCCAATTCGATCACTGCTGCAGAGTTAAATTTTGTTTTCACAAAAGGAGAAACACCCCATTTTCTCATCTTACGAGAATTCAATTGTTTTCAAAAATAAAAAAAATACGCAACTTCTTGACATTTCTTTTATTTACCTTGCTTTTCTATCTTCTGCGTTAAGCGCAAAAATGGAGAAAAATGAATAACTGATGAAATGGACGAGAGTGGTGCTGATTCCATCATCTCTACAAATAGCCGAGATTCTGAATGTGTGGAGCCCTATCTCCACATTCCCTCACATGTCTTCACGCAACGTTACAAAGCGCACATATGTGTACACACATGTCCATACGCGCGTGTGTTTGTAATTTGCCAACCTTGACTCCCAAATGCTATATAAAGTCAGCGCCAGTTTCAGGGTATTACATTGTAAAATTATGTTATAATTTGTGTACTTTCCACATATTCACACATATCATCATTACCACTTTGAAATTTCTAAAAAAAAGTGGGTTTATCTTAAACGAACCCCTCCTTGCTTAAGGAATGTTACTCACACATATGAAATATACACGGATCTTGACATCTACAGAAGAATATGATTTCGTTGAAAACTCCAGAAAATATTGAGAAAGTAGGAATTTAGATTTTCTCGGTCAGAGGTCGATCTCGTGGCGTTTTCAGCAGTATCCTGAAGTAGGTTGCCATAAAAGCGCTCGCCAGGCGCTCTCGTGACCTTTTGAGCGGGCTGGGGAAATAAAACTTTTTATCGTCCTCTCCGTTTCGGAAGTTCATACCAATCAGAAATTACGGTCGTCATTCCGACAGTGTTGCCAGTCAAAGAGCTGGAAAAACTCATTAATGCATCTGGTTTAATTCGTATCTTGGCTGAAACTCGTAAAATATTCAACAGGATAAACATTCCGTAGCCAGAGTTTTATGCAGGAAAAATATTGTTAATATACTTATGATTGCGTACTTATGTATATTTGTTGAGCATGAAAGTTTTATTTTTCTTGTTCGATGAAATCTTCAAGTAATCATGTAACTTTAGATTAGCCAGAAAAGTTCCATATATATATATATATATATACACACACACAGTAAAAGAGGGTAAAGAGAAGTTTTAATTAAATTGAAGTTTCATATACATAAGGGTAAACATGGATGATATTTGTTTTCATAAAATTAAAACAAAATCTTCTTGGCGGAACAGGTCTCAAAGGGCCAAGGCCCGTCAGAGCCGTTCTTTTATTCGGTGACGCGTGGTCAGCGTATCAAGTCCCATCGCCGCTGTTTTTCTGGCTTTCGTGACCGGAGCCCGCTACCTCTTCCTTTCAAGTATCTTCCCAATTGCCCTCACGACGCTGGATCAACGCCGAAATGTTGGGGCTCCCACCGTGAATCGAACCCGGGACCGCTCGCACAAAAGATACGTACAAGCCCCATTTTCTTTACAGAATTAGATTTAAACGAGAGAAACAAATTACGGTTTAATTTTAAGTATATGTTCCGCTCTCATACCTCTTTCTCACCTGTTATCATCTCTCTTACACAATATCCCTATGCATTATGGTTTGTTTTCCTTTATTCTATATTTTCGTATCTATCCAGTCTCTCTTTTACCTTTTCATTTGTCTTCCTTTCCTCTCTTCGTGTCCATTTCACCTCTACGCCTTTCTGTGACGATTTTTCCTTTCTTGTCTCTCTATTTTCACCATTGTCTTCACTTTCCAATTCGTTTTGTCAAAGTTTCACTCTCTTTTACCTCAATCTGCCTTCCCCTCCTCTCTGCTTATCTTTTTTTCTCATTTTATCTTATACTTCTTCCGCATATCCTCTTTTTCCTGTCTCCATCTATCTCCTTTTCCCTCTGCTCTTCCTTTTGTCTTCTCTTTCTTTCTCATTTCCCCTTTTCTTTGTTATTTCCTCTTTCATTCTTATTCTTGTGTCTTCTTTGTTTCCTTCTCTTTTCCTCCAGTCTCCCTCCGCACTCCTACTGTCATTTTGATCCTAGCTGTTACAGTCTCATTCTCATTCACCAAATTTTCATCTCCCTTTCCTCTCCACTCCCCCCAGCACACAGAAAATCTTTCTACAAAGTCCATAAGCTCAAGACATATCTAACTTCTCTTTGTTGTGCGAAAGGAGACAGATTTAACCTCAGTTTCCACCTCTCTCAGCGCATTTTCTTCAACTGCACGTCGTGGCAATAACTTTTGTTTATACGAGGCTCAGAAGCGACACGTCTTTCGAAAGCGGTTATGTAATCTTCTCGACAAACACAGCCGGAGCTGCTACGGAGCTTTTCATCCATTTCTTGCGCTCGAGTCGTAAAGTCGTGAACATTTTGCTACTCATGTAAAACCGAATGTCTTTTATGTCTACAAAAAATTTGCTTAATATGTAGTTAAATGAAAGTGCGAGTAGTGTAGTCAAGTTCTTCCAACATGCAGGCTTCAAAAGAAAATTTACGGTCAAAATTAAGTAACATGACATTACAATGTTTCCAAAGAAATAGAAATGACAATATGTTTAATTCAGTGGCGTATTCTACATGTTACCGCGTTCACCGCCGGTAAACCAACTGTTTTCATATATTTTATATTTAGCTTTAATATGTGGGAAAATATTCATCATGTAAATATTCATTATGCAAACTATTAAAACAAATTTTTAACCCACAATTTTAGTAAATTATATAAAGAACCTGAAGACTGGTTTATGTACGCCACTGACCATTCTCCATCGCAATCTTCTGATAACCGGGTTTCCTCCTCGGTTGTACGCAGGGGTGTCTGTATAAAAGACACGTAAGCAGAGATCCTGAGTTCGAATCACGGCCTAAGAATGGGTGTTCTTTGTGAGTATCCCTTCAGCATCATATCACTCGTCCTCATCTTTGCAATTAGTCAAAAATTGGCAGAAAAGCAAAGCAAAATAAACCGAATCAATCTATCAAAAGACATGTACACTGATATTTTCCCATAAGGCACTGCGCGTGGTAAACAACAACCGTATGGTATTGTTTGTCGCCTGTTTGAAGCTCGATCCCGATTAGCTCCTTTAGTACAGATACAGGCACGCATCTAGAACTATATTTCCAGAATCGTTCGAACCAAATGTCCAACATGTAATAATAATAAAGTTACAATAAGATAAATATATCTATTAAATAATGTCAATTAATAATTATTGTATGTATAATATTATTACATGGACAGGTAAACAGATTATATAAGTGAGGCCTCCCCGATGGCGCAGTGGTATCGTCGTCGCCTTGTAATCAAGAGGTTCCGGGTTCGGATCCCACTTAAAACTGTAGGTTCAGTCCCGATTAGCCTTACTGTGCATATAGTGGACTTATAATACCAATTCAATCAATCAAATGAATCAGATTATATAAGTATGCTGAAGTAACAGCTCGTATTCATTATCTAGTTTAATTACAGTTACGATCACTAATATGTACTCCCTCTGTCCCATAATTATTGTCCGGTATGCCAAAATGGTAACTTTTTATTTAGGTTCTTTTGGATACTTGATCAGCCAATTTGTACTGATCCTTGAGTAATAACGTTGTATGACACATTCCCGTGTTTCATTTACTTCTTCTGTATACACCAATGTCACAGTTTGAATATCGTACAAGTATTATAGGATAACAAACAAAAGTGTACCGGACAATAATTATTGGACAGAGGGAGTAATAAAGAGCTGGATTCAATATCAAATAGGTTGTTAAGTCCAGATGATAAAAGGAAAAGTCCCTCATCATTAATGTTATGAGTATTATTAATAATACGGTACGCATAAATTTTCGCAGGTATTGTCAACGCAAAGCTGTGTAATTTACAATCTAAATTCTTATATTTATGTAAGTTTTGCGGAAATAAATCAATTACATATTACTCAACAGTAAACTAGTATTTTTCTTATTTAATTTTGGACTTTCCGAATTGCGTCGACCACTGTGCGAAATAAGCTTTTTGTTATGGGGGATTGCCCACTCAGTGGCGTACTTAAGATTTCATTTCGGGAGGTGATTTTTTTGAGAGGGTGGATGGGGTGCGGAAGTTCGTATATGTGTTACTAGTCAGTAGCTAAACTATTTCCTTGCGGTTCCAAGTACCGTAGAACATTGGTTGTAACCTAGGTTATTAAATCTACGTTAACATATACACTTAATTTAGAAACACTTAGTATGTTTACATTCTAAGAAAAGCCAAACACGTACACAAAAGGAGCTATCGAACTAGGAACACCGAAAACTTGATCAAATTCCTATTGCCAAGTTCAAACTTAACGTCCATCTAACCTATCTACAAGTTTCTTGAGAACACTTTAATACGTGTAAAATATCATCACAATGCCATGAAAACTTAAGGTGAAAAGAGCTTCATGTTCTCTCGACTCGGTGAGATTGATCAGTTGCAGAATGGTATCTGTCTTTATTCGACAAGGATGCATTTATTTCGGCAGGGAAATTGTAGATGACTCGATCATTAATCGACAAGATTCGATTCTCGGAGTGGTTCGGATCCCACTTTAAACTGTAGGTCCAGTCCCGATAAGCCTTACTGTGCATAAAGTGGACTTAAAACACCAACTCAAACCGAAATTAATGGACAATAATATTTTGTCAATTGTGTTCGTTACATAGTTCCATTTTCTTTGAGAGGGGATAAAAACATCCCTGGCAGGGATTAAAGAATTTTCCATTACCGAGGATACATTTTTTTGTGTTGGGAGAATCCACGGCATCTCCTCCCCCCCCCCCCCCACGTTAATTTGCACACTGGCGTGGGCACTCACGAAGAACATCCATGCCCAGGCGGGGATTCCAGTGCTAACCACTCCGCCACGGATGCCGGTTAGTTGGAAACTTGGTTAAGTTAAATCGTACTTAATTCGCCAAAATTCTCAAACAAATACCGAACTCGCTTTTTCGAAAAGCAAGTTTAAGGAAGGGGGGGGGCACTTCTATGCGTCATTAAGGATACGAAGCACCGTCCTTAATTCAGGTTAATTGGGTAATGAGGTTCTTCTCTCGTCCTCGACACTCGCCCATCAATCTAGGTTGCAGGAGGGTTACGAGAGTCATCTGGCGACTAGTGCCGGAAACAGAACAGAAGGATGGGAGACTGAGGGCTCTGGTTAAGTCCGTCTGTTTGACTAGTTCCCGTTCTCTTGGGATGATGGTAATTCGGTTAAGAACCCGCCAGGATCCATAAAACGTCTTTACAACCTCAGCATCCCCTCGTTCACGCAAGATAGACGATTCCCTAATTTCAGCGTTCACTCGGGCAGAGGGGAAGGCATTTAAGCTGAAATGCCTGCCTGGCACCGCAATATTACATTTGCTGCCATTGTTCCGGTGACGAAACAAAAACGATTTCAACAAAGATCTTAAAGATCTTGTAAATAAACATTATATCCTCGAGGCAGCCTCCAGGAATGCATGAAGTAACTACGATGCTGCCATAGGGGAAGTGGTACCGACGAAACTTTTTGAGCTTCTGTATAGATGGCAGGAGCTGAAATTTTGACAAAAGGGATTCAAAGCATTATATTTTCCAGAGTTATACAGGGTGCTCGGAAATTCCCCTTACAAACTCCTAGGACTAGTAGAGGGGACTGAGTAGACAATATTTGGAATAGGAACTCATGTCCGGAAACTTACAATGTATCGGATGTACCTGTGTTGGTATGCAACCGGGTAGGCAGTACATGACGTCAGAAGATCACCTGACGACCTAAAGTGTAATCATTTATTTCAACCATGTCAAATGAAGTGTTACGTAAGGTACAGAAGTGAATGACATGTGACTAAATCCATAATACAAACAAATTTATTTGGTAACAATGCCAAGGGAACAAAGAAAGAAACGTACTATTCATTGAACACAATAACACCTATGTCGACAGTGGAACACAACAATTTGTTTCTGTCTTCTGCACTGGATGTGTCGCATACGGCACTGCTCAACTACAACAGTGGCTCGATGTGACGACCACCAACGTCGTTGCACACATTGTACCGACGAATCATGTTCCGGTACATTTGCTCCATTACACCTGGTGTCCCGCTAATCTCTTGTGCAGCGACCATAACTTGTGCCAGCAGTTCGTCCTCTGTCTACAGGAGTCTCGTACACCATACTCTTCATACGACCCCACAAGAAATAGTCCAATGGCTTTAAATCCGGCGATCGTGAGGACCACGCGGTTGGACCACTTCGGCTTCGGCGGTGCGACATCGTTCTGAAACCACAGTTCCTGGCGGATGTTCAATGGCACGGCATCCAAGAACAGTCCAATACTACCTGTAGGAAGATCAAGTACGCGGCACCCGTTAGCCTGCCTGGCTGGAAGAAGGTAAGGCCGATCACATGATCGTCCAGAATACCTGCCCACACATTGATAGCAAATCTCTGCTGGAATCCTCGGACATACGTCGCATGAGGGTTTTCGTCTGCCCAGACATGGCTGTTTCGAGAATTGAGAACACACTCCCTAGTGAATTTACATTCATCTGTGAACAGAACTGGACGTGGAAACTGGGGCTCGTCGATTCAGCGGTGCAGAAACCACGTGCAGAAGTTAACAAGTGTTACAAAATCGGTGGTCTCAAAGCCTGTACCCTTTGGTGGTGGTAAGGATGTAGTTGTTGCTCAAGCAGAACCTTGATTTCTGCTAGAGACACCCGTTGCACGCGCAATTGTTCGCGTACTTGTTGACGGGCCTGTTCAACGTGGTGCAGTACAGCCTCTTCCAATTCGGGCGTGTGGCAAAAAGGGTATACGATGAAGTCGCATGTTGTGGATAACGATCTTTATACAGCCGACGAGCTGCTCTTCCATTCCCTTCCGCTCCAGGCAGGATGCAGCGGCAGGGTAGACGTCACGTGCCATCAGATGATCTTCTGACGTCATGCATTGCCTACCCGGTTGCATACCAACACAGGCACATCCGACAAATTGTCATGGTTGTAGCACGGAAACGGTACCTTTCCGGGCATGAGTTCCTATTCCAAATATTGTCTACTCAGTCCCCTCTACTAGTCCTAGGAGTTTGTAAGGGGAATTTCCGAGCACCCTGTATGTAGGAATTCTGTTTGGAACATTTCATTCATGATATTCCTAAGCATCCATCATGTTCTTTATCATATTAGTGATTTTTCGCAGGGTGCTTGCAGATTTTGAAATTGTATTCCTCAGTTAAGTCAAAATGATGGTAGCTTACAGAGCATTGACGTACGGGGTAAGAGACAAGGAGGGAGTTGACCTCACTGAAAAATGAATGTCCGAAATTATACTTTTGTATTTCACACACATTATTTCATTTCAGTCACAGTTAATATTATCAAGAACTGATCATTACAAGTAAGAATGGTAACAAAACGTGACAGGAACATAACTTTCAAACTGAAGCATTTTTATTTATTTATTTAAGTTTCAGAGCAATGGCGAGAAACAAGTTGAGGACAGAATCAATCCTGGAAAGATTAGTTTTAGAAGCCATGGTCTAGATAGGGGAGAGCAGTATTCAAGAATAGCGGAGATAAAATATTCGAAAAATGTAAATTATTTATTCATTTTTTATTTCAGTAAATCTACATAGAAGACCAAGGATAGGCATGAATGACTCTCTTACTAGTGCATGTAATGTGCTTATTAAAAATTTAGTTTTTCTTCGACATTTTCTTGAGGCGGAACTTTTTGCATGGTACTGTTTTCAAAATAATAAACAGAATGCACTTTGTTGTTTTCCTTGCACTCTCGCCTGAAAAAATCATGAGGATAGGTTTTGCATACTTTGGAAGAAGCAGATAAGAGGAAAATTAAGTGTGAACTAAAGCATGCCTAGTATTTGCATATAAACTGTATTACCTAAAAATAATTTAGAGGTAGAAATGTCAGAAACACACAATTTTGTACAAGTTTACGAATTATTGGAAGAGGGACACGCCTCACTTTACCCCGGACCTCCCGCTCACGACGCCGATGCTTATATAGGATCATGGATTAATGGTGCAGTCGTTAACTTCCCCATTGAATCCGCAAAACACTCGACTGTAACGTCAGTCAATACAAACGGGCTTATCTGCTTGGTTGACTGTGGGAAAGGATCTGGTTCCGCGGTTTATTTGATAATCTCGCTAAACGATTTTCCCTTGGTGCTTAATCCATCCGCAGAAATCGTTTCAGTTCAAGAAGGTGAACAAGGCCACATCATGTAATCGGAATCGCTGGCTTAATGCGCAGCGAAACCGAGTTCTCCTCTCTTTCTCTCCCTCTCTGTCTAAGTGGAAAATAAAACCGAGGCAACGTACTTTGATTGTGTGAAGAATTGCGTATAATCTTCTTCTGCAATTACGTTTGACGACGAAGTTTTATATCCCTCTGTTCTCATATAACCGACGATGCAAATTGCTTTGCCTTATTAATGAGATGGGCGAGCTACACATATTCGAAAATTAATAAGGCAGTTTTGTAGTTTTATAATGCACAACATTCCTTGGTACAGCATCTTTTCATCTTGTCTTGTCATGCGTTTATAACACGATCTCGCGAATTAAGAGGAGGGACTTGTAAGGATCCGTATGATTTACCTTCCCCCATCTTTCTTCTTTCCTTCCCTTTCTTCTCTCTCAATACTTCTCTCACGCCACCATAATCTTTCCCTCGTCCCTGTAACCATCTTCACCTCTCCGTCCCACCCTCCATTCTCTTTTCCTTAATTCTGTAGCTCGATCATTTGAATCTCATTTGAAAAAATCTCTTTTCCCAAACTTCTTAAAATAATTTCTCCCCTTCCCACGAAACTCAAAAGAATTTCTCTATTCCCCATCAAACTCAAAGGAGTTTCTCAATTACCCATCAAACTCAAAAGAATTTCTCCTTACCCCATCCCATCCTTCTCCATAGAATTTCTTCTTCTTTAAAGAATTTCTCCTTTCAACATTCTTCTCTAAAGAATTTCTCCTCTCAACAAACTTCTCTAAAGAATATCTCTCAACAAACTTCTCTAAAGAATTTATCCTTTCAACATCCTTCTCTAAAGAATTTATCATTTCAACATTCTTCTCTAAAGAATTTCTCCTTTCAACATTCTTCTCTGAAAAATTTCTCCTTTCAAAATCCTTCTCTGAAGAATTTCTCCTTTCAACATCCTTCTCTGAAGAATTTCTCCTTTCAACATCCTTCTCTGAAGAATTTCTTCTTTAAACATCCTTCTCTAAAGAATTTCTCCTTTCAACATCCTTCTCTGAAGAATTTCTCCTTTCAACATCCTTCTCTAAAGAATTTCTCCTTTCAACATCCTTCTCTAAAGAATTTCTCCTTTCAACATCCTTCTCTGAAGAATTTCTCCTTTCAACATCCTTCTCTGAAGAATTTCTCCTTTCAACATCCTTCTCTGAAGAATTTCTCCTTTAAACATCCTTCTAAAAAAATATCCTTTCCCATCCTCCTATAAAGAATTTCTCCTTTTCACAGTCTTCTCGAAAGAATTTCTTTTACCTCCTTTCTCAACACATTTTTCTCTTTTTAAGAAATTATATTTTCCCTCACTTCCCTTAACTGTCTTTTCTCCTTTCGCAACTCTTTCGCTTTACTCAAATCGTTTTATTAGTTTAACATCCTTACATTTCCAAAACATTTCACTCGATTTTGTGTTCTAATTGCTTTCATCGAATACCAACCGCAACCTTCCCGATTTATGTCATTGCTGTAGCTGAGAAATTATAAGAAATCTAAATTTACTCTTAAAATATACACAAGGTACACAAATATCAAACTTCACATTTGAAAAGGTATTACGCAAAAGCAACCACGTTTCCAACGAGCATGCTGTCTGCCTTTCAAGGTTAACAATACAAATTGCGAAATCTGATGATCCATAAGGTCAACGCTCCATATACAACACGCACCAGGGACTTGGCAATATTGTTCCTGTCGCTCCGGCGCCAAGCTGCGTAACTGCGGAGTATCGCGTGCTGCAACCTGCCCTCTAATATGTCATTACGGTCCATCTTCAATTGCGAAGGTGCCAATTTCATCACGCTGCTCTGGAGGTAACTAAAGGGCATTATCCTCTACTGTTCGGCGCTGCAGCAGCGTACGAGCTGTATTCCCACAGTGGGTGCTTGATTAACCCTTTGGTGTAACGCCCACTGCTCCATTGGTCAATGTTAACGTGCTAACGAATGTAATTATTACTTTTTGTGTTTTGTTGTTTCTAAAAATGCTGATGTACAGGGTCGATTGTACAGTACAAAATGGAACACCTAGACCATCAAATGGTGGCTTCCCTGCAATGTTTATGTATTCCTAACTATAGCGATAAGGGGATTTCAATACCAGCTTTCTAACAGCAAGTTTACTCGTCGGCATAAAGTTGGACAACACACACAACGCATTGCAGGAAGCCAGTGTTTCAGGATTTAGATGTTCCATTTTTATTGACGGCGCTGTACAGTGTGATGCATAAATATTACCAGGCAAACTGTCCACGATTGTTTCTGTCTTCTCTTATATGCTGCTTGTTTTTAAGGACCTTAACTGTACTAATCGTGCTATAGAGGATTTAAATTGCTTCCAATGTTCTTTGTTTCAATTCTTATCATCGTACTACATGAAACGAAGTGAATAAACACAATGATTACACCTCGTACTTAAGACTAGCGTCCAACAATAATATGAAAAGTAAGGAACTTGTTTATTGTTTTGCTATTAACCAACTGGTTTTGCAATTCATAACAATTCCTGCTCCACAGGAAGCACTTTTCAATTACTGTGAAATAGCGCTCTTGTGTTTGTATTGAGAACGAGCAGCGGTACTGTAGCGTTGTAAGAGTGGCGAAAAGGAGGGAATGAGCGGGGAAGGAGGTTTCACCGGTCGCGTTCATACAGTAGGAAACCTCTCATCATCTGATTCCTGAGAAACAGTACAGTATGACATAGTAATCATGGCAGAAGGAACAGGAGGTGATTCTGTGATAAGGGCGCCTTCCCCTGCAATACTTGTGACCTCTCAACGCATGGAGTTTCTCCACTCCTGATCTTAAATATATCCTGAACTCACTACCGTTTGAACACCACAGAAGATGTTAAGGAGGAACTTGTTATAATTGATAACATGAAACGAACAATATCATAATGGTACATATTTGATTAATTCCTCAATCAAGAAGCAACTTATTAACATGCCAGAGACGTCAGAATCCCTATATGCCAGTCGGAATCAGGCCCATAGTTTAAGGTGAGATCCCAAACATTGAAATCTACCCCACAGGGGTATAAATCGAAACGTCTTGATTATAACGTCAGCTGTCATTATACAAAAATAAATGTTTTGAGTAAACCAACACGCAGTGAAAATAAAAAAGAGACGAAGCAGAAGAAAGGAAGGAAGAGAGGTGGCAGAGAAAGTAAGGAAGACACGAAGCAGAAGAAAGAAAGGAAGAGAGGTGGCAGAGAAAGTAAGGAAGAGAGGTGGCAGAGAAAGTAAGGAAGAGAAAAAGAAGAGAAAGTAAGGAAGAGAGCAAGCAGAGAAAGTAAGGAAGAGATCAAACAGAGAAAGTAAGGAAGAGAGCAAGCAGAAAAAGTAAGGAAGAGAACAAGCAGAGAAAGTAAGGATGAGAGCAAGCAGAGAAAGTAAGGAAGAGAAAAAGCAGATAAAGTAAGGAAGAGAGCAAGCAGAGATAGGAAGAGAGCAAGTATTGAAAGGGAGGAAGCAGAGAAAGTAAGGAAGAGAGCAAGCAGAGAAAGTAAGGAAGAGAAGAAGCAGAGAAAGGAAGGAAGAGAGCAAGCAGACAAAGTAAAGTAGAGAAAAAGCAGAGAAAGGAAGGAAGAGAGCAAGCACAGATAGGAAGAGAGCAAGTATTGAAAGGGAGGAAGCAGAGAAAGTAAGGAAGAGAGCAAGCAGAGAAAGTAAGGAAGATAAAAAGCAGAGAAAGGAAGGAAGAGAGCAAGCAGACAAAGTAAAGAAGAGAAAAAGCAGAGAAAGGAAGGAAGAGAGCAAGCAGAGATAGGAAGAGAGCAAGGATTGAAAGGGAGGAAGCAGAGAATGTAAGGTAGAGATCAAGCAGAGAACGTAAGGAAGAGAAAAAGCAGAGAAAGGAAGGAAGAGAGCAAGCAGACAAAGTAAAGAAGAGAAAAAGCAGAGAAAGGAAGGAAGAGAGCAGCAGAGATAGGAAGAGAGCAAGCAAAGAAAGTAAGGCTGAGAAAAAGCAGATAAAGGTAAGAAAGAGAAAAACAGATAAAGGTAAGGAAGAGAAGAAGCAGAGAAAGTAAGGAAGAGAAGAAGCAGAGAAAGTAAGGGAGAGAAGAAGCAGAGAAAGTAAGGAAGAGAAGAAGTAGAGCAGGTAAGGAAGAGAGCACAGAAAGAAAGAGCAAAGAAAGAAGAGAGGCAGAGAAATAGAGAAAAGCAGAGGAAGGAAGAGAAGCATAGGAAGAAAGGTGGAACAAAAAGTGGAAGTAAAGAGAACGATAAGCGGAGTAAGAAAGAAAGAAACGGATGAAACGCACTGCTCACATGAAAACATTTCGTTTACCCGTCAGTCCACCGGGGAAATATTCTCTGGTGATGCTACTGGCTACAATGATTACCACATTTGGTTACTATAATTCAGATAAATTTGTTTATTCCAGGGTGTTTTGTATGACACGGAGAAGCAAGACTATAAAAGCAAACATCGAAAACTTGGAAATCATTTCTGTTACTTAGGTTAATTGTGACGATGAGGATTAATTGTGTTCTGATGGAATAGACAATGGAATTCTAACCTGGGCCGTTGGATCGTAGCTCGCTACTCAAACCACCACGCAACGGAGATAGGCAACATGGGGGTTTATAATCCCTCGCCCAACAGTTGGTTCGTCTCTCATCATCAATCCTTCTTCGATGCGTTTACGTCACATCGCGCACCACGGTAACGACGACAAACATGACACAGGAACTAGCTCGTAATATTGAAACCGTAGCACAAATATTTGGGGAGGATCTTTTGGAACAACTTTTACGCGTATTAATATTGGAGAGAAATCGACTTTGTCATATTTCTGGTCTTTGGTAAATTATCGTGCATTGGTTGAGAAACTACTTTTGAGCTGCGAATTGGTGTGTCCGTAAATGTATAGATGCCACTTGTGAATACAGAAAACCGGGCTCGATTGGAAACTTATGACGATTTCGAAATTTCCTTTCTCTTTCATCAACTCTAATCTCTACTTCTTTTAGGGGAGGAGTGTAAGGGTGTCCTTACCTTTCCTGAAGACATTCAAATGTCAAGCTCTCTTCCACGCAAAACATCCTGGGTTGCATTCTTGCACTCTATCGAAGCTCTGGCGGCGGGATAGTATAATCATCTGCGAAATTTGTGTTGTGTCGTTCATATATATTTGTGATTATCCCTTCATCCATTTCATAAAATCGTCCATTGTTTCGGTTTGTCAAAACTGGCAGAAATGTTACTTTAAATAAACTAAATCAAAATCTACTTGTTTGGCCGTTTGCGTGCATGTGATGACATTTTAAATATCCCTTGTATTTCTTTAGATTAATGAAGATGTAAGGATGAATCTTGATCAGAAGAAATCCATAACGGGAAAAACACGAAGAAAAATAATCCATGCGTCCGGGCGATATGAAAAATACTGGGTTCGAGTCTTACCCATGACATGTGTGTTTCATGTACAGTGGCATCCACTAGCAATAAAAAAAAGTAAAGTAAAGTGTTCCCTTGTGCATAGCACCACGCCATGAAGGCGTATAGGGGGTGTGGGGGTAACGCCCCACACTTTCTTGATCCGGTCGTGAGTGGGGGTGATGTGATCAGCATCACGCCCCTGACCGCCTTTACCCCCCAGGGTTTTCCCCAGGTACCCATGTTATTCGACGCTGGGTAGGCGCCGGGGCCGCTTCCACCGTTAGAAAAGTTCCCGGATTTGAACCGGCCGGGGATCGAACCCGGGACCTTTAGCATGGTAGTCAGACGCGTTACCGCGTTATCAGACGCGGCTAATCCACTAGCATTACTTGGTAAATTGTCCATGACTTTTTTCATTAATTTTTCTCTTACATTCTGTGTTTTTAAGCGATGGATTTTTATGTATGCTGGTGCAGAAGTTGAGTTTTCTTTGAATTCTTAATGCTCTTATTGGATCAAATAAAGTGCACAAACATGGTGATGAACAATTTGCATGGTAATGCTCATGGATCCCACTGTACAGGGTATCTACAAATGATTGAAGCTGTTTGACGATGTTACTGTACGTGTATTATTGAACATATGGTGAAGTAACTTTACAGTTTTGTAGAGAAACTAAACACGTTTTTTGACACATTACAAGTTTTCGATATGCCCCCCCCCCCTCCTTTTCGTGATTCTGCAAACATGAACTTTATAATCAAGTTCTTCCCAAACGCGATGAAGCGTGTGCTTATCAATTCGATCAAAAGCACTGATGATACGAGCCCGCGGTTCTGCTAGATTACTCGGTAATGTAGGCACAAACACTAAATCCTTCGCATAACCCCCCACACAAAAAGTCACACGGAGTTAAGTCATGGGAGCGTGAGGCAATGACAGCAGTTGTTGATCATCATTTCCACAACGACCGATCCATCGGTTTCACACTCCGGTGGTTAAGAATTCGTGAACATCGTGATGGAACTGGAAAGGAGCACCATCCAACTGGTGGATAAAGTTCTCACTGTCTGTCTCCAACTGTGGCATGAGCCAATTTTCTAACATGTCAACATACCAGTGTCATCCTGTAATGGTCGTTCGCTGAAGAAGGCGCCGTAAACTCTAAATTTTGAGATTGCACAAAAAGCATTGAGTTTCGGAAAGTCACGGATATGCTCAACAGCGTCACGTCTGAACAGAAAACTCCCATAACTTATAATGTGCGACACAACTTGTTCAGTTTCTTTACAAAACTGCAAAGTTACTTCGTGATACGTTCAATGATACCTGTACAGTAACATCATGAAACGGGTTCAATCATTTGTAGACACCCTGTATATACGGTAAAGTACGTTTCGGAGACCAGGATTCGATTCCCGGTTTGGATATTTCACGTGGGAACATTTCCATGTTTATCTCTGCATAAAACGGCTGTGTGGTTTACCTAGACTCATAAAGGGATTACCTAGTGACTAAAGATGGCTGGAGCGTGTTGTTGATCATATCACCTACACACCCCTTTCTTATACCTTCGCGACATGTTGCAAGGAGCAGGAGCTACCTCTTATGTTAAAGTCCGCTTTCATGCTCGGATAGGCCATTCAGGGCTGGTCCTACAGTTCAGAGAGAAATTTTAACCAGGATTTCTATTTATTACAAGGCGACGAGGTTAGGTACTAGATTACAGAGGAAGCCTTTTATAAGCACTGATGAAAGTTAACTTCTTATGTAAAAATAAAAGCGGAAAGGTTAGTGTTGGAATCTTAGTTAAGTCATGATGGATGATTTAATGCATGTCTTACCTTACTCCTACCAGAGATCAAAACAAATAAATAACCTAAACAAATAAATATTTCAACTATAACAATACATCAACAATACGTCATTACATGAATTGTTAAGTATTAGTATATAAGCCATGTGTGAGAAACTAAACGACGCATTGCTGGTGGGGAATTCATGTATCTTGTGGGAGGTGGAGGAAGAATTTCGATCATGGAAATGACAAAACGAACCGTAATATTAGCACTGTTGAGTAATTTGCCTTCTTGTATTAAAACTGAAGATTTGTTTTGTGTCTTATAAACTACACTTAATATATGGTTGCCAACCATTTCTCTAAATTCTAAAAAAACATTTTCGCAAAGTAGCCAAAAGTGGCACTAAAAGCGAAGTAAAATAAAGCAAGTCAATCAATCAGTCAATTTTACCACATTTATCTCATCTTTTTTTCAAGAGATGTAACAACGTTGCGTTTAAAAATCAGTAACTGTAACAACGTTCCGTTAAAAAATCAGTAATTGTAACAACGTTGCGTTTAAAATATCAGTAACTGTAACCAAGTTGAGTTTCAAAAATCAGCCCTAAGGGATGTAAGGGGTGCTCCTTCCACGTAGTGCACCCAATAGTCAACCTCACTTCCACGTAGTACACCCTGGACTGTAGACTAACGAGGCTCTGGCGACTGGTCCAATGGCCAGTATAATTTTGTGTGTGTTGTCCCGTGTTTTGTCTTTGTGTGTGTGCTGAGTGCCCGTTTAGAGCATCAGCTTTTAACAGAAGTCAGAAGATTTTAAGATTTTTAGGTATGCAACGTTAGAGTTGTCATTTGTAATGATAATGGGCTGACTCCTGTATAATGTGACGGGTTCAAAATAGCCTAAGTGCTGACGCACCCAAAATTTCAAATTCAAATTCAAAATTCAAATTCCACGGTAGCCTTAACTACTTTACTTTTTTAAAAAACTACAAATTAAATTTATTTTCAAAAACAGTTTCAACGGAGCTGTTGAAAGAAACATTATATATTTTAGACAAATTAATATAACAGTAAATCAGTCAGGAAAATTTCAGAAAAGTGGTTGTCAGCCAGGTTTTGTCAAAAGGGGGCGTGGTTATCTACGTAACTTCACTTTTTGTTCGCGCGTTAGGTAAATCTCGTTGAACTACCATTTGTTTGCGGAAGGCTAACATAGCATTGCGATTGAAACATTACAAGCTTACTGCACAAGCAAGACAGTGGCTAGAAAGTTGACCTGACCTACCTTTAGAGAAGCTTTCGAGGGATCAACCAGACTTCTTCAGCTACCGCCAAATCAAAGAGAGACACGTGGAGACTGCGTCGGATTGGTGCCAAGGAAGCAGCTCGTTCTGTATGTAACTGCGACGCCGATATCAGGACACGTAACTCGAGATAAAGTGACCGTCTGGCCGCGTCGAGAGTCGAAGCACAGACCGACCCACCTCGGAGACGCACTGAGCAAGAAGTGTCGAGCGTCCCGACGCGGGAACGGGCAACTTTTTCGCCGGAAGGAGATTCGATAGCGGCGAAGGCCTCCCCTCGACGAATGAAAACAGTCGGCGACGATCACGTGACCGAAGTTTCTCCCCGTGGCGATCGATGGTATCTTCGGCGTGGGTGGATATGTATTCGGAAGAGGGGTGATGTATTCGCTGATAAGAGATGGTGGATGATACCTCTCGGGGGAGGGAGCGAAGAGAGATATGGAAGATCCACGACTGCGCTTCTGCTGTGCCGCGAGAGGTCAGGCACGTATATGCATATCTCCATGTTGACAAGCGTAGGCGCAATCTTAGCTTCTGGTCCCGTCAAACGAAATGAAGAAGGAAGACAGCCCATAATAATCCGAATGACTTCGCTCTCTATCTTTGGCATCCCCCACTAGAATACAACCTTAGGTTGTAATGTGACGTGTGAGAGTTCTCAGCCATTCACAGCTTCCAAGAGGCGCACGTCCAGTAAAAAGAAATGCGCGGATTTCGAACAGTATTTCGAAAAGTTGTTCCTGGAGGCTTTGAAGAAAATGCACAATTTAATGGAGTTATGACGGGTATTATATAGCCTCCGTTGTCACGTGTTTCAAAAGGAGAAAAGGAAACATGGACCCTTCTCCCTCTTGATGGTATTGAGACGAGACAAATCTTAGTTTTATCTTCAAATTCAAGACAGAGACAGCCTTGCAAAATCTAGACGATTGCCACTTTTCTGCCACTTTTGGTTAATCGCGAAGATAAGAATGAGTGATGATATGATGGAACATTCACAAAGAACACCTATGCCATGGCCTATCGTCGTAGCGCGATGTGAAAATCGAGACAAGAACGAGACAATGGTCTTCGCTAGAGCCCTCGAGAAACAATTTTGTGATTAATGCATAAGCACCAACGCAGCACAGCCTCACAATTGTCACTAATAGATTGACCTTGCAATTACTATAAACAAAATATGACTTATCCGTCTATAAATGATCAGATAGATATCCACTTGGTGAGCCTGAAGAAGTCGCACAGTAAGGTATTTTTCGTTTAGGTGAAGTTTTTAAATATCATACTAAAGTCTCGTACGAGTCTCGGGCAGAAAGCCTCGTTCTCTGTGTCCTCTCGGCAAGAAGGACCTTGAAGTTCCTCGTCTTGCAAGCAAGGTATGGGTGATTAGGGGAGGGGAAGTTGCTGGACTTCCGTTTGGTTTAAGTCAAATTTATAAACAAATAGGCTAACCGGTACAAGAACTTCAGTTGAAAGTGCTACCACCACTACCGACCCATCGTGCGGCCCCACCGGGTATCGAACCCTGGATCGTTTGATTACAAGCCGTTGACATTACCAGTACAATATCGGGTGGGCGAAGTTGAATTTGAGAGGATGAGATGTGAGTGAGATTGTCTGTAGTTTCTTAGTTCTACACCCAACATGGGGATAGAGTGGCTCCACCGATGTCCCTTTGGCAATTTCCCCCGACGACTAAACTCCAAGTCTCTTCGACCTTCTCTTGAATCACGGTTTAAGACTAGCATTCAAAACAAAATCCTATTCTATCCCTACCAGAAAATGACCTGATAAGGAGTAACATTTTGACAGGAAAAGAGGCTGTAGTTTCTATTGAAACAATCCGGATTATTGAATACTGACTCAACTACAAGGTTACTACCGTCCCAAGCGTCCCCTAGTGTAACAGATTATAGCCTATACGTATAAGACAGTACGACAGTATGTATACCCTATACCCTGTCCCAGCTAACTGTGGAGCAAGGCCGCGCATAGCGTCAGAGAAGCGAAGGAAATCGAGTGGCCAGGGCGAAGCAGTACACGGTGCTGGGAAGGCTGGTATCTGAAGTCGCTTTCCGCAACTCCATGCAATTCCGTTCCTCCTACGTGTTTACTGGTGGAGCCGTCACGCGTCACTACTTGCGCAGAGACATGTTTTAGTTTGCCTGCTCCACAGTTAACTGGGACAGAGTATAATAACTATTTCCAATGTACGGGCAGGATGAATTACCACTGCTATGGAATCACTACAACACACCCTGAAGTTCAGAAACTTTTGTCAGACAAACCAGGTCATGTACAATTTCAGCGAAAAATGCAGGATCGCCCAGGACCCAAACCCGGGTCTCTGGCATACTGTACCGTTGCTCTACCAACTGAAACACCGAGTCACTTCTGGTTTTGCCTGAATTTTCGCTTTTGCTTATTAGCCTACCAGGTCAAGGTGGAAAAAAAACCTGAATCAATGCAAGATGAGGTGTTTCTTTCAGTAGTGTCAAATTGTAGGAAATTTTATAAGATTGAGTTTTGCAGCAAGTTCCTGACAACAGCAAGTTTCTGCTGACTGTAAAACAATACAACTAGTCACTGGTGGATGATTCATAATGAATTGCTTGGACTAATAATCACTGTACTTGGCGTTTCAAGCAGGCCTCAGAAAGTTTCAGAGGATCGATCTGTCTTCGTCTTCAAGGTAGTTTATAGTACATTAAATTGATTGATTTTTTTTCACTTTTTGTCATTTTTTACTAATAGCGAAGACGGGGATGAAAAGTGATAAGACGACAATATTCACAAAAGACAAACACACAGAGTAAGCTAACGCAACACAAGACCACAAACGATTATACTGAGTGTGGTTTCAGACGCCAGAGCCTCGTTAGTCTGAAAGAACCTTGTCCTCGGGGATATGGAGCCAGAATGGGTCTCGGAAACGTTGGTAGACTTGCATAATGAACAAAGTTAAATTCAAAAGCCCATACAATTAATCGTGCGCAACAATAACATGCAGATTTGACGAAATCAACTTGTTACAATATAGATTCACTTGAAACTACAGTACTATCACAGTATACTCTCTCAATTTTCCATTAGGCACATACTTATAGTCTTAGATGTTTTGTTTTCAGTTTCTAAGTCCACTTTATATACGGTAAGGTTAATCGGGACACGACCTACAATTTGATCCACCATGTTCCTCCATCGAATATCGAACCCGGGATCCTTTGATTACAAGGCGAATACGTTACGTCTTGGGGGAGGCCAGATGTTTCGTCGTGTCACACATACCAGGAAAGATATCGGGGTCAATCTGTGAAAACTATTCGCGACTTCAACCATCCAAAGCTGAACACGCGATTCACATTTTCTTTCACAACGATGTAGTTTGTTTTCAATTAGCGATGGCCCGCTTTTTGCTCCACAAAGAAGCTTGGACCCTGTACCTTTCCGTTGGAAAATGGTTCGCTGAATAAACTCTGACGAAGGACCAAAAAGTGGAATAATCACAGAATAAACACAAGAGACAGAATAAACAATAAAGCAGACCGTGGGATCAGGAGCGAAATGAATCAATATTTCGTTTCCAAAAATACACATTAGGTTTCTCGGATCAGTTGAGCCTGCAGATGCAGTGCGTGTGTGTGTGAGAGAGAGAGGGGGAGGGGGATAAGGGGGAGGGGGATAAGGGGGAGGGGGATAGGGGGAAGGGAGAGAAAAATATTATCGGATATCCAAATACGAATTTACTGTAGACCTTATAATTTAGTAATTTTGATAACAGAAAAATGTCTATTTTGCAAACAAAAAATGTGGTTGTAAGTAAATAAAATAATAGTCTAGATATAATTTGTATGCATTATAAGTAGCAAAATAGTGCAAATTTGGTCTATTACGCGAAAATCTGAAATCTGCACCAATACCAGTGTTGGGCGATTTTGATATCATGGCATGGAAATAATCAACTTAGTGCAATTGTCTGACGCTCTCACTGGAGATTTGTGATAAAAATGCTTGTGAATAGAACTTTGTAAAAATTTTCAGATGGCTAACTTTCCTTTTTCGTAGTCATTAACTTTGCAGTGAAAGAAAAAATATTACAGGTTTCTCTCTGAATGTTTTGTAACTAATATAAATTAGGTTTTAAGAAGAAGAAAGATTCTCTCTGGATATTCCTGTGTAATTAATAACATTCATTGAAGTTCCAACAATTTATATGTTGGTTAATTGGGGAATTCTGTGGTTAGTATAAAAGGGTAAGAATAAGCATGGGTTGAAAATTGACATGTTAATGCTGAACGGTTTAAGTTTTGAAAACTGATTCCGAACCAAAAATACTTGATCTGATATGCCGAATGCAGAATACGAAATCTCAGTCCCGAATACCACACATGCTATCCGAATATTAGATTACGAAAAGCATCACGGATTGGGCATTCGGGTATCGAATCGAGGATTGCGGATTCGAACATCGGATCGAGGATTCAGGTTTTTTTCTTCTCGGATTCGAACAGCTATTCATAGGTCGCAACCTCTTCTGTGTTTGTCGGTATTTTCCTTGTTTCTCGTAAAGGATCCCGCTAGGTCAGGTGTTTTGTATTCTGTTGGTACTTTGAAATTCCTGTTGGCTATCGCCTCGACTTCGCTTCCAGCTGTTACAAGAGACGATAGTCGATAAGTGGCCATATAGCCTAATTCAAAAGCTCAAATCAAAGTGGCCGGAGTTTCCTTATGAGATATCGTCCTGGATGTTCAGTGCAGAGGTCTTTGACCTCTTGATATTTCGAAACCTTATACTCCATGTGAATAACACCAGACAGATATCTTTACAGCGTATCAAACGAGACAGATTTTTTTTCTAAAATTGTCGTATGTTTTCAAGGTGTACAAAGCAAATGTGGGAGAAAGTCCTTCAGTACCGGACACTCGAAGTTTAGTGATTATAGTTAGGAGTTGGAAACGAGATCTGCTACTTCAAGATACGGTTTCTTAAGAACAGGGATTCGGTGATGAAAACTGTATCGAAAGTAAAAAACAGGAGTGAAAACGGAAAACCTAACATCTTCAGAAATTGAATATTCTCGTCGTTCAATACCGGACACACATTTCTTTAGCAGCTTTGGTAAGTCGAAAACCTAAATGTTCTGCTTCTGAAAACCTACGAGAGTTTACAGTTTAACATCGCTCTCGTAACGCTCACATGTCATTTATGTACAATATGACTTCTTCGACGTTGCACGCACGGTATAACCAATCTTCATTGAAAGATTCGATACAAATTATGCATTCTGTTTTCTTCCTTATTTTCACAGAAATTATCTTAATGCTGTATTCATAACTGGTACATAATTTTCACTTTTTTCGTGTTTTCATTTAGTTTTCTTCCAATTTCCAACAATTTTGCTGTGAACACGAAAAAAAGAAATAATTAAGCATTTCCTCTTGTCCGATACTGAATCTCAGTTATCTGGATCTGTAAGGCTGAAACTTGGCTGCAACGCTGCACATACTACTGCGAATCTTTCATTAGCTACCATGAACTCAACGAACACATACACAATAGGTATAGAAAGTGTAGTAACTACTAACGTCTAATAGGAGAAATTACAACTTGAAAATAACTTTTGACGCACGAGTTCCCCACGAAATCACTCTTCCAACAACACTTGCCACACATTGATGTGCTAAAACTATATTTGCACTCGCTGCAATGGAGACGTATAAGGGGTGACTCTCTGCGAAGACACCCAAATGTCAATCTCCCTTCCACGTAATACACCCTGGATTGTCGTTTGCAGACTAGCGAGGCTCTGGCGTCAGAAAATCTAAATAAAATAAAATCAAGCGCTGAACTGGATCACGTCAACCAGTGCTCTCTAGCGTCGTATGCGAGAACTAATGTTGCCCGGTACTGGACGCTGTCCGGAATTGCAAATATATTTCCATACTTACACAATTCTTTTTAAAAATATAGAAGAAGAATTTATAATACAGAATTTTTGTGTAGAATATGCAAAACAATGGAATTTTAAAACGTTATCGCTTGTTGATTAGTCAATTCAGGATATCACCGAAGATTTCGGGATTGAATCTTTTTATCGTTCGTTTTCATCGTCATTATTGTCTCGAATAGGTACAATAGTGTCACTATATAGGAAATATATAAACACACACACTTTTTGTAAGGATTACCTTTTATTCGCAGATAAAAAAGTTCTGGAAAACTTTTACGTACGGTATATTTTTTCTCAATACAAAAATCGTGCTTGCAAGTATTGTTGTCCCGATGCGTAGCGTTCTCCACTTGAAGCTTTGAAGGTAACGCACGGAAGTAGGCAATAAAGTGAAGATAGTTTTTGCAACGGCGCATTCCCGCAAGGGACCTGAGGGGAGGAGGGGGGGCTATGCTCCACTTCCAAGTGGAGTGAGCGCGCAGGGAGGAAGAAGGATACGACGGAAATAAATTCCCTTCGGATGTCGTTCCACTTACCCGAATTTACGATACACTGTAAAACCACCACATACTCTGTGCGACCTATATTTCCTACTGCACCGTAATGCAGGTGTCTCCATCTCGCGTTGTTTAAGAGGGCAGGCTCTCACTATTATTTCAGCCGTGAGATGGACGAAAATTGTTTTACTTTCTGTTCGCCATGCTTTGACGTCCGTAACACGATTTGGAAGCAAAGAATTGAGTTGGCTATGCACACCAGGGACGTTAAATGGAATATTGTACAACGGTAATGCCGAGCGTTTGTTTTTCGGTTCTATGAAACTGAAATTATTCCATTAAAATTCCAAACTGCAGTTTGTGTGCAATATAGCAAACAGAGGTAGATAATCTTGATGGTATGTCCTCCTGCTTCCAAAGGAATCAAGTGAAGGGGTTAACACAAGGGACTATCTGAAGAAATGTGAGACTCCTATTGAAGTTCGTGCCTGATGTCAGCTAGTATCTCGTATGTAAGCTACAAGGTTGTGGGTTATGTAGAATGTCTTAAGGCGCGTCCCCACTATGCCATTTGGCATAGCCGCGCACAAAAGCCACACTGCTTTGCCGATATCGATGAACGTCTCCACAGCGCTGTTGGCAGTACAAGTGAAATACTCCGTGAAAATGCATGACAAGCACGGTTGGCAAAATTTGCGTTTTCTAAAACGAAACGATGAGTTCTTTTTTGTTTTATATGTATTTTAATCAAGAACAAAAACAATGTTTTATACAAATAAAGCGTTTAAAACAATGCTAAAAAGACTTACTTTCTAAGAATGATGATTAATAAGGAATCTATTAATCCAAGGAGGGACTGTGTCTCTAGTTATAAATTAAGCACTTGACTAACTTCTTAAAATGCCTATTTACGCTACTATTAAATCTCGCATGTAACCTGTTCGAGAAAGTTCAACTAATCCACACTATTCACGTGCTAGCTACTCTGTTTCCCGAAATACATTTCATCGTGAATGCAACAAAATATTGACATTAACAACAAAGTGCAGTATGGCAAGTGCGGAACAAATCTGTAGTAGTGTCGGAATCGGACTGACAACTGGCCTGTCGACACAGGCCGACGACACGTACCCACTTGCTCGGCTTTTGTGCGCGGCCTGGCCAACTGACATAGTAGAGATGCGCCTTTACGCTTAACCTAGAAAAGCGCCCTATTTGTGTACCACACTGACACAAACAAATACGCTGCATCAGGATACATTGGTGTAAAGAAAAAACTAAATATGCTGACCAAGGCAGTAATTTATTTTATTAAAAGCATAAACTAAACGTAACGTTTCAACCTTCTAGTTTAGTTATGATTTTAATAAAATAAATTACTGCCTTGGTCAGCATATTTAGTTTTTCATAATCATGGAAACAAGGCTTAATTGTGTTATAATTGGTGTAAAGGTCGTCCAAGGGTACGTGTTAGTTTGGCAAGACACGAACGCCATTTGCAGACATTCGAACAGAGTTTACGCATTGTGTTGTGTGTTTTTAATTATTAATTAGAGGCACACCACGGAAAAAGGCACGAAATACAAGAGAGAGATTCTCAAAGTAGGCAGAGAAAAGTTCCTCCTTGGATTTCTTTGCATTGATTCCAAATATTATATTCAAATACAGTAAACAAACGTATAAATGTCACGCCAGAGGCAACAAAATAGGCTTGTATCTTCAATGGAAGCACCCATAAAATATCCTCTCATGGAGCTTTCCCTACATAATGGGTACCATAGCAACGACGTGTCACAAGAGGAATATTTTCTTATACATCGTGCTACAAGTGTCGGAAAAACATCACCCAACATTGAAAAAAAACTGAAAATCCATCAGGCTAAGAGAACAATTGATACTAATTAGGAAACTCACTCAATCTGAATCACACAGCAATAATGCTGCTGTCTCTTTAGCCATGTAGGACTTCTATAGTGAGCATCCCGTCAAGTAGAGGAGAGGTACGACGAAGGTGAGGGCATTGATCTCTTGATGTAATTTTTTGACATCGTGAACTTATCCACCAAAACCAATGTGGAAATCCGTGTGGCAGTGTTGCACCCTGCACGTATGAAATATATCAACACGGAAAATCGTTTACAGAATTCTTGATGAATCTTTTTCTTTGTTTTGCGGATGTAACGAAATGATTTTCACTGACACTTAGCGTTCCGATGCAACAGCTGTTTCGCGTGTATAACCATATCTGCTTATTGAAACACTGTTGCTTTACTATTCGTTGATAAGTTCACACATGCATTTTGCTCCAACATGACCGAAAGTCCTCTTTTTCCAGTATATGTCATCGTCTTACATTATAAAAATGATCAGGCGGGATTCTCCTTTCAGAGTCCGGGTTTTCTAGAAGCCCTTAAGAAAAGAAATTAAATCGTTAAAAATAAGCATAGCAAGTGAAAACAAGCTATCGGGATGTCACACTAGTTCGAGTACAAATACGATCATCGCTAAAATCGATACTATTAATGCACATTGTCGATATCCACAGTTAGGTCGAAATTAGAAATCTACTCAGAACACTTCTTGCTTCGCTTCAATTCGGGACTTGAAGTCGTATCGATTCGAACGTGGCATTGCGTAGCGTCCAGATGATTTGGCGTGCTTTGTTGTATTTTTAGAGTTTCATTAGATTGATTGTTTGGGTTTATTTTATTTACATTGTCTGCCACTTTTGGCTAATCGCGACGATGATAATGACTAATGATATGATGAAATTGATGAAGGGACACTCACAAAGAACACCCATGCTCAGACGGGACTATATCTCGTTACCCTTGGCGTTGTAATGCTGTGTTATAACCACTTCGCCACTGAGGTTAGCAGAGTTACATCACAATAATGTAATTAATAAGCATAAGAAACATTGATGAAGAGTTTCACTACTAATTTACAGTAATATCACTGGAATGCATTCTAGCAAGGTAGAATTAAAAACTAAGTGTTTCGTACTCACACAACGCCCAATTTTTTTATTCTATATTTGTCAGTATCGATACCTTCCTTAGGATGGGAACACACTCCGTAGCTGACTTACGAATTCGCCACTGAAAATTCCGGGTTCGATCCATCTTCCTTCTTTGAGTATCCTTTCATCAATTTAATTTAATCATTATCGCGATTAACCGAAATGACGCAAATACAAGAAATTCACAAATACCCTAGAGTTGGGAACAAATGAAAGGGTACGGCAACCCTTTCAATGTGCAACGTGATCGTTGGTGACATGGTCCAAGTGCGACGAAAGAGATCAGACGTCACCACTGACCTTCTTCCCCTGCTGCTGCGTTCCGCGTAAACGATGCCGGGCAGGTGCCCCACTCAGCCTTGCAATTTCCTCCTCAGCATCGCACGCACAGATTTCCTCTGCGCATTTAAGAGGCGAGGGTATATAAAAAAACGATGTCGTGCCACGCGAAGGTCTCCCCTGGGGGAAGGAAGAAGAACAAGATGGTAAATTCGAAAGGACAAGGGGAAAGCTGTAAGAAGGCACCGCGATAAGACAAGGGCGATGTTTCCTTGCGTAGAATAAATGTTTGCACAGTTTATGCATGCGTCTTAATGTGCTACAGTAGACTCTACTCTTGATGTTCTTAAGTAAAACATTATTGTGTTTCAAACGATCATTTTTCTTTGTTTATTTTGCCAAATTGGAGAAATGGTCGAATCATTGCAGCATTCGCACCACTTCTAGTTTTACTCGATTTAGATACATTACTCATAAAGCAACGCGTCACATACTTTGATTTCAAAAGTAGAGTGTAAGAGTTACTTTCCTTCCAATTTCCGATAGTAACAAATTACAGTTACTTTCCTTCCAAAAGTAACAAATTAGTTACTTTTCATCCAAAATAGCGCCTAAGATTGAATTTCTCTTCTAAAGTAATTCGTAATATTTACTTCCTTCCAAAAGTAACTTGTTAGATTTATTTGCCTTTCGAAAGTAACGTGTTACAGTTGCTTTCCCTCTATAATAGCGCCTAAGACTGAAATTATCCTCTAAAGTAACGCGTTACAGTTACTTTCCTTCCAAAAGTAACTAATATTTTGCTTCCAAACGTAACGCGTTACAGTTGCTTTCCGTGCAATTAAACCTGTTACCAATAGCGTTACTTTGTCACACAATAAAGCCATTTGACTGTCTACACAAGTACAGCATCTGTTTTCTGTAGTACATGTATTCGCAGTGTAACTTTACATGCGCAAGTTTCAAACAGCGCAGCAATGCATATTGTACCATGGCATACCATGACACGTGGTTACTTTGGTTCAATTTTCCTCATCCTCAAGGCTCGAGATCGTCGTCACACATCTCACTCTCGCGGCATCGCGCTTGCCGATCGTATTAATGGTCGATGTCTCCACCAAAATTCTACGAGTCCCGATATGAGCATGGATGTTGTTAGCGAGTGTCCATTAGTTTCATCCATCATCAATGACTTTCATCGTCGCGATTCGAAAAAAGTGCTAGGTCAAATAAAAAATACAAGTCCAAAACTCGCTCTCAAGTTCTTGCAGAGTGTAACGGGTGACCTTTTCTAAAGACACCCAAATGTCAACCACACTTTTAACTATGGACCCAGAACTATATTTTGCAGACTAACGAGGCTCTGGCGTCAGAGCCATTATAATCATATGTGGCGCTTGGGTTGTCTCATGTACATGTATGTTTGTAATTCTCCATTCACCAATTTCATCTTATCAGTTATGTCGGGGGTCCCCTCCCCCCTTTCCTTTCTGTCAGCATTCATCCTCATCTTTGCGATTAGACAAAACTGGAAGAAAGTGAAGTCAAATAAAAGAAACGAAATTGCTGGTAGCCACGTGTTCACATCATCTGCGTTGTTGGTCAACTTCCTTGAAGACACCCTTCCCCTCTACATCTGCAGTTCCCTTTGGCTTACACACCCAAATATTTCGCAAAACGTTTCTGGATTTCATTTCGCATCTTTGTTCCATCCTGATTCTAGTTTCTTCCCACTCAACCCATTTTATCTTTTTTTTCTTCCTGGCTTCAGTCAGTCGGAATAAACTGCTGGATTCCCCATTCCCGGAAACGGCAATTTCACACAAAAACAACGAGGAATCCCCCCTCCCCCAATTGATACTTCCCTCGAAGGAGCCCTTGGACCGAAAACAGGATTTTCCTCCACTCGTTCGTTGGAAGGCAGGCTTACGCAGAAAGACACACAGGAGCACAATTGAGCTCTGGGCTGATGAGAAACTTCTTCACAGCTCCCTCGCACCCGATATTCACCTCAGAACCAAGAACAGACGTTTTGGTTTACTACAAATTGAGCTTGGTTACAAAACTTTAAGGTATCCGTAATTCTCGACACAAAATATGACTTACGATATGATAGCCAGGTAAATCACACCTCAATTACACATTAAAATTATACATAATGAATGTATTTCATAGTACGGCTATGATATGTTCTCAGGCATGTAAATAAGAGAGGGCTTCCCTGATGGTGTTGTGGGAACGTCGTCGCCTTTTAATAAAGGGGTCCCGGGTTCCATACCCGCTGGAGGAACATAGTTGTTCGGATCTCACTTTAAACTGTAGGTCCAGTCCTGATTAGCCTTGTGCATAAAGTCGACTTAAAAACAAATTCAATCAATGTAAATAAATAATTCTGTTATAGTTTAAGACATGTTGAGGTATAAAGTTGGCTGTCCTCAGATCAAAAACAACAATAGCAAAGGAAGAAAATTCGGTGATGATTTTTTTTATTTACTTCTTCCAGAAATTCTCTTTGAACGCTGGAATCTCCACTTTGGCTCTCTTTCCATTAAAACCGCAATTGTATTCAGTTCCATTGCATTGCATTGGTATTTTGTATTTCGTTATTTCACGTCGTTTTTCTGTCATTTCGGGTAATCCCAACGATGAGGATGAGGGATGACTTGATGAAGAAACGAGGAACGCCCATACTGAGACTTGGATTCGTACCCGGTGTTCGGTGGACTCAGTTCCATTGACTATAACAGCAGCATTAAGAGAAGAACGATTCATATATTCTCTCATTTCTGAACTTCCTTCTTTCACCCTTACCATCAGAAAGACTGATACAAATGCTTACCTTCACACTCCATTCAATAGGCCCATCTGTGACTAGGCATACTTGCCAATGCATATGTAATTCAGCTGAACCGAGCGTTTGCATCAAGTGGTGCCTTTCTGCAACGCCGAGTATGTGTGGAGAGGGACTCACCACTCGGTGTATCCACTGCCCGGTATGGATATTCATGAAACGCACCACAGATTATACCAAACGGGTTCGATTCTCCCCATAGCACTGTTTTTTCCTTAAGGGTAGAATGCCAACTAATGCAAGCCTGTAAAAAAATTTATTGCGTATTTGATGACAAATGTATTCATTTTTAATAGAAATTCTAAATGGTTTTGAAACTGCTCAATACAAGACTACTTTAATAAATTTGAAACCATAAAATGAAACACGAATAAAGTAAATGTAATCATAAAAAAAATGTAAATAGTGTATTATTTAAATCTAGTGTTTGCATAGAATTGATGTAACTATATTATTCTTGTCTTGTGTATCATGGGTTTACTGATGAAACTATGCTATTAAATATTTCCTTTAAATCCATGAACAGACGCAAACGTTAATGTTGTAATTGTTAGTAGCCTCGAGGGAAGCTGTCACTTCATAAAGTGATGTCTCTTGCAATTTTCCATTTATATTTCTTCAGTTTCTATTAAAATAATAAATGATTTATGTTGTTTTATACCTTGAAAAATTATACAGGGTGTCATTTTATTGGCGCCCACGGACCACAGATTCTTATAGAGGACATCAAAACAAACAAATTTTCTCAGTAACATTTATCTCGTTTGTGCGTCGATTCGACGCTGCAGCCGTTCAAAAAAGACCGTCTTGCCGCCTGAATGCTGGCAACCCAACACAACATTTGATCGTATCTGTGACGTTATTTCCTGCGGCGAAACAGCTCAAGGCAGGGTTGCAAGGTACACACAAATTGTGTGAAAAATGACAAACTACCAATCACATTATTAGCTGTAAAACGAAGCGAGAAACGCGTCCAGTAGACCGAACATCATAGCCTACCAGCCAGAAGATCAGCAGTCATCTCAGGGGAAGGGGGAAGTGAACCAACGATATGAGAAATGGTAAAAACGTATTCAAAATGAAATGTCAATATCGGATTTTGTCTGTCTACATGTCAAATATCAATAACAATAAATTTTATTGGGCTTACAGCGTACATGTGGCTGTTTAAGCCCAGTTACATGTCAATTATATTTTCAAATCTAGTTGCAAGGTTGATATCTACAGGTTTGTGTCCAGATGCCTTGTGGTACTATTCTGCTGATAACGAAAGTATTCGAAGTTCACGTTGTTACATTACGGCTAAAACCATGCACCAACGAGAAAAATGTTACTGAGAAAAGTTGTTTGTTTTGATGTCCTCTATACGAATCTGTGGTCCGTGGGCGCCATTAAAATGACACCCTGTATAGTTAAGCGTTGTATACATGCAGTGAGCGAATAAGATATCGACTTTGTATCACTGTACTCATCATTCCATATCCACATAGAAACGTTTCTTAAAAATTGAAAGAATATCATCATCTTTGAAGTTTTGCTTGCAACGGCACCATCAACCGAGCATTTATTTTCTGGACATATAGGGTAAAGGAGGGGAAGTTCACCACCAAAATGCTTTTCATTTTTTCCCTTCTAAACGAATTTGGTGAGAAGGACAAAATTTATACGATACAAAGAGTAGTCATTGCGGATTATGAGGAATATAACATAAATACTGTGTTATTTACACTTATGACGTTATAATAAAAATACCGAAATGAGAAAAAGTGGCGAAATTCCCCCCACATGCTGGGAAACTTGCCATATAACTTATTTATCATTTTATCGTCAGTTTAAGTGTATGAAATACCAAGTTGTTGCCAAGAAGTCAGACAAGAAAGTGTAAAAGAACAACAAATGACAATACAAAACTGCTTAAAAAGATACAATACAAACATGTTTAAGAAACATAGGCTTAAATGTTCATATGCATTTTGAACAAGTTGTGTATGAAAGATCGCCTGTAAGACGGGAAATTTGACACATTTTCTGTTACTCTGGCGAATTTACAGCAAATGCATTGTCGAAAGAAAACAACTTATGTTTACTTGTACATGCACGCTTTCCAAAGCAAATATATTCACGACATTCTTAAGGCTTGAGGTTACGATATCAATAATTAAAAGAAGGAAAATAATTCTTATCTGCCACGAAATGACAATTTCCAACGTAGTATTGAAATTCGGCATCTTCTTTGCCTTCTGTGTAGACGCAACTGCGCATTCCAAACTGTACTGCTTGCTTGCTAGTTCGCTCACCACACTGCAGTTATCAGTGGAAACAAGGCACATGTTACTTGATTTTTTACAGGCATCAGTGAGTGTCTCCAACCTATAGTTTCTATCTACGATTACAAAAACCACAAGTACGGCGAAATTCCCAGCATGGCGAACATCCCCTCTTTTACCCTAGTACCTTCGATATGTATGTAAATGAATAGAGTTGCAATCATTTGTAACGTCTACAACGGCCACCAGAGTGCATTAGTTGTACCACATCGTAATAGTGTTATCAGGCCTGATAGCGTTCATAAGGCGTGTGTGGAGCGTCAGACAGTCAGTAAACGCCGTGAGAGACGGTGATCAACACAGAGAATGTCTCGTAGCCACATCAGACAGCGTTACCAGCACTTGACGGAGATCGAGAGAGTCCGCATGAGTCCGATTGGTCGAGTCGTGAAATTGCCAGGCATCTCGGGCATTCAGATGTCACAGTGGCCAGATGTTGGCACCAATGGATACGTGAGGGCACTTACAGACGTAGTGAAGGTTCCGGTCGACCAAGACTGGCCACGCCAAGGAAGAATCGCAGTATTGTGAGCCAAGCATTCTGCCACTCCATCACATCTGCGTCTGCTATCCGGACACACGTACAGGACTCTCTACAACACCCTGTGTCATCCCGCACCATTGGTCGTAGACTGGCAGGAGCCGGACTACAAGTTAGTTCACCGTCCCATGCGGAGGCTGCCGTTAACACCAGAACACAAACGGCTGCGATTGGAGTGATGCCTAAACCGGGAGGCATGGACTGCTGACGACAGTGACGAGTGGCGTTGCATCATGTTCAGCGATGAATCTCAGTTCTGCATTACCATGGATGACCACCGTGTGCGAGTATGGCGGCGCCGAGGAGAGAGGGCACATCCTGCCAATGTTGTGGAGACACACACCGGCATTGCCCCTGCCATCATGGTGTGGGAAGCCATTGGGTATGACTTCAGATAACCTCTGGTAGCGGTTCTGGAGCTTCTGACGGCAGAGCGCTACGTCACGGACATCCTGCGTTCTCATGTGTTACCCCTCTTGAAACAGTCTCCTGGTACACGACAACGATCGTCCGCACACGGTACATGTGTCTGGACTGCCTGCATCATGATGAGGTGCTCCCGTGACCAGCAAGATCCCCTGATCTGTACCGATAGAATATGTAAGGGACGTCAACTCCAACCCAGTGCCGATTTGCAGGATATCGAGGGCCAGTTACAACGGCTGTGGGCCGTGGATAACAAGGCCCTACGACTCCATTCTAAATCGAATCGGTGCATGTATCAAGACCCGAGGGGTGTGCCACATCCTACTGACATGAGGTCAGCAGTACGCCCGTCTGATCTGATATTGTAATGATTGCAATACAGTCACATAACCTGTCAATAGGTGCACTTGCATTTTATTTCCAATGCTCCTTCTAGGTGCTTCATTTTTTATTTTTTTTTTTTTTTGGTCAACAAGCTGACCCGAAGCCGAAATATCGGATTTATAAAGTTTAAGTGTTCTACACTCTATCCCGGGAATCTCTGGAGCAAGCGAACGGAAACAAGTCCTCTGCGATAGTAGGATTCGAGAAGGCACGACCAATTAAGGCGCGAGAAGAAGTAAGTGGAGGGGAAAACACGGCTGCAGCCTATCTTTTGCAGCAGCGCACACTGCTCTACCAGATTATATGAAAAATGCGGTCAGTAAAAATTTCGCTCAAATGGAATGTTGAGAAATTTGCGCTCGGCTTCCTGGAGGAAGTTCGTCATCATATTCAAATGTGTCCATCGTTAGCATTCCTGAAACCTGAAGACATAGATGGTTGGTTAGAGATCCTATCAGAGGCTCCCGTCCACGCAAAATTCATCGGAGTTTTTTTTTATTATTTTGTCGAGAGATGGCTGAAAAATGAAGAAATTCCTGTCGAAGTTTGGACATGCTACAAGAGACTGCACCGAACTTCGAATGCTGTTGAAGGATGGCATAATCGCCTAAACAACCTACTAGAACGACCAAATCCCAGGATCAGAGACGTGGTTCTTTGCTTGAAGAAAGAAGCGGAAAATTCAGGCTTCGTGTACATGAGATGACAGTTAAATTTTGAGGGAAAGAGAAGGAAAACTGCATACCAAAAGCTGGATGCAAGAATCGAGAACATAGTAAAGAGATACAAAGAAACAGGCAGCAATAGGTCGTGTCTCAGAGCGATATCATTCTTACAAAAGCTGCAGTATACTCGATAAAGAAATGATATGACAAAACTTTCTAGCAAGAAAATAATCACAAAGTTTTTATAAACAGATTTTAAACACACCTAAATAGTTGAAAGATATTTCAATTATTTAGCCAGTCCACAGCCTGGAAAAAGTGTGGTGGGATTAAATATTAAATAAATATAATATATCAATATTTGATTCTTTTAGGGTGGTGGAGGGTCATAAATGGTTCTTGGAAGAGTGAGAGGATATTTTACTGAACGGAAGTTTAACGACACCGCTTTACTAAGCCTACTCGTTTTCTTCGTCTCTCTACAGTTATGCACATTGCTCCAGAAATTCCAGAAACAGAGTGTAGAGCGATGTGAATAAAAGGCTAAACTTTTGAACGTAAAGTCGAGAATCAGTTTCTTTCACAAGTCTTACCGGGTTGCATCTGACAGGATATCAAACTAGTTTTCTTTGGAAGTTTCGATAAACCTGGCAATGTCATTTATCTTTGGTTCTTGATTATTTCTAGAATAAATACGATTCATATTCATTCCGACACGAATACAATTTTTGTCGTTTTGGTAAACTTAAATTTAAGTTAGAAATATTGGATAGAATGGGCTAGGACTGCATTGGAACACTGCCCGGCAAAACGAGAATGTCTTCTCAGATAAGAAAGTACATATAATATTGCACGTGGGATGTCATTTACGTCACAGAAATTCAGTTGAATTGGAAATTTTCCAATTAAACATGTGATACCAAATAAATAACATATTGCATACTTGATTAACAAACAAACAATCCCACACGCACATGATCAATTGATTGATTTGGTTTATTTTACTTCGCTTTTCTGCCACTTTTGACTAATCGCGAAGATGAGGATGAATGGTGGTATGATGAAGGGAGACACAAACACCCAGGTCAGGATTCGAACCTGGAACTTCTGGCGAACTACCACGCTATGCTAACCACTCCGCCACGAAGGCAGCCCCCCCCCCCCAAACGCACATGCTTGAAAAATTAAATTCAAACATCGACCATTATTCGTTGAATTGTCGTGCGTTTGGCCAGAATCTTTTTTCCTAACCGTCTATCCTAGTTGGCGATTTTATTACATGTGTCTCGTTCAGTCCCGATTCTACGTGATTTCTGTAGCATTCCAAGAACCAACACGATGTGCTGTACCTACGAATCAAAGTCCGATACGTAGCAGAATCTGTTGAGCTTGTTTACTCCGCGGCCATGACGAAAAACAAACCGCAAACACTTCTGAGAATCCTTACGTGGTTTGCATAATGAACGTCCGTCGTGGGGGGTCTATTAAGTCAAATACGTGTTTACGAAAACTCCGCAAGACTGTAGAGTGACCCGTCTGGAAAACAAGGTCGTATTTTGCTATCTGTTGATAGACGCGTTGCTTTCAAACAAGCGGGAAGGATTCAGTCAAAACCCTAGGAATTTCTCCGTAATCATTAATACCGCATTATGTTCTTGCTTAACGGCTTCGATTTCAGTGACTTTTAAATCATTAAACGATTCAGCCACGTAAAAAGAGAGAAAGGGGGAGATATTATAGTAAACATTTTCCACTCTTATACAGTATGAGGGAAAGTTACATATGTGCCTAATCTATGGTCGTTCAAATGTCTTAAAGTTGGTGTGCACTCTGTCAGGAGATAGAGGAATGACCGAAGTCATAGATAAATAAACTGACAGAGAGAAGCACAGAGAGGTAAAGAAGACAAAATAAATAAACAGATATTAGAGAAAAAATCATTAAAAAATACACACACGAACATTGAGAGACGGAGAGAATGCGAGAGACAGTGAAATAGACACACCCACACACACGCACAGAAAGAGATACAAATACATCGAGAGAAAGAGAAGGAAGGTTGTTATACAATAAGATTGATAAAACTAGATAAAGAGAGAGAATTAGAAAAATTCAGGGAGCGGAGTAGCGTTAGATATACTGTATAAATAGACACACACACAGCGAGGAGGATAAATATGTAGAAAGAGGAAGAGAGATTCAGAGAAATATAGTAAAAGAGTGGGATCGATAAAAGTGAAGAAAATATGCAGTCCTGAAAGGCAAGGAAGAGAAAAAAACAGAATGAGATAAATGGAGAGATGGAAGTGAAAGAAAAATATACATATACAGATGTATATAGGAGTAAGAGAATTCGAAGGAATAGTAAAGGTAGAGATAGGAAACGTTGGCAGTATAGTCCACGCGTTTACTTCATTAACGTCGAAGACTAAATAATTTGATTGTTGTAGCTGGTGGGCGCGCTCCGTCGACTTCAAATCCAGCCTGTCGTTAACGTAGCTAGCGCGTCGAGTTTTAGACTATACTACATCTGCGTTTATGATGCTATTGCTAAGACAGCAAAGAGTTTCGTTGAAGAAGTTGAGAACTTAAGTAGGATATAGTTCTTTTTTTAAAAAAAAAAAAACTGCTACATTATTTTTTAAAATAAGGAACGTGAACAGGAACATGTTCCTTTCGGGAAAGGAATATACTTGAACTGAAACCAGTTTGATTTCTTAGAAACTTTCCAACCTGCATGGAATACTGTTTGTTGTTTGTGTTTTGACCTGTAACAGTCACTCCTATTTTGCCAGTGGACCCATCCAGTTAGCGCATGCGCAATTGCTCGACTAGCGCAGACAGACGTCACTTTATGGACACACCTCGTACGCACAAATCCATCACCTATGGAAACCGAACCCCCGCGAACAAGTTGCCAAGCAGTCGCCAGATCTTCACGCACGAGTGCCCAACGTATGAAACAAGTTCGGATTTCTCTCCCGAAACCTGAAGTGGGACCTCGGATCAAAAGTGCGTAGCGATGGTCGTCATGGCAACCTATGGATTCAAGCTTAACGTGATATGTTCGGTGCGTGGGTGACCAATCAACCCGGCGCCGCGAGGACGACGCTAACAGTTTGCGGGCATCGGGTTGAAATTTAAGAGGGAGCGTAAAGTACTCAAAATATGGCAGCCACATGAGCATCAGTGGAGCGGTTAGAAGGCATGTCCAGGTAGTGGCGATTTCTCACATCCATAATATTTTCTAACTCAGGGTTTCCCAAACTTTGTGTCTGAGGCCCCCTCAGCATATCGCATGCATGTCCAAGGACCCCCTAGCCACAGAACATAATACTTAATTTAGTAAACAAAAGACAGAATTTTTTTATGTTACCATGTTTGATTTTATTCATATAATATAGGCCTAATATTTACTTTCCTTTAAACTGTTTAAAGTTTAAATAAACTTCATTTACATAAACATACTTCCTTAATGCATAAAAATTATAAAATAATGTGACACTGTGGCTAATAATTACAACAGTATGGATATGGAAACTTGAAACAACAGTGAAGACATAGTTTCTTTATTTTTAAATGTTACTTAGATTACTAATTGAGTCTGTCAGAATCGTATGAATCATTTTAGTTTACCAAAAGAAAATTATAATTGCATATAATCACTTTTTAAGTACTTACAACTTACATTGTTAAGCCTTAAGTCAGTCTCACAAGAAACTTACATCGGTCTTCACTTCAAGATTTGACCTCCGGTTTGTAACTGCCATAAGATTGTTTAGATCCTCAGTTCGCGTAGGCAGCCACGATCCTTAAAACTAAATTCTTAAAAATGGCGACAACACCAGCACGATAATTCACTTCAAAAGATTAGATGCTAATATCCGTTGAAGAAAAGAGAAAATTATGTTGACAACATACTTAAGCCCGTAGCAACGAGTGTGAGTATATAACAAATTTTATTTGAATTTGATATACCTACCATTTTACGAACGGACTAGTATACGTTTAATTACCCGTAAATTACGATCGAAGTTGCACCTTCTAATGAATACCATCTCCGTACCGTTCTAAAACTTCTTCGCAATACGAACTAGTCAAATAAAGTACACAATATTCAAATGCGAAAACATTGAACTTATAATATTTACATTACATTGACATCTCTTTGACCATAAAATACTTATTATGAGATTTACTTCGAAAACCATCAAGTAGTAGTTTCAATTCGTAATTTATATATCATTAGAATATTATAGATTTAATTTCCTGCAGTGCTATGCACAACAGACTTTATATATTACAGCAAAGATACGTGGCTGTTCAGTTCAAAATAGTATTCGTGTACTGCTTTGAAAATAAAAATATCAGTATCACAGTAGGGAATTTAGACATGTGGACTACAGTATTTATATAAAACAATAATAATAATTAGTAGACTCTTCACTCAACAAATAAAATGTTCCCCTCAGTCGAAAGTAAACAGAGCTATTTTGAAATAAACAGTCGAACAGTTTATTGCTGCTCATGGACGTCCGGTAGGGAGAGCCACTCCCACCCCCTATGGAAAATTAAAGTATCAAAAATGTCATATTTCACACATATAATTTTATTTCAACCACAATGATATATGTTAATTATTGCATGAATATGATAACTTCAAATTGAAGCAATGTTTTCTGAGGGGAGAACGTTATTATGGGAGAACATTTTGCCTTGTTTGCCCCCCCCCCTTGGAAATAAATACCTTACTTGCCCCTCCCGGAAAAAAATTCTGGGGACGTCCATATTGCTGCTCTTCTTTTTCCTACGTCAGATGACCAGTGTGCTCCTCAAACGTGATTGGCAGTTCTATAGACTTAAGGATGGATTTTAAGACCGTTCCTAATTCTGTCTGGAACTCAAGACACCGTCATTTATGAGGTATACTGAGGTAAAGAAACAAAGTCGATCGAGAAGTGAAGACTGTACTAAGTACCGTGTGAGACTGGCTTTACTTCTAATTACCATCCCCTCCCTTTGCCCCCTACCTTTGTCCCATGCCCCATCTATCCAAGAGAAAACATTCGGAGGAAACAATTTTCAGCTGAGGATGTTCTGCATTGCAGTGGATTTGTAGTGCTTCAGACGAGACCGCCAACAATTGTTTCATCTCCATTGTTAGCATGCACTAGCTCCCCCGAAGCACACTCGCAAACATGAGATTGAAAAATAATCCAAGCTCCCTCGCACCGGAGTCCATTATTCCTTTGTTTCCAGTCTTCCTCCCGCTGCGGCGTCTGGGTCGGCGTCAAGAGCACTCAATGGCCCTCAAAAGCCTTCAGCAAATTTGCCTCGGAACGATTTACCTGGTTGTCGGGTCATTTTTGTGATGGCTACGCCTGGTCATTCTTTCATGATCATCGAACATCGATGCTTGGAACTCCCCTTCTATTGTTTGGCCTTAAAGCGCGAGTGGGACAGTTCAACGGCGGAGTTTCATCAATTGCCTCAACGGAGCGCACACCACGGCGTCGCCCATGAACTTTTTGTTCCGGAGCAAGAGAGCGCCATGCTTCGCGAGCCAATCAAAAACCAAGTAACCACATCATTAGAATAAAAAATCAAACAAAAGCCACGAGGGAAGTGCACAGAGTTTCAGCGGAGATTCATGATGAAACGTTTACCAAGCTAAGGCACAGACTAAGGTACTCCGAATCTTTTCGATTGGCGTGACTTCGATGGAACGAACATCAAAGCTTCAAAGAAGAACGTTTAATGTTCTAGGATTTTTAGTTTGACCCCAAGCTTGCATGACTCAAAGAAGTTGTAAGTCTTACCGAGACAGAGATATGTGGTAAAAATTGAGACGAGAACGGGACCATATCCTTCTTGACTTGATCGGGAGACCGAAAGAAAGACTGTGTTCAAATCTCTCGATCTCATTCGAAAGTTTGGTCCGATATTGAAAGATTTGCCTAAACCAAATCTACTTATCACCACCCCATTTCGTAGCTGTACGATTTGGCAATACAACATCACATGGTAAGACGTCACGCTACGTAATCTAGAGGCATCGTGTCCGATCCAGGAGAATCGCTCGCCCACTTGGTCTCGGGTAGCGAAGATACACACGTACACTGGGGGAAAGCTCCGTTGCAGTTAAGATAAGTCAGCTTATCGGTCATTAGGGCTAAAACTAACATAACTAATTTAGGGATTTATTATTTATTATTTTGAAAACTAAACTTTCATAGATTTGTATGGCCAATAACAGTACGGATATTAATGCAAGAATTAATATCGATCTACTTTAACGTACACAGGAGGGAACACTAAATCTAGGTGCCAATTGTTGACGGTTATTTACTGGATATGCACATATACGTGAATGATGTTAGAATTGTTGTTATTATTTTTATAGTTATTCTATTTACTGTTAATGCGTTGATTGTAATAAACCTAAAGAATGAAAAGATAGCTTTGGTTATAATTTATGCTTTATTGATAAGGCCTCTCTACTAAGTACGTAGTTATATGGCTCAAGAAAAATGAGGGCCCAGTATAACTTTCCATTGCGTTGTAAGACGTTCGCTCGTAAGTTGCTTCATCTATAGAGGTAATTTACGTGTGGAGGTCAGATACTTTACTATGAGGCTTCTTCAAAAATACATACTTCAGGATATGAACTTAATTACGGGAATTTCTTCTCGAGTAAAAAAATAAATATAATCTTTTTTGTACGTGGTGTGCAATTTACGTCAAATTTGATGCAGAAAATCAATCTAAGCGGAAGTTTTCCAATGAAACATACGATACCAAATAAATTTCTTAAAGATAAGTTATATGTATCAGCCACAAGCAAGAGGAGCCCAGGACGATCACGAACCGTGCGAACTCCGGAAGCTGTGAGGAGGGCCAGGGACGCTTCGCTGCGTAGTCCCAAGCGGTCAGTTCGTCGGCATGCAGTGTCGCTAGGCATGTCTGACAGAAATGTGTGACGGATTTTACACTTGGACTTACATTTTCACCCATACAAAATTCAAGTGATACACGTGTTACGTCCTCGAGATTGCACTGACAGGACACGATTCTGTGGACAATTGTTGGACTTCATTCGGGATCAACCTGACTTACTCGAAAGCATAATCATGTCCGAAAGGGCACATTTTCACCTGAACGGACACAATTGCAGATACTGGGCAGCCGAAAACCCACAATTTCCCCATGAATCACCTCTCCACAGCCTGAAATTCACAATTCGGTGTGGCGTTAGTTGGTTTGAAATTCTTGGCCCGTACATTCCTTAAGACGATAATAGACATTAGTGTTGTCCACGGGACGAGACGGGACAGGCTTTTAAAAATTCGAGACAAGACGAGATTGACCATGTGTCATGAGAGAAACGAATATTTTCGAGACGAGACAGAATTTCCACGAGACTTCCACGAGACGAGACAGGCCAAAGTCTCGTCTCGTGGGCAACACTAATAGACATACAGTAACTGTAACATCTCACCGATATGGGACCATGCTGATCGACTTTCTACAGCCAGAACTGCGTAGATCGGTCTTCATAGGCGCCATGTTGATTTATTGATTTGTTGTTTTAAGTCCACTTTATGCACAGTAAGGCTAATCTGGACTGGACCTACAGTTTAAAGTGTAATCCGAACCACTATGTGCCTCCACCGGATATCAAACCCGAAACCCCCTGATTGCAAGGCGACAACGATACCAGTGCGCCATCTTGAGACACGTAATAAACTAATAGATACACTTTTCCTGTCCAATGGACGAATATCGGAAGTATATATAAGTATATAGTTCGAATATAGTCATATTACCACGAAGCCAACAGGAAGGCCCTGTGCTAAACATCGAGAATGAGTTGTGTCTTCATAGAACCGTGCAATACCATTGTAAAGCTTATATTGACGTGGGGGTGGGGGATTTACTTACTTTATGATGTTTAACATGAGTAGAACACTCAACTCCCAAAGCCACAGAAGGTTCACGATATTCGAATGCAAATGAGACCATGTTAATGAATAATATGCATTGGATGACCAGAAATAGCTTCTGCCCTCTACAAATGCTTGGCAAAGAGGCGAGAATACTGCACAAAGAGAATAGATCATCATACTTCACATAACAAAATACGCAAAAACACATATTCAAATGACTGGATTCAAAAACTGTACATCAATGAATAAAACCCATTGGAAACCAATCTTTGCCAACGATGAAGCCATTTCGAGAATCACCAACGAGTTGGGGCTTCTATGTGAATCGGTTGCCATAGTAGCTTTTCAAACGTTCACGGCAGGAGACTTCATTTCAGAGTTTCCTTTCTGTAGAAAGTTATTTCGTTCTTTGGACGAACGCTACAAAGAGATTCCCGACAATGCGCTCATCACTGCAACGCAATACATATTTTCCTTCCATAAGGCTGACGGAAAATTACCGAAAAGAATATCCCAGAACTTTCTTTGTCGGTCGTGGCTATTGGGGATTAACGACCGTGATATGAATGTAATCATTAAGCCGTAGTGGCTATAAAAGGCACGATTTTTTGTGACTCTAGGACTCGGTGAAAAATGAATAGAAATGAATCCCAACCATCCTATTTTCAAGAATCAAGGTGACTAGAAATGATCACAATGAAAGCGTTATAAGTAGCATAAGACAGCTGAATAGAAGCTTGATTAATTTCAATTCGGAAAGTGATGAAGTGCTTTAAGCAATCTCCATTTCAATTTGACAAATGACACGCTCATGCAAGGTAAAGGTACCCAAGATTGCGCAGCCTCCAAGATTACGCAAGTACATATTCAATAGTTGCCAACACTGCCTCCATTATGACGAGGGACAAAGATAACTATTCATTAAAATGAAGAAAGTTGATGATTTTTGCCATCCTATGCCATGTCCCAGGTATCTTTGGAGCAAGGTTACACATAGCGTCAGAGAAGTGGGAGAAATCGAGTGGGCAGAGACTTGTTTTCGTTCGCCTGCTCCAGAGATAGGTGGGATAGAGTGTATCTAACCTCGTAACATATTGAGAAATGACCATTCGGAACACAGTGGGAAATTTAAACACAGACAAAGACACTGAAAATATTTCGTTTTCAGTCTCTGGCATGATTCATTTCACAGAACATTGCAGCATTGAAAATAATATTCCTAGAGCCGATCATATGTATAAATTTAATCTTGCTACAAAATCATACTCTGTCTCGGGTATCTCTAGAGCACGCTTACGAAAGCACGTCTGTGCAAGTAGTGACTCGAGACGGCTCCACCAATGAACACGTTAGAGCGTGGAGGGGGAAAGCAACTGCAGTTACCAACCTTCGCACCAGCGTGTACTGCTTCGCTCTGTCCACTCGATTTATCTCCCCTTCTCTGTTGCTATGCGCGGCCTTGCTTCACAGATTCCGGGGATAGAGTAAAGTTTAATAACGGACCAGTGGCAACACCTAAGACACGTTCATGCAAAGTGTAAGCAATTTTGTGATTCACTTACCTTGTCTTGATGAAATGGGTTACGTTGCATCGTTTCCAATTGGCTGAATGGAGGAGTCATGTCCGAACGCCTGTTCGTTTTTGGAACACCTGTAAGAAACAATAACATTCGTTACTATGGTACTTTAGAAGGGTCTGGTAATACTAATTGACTATATGACTTGATTCTATGATCATAGAAGGGAACACTAGACTGAGTTTCAGTACATACATGTCAACAGAATCATTTTATGGAATGTCGAGCTACCCGCTTGAGACAAAGGTCATGTGATATTTGTTGAAGAACGTTCTCCATAGACTAAAACAAGCAGAGTGAACAAATCCTCATTTTGGAAGTTCTCTCTGAACTGGAAACAAGTTGAATCTGGCGTCACTTGTTCAACAAGCTGGAATGAATGAATTCACTTGGTTTAAATTCCAGAGAAGACAATTGCAAATTTGGTGGCGGCAAACTCGACTGCTTCCATTGCATTAATGAGTGTAGGTCATTTATAGAGGATTTATTACAGGGCAAGCAAAATGACCACTGAAATGTAAACGAAACCATTGTATTGTGTTACGGTTGTCCAGTTTTCCGTAATGTCACTTACAGTTACACGTGGGCAAAGGGGGAGGGGAACGAGTTGTTCTTGCAATTCACCATATGGGTATACATCGTACAACACCGGATATCAAATCAAGCGAGTGATATTAATAAATTGTATGGCTCGTTTCGAACCAAGATGCCGTGGGGAAAAAATATCATCATGTAGATATTTACCCAAGCAGTGCTAATTCAGGGTTGCAACTGACATTTATTTTGTCTGTATTATAAGCTAAAAGTAATAATAATACGATGTGGAAAATTGAATCGAGCCAGAAAAGAAGCCGCGAGGGCAAGTTGCAAATCTGTCTTTTCCACTCAAATCATTCATATATCAAAACATGTGGAACCATGCATACCTACATGTAGCATATATGCATATGAAGGCTAAAGTGTTTGACTGAATGAGTTGGTGCTCTTAAGTCCACTTTATGCACAGAAATACTAATTGGAAACTACAGTTTAAAGCAGGATCCGAACCACTATGTGCCTCAACCGGGTATCGAACCCGGGACCTCTTTATTACAAGGCGACGACGCAACCACTGCGCCATCGGGGAGGCCTCCTAACGTTCTTTTTATGCTGCTACATTACAGAAATGTTATTCACACTGCACACCGTGTAGCATACAGTCTGAGCGTACTGAAGATTTGTTAGTTTACAGACGGATATAATAGATGTTAGTGGCAACCGTGAAATGTGCCCACATATATTCAGGATAAGAACGACTTTTTTTCTTCGATGGTTATAGCTGTTGTCTACTCTTACCGCGGGCGACTTTCAAGCTGGCAAAGGAAGTGGGGAGCTTGGAATACGCTGCAGACCAACCAGACAACAGCGGGGGGGTCGAGAGTTATGGCGCGAGGGGAGGAAGTACCACGCGCACCTCGTTCTACAGGCTACTGAGTTTCATATCGCTCTGGATTGGTCGCTTCCCCGCTCCCCACTTCTCTTGCCAGCATGTAGGGCGTCCGCCGTAAGACTGGACGAAAGCTATAGTAGCATCGAAGCGAGGCCTCAACGACCAAAATGAACAAGAAAAGTGTTTCTTGTCAATGTGCTGTTATATGAAGTGAGAGCTCTGTGACCTTGTGTGAGAGATTACATGCGTGTTTGTGTAAAGATGTTCACAATTAGGAACTATACCTCTTTTCAGTTCTTACGGCGGGCGCTCTAGAAGCTGGCAGGGGAAGTGGAGATCGGGGAAACGACCAATCCAGCGCGATAAGAAACGCAGCAGCCAGTAGAACGAGGTTCAAGTAGTACTTTTTTCTGCCGCGTCGCGTCTCTCGGCGCCAGTGCTGTTGTCTAGTTGGTCTGCGGCGTATTCCGCGTTCCCCACTGCCCCTGCCAGCTTCTGAGCGCCCGCCGTAAGAACTGAAAAGAGGTATAACATAATTCTTCGGTTATTTTACGTTGATTTTCTACCTTTAGTGTTAATGGTGACTATAATGATTAAATGCATAATGGAACAAATACAAGGATATCTCCATGCCTTAACCAGGGGTTGAACCTGAGGCCTCTAACTTGGTAGCGCGTTATGGCTATCACTAAAAATAGACATAGTAACTAAAGGTTAACGATTGTCCCTTGCAGTATACTATAGAACCTATGTTATCAGTGGAAATGTAGGCTACACGTTGTTGCGCAGATATGTAAGCAAGGTCATGCATAATGACAGACAAGTGGAGAAAGCAAAGTAGTGCGCGCTGCTGCAAACGGCTGGTAGCTGCAGTTGCGTCTTCTCCTCCATGCCTCATATCCCATCTCACGCGTTCATTCGTCAAACACCCTCTCTAGTCACTACTTGCGCGGGGACTTGTTTTTGTTCGTTGCTCCATAGATTCATGGGACAGAGTGTACATTCCTCTTTACTTTAAAAAGAAAGAACGAGAATGGATGCGGAGACTGTGCCCTGTGTCCCTAAAGTTAGTGCCAATTTGCAGGTCGCTAAATAACACATGACATCTTAGCTGTTGACGTCACAGCTTAGAAACCGATTCCCCACGATCCACCGCAGACGCCAAACTTAAACTTTTCGCTCAGGACTTTCAGAAAACTAAGTTGAAGATGGCGGGGGAATTAATTTGAGGTACGCCACTGCTGTGAGAGGCTAAGCTTTGAAAGTCTTTGAAGGGTTTCTTCAGAAGAAGCCTAGCGGTACCGCACTTGATTCCAGCGTTCTTAAGTTAATTATTGCAGGCTGTTAATAATTAAAAGTTTGGTCATGAACTCTTTGTAATGTAAGTGGAGTTCAGAGCTAACTCATTTAAGCTACTTTCTAAACGCAGATCTTTGATCCATGTTTTGGAAACAATGTCTTCTTCAGTTTTGTACACAATCAGGATTTTTATTTTGGTACCCTTACCTTCCTCTTCTGCGCTTCTGCCGTTAATCACGACGATGAGGATTGACTAAGTGGAGGGAATCTCTAAAGCAAGTCCTCTGCGAAAATTGTGACTGGACTAGTAAACTCGTGAAATGGGAAGTGAGTGCATGGAGGAAAAAAAAAGCGACTGCAGCTACTAGCCGTTTACAGCAGCGCACACGGCTTTTCTACGCCCACTCGCTTTCTCCCCTTATCAAGCGTTGTGTGTGGCCTTGCTCCATCGGTTCGAGAGACAGAGCGTACAACATAGGAACATCTTTGCCCAGGGCGGTGTTTGTAGAGGAGATGAGGCAAATTACATCTTTTCTGGTTGTAAATATTTATCCTAGGACTAAAGAACGATATTTATAAGGGAGAAAGACGAATTATTCCTTACCTTAATGCGGGCAAAGTATATACGCACTTGCACTCCCATTTGTTCCATGTTCTTCACTGAATTTTGTTTTCATTTTATCAATTATATTTTCTCCTCTTATCAGAACCGTAATTTGATATTTGTATTTTGGTTATTCAGCGTTGTGTTTCTGCCACTTTTGGCTATCCGCGACGATGAGGATGAATGAAAATTAGATTCAAATTATGAAGGGAAACTCCCAAATATTACAAGAATCAAGTGAAAACTTTAAAAGTCCAATAAAAATTGTAGGGCACACTGTATACAGCTCACATTTACATGAGTTGTCAATTATTATTTACAAAGCAACCTTAAGGCTGCAACACTGATCAAGTGAGCTTCAGAACGCCATTTTTGTTATTTTAAAGATGGCGCATCCTATACATACTTGCACCAGTGACAAGGAGTGGTTTCTTGCCCTCTGTCAGCCTAAAACTTATTGAATTTTCATTTGCCGAGAAATTTCTCTATCTCTGTGCAGGCTTACCACACCAGCAAGTTTACTATACCCTGTCCCAGCTAACTGTGTAGCACAGCCGCGCATAGCGGCAGAGAAGGAGGGGGGAAATTGAGTGGAAAAGCCAGAATGAAGCAAGGAAAGCTGCTAACACCAGGCGCCCCCCCCTAATTACGCAATCCCGTTACTCTTACTGTTCATTGTTGGAACAGACTCAAGTCACTGCTTGCGCAGACATGTTCTCGTTCGCCTGCTCAATAGATAACTGGGACAGGGTATAATGGAGGAGAAAGTTCGACAATGGACTCAGTTCGCAGGCAGATTGGTGGAAAGGATTCGCCTTGGACCCCAAGGGTTTACATTACAGGCACTAACTCAAAGTTGAAAATATTGTATATGTAGATCAGCAATAGGCCTGTACTAAAATGCAGCCATCTTGTGTAACCCTACCTACAGAAATCGACTACATAACAAACAAAAACAAATGTAGGTTTCAATTTGAGTCTGCCTTGTAACACTCATGTCCGAGGCCAGGATTCGGACACGGTAACAAGTCCGAACGTACCAAACTTTAGTCTTTTCCAACAGGAAAAAAAAACGATAGCTGCCAACCGTATCTGTTCTGCGTGGTTGCATACATGCTGCTTTTCCCAGGGGAACCCGAAACGATACCCCAACAACTAAAACGTGATTAAAGAAAAGTAATTTGCCTCGATTTCCTCCACAAGCTCTGAAAGTTGGTATTTTGGGGCGATACCCTGAGCATAATACATACCTCGTTATATTATTTAATCAAACCTATCTTAGCTTTTCGACTATCCCCATCTTGTTTACTAAAGAAATGTGTCAAAAGGGGAAAAGGTGAAATTACTCACGTGTGATAAGTGGAAATAACACCCAGCCATTTCCACGTTTCCATACTTTAATCTCACTTTGTGTTCGAAACGAAATAATGCAGCTTAATTAAGCGAAATAAATTAGCGGTTGCTAATAGCATCCTGGAATGAGTATTTAATCTAGCGTGCTTCAAGATGCTGGGAAGATGAGGCCTGAACGCCGGGAGAGGAATCAGGGTGGAGAATGTATCCACGTGTCGTCTGTTAAAGGTCACCCTCTTTCACCCCTTTTTTCCCCACCTTGTCCCTTCGGATAAAGTTTCCTTCCTTTCTTTGACAATTTTAGAACCGAGAACTTGAGCAATCCCAGAGAACCCAGCTGCACTTGTCCTGCGGAAGTTGGCTGTTGACAAAGTAGGCGAAGAACAAAGTGGTCGTATTTATTGAGATAGCCCAGCTCTCAGGCTAAAAATAAAGTTTAACAAATGTCGACAAGGAAATGAAAAAAAAAATAATTTAAAGTTAGCGCAAATTTCTTTAACTAAGTGACAAGTAAGCAAGTTGTTTTTTTTCCCTGAAGTTTCCCTCCAAGAAAGAGTTTAGTTGCAATTTTTTTTCAATGCACTTTCAGTGTCTAAGTTTAAATCCACGCGTACTTTCAGGATCTTGACGTTTGTACTCGCGTACTTTCAGGACCTTGACGTTTGTACTCGCGTACTTTCAGGATCTTGACGTATAAATCCACGCGTACTTTCAGGATCTTGACGTTTGTAATAGCGTACTTTCAGGATCTTGACGTTTGTAATCGCGTACTTTCAGGATCTTGACGTTTGTAATCGCGTACTTTCAGGATCTTGACGTTTGTAATCGCGTACTTTCAGGATATTGACGTTTAAATCCACGCGTACTTTCAGGATCTTGACGTTTAAATCCACGCGTACTTTCAGGATCTTGACGTTTGTAATCGCGTACTTTCAGGATCTTGACGTTTGTAATCGCGTACTTTCAGGATCTTGACGTTTGTAATCGCGTACTTTCAGGATCTTGACGTTTGTAATCGCGTACTTTCAGGATCTTGACGTTTGTAATCGCGTACTTTCAGGATCTTGACGTTTGTAATCGCGTACTTTCAGGATCTTGACGTTTGTAATCGCGTACTTTCAGGATCTTGACGTTTGTAATCGCGTACTTTCAGGATCTTGACGTTTGTAATCGCGTACTTTCAGGATCTTGACGTTTGTAATCGCGTACTTTCAGGATCTTGACGTTTGTAATCGCGTACTTTCAGGATCTTGACGTTTGTAATCGCGTACTTTCAGGATCTTGACGTTTGTAATCGCGTACTTTCAGGATCTTGACGTTTGTAATCGCGTACTTTCAGGATCTTGACGTTTGTAATCGCGTACTTTCAGGATCTTGACGATTGTAATCGCGTACTTTCAGGATCTTGACGTTTGTAATCGCGTACTTTCAGGATCTTGACGTTTGTAATCGCGTACTTTCAGGATCTTGACGTTTGTAATCGCGTACTTTCAGGATCTTGACGTTTGTAATCGCGTACTTTCAGGATCTTGACGTTTGTAATCGCGTACTTTCAGGATCTTGACGATTGTAATCGCGTACTTTCAGGATCTTGAGGTTTGTAATCGCGTACTTTCAGGATCTTGAGGTTTGTAATCGCGTACTTTCAGGATCTTGAGGTTTGTAATCGCGTACTTTCAGGATCTTGAGGTTTGTAATCGCGTACTTTCAGGATCTTGACGTTTGTAATCGCGTACTTTCAGGATCTTGACGTTTAAATCCATACATACTTTTGGCGTTTAAATCCAAAATACTTTCTAGAATCTTGAAGTTTCATGCAGCAAGAACTTTCAGAATCTTGACGCTTAATACTACTAAATCTTTTGGAATCTTGAAATTTAAAAACCATACGTGCGTTTAGTATCCTGAAGTTGAACTCTATAAAATTTGTATCTTTTTCATCCATTTTTTGCATCAGATGTTTATCATTTGAGATTAAGATCATAAAAACATCTAGCTGTCGTCAAAGAAAAACTTCACGCATACTCAACCAAGGTTCTTAATTAAAATGGTGTGATCAGTTCCACACGTTCCCACTTCCTTTACATTATACGAGGGCTGCTGGAAAAGTTTCTGCAATCAATATGAAAAAAGACATGTGAAATTCTGGGAATGGCTTTACTGTTTTTCAAATTATACACCCTTAAGATCGATACACTTTTGCATATGCTCAAACCAATTTTGAAAGCATTCTTTCCACTCTGAAGCTGATACTTCAGAAACCGCTGTTCGGAATGCGTCAACAGCTGCTTCAGGCGACACAAATCGTTCACCACACATCTTATTTTTCATGTGTGGGAACAAAAAGAAGTCATTGGGTGATAAATCAGGTGAGTGCGGACAATGAGTCATTAATTCGACATTTTTACTGGACAAAAATCAACAGTTTGGTGTGCTGACTGGGAACTGGCGTTGTCGTGGTGAAGAATAATGCGACGATTTGGGTTTGTTTCACGCAATTCATTAATGGCCTCTGGCAAACAAATTATTGTATACCACTAAGCATTTACAGTCCTTCGATCTTCTAAAGCTATTGTTGCCACATGTCCGGTATAACCGAAGAAACAAGCAATCATTTGCTTGGTAGCACCCCTGACACGAACAACTTTTGTTGCTTTCGGCTCACTTTGAAACACCCAAACAGTGGATTGCTGTTTAGTTTCGGGTTCGTATGAATAGATCCAAGTTTCGTCCCCTGTAAAGATTTAGTACACCAAATTTGACTTGCCTCGGTCGAATTTTTTCAGCATTTCTTTACACCAATTTACACGAGCCTGTTTTTGAGCTTCGGTCAAGTTGTGTGGGATCCAACGGCTTGAAAGTTTCCGTACGTTCAGATGACAGATGACCATGCAAAATCGTATGTATTGCTTTCATGTCAATGTTAAAGAATGCCTGAATATCACGGTATGTCACGTGCTGATCTCTCTCAATCATTTCACGCACAGCATCAACATTGCTGGCAACAACAGACGTGGATGGACGACCTTCACGAAATTCATCACTGAGAAATGTGCGACCACGCAAGAATTCGGAAAACCAATTGTACACAGTTCTATTGGATGGTGCTTCATCTCCAAAAGCCAAATGAAGTCGCTCGATGCATTGTTTCGGTGTTAAACTACATTTGAAATCATAAAAAAAATCATTACCCGAAAGTGTCCACGATAAATTTACATTTCTCACACGAAACAACTTCTTCAAACTGCTGTGAAAAATAAACGAATAGGCTTAAACAAACAATCAAAGATAATTTAAACATAAAAAAGGTATATTCTTCCGATTGTTATAATAGCGAAACACTAGCGCCACTGTTGATGGTTGGTGGTAGTTTGCAGAAACTTTTCCAGCAACCCACGTAGCTCCAGTTAGGCGCATACGATCAAGAGTAAAAGTGTGTTGCAGTGAAGACCCTCTAAAAGCCGGCTTGGCTTGATCACTTTTGTGGCTATACAAATGTGCAAGACGTGATTTACATGGCTATGAGCAGCGGATTCATTTTTCACGATTCGAGACCCTGCAAGAGGAAAAAGCATAGATGACCTTCGGCAGAATGTTTTTGCCAATTATTTTAACGACAGGAAACCGAAAAATGGGACATTCATTAAATCTCAAAAAGTACCTATGCAGAACTCGAGTACCTTCCATGTCCTCGTTATTCCAGTGGCCTGAGCTGAATCGGTGACCAACCATCCTCACTGATGGCACTTCTAAGGAGAAAAAAGAGAGAAAGAGAGGTGCAGAGGAAGGCCATCTTTATTAGTTCACTCTTTTGTTTATTCTCTCCTTCGTCCGGAATCAATTCAGTTCCGTCTGATGCTGTTTTGTCCTTGCTTGTCGAAACGATGCACTGCAGAAGGAGCCTTAATTAGATTACAAATTGGAAGTTGGTCATTGATTGTGTCAACAAAGAACGCCTGATTGCGAGAGCGGCCCCTGTATTTATTACAAATTATTATTTGTGTTTTCTTATTTTACTGCGGGCTACAATCAAAGTTACCCTACTGAGACCCAATTCGAAGGAACAGATTATACCCTGTCCCAGCTAACTGTGGAGCAAGGCCGCGCATAGCGGCAGAGAAGCGAGGGAAATCGAGTGGCCAGAACGAAGTAGTACACGCTGCTGGGAAGGCAGTCGCTTTCCCCCACTCCACGCAATTCCGTTGCTCTCACGTGTTCATTGGTGGAGCAGTCTCCCGTCACTACTTGCGCAGAGACTTCATTTCGTTTGCCTGGTCCACAGTTAGCTGGGACAGAGTATACTGAAACTTGGCATAGAGGGTATGGAGACCATGGGTAAACGAAAGCTGATGAAATGCTGGCGTTTTGGTCTTTCACAGAATCTTGGCACGTCTAAATATCCTTAAAATTATGCAAAATAAAAGGTTTTCCTTAATATGTATCAATAGTGCGTCCATAACTGAATTTTGTGATTACATAACATGCATTTTAATATTCTGATGTTCAAAATTCATGGCGAAGAAAGAGATTCTGTCGCCGAGGTGACGGGCCAGGGGGTCAGGCGCATAAGTCCAGGAGCAGAGAGAGATTCGCGGGAAGCGCGTTCGCCGCGATCGGCAAGGAAAAAGAGTAACATTCGCTTCTGGGGTTGTCAATCACAGTAGATGCATGCAACATTCATTGGTTGCAATTTTCATGCATCGGTATCCATAAGAATATCAGTATGGGTATCAATTCAAAGTTCTATCGGCTCAGCCATAACATTTATCGACAATGGACTGAACAGGAATGGAGTGATACTGGGTAAAAAAATATATACAGTGGAGTCCTCATAATCGGATCGGCCTGCAAACCGAATCGCCCTAAGGTTTACTGTCTCCAGCGCTGAATATAGGCTATGGCGTGGTGATGCATTTTACTATTCTCACTGACTGACCCCATGCCTCGTGCAGACAGTAGCGGACGGGTACAGTGTTCACTCTGTATTCATTGTGAAAAATCGATTCGAAACATACCGTTGACGTGAGCCATTGTGTGTGTTGACTGCTGTGAAATATGTCTTGAGTACTTGGTTAAGCTCAAAAGGTAAGCATTGTTGTAATAGGTGTTGATGTTTGTGTGTTATAAATAGGAGGATTACTACACAAATACGATGTCATTATCTTTTTCTTGGTCATTGTTGTGTAGACGGTACTTCGCAGTTCGTATACTAATCCTTTAAATCGGATCATAAAAAGTAGTGCAAATCGGATCACCACAAAATAGCACAATATGTAAACAGAATGTATGATTCGATGTTAGAAAACACGGATATATATAACACACACACAGACATATATATCTTACCCTCACCAAAAAAGCACCAACACCAGCACGAAAGAGAAAACAACAAGATAAGAAAGACGTCCATATCACATCGCCCAATAATGTGATAGAATTACGAGACCTTGTAGCAGCATCTAAAAGTCTAGAAGTTCTGCTAAAATCTAAGCGGCGACAGAACATCACGTTATAGAAAAAGAGAGACGGCATTTCTTCAACTGATAGCTCCACCAGTTCTGATGAATCGTTAGAGGAAAGTCAAGGTAACGAACGACAAGTGTGAATTTTGTGAGCGGTTATACTCAGATTTAAATTACAGTTTTATCGGCGATAGGTACCATGAACAATGTTTTGGAGCACAAGGTATAACTACATTCTTTTGTGGGAAGAGTGTTGTGTAGGGAAAAGTTGTTTGTGTAGTGAAAGGTGTTAGTGAAATTTTGGACAAATATGTTTGTCCCTGCAACTATATTTCAGCTACTACCCTATGATCCGCTTTCAAGGACACGTGAACCAGTTTGCAGGACATTTTTACAAAAAAAAATAATTTTGTAGTTCCTTTAGTTTTCAATATGTAACTTTATTAACATGCAAATGTAAAAAAACAGCGTTTCGGGAACATATGTGAGAATGATGTGTCTGTGGGATGCTGTTCAGTTCGTGTCGAAAAAAATGACTACTTTCGATTTTGTGTGTGTTTCATTTGAAAGTGATCCGATTTTGAGGACTCCACTCTATAATTTATGCGAATATGTAATCAAAGACAAAGAAATGACAGAAAACAAAGATGGCAGGACAGGTTTCTTCAGGAATTTTCTCAACAACGAGTTAACTAGTTGTGAAAACATTCCGATCAGAATCTACCGGGTACCGGGTAATCCGGATCCCATAACTCATTTTGGATACCCGGTTCCATTATTTTTCGAGATCCGTATATTTTAGGATCCTGATCTGGCCATCCCCAGTTTGTTGCGAAGCCAGGATTTGGAGAAGAGCAGGCGAAGCAAGTAGAACAAAAACAGGCTAAAGGAAAAGAAGAAACGGCAGAGAAAACGACGGTGATAGTAACCTTAAAACCGGAAAACACCGAAGTGCAGGAGGATGAATGACTGCAAGATAAGTAAAGCGAAACGAGGCCGCCGCACATCTGAGAGATATCCGGGAGCATTTCGTCGACGGTTAACTGCGGCTATAATTCTCTGCAAGTCGTGCAAAGGTGGAAGCAGCCATAAGCCGGCGTGAACAGTAAATCCCGGATACTGCCACAAAGCAAATCTATGCAAAATGGCCACAGCGAAAATGACTTGCAACGAACGGTTTTCTTATTTGTTGTACTGGGAATAAATACAAGCTCCGAGGTCTCATATGGGCACATTTGTAATAGAAATTTACACTCGCAATCAATCTATATCTCTCTCGCTCTCTCTCTGTGTGTTAGTGTGTGTAGAGAGAGAGAGAGAGAGAGAGAGAGAGAGAGAGAGAGACGTGCCAGTTAAGTTACTATGCGTCTGCCACGAGCGAGACACGGGTTCGATTGACGGGATGGGTGATTTTAGGTGGAGAATTTCTCCACCAACGACGCAGCCTCTGATAATGGGTACCTGGTGGCAACCTTGGAAGGTAAAGGCGGCAGGAGCGTGGTGCTGATCACATCGTCTTCATATTTCGCCGAACGAAAGCAAGTCTCTGCACAGGTACATCAATGGAGAGGGCTCGACCAATGGACACGTGCGAGGGAACATGACTACGTGGAGGGGAAAAGCTCTATTGGGGTCCATGTGAGTTAAAGTATGATATTTCGGATACCACTTTAAACTTGTCCTGATTAGCCTAATTAGGCATAATAAGGACTGAAAACATTTGAGAAAATACTTATTGCCACTATGTTCTTCTATTTCATCTCCTCTCATCCTCCACTCCCCTAATCACCGGTGCGTGTGGGGTGAGGGTATAAATAAATGAATGTGAAGGAGTAGCGTGAGGCAACAATCCGATTTCTCCTATTGGTAAAAGGTTCATTATTTACGTATTATCTCATTTCCAAATAGTATCGCTCTTTTGAGTAGCTTCTTTCTATGCCTTTATACAATTCAAGAAGCGAAGTTACAGAACATTTCGAGGGACCAAAAGAGATTCCACCTTTGATGATGACGTTAAAAGGGAGGAAGATTGCCGGTATTTTTAAAAATAAATACCCAAACGGAAGAGTGGAAAAATACTGAGGTGGGGGCCGAATCCCTTAACAACCTCCCTACCAAGGAGGAACCTGGCGAGTTGTTATGGTAACGTTTCTCGTCTAATGATTACGTGAAAAACGCAAATTGAGTTATGGAGCACACAACAGAAGGGGACGTCTTCCCGGAGTCAAACTTGGTATTCTGTAACTGTAGCCACATCTAAATAGCATTCTGTATATTTTTCTTTATCTGTTTTTTTTTGTATTTTTAGTTACTTAACGTGTCTTGTTGATTCGCTACAAGGATGAATGGTTAGTCGTGCCTGTTTGAATCATGGGTGCTCATAGATAATTTTCAATGGAGAGTCAAAATATGTAGAAAACTTGTGCCCCTGCTATACTCATGTCACATATACGTGTCATTATGAGAATGAAAACGTTTCTGGGAGAATGGAAAGAAGAGATGAAAAGCGCGATAGTCAATGGGAGAATGTACGAGAAGAGGGAGAACGAAGGAATGAAAATATAGAGGCAAGATAGAGGTAGAGAGTGGGAAGAAAGAAGGAAATTAAATACAAAATAGTTAGAGATGGAAAGAAAGAAAGAGAGAGAGAGAGAGAGAGAGAGAGAGAGAGAGAGAGAGAGAAAGGAATTACGGAAAATGTAGATAGAAGTACAGGGTGGTCACGAAGTAGGAGTACCACCCCCCCCCCTGTAACTTCGACACTACGATGGTTATGGTTCAATGCTTGATGTGAACACATATCTAATGGTTTAAGTGTCCGGAACATCGGCATGGAGACAGTCTTTTTCGTAGCACGGCCGAACTCTGCACCATATTTTGGCAGACCTCGCGATGCAAGTGTGAATAAGACCTTTTTCCTGGCGGTGACGTTCCCCTCCATAGGGCCTCCAAGAAGTCCCAGAGGTGGTTAATCAATGACACAGGTATGTGTTCATATCAAGTAATCCAACTATTGCCATCGCAGTGTCGAAAATAAAGGGGGGGTACGCCCACTTTGTTGGTTTGATTTGGTGTTTTAAGTCCACTTTATGCACAGTAAGGCTAATCGGGACTGGACCTACAGTTTAAAGTGGGATCCGAACCACTTGTGCCTCCACCGGGTATCGAACCCGGGACCCCTCGATTACAAGGCAATGACGACGCCCACTTTGTGACCACCCTGTAGAGAGAAGGGGACGTAAAATAGGGAGGGAGAGAGAGAGAGAGAGAGAAAAGGAAGGAAAAGAATCAAGTGCATAGATACATGAGTATATAATATATATACCGCGTGAGGCACCTAAAAGTACCACCTGAAATAGCGAAGAAACCAGAAACAGTAGCGATGTGAGGTTTGGGGGAAACAATAATATCAAATGGGGTTCGTAAATCGGAGGTATGAGGTGGGTCGAAAAATATCGACAAATGGGGCATCTGGAGCAAAGTCATATTTTTGTAAATGGAACGATATACAATAACATGCATAATATAAAAGAGCACACGCAGAGAAACACAACGCCGTTGGTCTCATGCATCTACTGCACATAGGAACGAAGATATGGCCATGTGAAAATATGTAAACAAACTAACAAGTGGCCCACTTGACCGTCAGTACCACGGCATGTACAAGTATGAGATGTCGGAAGCCATTGGACAAGATGAATACAGAACGTGTTAAAGGAAGAAAAAATACAGGAGACATCGTCAGCACCATGTATTTGACAGTGTTACAGCATAATGAAAATGACCATGACAGTATGTCGAAGAACCACTGCGTAAGAAGCGAAAACCTGTCAAAGTGTGTGTTCAAAGTGGTGGCCGTCAGCTGCGATACAGGCAACGAGGCGCCCACGCAAAGATCGTTGCACAGAATGTAGCATCTCGTAGGGAATGTCCCTACAGGCCGCAGTAATGCGGTGTTGCATATCCTCTGGAGTTGTTGGCACATCCCGGTATACAATGTCCTTCAGCTTTCCCCACAGGTAAAAGTCTAACGGTGTTAAATCTGGGGAACGAGCCGGCCATTTGACAGGCCCTCCACGTCCAATCCAACAATTTGGAAATGTATTTTCCACACATGCTGTAGCACATCTTGCACTGTGAGTTGGGCACCTGTCATGTTGCTACCACATTTCCCTCCTTGTCTGAAGTGGTATGTCCTCCAATAGTACAGGCAGTTCATGTTGTAAAAACTGTATGTATCGGTCAGCATTCAGTGTCCCTTGTATAAAAAAGGGCCAATGAGATGTTCACCCACTATACCACACCACACGTTCACACTTCATGGGCGCTGGCGTTCCACTTGGCGAAGCCAATGTGGATTTGTCACCGACCAATAGTGCATGTTCCTTAGGTTGACATTTCCATGATTGGTAAAAGTTGCCTCGTCAGTGAGAGGATACGTGACAAATCGGGTGTGTCGTGTCGTAACATCCATGTGCAAAACCGAACACGGTCCACAAAATCATTCCCGTGAAGTTCCTGATGGAGGGAGATATGATATGGGTGAAACTTGTGTGTGTGCAGAATGCGCAATACACTTCGCTGACTCATCCCAGCATCCCTGGCAATTTCACGGGAGCTAACGTGCGGATTCACAGCAACAGCGGCGAGAACATTTGTTGCACCTGCCTCATCTGTAGTTGGCTTGTTCCGCACACGTGCTCGTGGTGTTACACGTCCGGTGTCTCTTAATTTAATAAATAACTTACCAAACAGACGTCGAGATGGCTGTCGTCTGTCCGGATATCTCTCGGCGTACACACGGTAGGCTTCTGAGGCATAATTTTCGGCATTCCCCATAAATCAGGATCATGTCCGCTTTTTCTATGTTTGTGAACACCATAATCTTCGCTCTTACCACTACAACTGCTTGCTATGAACTAATACGATCTCGTGGACCTGCTATCAAAACTTGCTCTGCGTAAAGGCAGTTCTGTCAGGCACCTGAGAAGTCTTACATGCCGTGGTACTGACGGTCAAGTGGGCCACTTGTTAGTTTGTTTACATATTTTCACATGGCCATATCTTCGTTCCTATGTGCAGTAGATGCAAGAGACCAACGGCGTTGTGTTTCTCTGCGTGTGCTCTTTTATATTATGCATGTTATTGTATATCGTTCCATTTACAAAAATATGACTTTGCTCCAGATGCCCCATTTGTCGATATTTTTCAACCCACCCCATTTGATATTATTGTTTCCCGCAAAGCTCACATCGCTACTGTTTCTGGTTTCTTCGCTATTTCAGGTGGTACTTTTAGGTGCCTCACGCGGTATATATATATATGGCAGAAAGCAGAAATAAAATTGAAAAGACCAAGAAGAAAGAACGATAGCATCTCGATATTACAAATTCATACTACAGCGTGTTCAGCCTGAAAGTAAAAGTTTACCACGAAACAAATTGTAAATATCTCATTTTATTTCCTTCCTTCCATTTCTCCCTTCTCTTCCACTCCCACTTCTTCGTTTTATTCTTTAACTTCCATTTCTCTCCTCGCTTTCCCCTTCCGTCCATTTACTTTCATGTGCGTTCTTTTGTTCCCCTCTCTCTTATTCTCTCTCTCTCTCTCCGCTTTTACTTACATGTCTTCCTAACGCTTATCTCTATACCTCTATTTACTTACCCATCTTATATCTTTTTACTTTCGTCCATAATTCCATCCGGACTGTGAACTGGTTTCAACCGGTTATCGCTGCTACAGTACAGTACAGCGTGTTTCAAAAATAATATACGTATTACAAAGTATTATTTTGTCCAAACTATCGATCGCTACGCCCCGGCTCGGCTATTAGAGAAACGAATACATAGTCTAGTTTATATAATAGCCGCTAGATGTCAGTTGTGTTCTGTTTTGCTTGGTAACCGTCAGTTGTTTGAAATGGCTACTCCGCAGCAGAAATCATTTTGTGTTCTTGAGTTTGCGAAGTGCAATTCCGTCATTAAAGTGCAAAGACGTTTCAGGTTGAGTAACCAAATTGATCCTCCGAATGGGTGGAACATTCGCAGATGGTGTCGACAGTTTGTAGATACAGGATGTGTATGTAAAGGAAAGAGTCCTGGCCGCCCTCGTGTTCCTGAAGAAAATGTTGCACGAATTCAAACTGCTTTCCAACGTAGCCCTTCAAAATCAACTCGTCGTGCCAGTCGGGAGTTACAACTTCCTACAACAACGATTTGGCGTGTTTTGAGACGTCGGCTGGTTATGAAACCGTACAAGGTACAGCTGTTACAAGCTCTGCGTCCTGATGACAAACGCAAACGTGTGGCATTTTGTAACGAGATTCTTGATGCTATTGACAATGACAACACTTTCGCACAACGCATCGTGTTTAGTGATGAAGCTGCGTTTCATGTCAGTGGTCAGGTAAACAAACATAATGTTCGCATTTGGGGCCTACAGAACCCACATGCATTCATTGAACATGTACGAGATTCGCCCAAAGTGAATGTGTTTTGCGCGATATCCCGATCATCTGTTTACGGCCCATTCTTCTTTGATGGAAATACGGTTAACGGTCAGCAGTATCTCTCTATGTTACAAAACTGGTTGTTTCCGAGGCTGCACGAAGACAACTTCATTTTTCAACAAGGCGGGGCACCCCCTCACTGGAGTCGCCAAGTGCGTGATTATCTGAATGAAACTCTACAGAACCGTTGGATTGGTCGTCAAGGAGCTGGCGACTTAGCATGTATCAGCTGGGCTCCACGGTCACCGGATTTGACACCCTGTGACTTCTTCCTGTGGGGTTTCATTAAAGACAATGTTTATGTACCACCACTCCCACAGAACCTGGAAGAGTTGAAGAACCGGATCCGTACTGCCGTAACATCAGTGACGAAGGACATGCCTGCCCGAGTATGGCAGGAATTTGAGTATCGATGTGATATTGTTCGTGTTACTGCTGGAGGACATATTGAACATCTGTAATCTGAACTTCAGAGGTTCGTAAGTATGTGTGTCAAGTTTCATCTTCGTATGTCTTAAAGTTTAATAAATATATGCATGCGAAATACGTATATTCTTTTTGAAACACGCTGTATATTAGTAAGGAGTGTCTCTAAGTGGTCGTATTTAACTATCTTCAGAACACGTTGATGATGAGTTTATGTTCTCAGGAACGCGTATGTTTTGTGGCACATTTTATATCTTAGCGAAATGCCAACAGATGTACAGTCACGGACATTTCTGGTGGTACCGACCCACTTACTATCGCTTATGGCATGCTGACAACTCTCAAACGTTTATGGAAACCTCCCTACGAGCACAAAAATGTAAGGGAGGAGACGTAGGCTGGTTGATTCGAGTACTGTATGAAGGATGTTGTCTCCTGGAAGAGCTCTGGCGTGCATGCTGCTCCCAGCAAATCACCGCCACTTCTACGTTGTAACTATTACATCGAAATGCCATGTATTCATCACAACCCAGAAGTATCCGTGACTGTACTACTTGACACGATGCTGCGACCACTGTGCTGTTTGTTTTTTGAAAGCAGGATATTTTTTAAAGGATTGAGAACTGTCAGGTCTGAGGACTACTAACAACTTCAGACATCATCTGGAAATACATGGTGTCCCAAGAGCTACTTTACAACTTCAATGTCATATAACGAGACTTGTAATTCACTTAGAGAAACAAAGTAAGTTTTATGTGACGCACCAACTCAAAACGTTTTGTTATGTTAGGTAATGAATAACTTCCTTGTCTTTCCAGGTGGCAGGAGCAACATAATTTGAGAAATGGAGTCTGCACAGAAAAAGGCGCAGCGTGTGGCTTGGTTTATTGAAACCAAGTCAGACACCCAAGTCCAGAGATATTTGAGAACGCGATACGAAAAACCACCACCCTCTCGGCCATCCATAAGAGAATGGTACAGCAACTTCATGCAGGCAGGCAGTGTGGATTTGAAGCACCATATACGCAAGCCAAGATCAAGTAAAGAAGATAAAAAAAAGTAAAGGGTTCCCCTGTGCTTAGCACCACGCCATGAAGGCATATAGGGGGTGTGGGGGTAACGCCCCACCAGGGGCGCCGACTTGTCAAAATCATCTGATCACTGAAATAAATTAATGAATAACTCACTCCCTCTATTTTTTTTAAGTTTTGGCCTCAGTGTTCGAAAACTCGTAAAAGCCCATGAATTCCTCAAAAATATCAAAATTTTCATTCACAGTTCGAATGCAGAATGTCAATTGTTCACATTCCCGACTTTTAATATCTGCTACCACGGAGCGCAAAACAGATCTCCCTAATATATCTCGTTCTGAATGTCATGTGAGAGACATTTGTAGGCCGAACGTCCCATCCACTCCCCCAGTTCATGCACATCGTCTTTTGAAAATCTTTAGTAAAAATGTTAACCAGGGCCGGATTAAGACGAAATTGGGCCTGATGCTGCATACCGTCGATTTTTGCTGTACAACTAACTTTCAAGGTGAAAAATTTACTACGTCGCACCTATCGAACAATAATACATTGGCAACAATCGCCAAGATATTGGAAAAAACGCAGCTAAATTACTAAGTAAACTGTTTAACGTAAAATTGGTAGCATTAACTTGAAATCTTCGGTGAACAATAAACACAACGACGTTATAGTTACGTCACAGCGCAAAGAATAATAGTAACTGTATAATAAGTAACGCTGTGTCTAGGCGTCCGAAATTGGGGCTCCAAATTTCATTCTAAGATTTATGTTCAGGTTAAAAATATAGCAAAAGAAAATGGTTCAGCTTTCGGAAAATTCTCGTCTGTTTTCATCTGGGCCTATTTCAGGAATGGGCCTAACGCTGCAGCATCAATAGCACTCACCTTAATCCGGCCCTGATGTTAACAATACTCATAATTATATACTTAACAAGGGAGATTATCTAAGTGTCCCCCTCCGATTTCCATGAAACTTGGCAGGTGTATAGAGGGAGCCAAAGGAAGAAATACGTGTTTTTTTTTTTGTTTCGGCTAAGAAACTGGTTTAGGGGGCAAATCCCCTCTCAAATGTCAAGATGCCTTTGGGCCCCTCTATACACCTGTCAAGTTTCATGGAAATCGGAGGGGCACACAGGGGTCAGATCCCCACTTCAATTTGTCCTCATCTTGATATTTGAGGGGGAGTTTGCCCCCTAAACCAGTTTTTTCTTTTTTAGCAGAAACACAAAAACACGTATTCTACCTTTGGGCCCCTCTATACACCTGCCAAGTTTCACGGAAATCGGAGGGAGACACAGGGGTCAGATCACCACTTCAATTTGTCCTCATCTTGATATTTGAGGTGGGGGGGTTTGGCCCCTAAAGCAGGTTTTTAGCCGAAACAAAAAAAAAACATGTATTTCTTCCTTTGGGCCCCTCTATACACCTGCCACGTTTCATGGAAATCGGAGTGGGACACTTAGATAACCTCTCTCGCATGTGTTTTGCTGTCTCTGGTCATAGTCAGCACCCAAAGTTGATGGTTCAGCGGTCTCAGCCCCCCCCCCCCCCCCCAGCGTTGATGATCTAGAAAATTTCAAATGTGTATTTAAAGTTAAATTTATGTGGCACAATTCAGAGTAAACTTTACAAGAGAAGCAAAGTAATACATTAGATCCTCTTAAGCAAATTATTTGGGGGGCTCTGCCCACACATAGTTAACATTGGGGGTGCTCAAGCCCCCCAAGCCCCATGGGGTCGGCGCCTATGCGCCCTACACTTTCTTGATCCGGTCGTGAGTGGGGGTGATGTGATCAGCATCACGCCCCTGACCGCCTTTACCCCCCAGGGTTTCCCCCAGGTACCCATATCATTCGACGCTGGGTGGGCGCCGGAGCCGCTTCCAACGTTAGAAAAGTTCCCGGGTTTGAACCGGCCGGGCATCGAACCCGGGACCTTTAGCATGGTAGTCAGACGCGTTACAGACTTTTTTTTATTATTATTAAAAGGAAAGTCCCTATGCGAAAGCTTCCCCCATCACACTTCATTCACTCATATCATTTCATTCATATTTCAATTTCAGGACTTTTCAGGACAGACAATCACAAACATCCATGTCCGAGCCAGGATTCGAACCCGGGACCCCTGGCGTAGTAGCGCGATGTGCTAACCACTCCGCCACAGGGGTCGACGAGCCACTGCGGCTCAGTAAAGAAGATACGGAAAGAATTCGACAGGCTTTCCAGCGTTCACCGCAGAAATCTATCCATGTCTCGTATGACATTGAAGTTGTAAAGTACCTTTTAGGACACCCTGTATATTAAGAAACCGTGCCGGCTCCCGTGGAGGAGTGGTTAGCACATCACGCTACGACACCAGGAGTCCCGAGATCGAATCCCGGTCTCGTCATGGATGTTTGTGAGTGTCCATTCATCAATTTCATGATATCATCACTCATCCCCATCTTCGCATTTAGCCAAAAATGGAAGAGAGACGAAGTGAAATAAAGTAAATTAAGTAATGGAGTTTACATTTGGCTATTAAAATTACTTCAATTCATAACTCTCAGTATTAATATTCACGGTCTACTCGTGCATCTTCATTTTTACACGGTTGAGGAATTTAGAATATTAGTTTGTTCTACGATCCATAAACCGAAAGTCTAAACTTTCGTTCTACATAAAAATAGCTTGCACGTACCAACCTGTAGAAGCCCGAATTGTTTTATGCTTCTATCTTCAACAAATTCTGCTGAATCTGCTTCTCTTGCTTCCAGTACTGGAATTATTTCGGTCAAGTGTTCTGAAATGTTGTTGCTTTCTTCACGCTACATGGAGCGTTATGTAGCTAGGCCTAATCGTTTCCATGAAGACCACGCAGCAACGAACAAAATGTGACGCATTTTGGAACATTAAATGAGTCGCTCATTTATTAAAAAGTCCACAAATGACGTTAACGTTGAGGGTTATTAAAAATTGACTAATCAGGAGCTTCGGTAACAGAACAAGCCTCGCCACGTATGGTTCCAGGTTCGACTCTGGCACGATCATTGTCCATAAATTTCATATATTCACCATTCATCCTCATAGTCACGATTGCTTCTGAAATTCACTCTATTCCGGCTAAGTTAGAGTAGTATTCTACGAGGTTAGAAGTCAAGGGTTCGAACTTCCTAAACCATGAGTGTTCCGTGCTATTTGTCGCATTACCAATTCCGACAGTTCATCATTCATCCTCATAGCGGCTATTAACCTAAAATTCAGAAATGGACAAATATCGAATAAGGAAATTTGTGCATCTGAAATCGAATCAGATTGTCGTTATAGTTGTGAACTTTAAAACCCGTTCAGCTGCATGGCTAGGGCAGAGAAGATGAGACAACGAGAGATTAATTGATTGATTGATTTCGTTTATTTTACTTCGATTTTTTGTGACACTTTGGGCTAACTTGTGAAGATTTGGATAAGTGATGACGTGATTAAATTGATGAATGGACCCTCATAACCACCCATGCCAGGTCGGAATTCGAACCTCGAGTCGTAGCGCGATGTGCTAACCACTCCGCCACGGGGATCGGCTAGACAACAAAAGATGGAAAGACAGAACAGAGATTATTGAATAAAGTTTACGTATCTTTTTCTAAACAACTTCCCAGTATTCACTCAGGAAACGAGGGAGAACAGAAAAGTCATTCGCCGAGATTCAAACCCATGTCTGCTGGATCACCAAGCCATCACGATTTTTATACGCCTTTTGCAACCTGTGCTCAATGTCTGAAGAAAATAGTAGGGTTTTGTCATCTGAAATTAGAGTCTTTATTCTTGCATTTTTAGAGGCTTTCGCCGTGAAAGGGATTTCAAAAATAAGCAGATCTCTCTTGACAACAACGCGCTCCTGAACGTGACGTGTTTGCATTTATCATGTCATGTACAATTGAGAGTCCTCAGTCGGTCTCTCTGCTTCTTCTCTATTTTCTGCCTGGTTCACATTGACTGTAACGTGATCAGTGGGTCACGCGCTTTAGGTGGAACTGGCAAGAACGTAGGAGGAGGTCAGATCGTATTTCAAGTTCCTGGGAATTAATTTTTAATTAAGTGCATCTGAATAAAGATTTCTTAAATGATTTCCAGAATGGAAAAAATTGGATAAGTTAGAGGGGTGTGCGTTTGCGACAGGAAGTGACAACTGCTACACTCTGTTCTGGGTATCTCTGGACCAAGTCTCAGCGCAAGTAGTGACGCAAGACGGCTCCACCAATGAACACTTGAGAGGGAATGGGATAGCGTGGAGGGAGAAAAGCGACTGCAGTTACCAGCCTTCAAGCAGCATGTACTGCTTCGCTCTGTCCACTCCATTTTCTCCCTGTTCTGCAGCTTTGCGCGGCATTGCTCCACAGGTTCCGGGGACGGGATATACCAACTATTGTCTTTATTATATTTATTTTACTTCGCTTTCTGCCACGTTTGGCTAATCGCAAATATGAGGATGAATGATGGCTCGATGAAATTGGTGAAATTACAATACAAACACAAATCGACAGCAAGCACACAGCTCATGTCCCACAAACGATTAGTCTGGCTGAAAGTCGTCGCCAGAACCTCGTTAGTCTGCAACAATGTAGTCCAGTGTGTATCACGTGGAAGTGAGATTGGCAATTGGGTGTGTTCTGGTGTCACCCCTTATCTTAATGTTAAGGTTGGAATTAGTATTCGAAAAGGTAAGTTCAAAATTAATGTCCAACAGGGGAGAAGGATAACCTTTCCCAGTACTTTATACAGTAAAACCTTCATAATCCGGACTAATGGGGGGGATAAGTTGACCGGTTTAACGAAAGCCCGGATTAACTGAAATAAAAAGAACAGTAGAAAGTGCATTAAAACTCCGTTTTATAGCAACAAAGCATGTTTATTATGGTGTATTTAAATGGCACAGGCCTAAATACACTGTACAGTACAAAGTCTGCGGGAAACAGAATTTCATCAGTGGTTGACTGCCTTTACTTTGGGAAGTTCTCTTGTTGACTACTAGCCACATTTGAAACCTTACATTTGTTTTTCCTTTTGCCTGTCCGGCTTGTCGAGGTCCGGATTAACGAGGTTTTACTGTACTTTCAGTCTTAATAAGAAAGGGAGAAATAGAGCTCTACTGATATTAAGCGAAGATGGGTCTCACTTGTGGCACACCGTATTGAACACCGTAGTCTACTGACGTCAGCGCCGAATGCTTTTGTTGTTAGGTTAGGTCTGGTATTTTAGTTACTGCAGTTTTTCGGGACTTGACCAAAAATACATTTATGCTAAAATCTATAAACCTAACATGCCTACATTTATCGTGACGAAAGTAGACGACGGCGTTCAATACGGTGGCCACTGTCACTGAAGTTTCGAGGAAAGGCCGATATCGAGACAGACTACCCGATTTGTGAAAAGAGGTCAGGACGAAGATTGTGTCGCCCCAGTCGAATCTGGTCGTGCTTCCATTTGAAAAGCAGCAGCTCAAAATCTGCGGGTACCATGCATGGAATTCGAACATTCTCAAATTAATTTACAATCTTTTTAGATATCAAAATTGATTATTTTTGATTGGAAAAATATATGGTAAATATCAGATATAACCAGAACAGATTTCTTCAAATTTACAGGAGAAACTACGTACTGAAATCAGTGTCTGTAGCATTGTCGAAGTTCTTGGAGGTATTTTCTTTCGCGGAAACTGAAAACTTCACCATAGAATGCTGCAGAACAAGAAATAATCACTTGTTACGTAAGGAACTTGCATTTTCTGTAACATTATGCCGTTGTTTCCATTATGTACGTACAAATGGCGCGAGCGTCGAAAGTCACGCGGTCTCGCCAGTGTCTCCAAAAGTGCCTTTTTTTACGAGAATTTTTCTTAACTATGCTTACCTAACCTAACCTTGCCGGAAATGGTTCGTGGGGATATCGTGAATGGTTTTTGGGGCTATCCGTCAATGGTTTGTGATGACATAATGAACACGAAATTAGGTATTTTTCCGTTAAGAAGGTTGAAACACTGCATACCCACTCCAAATCGACAAAACACAAGCACGACGCGCGAAGATCCATGACGAGTGCACGCCATATTGTCTGTTGCCCAAACAGAACAAGGAAGACAAATAATTACTCGTAACATGAAAAGTTGACACTATTTTATGGAAAAAGGCATAATCTCACCTTAAAGAATCTTCCGCAATGCAGAATAGGTAAGTATCAATGCTAAAATTAACGAAATAAACGAGTGAGAGGTGTTCGGGCCTTATCGGATAATTACCAAATATATTAAGAAGGTATGTGATTTACAACTTTGATAATTTTATGTAAATATTGTAAAAGCTTAAATTACATGATGTAATTATGCAGATCCATGTAAATATCGACGAAGAAGTTTCCTTGGTATTTTGTCAACTATCGTTCGGTATGAAAAAGAGACCAGATTTCTGTATTTTTGGCTTTCTTTCCCTGTTGCCGTTAGGCTGGTATCACAGGTTAAACTCGTAGGGAGAACTACCCGTACCCTAAATGGGCGAATCGGCTTATGCTTGGGCTGGTTTCTCCTGCTTTCGAGCCAGGTTCTTGCGATACTATCAAACCGTGATTAATCTTGGGAGGGTTGTTCGTTACAGATTTCTGCGCAGATCTGCATCTGTCAACTCGATCCAGGTTTGCTAGTGGATAAGTTTTGATGTAACTGTGCACAAAGGACAATAAATAAGACATATATTGGAAAAAATTTCCATAAACTTTTCATTCCACAAAGGACACCAGAGACCAGTCAGGGCATGGTCATCTCTTAACCTTGTTAGCCTGACTGAGATGTCCGATTTTGGTCTAGCTGTGACCATTCACAGGCCCTAGACATTGTAGGTGCGTGTCAAGATACACTAATCAATTCACGAGACCAGACATGTAAATGTACATGTACATGACATTTGGAACGTACTCCAGTTGGACACCATGCGACAAAAAGTTAGTCCGCTACTCCTTTAGTCGGGAACATGAGAATATTTGCAAATCATCAGGGCTTGCTTGGTAGAAAAGAAACAACACAGTATTCGAAGTTAAACGCAGTTTTATAATCACTTATATTTCCTATCGTATGTGAACTTACAAGCAAGGTACAGATTTGCTCACGTTTCTGCCTGAAGAGGAACAATTCTATAGCATATTAAATCACATCACAATCACTAAAAACACTTGCACATAGAATTAACATTGGACAAGGCAAACGTAAATACACGAAAGTTTCTGTACTTAATTATTATTTCGAGTATAGCCAGAATGAAATGAAAATAGTTACCAATTACACTATTCGGGCATTCCATTAACAGTTACCACGTTTCTGTTGATTTCTCACCTTCACCTGTTTTCTAACTGAGTCTGTCGTCAGGTGAAAAACATTCAGGTGGGTTCACTTCCTCTGCTGAGATGAGAAAGTGACGTCAACACGAACAGATTATGACGTATTTCTAAACATATACACAAGTTCAAACCACAACTGTATCAATCTAACTATAGTTGTCTGTGACAGCTTGCACATTATTTGAAGTAACGAACATTTAAAATATCTTAACTTCTTACAAATATAAAACCTTAAACGCTCAGGTTCGTTACACATTTTATGGAGCGGACTTGATAGAAGAATTAGAAATGATATATATATACACCCCTCCGTTTCTATATTTGGCAAACAAGGAATTACGTGTTGAGCTTATTTTGACCTTTCAAAAAAAGGTAGTCTTCGTCAAAATGTTGACGAGGTGTGTAGTTACCACATGTCCCTTTGATGCTCCAAGTGTTTGAGTGTTGCACGAAGAGCATTTCGCTCGAGCGTGAAATAGTTTTCGCGGACGACGCTAGATAGCGTACGGAATTGGGAGCTTCTTCGCTCGAGCGAATAACGCTCAAACAGAAGCCCAATAGTACGCGTATACGTGTCTGCGGTAGTGGTACCTCGAATAGGTGGATCGTGAGATACAGAAGACGACGCAGTTAAATTGAAACTTCAGTAAACATAGACATTTTCTCTATGTTGAAATGTAGTTTTGTCTATCTTACCAATACAGTGACCTCTATGAAATAGATCATTGTATGCTAAAAATGTAAGGACGAATATTTTACACGTATGTGTCGACGATTATTGTCGCATTAAAATGATATTCCATTAACGTTGAAAAATATTCACTTTCGTACGGAAAGTTCAGATATGATGTCACAGAGGAGAGGGTGGGGCTGGATGAAAAAAAATGCATCAATTTCGCAAACCTTTCCCCAAGCTATGTTTTCCTGAACATTTCTCTGGGGAAGGGGTCGAGTAGGGAAGGTACTGTTGGCAGTTGCTGATCTTTTCTGCAACTTGTTTATGAGGAACCTTCAAGTTCACCGGTGAAAATGACCACAAGGGAAATTGTTAACACACCTGTGTGTCCATAAACCTTGGAGTTTCCAAAGGGTGCAAAAAGCCTTAGGCAGAGAGGAGAACTTCGGCGTCTGCTAGAAGGGATAACTTCTCAACCAATTTACATTCTGCCAGAGGCGACGCTCGGTGATGGCACGTAGGACCATCGCGTAGGCCGTAAATTACCTGGCTAATGAAATTAAAACTTGCCGCTGAGCCAGGTGCACCTAGGAAAGGTTAAGCATATATCTTGAAGGGAACTGTTTACCCAGAGCGAACAGGAAGAAACTGTCCATCTACATCCAGAAAGTTTGCATGTGCATGTCCCGTAAACGGACCTTTTGAAGCTCTGATTACGTCACTGAACGTTCAATAACAATATGCCTACAGGGTATTAACGAAGAGTTACGTCTGAAGAATCGAGAGGCGTACGATCGCTGCAGACATGATGCCCGACATACAGATTTTGTTATCTTTACTGCATTTCAGTACAGTTACTTGCAAAACAAATTGCGTTGTGTGTGTTGCCTAACTCTACGGAAATACTCTTAAGTCTCCATTGAGGACTTGCTTTAGCATTACAGTTAAGCAAAACACATATCAAGACCTAGATGTCCCATTTTTTATTGCGGGTGACTGTACATTCACATTGACCGTATCGTAGAAACCACAAAACCCATCGGCGTACTGATATTGCGGGAGTGGTGCCGTAAACACACATCCAACAAAGACCTATACGTTTTTCTTAATTGCATATCATGATTTTATTTTTACAGTCGCTTTCTACCACTTAAGGTTATGATTGATTCATTCATTCATTCATTTAGTTCATCTTACTTCGCAATTCTGCCATGTTGGCTAATCGAGAAGATGAGAATGAGTGATGATACGATGAGATTGATGAATGGACACTCACAAATACCCATACCCAGGCTGGGATTCGAACCCAGGACCCCTGACATCAAAGCGCACTGTACCAACAACTCCGCCAAGGAGGCACATTGCACAGTGGTTCGGATTTCCCTTTAGACTACAGGTCCAGTCCCGATTAGCTTTACTGTGCATAAAGTAAACTTGAAACAAAAACTCGAACTAAACCATAAGTAAAATTTCCCAAATTATTTCATGTATCATAAAATGAGTTGCCCAATTGCTGATATTAGTATACAAGTTGTGCAAAATATTTACAAAACCAGTGTCTCCCTGATGGCGTAGTGGTAATGATACCACCTTGTAATCAAAAGCTTGTTCGATCCCCGGTGGAGGCACACCGTAGTTGAGATAGCACTCTAAACTTCCAATTTTGCCTATCTGTGCATAAAGTGAACGCAAACAAACTCTGTTCTTTGTAAATGTTTACTAATACAATGAGAGGGGGTGTGAACTGAATAAACTCTTCCTATACTCTGCCTCGGGTATCCCTGGAGCAAGGCCGCACGTAGCGAGAGAGAGGTTGGGGGGGGTCGAGTTGGCAGAGCGAAACAGCACACGCTGCTGCGTAGGCTCGCAACTTCAGTCCCTACCCCTACAAGCAATCCCGTTCCCTCTCGCGCGTTCATTGGTGGAGCCGTCTCCCGTTAATACCTGGGACAGAGTACATATGTAAGGCCCAGTGGTCATCTGACACTCGTAACGGTTCAGAATTGCTGCGGTGGACATTTTCCTAAAGTTCTTCAAAAATGTCCTTCCACAGCTTTAATCCCCCACAGAAACACTGCAAATTATATCAGTGTTCCCAAAGTGTTCACACTTGCACCCCTCTATTAATGCCGGCGCGAAGAGTGTTCCTCGGGCGTGTAAAGAAAAGCTTCGATGAACATTCTGGAAGTCTCCACGGCGACAAGCGACGAAAGCATCCAAAAGCTACTCCTTTGCGAGAGGAGACAGAGGTGGGGAGACCTACTCATTACAGCGTTCCCATGGATACAGCGATGCTGTGTTGAATTCTCAAGGAGCTTAATCAACTGCCATCCTTTGACAAAACCTTTCTTCCACCCCGAGCCACGAGAATCACGGGGGGGAAAAACATCAACGGCTCTATTTATAGCTGTCTTTCCTTTTATTTGAGCGCAGAAAATGAAAGGTAAGACACTTCCAGGCTCTTCAGCTGCCTGTTTTCCTTGACATGTGAAAAGATAACTTCCCTTCGAATCTGAGGGACACTTCCAGCAGGCCCTGCGTTACGAGTTCACGGCACTGCACAACTCGGCGCAACACGGCACTGCAGGACACGGTACGCACCGGACTAGTCAAAAGTTGTTATGGGGCTGGTCAGGCAAAGCTAATGTAGGTGGCAGCACCATAGTTTTGTCCTCGAAACAGGCAACTGTTCTCACATTTAAATACATGACGCTGGGCGTGTTGTTTATTATATTGGTTTTAACCTGAGAAACTATTTGGAAACACGTGGTTGACCGCAGAAAAGACATCGAAATTTTTAAAAAAAATAAGTTAAGATTTGCACTATAGAATCCAGAGTTCCTAGATATATGTAACACTCATAGATTTTTGTCTCCTGCGACAGTAGCAGGAAACACTAATGTAATTGTAAATATCAATGTTCCTGTACACATTTACTATGTAAACAACCCACATCCCAGTTCAATAAACAATATGCTGGACATGAAAAGTCCTGACTTCGAAGAAAGAAAAAAAAAATCTGTCAGTTTAATTTGCGTTGTCCTTCAGATATCCCAGTAGAAATATAAAAACGACCTTACATCAGAAATGCAGTCATTTATCAGTGTTAAGAGAGATAGGGAGAAAATTGTTCGAAGTGCATGAATTGTCAAACATAGGATCAAAACGCAACGAAACAAGGATTAAAATTAATTCTCTTTGGTCACTTTTTATACCATAACACTTCTGTTATTGTAATAAAAATATTCCTATTAGTTTTATTGACCTAAATACATAGATTGCCCTGTGGAAAAGTGAGATTAATTCGGTAGTTAATAATTATCATAATTAATAATTATGATCTGTCCCTATTTCCGATCGTATTTAGTGTTCAATAAAATATATAATTCGTTCAACTTTCAAAAGTATAATTGGAAAGACATTTATAAATCAGTGTAAACAAAATTTAATGACAGCAAGAAAATATATGCCAGTATTTATGCGTATCAATTGTATGAAATAATTATAATGATATAATACTAGAAAGAATTCAACCAACTGTAATATAATATATTTCTGTGGAACTAGTAGTGAAAATATTATAAGTTTGAGTAAATGCATGAAATATTTTTTAAAAATGCAATATGACCCTGTCGAAATATCTCCAGATTTTCATAACTGTACGTATTTATCACTAAAACGCATTTCAAAACTAATATGCACGAGTATTCGCGATATCTTGCAAATTGTGGACAAGCTCACCTAACTTTACATTAAGCGGACGAATATGAAGAACAAATAGATTGTTTTGCAAACTTCATTTCAATGGATTTAAACGCAGACGTGTTGCCACCCACATAGGATTTCTAAAGAGGTAGTTCATCAACAGATGATGCTTTGTACTGTCAGAAAGGTATTCAGAGCTTTTCCCGATGTAAACTCACTAATGGACCTCCTTTGTGACAAATTATGTAAGTTGTTTATATATTCTTAAACATGAAGTTCGACCAAATTGATATCGTGGTTCTTCAACAGCCATTGATAACACAGTGGCAGGTTGCCTCGTAAAGTGATCACTTTTATGGTTTAAAGATGGGAGAGACTGTCGTTAAACTTTAACCGCTCGTTAACAAAGAAAGCCTTAACTTTTCATTAGTCTCGCTCGTTTAACTGACAAGATGAAAGGCCTCTAGAAAAAGAGAGAATTAAAGGCAATCCTTTGAAGAAGCTTTCAACTTCTTCATCCATCTTGGTAGGTTTTTCAGAGGGGAGAAGAACACTCAGCATGAACTTCCTATCCCACAAATGCTTTCGCTGTAATTACTGTTAACGAACTTTTAAAGAAGGAAGTGTTCTTTTTGTTTACTTGCAGAGGGGTGGAAAAACGAGAAAGTGCTTCAAAACAGAAGAATAGTGGCCTTTCCTTAACTTTACCAATTATGAAATATGTTCCAGGCACCAATAATACTTTGATGTGAGTTTGTAAACGATACTTATAGTGATAATGTCACATATTATGTCAGATTGTTTTATGGGACTTATAACAAAAATGTCAATGCACAACAGCGGCGGATTGACGGACGATCTTTTCTCGTGGTGTTGGCATTCAAGATTTCTCAATAAAAAAAAATATACATGATTGTGCCCATCCATTCACCTTACTTTCACTTCATTTTTCACTTTTCGCATATTTCACAAATAATTCCAGCCATAGGCGCCGAGTTCGGAAAGAGGAGCAGGGCCAAAAAATGCACATGAAGTGTCAAATATCACATACATTTACATATATAAATTATTGTTTATGTCAACCTTGCCCCCCCCCGCCAAAAAAATATTTGAGGTTGACGCTTTTGATTCCAGCTCATTCTGGGCACATAAATAATTCCAGCACACTTTATCGGGAATCTGGGTAGCAAGGTTGCGCATTACGACACAGAAGAGCAGAAATCGAGGGGACGGAGCAAAGTAGTGCGTGCTGCTGTAAACGCCCGGTAGCTGCAGCCACGTTTCCCCCTTCATGCACTCACTCACCGTCTCACGCGTTCGTTGGTCGAGCCCTCTCGAGTCAGTACTTGCGCAGAGACTTGTCTTCCGGTGGAGGCACATGGTGGTTCGGATCCCACTTTAAACTGTAGGTCCAGTCCCGATTAGCCTTACTGTGCATAAAGTGGACTTACAACACAAACTCAACTCAACGCAGATACTTGTTTTCGTTCGTTCTTTCAAGAAATTTCCGGGACAGTGTGTAGTTATTCTTGTCTTATATAACTATTACGATTGATTTGGTTCGTTTTATTTCCCTTTTCTGCCACTTTTGGCTAATCGCGAAGTTGATGATGAGTGATAATGACATTGATGAAGGGACGCTGACAAAATATACCCACTCCCAGGCCATGATTCAAACGCGGGACCTCTGGTGTCGTAGCGCGCTGCGCCAATCACTCCTCCACGGAGGTCAGCATCTTATTTGACAACTCTTATGTTCATGTTATATGAACGTTTACACCAAATAGAAGAATTACCAATTAGCTGTGACAATGGTAGTCTATTTCTCAAAAACTAATATTCATTGCGAGGCAAAAGTCAGATTACATAGGAAAACAAATACGTGCAAACATACGCGCACATGATTGCTATGTAATGTACATGTTTAATTTGAACACCATCTGCTTGAATGCATGAACTCCCAGTTGCACAAGAGGTCTACTACTGTGGCAGGGGTGATTTGGAGATGTGATTCTTTCTATGAGGTGATCCAGGCTATTATTTCTTTTTTGGCGTACACGAAGGCGTTTGCGTGTCCCTCGATGTAAAAATCCAGGTGTGTTAGGTCTGGTGACCGAGGTGTCATTCGACTATGAAGCCTGACTTTGCTTCACCTTGTAGAGTCAAGTGGTTATGATGTGACCTTTCTAATCGATGACGACGAGTGGTGATTAGATGATAATGAGAACACCCATGTCCGAGATTCGAACCCGGAAACTACGGTGCTGAACACGCATAAAAACTAGAGAGAGAGAATACGATACCAGTTACTGTGGTTTTAAAGGTGGCAAATGTGAATCCTACGGAACCACTCTGTGGTGCAACAGTCCCTTGAAGGGCTGGGGCCTGCAAGGGGGCTTCAAAGTGATTACATGTAGCTGACACATGGCCAGGGGCTCGCGCCCCATTGTCGCTGTTTTCCGACTTACCAAGCTGGAATTCCGTACTACTGATTTCAATTGTCTGCACGACGCTGAGTCAGCCCAGAAGTTCTGGGTGCTGCTACTAAAGGCAAGATAGCTATGCGCTGTCCCAGACCACTCTAGAGCAGGCGAACGAAAACAAGTCTCTGCGCAAGTAGTGACGAGAGACGGCTCCACCAATGAACACGCGAGAGGGACAAAATTTCGTGGAGTGGAGTAAAGCGACTGCAGTTACCAGTCTTCGAGCACCGTGTACTGCTTCGCTCTGGCCACTAGATTACCCTTGCTTCTCTGACGCTATACGCTGCCTTGCTCCACAGTTAGCTGGGACAGGGTATAGCCACTCGACTATGCTCTATCTCGGGAAACTCTGGATCAAGGTCGCGGAGAAGGATAGGAAGGAGATGGACAGAGTGAGGCATCAAATTGTACATCGCTGTTGTAGGACCTTTCAGTTCTTACGGCGGGCACTCTACAAGCTGGCAAAGAAATTGGGCAGCGGGGAATACGCCACGGACCAACCAGACAACAGCGGTGGCGCCGAGAAATACGACGTGGCGAGAATAAGGTACTATGTACACCTCGCTCTACAGGCTGTTGCGTTTCTTATTGCGCTGGATTGGTCGCTTTCCCGCTCCCCACTTACCTTGCCAGCTTGTAGAGCGCCCGCCGTAAGAACTGAAAAGACTTATAGCTGCAGTCCCTGTCCCCCCTACACGAAATCCAGTTTCTTCTCACGCGTTCATTGGTCAAGTCCTCTCGAGTCACTACTTGAGAAGATTTGTTTTCGATCGCTTGCTCCAGAGATCCCCGGGGCAGAGTATAATATGCATTACTGAGGATTTTATGAACACGTTCTCAGAAAATATATACGCATTTGGGATAATTTTTAATCTGCCTATCTCGTACAATGGTCACGTAGTGAAAAATAGGGTTTCGTTTTTATATTCGTTCAAATGTTATTTTCTATTACATAACCTGTACGTTTAATATCTTGATCTACTGAAATTAATTTGCACCGGTACGAACCAACACGGCAATTTTTAATTGAATTTTGTATGAACATTCACCATTATTTACGTTGGTTAAAAATGTTGTACTTTGATCTTTAAATAATTACTCCATCAACCTTTAATATTCCTGTAGATTGGAAAAGTGTGTTTCGTAATATGAAAGGTGTATGTGCAAACAATATAAAAATCAATCAAATATGTCATTATGCACTTTAACAAATTCGATAAACTTGAATTATGTTTATTTAATCTTGTCGCCAGTAAAAACATTCCTATAAAATCTGGTTGCAAAAATAATTGTCATATAACATTTGGAATAATATCTAAAGGAAGTCGTAATAAAGTTGGAAAGAAAATAAGGTAGGCCAGAGGTTGAGATCGCCGAAAGCGTAACGCACATTATATACTGTAGCCGCGGTGACTGCCAAGCGGAAGACTCGGGTTCGATTCCCGGGTTGGGTGATCTAAGGTCTGAATTTTTTCCGGCCTTGTCCCCGCATAAAGCGGCTCTGTACTTCACTCATACAATAAATGGGAACCTGGGAGGTAAAAGCAGCCGCCGGAGAGTGGTGCTGATCACATCACTTTCAAAATGACTGAGAATGTGAGGGACCCTACCCCCACATCCTCTAAATTTGCTTTCATGGCACGGGACGCTTTATCTTCTTACCTATAAATAAATGTATTGTTTTTGTATGTGTGTGTACTTACATCAATACGTATATGTGAGTATTGATAACATCCTCTCCTTGTAATCAAAGGACTCCGGATTCCACACTCAGTGGAGGCACATGGTGGGTTGGATGCCATTTTAAACTGTAGATCCAGTCCTGATTAGACTATTTGTGCACAAAGAAGAAATTTCAAACTACACACACACAAGGAGAGTACAGATTCTTTTCCATTTCTGTGATAACACAAATGATATTGTTGCAAATTGAATTATGTGATACACTAAAGAAACTGGAACGTATTCATACATATAGTAATTTCGTGCATATTTTTCAACATTGCTTACAACCATTGTCCAAAATATTATTAGTTTTGCTTCTCACTTGTGGAAAATATGTTCCATTACCAGAGTGCCGTCACGAAACGCCATAAATATTCTTGACTTCCGATGGCGTACAAATACATATTAACAGAAAGAGAACAATTTCAAGATTTCATTTTAAGTTGAAAAAGTCGAAATGTTCATTTGATTAGACGTCATTTGAAGTTGCCTTTCCACAAGGAATATATGGATTCCTAAAAACGCTTATTCATCATATTTTTCACAGTTCGTATCTGGCTTAGTAATGAACTTTAAAAATCGCTTCCACTTTCGACTTGGGGAAAAATTAAGTTCACATTTTTACGTTCTTGAAATAAATGTTCTACCTGGTGCGAAACTGTCCCTCGTAGTCTTAATAAAATCATCAATTTTATAAATATACACGATTTCTGCAACAACAGCATTGTATTACTCATTTCTACAAGTACAAAAATACGGTAATTCGAGACAGTTTTTGTGTAAAATGGTTTACTTACTTCAAAATACTTAATTGGTATTTCTATTTTAATTGAGGAATAATTTGGTGCAATAGTTATGACTTTGGCGACTAACATTTGAATATTTGTTATTATTAAGCTTCGAACACTGATTATGCCCTACTTTTACATCAAATTGATCTTCTTTAACCAAAGGTATCCTTGTTTACACTCCTTTTTAAATACACGTCAGCAAACAGTATCTCTGTGATTCAGTAAGGAATCCGTAATCTATTTTCAACAGGGTAACATTACGCGTGTTAAGTGTACCATATGTTAGTCCAAGATGAAACGTAGAACATGTGCCAAAAAATGTTGTAAATGCCTGCCATCTCTGGGAGAAAACTTCCAACGACGAGGGGCTTGGAAAGATCTGCCATCTATCGAGCGTCGGAAGAACTTCGAGCAGATCTGCCTGTTGCAGCGTCCCAACATTTTTATTTGGAAACATTTTCCAAAAGAATATATTAATAATTCAAATAGGAAACTTTGCACTTTCTCACAATGCTACGAATAAGTTTTAGTCAATAGCTGAGGCTCAGAATTGAGGCAGAAACTGGATAATTGAGTTGCTTACATCAAGCGAAATAACATTTAAAAGAAAAATATCAAATGTAAGACGAAAAACAAATGGGTGAAGGGTTCTGAAGTTTTGGTCTATAAAATTTTACAAGCAAACTGAAGACCGGTAAGATTGATTGATTTGATTATACTTCGCTTTTCTGCCACTTTTGGTTAATCACAAAGATGAGAATAACTGATGTGATGAAATGTCCAGGCCTGGAATCGAACCCGAAACCACTGGCTCAGTAGCGCGATGTGCTAACCACTCCGCCACGGAGACCGGCGAAACTAATAAGAACTAAGTAGTTGAGTTACGCGAACTTTGAGAACGTGACCAATTGACACAGTAATGGCCGTACAATTTTAACAGTTATAATTTGTTACTACATATTTATTATTAACCAGGTTAAGGTAAAGTTCCTCGTGCTCAATGCACCGTGCCATGAAGACACACATACGAGGATGTTGAGGTAGGACTCCGGTGGAAGCACATAGTGGTTCGGATCGCACTTTAAACCAGTATCGATTAGCCTTACTGTGCATGAAGTGGACTTAAAACACCAACTCACTCAATCAACCAATCCATCCATCCATCCAGAGCAGGGACCAGATCGGAAAAAAATCGACCTTCGATTACCTCCCGGGAAACGAACCCGGGTCTCCAGCGTGACAATCAGACGCCATACTGACTGTACTAGCGCGGGTCAGCTATTATTAATAGTGAATATTACTCTCATCAATAAACACTTTAAAATTTTAACCAATAAAATTTTCTCTAGAATTTGTATATATGCATTGTCTTATGTACATTAATTATATTAACCATAACAATATTATTTTATATCTAACTTTGTTCGCGTTAGACCTTCATTTTTGAAACGAAAAAGTTGGGGAAGCTCTTCTCTCATTAATCAAGAAATTAAGTACCTTGCGTGGGGCAGAGGGAACGATACATAAATCATTACTGATGGAATGCCGCAAGTAATTTGCATTTCTCTTTTGTGTTACGAAACTTTGCTCCTGAATACCAAACATTGATTGCTCCTTATTTTTCCACTTTTGGATAATCGCGCAGATGAGGATGAGTGGTGATATGCTGAAAGTATGCAAAGAACACTCAAGCCCGAGCCGGGATTCGAACAAGGAACCTCTGTCGTCAGACCCCTAGCCAGAATTTTATTTCGGGGAAGGGGGTTAATTCCTCATCAGCAGCCGCACTTTAAAGGCGAAAAAGTGGGAAGTAGAAGCTTTGAAGATGAATTTATCATTATATTACAACTTATTAAGCAAGATGTTTAATCCTGGTAAGGAAGTAAAATTAGTTACCACTATCACTATTTAAATTAAATATTTGTAGGATTTGAGTTAATGCCTGTACACCTTAAGAAGAACACGTGGAGTCCACGTGAAGTCACTTACGAGCCACTGCGAAGGCCTTTCCACCCATCTGCCTGCGAACTGCGGCCATTGTCGAACTTTCTCCTCGATTAGTAAACTTGCTGGTGTGGTAAGCATGCACAGATAAATTTAATTATCATTTGCCGAGAAATATCTAAGTTTTGGGCTGACAGAGGGAAGGAAACCCCTCCTCTTCACTGGTGCAACTGTTTATAGTAGGTCCCATATTTAAAATAATAATGATGGCATTTTGAAGCTCACTTGAATAGTGTTGCAGCCTTGAGGTCGTCTTGTAAATACATTTGATACCTCATCATATACGAGCTGTATATAGTCTGTCCTGCAATTTTTATTGGACATAATTTGACTTAATATATATTCTCGATTTGACCAAGAATATATATATTTTTAATTATATATCTTACAGGACAGAAGGTTAGCTGGTACAGTTCTCGCCACTGGCTGGTCTAGGTGCAGATATGAGCAGATGTCACTGAAGTGCCTCCATCCAATGGGAGGCGCACTGGAGACTACGTGCTTTGTCATCAATTTCATCAACAGGTTATCTACGTATAACGGCTGTTAATACCTGGTCTCTTTATGATAATGGGATGTCAGGAGTAATTGACGGTCTCCAGTTAATATTTTAGTGTATTGTAAAAACTGAAGGTGGCAGTTTTAAATGCATTAACGCCAATTATAAAGTTAACCGCAATTAAAGCAATGATTCTGTGTTTAAAAATATATAGATCGTCATTTCTTCAGTCAATACTTTACAGTATGATTTATGCTTCAACAAAAAACGTAATATCTTGCAATACATTGAGTACAATATGCTTATTTGCCAAACCAAAATAATTTATTTCAATGCTACAGCTTCTTTATGATAAATGGCATAGCCTACATGTTACGGCAAACAACAAAGAACCAAAATATTGGACACTATATGTATATACACACACACACAAACAGATACGTTGTTTGTTTTGAGGATCTGACGCAAGTTATGATAGCGGTATTGACGAAATCTGTTATCTAAATGGCACAGGTACCATACTGGAGCGTGGGCCGGAAAGTCAACACCATCTATTGAGCGCCACGAGCGGAGAAACTGGGAACCATCCAAGCATGGTGAACGGCGTCGGCAGTAACGATCATGTACAGTCTGCGGTAAAATTACATGGTAAACAGAAATTGTTAATAAAGATGGTGGATTGAGTTGATGGCAGAGTTAAGTTCCATGCGAATTCAATGAAGATCATAAATATGAACAGTTAAATCTCTGTACAGTCACGAGCGAGAATCGGTACATCTCCACCAACTTCTGCTCTTGAGTGCATAATCTGTACGAAGTATTTTGTAGTACAGCAACAAGGGCTGCGTTTGTTACCACTGTATTACCGTAACATATGGGTAAAGTTACTCCTGTACGTGTGGCTACACATGCCATGAAGGCATATGGAGTGATGCGGAGGTGTAGAGCTTCACATATTCTTGGTCTAGGCCATAGTTGGGGTGATGTGATCAACATCACGCCCGGTCGCCTTTACCTCCAGGATTGTCCTAAGGTATCCATTTATACGAAGATAGGTGGGCCTCAGAGCCGCGCAGAAACGGGAAACTTATTGGAAAATATCCTGGTCCAGATCACCTGCCCTGGGATTCGAACCCGGACCATCCACGTGGTAGCCAGATGATCTACCAAATGAGCTACCGCTGCTCCCGTAAGATACAGTAGTATTAAAATTATTTGGTGTAATTATTATTGTGTATTAAACTAAATAACTAACTCTCTAGCCTTCTTGAACCCGAAGGTTCATGGCTGCAGCAACACAGGACTTCCATCTGTTCCTTATCCTGAGCAAGATCTATATACTCTTTTCCATTCCTACCAATTTCCTTTAGGTCCATTTTAACGTTCTCCTTCCATCATCGTCTTGGCCTTCCTACAGGTCTCTTACCATCAGGTTTCCCAACAAGAATCCTGTAAACTCTTCTTTCCTCTCCCATTCGTGCCACATGACCTACCCACCTAAGTTTCTTGATATAATCATTCTAATAATATCTGGACATGAATACAAATTATGTAGTTCTAAATTATGTAACCTTCTCAACCCACCTGTCTCCTCATCCCTTTTAGGCCCAAATATTTTCCTAAGGATCTTATTTTCAAATACTCTCAATTTATGTTCCTCTTTCAATGTAAGGGACCAAGTATTAAACAACATATGTGTATTCCCACAACGGGAGAGACGCGTATTCGATTCCCGGGGTGGGTCAATTCAGGTAGGTAGGTGTATCATGATGATTTGTTCTCATCAATGGCATTCTGGGAACTAATGCTGAAGTGGCTGAACCGGGGCTACTATCGAGAATGTCTGAAACTCTGACTCCTTTCCTTTACAGGGTCAAATAATGTATACTCGTCATGGTGTGTCCCATTCGAATTCTGAGGCGTGATACAACATTTCTGTAGCATGATTCGTAAAGAATTTAGTCCTAGTTACACAAAAGATAGAAATTGCAAAACGTCGATCTGTCTTCTCTCATTCTCCCACACACTTTCTCACGTGTGATGTTTCCCGGAGAAACATTCCTACTCGGCGAGGATAAATTAAATAAAGAATAAAAATTACCAGAGAGTCAGTTTGTGATGGAATTAAGCGGGAGAGATTTTTTTAACGCTTCTTCCTTGGCGTGACCGTCCTGTTCGCTCTGATTCGTTAAAATTTTTGTCATGTTTAAACTTGAGTCCTGTTCCCTCGGATTCCATTAAACTGTCGTCCTGTTCGGTGGGATTTGTTTAACATATTTTCCCTTTAGCTCCATTTCATTTAACGTGTAATCCCGTTAGCTCTGATTCACTTAACCTGTAATCCCTTTAGCTCCGATTTATTTGTCCTATTTTACCTTTAGCTCCGAATCTTTAAACCTATCATCACATTCACTCTGACTTGTTTAACAGGTAAACCAGTTTTCTCCGAATTATCAAGGTGTCCCGCGTTCGATACCTGGTGGAGGCACATAGTGGTTCGGAACCCACATTAAACTGTAGGTCCAGTCCTGATTATCCTTACTGCGCATAAAGTGAACTTAAAACACTAAATCAAAGTTTGCTCCGATGCGTTTAAAATCACATCCCGTTCCCTGTTATTAATTTAAACGATAATCCGTTCTCTCCGCCCCATTTAAACGATCGTCCCGTTCGCTCGGTTACTTTTAACCTGTAACCCCGTTAACCTGGAAAACCTATCATCCCATTCACTCTGATCAATGTTCAACATTACCCGTTTGATCCTATCTTTTTAAGTTTTGTTCCGTTTCACCTTATTCCCTTAGAGTATCTTTACACTTAAACACGCATATCCACTATCTGACCCATTCGAGACATGTTGCCGTAAAAAATTAGGGCCTGACTTCGTTTCTAGATCTTCCTTCCAAACTAGCCCATCCAAAGAAACTCTTTAGGAAGAAGGACCTTTTCTTCCGGAAATCGAACGGAGGTCATCTCGCTCGATACCAGTTCATTCAGGCCGAGCAGGTTCATTCCGGCCAAAGAGAACGTCTTTGATTAATGTCACGACCTAATGAAATGGAATCTGGCGTTGGTCCAGCGACGGTGGAGGGAAAGGAGAGGATGGGCTGCTGTGGGAAAAGAAGCGGGCAGATCAAGGAGAGTCTGTTCTCCTTAGTCAAAAGCGCAGAAATTCTTCCAAATTCCCATGAACTTCTTTTCTTACTATCGCAGAACTTACTCTTTGGATTATGGCTGTTCCCCGTGGCGGAGTAGTTAGCACATCGCGCTACGACGCCGCCAGGGGTCCCGGGATCGAATCCCGGCCTGGCCATGGATGTTTGCGAGTATTCATTCATCAATTTCATCATATCACTCATCCTCATCTTCGAGGTTTAGTGTAATTATTCACCGCCATACTGATATGAGAAAGCTTTCCACAATGTGGATTCCGAAACTTCTCGACGCAGGACCCAAGCGTTGCTCACGTCATCGGTTCTTCAGTAATTTCAGTGGGATGATGATCAATTCATGTTCCGATTGCTAACGGCCGATGGGACCTGGATACAGTTGTAACGAGAACAGTCAAGTGGTACGCAGCCACAGTGATTCACCGCGTCCAATGAAGTGCCGAGCCCAGAAGTCAGTCCTTGCTGCTGGGACAGGAATGGCGTGCTGTTAGTGCTCTTGTCTGCTCTTACGGCGGGCGCTCTACATGCTGACAAGGGAGGTGGGGAGCAGGGAATACGTAGCAGACCAACCAGGCAACAGCGGTCGCGTCGAGAGTTACGACGTCGTGGGAGGAAGTACTACTCGCACCTCTTCTACAGGCTGCTGAGTTTCTTATCGCCTTGGATTGATCGATTACCCTCTCCTCACTTCTCTTGCCAGCGTGTAGAGCACCGCCGTAAGACTGGACAAGAGCTATAGTTGACTACACTCTGTCCCATGCATCTCTGGAGAAAGCGAACGAAAACAAGTATCTGCGCAAGTAGTGACGTGACACGGTGATACGTTCAAGGCCTGTATTATTAAAATTACTATGTTTTATTAATAATACCTTAATAATAATTACTCAGCGGTGAACGATGAGACTCGGTGAAGTACACAGACTCCTCTCAGGTACAGGGATAGTGTTAGGCAAAGACAATATTCACAGCACAGAGAAATAAAACCACATTACTGAAGTAGATAAACTAAAATGTTTTATTCTTTATTTATGACAATTATGATGCGAATATACTTGAGACGAAGGCGAGGATTTCGCTTTGTCGATGAATTGACTCAACTAAAACGCATAAACTCAATGCGTGGCTATCGGCATGCCTATGATCACAAAGACCTAGCTTTAGCTTTCGCCCCAAACTACCACGCCAAGAGATATGCAATAATAACCGAGCCAATATTTGCTTTTTAGACTTTTAGTCCAAATTAATCATTAGGCTAGCTTTACTTATTAACGAATAATGGTTGCAGTATTATGCATAGCAACAATGCATGGCCATAGGCATACCTATGATCGCATAGGCCTAGCTTGTGCCCCGAACTACCATACCAAGATGTATGCACAACACCGAGGAGTTCTTTTTAAGTTTAAAATCTTCGACGATCCGTGGCGAAAGTGTGATATTTCTATACTTCTAATAACCTTGATATTTCTTACGCGATATCCTCGCTTTTATACTATATTCGAGAACACAGATTCATGTGCAGATGAATCACGCACTATCTACAAAAGGATACTATGAACAAAACTGACATCTATACATGTTTAGAAATACAAATTCACATAGTGCACTCTCGCAAACATGAAGATATATTAAAGTAATCATAATAGAGCATAAAATACAATAAACATGAAAGAAAAGATATACATTACAAACAAGGTGCAATATTACATATAACAACACGGAAATTACGCTTTCTTTGCTCAAAGTAAATATATTAGTAACATATTTTAAAGTTGTGACGTCACATAAAAATATGGATCATATCATCGTCTCCTCCAATGAAAACGTGAGAGAAACTTACATGTATCAAGGGGTATAACAATTAATCCTGCCACATCTCTTGCTTTTATCAAAAAGTCAGTGATTCCGAACTCAACCGCCGGACTGTGATAAAGGCACTTTTCTTGGTGACCCTCCATTTGAAGACACATTTTATAATGTATCTTTCATTAACACTGTTACCCTGCCCCCGTGTCAGGGCAACAGTGTTTTTTTTTCCTTATTTAAATATTTATTAATATGTTAATTAATTAGGTAATCAAGTGTATAAACATATATATGTGTTATTAGTGTAAATCAATTTATTATGCATTTTTAGGTTCGTATTATTCCATGTATAAATACCATGTAGCTCTCTGTTCTTTCTTCTTGTTTCGAACGTTCGAGGAAAAGGCGGGCAGTTTAGCTGTTAAAGATTAAAAATTTTGAAAGAAGGGCGGTTGGCAACAGACGCCAACCAAACGTATATAAACTCCCAGATGAGAGTAGGGGAGGTCGGCTGTTGGAACTGAGACTTGGAAGGGAGAGGCTGTTTTTGCTTCGGTCGGCTAGGACCGGAGGACAGATCTCCCGAAACGGATGCTGTAAGAGATTGGATTGCCGGGCAAGCTAGTGCCTTGGTGTCCGATTTACAGGTAAAAAGGTAGTTTGTACTGGATGTTATTTTGAAGTAATTACGGTGCGCCGGGCAGCCTAGTGCCTTGTCACCGTGGAGGTTGAGAAATGTACACGTCGGGCGGCCTAGCGCCTGTTAAGACGTTTCTTGGAGTAACGCGAGTCTACCTTGTGACAAGCGTACTTCAGATGTAATTCATGAAATGTAAAGCATCCAGGTACAAACAATAGAGATTCCAACATCAAAATTAGAGTTTTGGCCCGATAAATAATTAGAGAAATGAACGTTCGGAAACGACATGTATATACTTTAAATTTTTACGTTAATTAAACTATAGAAATTATCCAAAATTTCCGTTTTTTAATTTCACACATGCTGGACAAGGTAATTTATCCCCGTGATCATAAAGGTTTCGCAAAGGTTATCCGTTGTCTCTTGTAGTTAATTATATAATTATGTTGACTTGTAGCTACCCACGTGCATTGTCGTACAAAGAAAGATACCCCTAGACAAATCTGAGCCGAGTACGAAGTGCACCGAACCTCGAGAGCGGAGGTAAAGTGGGGGGGCCAAGCGAGTAACATATTTATTTGGGGGCCTGTCCGGGATTGAACTTAGTTATTTGAGGTCTTGTCGCAGGATATTGAACGAGATTTTTGCTTTGAAAGTTGAGGAGAGAAACGGACGAGGATCGAACCGATGATCTTGCGAAACAGAAAAGGGGAAGTTACAAGAACGTCGCTTGGTAACTCGAGCAGGTCCAGCCCGACCGCGTCAGAACTTTCTGTTGTTGAGGAACAGAGGTGCGTTCCGAAAGTGGCAATGGAGGAAATTCGTTTGACGCTTCCGACATTTGAGGGAAATGTAGGGAAGGAAGATGCTTTTTCGTATCTGGATAGGATTCTAGATTACGCGAGAACGCTGAAAATTGCTGAAGATGATCTTCTGAAGCAGTTTATTCCTCTTTCGTTGCGAAATGAAGCGATTGAGTGGTTTTTGTTCACGGAACCGTTCGGTGATTTTTCACATTTCAGGCATAAATTCTTGCAGACTTTTCATGGATTGGATTATCAGAGAGAAGCAGAGTTATTTTTGTCTCAGAGGTTTCAACTTGCTAACGAGGGATTGGCGGAATACGTTCGCAAAGTTGACAGGCATTTTAGCAGGATAAAGAATTCGGCTTCTGCGCAGGAGAGAATTGAATTTGTGAAATCGCACTGCAATCCGATATTTAGGGATTATTTGTACAGTGTCTCTCAAAAGTTTTAGGACAACGACATTTTAAACTAGGCAACCCAATTTACACAAGCCGTTGGTGGGTTGCGTGCAGAGTTAGGCTCAATTTCAGGGTTGCCACATGCACAATAGATATTTATAAAATACGCGAAAGAAATATAAATAAGTATTATTGTATAAAATTATCACTATTATATCGCAAATGACAAAATTCTTTCTGAAAGAAAAAAATAGGTTTTCTAGTATTTCATCGCTGATGAGTCTACAGTAAGGAAAATGGGTGAGTGGAAACGAAAGGTTACAAAGGAGAGGAGAAAGAGAAAGCGAAAGGAGAAGAGAAAAAGTAGAGGAGAGAAGAAAGATAGGATAGACGAGGAGAGGAGATGTAGTGAGGAGAATGGAAAAATATTCGAGGAGAGATGAGCAAAAAAGAACAAAGAAGAGAAAAGAGGAGGAAAACGAGAGGAGAGGACAGGAGAGGAGGAGACGAGAAGAGGGAAGTGGAGAGTAGAGTAAAGGAGACAAAAAGAGAAGAACGAAAAAAGAGAGAATAGTGCAGTGGAGTCGGAAATCTAAGACAGGAAAGGAGATAAGAGGAGTGGAGAAGAGTGGGATGGAGATAAGATGCGAGAAAAGTAGGGAAGGCGATATGAGATAAAAGCAGAACGGAAAGAGGGGAGAGAAGAAGGAGAAGGAACTGGAGAGAAGAGGTAGTTGCAGAAAATATCGTCTGAGCGTCAAGAATGGATGCAGTGGTCAAATTATCGACATGAAACATTCAATAACGTTTTGAAATGTACTGGAGAATATATTAGATCGGTGCGAAATGCCTTTTGGCTGAGTTCAGAGCAAATTAAAATCTTCCATGTAAGATCTTTGATTTTACCTGCGATTACACCACTAAAAAAATGAATGTAATTTTTAATATTTATAAGAATTATTCAATTTTTCTCCACTTCTCGGTCCGTTGAAATGGAGATTTTGTAATTCAATATTTCCCCTCCCCCCATCGTTAATTCCAAACTGAATCATTCCGTTTCACACGGCGTGGACAATGAACACAATGGGATATATCTAAAAGTTACGAAAATTTTCTGCCACCGGATGGGTTTGAACCTACGACCATCAGATTGGCAATCCTGAACGGTAGCCACTACCCTACAAGCTTTAGCTCCTTAAACCAGGTAGAAGAACCACTACATCACGCCTTTACCTTCGAATGAAACATCAATTTTTTTTTAAGCATTCTGTCCCTCCAATATTGTAAATGTCGTTTGGTATACGTGTAGTTGAACTTTTACTTTAATTTTGATTTGCTTTCTTGTAGTATAACCGATATCTTCGAGAAATAATTTTCGAAGTGATTAAAAACGAGAATATTGGTAGTTGTGAAAATACGAGTTATTTCTTCTAACTTATTATTGTGATCAGACATTACTAATGGAAAATAACTAGAGGCTTGAACATTACAGGACGATGTTCTTTTCCTGTGATACTGTAACAGACAAAATGCTTGTTTACTGATGCAAGTCTTGTGTCCAGAACAGTCTTATGAAATGTATTTGCTGTTGCGTAAGATAACACGAAATAATTACACCGTGTGCGAACTACCAAATCTGTGCAACGTTATACGTAAACAGGCGGAACATTTTATTCATAAAATCACTTCACAATTGACAGTGTTAGTCAAGAGAGACTCATGGGACACTGTGTTAAGGTGCTGGACTAAATCCTTCTAATTTTTCTTCCTCGAAGAACAACAATTTCTAAGGAAGAGCAACAGTGATGATCTTTCTTATTTCTTTTAAATGCTTACACTTTCCTTTAATTAGGTTAAAAATAAATAAGAATATTGCTTGCATTTCTGTCATTGACGTAGACCAGAGAGAGAGACAGACAGACAGACAGATATTACAAAATAGTTCATATAGTGCGAGCGCCATTAAAAAGTCATGATAATTCTATGTTGCGTACTTAGAATTATTCATACAATAAAGAACATGTCTAATTGTGAGTTAACAAAAAAAACAATAATAAAGAGACATTTTCGCATCACGATTGCAGTTCGAAAAAGTAGGGACAGGGATTGAAAGTAACGCACTGTCCTGACTAAATCGGTGAATCGGACGTCTGGTAGCCTTGCATCAATGATTATAAAACTAAAACAACCAAATATTGCAGCTTGAAGACTTTTGCGCAAGAAACAGATTCATTTATATAAGAGCAAAATTGAAATTTTTACACATCCTTGCATTGAACTCAAGTGGGAAAAGGGGTAAAATTAGCATGTCCTGAATTGCCACACATATAAGTAGTTATTTCATTAATATTTGTCAATGTCTTTGAAGCAGTACACAATTATCGTTAGAGTATCATAATCCCTGATCTTATATATAAAAATATCCCCTTGAACGCGTGTCAATTCATTTATTTGTTTACTTTTTTTTATAAATTCCATATGCAGAACAATGTAGACACTATATACTGCTATTACAAATAATGTTACCATGCTCTTGTTTAATAGAAGGGATCTAGTATGGAGGATCGAACGTGGGACCGCAATGCTTTCAAGAACTCTAACCAATACACTACGCCCTTTGTTTTCTTGGAGCTACTGTTCCTAATTATTCTTTCGCCTCAATATTGTAAACGTTATCTGCAAAAAAGAAGTTAAATACTCAGATATAGCTCTGTACTTCTAGAATTACTTTATAGACATGCATTTGAAATTTAACTCTGAATTTCTTTCTTCGTATTAGTATATATAAGCTTGTGAATATATTTTATTTGTAATTTTGTAACGGTTTCATGAACATCTACGAAATAGTTCCTTATAACTTGGAATATGATGAATAGATATGAAATGTCTTGAAATTAATTTTCGAGCACTAGATTTTGGCAAGGAAATTATGTGTGATCCGTTTCCAGTTATTCATTGCTTAAACAAACGTTTTAAAACTATGTGGAATTTTCATTCTGGGATAAGTTTCTTTACTTGCTACATGTATGCGAACTACACTCTGTCCCACTTATCTCTGGAGCAGGTGAACGAAAACAAGTATCTGAGCAGCGATGAATACGTGAGAGGAATGGGATTGCGTGGAGGGAGGAAAGCCACTGCAGTTACCAGCCTTCCCAGCAGCGTGCACTGATTCGCTCTGTCCACTCGATCCCCTCTCCCCTCTCTCCACTTCTCTTCCGCTATGCGCGGCTTTGTTTCTCAAAAGGTATCATCTATCTCTGTATACCACACATTTAATTCTTACTCACATGGGAAAAAAATGTCAATTTGTATTCAGGGGTAGTTTCACAGTTACAAACTATTTTGGCCTTAATGAGAAGTTTAGTTTAAGTAGGCATTTTGTTTATAATTTTGAAATTGACGTCGTCTAAGGTTGAAATCCTCATATTTAGGGCTTGAACTCGTCACTTAAGAGGTTGAAGATCGTCCTCTACTTTGTGCGTGACCTTCTTTATTTTTATATTCATTATTCATCCTCATCGTCGCGATTATCCAAAGGTAAAATAAGAAAAGTCCTCCTCCGTGGCCTCCGACTGCAGGACGGCATGGATTCGAGTCCACATATGCTCACTCTCTAGGTTCTCGGCCTGTGTATGGGACCGGTGACAACCCACCATGGTGAAAAAAATTGGGGAGCTACGAGTGAGTAGCGTAACCCGGTCTCGGAAATCTCCTATGGGGCATGTTCCTGGGTAAACAAAAAATAATCGATCATACAATTCGATTATCGAAGGCGATAAAATAACCTCCGGTTGACCAAGTTGCCAATATAATTAAATGGAATACAGATTGTCTTCGAGGTTACATTGTTAAAAAGGAGCGGATACACGTATTACTATCCCAATAATTATTCAATACGGTTTTTTCTTTGTCAGGAATTATCACTTAAGATATTGTATGTTGAGCTGGTGCCTACCTAGCCGCCTCTGATGAAATCTACCATTCTTCAGATTCTCTTTAAAATTCGACTCGGGTCACTTGTAACGTGCTGGGTGCAGACACTGTGCATCCAAGCACAGTGTTTGCGATAAGAAGCGGCCTTGAATAGCGTGAGTGAGTCACTTTGATCGCGAGCAAGCTAGACTACCAAGCTTGTCTGTCTTTGAAAACCAAGTCATTTTTTTCACGGTTTCCGAACGCGATTGCTATTGTAGAAGTATATATTCTCTCAAAAGAGCAAGAAAGGAAATTCGACGAATGTTCTCCCGTCGTTTAAAACCAAATATTATCTATTAAACGAAAAGTTCACGATTGTCAATAAACGGTTTAACCTATCTGAGTATAAGGTGAATGTAAATACTAAATTTAATAGAAAGGTTCTCCAAAATTTCTCTTTCACTGTCTACGTAAGGTGAGTACCCAGGGGAGGGGCCATGTGGGCCATGCTTCCCCATCAAACCCTAAAATATTTAAATGTGAACCTATAAATAAATAAATACGAAAATAACATCGTCGATTTTTTAAATGAGTAAAAATTTCAATTTTGCTCTTATATAAATGAATCTGTTTCTTGCGCAAAAGTCTTCAAGCTGCAATATTTGGTTGTTTTAGTTTTATAATCATTGATGCAAGGCTACCAGACGTCCGATTCACCGATTTAGTCAGGACAGTGCGTTACTTTCAATCCCTGTCCCTACTTTTTCGAACTGCAATCGTGATGCGAAAATGTCTCTTTATTATTGTTTTTTTTGTTAACTCACAATTAGACATGTTCTTTATTGTATGAATAATTCTAAGTACGCAACATAGAATTATCATGACTTTTTAATGGCGCTCGCACTATATGAACTATTTTGTAATATCTGTCTGTCTGTCTGTCTCTCTCTCTGGTCTACGTCAATGACAGAAATGCAAGCAATATTCTTATTTATTTTTAACCTAATTAAAGGAAAGTGTAAGCATTTAAAAGAAATAAGAAAGATCATCACTGTTGCTCTTCCTTAGAAATTGTTGTTCTTCGAGGAAGAAAAATTAGAAGGATTTAGTCCAGCACCTTAACACAGTGTCCCATGAGTCTCTCTTGACTAACACTGTCAATTGTGAAGTGATTTTATGAATAAAATGTTCCGCCTGTTTACGTATAACGTTGCACAGATTTGGTAGTTCGCACACGGTGTAATTATTTCGTGTTATCTTACGCAACAGCAAATACATTTCATAAGACTGTTCTGGACACAAGACTTGCATCAGTAAACAAGCATTTTGTCTGTTACAGTATCACAGGAAAAGAACATCGTCCTGTAATGTTCAAGCCTCTAGTTATTTTCCATTAGTAATGTCTGATCACAATAATAAGTTAGAAGAAATAACTCGCATTTTCACAACTACCAATATTCTCGTTTTTAATCACTTCGAAAATTATTTCTCGAAGATATCGGTTATACTACAAGAAAGCAAATCAAAATTAAAGTAAAAGTTCAACTACACGTATACCAAACGACATTTACAATATTGGAGGGACAGAATGCTTAAAAAAAATTGATGTTTCATTCGAAGGTAAAGGCGTGATGTAGTGGATCTTCTACCTGGTTTAAGGAGCTAAAGCTTGTAGGGTAGTGGCTACCGTTCAGGATTGCCAATCTGATGGTCGTAGGTTCAAACCCATCCGGTGGCAGAAAATTTTCGTAACTTTTAGATATATCCCATTGTGTTCATTGTCCACGCCGTGTGAAACGGAATGATTCAGTTTGGAATTAACGATGGGGGGAGGGGAAATATTGAATTACAAAATCTCCATTTCAACGGACCGAGAAGTGGAGAAAAATTGAATAATTCTTATAAATATTAAAAATTACATTCATTTTTTTAGTGGTGTAATCGCAGGTAAAATCAAAGATCTTACATGGAAGATTTTAATTTGCTCTGAACTCAGCCAAAAGGCATTTCGCACCGATCTAATATATTCTCCAGTACATTTCAAAACGTTATTGAATGTTTCATGTCGATAATTTGACCACTGCATCCATTCTTGACGCTCAGACGATATTTTCTGCAACTACCTCTTCTCTCCAGTTCCTTCTCCTTCTTCTCTCCCCTCTTTCCGTTCTGCTTTTATCTCATATCGCCTTCCCTACTTTTCTCGCATCTTATCTCCATCCCACTCTTCTCCACTCCTCTTATCTCCTTTCCTGTCTTAGATTTCCGACTCCACTGCACTATTCTCTCTTTTTTCGTTCTTCTCTTTTTGTCTCCTTTACTCTACTCTCCACTTCCCTCTTCTCGTCTCCTCCTCTCCTGTCCTCTCCTCTCGTTTTCCTCCTCTTTTCTCTTCTTTGTTCTTTTTTGCTCATCTCTCCTCGAATATTTTTCCATTCTCCTCACTACATCTCCTCTCCTCGTCTATCCTATCTTTCTTCTCTCCTCTACTTTTTCTCTTCTCCTTTCGCTTTCTCTTTCTCCTCTCCTTTGTAACCTTTCGTTTCCACTCACCCATTTTCCTTACTGTAGACTCATCAGCGATGAAATACTAGAAAACCTATTTTTTTCTTTCAGAAAGAATTTTGTCATTTGCGATATAATAGTGATAATTTTATACAATAATACTTATTTATATTTCTTTCGCGTATTTTATAAATATCTATTGTGCATGTGGCAACCCTGAAATTGAGCCTAACTCTGCACGCAACCCACCAACGGCTTGTGTAAATTGGGTTGCCTAGTTTAAAATGTCGTTGTCCTAAAACTTTTGAGAGACACTGTACAACAAGACATTCACTTCTATGAGAGAAATGAGCGAGTACTCGCTAGAATTGCAATCGGAGTTTTTGGAAAGGCAGAGATTCAAGTCTTTCGTTTCGGAAGACGAAATTCTTAACTTGGCCCTAAGAAATTCAGTTAATCAGGAATGCGAAGAGGAGAGGGGAAGAAAGAAATCTGATATTTTCTTGGACCCTGTGAGCATTGGTTTTGACCGCCCGAAAGTCGAGCGCTTGAGGGCTGAACATGTGGTTTCACGCCCTCCACCCTCGCGGCTTGCGGTGAGGGATGAAAACAAACAGAACCGCTTTTCGAAGAAAGATTGCCAGAGAAATAAATTATGCTACACTTGTGGACAGAAAGGTTGCAGAGCTTCAAATCACCGTAGGGAAAACAAGATTAATTAACGTGGGAAGGAAATAACAAAAAACTCGTAGAGTTGCCACGAATTTGTCAAGTTCGTGGCGTGGAAACTGCAAATTTTACACAGAAGGAAAATTTTTCACCTCACAATGTAAATGCAAAAGATGTAAGGGAACCTATCGTTTTATGCAACGTGGCTAATGTGGAAGTACACGCATGTATTGATACGGCGTCGTCCAATAACTTTGTGTTTTTGGAGGTTTTCGAGAAAATGAAGGCAAATGGAGTAAAATTGAAGGGTTGCAAAACAAAAGTAATACTTGCGGAAGGAAATGTGGAATCTTTGGGGAGCGCTTACGTGAATATTAAGTTTCACGGACACATGGCTCGGGATCAGATATTTGTGTTATCTAATGCTAATCATGAAATGTTAATGGGAAGGACATTGATGGCTAAGCTGGGACTTGTACCCATGATTCATTGTAACGGGTGGGCAATTGAGCCTGATCTTTCGAAAATCGTGCCTTTTGATTCGCCGCCGACACGTGACAGCGTTGATGCTGTTGGTTCTAGGGGACTGGGTTCGACCACGGATGGAGTCGAAGGAGTCCGAGAGAACGTTTCTGCTTGCGGAGCGGAGACACGTAGCAGCGACATCAAAGGGGAGGGGGTTGACGAAGAGAGAAGGATTGCCATGCTGATGGAGGGTACCGATATCTCAGAGGAAAACAAGCCGAAATTGATTGCCATACTGAGAAGGCATATTGATGTTTTTCAAGATAAACCGGGATTAGCAAAGGATTACGAGGTTCGTTTGGATGTGAATAACGAGAAGCCGTTCCGAGCGAAACCTAGGCCACTTTCTGAGCAAAAGAGGAAATTAATGAATCAGGCGATTGAGCAGATGCTTGAAGACGGGATCATTGAAAGGGGTGACACAGATTACCTTTCACCGCCTATCCTTCATGTGAAGAGAGATAACACATGTAAAGTGATCATCGACAGCAAAGGCTTGAATAAGAGATTGGAGGCTAGACGTAGAGAAATACCTGATATTAGGTCGACAATATGTAAGCTTTCTGGGGGAACTATATTTACAGTTCTGGATATTCCGTTTGCATTTGCAAATATGCAGATTTCTGAAGATACAAGAAAATATGCAGGTTTCTTGACAGAAATGGGGACGTTTAGATACAAAAGGTTATTTTATGGCTGTCGTAGTGGACCTTTTCACCTTGCGGAACTGATGCAGAAGACGCTAGGAGAGCATTATCAAACTGATGCAATATGTTATTATGATGACGTAGTGATTGCAAACGCTACCGAGGAAGAACAACTGAGAGTGTTGGATTCTGTCCTGGGAAAGATGAAAGACAAAGGACTGACGATTAGTTATCGAAAGTCGCGTCTCTTCAGGAAGAAAATTGATTTTCTTGGGTTTACAATTACAGAAAATACGATATCTTGTGCGGAAAGTAAGAGGAAACAGGCAGAACAATTGCAGCGCCCGAGGAATATCAAGCAAGTTAGGAGACTAGTAGGTTTCTTAAATTTTCTGTCGGATTTCATAAAGGACCAAGCAAAGATATCCAAACCGATCACAGACTTGTTACAAGGAAATAGGAAATTTTCTTGGGGAAAAGAACAAGAAGAGAGTTTGCAGAAGTTGAAGGATGCAATTGTAAATAGCCCTGATCTCAAGATTCCTGACGTTTCGAAACCGTTTCACTTGTTTGTAGACTGCTCTGACATAGCGCTTGGCTATATCGTAGCTCAGGAGGACGACAAAACGAGAAAATTGCAGACTGTTGCATTTGGGAGTAAGAAGCTGTCTGACACTCAGCGTTCTTATTCTGTCACAGCGAAAGAGTTATTTGCGTTGACCATGGGTCTGGAGAAATTTGAATATTACTTTCTGCAAGCACCGGAAGTGATAGCTTACACTGACCATTCTGCGCTCGTGGACATCTTGAAATCTTCTCAGATTCCGAGTCACATAAACAGAATGATAAACAGGGTGACCAGGTTTCCAGTTACAGTAAAATACATTGCCGGTAGAAATAACACAGCGGTTGACTACTTGTCGAGGATCGAAGCGGGATTCTCTGAGAGGGAGAATTACATTGGATCTTCGGATGCAGAAGAGAATTATCCGATAGAGGACATCAAGCCTGAAGGATATTTCAGATTAGAGATGCCTGATGGGACGATAATGGAACATCATGATATTCCTAAAGTCGAAGGCAAAGTGTGTCAGAAATTCGACCGGAAACAGAAAAGGAAAACGGAAGCGATGTTTACAGATGCAGCTGGCAACACTGTAAACGGAAGACAGACGGACGGACAGAAGGAAACTTCGCCGCCCGTAGATCTTAACGATAAAAAAATCTGGAAAAGAGAACAACAGAGTGACCCTTACTTGTCGAAATTAATTGGATGTTTAAATGGAGAAGAAGTTGAAATAAAGGATGCTCGAAAATTTGACTTTTATCTGCAACATTCCTGTCTCGACGATGATGGACTGCTTTACCGTTTCGTTGACGAAAACACTGGACTTTATCCACCGTTTAGCTCCAGATTGAAGCTGTGGGTACCAGAGAAGTTGAAGAATGAAATACTTAAATCTTCGCATGATGATTTATTATCTGCGCACTTAGGACATGGAAAGACATTGTTTAAGGTCCTAGAGAATTATACTTGGGACGGAGTAGTCAAAGATGTCAGTAACTATTGCAAAAGTTGTATCGCTTGTCTTCAGTATAATCCTGACAACAGCAGAAAGATGGGCTTTATGAACTCGAGGAAAGCTACTGCGCCTGGATACAAAGTGTTTCTGGACATTTTTGGACCACTGCCTACAAGTACGAAAAGGAGATACAAGTACTGTTTAGTCATTCAAGATGAGTTCTCAAGGCACATTAGTTTGACACCGCTTAGAACTACAACGGCGAGGACGATCTCGCAAGCATTCTTGAAGTACTGTTTTCAATCAGGATTCCCGAAATACGTTGTCAGTGACAACCAGAGTGTATTTCGAAGCAAACTGTATTCACAGACGTTGCGTTCTGTGAATTGCAAGCCTGTCTATATTACGCCATATAGACCGAAGGGAAACAAATCAGAAGCAGCGATTAAGATAATCAAGCAAGCACTTGGAAAGTTCTGCAGGGAACACTCCTCGTGGGCTGAAAACTTGGACGCGATAAGTTTTGCCATCAATAATGCAACGAATTCGATGACTGGATTGAAGCCGTCATTCTTGTTCTTTGGACGTGATTTGTACACACCGCATGACACTCGGAAAATAGAGCTTCAGAGGGAAGATGGAACCGGGGAGAATGTCACGGCGGAGGGACAGATGGATTACGTCATGCAGTTAAAGGAAAGAATGGGCGCGGCTTTCGAATTTGCAAGAGAAAAATAGGAAAAGACGAGGCAAAAGGCGTCAAGGGCCTACAATAAGGGAAGAAGAAGGGTTAATCTTCGTGTCGGAGATCAAGTACTGCTTCAAGAGCATAAGATTTCGTCTGCTTTTAACAAGCAAACTGCGTGCTTTTTCCCGAAATTCAAAGGGATCTGCAGAATTCTGAATTTCACTACTCCAAATAATGTTGTTTTGGAAAAGGAAGGTGAGGGGAAGAGAGTTCTGGCTAACGTTGACCAGCTGAAGGTCGTTCCGAGAAGAAATTTGAGAAGTGTGAGGGAAAGCACTCGTCCCTAAATTCTACCCTGAGAATCCATCTCAAGGGGAGGGGGTAGAAGGGCTGTGAAAAATGATGGAAGGGAAGCCGAGTGACCGACTTCTTGTTTGTACAGTAGTAATTAAGTTCCTGATTTATTGTCGCTACACATTTGAGTTCTGGTAAATTTATTTCATGTGAATGTAAGATCTAATTACGGACTGTTGGATTTTATGTTATGTAAACCTTTTACCGATAAAAGTAGATGAATATTCTGCGCACGAGGACATGAGATTTTCATCGATAAGAGAATGCTGAAGGATGGCAGTTCGATGCCCGGAAAAGGAAGGGAAAGGTTCCTTATAGATGGAAAAATTAGAAAGCCATTTTAAAGTCGGGTCGTGTGATCGAACGATAGAACATTTGAAAGCATTTGAAGCTGAAATTTGGCAGAAGTCGAACCGAGTACCGCGGATGTCCCAGACGCAAGAACTAGGGTACTAAGAAGCCGGGAGTTCTTCGGATGGACCGAGAGAGGAGGCTGAGTCGACCCTAGAGCGGGAGCCGGACATGTTCATTGGAAGGTGGAGGGGCTGAGTCCGTCTGCACCTGGGAGCAGTCCAGATGACCAGATGACCGAGATGTTCAGGAGGTTCCAGGATTCCTGAGGAAAAATCCGTGTGGAAGTTGGATATTTAGTGCAGTGAAATCGAGACTCTTCTTTTCCGAGAGACGGTTGTGGTGTGTAGTGAAAATAACTTTTTCAGTGAACTTTTCTTTTTCAGATACAGTGCTTAACTTTTCTCAGTGACTTTAAGACAATTCACACAGACTGAAATTTAAATTTCAGATTGAATTGTAACGCTGGGGAGGGGGAATCTGTTACCCTGCCCCCGTGTCAGGGCAACAGTGTTTTTTTTTCCTTATTTAAATATTTATTAATATGTTAATTAATTAGGTAATCAAGTGTATAAACATATATATGTGTTATTAGTGTAAATCAATTTATTATGCATTTTTAGGTTCGTATTATTCCATGTATAAATACCATGTAGCTCTCTGTTCTTTCTTCTTGTTTCGAACGTTCGAGGAAAAGGCGGGCAGTTTAGCTGTTAAAGATTAAAAATTTTGAAAGAAGGGCGGTTGGCAACAGACGCCAACCAAACGTATATAAACTCCCAGATGAGAGTAGGGGAGGTCGGCTGTTGGAACTGAGACTTGGAAGGGAGAGGCTGTTTTTGCTTCGGTCGGCTAGGACCGGAGGACAGATCTCCCGAAACGGATGCTGTAAGAGATTGGATTGCCGGGCAAGCTAGTGCCTTGGTGTCCGATTTACAGGTAAAAAGGTAGTTTGTACTGGATGTTATTTTGAAGTAATTACGGTGCGCCGGGCAGCCTAGTGCCTTGTCACCGTGGAGGTTGAGAAATGTACACGTCGGGCGGCCTAGCGCCTGTTAAGACGTTTCTTGGAGTAACGCGAGTCTACCTTGTGACAAGCGTACTTCAGATGTAATTCATGAAATGTAAAGCATCCAGGTACAAACAATAGAGATTCCAACATCAAAATTAGAGTTTTGGCCCGATAAATAATTAGAGAAATGAACGTTCGGAAACGACATGTATATACTTTAAATTTTTACGTTAATTAAACTATAGAAATTATCCAAAATTTCCGTTTTTTAATTTCACACATGCTGGACAAGGTAATTTATCCCCGTGATCATAAAGGTTTCGCAAAGGTTATCCGTTGTCTCTTGTAGTTAATTATATAATTATGTTGACTTGTAGCTACCCACGTGCATTGTCGTACAAAGAAAGATACCCCTAGACAAATCTGAGCCGAGTACGAAGTGCACCGAACCTCGAGAGCGGAGGTAAAGTGGGGGGGCCAAGCGAGTAACAACACTTATATAGTTTTAAAGTTTATAAATTAGGCTACAACTTTTATTCGAATCAATTTCTTGAAATTAAATTTGTTATAAAGTTACAAGGCAAAAACTTTACAAAGTACTAGAAAAAATTCACTTTTTAAATACACATTATTTTTAAAATTACGGCAAAACCACCGACATTATCGAAAAAGTAAACTGAATCTTCTTTGTAGCCCATCTAATGAGGATTAAGACTAAAGTGGATAAACTGTCTACGACCATTGGCTATGGAGATATAGGTCAAAAACTCAGTGTTTGCGAAATTGATGTTTGGGGTGGGCGTTGGAGGGGGGGTGGCCACGAGGAGACGGGACTTTTACGATTTTGACCTACTAGTACCGTTCTAACAACTAACCAAAATTCAGCTTTTACGGAATTATTCTCGACATGAAATTCTTATTGTCTGGGCTACCCCGCCCCTTTCTCTGCCATGTGCGGCCTTGCTCTAGACATAGCTGGGACAGGGTATACTTATAGTGGCTGTGTTTCCGTGCGCGGATCCTCGTTAGTCCACAAGCCGATGGTGAAGTTATTATTAAAGTATCTAGACAGGTCACCCTTCAACTCTTTTACAAAAAGTTAGAGTTCTGGGACAGAGTACTCCTCGAGAAAGGTTCCAGTATAACAGGTGAGTGATACTACAAATCATTTCGAAGCAGAAACTGACGTCAACACGCTGCAGAAAGTTGTATAGAAGAATCATTTTCGTGTAGGATAAGGGTCAGTCATTCCATGTCAAATCATCCAGAATTTTGTGAAAATGTCACCCACCATCCCCGAGTTTGATGAAATTCGGTATACTTATAGAACTCTCGATGCTGATTACAAAAATGACAACTTTTTAAAAATTAGTCAAGGGGTTCAGAAGTTACGAGCTTTTTGAGAACTCCTTGTGCACCACATGCAGCTCCACTTTGAATGACACGCATTAGGTTATAAACGATCGTATCTTCCTTCGGGTTTGCCGTAGAAACTTCAAGTTTGTTTTCTTTTGTTCAGAATAGTATAAGCTTTCATTTAAATAACGTTTCAGATGAATGCATCAATAAACATGTATTTTTATATATAGTTTTATGTATTTTTTTAGAAAAATAAATGACTAAATTCAAGAGCGAATTTCATGCAATGCCCCCCCCCCCTTCAATTTCCCCCAATTTTATATGTAGGTAGCTCAGAGTGTGTACTAATGCCTGGTGGAAAAATTGGGATGGGCGGTTCAGAGACAGGGTGATAAAAAATCATTTGCATAAAATGATATTAAAATTAAATCTCATTAAAAATGTTTATGTATTTAGCACAAAGCCTGAAGTACATTATGTTTCAAGCTACAATATTCAAAATTTATGTTCGCTATGTGTGAATGTAAGCATAGGCGTAACATGGCGGGGGCAAAGGGAAGCTCTTGCCCTCTCCAAAATTTATATATTAATTTCAAATTTGCAAGTAATAATTACAGTGGAACCCCGATTTAAGTTCCTCGATTTTACATTTTCCTTCATTTTGCATTCAATCTTGGTGATCCCAACATAGCAAATTGTTTAGAAATTTTCCAACATTTTATATTTTCCCACGTATTAAGGTTTTTCAGCTTGGTCTCCTGGATAACGTAAAATCGAGGTTCCACTGTATGTAAGTTAGTTTCAACAGTCTTCATTTTTTTAAAAAAATATATCTTATGTAATTATATATATAATCATTATTGACATTTCCAAGTTTAGCAAATTTATCTTCGAGAACATTCTTTTTGTGCATTTTATCTCAATATGGAAGTTCTTTTTTGGCTACTCTTCATGGGGATACGTAATATGAAGTAAGAATTAATACTACACATTTGTGCTGATGGAAGGTTTTTTCAAATGGAGCATTTTCGCCACATACCACAGAAAATATCCTTGTGACGGGATGGTTGGAACAGTAAAAATACTTGTATAGACTTCTATAGTATAAAGCAACAAGTACGGCAATTATGTAGACATAGTATTCAAGGCATAAATGTCTTAGTAATCATCTAGGGTGAAATGACAACAACCCACAGTACAATGTGTCAGCGATTGCAACGTACTACAACAGTACCAGGAAGTATGCACTATTTTGAATTTACAGGTTCCGTAAGTTACTTTTTACAAGTTACTGAGTTTCTTTTACAGTTACTGTAACAGCAACGTACTGTTAATGATCATTGATTTTGTGTAACTTCCGTGTTTTACTTATGTTTCTAGTACATAATATGCATTCATATATTTACATTATTACTGCTAATAAATGATGGAAAACACAGTCAGCTTTGCTTGAACGATTATAATTAAAACATCATTTGTATGCTGACCACGGTATTTTGAATATGGTGTCATTGATTCCACTTGCACCTATTTCTATCTCCTCCATTCCAAGTTCAACAAGATCCAAAGATCCACTCCCTCGACAATGACTTTTTCCTAGCTAGACAACTACATTCCAAACGAACGCTGCAGTCTACCAAAAACAATGGAGTTTTCACATACAATTAGAAATGAATTACAGTAAAGCGTGGATGTTCTAAATTTAGCATGCAACAAAGCATAGCTTCCTTGCCAGCAATTCCAAGAGAATCCTTTCACGTAGCATCCGGAGAAGGTACATATTTTATTTTTATAGTCTGGAACAGAAATATCCAATGTATCTATTTCCATACTGCAAAAAGTAACTCTGTTACCGTTGTAAACGTTACAGGTACTTACTTTTAAAAGTAGCTAGTTACAGTTAGAATTCCTCAATAAGAAGTAACTGTACTTGTAACTTTGTAACTATTTACTTCGAAACACTAGTTGTTTAACAGTCAGAGCAAAAATAGTAAGTGCTGATGTAATATGTTTTGTATAACTGTATGGATTGACTTTTTGTGAAGAAGTGGCTTTCCGAATTCCAACTGTAGACAGTGTTATGTAGTAGCATGGGTGTGCGTGACTCAAACTTGATTGTAGGATTGCTTCAAAAGTCCACGTGAATATGAAGATGCAACTATTAAATTCTTGCATCCACTTGGTCCATCAACTTCCTACTACTGGCCAAAACGTATGCTGTGTCCAGTGGATATTAACAACACAAATGGATGGAGATATGTTCTTAGTGATAAGTGAAATACTTTAGTGTGTTTACAATGGTCAAAATATCCATCCAAAATGTGAACTGCACAATTTATAGTACATGAAATTTTGGAAATGCATAGAGTACAATTTTTAGGTGTCACTTGGAAACTATCTTCGGGTTGGGATAATCACAAAGTTTTCCACCGCATAAAAATAGTGTCCAGGATTATTTGATAAATACATTTGAAAAATCACAATTATTATTCTTTATTCGTTTGTTCCTCAAGTGCCAGGAGGATCACAAAATATATTTAACTTGCAAATTTTAAATTAATATATAAATTTTGGAGAGGGCAAGAGCTTCCCTTTGCCCCCGCCATGTTACGCCTATGCTTACATTCACACATAGCGAACATAAATTTTGAATATTGTAGCTTGAAACATAATGTACTTCAGGCTTTGTGCTAAATACATAAACATTTTTAATGAGATTTAATTTTAATGTCATTTTATGCAAATGATTTTTTTATCACCCTGTCTCTGAACCGCCCATCCCAATTTTTCCATCAGGCATTAGTACACACTCTGAGCTACCTACATATAAAATTGGGGGAAATTGAAGGGGGGGGGCATTGCATGAAATTCGCTCTTGAATTTAGTCATTTATTTTTCTAAAAAAATACATAAAACTATATATAAAAATACATGTTTATTGATGCATTCATCTCAAACGTTATTTAAATGAAAGCTTATACTATTCTGAACAAAATAAAACAAACTTGAAGTTTCTACGGCAAACCCGAAGGAAGATGCGATCGTTTATAACCTAATGCGTGTCATTCAAAGTGGAGCTGCATGTGGTGCACAAGGAGTTCTCAAAAAGCTCGTAACTTCTGAACCCCTTGACCAATTTTTAAAAAGTTGTCATTTTTGTAATCATCATCAAAAGTTTTATAAGTATACCGAATTTCATCAAAATCGGGGATGGTGGGTGACATGGCCTGGATGATTTGACGTGGAATGACCCATAACGCATCACCGCACAGGGCCAGTCTCATTATGCAGAAATTGACTTACCTGGGCTCCCCCAACCTCAAATCAATGGGTATACCTGGGGGGTTATGGCAGCAGGAGGGTGGTGATTATCACATCACGTCTAATGCGACAGAGATGGAGAATGTATGAGGCCCATATCCTCTAAATGTGCCAACTACAGTACCATCGCTAAAATTACACCCAATTACTATACTACCAGATAATCGAGGAAATGGTAGTGAATTCTCTAAATCTTCAACTTCAAAACGTGATTCGCTTGCAGAGCGTGCTGATAAGGTTTGTAGAGATGCACCACGCTACGAAAGACGTTAAATAATGAAACGTGCCCTAAACAGGCTAAAGTAGCCCAAAAAAGATAAAATTAGACGCAGGTGGGATAACATAATCGATGGTTTACAAAAGAGCAACACACGTCTACATAATGAATAAATTGAAGGTTAAAAACAAGCTATTGCAACTTTCTTTATATATAATATATAAAAAAGACAGGTTCAAAATCTAAAACTTAATCTAACGTACAGTACAATAAAGAAGTCCCCAATATCTTGGGAAAAGTAATCACTGGTACTCGAATAAGAATAAAACTGTAAAACGAAATCTTTACCAAAAACGACATAATCAAAGATTTGACAGTTTGTTCTGCTTCAAAAAAGTGTTACGTTTGAGAAATACAGTGGGTATACCTTTACCTGGACTTTCTACATGGATAAATTATAAGTGATCATTTCGTGATCAATTACACGTGAATTTGTGCGTTTATGTGCAATATAATTATCTGAAGTACGTAGTGAAGCTAACTGAATTCTTACGTTGATTACATGGATGGATTTGTATCTATTAGGCGTCTAGTAATTCATTTTTTTAACACGAAGAAATGTTGGTTGTAATTAGTATGTCCGCATTATTGGGAAAAAAACGTTGTCGAAAATGTACAGTCATGTTCAAAAAATCTGTCGCATGGATTTTTTCTAAGTCCAACGTCTTACGAAATTATGTTGGTAGCTCTGAAACAAGGAAGTGTTGTGAAATATACGATCCTCCAATCAGAGTGAAGTTCGATTCTGAGGAGCAGGAGGCGTGACTCACGGTCTTGTCCACAGGAAGTTCAACCAATGCAGCATTTCCAAATATGAGATAACGTCCCCATTGGTTAAATATTGTTTCAATAATGCGAATCGGCAGAAAGATTGCGCAAAAGTTTACTTTGTCGTTTTAATACTTTTAATCGTTTCAAATTAGTATTAAATTGTCCCAATTATAGTTCAAGAGCTTAATATAATGTATTCATGTATGTGTTTGACAATCATATATCACTCATTAGAACAATTTTCACATTGTTTTCACTACGTGAGATGACATTTCATTTACATTTACGATAAAATAGTGGTTTGGGTGTAATAACAGTTTTCATTAATTAATTTAGAGATGCATTTTTATTTGTTGAGTTAATGATTAGGTTAATTCGTTATTTCTCGCAAAAAGAGGGAACCACAGCTGAAAGAAAATACACAACTTGTATTATTTAGGTCAAGAGTTCGTTTTAACATTACTTTTTGCACACATAGGCTAATCACGACTCGGGATACATTTAAATTGGAATCTGAAATATTATGCGACCTGACTGGAACTCGGAAAAGGACACACCGATTACAAGACGTCGATACATTACCACTTGGTCTGGCGAACGCCAATAATAATGAGGGGTTGTGGGAGTGGGAGAGGGGTGACGGAAAGTAGAAAATAAATAGTATTTTTGGGGATATTTAATGTTATATTTATACACATACAAACCTAAGAAAATATTTATTTTGATACATGTGTGTGGGGGGTGGGGAAGGGGGAAAAGAGAGGGACAGAAAGATATTGGGAGAGATGGGACGAAGAGGTGATTGTGGAAAATGTTTTATTTGACGTTCAGTAATGAAAACAATCAAATCAATGATGATTATCTTATAAATACCATATTTAATGTAAATTTGTTTTAAAAATGGGGGCGGAGAGCTGTTTGTTTTACGTTCAGTGCAGGATAACAAGTGGAGACACATAGTGGTTCGTATCTCACTTTAAACTGTAGGTCCAGGCCCCATTAGCCTATCTGTGTATAACGTGGATTTAGAATTCAGTAGAAAATAACATCGATCTAGTATTTTGGATTTTAGATGCGTTGAGACCACTAAAATTTCCAATTCTTATGAGAAGAAATCTGTCCTCATATTACCATTTTGAAAGAGATAGAGTTAATTGTATAATCTTTCGTTGTTAGTTTCAAAGAAGACTAATTCAAATAGTAACAATGGGAACGAATAAAGCTTACGAAAAGTTTTTGCCACCGTGCGGATTTGAACCTACGACCATTATAGTGACAACCTAGTGCGATAACCACTACCCCACGAGCTCGTTCCTTCTGACGGCATGATTATGAGTTAAGACCAATTCGTTCAATATGCATTAGAAATATAATCCCCACCCGCCTCTTTATAAACAACACACCCAAACGCTCCTTTGTAGCAAATGAAATAAAGGTGGTATGAATGTCACAAAACATTTAAGCAAAATCTACTATATTTACGACGCAATCGTTTTACATGGAGAGGCTACAGCTTCGAGAATTGAGGTTGTGACGTGGCTTCTTGTAGTGGTAGGGTAGATATTCGTATGGCAAGGTTCCAGCGTGCACTAGCCTGTAATTTCCGAGAAAAAACTTCAATTTATTTTATGATGGTAAAGTGGTTCGGTGATAGACTATCAGTATTACACGCCGAAGATTATAAGTTTGACTTCTGTTCGATTACCCCTATTATTATTATATATAGCAACTAAGTATTGTATTTAATTAATAATTGAAAGAAATAAAAATGTTATATATATATTTTAAAAAATAACACTCCTTTCTAATGATTTTTCAATGTTATTTTTTAAAATAATTTTTCAGAATATGTTTTTGAATTTCTCATCATTTTACTAGGATTTGCATAAAAATGATCCATGTGTCATATTCGACGAAATGTCATGTACAGCGAAAGTTATACATTTTTATTTTAGGGAAAATTATCAAGAAACAAAACAAATAAATACTATTGACATCCTTTTGTGAATAGTATTTATATTACATTATTTTTTGTTCACCATGCATAGTTGTATTCTTGTAAAAAGCACGAAAAACAATATATTCTCTACATTTCGCAAAGCAAATAATATACGAATTTTCGTAATAAGTAAAATGCAATAAATAATTTTTCGGGTTAATAAGAAATAAAAATCGCATTGTTAACCGAATGGTGAATCGAACACAGAATTTTACAACCCATAAAATGCCTTGTAGCCTTTGCAATGAAGTGATGTAGATGCAAGTAATAAAATTTCATGCAAAATCGTACGTTATAAGATTGTTCAAATATATTAAATCAATGTGTCCATAAGTTATTATACTGTCAGCCATTTGGCACATCTCGTTACAAAATCTCAGCACATCATCATTCACTAGTTAATCGAATTGAATATTGATTCACTTCACAGTTCAAATTGCAACAATAGTTTCGACTCATATCACGTGAGATGTAAACTCAATTCAATTCTCTCATTGTATGTAACTTGTATGTTGAGCTCATGTAGAAATATCAATTATGAGCTCTAAGCTAAATTTGATGCTACAATCGCTTGATCAACTCTTGCGTCTCGCTGCCAGACATTCTACGTTCCTGTTTGCTCCAGGTCGCTTCTGCATTTCATTATCATTGTTTTTACCTCTGTTTCATTCTCATCGTCGTTATAAACCTACGTAATTTCTACTGTTTACAGTAGACAGAATCTACTGTTATCAATTGTAGTACTCTACTGTGTCTCTCGGAAATCTACTCAAAATCAATGATTTCCTACTGAACACTTTCAGTAGGCCTAATGTGTAATTACAGTTGAGGAACTACAAGTGAAATATTCTCTTCAGTACCACATGTAACATTGCATGTAGTGTGTTTGAATTTCAATTTGAATTCAAAATTTTGGGTGCGTCAGCACTTAGGCTATTTTGCACCTGTCACTTTATACGGGGTCCAGCCCCTTACCAGAACTAAAATAACATAACTGTAACGTCGTGTTGTAACTAAAATATTAAAATATTCTGAATTCGGTTAAAAGCTGAGGCTGTAAAGAGGCACTCAGCACCCACAAGGACCAAACACAGGACAACACAGAAAATTATACTGGCCATGGGGCCAGTCGCCAGAACCTCGTTCGTCTGCAAACTAAAGTCCAGGGTGTACTACGTGGAAGCAACAATTGGGCGTACATACTTCGTGGAAGGTCATCCCTTACACCCTTGTAGTGTGTTTAGCTCAGCATGTTAGCTGTAAATATAACTTTTTATTCCTCCTCACTAACAATTTGTTTTTATATCTATTTAAAATTTAAACCAACCTCACTTCCATGTAGTACACCCTGAACTGCATTTTGCAGACTAACGAGGCTCTGGTGACTGGACCTACTGTTAGTATAATCTTTGTAGGACTGCGTGTGTGTTGTCCTTGTTTGTGCTGACTGTCTGTCGCTTTACAGGCTCAGCTTTTAACCCAGGTAAGGATATTTTAGTTTTCAGACACGCTTTTATTTTTGTCATGATAAGGGGCTGGACCCCGTATAGCGTGACGGGTGTAAAATACCCTAAGTTTTCAGGCACACAAATTATAATTCAAATTTAAAAAATCTTAACATAGATGTTTCAAAACACTTATTGATCTAATGAAAACAGTAGACAAAAGTTTATTTGGAGTAAGTAGAAAAGAGTCATGAAATAATACCCAAAGAAGTCAACCATTATGAATTAATGTTACATACTTTTTTTATTTCACTTTCCAAAACCTAGGAGCTCAAAATAATACATGGCATGCGATTTACTAGACAGTCTGCTTTTCTGTGATTCGTCGTGCCCAGTCGGGGATAACTTCCGTTCAAGGTAAAAGGGGAAAGGGAAGAAATCCACCACAGTACCATGACGTATGAAGTAACATGTTCACAGGCATCCAATGCAATTGATAAGGGTTCACCTGACCTTGGAAGTGTGGGAAACACGTTTCACGCTGGTTTCCAGAATGCTGTGGCTAATCTGGAACTAACGGTGGAATAAGAAATAGTTTCTAACATTTAACAATGACATTTCGCATTTACAAAATATGAGATATGTAGACTTTGATTTATTTATTATAGTAGACGGTAGAGAATTACTTACCACGAAAGTCAAGTTCTAAATTGCAGACATCAAAATGTACTCCAGGTTGTAAAATACATTTGTGATAGACAGCAGATAGGTTAATAAGATTTACAAGATTGCTAACGACTCTTAAGACAAACGTTCAACGAAGGTTATTGAGTGAGAAAATGGGAAATTGTTAAAAATAGCAGCCTAGTTGAGTGAAGATCGAAGGTTCGAATCTCTTATAGAACCGGCTATTTTTTTACACTAATTTTTGGTGCGTAATATATTTAATGTATTTTCGACATTTATAGCAAACAAAATATGAAAACTCTCCTCCTCTGTAACGGTGCGGTCTAAGACTCTGTGCTTTGGATTCCGACTGCAGTGGGACGGCATGAATTCGAGTCGTCCTGGGTTCTCGGCCTGTTATCTGTATAGGACCGGTGGCAACCCACCATCGTGAGGAAATTGGGGAGCTACGAGTGACTGGTGTAACCTGGTTTCAGATATCTTCTATAACGGCCGAGGGTTCGACGTGCTGACCAACGTCACCTCTTTGCCAGTTGAAGATAACTCTAGGTAGGATTGTGGAAGGGAGACTGACAGTCGGGAGATAGATCATGGCCCTTCGAGGTTTTAAAATATGAAAACTAATTTCTCGTCATTGTCACGTGAGATTCTTTTCAGTATGACTCCTGCAATACTAATTAGTTCCTAAGTAGGATAATGAGATGGACAGAGAGATATTAAATTATGAGCTCACTGTTTAAAAAATTTGCATTAACACATTTTTATATTCACATACCTCTTTACAAATTCCTGAGCACGTCACTACAAATGAACCAATCTAGTGCACACTAGAGCCTTGGCTTATCGATATGGGGTATCCTACAATTACAGTCAAACCACAACCTCAATTCTCGAAGCTGTAGCCTCTCCATGTAAAACGATTGCGTCGTAAATATAGTAGATTTTGCTTAAATGTTTTGTGACATTCATACCACCTTTATTTCATTTGCTACAAAGGAGCGTTTGGGTGTGTTGTTTATAAAGAGGCGGGTGGGGATTATATTTCTAATGCATATTGAACGAATTGGTCTTAACTCATAATCATGCCGTCAGAAGGAACGAGCTCGTGGGGTAGTGGTTATCGCACTAGGTTGTCACTATAATGGTCGTAGGTTCAAATCCGCACGGTGGCAAAAACTTTTCGTAAGCTTTATTCGTTCCCATTGTTACTATTTGAATTAGTCTTCTTTGAAACTAACAACGAAAGATTATACAATTAACTCTATCTCTTTCAAAATGGTAATATGAGGACAGATTTCTTCTCATAAGAATTGGAAATTTTAGTGGTCTCAACGCATCTAAAATCCAAAATACTAGATCGATGTTATTTTCTACTGAATTCTAAATCCACGTTATACACAGATAGGCTAATGGGGCCTGGACCTACAGTTTAAAGTGAGATACGAACCACTATGTGTCTCCACTTGTTATCCTGCACTGAACGTAAAACAAACAGCTCTCCGCCCCCATTTTTAAAACAAATTTACATTAAATATGGTATTTATAAGATAATCATCATTGATTTGATTGTTTTCATTACTGAACGTCAAATAAAACATTTTCCACAATCACCTCTTCGTCCCATCTCTCCCAATATCTTTCTGTCCCTCTCTTTTCCCCCTTCCCCACCCCCCACACACATGTATCAAAATAAATATTTTCTTAGGTTTGTATGTGTATAAATATAACATTAAATATCCCCAAAAATACTATTTATTTTCTACTTTCCGTCACCCCTCTCCCACTCCCACAACCCCTCATTATTATTGGCGTTCGCCAGACCAAGTGGTAATGTATCGACGTCTTGTAATCGGTGTGTCCTTTTCCGAGTTGCAGTCAGGTCGCATAATATTTCAGATTCCAATTTAAATGTATCCCGAGTCGTGATTAGCCTATGTGTGCAAAAAGTAATGTTAAAACGAACTCTTGACCTAATTAATACAAGTTGTGTATTTTCTTTCAGCTGTGGTTCCCTCTTTTTGCGAGAAATAACGAATTAACCTAATCATTAACTCAACAAATAAAAATGCATCTCTAAATTAATTAATGAAAACTGTCATTACACCCAAACCACTATTTTATCGTAAATGTAAATGAAATGTCATCTCACGTAGTGAAAACAATGTGAAAATTGTTCTAATGAGTGATATATGATTGTCAAACACATACATGAATACATTATATTAAGCTCTTGAACTATAATTGGGACAATTTAATACTAATTTGAAACGATTAAAAGTATTAAAACGACAAAGTAAACTTTTGCGCAATCTTTCTGCCGATTCGCATTATTGAAACAATATTTAACCAATGGGGACGTTATCTCATATTTGGAAATGCTGCATTGGTTGAACTTCCTGTGGACAAGACCGTGAGTCACGCCTCCTGCTCCTCAGAATCGAACTTCACTCTGATTGGAGGATCGTATATTTCACAACACTTCCTTGTTTCAGAGCTACCAACATAATTTCGTAAGACGTTGGACTTAGAAAAAATCCATGCGACAGATTTTTTGAACATGACTGTACATTTCGAAGTGTAAAGATCACGTATTTGCTTTCAAGCCATTGTAAATTAAATTATTTCACTTATTCAGTTCCAGTTGTGTAACGTTATGTACGAGCTGGTAATCATTGCACGAGATAAATGAATGCAACTTTTACGACTTTGTTCAATTTTGAAATTTCACAAATATATTGTGGATAATTTTGTACCCTTGTACTCAATATAAACTTGGCGTTCCTAGCATGCACCAAGTATTTCAAGTAGGTTAAGCGTGCGTGTGTTCAAAGTTCTAATATGATAACATATTTTTATAAAACTCTAACCTGTGACATCGATAGTAACTTGTGCAGCCAAATTTGAACCAGATTTCTCGAAACTTAAAATATCTGCAAATTACAAACGTGAATTGCGTTTTCAAAGTCCGTTAGCTTATTTCCTACGAAATTACAATCTTATCAACTCTGCCCTCATCCTTCCTGTATGTAAAACTTTCGAAAATTTTCTTGCATGTGGAACTTGGATCCGTAAATTAATGTACAGTAAATACACATGAAGGCTGGGAATTCCTTACGAATAAAGAGCAAGTTTGAAATGTAGGTTAACATTTTATCTATATCGCTTTCCCCCCTTGGTAAATTTAAATGTAAAAGTTAGTTTATGGAGAACGGTAAAGATTGAATTTTAAGTCTTTCAGTATTATTTTGTTATTTTCTAATTTTATACAAAATTTGAAATGTTCTTGGTGGTGACGTCAAAATTCTGAATGAATAAGGGGAACGATTCAGTCAGAAAACTAAATATTAGATTTCTACAGTGCCTGGTGCTTAAAGTTGTAAATTAATTATACTGGACTAATTCTGTGACATCACGGAAGCTTGTGTCAGGCCTTTAGTATCTCGGAGGGCTTGGGCGACCTCCGTAGTACAGTTCTTATTACAGCGCGCTACGACGCCAGGGGTCTCGGTTTTGAATCCCGGTTAAGACATGGATGTCTAAGTTTGTTCTTAATGAGAAAATTGAGAATTTAGTAAACCTGATGAAAGTGAGAACATATTGAACAATTTCATAAGCTGAATATATGCATATAACTTTTTGCTGGTTAAAGATACGTCGAAAAAATTTTCACCACTGCATTTGTCGTGAAATTCTAGAGTGATTTGATATATCACATCACCCCCTTTTCATTTCTCTCTCTCTCTCTCTCTCTCTCTCTCTCTCTCTCTCTCTCTCTCTCTCTCTCTCTCTCTCTCTCTCCTTTCTTAAAATTTTCGATTTGAATTCGTTATGGCGGACCTCAACTTTATATTGAAACACGTAACTATGGTTCCCCTGGGTGTAATCTGTTTCAATCATACCCAATGTACCCAGCATAATGCCTTTGCATTTTAATAAAGGGTTTTATTGAACTTTTGAATCACCTGTGCTTTATAACAGTCATGGCTATTTTTACAGTAGTTGTATGGCAGTGGAAATTGACAGTCATTTTTGCAATGATATTTTACAGTGCATGCAGGATGCAAATTAACAGGAGTCGCCCCCCCCCCCATCCTCGTCTAAATGAGATAATTATACCTAGCTGTAACAACAGGAATTAAAGTATTCAGATGAATTGCCACATTAAATGGAACATAAATTAACTATTGACCATCCATAATATAAACTTCCAGATGGCGTAGTGGTAACGTAGTCGCCTTGTAGTGATATTCAGGGTTCGATATCCGGTGGAGGCACAGGCGGAGTCGTAACAAGGGGCGGGCGAACTGGGCGACCGCCCGGGGCCTCGCGTCCCATGGGACTTATACTAAAAAAAACTATAATAAATGCAAGTGGTGAAAAAATGGAACAGGTTTTTCTTTTGTGGCCAATAAATGTACAACACCCTATTGCTATCTTACATTAATTTCATTTTGAATGAAAACGTCAAATACCATTCAGTAGGAAAAACAGCGGGTGATAGCCGTTTTGGTTTATAAGCCACGCCCCTATAAATAAGCTGTGAATAAAAGATTGTTACTTTAATTTGATAATGGTTTTACAACTTGTACATAAAACGAAAATAGACTATTACACAAGACATCGGATTTATATACCCGGTGGTCCAAAAGTCCCAGAACAGTCACATATCGGGAGAAATACACATCGAATCGGAAAACGAAAAAATACGTGTTTAATAAGTAAAAAAAAGCTATGCAATGATATCACACTTGATTCCCCATCCCCGCCCCTGAGGGTGGGGAATCAAGTGTGATATAGTAAGCCGTCCATTCATAACTCTACAGTTTAGTATCACAAACAGATTGGACACTAATAAATAGCGCCGATAACGTGAATAAAGCTGTCGATATTTTCTAGATTCATTTATGGCATATTTGATTAATGCATTCTCCTTAAAAAAATACAGAACTCAACATATGCTTGATGGTTTATGTCTGCTATATTGAAAAAAATAAAGCAAAAGCTTGCCAAAGGTTAAAATGGAAGAAAAGTATTACAGACAAAGAATACCATCGGGAAAAATTCCTTCAGCTCCGCGCACAGGTTAAGAAAGACTTAAGTATAGCTTACAGCAGGGGTTCCCAAACTTTTTCGTTTCACGGCGCCCTGTTTCGAGATTATTCCGCGGCGCCCAAGTCAGAATGTATAGGCAGGCCTATCTAACACTTGAAACCAAGGTTGTTAAAGGCCCAGGAATCTTAAATAAATTCAATTCCGGTCTCGGAGAGAAAATCAGTAAGTGTACCGGTAAATGGGCTGTAGACTGTAAAGAACCTTTTATACGTGTGAAGTATTTTAATTTGGTCCAGGAACCCTTTTTCCTGACCAATTTAAATACGGTCCAGTAACATTTTTTCAGACTGAATTTAAATTCGATCAAAGAACCTTTTTTCAGTATCAATGTAAATACGGTCTAGGAACCTTTTTACAATGAAACAATACGCAACTTGCACTAAATTTAAATTGTGCAAAAAACATATCGGAACCCAATAGAACTCATTAGAAATTTAGGGGTACTGGACCTTAACAACCCTCCTTGAAACGCTCAGTTAGTGTAGTTACGTTGTTATTTAAAATTCAGAAACATTTTACATGTAAAAAGTAGGAGAGTGATTGTTGCAAACAAGGAGTGCAGTTTGATATGCTAACAATGCTCGATAATTTTCGAGACATGGTGAAAATATAACTCAACCAACGCGTTGTTTACATCTTTCCAGTAAGCGGGAAACTAAAAGTGTCATATTTCACGCTTGCGAGTTTTTGGGGCAGTAAGTTAGACAACACGCGTGTGGATGTAAAACAGATCTTTGAAAAATAAACGAGTATTGTCTGTTGAATTTCCATAAAAATAATGTTTGTGACAATGACAATATTAATAAACCTTTCAGGATAATGCATACACAATATTAATTCTCGCGGCAATTGTCATATTACGAGTTACGAGTAATAATCCATATAGTGGAACCACAAGCAAAAAAAACCTGCGCAGAAGCACATCGCGCCGGCAGGTGCGGGAAAGGGCAGGAGGAAGTAACATTCTGCGCGGCTAACGTCAGCGTTGTCAGGCCTATTGATTTCTCGGGAGAATTCCGTAATAAACTATTGCTAAGGAACCTCCAACGGCCAGCTTAAAAACAAGTTTCCTGCTCATCTTACTTGAACATGGAGGGGAGAGGTGGAATGGAACTCCACTCAGCCGTGAAAAGTGCTATTTGAACTGTGAAATTATGTCAAACGCTACTCAATTGTGCTAGGACATTATTTTATTACTTTTACTACATTACTATTTTTAGATGGCTGTATTTTATCCCACCCCAAACTATTTCTATTTTAGTTATTTTACGTCGCTTTCGTGCCTCTACGGGTAAGTACGACAACAAGGATGAATGAAGAAGTGATGACATGGATGAAGTGACACAAACACAGTGTGTGTGTGTGTGTGTGTGTTTATTTCTAGCAAATGGGGAGAATAGGTGAACCTTAGCATAAGCGTTGTTATCTTCAATTATTGAGGAAGACATGCTGTATAATTCACCAATATATTTCACATACGTAATTCATTTTCTCATTATGGTGCAGGACGCGTGCCAATCCCTAACGATACCTGTAAACCGAACACCAGCAGAAGGCAAATTAATTTGTAATTGTTACCATTCGACTTGAAAGATTGTGGAAAATCCCCGACAACAAAGGGCGGCACGTTAGCTTCACTTGTGTACACAACTTTCTACAAATTTCCTGTCATGGCATGGCAGACCCCTTGTGTCGGTGCTGAGAAAGGGCAAACTTGAGGGTGTTTTCCGTGCACCCTCACCACCGGAAGATGCGGAAGGGATGAAAGACATTGGTCGGGTCCCTCGGACGGTTTACTTTCTTTTGTTTGAAACACGTCCGCTCCTGAAATGGAGATGTTCGGTTTCTTTTCGCCACACACAGGGTGCTGGGTTTAGCACCATTGTTACAAAAGTATCTGTGACGTTTACACCTTAAACAACGCGCGCCACTGCAGCAGGGGGCTTTTATTGTGACCCTTTGCTTGGCGACTCTAGGTTATTCACAACCTATCACGTTCCCTTCCCTTCTGGAAAATGAATGTTGACATAAAAGTACATATTATTTCAGACCTATGAGTAGATTTCAGTCACAGTAATTTACATCCATTATTATAATAGGAACGTGGTAATTTCAAACTCAACTGGTGTTTTCTGAGAGGGCAACGCTATTACCGGTTAATATGCCTAGTTTACCTGCCTGATAAAAAAAAAATCGTCGTTGTTTCCCCCTCGCTGGAAAAAATCTGCGGACGTTCTCTTGCCCCCAAGTGCGCACGCCTATGACACACCCCCCCAAAAAAAACGTCGTTTATCCGCTATATTAGATCATTGGATTTCGTAGCAGATCTTCTGGTTTCTCAAGGAACAATCTCCTGATTTTTTCAAGTCTGACCAGGCAACACTGCCTCGAGCACCGACAACGGCAGGGAAGATGCGCGAACGCTTTCGACGGAAGGTTTTCTTCCTTGTGTTCGAACTATACCTATGTTTTCTTCCGTATTGTTAATAAAAAAACTCAAGGACAGGTCATGATCGACTGTACCACATATCATAACAATTTTCTGATACAAAGAAATGTTAAAAGGAAAAGAATCAGAAGTTGCATTTACTTCCATTATAAGCAGACGAATGCCATGCACCTGTACTACCGACACGGTACTCTAGGTGCACTCAGCATAGATGGTGTAACTGGACGTGCCTTTCATGCTGCATATGTTATACAAGCTAGCCGAAAACTTACACGAAATGCTTGCATGTAAAGTACGATCTGCTATAAGAGTTTTGGAAGCATTTACATAGATAGCATTTATGCTGGCAAAAATGTTAAAGGAAATGCTTTCGTCTATAGCCGTCTATAGTCTCTTAGCATCATGCAAGGGAAACAGATTACAGGTAGGAAAAGTATGGCTCTTATAGGCCCGTGCGTGAGTAGCATTTACACATGTTTAGCGAATAATATTCACCATTTCGTGAGATACATTAGAATTTTCCGCATGGTAATATTCGCATATACTGTTAGACCGTAAAATTTAGAAGATGCTACCGTTAAAAATTAACAGCTGCCTGTTAATTTAAGAAAAAAAAAACAGACGCAACAGTTCGTGTGTGTGTATGTGCACGCGCTTGGACGAATGCGCATTTATGTTCTCGCCTGTTAGTGTTGTGGCTAGAGTGAACAGTAAGCATGCCACTTGTAACAGTTTGGAATCAAAACACAAAAATTCATGCATATTATGTACAGTCCCGGACACTTCTGGGTTGTAATGATTCCATTGAAAACCAATGTGTTTGTTACAAGCCAGAAGTGTCCGTGACTGTACACATGCCTACACTATACAGCACCATAACTTAAGGAAACTGCTTAGGGCAAGTTATGTCCAATAGATAGTTATGTTTATAGTCTTCTAACTTAATTATCGGGTGGTCTATTCTCTCTCTCTCTCTCTCTCTCTCTCTCTCTCTCTCTCTCTAACTATTTCCCCCACTGAAGGTGCATTTACAGATATAGGCTGGGGGTTTTAACCCCCACGAATTACCACGCCTGATTGCACGTGTTGTAAAGTATAAAAACGCTCGAAAAAGATTGTGCGAAGGAATGAAAATTTGTGGTTATTCAATATTTTCATGTTTTGCTAGTTAATAATAAAAGTAATGTGTTGTAAATAGCAATATACGTTCCTTGTTGACACCAGAATCTGAAAGGAAAAAGTTTAATTAAGGACACTGCCCACCCCCCCCCCCACCCCCTTACCCAGACGTACTCCGTCATGGATCAACTTCCATGCCTCTTTCCTTGCCCTGGGTTAACATCCAAGGAAGGAGCTTAGGAGAGAACTCCGAAGGGTCATAACTCACGACAAATTAGCGCCTGATCACATGCAATTCATTATTCATTAAGACTTTAAGGCTCGAATCCACCTTCATAAATTTCGAAGGGACGGGAAAGGGAGCCTCCACAGCGTCCTTCCCATCCTTCAGGAAATCCTCGAGGTTGAACGACGGCAACATACTAATGGGTCCCCCGGGGGAAAGCCTTTGTGGACTTTGCTCTCTCCGTGACTCGAATGGCACACCGACAAAGGTGAACGAACAAGAATCGAAAACTTGTGGTTCGATTCGACATCGCTGGAACTCCACAAGTTCCAGAGCACTCCAGGCACATGTGGATTGTTCAGAGTTTCTACTAGAGGGGGAAAAATGTAATTTGTTTTCACACAAACTACTCGTTCCAAAGAGGAACCAGTTAGGTAATTTTAAATGACTGATTTCTACGTTTCGTATAACACTCTGTATTTAGATTAACTCGGGGACACCAGCATTAAGTTAATTTGACGGTGGTAAGAACTGTTTGAGTACATACATTTTGTTAAACCAAATACATGCAGGGGCAAAAGAGAAACGTTAATTATATCCAAAGGAAACGAAAATTTTCAACAACTGAAAATCGTAAATAGAAGGGTCTATCTTGGCGAAAAATTATCGAGCATTGTTAGCATATCAAACTGCACTCCTTGTTTGCAACAATCACTCTCCACTATCAATTTCGTCCTGCCATCTTTTGACTTCCTTGCTAACGATTTTCTTCCGTCTGCTTGTCTTGTATAAAAATAACGAGATTTGTCCACATTGGCAAGGTTTTTCATTTCAGTTAAATATTCTGTGCTGTTACTACTCTAATCCGAAAGAAAAACTGGAGAAAAAATTATCCCTATGCCAAGTTCCTGTGTGCCTGTCTGTCTCCTATTGCCAACTATAGGTGCGCGGAAAGTACCAGTTAAAAGACAATACGTCCCTCTGCCTGCCCGTCAGAGATTACAACCGCTCAAAAATTCAACTGTCAATATATCTGAAAGTAGCAATAGTCCGGGTTCCAAATGCCTAAAGGTGGCATCCTTGTTTTGAGGTATGAATAAAATGTTCTGTTTTTGATAGCTTATGTTATGTACACTTCAGATCCAATTGATGCCACTCTGTCAACCTTGAACAATGAGAAATTCAAGATGGCGTCCAATATGGCGGATTGTCCAGTTAATGACCTATATCTCAGTAACCAATGATCGTAAACAGATAATCTTTTTTAGTCTTGATCCTCATCAGATGGACTACAAAAACAATTCTTAGTTTTTCACTAATATCAGTGGTTTTACCGTAATTTTAAAAAATAATCTTTAAAATATGTAATTTTCTAGCACTTTTTGAAGATTTTGCCTGGTAACTTTTGAATAAATTAAATGACAGGAAATTGTTTGGAATAAAAGCTGTAACCCAATTCATAAGCCTTAAAAGAATAAGTTTTAATGCATTTGAGTGAAAAATACGGCATAAAATGTGTTGCAAAATGGAGGATAGATGTAAACTTCTTTCATAATAAATCAATAAATCTATTTTTGAAAAATAAGAAATAGATGATTCGCAGAAAAACAATAAAACATTTTATGAGAATATCAGCGAGTTGAAAGTCTTAATAATTCTCGAACCAAACAATAAATAGTATTTTATATTTTTTAAGATTAGGTTTTTTTTCTTTAGTTGGTGTTTTAAGTCCACATTATGCACAGTAAGGCTAATCGGGAATGAACCTGCGGTTTAAAGTGAGATCCGAACCACTGTACCATGTGCCTCCACCAGGTATCGAACCCGGGACCCCTTGATTACGAGGCTACGACGCTACCACTGCGCCATCGGGGAGGCCCTTTGTAAGATTAGGAATTGTTTGTTAGAAGTCTTTAGATGAACTGAATCCCTATATTTTTAGATTTATAAAGTTACCTCAAATAACATTTTAAGAGAGATAAAATTTACAAACAAATCAAAATGTTTTCTGGAAGAAAGAAAAAAGTCTTTGAAATGTATACAGTATAAATTGTTTGAATTATTTGCTTTATTGTACTTCACTTTTGTGCCACTTTTGGCTAATTTCGAAGTTTGGGATGAGTGATAATATGAAATTGATGAATTGACACTCTCAAACATCCGTACCAGGGCGGGATTCGAACCGGGGATCCCTGGCGTCATAGCACGATGTGATAACCACTCCGCCACGGGGGCTTGCAGTATACAATTGTTGTATTATTTGAAAGAAAAAACACATCTTAATTGTAATTCATGACACAAAACTAGTGAAAATTGCCTACCGAATTTTATATGAATCACTCTGAATTGTCTTTACTCTTTGATCAGGTCTTCATATCCTTCACATTTGGATAATGTACAGGATGTCAACATGAGACATCCCTGATTTTAAATTACATTTGTGAGGAAACCATTCGACGTAGAGCCTTGCTCTTAGTGGCATTATGTAAAGCAACTGAAAAATGTTTTCTTTTTCTTAAATTTAGTGCACGTCTACGTGAACTATTTCCTAATCCTTATCAAAATGTCTAGCCGATACTCGATCTTGACTCATGTTCCCACTAACATGTCAGGGGTGATAAGTTGGAGAAAAGCTATTTGCAGCTATATTCTATCTCGGAAATCTCTGGAGCAAGGTCGCGAATAATGTTGGAGGCGAGAAAGAAAGTAAGTAGGCGCAGCGATGCAGTACACGCTGCTGTAAACAGCCGGTGGCTGCAGTCTCTTCTCCCTCTACGCAATCACGTTCCCCCACAGGCGTTCTGTGGCCGAGCACTGTTGAGTCACTACGTGAATAGACTTGTTTTCGTTCACTCCGCCCAATTCTCTACAGTTATGCTCGGCTTTGCTTAAAAGATTCACAGGCTATAGTATAGACCACTCCTATCTGTATTCAACGAATTATAATTATCGAATTCCAATCTCTAATTAGCAGCCATGGAGCCTATCGAGACAATGCAGTAAACGTGGGTCATAATAGTTGTATGTAAGATTGACTTTTCTGTACTATTCAAGTACTGTCAAATTAAAAGCAAAAAACTTGAGTTTATCTAGTATGTACTACAATAACGTAAAACTATATCAGTTAGAGATCACACTACTAAAAAAGTAAGATGGCCACCTTACTTTTTTTTATTAGGGTCGTCGAAATAAAATGGACTCTAAAGGAGAAAAGGGGAGAGATTAATAATTTGATAGTAGTCTTCAGATCAAGAGACAAAGTAGCAAAGAAGATGTTTCGGATAGTTAGCTAATAGTTCCATTTTCTTGAAAGCATTGATGTCTGATGTTTAACTGTTATCTCTGGTAAAATTCACACTTCTATGCCTACATTTTAAAAATACAAACATATTGTTGTTGTTTTTCGGGTGATTTTTGTTACACAAACAATAAAATATTACCATGTTCTGCCATCTATGAACAAAAAAAAAAGACACAATTTCAGAGAAATTTTGATTACAGTCGCTGTCATCATCTCTCCATTTGCCTTTTAATTTAAATCATTTAATTTCATGTTTACATGTAATAGATATCCGTGACGACATACGGACAAATAACAAACATATGGAGAGACCAAAAGGAAATGTCAATTAATTCAAGCGAATGTTTGGATTAAAACATTAAGTTCAGACCTACGGAGTGAAGTGAAGAACTCTATCACAAGATGACGGGAAGTACTTGCACTACTGGGCCAACAGAATTCTGTAGAATTGTTTTAGGATAGAACCGCAATATAGTGGTTAGAGTTGTTGATTAAAATGCAAACTGTCCTAGATGCTATCTCCGCTGCCAGTTGTTTTTCCTTTTAATATTTACTCTAAAATGTATTGTAACGCTTACAATGAAACCATGAATATTAGAACATATTCTTTCACATAAAAATTTGCATGTTATAAGATTATTGAGAAAATTTATCACACTAATTGCATAGGCTTGAAATATGTTGACAAAAATATATGCGTGCACAATTATATTTTTAATATGTATGCAAACTAAAGTTACACAAGTCTATTCCTGCTGCCTTTAAAAAGTGATTTAAAGCTCTTAAGAAAGTAATTAAAATAAGATTTCCTTCCTAGTTCATAGTGAGCACATGATCCAAATAATCAATAATATCATGTCCGGACATCTACGAGAGATTTCATGCAATGAGAAATATTTACGATACTTAGAAACTCAGGACCCAACTGCCTAAAATTCTCACGTTTTTACAGAGTGTCATAAATCCAGCTACCTAACGTAACAACTACCATCCGACATCCGAGGTGGAGTGGTGATCACAGTGCGCTACGACACCAGGGGTCCCGGGTGCGAATTCCAGCCTTGAAATGGGAGTTCTTTGCAAGTTTCCCTTCATCATTTACACCATATCATCACTCATCCAAGTCTTCGCGATTAGCCAAAAGTAGCATTAAAGCGAAGTAAAATCAAACAAATCAATCATTAACAACTTCCACCTTTTAAAAAATATCCCAGATACTGCTAAGCAAAACCCCTTTTGGAGTACAAATGTCGAAATGTACAAGGGTCGTTCAAGGTTGACCGGGACTTTTATTTCTGCAGAGGAAATAGGTAGCAGCAGAAACACCAAAATATGTCAGTTTTCCAAAGTAGTTACTCGCGAAGGAATACATTACGTCACCCGCACGTTTCATCATGATCCGGCTATTCATCGATTTTTTACGTACGAAAATCCCGGTCAACCTTGAACGACCCTTGTATAAACTACAAAAGCTTGGCCTTCAGTAACCCTCCAATTTGTACTGATCATATTTACGTCGCTTTTGGCCACATATGGTTAGGCCTGAGCCTAGGGGACGGCAAGATTGCATTTTTAATGGAATTCAGTCACAACTAAGTGGAAGCCAGAAATAAATCTTGAAAGGAATAGAAAGTGCTTTTCCCAAAATGAACGATAGAAAATCTGTCTTCACACTTCATTTTATCTATTTCTATCACATGACGATGAGAGATGATATACATGATGGGACACACACAATGACACATTTGTGCGTGACCAGTGTTCGAACCTGGGACCCCTGTCTTTAACGTTTTACACTTAGGGCCAGTTTTTCAATATCCTGTTAATCTTTCTGTTAATTAACTGCCAGTTGGAGATAACAACCAGTCTTAACCAGCACCGGGTTTTTCAATGTGAAAGTGACTGCCAGTTAACTAAACCATAGTTCGTTCTCCAAAACAGTGTATTGGCTACTCTGAAGGACGGAAATTACAGGAAATCGATCTGCGCGCCATCTTCTAGTATAGTTTCATACAGCATCGACTGGTACCAGCCTGGCGTTTAAATATAGAACTACAAGCGCGCCGCGTTCGTCGAAAGCATGTTATTGCATTGGAAACGATTGGAACAATGGCTGGGTATCCATCCTGTATGCTTATGAATTAAATTAACGAAAACCAGCACTGCAGATTTGACTTTCTTCTAATAAAGGTCAATTCCACGTGGAGGAAATGCTGTTATGAGGCGCAAGCGCAGATACTTTCTTGTAGAAGAAGCGTGAAGAAATCGAATGTAAATATGTACATTTGGTACCAGTAGTATAAGCCGGAGACACATTAAACTCGTTTGTTTTCAAATAAAAATCATTGCTACTTACCTCATATGCATAGCGGAAGATTTTTCAAGCTGGGGATCACTTTTTTCCCATGAAAAAAGCGTTATTTTTAACATTATAATCATTTATTGGTCGTTGCTAATTCGGCGCGCAAATTTTGACTCACGTTGTCTATCGTCAGCTGATATGCAGTATCGTCAGCTGATGTGCAGTGTTTCCAAACTTATGAACCGATAAATGCCGCACAAACTATTCACAAAAGGTTTTTAAGCAAAAATTGAGGCTAGACTCGACTCTACGTCCTTATCTGCATGGTGATTGCTTCTTTGCGTTCGCGGTGCGGCACCCGGCATCTCTTCGGGTAAGTACCTTTTTCTTTTTACACTTTCTCTTCACGATAGCCCCACTAACCATTCACGGGGTCGAGGTATACCTACGAGGTTAGGTTAGGCCTGTTAGGTTAGGTTCCATTAGCACTCATTTCACCCCTAAATATGTGCTTCATCATCTAAAAAATTCCTCAGTACGTTCAATTGCGCATATCCGGACAACATCGGTTTTTCTCGATTTACTCCTTCAGGAAATTTTTGCTCGCTTTGAGATTTACGTTGTAGAATTCCTTATAAAATAAGCTTTCCAACGATATATGACACGTATTCCTTAGGAAAAGGACGTAAACTAGAGTCTTACCTTACATTGGAAAAAAAAAACCGCTCACACGTCATCTTGTCAAACTTCCGCGTGGTTGCTACACTGTGAGGGGGTTACATAACCGAACGCACGGAACATTTGATTCACGTAGTCGATGGTAATGGCGGCACGAGCTATCGTACAACGGAGATGCATGATTGACGAAAAATACCTTATTTACAGGCAAAATACGTTGCACGATTCTAAAAAACAATTTCCCCGGCTTCAGAAAGTCCCCAAGAACGCAATTCCGTAAGTACTTCATCGTCTTTTCTTCTGTAAATTTTAAGCAATCCGTCTCAGGCTTATACTATCGTTACCGTACATTTCACTCGGTGGCGGCCACCACTTTTGCCCCGGCACTATGCTAAATCTTATCTACAAAGGGAAATATACTGTCTTTGCTTCCCCAGTTTTGGCATCCTGCCCCCCCTAGTTTTGGAACCCAATCGCCGCCACTGATCTGACTGCATGCTTTGTACCTCTTTATGCATATTTGTTGAGCGCAAAAACATGTTAATAGTAAGCATGCTTTGTAGGTAAACTTCTAAAATTATGAAGGTACGAGTAAAAATAATTTTAAAATTTACTGTAATATTTCTCCGAGAATCATTCAACAATAAAGCATGAATTGTAGGCAACACACGTAATAAATAATTGACAAGAAAGAAAGAAAAGAAAAGAAAAAGAAAAGATCCGTGACAAGGACTCGAACTCGTATTACAAGACACAACACGCTCCGAAAGGTTGTGCCGCTAACCACTTTTTTATTATTATTATTATTATTATTATATTTTTTATTTACATTTCTTTTTACATTAAATTATCCAAACTACAATTCCTGTTACATTAAATTATCCAACTACAATTTGCAAATAATTTGCATACATATGTCTTTTTCTCCATACACCACAAGAGTTTGCATAAGCATTACAAAAGTCTCGAAAATTTCCTGAAACCGGATTTTCTATATTTTCATACATTACAAAATTGGCTAAGAGCCACTGTAAAGATTGTTGTTTGGTAGCCGGAAAAAAATTGAACCCCGGCTTTAAGATATAGGCTACCTTAACACTAGTGGGTGACAAACGACAAATTCTACTAATACACTGTTGTAAAAATAACCATGCCTCTTTCATTTTTCCACACAGTCAGGCGATGTTCGATTGTACAGGGAGGTTATTGCAGCATGCCACCGCTTCAGCATCGGCCGCTTGCCGGTCCAGTCATGCAACAGGTGCCGGCAAATTGCGTAACATAGCCCGTAACAGAAACCGCTTGTTTTGTAATGTTTCCACTTTTCACAATTACAGTTACAATTACAATTGAAATAAGCACGTACCTTGTCGCACGGATGCAGGAAAAGGTGTCCTCCCAAATACAAATATTTCTGGCACCTTATTTCTGACGTCTAATCTTAGATTAGTCATCGCTACTTTATTCTCAGTTGTCGCGACAGCGCCTGCAGCTTATCGGGGGTTGGGTGAGTTGTCAGCCGCGAGATGGCGCTTCATACTGCACGTGTCGGCAGTGATGCCAACCGTAGGGACATGTCCCTACGCATAGGGACTTTTCACTAAATTTCGCCCGCGTAGGAACGTAGGGACAGATTTTGCCAAATGAGGGAAAACGTAGGTACTTTTTTCAATCTTGGTAAATTACATTTTATGAATTAGTTTATCTGGATACTTTAGCGAGGAGGAGAAAAAAGAACTAACTAACAGATCTCCATCAGAATTTTGGAACATGTTATCGGTTACCAAAAACTTTCAAGGCAAGTTCCTTTTTGAAAACATTTCCACTCTCGCGAAAATAGTGCTAACATTGCCGCATTCTAACGCGGAAACGGAAAGAATATTTTCAATGTTAAGTGATACAAAAACAAAAAAGGGAAATAAAATGGGACCAAAATTGTTAAAGAATGCAGGAAATACAGCATCACCAACCAACATCTATCTCTTCACAGCAGCAGCATGTATGACTTCAAATAACATAATCAACAGTAAACGACTCAACGTTATTCATTAGGGGTGTGCTGGATTCTTTACTTTAAAAAGTCGTTAATTCTCGACGTTTTCTGCCTTGTAAGTTTCTGGAACTTATCGAAAGTTGTAAGTTTTTATTCTAGAAATGCAAAAACAATCACTTAAAGTGAAAATGACTTGTAAAATTCGAGATTTCCAGTGCTTCGGGAAATTTCGAACATTTCCCGTCCAGAAAATTTTCCGACTTGGTCGGGAAATTGCAAATTTTTCAGTCCCGAATGTCGGGATTTAAAAAAATTACCGTCCCGATCCCGTCCCGACCCAAAAAATTCTGTCCAGCACACCCCTATTATTCATTAAGGCAAGAATTTACAATACCGGACCCTTCTGTAATTTCTATGCTACGTCTTATACTCACGAAATAATTATTCGTGATTATTTATCTCAAGTTAACATGTTGGGGTGAGGGGGAAAAAATGTTCATTAACGTGTAGAAGTTGTAAAATAAGCTTTTCAATTCTCGCAATGATTCTCCGTATACAAGTATGGTAGCCATATTTGTTGATATGAACAAATTAAAATTAGTTACGCTGTCTACAGCGTTGCCACACTGTTGATTTCATACTTGGAGAGCATGGATCGTGTAAGAATGGCGGAAGAGAACAGTAAAAAAGTTGTTAATGTTGTACAGATTGTTAGGTGGAGTGTGCAGGAGGATGGCTGTGGGCTAATTAATAAACTTATGGATTTCAGTATATTGCCCAAAGAACGTGCTTACATGTGACAGCGACAATCACGATGTAGAAGAACTGATTTGATTACAGGTAAATTTGGCAACAGTACATCAATCATAAAATTGCAGGATACGAAAATGGCCTTCGATGATGAACGTTTGCCGTTAAAGTGCTACGAAAATAATATTTTTTATCGGTTCGTAATCACAATTACCGCAAAACCATTCAGGAATAGCCCCACTGACCATTCTCGGTAAGTTTAGGTTAAGTTAGGTTAGGCAAACATAGTTAAAATTTGGGCTCGAAAAAAACATGCACGGGTAGCCCAACAAACCATTGACGGATAGCCCCACGAACCATTCAGGTACGGTTAGGTTAGGTTAGGATAGGCAAACATAGTTAAAATTTGGGGTCGTAGTAATATCAGGAATGTATATTTCGTTTTTTAAGTATTGGAAACACAAAATCTTCCGGTAAATAATAAGCAATCGTGCCGATCGCGGACCACTCAATGTCACTTATTTTGCAATTTCTACACGTGACCCCCCAAATTTTAACTTCAAATTCGTGATTAGGAGGCCTCAATTAGTGAGTATGCGAAATATTACAAAAAATCGGGGAGAGGTCCTGTATTGTAAATTCGCTCCTTCATTAATTGTGGAAGCACCGAGCAGAAAGATTTGGTAAGTAAATGTGTATATTTTATCTTCTGTTTGCATGCTCATGAGGTGTTTTTTTTTTAGTCACTTTACTTGGCGTAGGGACATTTGGTCAGTTGTAGGGACATTTTGACTACGTCTGTAGGGACATTGCCGAAAAATGGTTAGCAACACTGTCGGCTACCAGACAGTGAGTCTACGCTCATTCATGTTCACTTCTGTTCGCGTTTATCAGTACGCGTTTTGTTTATACTGTGTTATTGAGTTGGTGTGCTAGTGCTTTATTGTGTGTTAATTGTTATTCATTCATTACTTATGTCGTTAAACAAATATAGTCTTGAACATAGAGTTTTTATGTACGATAATTACGTGAAAACGAATTCTTGCAGAAAAGTGGTCAGGGATTACGATAGACAGGATCTCTTGAACCTAAGAAACGTGTTGTATTGCTGTTGAAGGAAGTCATTTTCAACATCTCTTATAACACAGGAGGTTAGTGATCATCATTATTATTACTTTTAAATATCATTTTACGCTTTCGGTTTGCTTTATGCGCCGGGATGCTGTCTTCCCTTTCTGTCAACTGAGGATAAAGTAGCGATGTCTAATCTAAGATTAGATGTCAGAAATAAGGTGCCGGAAATATTTGTATTTGGGAGGACACCTTTTCCTGCATCCGTGCGACAAGGTACGTGCTTATTTCAATTGTAATTGTAACTGTAATTGTGAAAAGTGGAAACATTACAAAACAAGCGGTTTCTGTTACGGGCTATCTGTTACGCAATTTGCCGGCACCTGTTGCATGACTGGGCCGGCAAGCGGCCGATGCTGAAGCGGTGGCATGCTGCAATAACCTCCCTGTATCAGTTTCATTACACGTGGTACATAATGCATCTATACTAAATCCTAATCGAGCTCTTTTTTCTTTACAATCTATAAACTCATTTACGGCTCTAAACCAACATGATCTTTGTTTTTTTGTGAGGTGGCGTGCATGTATATTTTTCCAAATTATAGTCCATTTATAAGTTGGATATTTCCCCATAATATGTTAAGCAGGAGATTCTTTGGCAATATTTTGTTTATAGATTTGACGTACAGTTTGTTTTGGTGGATCGTCATTTCTCATCAAAGCGTATATTAAATCAATTATCACAGGAGAGTAATGACTGAAGAAAGGTGGCACCTTTGGTTTGTTTACCGGAGACACCAGTGGAATTTCAGTGAACAATTGTCGTAAGAAATCAGCATTTCGTTCATTTACGCTGAACACCCGCGCTACAAACCGCTGATAGAACAAGGTTCTCGCTTTCACTTGGAAATCGATCAATTCAAGGCTACCCTGTACATAGGAACGTGTAAGACTAGATTGTCTAACTTTAAAAACGTTATTTTTCCACTCAAATTTTCCACTCAGGCCCTTGATTGTGGCCGTATATTGAGGTGTTATTGGTAGTATCTGACAAGTATACCATAATCTTGACAGGCCATATATATTTAAGAAAGTAATTCGTGAAATTAAACATAAGTCAAGATGAATATACATGTTTAAATAATATCTTAAATTTGTACATAATTTCTGGTAACTTAAGTTTATACTTTCTTTAATGGTAGAGCCAAACATTATTCCCAATATCTTTAGCGAATTTTGCCTTGGGAACACTGTTGTAGCTGAAACAGGCCACTGTAACCCTAAAGCCATACAACGTGTTTTCAAGGTGTTGACCTTGGCACCGGATACTCTCTCGTAATCGATAAGACACTTTTTTAAGGCCAACGCATCTGCAGTGTGTTTACAAACAACAGTTACGTCATCCACGAAGGCACTGACGTTCATGTGGAATCCGTTTACAGAAAATCCTTGGACTTGTTCATTTACATGACATAGAAAGGGGGCCAAAGATAACGCAAATAGCGCCAGAGACAAGGGATTACCTTGAGGTAAGCCATTACTTACTACAAAGGGCTTAGAGAGAAATTCATTTACCTTTGTTTTGATGTGTATACCTTCCATTAAATTCCGAATTTGAGTAATAAGGACCGGTTGTATACCCATGTAATTTAACACCTGCCATAAATACTGGTGGTTTACACGATCAAATGCCTGAGAAAAGTCAACAGACACTAAGAAAGCATCTGTCTTAGTATTTTCACACAGTGAAATACAATCTCTTATGTTGGATAGCAGATGATATACTTTTAGATTACCTAGTACTCCATATTGAAAGGGCTGAACTAATGTTTCTATATTGTTTTTTAACCTGTTTAAGATACATCTAGTTAATATTTTATAATCCGTATTAAACATTGTTATGGGTCTATAATCAACTGTCTTCCGTGGATTCTCTTTTTTTGCTATGAAAATTGCAACACCCGTTTTACATAAGGTACTCAGTTGCCCTATCGAAAGGACTGCATTTACCCATTCTGTTACCGTAGGTCCTATAAGGGGCCAAAATTGATGATAAAAGGTACCAGAAATTCCATCTAGGCCTGGGGAGGATTTCGATTTTGCCGCACACACTGCGTGATAAACTTCGTCTATCGTAAATTCTGTTCCATTTTGTGTCTCATTTTCAAACTCAGCATGAGGACAATATTGTTGGATATATTCTGTGGAATCAGACAGGGAATTACTTGGAACATTATATATTTCACAAAGGTTCTCCCGTAATAAATTACGTACAGTTTCTTCGTTTTGACACCATTCTCCTTCATTATTTTGGAGTTTGGTAATTAAATTTCTTGATTTTCTTTTATCTATTTGAACTACATGATTTAAAGATACATTTTCATCGGGGTCAATATTTATTATTTACTTCTTGCCTTTATGCTATTTACCTTTTTGGCATATAACTGAAGTAATTGCGCCTTGACCTTTTTTATACGACTTTGTGTCGACCTATCCATTTGTGCCTTATTATGAAGTTCTCGTAACACACAAAAATGAAAATTTACTAAATTTTTCCAATTTCTCGTCTTTTCTATACAATACGTACGACAAAGTCTTTGGAGGGATGGTTTAAAAACTTGATTCCACCATCGTATAATATCGGTGTTTCTCAGCGTTCGTCTTTGCCAACCTTCCCATGCCCTTTGAAAGGCTTGAATAAATTGATCCTCCTTCAGTACTATGGTATTCATAATCCAATATCCCCTTCCCACATGTATATATTCAAATGGGGATCTCATTTTCATTACTACTGCATCATGATCGCTAAAAATTACAGGAATTACCTCAATGTCTGACACCAAATGTTGTAAACTATTATGAACATACATACGGTCTAAACGCGATGCCCCGGCTTGTGTTTTATAAGTAAAGCCTAATTTTCCTGGTTGTAATTTTTTCCATACATCTACGAGATTTAGACCAGTTACTAAAGAGTTGAGTTCTGGGGAATAACTGAAGGTGGAAGTTTGGTATTCTTTATGTAACGTACAATTCCAATCTCCCGTAACACAAAGTGGATCTGTGTGACCATCTAAACAAGGGGATAATTCCTGTGTTATAAAATTTCTACGTCTATTTCTATTTTGAGTACCAGAAGGAACATACACATTACAAATACTTAAGTTACCCAATTTACCAATTATAATCCTCCCACCGGGGTGGAACTGAACATTTAACATATTTAAACTATGACGTACCAAAATGGATGTTCCCGTATAATTTTGAACAAAATTATTATATTATTCATAATATTGATGACACTTCAAGGAAGGAACCCCCACCTCTTGAATACATGCAACATCTACATTATTATTAATTAAAAATTCACGTAAGGCCACAAGTTTAGCGTTACTACTTAACTTATTTACATTTATGGTTGCTAATCGGAGAACCGGATTGGCCATTTTACTTTGCAAGAGGAAATAAAGGGGACATATTAGTATAAATAATAACATTGTGCAAACATTTTTGGTCATTATACACTCAGATTTTTTTTAACCCGTCCTTTTGCAATGTCATGGTTTATCAACCATTGGCTGGTCATTACTGTCGAATTTGGGGTCATTTGTTTTCAAACTTTTCGTCGTAGAATAAGCAAATGAAGCATTTTTTTGTTTATTTTTACGTTTCTGTATTGTTTTCCTTACAGTTCCAGCCGATAATTTCTGTGAGGAGGATCGTAGTTCTCTCTTTCGCACACCTCTATTTGGAAGTAAGGAATCCTTTTCAACATCCGTTGATTCGTCATCCTCTTCATGTTCCATTGGATTTGCGTGGTCCATTTCTCGGTCGTCCACCTCATGGGTTCGTGTGACGTCGATTTTTGGTTCCACTTGCTGTTCAGGAAAGGAGTCTGATTGCTTTCTTGTAAGGTTGGACACGTTTTCTTCAACCGAAACGGTCGGAATGAATGGGGTAAGGGGTGTCTCTTGGTCGGTATTGTTGTCATTCACTTTTTGGTCCCAGGTCTGCTGGGGAATTCCATTTTCCATTCCGTCATCTTTATCTTCCATGGATAACTGCACTACCGCTGCACTATAAGATCTAATGGGGCGAGTTGGAACACGTAATACCGTTGTTTTCCGGCGAGGACAGTCCTGTTTTCTGTGAAGGTCACTAGCACAAATTTCACACGTGGGTGTCTGTCCAGTATATATTATGTGCGCCATAAATTTATCGACCTGAATAAAGGACGGTATGGGTTTTTTCAATGACATTTTCACTACTCGCACTCCGTTTTGTACTTGATATCTAAACTTCGTGCTCCAAGTTTCACGTGTGATGTTATCTACTACACCGCAGTCACTTAAATTGGCACTTAAGTTTATATGTCTATCATCTAATTCAAGCGCGAGATTGAACACTCGAATATATTTCACTTCTCGGCTAGCATCACTGAGTTTCACTTTTGTCATCTGTCCATTTTCATAATGGAAGTTTACCTCACCATAATATTTTTCTAGAATTTTATCCATTGTTGCTCGTCTTACTAATTTTGCATATACACCGCGAACAGTTGTCGGTATCTGTATGGCATATATTTCATCTAATGTCAATTTAAAAGTTCCGTATATAAATTCATGTATTTCACTAGCACTCAATTTAGTTGTTCCATTCTCAAAGCTTACCTGAATGGTATTTTCACGCTGCGTGATGATCGTATGTTGTCGTTTCAAGTCTATTCACAAATTCAGTGGGAAAAAATCCCAATTTGATCGCGAAACAGTTCACCACGGTACTCGGTTAACTCGTTTGCTCACAGCAGCTCGCTACACGTCCGTACTCTAGCGTGCCGTGGCACTGACTGGCCACTGCACCAACTTATTGTTTGGAGATTGTCTCGCCTGGTAGACAGGATATCCTGGCCACAAGTTCTCCAACACAACCTTGCCAAGTGAATTCTAGCAACTACGCTACTTAATTTCCATATTTGCATGGACATTGGAAAGTTCTGCCAAACAAAACAAGTCTTCTTCTGTAACAATTTAACAGTTTTATGAATCAAATCTTGTTTAATCTGACAGTGAAGTTGCGAGTGTGGAACTTCGATAGCTGCATGAAGCAAGTCATGTTGCTTCGTAACTTCCAGTTAGGCTGGTAACTGCAAGAAGGAGTAGCAGTAAAGATAATCGCCAACAGAGTTCCAGTTACGAGCTAACTGTACATTGAAAAATCGAACTTTTCACAAACTTCCAGTTACGTGCTAACATGAACCTTAACTGAACATTGAAAAAGCAATCCTCCACTATCGAGGCTGAATTAAACTTCATTTCAACTTTATGTTATACACTTCTGTTCAGAGAAAGTGGCAAACTCGTTTGAGTTGAAGTCCAGCTTCGTGTCTGGCAGTACAGACGAAGAAAAATTCGGAAAGCAGCAGTGTAGCTTACTATCAATCATTATAACCACAAGCAGGGAATTTTGTCTCTCTCAGACTAAAAGAAAAGGGCTAACGGAAAAATTGCAGCGTAAATATTAATTAACTGAACTGTCCATGTATACAATCAAAGTAATGTAAATGTGAAAAATATATTTTAAAAACACATTTTTGACGTTAGTGACGAAGTGGTTATCACAATGCGTTAGAATCCGAGGGACCCGGGTTCGAATTTGGCCTGTCTCTCTCTCTCTCTCTCTCTCTCTCTCTCTCTCTCTCTCTCTCTCTCTCTCTTCATCGTCGCGAGTAGCCGATAATGGATGAAAAGCAACACTAAATAACGAAATGAAAAAATGCCATTAGAATAAGCGAGACGGAAATAGTGCTGTTGTAATTCCTGAAAATGATGCCAAAAAAAAAATCTTTCGGAAATAGTGTGATCCTAATCCAGGAGGAAATTGAAGAATAAAAAAAACTCCTTCCTCGTACACTTTGGCAAACAGAATCACAAAGTTGACACTGAATATGCGATGGGAAAAATAATAGAAATCTGAAAGGAAGAAGAATTTATGTCTCAGCCAGGGAGGCACTGAGAGGAGGTACCCCCCCCCCCTCCACATCAGTCATCCAGGCTATTAAAAATAAGTAAATTCCAGAATAATGACTCTTCATTTTGAAATAAATAGTTTAAAATAATACAATTTATGTGCCGTTGGTTAATGAGATTCGTCGTCACATAGCAGAATCCGCTATGGTGACGGAGACTGGAGAACGGTTATCATTTAGGGTTGGAAACACTGATCTTCCACAAAAGCACGACTTCCCAACGTCTTCATTAATTTTCATGCACAAGCTTCACTTGTCAGCAATGTGTACAGCATATGAACCCCATCTCATGAAGCGTACTGCTTTCAAATTAATGTAATTAGCAAGAAGCGACATCAAAAGTTTTGAGCTTGACAGGAAAAGATGCAATCTTATGGATAAATTAATCGAATGGGTTGGTTTCTTCACCGTGGCTTGTGACCATGTCGGTTAAAGGCCAGCTTTGTAAGCTGAAATCCTAGGTTCAAATCCTCGTGTCTTCAAAATATTTTTTCTTACCAAATTGGTGCTACATAATGTATTTTATTCTCGTCACACCAATTGCAGCCTGAAACTTTGTTATTGTTCGCGTGTCAATAAGAAAATATGTATTGAAACTATTACTCGTTCAGAGAACGTGACTGCTACTCGAGACTACTTAAAATTGATTTTTTTTAGTTGCTGCTAAACCTCGATATTTACAAGTGCTAAAATTGAAAATTGTTGTGTGATAAAACACACCGTTAATATTCAAGAATATTATATATATTTATACATAGAAGTGACCCACTCCATGAATGCTCGCACCTTAATAGTAATTTTCAGATGGAAAGAAAAAAGCCTGGTGCAAACTGTAAAGTCAAAACGTGCGCAGATTGTAGATGTTATTATTATAAACAAACAATTATTTACGTAAACATCACTCATATGGCACTTAGAAGAAAGCTGTAAAATAAGTATTTTTGATAATTACCTGTTTGAATTATCCTTCTTATATTATACTTCTGCTTTCGAGGTGCAATGTTGAGCGAAACAGTTGAATCCGGACTGCAACCTAAAATTAATAGCAATACAACCATTGCAGTATAGAGAGATGACAGGGACAAATAGGCCTATGTCGTTTCCATTCACATTATACTACGCAGGTAACGTCTGGCGTAACTTATCGCATGGATTGGTTTTAAGTAAATTCGACGTTACATTCCATGGAATGTTTGTTTCCTTGTTACGAACTATCTGAATAAAAGCTTCCTCTTGTCTGTTGGCTTTCGCCGGAGCTGCTTTAGACTGCCAACGTCAAGTATTCGCCCTGGTTGAATAAGGTAAGCACTACTCACGTAGTCACGTGAACCTGTCAATCCAACTGTTTCTTCTCTGCGACCGAGAAGCCGAAACAATTCACTTTGCTTTGGTGTAAATTAACAAACTGCAAGGGTCGCGAGTTCGAACCCTGTCAGGATCAGAATTTTCTTCTTCTCTTTATTTACGCGGTAAACAGTGAATTGTAGCAAGATTCGAAAGTATATTTTGATATTTCGGTTTATTTTGGCCATTTATGTATATATGTATCTCGAAAACCGCCAACGTTCAATTCAATAGCAAACATTCAGATGTAAAAACATATGGTTCTAACTGAAAAACTATATTTCTGCGCTTCTAGAGGTTATATAGAGAAGGAAAAATAATACATTTATCTCAAATATCTCTTCATTTTTACAGAACCACGTGGCAAAGTTTCTTTTCTTTTTCAAAACGTGTCAAAAGTCTGTGGACACGTCACACTCACACTTCAATTATACTCGGGACGGGACTTACAGTTGCAAAAGAGATCTGAACCACTATGTGCCTGCCAGCTGCTATCGAACCCAGAGCCACTCTATTACAAGGGGACTAATTTACAACACAACATACAAAAGTCTCTCCCTTATGTCACGAAATTTATCAATTTCTAATTTAGCTCACGATTAAGTTGGAGAACTATAATAAAATTAACTGTCCAAACAAAAATAAATCAATTTAATCATTTTCCAAAAACAACATATACATCAAATAATCCACGTTCCTAGATAAAAAAGAGACAGGCAAACTTTCCATCATGTTTATGAATAATATAGTCGCCGAAGATAGTGCTTTCTTTTATACAAACACTACTAGAAAGCAATTTTGGTCGATAATTTTAGTTAAAAGTAGTTTTACTTAATTCTTAGTAATAACTCCATTTACTACCATCTTCTGGTAGTATTGTGGATGTGGAAGGCATAAAATCTTGCTAAGATAGACTTGGTTCATTAAGAGGATGAACACTTCTGGTACGTAAACCACTCTCTGCAACCGCTGGAGTTGCTGCCCGTAGTAATGCAGCCTTGAAGATATTTCATTTCTTGAAAACATGCAGCCAATACATTCCAGCCATTCTTATCTCTTTGGAAAAATTATTTTCGATGGAACTGGATATGACAAATTCGAAAGCAACCTTTCCCCACATCATTCGAATGGAGGCCAAAACCATCTGTAGTATCAGTTCATCCTTCTGATCCACGGTGAAAATAGTTTGCCTCTCTTTTCCCACCAGGCGTATGTTCTGACCACTATGTATTCTTTCTCTTTGGAGACATGAACGGGGAACAGTAAACAGTTCTCATTCCACGAAATTTACGATTTCCATCTGTGGAGAACAAATTAATCTAGAACCCTCGGTCAGAGAAAATGGTTATAACACGCGTTGACCTTATTCATTCGATTTTGTGACCCTAATCGCCCTAAAGTGCAACAATTTTCTGTTCATCAGTTGGATACACTGCAAAAACGAAAAAATGGCTGAATATTTTATAACCTCTTATGCGACAACTAAATGTAGTGCTACGCAGATATGATCCCAAAAATATCGCATATAGTGCAGTACAACACCAATAAATACACATAACCATTCTTAAGACACGGCTGTACTCGTCTAATAAAATCTAACACTAGTATTATCTGTATATATCGGCAGATCCACGTACACTACTACTTTGTAGTTTCTACGTTCAACAGATACTTCAAGTTCCAAACTTTACTGCCAGATCAAAGAAATTCTTGGTTCGTTTGGTTTTCCGTAGGCAGAGAAAATTTCAAAAGTGACCCTATTCAAGTTACGCTATGGCCGAATGGTTTAGGGCTTTTCTTGTAGAATGAAAGAAATAAAAACAGGAGGAAGAAGAGAAAATAAAGAAAGAAACATGAGGAAGGAGAAAATAAAAAGAGACAGAAAGAACAAGAATGGAAAAAAGGAGGACGAAGAAAAAAAGAGAAACAGGAATAACATAATATAATTAGAAACTGGAAAAGGAGTGCAAAGAATGAGATAAGCAGAAGGAAGAAGGAAAAGAAAGAAAACATGATGAAGAAGAGATAAGAAAGGAAGATAGTAGATGAAAGAATTAATGGAGGGACTAAGGTCAGATTGCAGAGTCTATAAAGAGGAGCTAAATAAGACAATAGAAGATAACCAAGATGAAATTATGAATGAGTTCCGATCATTTAGAGATGACCTAATTAGAATTAAGAGGCAAACCCAAAACAAGCGATTCTAAAGTCATAAATGATCCTAAGAAAGAAGTTCCCGGAGTTGAGGGAGTAAAATCTGCAGGGAACGTAACAACTAATTCATTCACTCATTAATTAAGAATAACTAAAACTGTACAGTTTCCGAAGACAAAATATATATTTACATATTAAAAGTTGAGGCTGTAAATGGGCACTCAGCTCACACAAGGAAAAACACTGACAACGTAACTCTACAGAGGATTATTAAAGATGTGGATTCAGGTGCCAGAACCTCGTTGGCCTGCAAGAAGGGGAGGGGAGATTGACGTTTGGATGCCTTACCAGATGATCACCCATTACACCCACCCATGCTAAATATGCATCCATTTATACAATATAATAGAACACTTTCATCACACAATGAACGCTCATGTAATGTGAATGATGTTATAATGTACATATTACGAGCCGTACAAGTCCTTGCACGTTTGTTCTGTCAACCGACTCGCACTGCTCATACGCAAAGAGCTAGCATGACAACAAAAATGAGACAAATGACATTAATATATTTCTGTCTCAACATTTCTATCTCTTCCCTTTTTATTTCTTCCTCTGTTACTCTATCCCTTCCTCCTCTACTTTTGAGTCTATCCTTATTTTATCCTCGTTTTCTTTCCGTCTCTATCTCATCCTGTTTCTGAATTATCTTTCTTGTTTTAATCTCTTCCTTTATCTTTCTTCCGTTTCTTTAATCCATTCCATGTTTCCGTTCCTCACATTCTCTCTTTCTCTGCTCTTCTTTCTCTCTTCCTGAAATTTTCAATTTCTTTCTTCTTAATTTCTACCCCTGTTACTCCATCTCTTTCCTCTCTCTTCAATTCTCTCTCTCTCTCTCTTTCCTTCTTCACGTGTGTGTACACTTGCTTCTTACTTACACTTTTTCTCACGTCTCATTCATTCTCTCTCTTTATCATTCACTACATGCCTCCTTCATAAATTATCAAAATTTATCATTTACGCTATTTCACTTGTTTGAAACTAGGCTATTATTATTATACTCATGTGTGGTGTTTTGTGTTTGCCCTTCATTCAGAGTGGAAGTTTACTGCCTAGTTTAGATCCATATGATTCGTTTTAATAAAGGCATTTTTTTTTATTTTCGTTTTATTCGCAAGTTGCTTTGTCTCTAGCGACCTATTTCAATGTTGGAAGACAGATGGAAAATGGCCAAAAATAGTTTTCCCATTTAGAATCTTAAAATTCATCGTCTTTCTTAAGATGAAACTACGGATCAAAATATTAGTTATATGATAATAATATGAATGACGAAAAACATGTTCCAAAAAGTTTAATTTTCTTGCAAAATAAACATGACCTTGGAACAAATTAATTTTCTTAAGTATTAGAAACAAAGGAAGTCATTTAGTGAAGTGTAATTCTCCTGTGGGAGAATTCTGCCTTAGAAAACATTGGCCACCTTCGGTACGTCCAAGGCTTGACATTCCTTTTTCTCAATAGCAAGGACAGCCAAATGAGGCAGCTGGCATCCAGCAGCCTGTTTCGAGCAAGGCTTTTCAAAGGTTTGAAACAAGAGGTTGTTTCACACGCTTCATTGGTAAGTAGGATTGTTACAGAAAATACAACTAGGGTGTGAACCTTGTGAAATGCCAATTTATATTTTCATAGGAATCTATGAAATCCATTAGGAATACTTTCGCTCCATCTTCGTAACGTCTGCGTTTCACTTTTCAGGTAAATCATATCACAAAATCAAATCTGAAAAATATTTCAGTTATCTCATAATTCAAGAAATATTCTGACACTGGTGCACCTTTCACTCTACCACTCCAACGTATGTTTGTGCTGCACAATTACAAGTCTCTATGGAGTTCTTGGAGAGAAGTTATTTGAATTTTACATGTCAAAGGGCGAACTTGTATCTAATGACTGAAGAGCGGCAAATCCTAAAAAGCGTTCTTTTACCTGCCCGCAATACAAATATGTGTCCTGTTCCTTTCTCGCACTGTCTTTTGTTTCATTTGACATCAGTGCGAATACTTTTGCCTCTTCCAGTTTGGCTTATTTTGCTGAGAATGAGTGTGGACATGAAGCACATTAATTTGTTTCGAATTGAATTGTGAGTGTGCATTTTACAGTTCAAGTTCAATACATTTCCGCTATCATCTCATCTTGAAATTAAAATCAAGACTTCCAAGAAATTCGCCCTGTTAAGGCTTGCGTCAGATTCACCATGATCTCGAAAAACAAGTCCCCGAATATTAAGAAACCAAGATGTGTCCACAACAACGACATGTAGTGTCGGTTTTCTTGAATCACATTGAATGTTCAACTAATTAGTGTTGTCACTTACGATCCACTATTCGAATAATTTTCCCGTACTACATATGATGTTTTGTGATCATCAGATTTTTGGTGATGTTTTAAAACCATCTACATTTGACGATCGTTTCCAGTTCTTAAAACTGGTTAAAACTTAGGTTAATCGCGACGATTACAGAACGTAAATGAATGAGAAATCTCCTATGCCCAGGTCAGCGCTGGCATCTTGGACGAAAGTCACACACACACACCCAAATACATAAACTGAAACAAAATTATTTTTGTTAGTCATGTTGGTATTATAAGCAGGAAAAGCGATATCATGCAGAATACCCCATTTAGAGAAGGTGAAAGTCGTCAGAGATGAAGACCCTTATTATTCGATATTTCATTAACGTTAGTTGGGGGGCGGAAGGGGGGCGAAGTGTCTGACTGGGAGGACACAGGCCCCCGGTGGCGTTGTTACTGTTGAGATAGTCACGCTCTTGTTTGTCTTCGTAAATGAAAAGGTAATTCTGAGTGAGCTATCCCACAGGAAGATCACTCCCGTTCTCATGCTTTTCACAATATCCACTATACCCTGTCTCGGTTATCTCTGGAGCAAGCGAACGAAAACAAGTCTCTGCGCAAGTGGTGACACGAGACAGCTCCACCAATGAGTACGCGAGAGGGAAGGGTCTTGCGTGAAGGTGGGGGGTGGGGAGTGACTGCATTACTAGTCTTCGAGCAGCGTGTAAGATAGGGAGCCCGAATTTCGTCCTCGGATTTCTCGGCCCTGTTGCTAAAATCACATTCGGCGCCAAGACGCCAGCGTTAGGGAAGGTAAACAGATACATTTGTGAAAATTTTGTGCTCAAGGCAGTTTATGATCCGGTATATCGAAGGGTGTTTGCGTTGTGTACCGTCAAGGTCTCTTGTTGAAAAGATAGAAACCGTCATGTTAGTTTGAGGCTCGTTTCTAATTTCGTCCCCTCTGACCATCCGTCAACAAGCAACGAGTCCGAAGACCAGCAGTTCACAGTCAATTCTAAGGATAGAAGACGTGTTCAAGAGATCCAGCCTTCAACATCTGCTCGAAGGGGTTCAGCAACCGTCGTCACAAGCCTCCGCCCAAGAAAAAAGAACTTGTGCTGCCAAAGGGCTCCAAACAAAAGAGCATCAAACCATCCTCCACAAAAACCAAAGCAGAAACCACCAGCAACAATGACTCCAGTAATGACATTCATTCATTGATTGATTTGGTGTTTTAAGTCCACTTTATGCACAGTAAGGCTAATCGGGACTGGACCTACAGTTTAAAGTGGAATCCGAACCACTATGTGCCTCCACCGGGTATCGAACCCGGGACCCCTTGAATACAAAGCCACTGCACCACTGCACCATCGAGGAGGCCCAGTAATGACATTCAATATGACGACTCAACTCAACTGAGGACAGCAACAGTGACTATGTCACGTCTGTGAGAAAACATATTCCGCAGATAGACGTGGCGAAACATGGATCAGCTGCACAAAATGTTTCATATGATTCCACGAAACATACTGGGGCGCCAAAAACTGTGTGCAATTTATTTGTGATATTTGCTTGGAAGGCTAAAGGCTCATCTCACAAACAAATAATAGCTTATTATGCTACATTTATGTTTTCAGTTAGCTACATTCGACTAATTATGTTCACTTTTGTAATTACCTTCTGTACGTAATATGAATACCTTGCCAAATTATTATTACCTTCTTTTTTTCCACCTTGTTTAGGGAGACGAAATTAGGCACGCTTCTTTTTGGTTTTGTGATATGCGAGTACTTTTTAGATAATTTTTTGGTACTAACAATTCATTATACAGGCGCTTTGGCTTGGATTCCAGGTAAAGAGATAGACGAAGGTAATATGAAATTTTGGAGCTCTTACGTCATTTGATACGGTCTCCAAGTACACAAACGTGACGAGTAGGGGACGATATTTGAGCCCCCTACCTTACTTCTTCGCTCTGCCCACTCGATTTTTCCCCTTTTCGGACGCTATGCGCGGCCTTGCTCTGCAGATAACCGAGGCAGGGTATGGAGAATTCAATGACAAACTCTATTTCTCAAAAAAGTCGAAGATAACTGCAATAGTATTTCAGAACCCAATATTTACAATAAATACAAATGAAACTTTAGTACATCATTGTTTTCATTCATTTATTTGCCATGGAGTTATTATTATTGTGATACAATGCTTGCATTTGTCATTCCAAGGTAACAATTCCATGTTTGTTTTTTTGTTTTGATTTGTATCGAAACGTATCTTGGATACCATAAAAATGAACCTTTAAGTGTGTTATATAAAGTTCACCAAAAGTCAAATAATACATTTGCACACGTCGCCTCAACCTTTCTTCATAGCTGTTTCCAATCCTCGTGTTTGGAGGCATAATGATTGACTGACTGAAATGGCGTTTTAAGTACACTTCATGCCCAATAAGGCTAATATGAGACTGAACCTACAGTTTGAAGTGAAATCCAAACGACCATGTGCTTCCACCAGGCATCGAACCCGGACCCCTTGAGGCATAATTTGATTTTTTTGTGGATGATCATTCTTTTCGTAGAGAAGGTAACATTTTAGTAATTTTAATATATTGTTCTGTTTAAATTGTTTTTTAGAACTTTTAGTTTTAAAAATGGGTAACATTATCGTATGGGTAAAACGGATTCCTTCAAATTTCCAGGAGAAAGTACTTACGGAAATCATTTTCTTGAGCGTTTTGGAAGTTCCTGAATGTAGATTTGATCCATTTTAATGTGAATGCGTGTTGTTTTCTGCGAAAATCTCTGTCCGACACGCTGTTTCTGCTCACGCCATTTGCTTTTCGCATGAGAGTGCAATGTTCCGTGTGTTAAGACGATGCAACCCCGTAGCCAGTGTTTCAGCCTCGCCGTGTTTTCACTAGAACCACCTGTCGAGTTCGGAACAAGCCATTTTTCCCGAATGGGTGTCACTTATCGCACAACATTGTAGCAACATTGTGTTCCGACGTCACAGGAGAGAGCTGTTTTTACAATTTTTCTTTGTATTTATGCTAATGGAACCTAACCTAACAGGCCTAACCTAACCACGTAGGCATTCCTCGTCTGACGTCAATATTCAAGGTTGCAAGATGGTTGTGCGTAAAGGAAGAGCATTAACCAATTTCGAAAGAAAGATGGTTCCGACCCGAATAGGTGTCACTTATCGCACAACACTCTAGCAACATTGTGTTCTGACGTCACAGGAGAGACCTTTTTCATGTTAGGCAATACAAAGGTAACGCATCTCTTAGCGAAAATAATAATTTTTTATTTGTATCTATGCTAATGGAACCTAACCCAACAGGCCTAACCTAACCACGTAGGCATTCCTCGTCTGACGTCAATATTCAAAGTTGCAAGATGGTTGTGCGTAAAGGAAGAGCATTAACCAATTTCGAAAGAAAGATGGTTCCGACCCGAATAGGTGTCACTTATCGCACAACACTCTAGCAACATTGTGTTCTGACGTCACAGGAGAGACCTTTTTCATGTTAGGCAATACAAAGGTAACGCGTCTCTTAGCGAAAATATTATTTTTTCTTTGTATGTATGCTAATGGAACCTAACCTAACAGGCCTAACCTAACCACGTAGGCATTCCTCGTCTGACGTCAATATTCAAGGTTGCAAGAGAGTTGTGCGTGAAGGAAGACCATTAACGAATTGCGAAAGAAAGATGGTTCCGAATTGCTGTGTATGGACAATGAACGTGGTAAATCGCAAGGTTATTTTACAAGTTCTACACGTAAATGCGACGTATTAGCATAATTTCAAATAGGGGCACGAAAGTAGATATTTTCCGGTGAACGAGGTTGCACCACTGCATAAATCGACAAAACACTCTCACAACGCCCCCTAATCCAGTATGCTATCACGGCCATAATGTGTTACAGATTCGAAACAACAAGTAAGAGTAAGTACTCGTAAATAGAGAAAATAAACATTATCTTAGTTAGAAATGCATTATTTCGCCTTAAGAAATGTTCCACAACGCGTTAGCAATGTAAAGAAGTCCGAAATATATGATTCGTAGGTGTTTCACCCATACGATAATAGTACCTAAAAATGCACTTTGATTTTAAGTATTTGCATTTTTGTTGATTTTTCTTCGCTTTCTCCAGTAGATATTTATCATGTAATAGAAGGATTTTTCTTAGAATAGTAATGAATGGATTTCAATTTGATTTTTATGAATTTAATTAAGATTTTCGTCATCTGTGCAACGTATTGTCAGTAAGCGAACTACAGGCTTTAGCTCTTCTACAGCAAATATAATTAAGGTAACTTGTACATCACGTTAGCACGTTAGTACCAGATTAAACTGTTGCAACAATGCTATATAAAACAAATGATTGATGTAATTCAATGATACACGGGTGCGCTAGCTATGTGTTAAAACGGAGAACCAAGCCAGGAACACAAGGTTATATTGTATTAATTTTTGGGAAAAACGGATGACCGACCAGACTCGAAAATGCGACTCGGTCACACCGTGTCATTGCTCTACTGCCGACGTGATTAGCATATCGCGCTATTGCGCCGGTGTTCCTGAATTCGAATCATGGCTTGGCATTGGTCTTGGTGAATGTACCTTCATCAATTTCATTACATCACTCTTATCTTCGCGATTAGTCAAAAGTGGCTGGAAAGCGATGTAAAATAAACCCTACCAATCAATCATTGCTCTACCAAATGAGCTATCAAGCCAAATCTGCTCTCTCCCGAGGTTTCGATTCTCCTGTTTTAACTTGAGAGTTTCTAAATCCACATAATATTAATAACAATAACGGTAATCTTCAAATTTCTAGACGTATTATTGGAAACTTTTAAATTTATTTTTTAAACTCAACCAGGAAATTTCTTTACCCTCCATAGAATGTAAATTAAGGATAAGGTAGCCTACATGGAAAAACACGTTTGATTCAAATTATAAAATCAGGTATCATTGCCTAAAGCTTGGCGTACATAGATCCAGTCAGTTGTATTCTATCCCGGAGATCTCTGGAGCAAGGCCGCGCATACCGGGAAAAGTGAGTGGGCTGAGCGATGCAGTGCAGGTTGCTGAGAAGACTGGTAACTGCAGTCGCTTTTGACCCCTACATGCAATCCTGTTCCCTCGCAAGTGTTAGCTGGTCGAGTTCCTCGAGTCAATACCTGCGCAGCGACTTGCTATCGTTCGCTCACTCCATGGATATCCGGGACAGAGTATAGGATGGTGGTAACTCACTGTCGGGTCGGTACCGTGTGCGCATCGCCATCTTCACTGTGGAATTGCTTTGTCGTTTCTGGCCAGCTCCGTGTGCGCGTAGTTAACGGGTGGGCGATGGAGGGTTGCTGGAATGGCGGGCGGGGGATTACTGTAGTATGCTCTAGGGTTCATCCGAAAGAGGGCCTGAACAGCACCATCCTATTGCCATATGACAACTTGAGTGGTGTGGGCGGGTTTGGGGCGGGAGGGAGGGCCCCGTGGCAAGTTGGTTTTATGGCCGTGTAAGTTTTAAAAGTTGATGTTTGGAGCTTACATGTTCATATAAGTGAACTGCAATGATGTGGTTATCGGGTGGGGGGTTGGCCGCGGTGGGATGGGCGGAGCGTAATAGCCCTTAATTTTTATGTTCGCGCTGAGAACATCAACAGGGTTATTATAATTTCACGAGCGGAAGATGGGTGTACTACCACTGCTGTTGGTGATCGGGTTGTTCAATCACACATGGCAATTTAACGTTTCTTAAATTAATTTGTACCCTTAGAAGTATCATCGCCGAAGTATTTTGGTTGCTTCGGTGGTGATGTCTACTATACTATCAATTTGTGTAAGCTTTTGAAGAGCTTGTCGTTTTAAATATAAATATAAATTACGAGGGTGGGCAGGAGGGATTAATTTTATAGTGGGCTAAAGCCCACCATCGCCTCATGGTGGCGACACTGTCATTATATTTCTTAAACCTTCTATATATAAATAAAAGTCAGCAGATCAATTTGTTTGCATGACGAAATGCATCGGTCTTAATAATTCATTCCCCTACGAACTGCATTAATCGTATCGTCGGTGATAACACTGTATTGCCCACGTCTCTCGAACTTTCAGTACTGAGAGTCACGCATTCACATCCAGAAAATGGCAAAACAATATCATATCATCACAACAGAATGATACATTTTGTAGTGAACATGTATTGAACATGTTCAGTAAGAAATATATTATTCTCTTGTGATGTTACGATGTTCTCATTTTTTCAACTTCTGTGAGATCGTGACGATAATGATGAAGAAGAGGAGAGAGAGAGAAAGAGGACGAACGATGAATTTGAGGAAAATGGAGATACAATTCACACGAATACTCTTCAATATTTTTTTTACACAATCACAAAAGCACCGATCCCGAAATTCGCAAAATCTCCTTAATTAACTCTCCTTATCCATGGTGACTCACGCGGCGCCGACAATTTAATAATTAATAATACGCAAAACAAAAGCGAATATATGACGGCAGTGCTTTGACGTCGGACGCGTCATTCTTTCAAAAAGGGGAGGAAGAACCTTCGCCTTCGCATCTCTCTGTCTTGGCGCAAATGAGAATTGCGTTGACGCTCCGCCATCACGCTCCACACTCGATTCCCCTTCCTTATTTTGGACAATGATAATTGCTTTACGGTCCCAAAGCCAGCTTGTGGTAAAGCAGTTAGAGATACTCTTTTTAGGTGGAATCTTACGTGACGCCATCTCAGGAACGGGTGACTGAATGTAGGCAATTAGGCCGAAAAACAAGAAAGAAACCTGCCAACGTTGCGTTGTGTTCACCAGAAAGAGAACCGTATCGTACCCAAGGTATTGGGTAGGATGTATAAATTCTTAGCATAGTAGGAAACAGAGATAGGAATGCTGAATAAGTAATCAGGCAAAGGTCGGGTGATTGACTTGGAAGTCGTATGTGGCATGAGTGTTGGAATTGTCAGGAGGTGTGATCAGTTGGCGAGAATAGGAGAGAGAGTAAGGTCTGCGGATTGTGAGAGAGGAGCAAAGTGGAGAACGATTATTGGACGATGGTGTGTGACAAGAGACAAGTGATAGTTGAGAGGACAAGCTAGGAATAATCTCCATATATTTGTAAGGCAAGTAATATCCTTTCCTTAACCAATCCATATCGGTTCAGTCATGGAGAGTATAAAACCCATATTTAATCTAAGCTAATTTCTATCGCCATTCCTTTAAAAGGTAACCTCTTGCATTTGTCACATTTAGGCCAAGCGAGTGATAACCATCTGAGAGATGAATAACAAATAACTACATCACCCAATTAAATCTAGAGGTTCTAGGTTCGATCCCAAACGCAGCATGGGAGTTGCGTTACGTGGTGGAGGCTGCTTAGGGCTTCTCCCGAAATATGATGAAAATAATAGAGCCTTTTAGCTTTTCAAATTAAGTACGGGAGATATGGCGCCGGAATTTTCACTTGTTAGCGCTTCACGTTGTGTTAATTATCAATTGTTATCAAAGATCAAGAAAAGAAAGCAAAAGGTAGGCCTAGCAATATGCTACGCGGTAAGGCGCAAATAAATAAGAGTAGAGTTTCAACTAGGTTATTCGGCGATTGGCTTGTGAAAAGATGAGAATTAACATTAGGATGTTGCAAAAAGGTTGGTTAAATATTTTAAAGATGTGTTCGGTACTGTCGTCACTCTGTTACGCGATTGTTGAACCTAACTTATCAAATTTCCGGGAGAGTAAACAATTGAATTGCTGATAATGTCCTGTCAAAGCCACGGGGGATGAGAAAAGAAAACAAGCAACTTAGTGCTAATTTGAAGCTAATCAAGAATTTTTCCTGCGCATAGGCTAATCATAAAATTATGGCGCAATCTAGATTTATCCACCCCAACATTCTCGAAACTATCCAGTTTCAAGGTAACATTCACGAGGATGTATTAAAATTCATTGACAAATTTGCAAGTTTAGCTATTCTTAATGAGTGGAATGACTTAAAGAAAAGGCAATTGCTACCGGCATTTTTGGCTGATTCAGCATTGGAATGGTTCAATACTTGGAGTCGAACTCAGGAAGCACAGGATATAGATTTTGTAACTTTAAAAACTAAAATTGTGGAAGAATTTACGGAACGGGGGATACTTTTCAATTAGAAGAACAAATCAGATTACGCTTCCATCAGGAAAATGAACCTGTTTCAAAATATGTGAGAGAAAAACAGTTATTGTTATTAAAATTAGATCCTGCCATGGAAACTAGTGAGCAAATTAAGCAAATAAGCGGGGGTTTACAACCTAACTTTATGAAAGAAGTTTATAACGGAATATGATTCAGTGCATGAAATGTTACGAGACCTGAAACATGTTGAACAATTCAAATATCTTGTGCAAAAACGTAAAATTCTAGAAACTGAATGTGAGACAATGAAAGCTCTGTCGTATTCTGAATCGAGTCGAGCCTACATGCCGACTCAGCAAGCTATCACGTTGCAGCGCACGGTCAATGATCATGTTGACATAAGTTATTCTCAGGCTAATCGGGAGATCGAGGAAAGATTAAATGCACTACAACAAGACCTTGATCAATTACAGTCGAACGCGGGACTCCAGTCTCATGAGTCAGATTTAGTTTCGCAATTTCAGAATCTTGAGGCTAAAGTAAATGCACTTGCAGAACATCGGAAAAAAACATTCATTCACTGAGTCATCATTCTCATATACAGTTAGAGAAAATGAACATAGAGATAGAAACAATAGGAGAACCTATTACCATAATAGTAATCATAGAGCTCAGAATAGAAATACTTGGCATAACAACCACAATGATAATCTCGACACACAGTCACAACGCTCGCATAGGGGGCGATGGCGCAATGACGGTAACCCTCGATTTCAGCGTTCGCATTTTTCATCTTCATCGCGGCGAACATTTTTGGAGCAACGACAGGGGCGTGAAAATCCAAATACCCATACTAATCAGGATGTAAATACAAATCACTCTACTTTTCGTAAGAACAGAAGCAATTTTAAACGAGTAAGACCTGCATACGACGGGGACCTAGGTGTAGGGTCTTCGGGGAAAACTAACGATCTCTACTTTTCCTTCTGAAGATCTGATTTACATCAATGTGAAAGTAGATGTAGTAGTAGAAAGTAGTAGATGGGGAAATTCGACAGTTCATTCTGGATAGTGGAAGTCAAATTTCGGTAACGGGAGATAAGAACATACCAGTCAATGCCAAGCGATTTAATATAAATACTGCGATTAGAGGGGTCACTAATAGTCAACTGACGGTTAAGGAAATTGTGTTACTACCATTTTCTATACATAACCAAACATTTGTTCATCCATTTAGAATCGTTAAGGATTTTAATCAAGTTACCATATTAGGAAATGATTTCTTGAAGGGACAAAAGGCTAAGTTAGATTTTGAGGAAAATAAGCTTACCTTGCATAGATTTGGCACACCTCCTAGAAACCAAATTAAAAATGAGAATAAGAAAGCTTTTGACGTGTCAATCAAAGTTTCCCATTTATTACAGCATGTTTTGCAACCAGAATTTGTAGCTGCTAAAAAGATAAAAGTGAAACCCAGGACACATTTGTGCATTCCACTGAAATTGGCTAATTCATATGACAAAGATAGGACACTCTTGGAACCGACCTACAGTTTCAAGAGAAAACGGGATTGATGGTTGCCAGAGCAATTATTAATCCGGATTCGAATCTCATTTGGATCACAAATCCTTTAAATTATAATGTTACAATTAAGAAAGGCACTATTATCGGGAAAGCTGAAACATGGGATAGGCCAATGATGAGTAACAATAATGATGAGAATAAGGATGAAATTGGTGAACAGGCACAGGTTTTTGCGACGGAAGAGTCAGGGAACGTCAGTGACGCACGGGCGGACCCTAGTCGGTTTGATGTGAATCCGAATTTAGAACCCCAGCAAAAGGAGCAACTTTTGGCTGTTTTAATGAAATATCCACATGTTTTTTGCGTGGTCAAAGGATGATATAGGTAAAGCCACGAATTATAAACATAGAATTCAACTAAAAGATGACACAGAATTTCACTTAAAATCCTACCCGATTCCAGTCCACCTTCGTGATGAAATTAAAGATCAGATTGAGACTTTATTAAAGCAAGGTGTTATTTCTCCTACAAAATCACACTTTAACTCTCCAGTTATCCTTGTAAAGAAGGCAAAGGGGGGTTATAGATTATGCCAGGATTATCGCAGATTGAATGTATCGTCTGTATTTGACGCTCTGGGTGTAAATAACATCAATGAAATATTATACAACATGGGGGGCAAGAAATACTACTGTACGGCAGACTTGAAGAGCGGATTCTTTAATATTCCTCTCACCGAGGACAGTAAGAAATATACAGCATTTACAATACCAGGAATGTCACAGTATCAAATGAACGTCGTGCCACAGGGCCACGTCAGTTCATCAAGTGCGATGACTCGTTGCATTCACCTAGCGTGCTCAAATTTGGATCCCAATCACTTTGCCCATTATGTGGACGATTTGTTTTGCTTTGGAAATACCTTTGAAGAAATGATCGTAACTCTGGAGAAAATGTTACAATGTTTACAGGCCGCGGGATTGAAGCTTGCAATAGAAAAATGTCACTTCGGATACACTGAGATTATTGCTTTAGGACATAAAATTTCGAAATTTGGCTATCGGATCAATGACAAAATCATTGATTCTATCAAGAAATATAAGACACCGACAACTGTTAAACAAGTTCGCACATTTCTCGGATTAACATCTTATGTCAGGAAGTTTTTAAAATCATATTCCGAGATGGCACTTCCCTTGCAAAAATTGATAGGAAAAAAGAAGAAATTTCTCTGGGGGGAAGAACAGCAAACTGCGTTTGAGAGGTTGAAAGAAGCTTTACTTACAGCTCCTGTATTGATGGCATATGATCCATCAAAAGAAGTAAGGGTATATACGGATGCAAGCAGTAAGGCTATTGGTGCGGTGATTTTACAACCGAATGCGAACGGTGATTTTCAGCCTATTTCCTATTGCAGTAGATTTTTAAAAGACCGTGAAACTCGACTTTCAACCATCGAGCAAGAATTGTTGGCAATCATATACGCATTTAAGTCATTCAGATTCTTTTTACTTGGGAGACATTTCGAATTATTTACCGATAACCAAGCAATCACATTCATTCAATCCTCAACGCAACTTTCAAACAAATTATTTAGATGGTACACGTTGATGGCCGAGTTCGATTTCACGCCAATTCACTGTAAAACTACACAAAATATGGCGGATGCTATAAGCAGAGAGACAGAACATGATCCACAGTCTGAAGACGAGGAGCTTCCAGAGCCACGTACATTGTTATTGTTAGATGAGACAATTGATGTTGCTATACACCAACGAGAGGATTCTAATTTTGGAAATATCATGAATATTTTGGAAGGAAAAGAAGACGAGGGGGGCAACAACCCACCTAACCCCTCCCTGCAGAGGCAAGCTTGCTATTATGTTATGGAAAATGGACTTCTTTATAGACAACATGAACTGGGAGCTACGACTAAAAAATTATTATGCATACCGAAGTCACTTCGCAACACTGTTATTGAGACATTGCATAGTTTACCAGCTGGAGGAGCGCATTACGGCTTCACTAAAACATACAAAAATGCACTGGATAGGATTTACTTTCCATTCATGAAGAACCATATTCAGAAAATGGTCAAGGAGTGTGTAATTTGTCAGCAGAATAAGCGCATAAAAGGAGCGCCATATGGAGAACTTTTAACGTTCAACTCACAGAAACCATTCGATAGAATCGCTTTAGATTTTAGCTGACCGTATCCACCAAGTGGTTTGCTCCGCCATAAATATATACTAAGTGCAATCGATCATGGTACTCGATTTTTAATTGCTCAATCAGTAGCAGATACTTCAAGTGAGACAGCAGCTAACTTCCTTTTTGAAAATGTAATTTTACGCTTTGGATGTCCTTCTCATATAGATACGGACAGGGGTACTTCATTCACAGCTAGTTTATTTAAAGAACACAATTTAATTGGATTATTGGAACGATCACATGCTATTTTACAGGGACTTATGAAAAACTTCGTGAACTCAAAACACACAGACTGGCTTTTATACTTGCAATCGGCCGTGTGGTCATACAATGTTAATTACCAGGAGAATTTGAAGAACAGTCCATTTTTTCTTCTTCATGGATTTACGCCTAGATTAGTCTGGGAGAGCGGACTACATTTAACGCCCAGTATGAATGTAAACAACGAGATGAGATTCAAGATTCTCGAAAAAGCACGAGAAGGAGCTTATGAGTCTCTACAGAAACGCCACCGACAAGCAAAAAAGTACTACGATAAACGTCATCAGTCCATTGAATTTACGCCAGGAGAATTGGTTCTAGTATACGATGGCAGTCATCGTGTACACACCGCTAAATGCTTCTCGGGAGTATATAAAGGACCTTGTAACATTATAGCAAAAGAAAATCCCAATGTTTACAAAGTGGAATATAAGACAAAACGGGGACAGACAGTCGTAGACTCTATTTCGGTCCAGAGATTGAAGAAATACTATGCTTCGGAACACGGTAGCGGCGATGAGAATGTAAATGGTGATGATGAGACTGAAGAACATGAACAGTCAGGAGTGAATGAGTGAGAACATACCTTTGTAATGACCCCGAGTTTGCCATTACTTCGTGGTTTTATATTATTATATTTTATATTATTATTATTAGTTGTATTATACAGTTAATAATTCATATATATATATTCATAAATATGGCCGCCTTTATAATCAACATTATACACATATCTACAAGTATGAAAAGCGGCAAATTTAAGCAATTTACATAGTTTCAACATTAATCGTTTCATTTGCTTTTAAATGTTCTAAGGAGTGTTATAAGTTTCATTTTGATCAGTGAATTGAAGCCGAAGTTAATAATTTCTGAGTTAAATTCCGTATATCTATTTGTTGTTTCATGTTTCTGGCAAACGCCGTTCGTTTCTCTTATATTTTGAAAGCCATTGTTGATGTATTTAAATTCTTGTGGGGTGAGAAGATCACGTGCTTTTCATTGCATTGTTGCCACCACATACCTAAATTCACTGTGCCAGATTACTGTACTTTTCTAATATATTACTGTTGGCTTTTATAGAACTTCCTAGTATTAAAAGGGTTATTGTGTCTGGTAACACTGTGTAACTGAGGAGGTGTTTTAGCCTTCCAGGAAAACGGTTAGTAGTCGCGCGGAGAGATTTGAAGTAGCCAGAGGTGCTTCGCGTTACGGAAAAGATAGGCTTACGCATCTCGTGCTGTACCGTTCAAAAGTATTTGAATTGTAATTTTCGTATTACATTATATACGTGCGTATCTATAATAAACGTAAAATTGAACATATTGCGGTTTTTCTTTATTTCGAAAGTGTATTTCGTACTTGTGGATACCTGCATCACTCGTGGGTTGTCATTGGACTTCACCTGTGGATCCAAGGGGAAGGAACGCAGTAATTCAGCCCGATCCCTGGGATTATCCAGCATGCTCTGCTGAGCTTATAAGGTAAGTGTACTGGTGAAGTGCACCGCTACGTGGGACGTAGCAAGTTTTGGCGCCACATCGCGGGGCTCGTGAAGAGTGAAGATTGTCCTTTCTCTCATTGTGTGAAGTGCTTCCCAGTGGTCCCGAGTGTTTTGTGTCCTCCCAAAATTTATACCACTTTCCCAGAAGATGGATAGGAAGAACCTAAGGAGCCAATCACGCAGCGTAGTACAGGAGACGACAGCGGCGTGTTGCAGCACTACTTGGACAGAAGAATCTGGATACCGATGTCAAAATTGTGACAGGTTATTCCACACTGGGTGTGTGGCACGAGCAGAGACTGTGGTCGGCGAGAATGACAAGGAGTTGCTGTGTCAAACGTGCTTTGAACAGAGGATGCGGCCGGTGGAACCTGTACTAAACACCGTGTCAGTGATCCCGGATTGGATAAAGGCCGTGATGGAGAGACAGAATCAGATGATTGCTGCAATTGCTGAAAAGGAACGTGAGCGGGAAGAAAGAGACCGGCAACGACAAGAACAGTTCGTCAGCGCTATGGAACAGAAGGAACGTGAGCGGGAAGAGACCAGGTTAGCTCAGGAACGTGAGCGGGAAGAGACCAGGTTAGCCCAGGAACGTGAGCGGGAAGAAAGAGACCGGCAACGACAAGAACAGTTCGTCAGCGCTATGGAACAGAAGGAACGTGAGCGGGAAGAGACCAGGTTAGCCCAGGAACGTGAGCGGGAAGAGAGAGACCGGCAACGACAAGAACAGTTCGTCACCGCATTATCGGAAAAACAAAGGGAGAGTAATGAACAGATAGCGGGAAAGTTTGGTGACATTATGCAACAACTAAGTGCTCTTCCTATTCAAATACAGCTTACATCTGAACGTATTGGGCAAGTCGAAGAAGCACAACAGGGTCTAGTGTCCAAGCAGACTGTCCTTGAGTCCGATGTAGGCGTGTTGAAGGATCAAGTGACTGAACTTTCGCAGGACATTTCTGGTCTGCGGACCCAGCTAAAGGAGACTGTGACGGAGACCCACACGAACCTACAAAACGACATTGCAGACCTTCGGCAGCGTGTGACAAATTTAGTTGTTCGAGAGGAAACTGTTACCCCTCCCGTAGGCGAAAACATGGGCCACAACATTACCTCGTCGCCCCGTCGCATTGCAGAAATGTACGTACAACAGCAGTCCTTGCACATTGAGAGAGATCATCGACCTTCTTTGCGCGAGTCCGTTGTACCTGCTCGAGAGACAGTTCGGGTTGGACAGTACGACGTTGACGAACGACGAGTAAGAGATGAAGTGTCCGATTCGGATAGTGCCCCTTTAAGAGAGTGGAATCTTCGTTTGCCACGCATGACAGACATAAATCAGTTACCAAAATTTGACGGAAACATTGAAGCGTACTCAGCGGAAAAATATCTGACAGACCTAAACCTTAGCTTTCACCTAATGCATGTACCTTATGAGTGTCGAGTAGGTTTGTTGTCTCGAATCTTTGTGGGAACGGCTGAACATTGGCTTTCAGCGAACCGTGACCAGTTCCGAAACTATGAGGACTTTTGTGAACAGTTCCGGGCACAGTTTGCTTCCCCGGAAGCTAAACAACGACAACTTGCTGCTTTGCGACGGCGTCGTTATTCTAGGCAAACTAATTCGTCCATGGAAAGTTACGCCTGGAGTACCTACGCTGCTTTCAAGAACTTGTCTGACAGTTTACGAGAAAATGAAGTGGTGACTTTGATAATCGAACAGCTCCCTTTTCGAGTGCGACATCTGTGCCTTGCCAACGCTCCTAGGAACATTCGTGACCTGACAACATTTCTTAAAAGTTACGAAGTGTGCGAAGAGCCGATGGGTTGGCAAACGTATGACAACACGGCTGGCGTACGACGACAGGAAGACTCTAACTTTCGTCGTACACAAAATAACCGAGCTCCACAAGTAAGGATGGTAAGACAAAATAACCGTCCTAACAATCAAAACCAAAATTCATTTCATCCGTACAATACTTCTCGACGGCAGAATCAACAGAACCGGACGTCTCAAACAGATGAGCGGTCAGAAAGAACGAGGCAATGGACACCACCTGCTCGTCGACGACAGCGGTACAGGCCGAGCTACCAACGGTCAAGATCGGACTCTCCCCGTCATAACCCGATGGTGAACGCTGAAACAAACACTGATGAGCCGCCGTTAAGTCACGAACAGCAACAGGCCATAAATGACACTCGAAACTACTACTGGAACATGAATCAGGCAGGTGGGAATTCTCCGGAAAACTCTCACCTTGCTTAATTGATCAGCTCCGTGTTGGGCAAGGGCATCTTGAGGAGCTATCCCACGTTAGTGATTCGAGATCTTTTGGAGTGACCACGACGATTGATTTAACTGAAACTGAAAAGGCTGTGATCCGAGGTGCCGTATTTAAAATTCAAAAATTATCTTCAAATAGCACCACTCCGATCGTGAATAGTAACATCGCTGGACTTCCGGTATCTTGTGTCATCGACACCGGAAGCGAGGTATCATTGTTGAATTATGAAATTTGGGAACGTTTAGTGCAGAAATTCGGTGGTGTGACACTTACAAAGGAACCACAAGTTAGGCTGACAGACTTTACAGGAAAACAGCACGTACGTGTGTGTGGAAAACGAAAACTTACAATATCATTTGATGGACAGGAGGTTCAAGTGGACATTTTTGTGATCAAAAACATTCCGGCAGATATGTTTTTAGGAGTTCCGTTTCTGCGTGACTACAAGGCTAGTGTGGACTTTCAGACCGGTCAGCTGGTGCTTCGCCTCGATGATGAATCGTCCTTGTCTGAGAATGTGGTTTTTGGCGTGGGTGCGGGTGAGCAGGGGAGGGCTGTGCGCCGCGTTCGGTATGGCGGGTGGATGGCTGGTGAGGAGGGTTTGAGGTGCAAGGTCGATGAGAGTATTACTTTGAGTTTTTCAGAACGAAAGGAACTGTTAGATTTAATTTTAAAATATCAACCGACGTTTTCTGACAGACCAGGAACGGTCAAAGGACTGGAGTGTGAAATAAATTTAATAGATCAAATTCCTGTATTTCGGAAGCCTTATCCGATTCCCATTTCTAAACGTGCTGCCCTCAACAAAGAATTAGAACAATGGAAGCAGTGGGGAGTTATTCAAGAAACTATCTCACCATATTTAAATCCTGTACATGTAGTAGACAAGCCTGACGGATCACTTAGACCAGTATTAGATTTAAGGTTTTTGAACTCTAAGATCATTGTGCCTCGAAATCACGTACCTCCGATTGATGAAGCAATCCGTCAATTTAATGGTTCTAAATATTTCACTAGTGCAGATCTTGCCTGTGGATATCTACAGGTAAACATTAAGCCAGAGTGTCGAAAATATACAGCTTTTTCTGATCGTGGACGCTTATTCGAATTTCTGAAGATGCCCTATGGACTTGCAAACGCCCCAAGTGTCTTTGTGTATATTATGCATCAAATCTTTGGACCAGAAACTTCTGACTTTCTAACAGTGTACCTCGACGATATTCTGATCCATAGCCCTGATTTCAAAACACATCTATCTCAATTGGAGTTTGTGTTAAATCGTTTAACAGAAGTTGGGATGACAATTAAATTGAAGAAGTGCGAATTTGCAAAGAGTGAGGTGTGTTACCTCGGACATATAGTATCTGGTGACGGAGTAAGGCCCGATCCGAAAAAGAATGATGCAATTATAAAGTTTCCTGTGCCTAAGTGTCGGAAGGACTTGCGAAAGTTTCTAGGACTTGCCAACTGGCGTAGTAAGTTTATTTCAGGATTTGCTATTAAAGCGGAACCCTTATATTCTCTGCTCTCGAAAACCGTGAAGTGGAAGTGGTTAGAGGATCATCAGCTGAGCTTCGAACAGCTAAAATATGACTTAGTGAATCCGGCTGCTTTAGCGCAACCCGACTTTAACGTTGACTTTTGTCTTCAGTGCGACGCCTGCACGAAAGGTCTGGGATGTATGCTATTTCAAAAATGTGGCGATGACACTCGTGTGATTCATTACGCTAGCAGGAAACTAAGAAACAGTGAACGCCACTATTCAATTCATGAACTCGAGTGTCTTGCGATTGTGTACGGGGTCGATAAATTCTCTATTTATCTCAAGGGACGACCTTTCACCATCTACACTGACCACCGCGGGCTTGTCTGGTTAAGAAATTCACAGGACTTGAACAGCCGTCTGACCAGATGGTCATTAAAGTTACAAGCGTACCAGTTCCAGATCGTGTACGTCACGGGCAAGTCTAATCACATTGCAGACACCCTGAGTCGTTATGCTATCGATGAAGAAAATACTGTCACATCACCCGAATCCACTACTTTTCATATTAATTATATCTGGCATGTTCGAGAAGAAGAAGAAGAAATGGAAACTTGGGCTAACGCTCAAAATCTGGATACGTTCTGCTCCCAAATCATGACAGTTTTGCAGAAAACCTCTGAGAATCTAAGTCCCGGAGAAACGAAAGTGCAACAGTTATATAAAATGCATGGTGGCTTATTATTTAGAAAGATTGCAGGGGAAGAAGTACAATGGAAACTTTGTGTACCAGTTAGTTTGAAAACTAAAATCCTGGAACAAAATCATGACCACAAAGGACATTTTGGGATCAGTAAAACGTATAGACAGATTAAATACAGATATTACTGGCCTAAGTTGAAATCTGACACTGTAAAATATGTCAGAGATTGTGTCACGTGTGCGCGTACTAAAGTAGATAACTTGAAGTTACTCAAGGAAGAATTACATATCGCACCGAAGGCCCCTCATGAGCTATTGTCCATAGACATAATTGGAAAATTACCAGTTTCGCAAGGTTACAATTACTTGTTAACCATGATTGATGTAGGCACAAAATTTGTAAGTGCGTACCCTATGAAAAGAGCCACCACGCAAGAAATTACAGGAATCTTGACTAAGCAATATTTAGCACACTATCCTGTGGTGAAGGCAATAATATCCGATAGGGGAACTCAATTTACATCATCTATGTGGAAGGACTTTTTAAAATCCAAGGGAATTTCCTCTGTCTTTACTACACCTTATCATCCGAGCAGCAATCTTGTTGAACGTACTAATCAGGAGATAGTGCGATTATTGCGCCTTTATTGTCATAGAGATCATCAATTGTGGGCGAAATTCATTACTGATATTGTTTGGCTCCTAAACAATGCGATCTCAGAAGTAACCGGCTATGCACCGTCCGAACTATTCTTCAACCGGCCGTTACCCAACGACTCGCGCATTGCTGCATTTTGGCCAGAAGAGAAACAGGCAGACCAGAACATATGGAAATCCAAATTAATCATAGTCTCACAGCGGCAAACTTCCCGGAAAAATCTGAAGTTAAACTCCAAGAATGCAAGACCGTTGAAGTCCGGAGATCTGGTCTTTATGAAAACTCACAAGCACAGCTCTGCATTTCGGAAACAAATCCATAAGCTATTTGAAACCTATGTTGGTCCATACATTGCCACCGAACTTAAACACAACACAGCTGTTCTTCTACACCCAGACAACCTGACAGAATTTGCGAAGGTAAATTTGGATAATTTAAAACTTTTTAATTGTTCATCGGAACGGAGAAAACTTATCGTCCCGCAAGAACCCTGCGAGTGCGAGTAAACCTATTTTTTTCAATTGTTGTTTTGTTCTTTATATTACTCAATACTGTCGAACAAAAGAATCCATTGTTAGGTTGAAATGCAAGAAAAAAAAAAAAAGGAACTGAGAGTATAAGAAAGATATCTGTTTATTTCTCTTCAAAGCAAGAACGCGCTTTTTCTGTAAAAGCCTGTAACAATGAATGAAGCTTGCGACTGTAATTTCTGTAAATATTTGTATGTTTTCTTTTGTTTTGTTTTCTTTTGTGGAGAAGCATGACGGTAACAATGCATATAGATCCGTAACTTTTTCTCATGTTCGGCGATGGTTGTCAAAGTGCCGACAACTTTTCCTTTTGTAATTGTTTTCTGTGATTGTAGAACCGCTTGTATTTACGAATCGTATATGTTTCTAATGTAAGTTAAAACTAGAATATTTTGATTGTCAAAGAAAAACACGAATAACATATTGCAAGCTAAAGATTAAGCTCTGTGCAAATGTAAATTCTTTTGGAAGCTTATTTTGTAACAATGCTTTGAGTAAAAAAACAAGATATTTAAAGATGGAATGATTTTTTTTGTGTACAAGAATGGAATAGTACACTAACTTTGGTTTGTTATCTCCATAATCTGTTTATTGTGAATACGTTGCAAAACATTTGTGTAATCAATGTTAAGATACTTCGTTGTTATACGTTTTCTGGCACAGACAAGTTTTACATTTGTTTTATATAAAAAAAAAAATACTTTTCTTCGCTTTTCTCATTAAAGATTTTTTTTATTTGGAAGAGGGGGGATATTGTAATGACCCCGAGTTTGCCATTACTTCGTGGTTTTATATTATTATATTTTATATTATTATTATTAGTTGTATTATACAGTTAATAATTCATATATATATATTCATAAATATGGCCGCCTTTATAATCAACATTATACACATATCTACAAGTATGAAAAGCGGCAAATTTAAGCAATTTACATAGTTTCAACATTAATCGTTTCATTTGCTTTTAAATGTTCTAAGGAGTGTTATAAGTTTCATTTTGATCAGTGAATTGAAGCCGAAGTTAATAATTTCTGAGTTAAATTCCGTATATCTATTTGTTGTTTCATGTTTCTGGCAAACGCCGTTCGTTTCTCTTATATTTTGAAAGCCATTGTTGATGTATTTAAATTCTTGTGGGGTGAGAAGATCACGTGCTTTTCATTGCATTGTTGCCACCACATACCTAAATTCACTGTGCCAGATTACTGTACTTTTCTAATATATTACTGTTGGCTTTTATAGAACTTCCTAGTATTAAAAGGGTTATTGTGTCTGGTAACACTGTGTAACTGAGGAGGTGTTTTAGCCTTCCAGGAAAACGGTTAGTAGTCGCGCGGAGAGATTTGAAGTAGCCAGAGGTGCTTCGCGTTACGGAAAAGATAGGCTTACGCATCTCGTGCTGTACCGTTCAAAAGTATTTGAATTGTAATTTTCGTATTACATTATATACGTGCGTATCTATAATAAACGTAAAATTGAACATATTGCGGTTTTTCTTTATTTCGAAAGTGTATTTCGTACTTGTGGATACCTGCATCACTCGTGGGTTGTCATTGGACTTCACCTGTGGATCCAAGGGGAAGGAACGCAGTAATTCAGCCCGATCCCTGGGATTATCCAGCATGCTCTGCTGAGCTTATAAGGTAAGTGTACTGGTGAAGTGCACCGCTACGTGGGACGTAGCACCTTTTACCCTGTACGTAACTTCCTTTTCAGTACTCTGATGCACTAAATAAATTTTACATCTTGCAAATATTTTTTTTTAAACGAACAAACACTAAAATTATGTGAAATATTATTGGTTAGCCCTTAATAATTGCACGGAAGTGTAAAACTAGTTATTACCACACTAAAATCATTAGTTATAACTCGTAGATATCGAGGTTTCATAATAATGAACAACAAGTACAGGAAAGCGCGAAAATAATAATAATAATTAATATTATTGTATTCACGAATAGTGAACAAAGGGAATGAATGTAAGCAGCGCGCAAGAAATTTTCCTCAGGTTTCTGAATGCATGCAGAGAACCGATGGAAATAATCTTTTGTGAACTACAAAGGATAAATAGTGTAAGTCGATAATAGACTTTAGTATTTTTTATGAATAAAATGTGTTAAACATATTCGGTAAGGAAAACGAGAATTAAAATTCTCTATGATTTAGCGTGGTTAGTCAAAATAGGGTTTAAACAAGTACACATTTTAGTATTTCAATTGTTAAATTTAAGTAATAATTACATTTATAATTTTAATAACTAAATAAATTACAGAAATATGAGATTATCAGTTTTATAAGATTTAAATAACGTTAAATAAAGAGAACAGTTATAATAAGAGCTGACTAGGCATACAGCCAGTAAATTATTCAATTAAACGAGCTACAGATCAATAATAACTAAATAAGAATTGCGATAATAAGAATTATAATATAGATAATAATGGCAACGAAGAGAATAGCAAACATATTGAGTTCTTTGATATTTATAAAGCTTAAATAGAATGCATCACATGGAAATAATATAAATATTAAGATTACCTTTATAATTATACGCATTTTACATTGAGATTTAATTATTTTGTATATTTTTCTTACATTACTTTACATAAAAGCTAGATTTGAAATCTATGAAGAGTAATAAGTCAATTAAGAGCATAGGAGAAGTTACAGCTACGATCGTGAGTTATCAGCAGCCACTCGTCACATTTTATTAACAATTTAACGACACAGTCATGAGATGAATTACGACAGTTTTGAAGAAGTAAAGTATCTTTTATTAAACATGTAGACATTACATTGATCCATCTAATTTGGGATATTTCGTTCCAAATACGACTCGATTAGTTTATTGAATGTTATAATCAAGTTACTTAGAGTACTTCCTAATTTTTTTCCGCATGGTAGAAATTTCCCATCTTGTAAAATTTCCACTTAAAATTTCCCTCACATGTATTTCACACTTCTCGAAGCGATATCCAAAGTCAACTTCAAATGCCTTCATGGTAAAATGTCTTTCGTCAGCAAAAGGATAAAGTTCAACTCGGATGCAACGGAAATCCTTCCTCTTTAAGCAATGGGGCAACTTGAGTTACATTCAGAAAGACGGAACAACTGAAGAAATATGCAAGTTAGACATTCTATTCGTTTCTTGCGGCAACGATATCTACCTACATCGGTAGGAGCAAAATTCTCTCTTGACATGAAGTAACCAACACGTTGCAAATTAAACAGCAGATATCTCACATTCCACATTAGCCGGGGAACTGAATAAACTGCCGATAGAGCATTCTTTCAACTCAGGCTATCGACTTCAAGGATACAAAAGAACATGCAACTTTATGTCTGTTCAGAACGCTATTTCTTTGTGAGACAACATTTGGAATATAAATTGCAATTACGTTTTCATTTTTATGTCATTTAATTTTAGGTGATTATATATCTAGTTAAACACCACCAATTGTCAACTTTCATTTTTTTTCTCTCCATATTTTTTTGTATACACAATTGTATATTATTTTCCTTGAATATTCTTAGGCTGATTGCAATATCATTAAGGGAGAAAGAGTCAATAATGGACAACGAAATTTCGGATTTTTAGAATATTATTTTACGTATTCCAATTGTCATGGACACTATCACCAAGTTGTGTATTTTACAATTAATCTTTATTAATGACGTTATTTTTAACAATATCATACTAACAGAAGGACGATCATTCGACACATTATTTTTTTAGGTAATATTTGAAGTATTTCATTTCATTCAATTGTTATTTATAGATATTTTCAGTCAATTTAAGTATTCATATATTTTCAGAAATCAATTATACGTAATTTAAATTTTGCAGTAGTATACAGTATACACTCACAAAATCTTCAAGAGTATATACAGCATTACGTTCCATTCATATGTAAAGTTCAATTTGCTTTTAGTAATTATTAGTAGTTATATTTATTTATTTCTCTTCTCAAGATTGTAATTATATTTGTGTGTAAAGAATGGCATTAATTAGAATTTGGGTAATTTTTAGTAAGAGTAAATGTTATGATTGAATCGATACACCTTTTCAAATTCCATTTCCTCAAATATAACAACCCTCAACTACAAGATTTTTCATACTTGTAATATTTACAAGTACTACTTTCTTAAAATAAGGGTGACTTAGAGGCGCCCTTGTCTCAACAAAACCTCTACACATACCGACATATTAAGTTCTCTCACACACAACATTACACCGACGAGGAAATGCCAGTTCGGTATATGAAGCAAATTTCCTTCTCAAAAACCTACCTGAATTGCCTCACAGATAATTCAAATTTTAACGGTGAAATGAACATTTTAACAATATTATGAAACCATGTTAACAGTCCTCAGTTCAACTTTTTCACAGATGTCAACGTCTAGAGATGGTCACCAGCTAAAACCTTGGAGAAATAAGAAATCAACACGAATTACACCTGAAGGACGCAGAGGAATTATTTGTCCTACGATTTTTTTTTGAGAATTTCTCAAGATTTTTATTTCTGAGATCTTTCTTTTATTTTTTCGACACATGGAAACAGGAATTACAATTAGACCTTTCATCAATTTTAATTACGCAGTTCAGCGAAATCAGTTGATAAGCACCAAATCGTTTAACACGGATCTCCTTCATTCTATTCTAATTAACTCCTACTGAAGTCAAGTAGTAGTGAGACCTGATATTCAACGCTGATAATACATACATTGATTTGAAGGAATATTTACATACAACTAAATACTTCACATTCACAATTCGACGATATGCAGTTCTCTACTGTACGTTTTCATCAATGACAATATTTGTAGCTGCAAAGTTAATGCATCAAAGTGAAAAACATTTTTCACGGCCACAAGGAACTAATATATACATATATACGTGCTTTGGTTCAAGAAGAAACTTCATTGCTATGCGCAGACTATTAAGTGACGATAACAAGAGTAAAATTATGGTATTTTACTTGAACTTTTTGTGAGAATCAGGATAACTCAAGGATTATTTTATGGACAAATGTTAGTGCTGTGATTTTATCTATCGAACACTATTATATTCTTATTTTCAAATACATAAATTCATGTACATATATTATTATTCAAGGACAGTTATTGATACAGTGTATATATTTTGATTAACTTCAAATTTTCTAATTAAATATTTATTGTGATAGTTGACATATATTATAAATAAAAACGACAGCGATATTTAAATGATACAATAAAGTAAGAGACGGTGAAATTTACATCGATAATGACATATGTGTGCAAGTGTAACTCGGATGAGTATCACAAACGTTGCTGATTTTGTAAATATTAACTTCCAAATACATAACAGTGTTGTACAGTGTCAGTGCTTGCAGGATCGATTACACTACTTCGCTAGTGTGTCATTGAGACATAAATTTTGACAAGATCCATTTTTGTGGAACAATGCTTTTATAATTTTCTCACGTGGTGTCAGAGTGTTGCATGCTTATGCACGGACTTCGCTACGTCATCATGTAGTATTGGAACTCAGATGTGTAGCATAAGCCTCTCAATGAATACGCGCACGAGCAGATTGTCAAGTTAGCATAACAAACTCACGTGCCAGTGTTTACCTTTTATATGCTTTACGCAGACATGTATTTTTTTCTTCTCTTTGTTTCTATCGGGACTCGTGATACATCTGTATTTTCAGGACCTATATTATTCCATTTACATATATTCTGGGTAATGGTATGTTATTACAATATTTTTAGTACACTATATTTTATAATAAAAAAAATCTCTCCATAGAAAGGATCGATATGGAATACAACTTTAAATCTTTCATCTTTAGGTGAAAATCAAAGGATTTTCTTTAGGGGGTAGAGGAGCGTATCGTACCCAAGGTATTGGGTAGGATGTATAAATTCTTAGCATAGTAGGAAACAGAGATAGGAATGCTGAATAAGTAATCAGGCAAAGGTCGGGTGATTGACTTGGAAGTCGTATGTGGCATGAGTGTTGGAATTGTCAGGAGGTGTGATCAGTTGGCGAGAATAGGAGAGAGAGTAAGGTCTGCGGATTGTGAGAGAGGAGCAAAGTGGAGAACGATTATTGGACGATGGTGTGTGACAAGAGACAAGTGATAGTTGAGAGGACAAGCTAGGAATAATCTCCATATATTTGTAAGGCAAGTAATATCCTTTCCTTAACCAATCCATATCGGTTCAGTCATGGAGAGTATAAAACCCATATTTAATCTAAGCTAATTTCTATCGCCATTCCTTTAAAAGGTAACCTCTTGCATTTGTCACATTTAGGCCAAGCGAGTGATAACCATCTGAGAGATGAATAACAAATAACTACATCACCCAATTAAATCTAGAGGTTCTAGGTTCGATCCCAAACGCAGCATGGGAGTTGCGTTACGGAACACAAAAAATTGCCAACAATTGATATGCGGAAGAATTATGTAGCAAACATATTTTTACTGATAATCCGAATCCAAAATCAATTTTATTTATATCTCTTATTTTTTCTCTTACGGAAAAGTACAAGTTTACAACAATGCCGTTTTAAACTGATAACGATAAATTTCACAATCTCAACCATCATTTTCTGTCGTAAAACGCAATACACAAGCTTTCTCAAAGGATTTTACAAATATAGCATTTCTTTCCTCGTCGAGCTCGAACGGTAAAATAATTTGAATGCGTGCCTGGTAATCCCATGGTCGTCGGTTCGATGCTTGATCGGCAAAAGTTATGCGCAAAACCGGAAAGGAAAAATAGTGTAACGGGTAAAACGAGCCCGGCGACGATCCTATCCGCCGTAAATGAACAATTACATTCCCAATTGAAATTTAGAAAAAAAACGTGTGGAAAACTACCCGTGAAGAGAGATGAAAAAAAAATGCATGATATTTGGAAAACTTGACAGAAATCTATTCGCGAAATAACTAAGGCTGCCCGGACCAAAGAAAAGAACTACTTACATTTTTTAAGAAAAAAGCTCGGATCTAACAAGACCAATAACTCCGTCACTGCAATACTAATGCATCCGTTCGGGTTCGAATCCCGGTACGGAGTTGTGCAAAACCCAAAACCAGAACGTAAGCAGCGTTGCGCGGAAAGATTACAAATACAGAGACAGAACAGTTACACATTCGAAAATAAACAGAACGACCACTGCAACATCGATGGCCAAACAATGTTTGGACTTTATCCTTAATTGCAAGATCATATAAAGTCCTGCAGAGAGCAGCCACGTTGCGAGGAAAACAAAAGAACAAGCATTAAAATAATACTCAGCTTAATACAACGAAATAACCCAAAATGTATAAGCCTACTCGGACTCAATCCTATAATACGAATTATCAAAGTGCACAAAGCGCAGGCACGTTGCGCGAAAAGATTGTTTGATTGACTTGCTTTATTTTTCTTCGCTCTTTGGGCCACTTTTGGAAGATTGGGATGAGTGATGATATGATGAAATTAATGAATAGACACTCACAAACAACCATGCCCAGGCCAGGATTCGAACCCGGAACCCCTGGTATCGTAGCGCGATGTGCTAACCACTCCGCCACGTTGCGCGGAAACAAATTAACATCTTAAAGAAATATGAAATAAAGAAAATGTCAAAATAATTTAAATGACAAAAGCCAAAAGATACTAATAGCATATAACATGGTTCTCCACTGCAACAACGCTGACCAACAGCTCGGAACCAACCTTAGCTCGAGGCTAATCAAGACCTCACAGAGCGGCCACATTGCGGAGAATTACGTGCACTCTACTGAATCTGACGATGAAGATCAACTGCCTAGAATGGATAATAAAACTTTTCTCGAAGAGGCCTCATCTCCAGGAAAATATCAACTCGGGACAAGCGACGGCACATATTGACCTGTTGGGTGAGATGAGTCAAGACAAATGGGGTACCAGTTAGATATAGTGAAAACACATTTAACTCGTTTCTTTCCGAAATATTTACATTTGTACTTACCTTATATGCATAGCGGAACATTTTTCAACTTGGGATTATGTTTTTTACTGGAAAAAGCGTAATTTTTCACATTACAAGTATTTATTGGTCGTTGCTAATTCGCTTTCGTTACACACAATATGGCGGGAAAATCTTGACTCACGTTGTGTATCGTCAGCTGATATGCAGTGTTTCCAAACGTATGAACCGAAAAATGCCGTACAAACTATTCACAAAAGATTTTTAAGCGAAAATTAATCCACAAACCATTCACGGAAGGTTGGGTTAGGTTCAGTTAGGTTAGGCAAACAGAAAATTAAATTGAAAAAAAAAAAACGCTCACACGTCATCTGGTAAAACTATCGCGTGGTTGCCACACTGACAGGGGGTTACATATTCGAACGCACGGAACATTTGATTCACGTAGTCGACGGTAATGGTGGCATGAGCTATCGTGCATCGGAGATACATTTATGTCGAAAATGACATTATTTAGTGGCCGAATAAGTTGCAGGAATGGAAAAAACACTATTCCCAGCTTCCAAAAGTCCACAGGAACTCAATTCCAAAAGTCCACAGGAACTCAATTCCGTACGTACCTTCCCGTCATTTCTCCTGTAAATTTGAAGAAATGTGTTTTCACTATATCTAGCCGTCACCGACAAATGGATAATAAACCTTTTCCTGCCCCCACAAAAATAGGAAATAGTTAGGCTGGAGAGTTCAATGAACAAACCGATCTCTAACTACGCACTTTTTTTCTCAGAATTGAGACCGAACTGCACAGAATTTCACTGCTGCACTGTATATATAGGAGTGCTCGGATCAGCTTCGTAACTTTATCAACGTCAGTGCTCATTACCGAGCACTCGCCAAGCTAGCCAAACTCTAATAATCTCAAATGACAACTCAACATATTACGAAAGAAAACAAACTATTCAATACGGTCCATAATATTAATTACAAAAGAGGCAAACCTGCCAAAAAGGACGTGTCACCGTACGCTCCATTTCAAAGCAATTAACAGGCGCGTCGGTGTTCGAGAGCATCCTATCATTGAATGGTCAACTTCAATTCCTAATCTGAGAAAGAGTGTCAATTTGTAAGTGTGTCTTCTTAGATTTCATATAATGATCATCCATCGTCGTGATTCGCCTAGGAGATACAACGTAAAATAAAAATACAAACAAATATCGAATACAGCTTCAGAAGGTTCAATAAATATTAAAGATAAATGTATGAAAAGAGAACAGAATAATGAAGAATGTAGGTGTCAAAAATATAAAACATGTTTTACAAATAATAACCAAAATAGAAAATATATAGTCACAGAAGTAACTAATAGTATGTTAAGCTAAATAAATAAAGAAATTTCGAAGATTATAATGAACGTTACTAAATCAAGGAAACAAGTGACATGTATAAAAAACGCGAGTCAATATAAGGTACCAGAAACCAATATTGCCCAGTACCCAATATGGCCTATTTGCTGTTCCTAAGTAGTTAAATGCTTAATTCAACAAATTACAAATTACATTGACTGTTCGAATGACGTGACTGAACCTGTTGGCTGTTCCCGTACTACAGTAACTTTAAGACAAAGAAGAGAAATAGCTGAGCCTCATGATTGTGTTCTACGTGATCTAATATCGCATAGTCAAGATTTTACTTACTGCATCTTCCAAGTGATAGGTGTTTATATCTATAGTACATATTATGAAAGCTCCTAATTTGTACTTGACAACAATGTACTTAGTTTAGACTTTAACCTAAAGTACTGTTTATAACGAAGGAAAAAGAACACTATGTAAGGTGTATTCAATATGATCTCGTATATCGTGAAAGACAAGCGCAAATATGACATTTATTACCCGTGTGTTCGCGTAGTGTGTGTGGAATACACTAAGGATGATAAAGGACCTTTCACTTACCCAGACTGTGATGAGTAATCCATGGTCGTCTGGTAACAAGTTGTGACATGTCAGTCCCTTGTTTATTGGTTTGTAGACAATGTTATTTCTTTGTGAAAATCCCATGTGTCATTATGTAAATAAAATCTAAGTGTATCGATATTTATTTATTATGTGCATACGAAGTTAGACTTCAAAAAGAGCTCTTATCTACCTATAAAAACAACATACTTGTACTTTCTTGACAATTACTGTTTCATATTTTGATGTTAAAGAACAAAATATTTGACTAGGACATATTGGGTACATATGGCCACAATATGGCCTAAACGTAACTTTTTTAATAAAATTTTCCCTGCACGAATGTTATTATTTGGAATTTGCTCCAATGTTTCCTCTTTTGATTATTGCCACTACTTTTATATTTCTGCCTTTGTAAACCACTAGAGAACATCGCAAACCCTAGATATGTAATATTGGATTCAGGTACTCTAATTCGGTTAAAAAGAACCAACCATTAGATTGGCAGGAAGGTAATATTTATGTAATTACGAAGCTGCTTATTTTTCCCTTCACGTGACTTCAAAATCCACGAATCGCTTAAAAAGAGGATGAGAAGAGAAGAGGAAAGAATGAAGAAGTTTCAACTTCATCCTGGGTGTAATCAGCTCCATGACGTCAGTTAAAATACCTGGCGCCTGCAAGCAGGAAAATTGTTCAGAATTCCTCAGAGATTCTAGGGAGCTCTTTTTTGCTCAAAAAATGGGAAAAAAAGTTCCGGGACTTCATCGAGTTTTCATCAAAAGACGAAGTTGGTAACGAATGAAAGTTGTCAGTTGAAGCGATTTGCGTTTGTCAGATTTTTTCCCTTTTTGATTCATTTGGACTTCTCCAGAAGGCAATTTGGAGAGGTAAATCCGACGTAGCTCTTCAGTGATCTCTTCTCGATGTAAATTGCTAATGAGATGCTGAACGTTGATAATTCTGTTCTCGGATTAAAGATTGTGTTGGAGAAAACAAGTGGAAATAAATGAACTTCTATTGGACGTAACGTTGAGAAGTACAATATGTTAAGAAAGAAAGGGAAAGTAAATTAGAAGATACTAACATTGTGAAGAAGCAAAGAGTGGAAAACTGGAAGCTAAATAAAAGTTACAGTGACAAATGGATGAAAACATTTTATATGGAAAAGACGAGTTTAAAAAATTAGACTTGTTACATGCCCGAATAAGAAATTTTAATAGTATTATAATTAAATAAATCCTAGTAGACAATTCTCGTCTCCACTGAAGTTGTTCAATTTTATAAATCGAAAAATCAATAAGAAATTAATGTCAATATATTTAAGTCAATCTTATTTTCTCTTATGTGATATTGAAAATAAAATAAATGTTAAATTATGCCGAATTGCACACTGTAAAGATTTGAATGCTTTATCCGTTGTATAAAGAGTTAACTATTCATAATACTCGAATGTATTTCTATTTCAGAATCAACATTTTTATATGATTGAGCTAACGATTTTACTTAAAAAATGAAACGATTCTTAAACAATTGAACGACTCTTCCTTACAGAACAGCCGATAATTACAGTAAATAATGTTCTTAAGTCGATTGATAAAAACAGAAATTTTAGAATATTTGTTCACCAGATCAATTACACGCTTGAGACTAGAGCTATCTTATTCCGACTACTATGAAGTGACCATACATAGCTTCGCTCGGGTGAAGGATTCATTGCTATCTAAGTGTGATGCTATTTCATTTGCCTGAGATGGTTATCACCCATGGAGGACTACGTTTCTGCAAGTGGCCCGCAAGGTTTCCGGATCTAACCTAGTCGACTTTTCTTATGGGTATATGATAAGGATATTGTGTATATACCAACATTTCCCACAGAGCTAGATCAACTCCAGGCTCAGAATCATAGTATTCTCGAGTCTATGACAACAAAAATGGCTAATCACCTATGGCGGGAATTGGATTATAGTTTAGATTGCATCTGCGTGACCATGAGGAGTTACATAGAGCATTTGTAAGGTATGTAAACAAAGTTACTTCTTCTGTGAACATATAATAGTTGTATCATTTTGGATTACCCTGTACGTACATTGAAACAATTAAATCATCAAGTCTCTAACTTCTTCAAGAATTTCTCACATTTTTGTAGCATATTACGCCTTGCTTATTTTGATAAATTTATTACATTTATATAGAAATAAATAGAAAATGTATAAGGCGAAAAGTTAAAGGTTGTAAATTAAAGGATATGTTATGACAAAAAAGAGTAGAGTTGATTGTTCCGATAAATGAAATATTATGACGTAATCGAAGGAACGCCTATCAAAATTCAGAATATGTTGATGTACTAACCTTTATGTAATAAATTAATGGCGGAAGTTTTAAATTTTATATTTATCAATGTATAAGTATTTGCTATCAATGTATAAGTGTTTTTTAACACGATAATATGTATCAAAACTTTTGAATTATTTATCAAACTCAACTTACGTAAATACTGCGCATTATAATACAAGTGAAGAAATATTTTGTCTTTATAACATACTAGTCAGGGGATCGAGATTACAGAAATCGGGTTTAAATACGCAGACATTTCATGGTAAATTTTAGTGGTTTCTTGATAACCGCTACTGCGTCGGTCTGTTGCCAGACCTAGTGCTGAGTCGCTCACACCCCGCAGTAAATTATATTTAAATGAGCAAAGTTCCTTTGAACGATATCAGTCGGATATCTAAGAAATTAAAACAGTAATCACGTTTCTAAATCCTAAAGAACCCGATTTCTCAGTCTCGCGCTCATAGTTTTAACATGTACGTAAATGAACTTACTTAAATAAAGACTAGATAAAACTCATATCCTATGGTTCGAGTTTTCCTTCTACTCATCTGAGATGGTTCCAGTGTGGACTGATGGAGTCCCCATGTTGCTGACTACAGGAGCTGTGGGTAATTAACTTAGTTCCTACAACTGCGTGTGTGTGTTAAGATACATCGTCGTGTCACTCACACCCCGCAGTGGTGAGAACGTAACTAGCATCACCGAGAAGTAAGGAATGAAATTGTCTCAGACTGCCAGTACAGTGCCTATGGGAGAAGTATGTTCATCTCCACCCTCCCCACTTTAGATCATCTTTATAAAAAATAAGAAATTCGAATGCATGAAAAATGGTAAAATACAGTAACTTAACTCACCAGAATGCGCACCCAATTATATAAATTTTGTCTAAAATGCACACGGTCGTCTACAACAAAATCCTTATCACGTAACTCTTCCTTTCTGCTCTGCTGAATAATTTACACACTGTTACCCCGAAATATATTGAACTCTATGTAGTACAAAGCATTGTAATTTTACTGGAACAACAGCGGAGAAATGATGCCTTGGCTCCATGACGAAATAGTTTTTAAATTGACTTACAGTATGTATCAATGCTGAGAATATTTCTTAAAGCTCGTAAATGCGCTTCAGTGTATGTCTTCATGTTCACTTCATGAAATTGTAGATATCGTGTGTTTCTAATTTTGAAAACCTTCAGGTACTATGGGAGCTTTTAGACCGAAGCAACTCGCGAGAGACGACAAATAATACGCAACAGGGGGCCCCATCCAGTCGGTAGAAAATGATTCACCATGAATGAGCAACCAACCCAGAGGCGACACGATGCACCATATTCAGTAGGAACGACACGCAAGCGACATGCGACACGTGCAACTTGTCTAGTCACTAAGGCACAAAAGTTTACGTTTACTTCTGAAGGTGTGTTTCCAAGTGATGCATGTTGTTTGTTGCGTGTCGCATTGGTCTGAATGTTCCCTATTAGACAGTACTCGGTAGTTCCTAGTCTTTCCTTGGTGCATCAACATTAAAAATCATACATAGTAAATTTTGGTAATCATGAAATAGACTCGTGGAAACTTTCGTTCTATTACCAGCAAAACAAATAGGACAATATTTACCAAATATATTGCAAATTGACCACAATATTTGATTAAGAGTACACTATATATTTACTTGGAGGTGCGTCGTTTATTTTCCTACTTTTTAAAAATGTTATTCAGTATTTTAGTAGTACTGTCGTATGCACTGCAGCTATAGCTCCCCCGAAATTGAGAAACTCAAAGTTTCTAAATTAACTCTGTAAAGAATTCTGGAAAAATCAAATTGGTTAATGCAAAACCACTTTAAAACGACCCCCGATTACTAGTTCTGTCTTAAACAACTTTTATAACGAAGGTTATAATTGGTACTTATCAAATATTTTATTGTGTATCCTGCCTGCCCCCCTCCCCCAAACCAGCAATGTAATATCCACCTTCACATTACTAGACCCCTACAAAAAATCTAGTGCTCAGTGGGGAATTTTTTTGACCCCTCGTTTAATACTCAGCCCCTTGGCCCCCCCTAGAAAAAAATTCTAGCGTCGACACTTTTGTTGGAGATTCTACTTGAACTTTTTAGTTACTCAGAAGAAAGAAAAAAGCACTGTTTATATGCCCTTTTCGTAGTCTTCTAGCGATGGGACGCCAGACAGTTGCGCGCGCAGTTCAAATCGATCGATACACGACCCTACCGCCATCTAGAAGTGGTCGGTGGAGTTCGCCAGGAGTAGCCCCTGTGATCGTGTGGTGTAAAGATCTCGGCTTTAGCTTGAGGAAATGTGATAGTTTGTGTGTGCTTTCTTTTTCAGCCCGCGTCTGACAGAGGAGATCGGTAAGTGTGCAGAGAATCGCTCCTTCAATCCTTGTCAATTCTGTGATATTTCTGCGGGATGCATAACGTGCAAGGGGCAGTCAATGTCCATATTTGTTTGACCGCTGGAATGTAAACAATGTAGCAAGTTATTGCATGCTTTCTGCCAGTTCCCCTCTGTAAATCAATTTTACCCTTCTTCGCTGTCACAGTGGAGAGCGGTTTTTTTTCCTAAAACGTTTAAGATTTACTTTGTGCAATGCAAGCATAATGCAAAATTAGCGTGTAGATGTCGGTCTTGTCACATTACTATTATTTTATAGTATCACTTTAAAATTAAACAAACTAAAAACTGATTCTTAAATCTGAAACAAGATTATTTGTTCATCACACAAATTAGTTTCTCAAGCATTGTAAAGCAGATCTGTGTGACTATGCTATGAAACATTCAAGCTCTTAAAGCTAATAATAAGAAAATATGTGTAGTAAAGAAGGATTGACCTTGTCCATAGTTAACCTTAAATTTTATCAGTCGTTAATTTGAAGCGTGTATGTAGTTTGAATCGAATAAGAACAATATAAATACATTTCGTGTACACGTACATTATAAGCTTCAATTCACGTAAAATGTCACACTCTTTAGTTAGCAAGCGTGCCAAGGTGCCACTTTATCTGTACAGAAGTATACATGGTTTCATATATGATCTGTACTTGCTTTTCGTATATTTAATCAATTCACCATTGATCGTCGCAATAACTGAGGGAGGAAGAAAAAGGAACATGAAATAATAACATGCAACTACAGTCACGAAGATAAAATATTTTATATTTTGATATAGTTAACAGCTAGAGAAGTGTGAAAGATAAGCTTTTCTTACCTCCATCTTTTATCCAGTGGATTTCTAAAGGAGTTATCAGGGGTCTAGCCTGGTTTTCTATTAAAAAAAATATCGAATTCGTGAAAATATGGCAAAATGTATGTTTGACAGCCAAAATAGAAGAAAATAACCCCTATAACGTTTCTATGGGATCACTAGAATCAGTAGAAAAGATAAAGTGAATAAATTATGATGCCCTGGGGAATAGCTGGAGTTGGTCACCACCGTGGATTAATTTATTGACTGCGGAAGACTTGGGTTCGATTCCCGCGGGCTTTAGGGCCCACCTAGCCTCCACAACCTATGGATAGCTAGAGACAACTCTGTGGGCATAAAGGCAGCAGGTCTGTGGAGCTGATCGCATCACCTCCGTTATGGACGAGATAAAGAATGTGTGGTGCCCTATCTTCACACCTCCTATGCTTAAGCGTGCGCACGGGGAAGGGGGGGGAGTAGTTGCCCTCAACATATTTAGTCTAATTTTATCGATATTAATAAACAATATTACACTCTTAAAAAGATGACAAATTTCTTATGCAGTTGGTTGTGTCAGTCCGATGCCATCCAAGTACCGTGAAAATGACAGCTGTTTTTCAAGTATATGTAGAATTCTGATATGTCCATTCGTAACATGCATTTAAACACATCAGAAAATGTTTGAATGTTTGTAATAACCCGTTGCCTACCTACCGACTGCCGGCCTCACTCCCACCTTCTGAGGTGGGAGATCATCCAACCAGTTGCGGGACGACGTGTGGTCAGCACGACGATCCCCCCGTCGTTTTAATTTCCATGACCGTGGATGGCCACCGGTCCCATACACAGGCCGAAACTCAGGGGAAAAGTTGTTTATCCTTCACCCCGGCGACTTGAACCTGCACGCGCCCCGTAGCCGGAACCCAAAGCATCATGATGCCTTGAACCGCATGGCCACGGTGCGGAACAATGTTTGTAAGAGCCATAATTTAGAAAAAAAATAACGCATATTGCAAACTTGACCCTATTAATGTCATTTAATGATTCAGTTATTAAAAATAAAATGTATGATGCGTAACAACCCATATGAAATTTCCGCGCACGCCACTGATCGTCACTTTGTATTCGCCTCCTGAGACTTTATCCCAAAAAGGAGTAGCCTGATCCTTGTTCAATATTCCAGGTAAACCCGAAGCTTTTAACATTTTCCGCGTTCTTAGAAGCTGACGCAACAGAGGAACAGAAGTTCATAATTGGATTCGTTATTAGAAATGCCACGTAGGTGCTGCCGCCTTTTAACTAAGCTAATTAGCCTTTGACAAGAATGAGTATCGGTTGACAGAGGAGGAGAAAAGAAAGCTACAGCATTGTTAACTGCTTTTGAAATTGTGGAAAGAATGTCGGCAAGTTGGAAAACTGTGCAGCACAATGCTTGCATCTCGGTTGGTAGAGCATCTGGAGACCACGCTGAAGAACCGAATTCGAATCCCGGGACAGGGGATCTGGACCAGGATTTTTCAAGTCATTTCCAGGTTTCTGCGCGGCTCTGAGGCCCACCCAGTCTCGTATAAATGAGTACTTAAGGGGCAACTCACGGGGAGTAAAGGCGGTCGGGAGTGATGCTGATCACACCATCCCAACTATGGCCGAGATCAAGAGTATGTGGAGCTTTATAGTTCCACATCACCCCACATGCCTTCATTTCATGCACAAGGATAGCATTACATTACCTATCGAAATGGATGGACATTCTCTTCCTTCAAGTAAAATTTCTCGGATTTTAACCAGTATCTTTCGAATCGATCGATCGAATTGTTATTTTAAGTCCACTTTATGCACAGAAAGGCTAATCGGGACTGGACCTACAATTTAAAGTGGGATCCGTGTCTCCACCGGGTATCGAACCAGGGATCCCTTGATTACAAGGCGAGGACGCTAACACTGCGCCATCGGGGAGGCCCCCAGTATCTTTCGAGAAGGCATACGACTTTATTTTAGAAAATATTAATGTTTTTCTTTCATCGTCGTACTTTCACACTTCTGTTAAGAAATTACACTTATTCTCAACACAAAAGTACAACTGTCCTTTGAGAACGGAGGGGCAATAAAAGTTCGTACTGCTACAGGTTACCGTAACGTTTACAATAGTATCCCGTTAAAATGTAACTGTCTGCATCTGTTCATTTTTAAAAATGGAGGACGAAAATGCCTTTATAGGTGTGTTTCACCTACGTCACAAACTGTTGCATTGTGGGATCGAGCAGCCATGATTGAGGCCGGTTCTTGTAAGCATACGGAATTTAAGCGGGCGGGCGGGAGATTTTAACCTTGTTTACGATGGTACATTGAGCAGTATTCGGTTGTTTAACAGAAACTCACATTTATCCTCCAATTTTCCGAGAAAGAACAGAAGGTGCGCTTCACGTCATGGAACTCGATAATTGTTGATCAGAAGATTGGCGAGAATAAATTGTGCCAACATTAATGAACAAAGCAAACATTACAGACTGTGGAATGAACCTTTCCTCTCAGGTAAAGTTCATATATCACCTTTCTCTGTGACTTTTAGTACAAATCGATCAAGCTGGTGTGTTTAATCATACTTGCATGTAGTGTGTTTGTTTGTTTTGTTTGGTAGAAAGGTGCTGATACTTCCAATAAATTTGACGATAAAAATGATAACATTCAACGTTAAATCCATATTGATAACTTTACGTTTGTACTTGATTATTTATATTTCGTTATTTAACACCAACTGTTATTAATTTTTAGCCGGTCCATGAGAAAAGATGCCGGTAGTAGGCGTACTGCTTGATTAAAACATATTAATGATACATCAAAGTATTTTACTTCGTTTTTCTGCCAGTTTTGGCTAATCGTGAAAACAAGGCTGAGTGATGATATTGATTAAGGGAAACCCACAAAGAAAACTCATGCCCAGGCCGGGATTCGAACCCGGGACCCCTGGTATCGTAGCGCGCTGTGTTAAGCACTCCGCCACGGAGGCCAGCATATTCAAAATTGTTAAAGCAAGGAGTGAAATTACTGTTTTTGAGCAACTCAACATTTTAAGTTACAGCGCTTGAACAAACCTTAAAGGGAAAGAGAGAAGATAATGTCAGAGCCTTGAAAATATTAGTAAATCTGTACTGGATGTAAATATTTCAAGCAGAATCAGAACCACTAATAAATACGAAAACGAATTGATTTCAGGTAGGTGAGTCAAGTAATTAAACACACGTGAACTAGAGTTGGCCAAAGGTTTAGGCCCCTTTCCATTTCGTTATCGTCAAGTTCATATGGATCTACACCGCAAAACTTCGCCTTTTCTTCATATCTTTTTGTGTCGACTGAGCAAAGAGCTTGAACACCAAAAATTACCGCCATTTCCAGATGGCACAACATTGTCAATAATTGTATGCAATGTTACCGAAATGTTACACAGTACTAACAAGAAACGTACAGTTGGCGCAGGTGTAACGAAAGCTACGTGCAAAGAGAATGGATTCCATTCTCCTACGTGGTGGGTATTTCCTTGCAGACGACAAACAACTCGGCCGCAAACATGGCGGCGATGCGAATTCTGACGTCACATGAAACCCACCTATTAATGAGTGCAGGCTCATTTATGTCGTCACGTCTCTCTAGCTGTGGCTAGAACTAGAAGTAAATATGGCAACGGTAACCGCTTGGCACTACTTTTTTTTTAGTAAAGTCCATTTCATGCACAGAAAGACTAATCGGGACTAGTCCTGCAGTTTGAAGTGAGTTGCGAATTATTAAGTCCCTCTGCCGGGTCTTGAACCGGGACCCCTTGATTACAGGGAGATGACATTACCACCACTGCGCCGTCGGGGAGGCGGTAACAGTTTGGAATATTAAACACAGATATACAGGCATACATGTTTATTAGTGTTGCCCACGAGACGAGACATGTCCCGTCTCGACGAGACGGAACAGCCTTTCTAAAATTCGAGACGGGACGAGACACGAGACTGGACGAGACGGCTCCTGAAAAGTCTCGTCTCGTCTCGAAAGTCTCGAAAAAATATAAACAAAACAACTAATCAATTGCAAATATTTATTTATTCGGAATAAAGCATTTTCTTTGGAAACACAAAACAGCTTCTATTATAAAGATCTGCAAGATTCTCCCCTCGAAAAATCTGTAACGAATTTGCCCAGACTTTAGCCTCGCGTCCCAACTATCTTAACTTGCAAAATCCCTGTATCTTCCTACTGAAATTTCCTCAGAATACCTTAAATCTGGCAACTATCTGCTACCCCAAGAGGTCTCTTCCATTCATTCTTGCGCAAAACGAACTGGAGGTAGTCACTGCCATTGTTTACTATGGCCCTGTTCCAGCCATACTGGCGACAATCGTCATAAAATTTCTCGCCCAAACAGACCCTTCTTTCATTTGCGACCCTCTTCTCAAATCACAGCAGCTTCGGGTGCTGGTTGCAAACTCCAAAGGTTTCGCACCAAAAACCTAGGTAAAGGTAAAGTTCCAAGTGCATATAACGTAGTGCCATGAAGGCACATTTACGAGATGTGGGGGAAAGGTCATTTTGGAGGCGAAGTGATCAGCATTACACTCCGGCCGCTTTTGCCCTCCAGGATTGCCCCCATGCACCCATTGATATGAGGCTGTTGAGCCCCGGAGCTGCTTTATGCGGGGACAATGCGGAATAATTCCGACCTTTATTCACCCACTCCGGGAATCGAACCCGGGTCTCCCGCCTGGCAGTCAGACGTCCTAACGACTACACCACCGCGGCTCTAAAAACCTAGTAAAAGCTAGTTCAATTAGATACTCTGCTTTGACGTAACGAACATAAAATTGCCTGAAGTCATAGGAGTAATAAGAGACATGCGACAGCAACAAGTATCGCTTGGAAATGAACCCACAGTAATAAATGCAACCTTCCGTGTCGTTCGGACTGGGCCGTTTTTTAATAGCGTGCATTGTGTCCCCTCTGTCTGTTGTTAGTGAATTCACAGTGAAAGCTTGCTTATAGACTAAGGGAGATTTTACATCGAAGCGACACACGACCCGTAACACGTGTCGCTTCAGGATTTCACCAATCGAACGCAGGTTTGTGCGGCCTACCATGCTCCTAAGCTGTGAAACGTTGATGTTGGTTGGCTCGTTCCAAAGCAACATGTGTCGCGTTTCCCTTCGTTCTGAAATCTCCCTAAAGGAGCGTGTAGCTTGTAACTTTGGTGTGAAGAAATCTTCCTCACAGGAAACTCTTCGAACCGAAGCTCCACGTCTCGCTTGTCGCTTGCTTGTTGTTCTGCTTAGGCCGTTTTCTGGATACCGTGTATATAGTCGCGAGGGTTGTTATCCGCGCATGCGTGATGAATGCTTGCTTATGAACTCAGTGTCCCTGTCGTTCGTTGCTTCAGTGTGATACTTCCGTGTCGCTTGTCATATTAAACAAGCCACAGGAGAGAAGCGACAAGCAAGAAACGTTTAGCTTGGATACGAACCCTCAGTAAACGTACCCTTCCGAATCGAAGCATCAAGTGTCTCTTGTCGCTTCCGTTTTTACTCAAATTGGGTAGTTTTCTTAATATCGAGCTTAGAATCGCCTCGATTTGTTGGTACTGCCCGTGCGGTGAATACTTTTATCATAGACGGAACGGAAGGGGATCCTGTCGCTTGTCACTTCAGTGTAAACCCCCGTGTGGCTTGTCGCCTGACGCGTGTTCCTTCTGTCTGAAAGCTCCCTGCGTGTACGATGGATAAAGAGTGGATGGGAGCTAGAAAAGCAAGGCAGATTTTATACATTATCTAGCTATTGATAATCTACAAACTTTATTTGATATACTCATGTTATTATGATTAAGGAATGATATTTATTCTCACTATAACTACAGTGAGCAAAGTGATTACAGGTTTAACCCATTTTCGAGAATAATATTTTGTGATGTCTCCCAGTTATAACTTTTGTTGGTATAATATCCTGCATTACCTTTACGAGACGAGGCGAGGCGAGACAAAACAAGACGAGACAGAACCCTTCGAGACGAGACACGAGACGGGACAAACGAATATTTTCGAGACGAGAGAGCATTTCCACGAGACGAGACAAACCAAAGTCTCGTCTCGTCTCGTGGGCAACACTAATGTTTATATGGTGGAATGTCTGTCGGGCTACAACAGGATTTATAGACGTGTATAGTACAGCATTGAGACACGAGGGAAAAAAACTTAAGACCAGTTGCGCAGGCCTGAGTAGAGGAAGGATCTTTCAGCTTCTGTGGGGTTATAGGTAGATACACACACACTCGTTCTCAAAATTCAAAGTTAGTAGTGGTGATTGGGTGCCAAAACTCGGGGGCAAGAAGAGTTTACTCTCTCCTGTACACAAGGCTTAGCATTAAGAGCTCATAGTGCGGAGCAAAAAGTAGTGTACCCGCCACCACCCAATTGCCGCCACTGTTCAAAGGGATTGCTCTCTCTCTCTCTCTCTCTCTCTCTCTCTCTCTCTCTCTCTCTCTCTCTCTCTCTCTCTCTCTCTCTCTCTCTCTCTCTCTCTCTCTCTCTCTCGTGATTGGTCTTTCAAAGAAGAAAGGAGACGTGTTTACATTTAGAGTATTTTCTGTCTGACATCTTTTTCAAGGGAGGAGGAACAACGTGAATGGTCGCTCGGTGGTCTAGTCTAGTAGGAAGACCCAGGTATGATCCCCGGGTGAGTGATTTAAGGTTGGAATTTTTCTTGCCTTGTCCCTGCATAAAGCGACTCGGGGGCTCATCCAGACACAAAATCAATTGGTACCTGAGGGTAAAGGTTGCCGGAGCGTGGTTCTGATCACATCACCTCTAAAATGTCCTAGATCGAGAATATGTGGGGCCCTACCCCCACTGTCCTCTAAAATGTGTCTTCATGGCACGGTGCTATGCGCGTGGGGAACTTTACCTTTTACCTTACAAGTCACAGAGCCCGGATGTGTCGCAGTAGACTCTTGGGGTGGCAAAACAAGTAAGGATATCCATTTAAAAATTCTGGCAAGAACGCAGGTCGGTTTCCACAACAATCCCATGAATCTGATATAAAGTTTAAGAGAGCCTTTTACCTGTCGTTTACAATAAGCCACTTGCCTTTACAACCGAGAGCTGACGACCAAATTGATTGCCCAGAAGCGACTTGGCGCAACTCCCAGATGTTATACAGGAACCGCACAGACTGTTCTCGCGTCCGCATTTAAGCCGGACGGGAGAGTAATGGTCACGTTGCGTCCTTCGAATCGCCACCGGACACCCATGAGTCCGGCGCTAGCGGCCATCGTCCAATTATCTGACCAGATTTAACGTGGCAATTTACTCCCGCCCTTTCTGCAGATGCATTTGGAAAGTCGTAAATTTGCAAGTGGTCCATTGTAAATCATCCTTTTGCATAATTTCATTTTCCCTACGTGAGCATTTCCACCTGGGAGAAACGTACGAGAAAAGGAAAAACGTGGCTTAAATGGTTTAATTGCTTCGTTTAGTTTCGTGCCACTATATCATTCTTCAGACAATACAGAGTTCTATTGTGTCAACAATAATGGCACGGGCCTCAAGTTTCACACGTCAAAGACCCCATGGCCAGATATACAGGGTGTCCATAAAGTCTCACCCCACCCTGGGTATTGCGAGAACGGCTGTAAATAGGAAGAAATGGCGAAACACGTATTCCATGATGTTCAGGGGGAAATGTTTTGAGGCCAACCATTCCCTACCCGGGCCCCTCACAAGGGGGTAGGCTGGGGTCGACTCAATTTTTTCAAATAGCAAGGGGGGGGGGGTTCGAAGAATATGTCGTTTGAAAGGTCTTATCATAACAACAATAATACAGCAAATCCGGGGTCTCTACGTAGCTCCAATTGACAATGGCGTGAAATCAAATGTGGAACATGACCAGGATTGGACAGGACTCCAACTCCTACGGTAGTAACCCTAGACAACAATGCGAGCTGGAAAAATGTTCCTACACTGTAGCATGATTCGGAGATATCCTAGCAGTGTCTACAAATACGTACACCCTTCCCACCCCCACCCCAAGAGATGGCAAGCGTCCGTGCACAAAGGACCGACATGCACAATCGCTACTCAAGGCAAGTGGTGAAGGAGGCACGTATAATCGAAGATAATTTTAAGGAATTTCGCACTTATCACTGGTTTTGCCAGAATTGTTACCGTTTTAATTTGAAATGTTGATTTTCTGAAACTTTCGGAGGGGCTGTAGCTCCTACAACCCCCTCTGCGTACGCCAGTGATCGCCAGTAGCTACACCAAATCTATATTAAATTACTTCTTGATATTAGTATTTTCATAACCTCAATATTCACCAAAAAAACAAATACGAAATATGTGAAGTTATTACAGTCTTTGTTGAAAGAATGATGTTTCCTCGTGTTTTTTCCCTTGTAAACGCGCGACGCAACGACGTGTACTTCTTTTCTTTGAAATTACAATTTTCTTTCTTTCCCAAACACAGCGATTTATCCAAGATATTGTAAACACGAGCGTTGTAAAGGCCTACGAAAGAGTTTACAATGCTTCCGCAGTGCAACAACTACTTGATATTGTGTATAAAGCTCTCGCTTGCCTTATTTACGAAACGGAACTTGAATCGCCAACATGGCGGCTACCAACGCTATCGTGCATTACATGTTCCAAGCAACTAATTCTAAATTGTTCTCACTTTTAAAATTGATGCACTAAATCTGCAATGAACTGGTGCCAACTAGGAATATTCTTAAGAGATTTCGTGCAACGTGGCACGTGGTAAATTAAAGACACTGTCTTACCTTAACGCGGCGATTCCGGAATCAACAATGCACACCCGCAAGCCTTCCCATTGTAATTGTCTCTCTTCGATCCTACTTCAATGGATATTTCCGAGTTAAACATCTCCAAATGATCAGTGTCCGGCTGAAGCAAGTGTTCTACCCAGACTACCACGTCTGCTTGCTTAGTAACCACTTTTTTTCACACCTCACACAAAACACTTCTGCACAATTGCAGCCATTCTTTCAGAACATTCCCCCCCCCCCTTCTCTTCCAACACGTACAGACGCCTCGCTGTTCCCAACACGCACACAACCCCCCCCCCCTCACTCAGTCAGTTCTTTACAAAGACTATCGCTGCGAGTGTTAAGGACAGAATATGATAAATATAAATATAATAGATAAATTGATTGTTGTAAAATTTAAACACACACATTGTTTTATTCAATAAACGTTGCGGAATTACTGTTCTGAATGTCTTCCCGCGTGTCCGTTATGACAATCTCGCCAGCTCACGATCATTATTGGAGGCATATTCCTCGCCAAACATGATGTAATTCAGAAGCCTATTTTTGCTATTTTCATAACTCAACTATGTGTGTCTGGATGTAGCGATGAACCACTTTGTTGAGCTTAAGCGAGAAATTATACAATTGGTAAAGTTATGAATGGACTTCCTGGAGGCGAGGTCAGATACACAAGAGCCATCTATCGAGAATTTTCTCAAATTTCGTAAAAAGGCATTGTGCATCGAAATTTAATTGTACAGTCACGGACACTCCCGAGTTGTAACAAATCTATTGAAAGTCAATTGTATCCTTACAAACCAGAAGTGTCCGTGATTGTGCATAAGTCGCACCAACTAACGACAAACAACTTTATTACCTGTTGGCGCAAATGACAGTTCGTCATAATATTTTAAATAAGTTATAATTATTAGATTGTATTGCATATAACACTTTGAGAATCAACGATTATTAAGAACTTCTATTCAGGAACTATACCAATATACAATATACACCAACGCTTGATACACCGCATGTATTTCCTCTGTGGAAACGTTTGCTAGTAACTAAAACATTTTTTTATATTTTTTATATTTTATTTGGAATATCACAAAGAGCTGCGCCTACTTCACTTTCAATTTTAAATTGATCTGTATATGTGCGATGAAATTCTTCCCAAGATTTTCTATACTCAGCAGAATGTTATATTTCGGAATATATATATATTTGGAATTGATACATTCTAACGAGTGTACTGGCAATGAGACTAATCTCAATGTCGCTGGTAGTATGAATGATCCATAACCGTATTAGCGGAGCAGTTAATCGAGGTACAATCTGCCATGACGTAATAACTCCCAGTAAAGCCTATATCAGTGATTTCTAACTGTTCAAATGCTTCATGCCCCCCCCCCCCCCCCCCCATCACTGGAAGACGCGATGCGAGATCTATGATAATCAAACGCACATTGCATTAAGATATGGTTAAAAAATAAAACTGTGTAAATAATAATCTACCTTAACCACAATCTCCATTTTTAGTACACAAGTAATATGATTCTGCATCATTTTTCTCGCCGAGAAATTAGTGAATGACGCTTGACTTTCTTCAAAAACAAGCGTATCTTTCAGAATTCCTCGAAAAAAAAAACAAAAGCCTCGCATATTCTCACTTTGAATCGCAAATGACTTGTCCGCAATGCATACGGATTGGGTCGCATTGTACTCCTTTTCAGGAGCTAATGGATTCTTTCGCGGTGTTATCTTTCGTAGCTCTTGTGAAGCTCGACTTCCTTTCCATTAAGATCCCTCTGGAGGCGGAGAAGCTCTCCAAAGAATATCTTCTAAAGTGGGAGAAATAATCCGTTATTTTGAAGCCCGTTTTTGAGATAAGGAAAACCTAAATGGCCGTGCAGTGCTTCTAGGCTGAAACAATAACAGCCGAGTGTTCAATCTTGCTGGCACTTTCAATTAAGAAGCTACGGAAATGGAGAGAAAAGACTAAATAGGAGAATAATGGATACATGGAACTTAGAAAATCGTGAAGGAAGGACAGAAAGTTACCAGAAGGAGAAGAAAAGAGTTATTCAAATTAAGAAAGAAGAGATTAAGTACATTATAAGCGGGGGAAAGGAAAAGTGATGGAAGATTAATATAAAATTACTTCAAGATTTTCAAAAATTAATAACAATAGGCAAATGTAAGAAACTCAGAATATTCACAAATTGAACTAATATATTTAACTTATCTTCCAGTTACTTGTATTGTCGTCATTATTTGTAGTCGATTATTAATGTAATTCAATCTTTCGCTTGCCAAAATCTCCCTCGAACAGGATTAATTTATTTGGAAATTATGCACACTGGGATCACCTTTAATCAAGGCCTGCACAGAATATTTGTTTTGGCGCAATGTCATCAGTGGTAGGTCTTTGATCATAACACGTTATCAGCATTGTAGTCCAAAATTTGTGTAAAATTGGATGGAATTTCAATTACTTTGAGCGTAATATTTCTAGTGTGTGTGGAGAAATTATAGAACACACATTTGCGGCTCTGATGCCGATAACCTGCTGCAATTCATGACCAATAACGTATAAACAAATGTGTCTTTACGTATGCCTTCTTAAGGTCTTTGTGGCTGTGTTAAGTGATCTATTTTCGATGTCGGCACCGAAGTTCCCAGGTTCAAGTCCCGGCTAGCCATGGGTGTTCTTTGTGAGAGTCCCTTCATAAATTTCATCATTTCAGCTCATCCTCATCGTCGCGATTAACCAATGTACATACAAAAATATACATGTATAGGACGGATGCCTCAAATGCCGCCAACAGACCTGTGTGTAACAAATACTATGATTTGACTTATCGTGCGGGGCTTTTCGAACACCCTGTAATAATTAGTAAACAAGGAGCGAGTTGCGATGAAGATACAAGGGAAAGAAGAAGTGGTATCATTGTACAGATATCACCTTTCGGAACTCATTTGTCAAAACCAACAGAAATTTCTAAACAGGTGTTTGTTTGTTACGGGTTACAGAATTCGGCTAGAGCAACTGGGAGAAAGTGGGAAACCTCGGTCAGGACAACCTACCGTGATATTTGAACCTGCGACTTCCACAATGCGAGATTGACACCTCCTTCATCCAATATATAGACATTAGAGTGCTACAGCGCATTATAGTTCCCACAGGCGACGCAAGATAGCGTACAGAATTGAGAGAATCTTAGCTCAAGCAAATCTAGCCTACACTCGAAGCCTGGTAGTACAGTCACGGACACTGCCGGCTTGTAATGAATACATTGACTTTCAATGGAATCGTTACAAGCCGGCAGTGTCCATGACTGTACACGTGTAACCGTAATTTGCCTGTGGTTGTGGGCCCTCAAATATGGATCGTAAAGTAAAGACGCAGTGGAATTTAAACTTAAGAGAACATAGTCATAGTCTCCATGTTGAAATGAAGTTTAGTCTACGTTACCATGGAAATGAAATAGATGATTGTGGGCTGAAACTACCAAGGCGGAAATTTCACATATACATGTGTCAACGATTATTGTCATATTAAAATTATATTCAATTGTATAAGCTTGGAGGTAGGAGGTTCGAAAGAGTACGAGCGAGCGAAAGTGGTCCATTCAGTACTCTAATACGCATCCAAACAGAGTAAGGATGTTTAAGCCTATTGATGAGCCTACTTTCGTCTAGGGGGGAAATGGAGGAACACTACTCGACAATACCTCGTTTGCCTGCAGTGTTGGTTGCAACTTCCAGGAAGTTAAGAGAAGGAAAATAACTTGCAATGCCCGTGTGCTCCGCTAGAAGATATAAGGGCATGCATTCGTAAGAGTGACATTTTGACAAATTAGCTTCGCGTAGTAATTGCACCCAAGCTTTGTGTGTATTTTTTTTTTTACTTCTCTGCCCTAGTCAAAAAATGCTAACGTGCGAATTTCTTTCATAACCTTCGGGCGGATGATGTATCTGCATGCGTCATAGCTACGCATATCCACGTTGCTATACTGTTTCTCCCAGAAACGGAGCAATTTTATCTCTGTTAGGCGCAAAGTGAGATCGGAGGAAAGTTGGGTTTTCTGCAGCTGATTTTCCCAACCGTAAACTGGACGAAAGTAGTTGCTACGCCGGATACAAGCCCTTTGGGACCGATTCCCTGTTAAACGTACAAGACCACAGAGATAGTTGCTAATGTTCCTTCTCCCCTCAGCATCCCACAGGATCTACTTCCAAATCTCTAGATGGAGAATTGTAGAAATGTTGAAACGGAACGACGATATCTTTGTTATATAAGACCTTAAAATGATATCAGACGAAACCATTTCGTCAGGTAATAGAATCTTGCTATTTCGTACTCAGGAGGGGTTTAGGAATACTGAAAGCAACTTTTCGCGGTATATTGTTTCGAAACTGGCGGGTCTTTTAATTATTCCCTCTAATTATCGTCCAATAAAGAGTTATTGGGTATTGTTTAAACCTTCAACATCTCAATATTCAAAACCGTGAAGTTGTTCCCGGCAAACTGCAAGGCGGCGAAGTTGTTCCCGGCAAACTGCAAGGCGGCGAAGTTGTCCCCGGCAAACTGCAAGGCGGCGAAGTTGTCCCCGGCAAACTGCAAGGTGGCGAAGTTGTCCCCGGCAAACTGCAAGCTGGCGAAGTTGTCCCGGGCAAACTGCAAGGCGGCGAAGTTGTCCCCGGCAAACTGCAAGGCGGCGAAGTTGTCCCCGGCAAACTGCAAGGCGGCGAAGTTGTCCCCGGAAAACTGCAAAGCGGCGAAGTTGTCCCCGGCAAACTGCAAGGCGGCGAAGTTGTCCCCGGCAAACTGCAAGGCGGCGAAGTTGTCCCCGGCAAACTGCAAGGCGGCGAAGTTGTACCCGGAAAACTGCAAGGCGGCGAAGTTGTCCCCGGCAAACTGCAAGGCGGCGAAGTTGTCCCCGGCAAACTGCAAGGCGGCGAAGTTGTCCCCGGCAAACTGCAAGGCGGCGAAGTTGTCCCCGGAAAACTGCAAAGCGGCGAAGTTGTCCCCGGAAAACTGCAAAGCGGCGAAGTTGTCCCCGGCAAACTTCAAGGCGGCGAAGTTGTCCCCGGCAAACTGCAAGGCGGCGAAGTTGTCCCCGGCAAACTGGAAGGCGGCGAAGTTGTCCCCGGAAAACTGCAAGGCGGCGAAGATGTCCTCGGCAAACTGCAAGGCGGCGAAGTTGTCCTCGGCAAACTGCAAGGCGGCGAAGTTGTCCCCGGCAAACTGGAAGGCGGCGAAGTTGTCCCCGGAAAACTGCAAGGCGGCGAAGATGTCCTCGGCAAACTGCAAGGCGGCGAAGTTGTCCTCGGCAAACTGCAAGGCGGCGAAGTTGTCCACGGCAAATTAGAAGACGGTGAAGTTGTCCTCAGCAAACCAGAAGACGGTGAAGTTGTCCTCGGCAAACCAGAAGACGGTGAAGTTGTCCTCGGCAAACTACAAGACGATGAAGTTGTTATCGGAAAACACCATGACTGTGAAGGTGTTCTTGACAAATCCAAGCGTGTAAGGGGCCATCGGATTTATTTCAAGAATTCAATAAAGTGTTGTCAAGATTAATTTCAAGAGAACGATAAAGTGATTCAGCTCTTTCTAGAACTGAAAGAAGTTACTCAGTCATCAAGTTTGTGAACAAGGCATTACGGTCCTCTCTTAGCAAAGATTTCAATATTCAATGACAGAAGTCTAGCCAAACAAGAAAAAGACATGAAAAGTACTAGGAGAGTGAAAGCGTCCTGTGTTTTTGTTGGCGCCTCCCTTTGTCATCTCGCTTTTTTCCAATTTCAGATAAATCAATATCCTCCGGTGAGTGACGAGTAGAAGCGACAGATGCGACCGCATGTCGTGGACATGAAAAAAAAAAAAACAGAGCTGGTTTCGTTTTCAATGGGTTGTGTTCTCTCTCTCTCTCTCTTTCCCTTCCTCTCTGACGTTTAGGAGAACAGCTCAATCGGGCAGCCACAGGTGTCAGAGGCAGGTGAGGGAATGGAGATTGCTAAATGTATCTTTGGGAAGAGAAAGCTGACGTGGGCAACTAAAGCATCGGGAAATCTTTTGAACGTGAAGAGGTTTCGTGTTGAAAAGTTATTTGCGAATCGTCTCATTAGACTTCTCGAAGACCGCAATAATACGTTTCACATTTTAATTGCTTTCATAAGCTATAATGGACCTTACTGTGGTATTTGAACAAACTTAACAGGCAGAAAGAGTGACTATGAAACGATGAGATTTAAAAAAAGCTGTGACGAATCGTTCTTTCATTCGTGGTTTCAAATAAGAAAGCAAAGTAGAAAAACCGTAAAAAAGGAAGTAATATGACAATGATAGATGAATGATGGTAAAGATTTGAGATTAAAGAAGGAAAACTGGAAAATAGGAGGCTATTTTGGAGGAGGACGAGGCTAAAGAAATGCTGGAGTGTAAGAGACGAAGGAAGTTACGTGGGCAGATCGGAAAGTAACGCACAATAATTTTTTTCGCAAAAAGTTTAATATGTAACAAAAACCAAACAAATCACAAATGAACTGACATCTTTGACCTACGTTTCTACATAGTCACCAAGTTTCTCAACACATTTCTCCCATCGTGGTACCAGTTTCAATATGCCCTATTCGTAGAAGTCCGTTTGGTTGTAGTATAGCCATCTGCGGACTGCTGATTTCACTTCCGCATCTGTCGCAAAGTGTTGGCCGGCCAGGAATTTTTTCATGGGACCAAACAGATGAAAGTCCAACGGTGCCAGGTCCAGACTGTGTGGTGGATGCTGGAGCACCTCCCACCCAAATTCGGTGAGTTTCTCACGAACAGGAGCAGCAACATGGGGAGCGGCATTGCCATGAAGAAGTTTGACACCATGAGATTGAATGTTGCGGCGTTTGTCACGAAGGGCACGACGCAACTTAACCAAAGTTTTAATGTAGGCTGCACCATTCACAGTGGTCCCGTGTTCAGCAAAGTCCACCAATAACACACCAAACGTGTCCCAGAACACTGTCACAAGCACTTTCCTATAGAAGATTGAGTCACTTTGAATTTTTTCGTACTGGGGAACCAGCATGTTTCCACTCCATAGAGGCCTGCTTGGTCCAGACAGTCGTCCCCATACACGCCACGCATGCCCCTGTGAATTTCACTCTGTGTATGCCCTTTGGCCCACAAAAATCGAACCACACTTCGCTGCTCTTCACACGAGGACGACAGTAACATGCGCGCCATGTTTTTTTTCGTAATTCAGGCTTCTCTCGCTAGAGCTGCACAGGAAAAAAAATACCCTCTGTGGTGCAAACTTCAATCTCTCTCATCGTGCAATTTCAGCATTCCAGGTGCAATACCTGGGGAGAAAAAAAATATTGTGCGTTACTTTCCGATCTGCCCAGGTATCTAGTTCTTTTTAGTTCTCTTTATGTACTGATAGGCTAATTGGGATTGGACCTAAAGTTTAATGTGAGATCCGAACCACTATGTACCTCCATCGGTTGTCGAACCCTGGACCCCTGCATTGCAAAGTCAGGATGTTACTACTACGCCATCAGGGAAGCCAGAGTTAAAAAGAGAAAAATCGAGAAAGGGGAGGTGAGGAGAAGAGACAAGGCAAGAAACTGAGACGAAGAAAATATGAGATAAAAAGGAAAGAAGAGAAAAGGAGACAAAATAAAAGAGGAATGGAGACAAAACTAAGAGGGGAAAGGAGACAAAAAGGAGAGTGCGGAAGACATAAATGAAAGGTAGGGACAGAGAATATTGAGAGAGTGGGAGTGAAGATTAGAGGATGGAGAATTTTAATTAGGTAGGATTTTGATGGCCGATGTTGGCGAGATCCAAGGATTATCTAAGACTGGTGGAGAGAGGGGGGGAAAAGAAGGAGATAAATATTAAAGGGCACAGAGGAGTTGTAAGTATCGAGAGAAAGATTTCTCTCACATAATACTACACCTCTTGCTAGCAACAATAACATTTTGAAAGTTCGAATGCATGAACCTAACTGAAATTATCCGTAGTAAAGTGATTCTTGTCATCCGATCAACATTCGCTATCCCAGACTGAATTACCTGTTATCTACCCACCCACTTCACCATACCTGTTCCTCTTCCTCGGGAGCAGGTGGTTGAAAAATTGAAAAATGGCTTCTCGACGTAAATTCGGGAGGCGATTTCTTGGCATAGTCCATTTTCGCCCCCCGCCATCCCTCTCTCACACCTGCTTTCCCCTAAGGCTTGTCTCCAGGGACAACCCTTGGAAGCCATTGAAGGAGGAAGCGTTATTGGCCGTTAATGCCTTCCTCTTGCCTTCAATGGCCACTTCCCGACGTTATATATAACGTGCTAAGCTCCACTCGCATGCTCGATTGCTTTCCAAGTGGCTACCATCCTGCAGCTCGAAGCTCCTTGTGTGTGCATGCATTCGTGCGTGTATGTCTGTGCTCGTCATTTCCAGCTATAGCCTTCAGTGAGGCTTCAATCGATACCGTAGCCCTTCGGAACTATGGATACGTATCACGTACGCCCCGAACCGTAGCTAGGGTACTGTAACATACTGTTACAACATGGGCGACGTCAGGATTTCAAATATAGAGTTTCGTGTGAGGCGCACAGCTTCCAACGAGGGGTACAATGCTTATATCGTCTTCTGCACCACTCTGGAGGTCTCTACCGATATGCGTGGTTTTGCTCTACACATTCACCAGGCAAAGTGTGGCAAAACTAATGTAATAGAGAAAGTCCCTAAGAAAGAAAATGTACATCAAATCATGTTTCGATATTCTCACGTTAATTCTTCCCACCCATCCAAATTGATAAGTTGTTTTGAAAGTTTAAACTGATAAAAATGGTTAATTTAAATACTAACTTTATAAAGAACGTGTACATTTATTGTGAAACGAAAATGTAAATATGTATTAGGAGTGACCCTTTTGCGAGAACACACCCACATGTCAATCTCCTTCCACGTAGCACACCCTGCATGGCATTTTGCAGGCTAGCGAGGTTTTGGCGTCTGAACTTACGGCCAGTATAATCATGCGCGGGGCTCGTATTGTGTGCTGTCCTTATGCGTTTGAGATTGTCCTTGCATCATCATATCACCATTCATCCTCATCTTCACGATTAGCCAAAAGTGGGAGAAAGGCGCAGTAAAATAAAGCAGATCATTCATTCAATCAATGATTAATTTGTTGTTTTTAGTCCATTTTGTGCATATTAAGGCTAATTGGGACTGGACCTTCAGCTTAAAGTGGGATCCGAACCAGTATGTGCCACCACCGGGTATCGAACCCAGGGACCCTTGATTACAAGGCACCGACGCTACTACTACGCTAGCGGGGAAGCTATTCATTCATTCAACAATGTATAAAATGCATTAACAATTGGTGAATAATAAATATTCAACAGATGTCGCAGTGAATTCCTGGGGAAGATATTTGCACAATTATGAATATATTTTATATTTCCATGCTTATCCTAGTTAATATTTATATTAATAATAGTGAAATGCATATTCTTCCCTCCTCCATGATTTGTATGCAATTTATATGCCATTCTTCCCACACGAATCCACAATGACATCCCTCACAAAGCAATGTTAAATAAATTCCAGCCTACCTTCAGTTATTTTAAGGTATTTCATCACTGGAGGAGAATTCAAAGACGAAAGCACTCAGTGTTAATTTTTGGTCTCCACTTTTGTGGACCACGCGGCACCGTCTCTTTCGTGAAAACAAATCATGGCGAACTGTTGATTATCTTCTCTTTTAATTAACTTGATGATAAAGAAGCCACTCTTCGTTGAACGGATAGTGAAGTGGAGCATCCTCTGGCTGGGTGAGCTTTTGGCCGTGGGCTAATTTGTCATTTTCAACAGATGGAGTCTTATTTCAAACACCAACCCCTCTGTAAAGAAATTCACAATTGTGTCCTCTCAGAGTTTGTCCAAGCATGCAGGTTTTCAGGTTCGCAGAATGAATTTCGAGCGAAACAGATTTTAAAGACAGAGGAAGAGATAGATAGATATAAATGAAAGAAGGGTAAAGGGACAACGATTAAAGATAGAAGTATCAAGTGAAATATTGGCAAAAGAGAAAGAAACAGAAAGATAGAAAGTGTAAGGGAGAGAAGGAAAATAAGAGATAAAGGAAGAGAGAAAAAAGGAAATCCGACAGCATCAACTTCTTAACTTTAATATTCTCTCAGTTTTAAAAGATTTCTGATGATTGAGGTTGTAAACATTATGCAAAATTTGAGCATGTATTATTGGTGTGAAAAATGGAGAATAGAAATAAACAGTTGCACGAGATCTTCACTCATCTGGTGCACTGAGTAGAAAGGAGTGGGTGTACAGAGAGAGAGAGAGAGAGAGAGAGAGAAAGACGATAAGAACGTGAAGGATGTACAGATAGATACAGAGATAGAGACAGAAAGGGAGACAAAGAAAAAGGGAGATAGAGAAACAGGAAGAAAGACAGAGAGAGGAAGATGAGGAGAGTTAAGAAGATTTGTGATGAAAATCTGCAATTCACTTCTCTATGTCGTTTCATTATAATGACAGGAACGAAGACAAAATTCCAATTCATGCAATTTTATTAAATAGATAGAAGACAGAGTGAGAAGTATTGGAAGTGAGGAACAGAATGAGAAGAGAGGGAACAGTGAATACAAAATTATGTAAGTGATCCTTCAGAAGAGCATCTTGCATTCGTCTAAAGAACATTCCATTGATTTGTAGAGACTGTGTCTGGCAGAAGGTTATCGCCAAAGACTCCCAATCGGCAAAGGCCTCAAACGTGGGAACCCTTTCAATATTAAATCGATTTTGCAATCAAACGGGGCAGGGGGCACCGCCTCAGAGCGCCTTTAAGCGAAATGAATCCTCATACCTAGGAATGAGAGGACTTTCTCCCGGAGAGAAAAGTGATTTTTAATACGCCGTTGAAGAATACTCTACTCATCACAAACATTCTGTGACTGAGAATGTGTTTGAATGTGGAAAACATGGTGAAAGATTATTTTCCACGATATTTGATTGGACATCTATTTGTGAGGATTTTACGAGGATGATAACGTGAAGTAAAAACCTAAAATGTTCAAACGCTAATTACTCAGGACCTATATGTGGTACAGTATAAAAACCGGTTTGCAAATGAAACTGCAATGAAAGAAAGTCCTTTTAAACCCTTCACACGCTGTTACGAATCAGATTCTCCACTACACGAACGCGACCGATGATGCCTACTGCCTCGCTCACTACAGATTATCCCAAAAGAATGTTTACACTCTTTGAATGTTGATAACAGAGAAACAATTAAAGATAATTTGACTGTGCTTTTTGTATTTGAAGCTGCAATATCTACATTGAGTGTGTGTGTGTGAGTGTTTGCAGGCATTCTGTTGTTTTTAGTTCCATCACAGTCCACCAGGCGGTAGGCATTTGTGTACCAAAAGTGGCAGAGGTGAGCAATTTTTTCTTTTAGTAATTCAAGAAGTTTCAAATAACCACCAAGATCTCCCAATTTAACACAGATTTCTACCTCTTGGAAACTGAAGAACGACGTGTACTCCATAAAGCCATGGTCGCTGGTTGATATGAAACATGCCATTGACACTACCTGTGCTTCCCTTCCTGTGGAAACCATATCTGCTGTTTGTTAATTTGTCGATCTGTTCTATAGCATTGCAGACAATGTATTGCTGCCAATGAACATCTATAACGTTAAGGTATTTGACACGCAAAAATGTTCCTACTTGTTGTTATTGGTGTTTCCATTATTAACGTTCAAAGAGTGTAAACACTATTTTGGGACACACTGTAGTCTGCGAGGCAATATGCAATATGATTCACATATTTAAAATTACGCCCTACGGTACAGTACTACTGTGTTTCATTTCCGCTTTTACAACGCTACAGTGTCGCTGCTCGTACTGCAGCCCACGCTTATAAACGAGAGCGCTTTCACAAATTCGGGGGGTAGCCAAACCTGGGATAGAGGAGTGAAATCTGTAACTATCCACCATGGGATGACGGTGGCTCTGTACGGACGTGCAAGCACCATGAATCAACAAAAGGTTTACGATTGGGTAGAAAAGTTTAAACCGGGAAGAACAAGTGCGACCCACGAAGGGCAATCTGCTGGCTCATCAACATGGCGCATCGACAATGCTGACGCCTTGATCAGAGTGACCGACGAAAAATTAGGTTAAAATCAGCTGCAAATTTCGGACACCAACAATTGATTGATTGATTTGGTTTTATTTTACTTCGCTTTTATGCCACTTTTGGCTAATCACGAAAATTAAAATGAGTGATTGTATGATTTAATTGATGAAGGGACGGTTACAAAGAACATCCATGCCCAAGCCAGGATTCGAACCCGGGACCCTTGGCGTCGTAGTGCGCTCCACCACGGAGACCGATGGTATCAACATTTACCATATAATGCAGCAGGACTTGGGGTGCCATAAAATTTGCACATATTGCAACAGCTTCCTGTTCTGGAGAAGCAACTGAGACATTCTACAGCCGAATGTTTTGTATAGAATTGAAACAAGCTATGAGATACAAGTCTTCCTACCATGTTAAGAGTAAGAGCGTAAAGATGGCTAAATAATCAATCAAGGCTACGTTTTACTTAACAGTTGATATTCTGTGACTTTGTTGAGATAATGTTGTACAGTTGCACTAAATGGTTAATTTTATAAATTAAATGTTTGTTTAACGACATGTAGTTGTGTCAAAGATAACACATCAATACAAGCTTAAGAGCTGAAGAAAAATCATCAGACGTCCCCAAAGATTATGGCGATAAAGTTGACGATTTCATCCAAGTATATTTATGCGAATAATTCTGAAGCAACGAAAAAAAAGTCTTTATCCAATACAGTTACTCTGTAACGGATGCGATTATTATTTCTACCTTACTTTTTCCTCCCTTACGAATCAGATGACACTCTTGCTACATAAAAAGTAATATTTAATTATCTCGTTTTGTTCCTTAAAAAGTTCTATTTTCACTGTGTCAAAACATTGCAGCTGTGCCATAAACTTCATGCCACTGCTGCTGCTCTCTTGCGGAAAGAACACGAAACAAGAACTCATCAGGCTGAGAGCCTCTGGAAATACTGGAGAAAAGGAAGTTAGTGTTAAACGCACCGCACTCTGCCTGCTTTTATGGCAATGTAGAGAAGAGCTGAAAAACCTGGGAAACCTGATACGTTAATATCGCTCTCTAGCGTTTCGATTAACGTCAACCGAGTTACATCGCTTGATAAAAGCCGGAACGGCCCTATATATGTCAAAAGCGATAGTGGCTTACGAACTTGAGCCGAAGGAGACGGGGGAGAGGTCGTTTCTATAGGAGCCACGCCACCTGCATATCAATTTCCATCTCCATTTTCTTCTTGGCTTTGCTGAAAGCAGTGTGGGAGGAAATGAAGATGAACGACGTGTAAAGGAAGCAGAAGAGATCCACACATTTCTTTAAATAGAGGGCGATTCAGTTTACAATTTTCCGATCTTATCGTTAAGTTGTATTGTACATTGATTGATTTGGTTTTTTAAGTCCAACTTTATGCACAGTAAGGCTAATTGGGATAACCTACAGTTTAAGGTGGGATCGGAACCACTATGTGCCTCCACCGGATATAGAACCCAGGACCCCTTGATTACAAGGCGAAGACGTTACCTCTGCCATCGGGGAGGCCCCAGATTGTATTGTAGTACACCAGCATATTTGTGGGAACGAGTTAAGTGCACAAATATTGATAGGTTGGTATTATTTGGGAGGGCGTAATTTTAAGTTTGTGAATCATATTGCATCCCAATGTAAACTTATGTACTGCTACCTCCATTGACAACGCTTTACTTGAGGCTGTATTAAATGAAGATACATGAATATATGGTGAAAGCGTTGTGAGTTGGGTTGAAATAATTTCAATTCGCCACGTTTGGAAACTTTATGTTCAACTACCATACATTAAAAAGAATACCCGACAGTATTACCAAGGACGTCCATTGGAAAAATGGAGGGACAGGAGTAAAAAACTAATAATTATATCTTCTAATATTTAAGAATGTTTTACTTCTACTTCAAGAGAAATGTTAAATATTTTGCATAAAGGTAGCTTATGTAGACAAATCATACTGTATTGCCTTGCTTTATACAAATTGCACAGAGGCAGGATACATCCTGTCTATATAGTCTTCACAGGCTTGTAGTGTAGTGTTTATGTATCCCACGTGTCAGGTTGGTACAGTCAACGGCAAAGATAATGGTAGGCAAATTGTCCACCGCTATTTTCATTACTTCTTTATTCTACATCCTGTGTTGTTTTAAGGAATGAAACTATGTTGGTTCGAAGCAGGAATTGTTCTCTACTTATTGAAGTCATTATTTCAATTCATTGTCATCACTAGAGCCCGGAAGTTTGGCAAAATGCCTCTTTTTATTTACTGCATATATTGATAACATTTTTCCGGATATACGTTTTTTATGTTGTTTCGAATGATTTAGAAGCCTTTTCATTTTGCCTATTTTGCCTATTTGGGACCCCACTGCCTATTTTTAATTATAATGCCTTTTTCTGCCTTTTTCAATGAAATTTGACCATTTTTTTTAAAAAAAATGTTGGCATTTATTTTTCTTCCGTTCATTACATGAATAATTTTCGCCTTATTTAAGTAATATTGAACTCACGCATGTTTCAACATTGCTGAAGGAGAAAAGTGTGAGAAAAAAGTATTTCATGCTGAGTTAGGATATTGCCTTTCGGTTAACATTTCCTTGTGCATGATTGACTACTGAAATGGAGAGGTTGATTTCGAACACAAAGAAGATATTTCTGAAATCTCCCTCTCGAACCCGAAAATTTCAGGAAGTTACGCCTGAGCTTAGTTTCCCTCCGCAACCAGTCTTGACAAGATGGGGAACCTGGATATCAGCAGCTATATATTATGCTAACAACCTTGAAAAAATCAGTGAGGTGATCGATGCTCATCCAAAAAAAGAAGCGGCTTCAATTCGTGAAGTGAAAAACTCCTGTGCTATTCAGAACTGAAGAATGAACTGTCGTTTATTTTTGCACATTATGGTGCATTGCCAGAGACAATTACAAAGCTAGAAAAAAGAGGTGAGACTCTTGTAGCATCCATGAAAATCTTCGAGGAATCTATGCAGCAGATGATGGAAGTGCCAGGATAAAAGGGGCCAGCTGTTGCGGAAAAGTGCAAACGGGTAGTGAGTGCAAATAAGGACTTGAAACAATTGAAAACAATTTGTGATATTCTAAAAGGTGAAAATGCTGGCTTGTTCTGTGTATGCTCCAATAACTTCTGTCGAAGTAGAAAGATCATTTTCTATTATGAAAAACATTCTCTCTGACAGACGACTATCAATGAATGTTGATAACTTTAAAAAAACACCTTGTAGTTATGTCAATCAAGACGGAGAAAATTGAAATGCTCTTCCCAATGTAGATTTTAACATGTTGCCAGAAATTATATATAAAAGTAAGCTACTTCCAAATGTGCCATTTTTTCGGTTTATTTTGCCTTTTTTTTCATTTTTAGTGCCTATTTTCCACATTATAAATGCCTTTTTGCCTGCCTATTTTAACGAAAATAAATGCCTGAACTTCCGGGCTCTAGTCATCAGACCGAATGAAAATGGTGGTGGACAATTCGTCTACTGTTTCTTTCGCCGTTGGGTGTACAAGGAAATTGCGTCCAACCAAGTGGGTCTCTCTTATCGCACAACGCGTGAACAACCTTGCGTTCTGACGTCAACACGGAATTCTTGGATTGTTAGGCTAAATGCCTAAGTTGTTAGGTTAGGCTTGTTAAGTCTAGTTCTTTTAGTAATACATTTTCAGTATATTTATGCTAAGAGAACGAAACCTAACAGACCCAGCTTAACAACGTAGGCATTCCGCGTGTGACGTCAGAACAAGAAGTTGGTCTCGCGTTGTGCAATAAAGCAGGCACCTTAACCAAGTAGACGCAAGACCAGCGGTGTAGATGCATCAAACGATGGTCTGCTCCCTTAAACGTACATTACATTGGTTAACATACACCACGTGATCATACACTACACCGTACACCTCTCTAGAACGTGGTGCAAACACCAAATAAACTGTGTGACACCAAATCGACAAAGTAGAAGGCTCGGTGTTGCACTTTGTAACCAACCAGACGCAAGAGTGTCAAAAAGTGCGGCGAACTAGAAGGGGCTTGGTATTGCAAAGTAACAATCAATATTTATGCACGCACATGTACACATATCTCTCCTGTTGATTTCCGCCAACAACTCGCCTCCGCTCGTAATAATAGAAAAAAAGGTTTACTACGATATTGAAAGACCCCTCCCCCCCTTGCTATCCAAACCGCCCCAACACAAGCAGCTTCATAAATGCGATAGACTGCTCAAAGCGTGGCGAAGCCATATTACACTCAAGAGTTCATTCACTGAATTATATATCGATTCTTGGCATGCCACAGGATATTTCCACACTCTGCACCAACAAGCTAAGGTGAACCACACGATAAACCCTCAACATTATTCACAACAAAATACAGTTGCGAAAAATACATTGTATGTGTGACACTTGTGTGGCTTTTTATGTGCTAGTTTTTAACGCGTTTTCCTGAATGATTTCATTCATTGACTCTTATTATTTGTTTAATAATTTATTTTCGTTAATGCACCCATAAGCACACATACTATTTCTAACAGTCACGGAAATAAGCCCCTTAGCTATTACAAAACTGAACTAGAAAATATAATATGGCTGTTACTATGTCTTCCTAACTTGATTTCTAAAACCAATATATTCATTCATTACTTAACAAGAACTAAAGTTGTACTGTGTTTGAGGACTAATATTTCCATACTTAGTTAAAAAAACACAGATAAAGCTAGTCTCATCTGTGGTCAAAAGCTTAGGCTCCAATTGGGCATTCATCACACACAAGGACAAACACAGCCCTAAAAGGATCATCCTAGCCGTGGCGCCTCGTTAGCCTGCAACATTGCAGTTACTGGAGTGTATTGCAGGGAAGCGAAGTTGAGTTTTGGATGCCTTACCAGGTCGATGGGAGAATACAACTAAAATTCAAGAAATATGTATGTATGTATATTTGTAAATTACGTTGCAAATGTATACGTTTCAATGTTAGGACTATAGATTAAAGTAAACCATGGTAGATTTTCTACGTAGAACTTGAAGCGAAATTTGCAGGCTCGACCAGGATTCAAAGACCGGCCTCTGGCATATCGTGATTGCATTGTTGTTTTACGATCACCTTATGCACATATGGGCTAATCGGGATTGAACCTACAGTCGAATGAGAGATCCGAACCACTGCGCAATGTGACTCCACCGGGTATCGAACCCGGAACCACTGGTATATCGTGCCATTATTCTACCTTATCTTGCTTATTTATTGTCATGACAATTCGTTCCTTGTTTGCACACATGGTAATTGCAGGAGTTCATGATGTAGACGCTTTTACATATAACATATAGGCTAATAAACAGAATTATTGATGACTCAAACCTATCTAAGTTTTGTTTCTGGTTAATACACAAAATCTGGAATTGTTACCTCGTCATTATTAAAATTGCATGGTAAAGTTCGACCATCTATGTTAGTCAGTCATGTTAGTCTATGTTCTACAGATTACAAATAATTGCACAATTCTGTATTGCTAACATTTTTCATAATTTTTATGAACTAAGATTACACTTGTTAAATGTTTGCCCAAATGTTATCCAAGGCTATATTCCAAACGCGGTGTAAACTTTTCTCTTAAGCAGTAGCGGCTATTGGTCCCTAAAACTGGGGAAAGGAGGTCAGGGCAGTTTACGTGCTCTTGGTAAACAAGGCTTAACATTAAGAGGCCATAGTGCGGACCAAACAGTGGGAAGGCAATGCCCACCACGCGTCCCCTAATCTCCGCCACTGACTCGAAGCATTTGTTTATGGAAGTGGCGATCACGCTGATACAAGTCTTTCACCTTAACATTACGATCGAACTCCCCGCTTTCAGCAAGCGAACGCATTCCAAAAGTTGGTTGTAAAATATAAGCATTTTGTCCATTTGCAAGGTCAAGGGCGACCGACCTATCTATTAGTAGAATCGATCGAAAATCGTGCTGAGTAACAGTTTGAACGTTGAAGGAGAGTGCAAAACACTTGCACGTGCTTTCCATTGGACTTGCGTTAATTCAAGACCTCCGTCCCTACTATGTTGAATAGCTTTGTGATAAGCAACTCTATAACCTTGCCAAAGATTTCAAGCGACTGGCAAAATATGCAGGTATACTCTGTCCCAGCTAACTGTAGAGCAGGCAAACGAAATCAAGTCTCTGCGCAAGTAGTGACGCGAGACGCCTCCACCAATGAACACGTGAGAGGATCGGAATTGCATGGAGTGGGGGAAAGCGACTGCCTTCCCAGCAACATGTTCTGCTTCGCTCTGGCCACTCGATTTCCCTCGCTTCTCTGCCGCTATGCGCGGCCTTGATCTACAGTTAGCTGGGACAGGGTATAGAGGAAAGGTTGTGCGCTACGAGCCAAACTCGTGGAAAAGCGTGTCTGTTCAAGAAGTGCACTCGTGCTATCACGGTGGAAATTTGACCGAAAATTGTGGTCTGAACTCTACGAACAAGTTCCAGTTTCTCCTGATAGTTCGCTTCCGCTGTCTTACCTCTGTGTGCCTAAGCATATCGTATACCCTGTCCCGGCCATCTTTGGAGCAATTCCGCGCATAGCGCCAGAGAAAGGGGTGGAGTTGGGGAATCGAGTGGGCAGAGCGAAGCAGTACACGCTGCTCGAAGGCTGATAATCGCATCCGCTTTCTCCCCTCCACGCAATCCCGTTCCTCTCACGGGTTCATTGGTGGAGTCGTCTCGATTCACTCCTTCCGCAGAGTTGTTTTCGTTTGCCTGCTCCAGAGATAGCCGGAAAAGCGTGTAGTTCAATTGTCTAGCCATGTTTCTTAATGTAATACACAGGAATTCATGAAATCTTCCCTCAGGTGGAAATGAACTCATGACACCTTTGTGAATGAAATAGTCGTTTAAAATAGAACTCTAGCCCCTTCCTATTTTCTTCTTCTTCTAATCATTGCGATGTAAAACTGGGAATGATTTAGCTTCTGTTCGGGATGATCTTCTCTGAAGGCATTCAAATGTAATATGACATTTTTAAACGACACTCTTTCCTCGGCTTACTGAATGACACGGTCGTGGTCATATATTTTTTAAAAAGAAACTAAAGAAAATTGTTTTATATTTCACATCATAAGCTACCTAAAAATTCAACTCAATATTTATGCATCAACTTACTGTACAAATAACTGTATTATTTTTCGAAGTAAGAAAGAAAATTACCACATGTCAAGAATTAAAGGACAGTGTATTTTGAAAATAACAAGTACGAAATATACGTTCATACACTTCTTTCAGCATACATTCATATTATGAAGCAAAATTATACATATCGTCATCATTTTTACATATTTTAGGTTTTTCGTCACTTTAATCACATCAAGTCAATTTATTACCATGTAGAATTACTTCCAATCCTGCGTAGATTTTTACGAGAAAATCGGCACGAAACGCTCGAATATCACCAGTAGAAACCAAGACAAATTATGTATATTTATATGTTCAACAGACTTTCCACATTCAGAGTAGACACTTTATGCATATTATCAAACTAGGCCTTTCATTTATGTAGCTATATACATATCGACAATACTTATCTGAAATTCAGTTTCAAGAGAAGATGGCTGCCATTTAACGTCCTATGGACCGGTCACTTTTTTCATGTTCTATTCACTTTTAAGGTTCTTCACGGCCTTTCTGAAGATCGAAAAACCGTTACTATTCTTTTTGTAACAATATTGTCACATTTCCCGGACAAATCTTGTTGTTTTATATAAAATATTTCCAATTTAGGTTTCCGAAATATTTAGCGAGTCCATTCTACTCGTCGGTGATTTTTTAGATGAAGCAGTGTATCAAAACTCACACTGTTACAACTTTACGCACAGAATACAAACCTGTTATTATTTTTCAAGTGACAATTATAGAATTGTACAGATATATGACATGAAAATGCTTGTAAAATAAATTAGATACAATAAAAGAGATATTACAATACTCTATAGCTTGTTTACGTATTTTCTTTTTACCAGTTACAGTGATTTTAAGTTTTACAATTTTGGTGGGAAAAAGGTTATTTACGCACAACTTAGATTTTTCCCTTTATGCGAGTTGGCTATGTTTCACAACTTTAAAACTTTAGGATTACTCTTCAAGGCGCTCATAGTAACAAATCGTAATTTTATCGTCGAAATTCTACCAAAACTTATTTCAAATGGATTGTACGTGTTAGTAATACATATTAAATACATGTTCGTATCCATATACTTATGAATGAGCAAGTAAAACCGGTTGAAACCAAACATATGTGCGATTTTGCATAAATTGGCAATTTACGGTAAGCACATTCTTGATACATCACAAACCAAATTACATCGCTGAGATATAAAAATATTTTAAATGCTTGAAGTTTACATACGTACTTCAATTAAAACAAAAACAAAGTGATGTAAATTAATTTTGTACAAATATAAACCACCAAATACGAACTCAACTCGTAGATTTTAACTGATAAAATTATTTTATTTTTCACCTTATGATGGTACTCATTATGGTACCGTCATAGTAACCCCCCTTCCACGCAGTACACCCTGGGCTGCAATTTTTGCAGGCTAGCGAGGGTTAGGCACCTGGACCCACAACCAGGATCTTTCCTTGTGTGGTACGTGTCCCAGCGTCCATCATCCCATCGTTGCGATTACCCAAAAAAGGAAGACGAGCGTTGTAAAGTAACTACGTCAATCTAATTCAAACTTCTGTTCAAAACAACGTTACGAGACTCAAAGTTGCTCTGTAATGGTTAATCTATAAATCCTACCTAAAAGGAATTCACGAAATCGAAGAACGACTGGTGATTTGAATGTCTAGATTGTTAGAATTGTGTTTTCTGAATTGCATACGCCACACAATATTATTATTTCTCTACGCAAGTGATTAAAATAAACTAAATCAATCTATGGAAATCGATCAAAACGAATTGAATGTCATTAGCTGTACTCAGCATATCTATTCTTTTCATGTCAACCCATCTTACGTTTTTGCCCTTGAGATAGTGTACACTGTCTAGTTAAATTTGAAAATCGCGAAATTAAAGGAATTAATATTATGCTATCTAAATCATATTTCTTAACTAGCATAGTTGAATTGAAAATACTAATATTCACCGATTTAAAACCGTTCAGCAGAGTGTCGTGATATCTGTGGTGTTTCTCCTGCAATGGTCCAGGTGAATGCTAAAATGGTATCTTTAACGAACGTCATGGACGTTTCCTTCACTTCTCCCTTTCCTTCCATCCTACGGCCTGTAGCCCAAATTGCGGTGAAGCTCAAAGGTACAGATTACGTAGGGTTAGCGATCGTAGGTTTAGCACACGATGTATTAAGTGGGGTTAGCGAAAGCATTTAGGACAGGCCGGGAGATACGTGGAGTTAGCCAGCACATTTAGGACAGACAGGGAGATACCTGGGAGTTAGCGAACGCACTAGGAGACAGGGAATTATTTGGGGTTAGTGAAAGCACTAGGACAGACAGGGAATTATTTGGGGTTAGCGAACGGATTTAGGACAGGCAGTGAGATACGTGGAGTTAGCCAGCACATTTAGGACAGACAAGGAGATACCTGTGAGTTAGCGAACGCACTAGGACAGACAGGGAATTATTTGGGGCTAGCAAACGCACTAGGACAGACAGGGAATTATTTGGGGTTAGCGACCGGATTTAGGACAGGCAGGGAGATACGTGGGGTAATACATAACCTAACAATGTATGTTAAGTATACATATATGTGCAACCAATGAGGGTGTTGACGCTTGAGGAACAACCAAGTCCGGCATCTCTACATATTCGCTATCCTCACGTGTTTCCTTGATTGTCTAAAAGTATTCGCTAACCCGAAGAAAAAGGTCGTATTCAATAACCTCGCCCCCACCATGCTACAAACAGGTGGCTTTAAATAAATGGACCAATCAAAAGCAACCCCGCACTCCTTAGACATGTATACTCTATCTCGGGAATTTCTCGAGCAAGGCCGCGCGTAAGGACAGAGAAGGGGAGAAAGCGAATGGGCGGAGCTGAAGCAGTACACGCTGCTGCAAAGGTTGGTAACCGCAGTCGCTTTCCCCCCTCCATCCAACACAGTTTCCTCGCTCTTGTTCCACGCAGAGACTTGCTTTCGTTCGCTCACTCCAGAGATTCCCGGGACAGGGTATAGTAGACAAGGCCTTTAGACAGTACTGCACAACTGTACAAAATGAGTTAGCCCTGATGATACTGTTTGATTGAAGAGCTATTATTTGCCTCTACAGCCATTAAGACCCCATCTTCCCACAAATCAAAGATCGTTATTTCGAGAGCAAACGGAACGATTCACTGCGTGGCAAGAGTCAACACGGAATCCGAGAGCTCGTTCGTTACTTTAGCCTTCATTGGTTTAATTAATCCTTTGTGGCCACAAAACCCGACAGTCAATGCGAGATTCCTAGTCGTTGAATTCCACACAGAAACATCTACACTGCAGTCCTTATGCCCTACACAGAACTAGACTTGAAGTTCATACAATTAGGATCTTTTCGGGTTTGTAAAATTTGTGTAAATACACGATTTACTATTTCTGGGAATTGTAGGGAAATCTTGTTATAAACTCGTGAAACAACGCTGCACATTGACTCTACAAACAGTCCAACGCCATGTTCAAATATGGCGCCATTTTGATTTATTTTGATCGTTGCCTTCAAATTTCGTTTTCTCAAGAACCCGTTGACTTATTTTAACGTAACTTGGGCCGAAATAAACCTTCAATAATGGATATTTCTAGAAATGTGTCTTACTTGAGGAAATGTAATAGCGCTCTACATATATTCCTTTGTGTGTTATCTAAATTTTGCAGTTCCATCTATTTAGGATGAAAATATTAACTTTGACAGATCCAGAAAATGGATTGTTCGCTTTCATGGACAAATAGACACATCATGAAGCTAATTTATTTTCAAAAGTTAAAGCCGGCCTCCGTATCACATCGCGCCACAACGACAGGGGTCCCGGGTTTGAATCCCAGCCTGGACATGGGTGCTTGTGACTGTTCATTCAACAACTTCATCATATCATTATCATCACTCATCTCCATCTTCGCGATTAGCCAAAAGTTGCAGAAAAGCGAAGTAAAATAAATCACCAAATCGATCAAATCAACAAGTTAAAGGGTCTTAATTAAAAACTTAAAATTAGTGTTTTTTGTAAACACAATATAATATTTGCACTTAATTCGATTCCTCGATACACACAAGAAATAAAGTGGACTTAAAATAAGAACTCAAACAAAATAAAATGAATCAATATGATGTAAATTTTGTATATGACTAAACTGTTTACTTATTCGTAAAATAATACTATTATATGACAGTGTTTAGAGAATCGACCTATGTAAAAAGACATTCGTGTAATTTTGGAATAAACCTCGTGTATATTAAATGCATCAGGCTCCAGTTAGGACAGGCTCTGCATACCATCTAGTTAAAAAGTTAAATCTTTCTTCATTAATTTGTGTGAACCTTACGGACTCCGTTTAACTAAAAAAATTCACCGTACTGAATAAATGTTAAGTAAAAAAATTAGCATAATGAACGGACCAAAAAGGTTAGCAAATAACCTGTTAAATATGAAGTAGGAAAATCTCCTTGCCAGTAAAATGAGAAATGTACACACAGTTGGTAATGAAGGTACGTGTTTTGCATATTGTATTTGGGGATCAAGGGGAAGAGGGGTGTTGAGTCCCCTTTGCCTTTTTTGAGTGAGTAAATACGCACAGCTGATCAGTATGCATGAAGAAACTGAAAAAGTAATAAGACTGCAACGTTCGTACCACAACGTGAAGCATTTGACGTCTAGCAAAGAACAGCGGTTGGGTAAATATGTCCTATGAGGCAAAGAAGTCTTTTGCTCACATGATAAATTCTCTCTTCTTGGAACACAAACTGTTGGTAGACAATGCAATTTGTACAAGCCAACCTCTGTGGCGGAATGGTTAGCACAGCACGCTGCGACGCCAGGGGTACCGGGTTCGAATTCCGGACTGGGCGTCGGAATTTTCATTTTTCCCTGTCAATTACAAACTAAACTAAATCGATGTTTTTGCAAATAGAAATAATAAACTCACACAGATCCAGGTACAAATATTATTTTATATGAAATTGACTTAATTTCTCTATGATTTGAATTCAAAATGCAAAATAGTGAATTTGGAAAATTATTACAATTCACAAGCTAGGGAAGGATTATGGAATTTTGTCATACGCAGTAAGTTTAAAATAAAATACTTGATTATTTTTAAAGTTACGACTAAATGAGATAAGAGTGAAGAGTGATTGATTAAGAAATACAATTTGTAATTTATCAGTCTCCATATACATTCTCGGTATTATATGTTGATATTTCCGCTGAGGTTTGGAACCCTCTGCTTGCAAGAACCATGAGTGCGGACTTATTTTTCAATGCATAAAGCTATTTCTCTCTTCTCTGTGAAGCAAACAACTTAACTCTTGCATATAAGTGAAACAACTGATTCGAACAAAATAAAGTGTCATATTTCCTTACATTATCAATGGGATTTCTGCTTCAGTAAAGTATATCCAAGTGAAGTACTGTGAAACAGACAACATGCAGTTATACCATTAATGCTGACGAAAAGGGTATGTAGGTATTAGAAATTTAACGCAAGGAATTTATAGAATTGCATTGTATAGGTACCTGATTTAGCTAACCACACATTAAAACAGTCACACACTAATAATAAAAGCTTCTGAAAGTTTATATACAAGGGGCATCCTGAAAAAAGCTCCAATGGTGCCTATACGCAGCACTAGTGGTCGGAGAGCGACACACACACACATGCAGGAAGGAAGAAGTGACATGTAGCTGTAATCTGGTACAGTTGTAATATAGCCGTTTTAGGACAGTTCTAGGTTATAGATTGCAGCTCTCATACAGTCTCCCATCGACTGTGCTGTCAGACACATATACCATGGGCATACAAAATATAGTGCCATGCTACGACAAATGCAAGAACAACAGTGGTGATTATGCCGAAAATTAGGATAGGACTCACTGTTACTAATGCAATAAATTACAACTGATATTCTTGTTCTATTTATGCCTAATCGGTAGGGACCTTGATATCTTGTTATTTTTTTTTCAAATTGGTGTATATTTTTATTTTTTATTTTTAACTATTCGGTGTTATTTTTTTCCCAAAATTCACATTTTAATTTTAGCGCATTTTCTGGCAAATATCTGAAATTATACCTTCATGGTGTTTTTAAACTACTGTTTGAAATTGTAAGTCACATGGCTTACACCTCTTCTTGAGAGTTTGATATCTTGAAAGTTATTTTGGGAAAGTTATTTTCCATACCCCCATTTTAATTTTAAGATAAGCTTTTAGATAATGGAATTTTCCCGGGATATACTGAAGGCTGCATAATGACCATAAGTGGCGATGCACCCAAAAAATTTAAATCAAGCAATCTCACGTGACAGATACAGATATATTATGGCACTAAAAATTGGCATTATGTTTTTTTACTTGTTAGTGTTACGTTTCCCAAAATTCGCGTTTTTGTATTAGAACATTTATCTGCCAAATATACCGAAACGTAATACTCCATTGTGCTTTTAAACTATTATTTTAAATTGTAGGTCACATGGTCTACGTATTTTCGTGACAGTTTGATATGTTGGAACAGATTTTTGAGGAAGTAAAAGTAAAGTGCTCCCTTGCACTTTTCTATGAAGGTGTATAGTAGGGGTGTGGAGTTAGGGCTCCACACTTTCCTGATCACGGCTGAAGATAGGGGTGATGTGATCAGCACCATGCTGCTGGCTACCTTTATCCCTCAAACTTTCCTCACGGTAATAGCTTCATATGATGCTGGGTGGGCGCCGGAGCAGTTTGAATAGGTGGAAAACATCCCGGTTCTCCCCTGCAGGATATCGACCCCGGGTCTCTCGCATAGTAGTCAGACGCCCTAACGACTGAGCTCCATTATTACTCGCTCGACAAATGCCGATGGTGCGCACTTAGCTTGGTAATTCAAAACATATCTCGTGCGACAAATACGAAGATGTGGCTCCTGTGTGACAGTAGATACACACACACTCGATCTCCTGTTAGAACCCTGCCCCTTTGCTCTGTGATGCAAATGGTTTAGAAGTTGAAAAAATCATGGGAAATACATGATTTAATGTGGCTGTGTGAATTATTCCATGTAGGTATAACTCTATAGTTTACTCTTGAGTAAAATGTTGGAAAACTTGCATGTTCTATATACACAAACATGGCCTAGAAAAGACAAGAATGTTGGATTTCATGGAATTTTTCGTTGTTTTAGGACATTTCTTTTTACAAAAAATCGCTAAAAATGCCAACAATTCGCATTTTATGCCAAATTCGCATTATTTCGATATTTCGAAAGGGCGAAAAATGTGTCCAGACATCACTGCACATTCCTAAACATAACTTTGCAGGAATTACCATTTTTCACAGTTTTGGCGTTTGCGAAAAATCAATGTCCCTACTAATTGGAAATTACTTTCTGGCCACCCCTCGTATAAATCAGTAGATGGAAAGCGAAAATTTAGCAGGGCTAGCAGAGAAAAGTTAATTCTTGAAGAAAGTGATTTGCTTTTTTGATTGAATGATTCGAGTAAATATGATATTAAAATATTTACGTATTTATTATTAGTATTTTATTTCATAATATTGGACATTAACCTTACTCAGTGAGAGATTAATGACCATCACTCATGAGTTTAAACAGACAGGACAGACAGTGGCGTTAATTTCATTGCATTACTAGTGTTGCAGTAAATTTGAGGTTCGGAGCATGCACTTGCCAATTTTTATAACGTTCACCAATGCAGATTAATGTTTCTCTTTTTTGTGATAGTATTCAATATATATTCCATTTGGTTGGATTCTTCTTGATATCTAAGAATAGTGCAATGTCATTGTAAACGTATGTTAACTTGTGCGAAACCAGTAATACGTCAGGATGATGAAAGAAAACCTTTGTAAGCACTGCTACATTAAATAAGGTGAAGTGAGCCTGAAGAGTAATAAAATACAAGCAGCATATTTGCAGCCTAAAGCTCTTCATATTTATGCATGCTATTTTTGTTGGATGTTGCAGTCTATGCAATTTCTGTTTTCATGTTGTAGTGAGATACTTTGTCGGGTGACGATATTCGACAAAAATCGTACGTATCAATGGAACCAATTTGTTTCCATGTTCCTTCAGTTTGCCCAACAAAATGCCTTACTATGACGTCTGACAACTATCGGACGGCGACACCCGCTCTTATCCCCTCCATCTGTTGACAAGTCCCTTACTACTCCCCCACGTAATATTTAGAGGCTTAACCTTTACCCCCTCTATGATGATGCCATATGGTATCATATGAGTAAGGTCGTACTCGCCCGTACCATACGAAATGAATGTGCTTTTTGGACCTTCATAATCTTATGTTTGGGTGAAAACTCTGACACAGGTCTGGAGCAAGCCTGGAAAATTCATATTGATGACCAACCACCTCCCCCCCCCCCCTTCACCGCAACATATCCATGCTACATTTCCGAACAGTGTTTCACATTTTGGCTCATTATTCAACTTGTATGGCACCCAGAAACATGAAACATGTTTAAATCGCTTTGGAAACGTCCATTCTTTGAAGAGAATATTAAGGTTTGCGCCTTCTCCCCAAAATAGCGGGAGAAGAAGGGGAAAACTTCAGATTTTTGTTTGTTTTTTCATTGAAATTCGGTGGTCGCGCACCCAAACCCCCTTCCTTGGTTTACTTTTTATTTATTTATTTATTTATTGATAGATCTCAACAGGCCGAGCCCAATTATGGTGCTCTAATTACATAATATTACTACAATAAATTCAGCGTTCCAGTAATACTATTTTTTAAATTGTATAAACTCATTGCAAAAATATCAATTGTGTTATTTACACATGAAATTGTGTTGAAAGAGTTGCACGCTCTCCACACCGGAGAGGCACAAAGAATTGATGTTTTCGCTCTCTGGCAATGGAAGATTTTGTGCTTGGGACGTATTTTGGAAATGGGAACATTAAATGATACGGCTGATAATAAGTTGGAATCGTCTATTATACCGTTAATTACTTTATACAGAAAGAGCAGGTCATTTACTTGTCGTCGGAGTGCTAGTTTGTTGAAGTTGGTCTCTGAGACTAGATTATCGTATGAATCGAATGCTGGATATTCTCCACAGGCTTTGAATTTGAGATATCTAAGAAACTTGGACTGAATACGTTCTAGTCTATGAATTAAATTTATTTGAGTGGGATTCCAAATTACTGACGCATATTCTAGTTTTGACCGTACGAGGGAATAGTAAAGTATTTTCACTGGTTCTATTTTCGTGAAGTCGTGGCTTGATCGGATTATAAAACCTAAGTTTCTGAAAGCGTCGTTAGTAACAGTTTCAATATGCTTATTAAATTTGAGCTTGGTGTCGAAGGTCACTCCGAGGTCTTTAATTTCATTTTTGCGCGTGATTTGTACATTTTTAATACGGTATGGAAACACACAAGATGCTTTGCGTTTTGTGTAAGTGACTACGTTGCATTTTGTTGGGTTAAGATCCAACTTGTTACTTTCACACCAAGAGATCACTCTGTCTACATCTTCCTGCAATTTTAAACAGTCTTCATAGGTAGTTATTTCGTAGAAAAGCTTAAGATCGTCGGCGAAAAGCAACTTTTGAGAATTTTGTATGCAATTGGGTAAGTCGTTGATAAGTAATAAAAACAAAAGCGGTCCAAGATTGGACCCTTGGGGAACACCAGAATATGGTGTGAAGGGACGACTTTTGATTTTCCTGTATATTACAGTTTGCGTTCGATCGGCTAAGTATGAAGCGAAGAAATTTAAAGTATTAAGTGAAATATTGAATGAAGCAATTTTCTGTAGTAATATATCATGATCAATTTTGTCAAATGCCTTAGTAAAATCGGTGTATATTGCATCGACTTGTCCTGTGTTATCTAGTACATTGCATGCGTAATGGGTAAAGTTAGCTAAGTTTGTTACGGTAGACCTCTTTGGAGTGAATCCATGCTGATAAGGAGAGATAACTGGATTGACGTGTGCTAACATCCTCTTGTAAATGATTTGTTCAAATATTTTAGCAAGACTAGAAAGGATTGCCATCGGTCTATAATTTTCTAAGCTTGATCTTTGGTGAGACTTGGGGATAGGACAGACGGACGACGTTTTCCATCTTGAAGGAAAAGTATTGGTATCCAGGGAAAGGTTAAAAATTTGCAGCAAGGGATATTTTAAAATATCGCAACATCCTTAACTATATATGGTGGTATGTTGTCAGGGCCGGTCGTTGATTTGGATTTCAAATTCTTGATGGCAGCTTCTACTTCGCTTACGCGGATGTTGCGCAAAGTGAAAATATCAAGTTGTTCGTTAGCAATTTTTATTTTCAGATTATTTACGTCATATTTAGCTCTTTCGGCTGCGTACGCAGAATGAAAGTACGTTGCAAAGGCATCCGCGATGTCATTTTCGTCTGTCAATATGTCTGCGCCGACTTTAATAGTTTCGCAGTTTTGATGGGACTTTTTACTTTTGATATAGGACCAGAATCGAGAAGGGTCCACACTTATCTGGTCTTCAGACTGTTTTATGTAATTAGTGTAAGCTACAGTTATGTCTTTCTTAACCTGTGCGCGAAGCTGAAGAAATTTTTCTAGATGATATTCTTTGTTTGTAATACTTTTCTTCCATTTTAACCTATGGTAAGCTTTAACTTTAATTCTTTTCACTATAGCAGGCGTAAACCAGCAAGGACATGCTGAGTTCTGTAGTTTTTTAAGGGGAATGCATTGACCAAATATGCCATAAATTAATCTGTAGAAAATATCGGCAGCTTCATTTACGTTAACGGCGCTATTTACTGGCGTCCAATCCGTTTCTGAAACTAAACTGAAGAGTTTTGAGTAGTCTGCTTTCTTAAAGTTGTATGTGGAAATGTTTTGGTTTGACTTTTTATTTGATTTTACGGAGAGGCATTGGATCTCGGTTATTATTGAGGGGTGATGTGTGTCTTCCGGTAGGAGAGGGTGAAACTCTCTGCTTACATCTATATTACTAACATTCGTTAATATAAGGTCAAGTAACCTATTGTTTACATTTTGAATATTGTTTACGTTTCTGAGAGCATGGTAAGACATACAAAGTTGTAGATCTTGACACACTGGCGTAAGACAAGCGTTTACACTTGTAATTTCAGGTAAATTAAAGTCACAACAGAATAGTATTTTATCACCTGGCTTAGTATGGGTTTCAAGAAAGTCGTAAAATGTGTCATATAATGCCTTAGTTGATTTGGGGGGGAAGTACACAACACCAATATAGAGAGGAAATTTCTTGTTAAGCAATACTTTAACTAAGATGGAGTCAGGCTGTTGCATCGGTTCTCCCACCAAAAAGGACGAATGGTCGTTTTTTACAGCCACAAGTGCACCACCTCCACTCACTTTGCCACTAAGGTCACGGCTTCGATCACATCTGTACACAGTGTACCGGGAATCAAAGTATTCGGAACTCAGGTGAGACGACGTTAGCCACGTTTCATTAACATACACTACGTCTAGATTGCGGCTCAGTACGTTCTCATAAAAAGGCCTACTCTTGTTTCTCAAACTGCGAACATTTTGATAATAGAACGTCAAATAGTTACGAGCATTACTTGCTTGGGAATGTGTGGAGATGACGTCACTTTCAAATCTTACCTCACTACGTAGCTGCACGACCTCTTCCTTCTCCGGATTCCACAGATCCTACCTGCTTTCCTGGTTCCTGGCGGTCGGGGTCCTTTGGGAACGCCTCGGGTGTTGGTGACCGTTTACATTTCTGGGAGGGGGAGGCTTCGATGTGCTGCTCGTTGTCTCCGTCGCGGGCTTCGAACTTCCGTTCCGCGTGGATGATTTTGTTTTGGGGTGGTTGGTCACCTCGCTGTAGGATTTTCTATTTCTGTACTCTGGTTCTTGAGTGGGTCGGGAGGAGGAGACGGGGAGTTCAGCGCCGGCCGGGGCCTTCGACGTCGACGGTTCCTTGGGCGATCGAAGGGTGTGGGTGGATGGATGATCGGAGCGTAGAGGTTCCTTCACTCCACTCGAAGAAAAAGGCACTTCGCTACACTCCACAGTAGGTGAAGCATTTGGATTCACTTCCGTGTTTTGGTGCACCTCTTCCGTGGTCACAGGCGGCAGTCCGTTACCATCCAGATCGCTCAACGTATATATTTTACCCTCGATGTAAAGTTTGTCGTACCTCATTGTTACATGGAGATTGTTTTCTCTGGCTTCTTCCATGTATTTCCACAACTCGCTGCGGATATCGCGAACACGTCTCGAGTAGTCGCCGGAGACGCGGATACCAGTTCCACGAAAGAAGCGCGCACGAGTAAGAACGGTTTCTTTTAATTTGTAATTTGAAAACTTTACAATGATGGGTCTGTTGTGTCCCGATCCCAGTCTGTGCGCCCTCGCTATGTCGTAGTCAGACGTGTCGATCTCCAGAATGTTCCACAAAGCGTCTCTCACGAGCCGTTCAGAACAGTCCCAAGATTCTCCGGACTTTTCACTAAAACCGCGGAAAATTAAATTGTCCCTTCTTGACCGGTTTTCCAAGTCATCCAATTTAAGTTCGCAGAACTGTAGTTTAGTTTTCAACTCCGCATTTTCGTTTTTGAGGCAATTTATTTCTGTTATTAGCCGCTTAATATCGCTCTGGGCCATTGCTGTTGTTTCAGTCACCTTGTCTAGCTTGTTGTCAATAGAATCCAATTTTGTCGCAATGTCCTCCATTGTATAAGGTCCAGGATTTTGTTCGACACCAGAGATAATCAAGGCAATCGCAACGACAATGCCCACGAAAAACATGCTGGTTGCATTTGAGCTGTTCCGCACGTTCATCACTAACACCAACCACTTCTTAGCTCCTGCATTCCTCAATCCTATGGCACAACGCCACTGCACAAGAGAATTCCCCATCTTGTCACGCTTCACTGCACTTCGGAGCTCGCTGACACACGTCTTCCTTCCACGGGGGTCGCCGTCTATTTGGCGTTCTGAATTGTAGATGGTTGCATGCTATGATGTTTTAGCTGCAAAAACAAAACTTATCCGAAGTAGATTGCTCCCATAAGTTATAACAATTTTCTGGGCAATATGAAAATTACCTATTTTTCGTAAAAACACAGAGTTTCATATTTTGGCTTATTATGCAACTTGTATGGCACCCAAGAACATAAAACATGTTTCATTCTCTTTGGAAATGTCAATTCTTTGATAAGAATACTAAAGTTCGCGGTTTCTTCCAAAATAGTGGGGAGAAGTGGGGCAAACTACAGATTTTTGTTTTTTTCATCGAAATTCGGGGGTCGCGCCCCCCAAAACCCACTTTCCTTGATTCGGCGTTCTCAATTGTACACGGTTGCATGCTATGATGTTTTGGCTGAAAACCAAAACTTATCCGAAGTAGATTGCTCCCATACTGCCAGAGTTATAACAATTTTCTGAGCAATATGCAAATTACCTATTTTTGGTAAAAACAAATAATCACATTTTGTATTATTATTCAACTTGTATTTCACCCAAGAACATGAAACATGTTACGTTCTCTTGAGAAATGTCCATTCTTTGAAAAGAATACTAAGGTTTGCACCTTCTCCCCAAAATAGAGGGGGAAGAAGGGGCAAACTCCAGATTTTTGTTTTTTTGCATTGAAATTCGGGGGTTGTACCCACAAGCCCCCTTCCTCAGTCCGTCGTTCTGAATTGTACACGGCATGCTCTGATGTTTTAGCTGCAAGACAAAACTTATCCGAAGTAGATTGCTCCCATAGTTATAACAATTTTCCTCCAAATATGCAAATTACCTATTTTTGGTAAAAAAAAATAATCACATTTTGTATTATTATTCAACTTGTATTTCACCCAAGAACATGAAACATGTTACGTTCTCTTAAGAAATTTCCATTCTTTGAAGAGAATACTAAAGTTCGCGCCCTCACCCCAAAATAGCAGGGGAAGATGGGGCAAACTCCAGATTTTTGTTTTTTTCCATTAAAATTCGGGGGTTGTGACCCCAAGCCCCCTTCCTCAGTTCGGCGTTCTGAATTGTACACGGTTGCATGCTATGATATTTTAGCTGAAAAACAAAACTTATCCGAAGTAGATTGCTCCCATAGTGCCCGAATTATAACAATTTTCCTCCAAATAGTGTGCGGATTTAAAATTCCCGCCGAGAAGCTTGTGCGAGAGAAATCTATCTATTGTATCTATCTATCTATCTCTATCTCTCTCTCCTCCTGCCATCACTGGTTTCTGGCGCTGTGGTTGTGTTACGCATAAAAGGGGCATAAAAGTTGAGGCCGAAACTTACGAACGAGACTTCCTGTTCCCGTGCAGAGTTCCATAATGATATCTTTAAATAAATAAGTAAATAAATAAAAAAGTCAATGAAGACGAAATTCCCTGACATTTCCCTGACTTTTTTTGACACCTCAAATTCCCTGACTTTTCCCGGTTTTCCAGGTCTGTCGCCACCCTGAATACTTATTGATCCCACTGTACAAGACACGTGCAGCATACACACTGAAAAGGAATGAGGGGGCGTCCGTTCACGAAAGCAAGGAAAACAGTGGCAATGGTATTCGATGGACTGACCACGAGTTGACCAATGCAAAAGCTGTTTGACATTTTTTCAGAAGGCTGTTGTTGCGTCCGCTTGGTTATTGCGTCCTCCTCCTGGTTGACTGTAGGGCATCCCCAATGGCGCAGTGGCAGCGTCGTCGCCTTGTAATCAAGGGGTCCCGGGTTCAATACCCGGTGGAGGCACAAGTGGTGCGGATCCCACATTAAACTGTAGGTCCAGTTCCAATTAGCCATACTGTACATAAAGTAGACTTGAAACATCAAATCATCATCAAACATCATCCTGGTTGACTGGCGTACGCAGAGGGAGGGGGCTTATGAGGCTACAGCCCTCTCCGAAATTTTGAGAAAATCAACATTTTCAAATAAAAGCAGTAAAGAACTCGGAGAGAAAAGCAGTAGAAAATTCAACCCTTTCCTTAAAAAGACCCTGGATTGTAAATTTTGAAAGTGGAGAGTTCTATGTAGTTCTAGAGTAGCTATGTATTATCAATCTATACAATCGCAGCCCACCCCAGAAAAAATCGTGCGTACGCCAGTGTTCTGGTTGGCTAATTTTTGGTATTGTGTATAATTCTTATATCATCTCCATGATTCCATAGTATTTACTGGACTTTCCCCCGAATAAAATTTTTCTGGAACATTTTCCGGAATCATGATGATTCTCTCGGGCTATTGACCAGGTGAGTTCTGGAAATGTTTCCAAGTTTTCGAGAGCTAACGCCACTCTCATATTATACCAGAAAGATGAGTGACCTTAGCTCTCGAAAAAATGCAAAATTGTCCAGAACTCATCTGGTCGATATCCCCGAAGGAATCTATTATCATACGTCGCCAGGAAAGCTTCAAGACTTATTTCCTTTTCCGCAAACGAAGCGTTGAAGCTATGTGTATCGCGTCTATTTAAAATTAGAAAAGAAAAACATAGTTTGTTTCAAGTAAATTTAGGCTTGTAGGCTAATCCGGACTGAACCTGAAGTAGAATATGATCCGCCTGGGCTTGAATCCGAGACTCTTTGATTGCAAGGAGACAGCGTTTTCATGGAGACTGAAAAACAGCTTATTATTCCGATAGTGAATTTATCACTGATTCGCAACATCAAAGCAGGCCTTCCCTAGACTACAAGTGAACCCCGACCAGAGTTAAACAATATTTCCTGGCATTATTTCATACTGACTGCAATCCCTAAACACATCCTGTATTCGGGAATTACCTATGTATGAACACACTAAACACGATACACATACACTACCCTGAGCCTGAGATGTTAGTACCCAAAAAGTACAGTGCTTTCAAGTCCAAGCGTTTTATCATGACAGAAATTAAGTTCATTTAATTAGTAACAGAAGCATAAAAACAAAGTAAAAAAGAATTAGCTAAAAAAAATTATATTTTTATACTCTACGATTTACTCCAAAGAATAGTTGAGTTTTAAAAATTCCAAAAACGATTATGTCTATGTGACAGGTAACAAAATATAAATTTCAGGACGGAAATTCGTCTGTAAATATCCGATAATCTTCCTGGATGGAATAACTGTTCATTTCAGTGTATTCGCGGCGTGAAATATCCTAGAAGCTGTGTCGAATATTCACTCATTTGATGTATTAGGAGAGTTTATGTAATGCATGAAGTAAAGTGCTCCCTGTGCTTTGCACCACGCCATGAAGGAGAATGGGGGGGTGGAGTTGGGGCCCCACATTTTCTTTGATTGATTGATTGAGGTGTTAAGTCCACTTTATGCACAGTAAGTCTAATTCGGGCTGGACCTACAGTTTAAAGTGAGATCCGAACCACTATGTGCCTCCACCGGGTATCGAACCCGGGACCTCTTAATTACAAGACGACGCTACCACTGCGCCATCGGCGAGGCCCCACACTTTCTTAATCACGGCCGAAGATGGGGGTGATGTGATCCGCATCACGCCTCTGGCCACCTTTATCCCCAAGAGTTGCCTCCAGGTACTCACTTTATACGACGCTGTGTGGGCGCCGTATCTCGCCCCCCCCCCTCCCTCTCCGGAGATCGTTCCCGGTCTCTCGCATGGTAGTCAGACGCCCTGAGCTACCGTGGCTGTTTATGTAATTCATAGCTTTCATATTCCTAACATTCAGGTTCTCCATTCGCAGTTGGTAAATTTATTTTAGTCACTGGGGGTTTAATCCTCATCTGAAGGACAATTGAAGACTTAAATCACAAGAACAAAAGAGGAAGTAAAGAAAAATGTTTTGCAGATCAAAGGTTCCCCAAATGGGCTTATCAAGGGCTTTCATGTTTCCGCAGGAAAATCAGTCCCTTCGTAAAGGGGAATTGAATGTCCTCACTCGACCTTTCAAGACAGTGTTTCCATCCTTCGCTATTGCCAGGTTGGTCTAGTCCGCGGACTAACAATCCGTTCGAAGGAATTTTAAATATAGTGTTTCCAACCCTTGTACAATAAAATTTATGTTTAAGAATCAAGCATGACAATCTGTTTGAATCCAATTCGACGGTCGTTAAAGGATTAGCTGTATGGAATAACTTACGGCTCACAAGCGTACGATCAGGTTCAACCGGGGATCGAACATGGATCCTTGACGTTCCGTAACAATGCTTCCCAACTGTGCTATAAATCCATTATTTTCCGAACATCGTGACATATTCTCTTCTTAACAAAAAAAAAGAACACTATTTTTGTAAAACGTAAGAAAATCTGTTTACATGATATTCCATAGCATTCACTAGATGACACGGTGTGGGAAAACATTCTTCCTTTATTGTTAAATTAAATCAAATTCAAATTTCAATAAATCTATTGCACTTCTTGCACTTATGCTGAACATTTGTGCAAAATTAAAACAAACTTCTCAACGTTCAACTTAACAAAGTTTTTACAATAATCATAATTCATGCATATTTACCTTTTCTCAACTCCACCTAAACCAAGAAGAGAACAAAAGAAGAAAGGAATCCCTACACAGAGTTTTCAAGCTGTACATATAGAAAGCAAGTCACTATACTCTGACATCATCTAGAATAAAATATTGAAGAAAGCAATCACATGCCAAGAGATTACAAAATAATAGCAATAAATATTTGTCCAACGGAAAAGGACGTGTCAATTTTCAGCTGACTGCATAAAGTGTTTCGGGGTGCAGTGTGTGACGAGTGTGTTCCACAGACAGAGGTAGATAGATTGTTGTTTAATAAAAATTCAATTTGGGTACGTCATCGCATAGGCTATTCGTGCCCTTCTCGTAAAACTTACCAAAAGCGCAGGAAATTTTGTAGAAATAAGTAGTTTGGAAATGAACCCCTTATCAATAGAAAATTAAAACAGTGAGAATCTGAAATTAGTACAGTGGGATTCATGAGTATTGCCGTGCAAATTGTCCATGAGTATTTTCATTAATCTTTCTCTGACATCCTATATGTTTTTAAGCGATGGATTTTTATGTGTGCTGGTGCAGAAGTCAACAGCTTGTTTTGAGTTTTCTTATAATTATTGAAGCTCTTATTGGGTCAAATAAAGTGCACAAACATGGTGATGGATAATTTGCTCAGTAATATTCATGGATCCCACTGTACCTCATGAACAAAAGCTGAAATCCGTACAAGGAAGGAAGTAAATCACGCCAAGAGCCAAAAGCCCTACGCCCTTTATAGAAGCTTTGAATGGCATTCAGTACACAGATGGAAAAATACAGGACAACACACAAATCTCCGAAGTATCACATAGGTTTATCTCACAGAACCTTAAACATGCGGTTCCTCTGTGAGGGTTTATTTTGGGTCATCCATGTGTGTTCATCCATATCAGCACTATTATCCCCATCATCGCGATTGGCCAGAGTGGTAGAAAAGTTACGTAAATCAAAAATCAATCATCTATCTACCTCTCTCTCAATTTTCCTTCCACGTTCGTATCGAACGTATCATTGCAGTATAGATATGCGTTGTAAAACAGATCAACATTCCTCTCACGACAAAAGCACCAAAACCACATGAACCTTGTCGACCTGGAACAAAATTTTTCCTGCATATGGCAACACTTCTCGATAGCTCCGATCGATGCCCGCTCTGCCACAGATGTTTCCGTTGAAGGGATATTAGTCTTCGCTAACTGCGGAATTCCTCTCCACATATTTTTCCTCCTTGCAGAAAGAGAGGGAAAGTTTTATTCTTTTTTCCCCTTGCGACCTTTCATTTTTTCCCTCGCGAGCAGAAATATAGTGGTCGAGATGAGGGAAAGACATCCCTGATGTAGCCGAGAATAACTGCACGACTGTATTGGAACAAAACGAAACCCTCGCTGCGATGGCAATAAACGTCGTGTAAAGAGAAATAACATGTTTGTATCAAGCGTTTAGTTTGTGTTCGCTGTTTATGTTCTCATCGACTGGTGTTGTTACGAGGACAACTGCGCTACAGGAAATTCTACTCATTTAAGGGAATTCCACAATTCTATACAACAATTTCCTACGTTATTACTTCAAAGTAATCTAGAAATTCTTGTTTAGAGTACTAATTGTACCATTGTGTGGCTCACATATACAGAAGAGACCTGCAACCACACATGCTGAGATGAATTCAAGAGAAAAACACTTAAATACCAACTTCTCTTCAACGTAACGTGCCCTGCACTCTGTTGCTGGACTCGAGAGGTCAGCACAAATGGGCGCGTGAGGGAGGAAGTGAGTGCATTGAGGCAAAACATGGCTGTAGCTACCAGTCATTTGGAGCAGCGCTCACTGCTTTGCTCCCCGCACTCGATTTCTCCCCCTCTCTAACGTCATGCGCGACCTTACTCCACAGATTCACGAGGCAGTTTAAAAACTGTATTCTTGCAGTTCAAACGTGGCTCTGGCGCCTGGTGTCTCTATTTTCAAATTTACATTTTACAACATATTTTAAAAGAGAAATATTTGACCGCAAAAATTTTATGCCGTTATTAGCCATTATAGACTGCTACATTTTCCATAATCTTCTGGTTAGCCTGACGCTAAATGAGGTTAAAGTAAGTGAAAAAAATTTGTTCATGCAAGAACTATCTACGGTTTTTTCAACCCGCGGCCAAAACCACCGCATAAGAAGTATAACATGCTCCATACATTCGTGAGATTCGGTACGCTGTGTTTGGCTTATGCTATTCTCAAGCATCGTGTAATTTAGCATGGAAACAGGCAAAATACAAGACTGAGAGAGGAATGCAGCGCCAGCGGAAAAAAAACAAGTTTTAATGGAAGGAAGAATTCCACTGCAGGGGAAAAATGACCATGTCTATTGTGCAGCAGGATATTGCATTCTTGGAACTTTCTCACGTAAGCAACGGCATCGGAGAGAAGACATACACAGAGGGCGGTGGGGGTAAAAAGAGAAAGAGAGACCAGGAAAAGAGAGATATACACTGAACAATTATTGAGAGAGGAAAGAATGAGAAAGTTAAAAAGAGAGGAAGAGAGAAAGTTAAAGAGAGGAAGAGAGAAAGTTAAAAAGAGAGGAAGAGAGAAAGTTAAAAAGAGAGGAAGAGAGAAAGTTAAAAAGAGAGGAAGAGAGAAAGTTAAATGTAGAGTGTGAAAGTTAAAAGTAGTGTGTGAAAGCTAAAAGTAGAGTGTGAAAGTAAAAAAAGATAATGGGAAAGTTAAAAAGAGAGAGAGAGAGAGTCAAAAAGAGAGGAGAGAATGATAAAGTTAAAAAGAGGGGAGAGAATGAGAAAGTCAAAAAGAGATGAGAGAATGAGAAAGTCAAAAAGAGATGAGAGAATGAGAAAGTCAAAAAGAGAGCAGAGAATGAGAAAGTTAAAGAGAGAGGAGAGAGATAAAGTTAAAGATTGGGAATAGAATGAAAGTTAGAGAGGAGGGAGATAAAGATTGAGGGGAGAGAGGGGGGAAGGGATTGAAAGTTAAAAAGAGACAAGAGAAAGAATGAAAGGAGAGAGAAAAGTTTAAAGGAGAAAGGTATAGAGAAATGAAATATAGAGAAAGAGGGAGGGAAAGATGGAATATGTGAGTGAGAAAGAGAATGGGGGAGAGAATAGTAAGGCGGTACAATTTTTTTAGATGGACAACACTTCTGGTTATCACAGTTTAGAATATATACGTGTTCCTACGATAGGGGGAGTCTTTTTCTAAAATCCCCTCCAAAGAGACTTTAAATGAAATCAGTTACTTTACTAGGTGAATACAATTATGTTTAATTGATTATCCGCATGTTTCCTCCTCCCGCAACATACACTTTCAGATTCAACCAATCAACAGCTTTATAAAATTTTAATAAATGGAGCCTGTTAGAAATACGAGGGCGAATCAAATTAAAACATTTATTTATCCGACTTAAATTACAGAACAGATCGTGTAAAGTGAAATCTACGAAACGTCTTTGACACTGAAGCAGTGATCAAGTCATCTATTAAACGGCAGTGTGTCATTTTGAAGGTGGAAACTCCACTGCACACTTGCACTCGTAAAGAACAGTGCGTATTTTGCCTCTGAAACCTAAAAACCTACAGAAAGTCTTCTGCAAATGGAAATTCAATATGTTGATCAACAATGAGTCATGCTGAAATACCAGAAAATTTTTCACATCTTACATCCAGAAACCTACTAGATAAATATAAATTATGTTTTTCATGTAACATACCTTGATGAAAGAGATTACGAGTAACTGATGGGAAAAACAGCTCTCGTACTAACGTTACATGTATTTTTGAATGAACACTGTGTTCACTGTTGACAGACGATTTATTGTCCTTTATTTTTATTGGAAACAATTTGGATCGGCTCGATGAGTACTAAAAAAACACATAAAAACTGTCCTGCATTAATTAATTAATATCAGAAAATTACAAGCTTTTAGATCGAGGCCCGAGTATCGTTTCGCTATTAATTATGCCTCATAACTAACCTTCGTCTCCATCAAAATCCAATAGGTGTCGCTCCCATTTACGCTAATAACCTTTCTATTGAAATTACATTACAGTACCCTCCCCCTCCCCTTCTCTTATCCGTCAGCAGCTGTTCGCGAAACACCTGCTTGTCATTTTGTCAAATACTCGGGTTTAATTTCGATCGTAGACGCAGGTTCGAGGCTGCAAATTCATGATTGGTTTGCAGCTTCGCGGGGGTTAACCGCGTCATTACGTCACCAGCGATATCAAAAGAGCCATATCGGTCCGAAAGCAACCTCTGATGATGCATGTCGAAACAGTGAGAGAATATGGTGTTTCCAGACTCTCTGAAATAAGAGTCGAGCATTTTAGCAACGGATTATGAAGGGAGAAGTTATTAAAGATATATTCTGTGGTTGTCATGGCGACTGGTACTTGTCTGTAACCAACAGCTAGTTTAAAGCTAGGTTCATACGTTTGTAGCATCATGTTTGAGTTTTTGATTTAAGTCCTCGTTATGCACAGACAGGCTAATCGGGACTGGGCCTATAGTTTGAAGTAAAATCCGAAAGAGTGTGCCTCCATCGGGTATCGAACTCGAAACCCCTTGATTACAAGGCGACAAAGTTACAACTGCGCCATCGGGAAAGCTTGTACAAGTTTTGCTTGACGATAAATATCAAATATACACACACAATGAAATATACGTATGTTATACTTATGAGTTAAGAATTGAGCCAGATATATGTACAGCGATAAAAATTTGATTGCAAGAACCATGAAAACATAAAAGTTACACTGTAACATTGCTCAAGTTATTTAGATAACATGACAAATCATTCTATTAACAAATTTCTATGGAACTAGTCAAACTGGGAAAGACATATCTTTCAGATAGTCAGAGAATATTTTTGCACTTCCCTACATCTCCATATATCTGTTGTCATTATTTTCATGAAAAAAAATATTAAAAAGTCACATAAATTGAAAAATTCTACTTATTCAACTTTGCAATCATAATTGAAGAGTACTGGGGAAAAACTGGTAAGTCCAATTTTATCGATTTGCTTTTTTTTTTTCGAAAGCGTTAAATAACTCCGTCAGCGTAGTTTTGTATGTTGTAACTGTACAGACGTAAAACTCGGGACGTCTTGAGAAATATTAAAGTTTTAAAATGTTATACTTATACAATGGAAAAGTAATTAGTCTTGTACATTTGAATTTGTTCTGTAAAAACCAGAATATGTGACATATCAGGTTTTCCCCCTTGACACTTCAATTGAAATACCTTTTGAGCGAGCAGTTGATGTGAAAACAAAATTTCATGTAATTGTTCTTGATTTTGTGTATGTCGCATGAATCTTTCCGTGTCATTGCAGAGGGTAAGTGCCTGTGTGCAAGTGCCTGGACTTGCGGCAATCACCTCATCACTGCTGTTCGGTTGGTTGCAGAGGAGGTAGGATAGAAACGTTAATATGAATCCCAACTGCAGAAAGTCGATGATAGTAATTCAAACTTCGAACCCTTACCTTCAGCATGCCACGCTAACCACTAGACCGCAGTAACCGTGTAACGCGAGAACCTGCACCAACATATCGGTGCTTGATCTTTCTACCACGATTCCAAAAAAAGATAAAAAAACGTATTTTCGTTCCTGATTTATTTTGAACTCATGAATGCGCACTTCTATGCTGTAGCAGGAGTCGCAACTAGATTCAACTCCTCTTTCCATATTGATTTCCTAAGGGACAAATATAGACCCACCAGGAACAAACAGATTGTTCACTATTAAATAGCTCGACTAAGCTATGGTAACGTGCTCTCAATGCGTATGCAAATGATGTAGGTTTACATTATGTCTCGTTTCTATCTACTATCCTCTTTGCTTCTCTTTCGTCACTCACTATTTTCTCCCTCTTTTCCCTGTTTATTCTCCTCTCTCTGCCCTAATTTTCTTCTCTGTATCTGCTCTCCTTACTCTCCCTCTCCATCAACCCTATGTCCTCAATTCAATCAATTTCTCTATAATTTCCTCTCTCCATTCATTCTCTCTCCCTCTCCTCTCTCTCTCTCTCTCTCTCTCTCTCTCTCTCTCTCTCTCTCTCTCTCTCTCTCTCTCTCTTTCTTTCTTCCGCTCTTGTATATCACACACACATGCAAATCTATCTCCATTTCTCTCATGATCGTACTTTCCTATTTATTCATCATTAGACAAACTTCCTACCTAGTCTCATCAATTAAAAGCAAATGCAAAACAGGAAAAAGTAAGCAACTGTGCAACAATTTATGTGCAAAAATTACTGCAATTTCACCAGAAAGAAGCCCAGACAATGGTCTTAAGATTTGCATTGCAATTTGAGAAGCTAAAATCATGGTTGTTATTGGTCGAGTAATTGTAAAATTCAATTCCAGTCCGGGAGAGAAAATCAGTAAGAATATGGACCGTATATAAACTTCTTATCTGTAAAATATTTCATTTCGGTCCCGGAACCTTTTATATTTATCAATTTAAAAACGGTCCAAGTTCGGTATTGAAATGAAACAACACGCACCTTTGACCGAATTCAAATTGTGCGAGAAAAAAGGTTCGTGTCCTATTACGGTACCCAATAGAACACGTTAGAATTTATAGGGACCCGGACTGTTAACAACCCTGGCTAAAATTGCCATATCAAATTAACCGATTTTAAATATGAGGCATGATAGTATACTGGCTTTACATGATTTCACTGCTGGTGCTTAATAAGGCCTCACGTTGAAAGAGGAAACACGTTAGGTTCGTGCAACGGCCAAGACACACAGCATGGGAAACCTGAGCCAAGAAAATCTCATAGCTTTGGTCCGTGAAACATGTTGGGTTCCGCAATGCTGTCGACCTTGGATAATGGCCAAGTTAAATGCTTCCTGCTGTTACGTGCAAGCACCGAGAATTTGGCGAAGCAAGAGAACTTGGTGCATTATGAACATTCTGCAAAAAAGCACAAACTCTCTTGTTCCCACGGGATTAGTTTATCGAGGAACAAACTGTTTTAGTTGCTTGTTGCGCTGTAAACTCCAATCTATATCATTGTTTTGTTTATTTTACTGTTTATCTGCATTCATTGCTGTCCAGTCCTCTGCATGGAGAGAGAACTTTGATTTGACCTGATATTAGAATTCAATGGGCGCGTCGGAATTTAGGTTATGTGTACCGTTAAATGATACGGGATCAACCCTTTTATATAGAACATAATACAGCTTGTAACGACCGCCAGTCGTATATTGGCATTTATATTATTCGTATCCTTTCAAGTTAAGAACTTGGATTAAATTATTTATACTTAATTGTTATCATAATTCATGTATATATTTACGTTTTATCTTATGTTATAATATTATTCGCGTATTTTTGCAACATTTATTCAGAATTTATAGGCTAATAATTATCCCAAATAATATATGCAACGTTTTCATTGTTTTTCAAATCCAAAATGGCTAGGATTATTACTATCTTTCACGTAAATTTTGTTGTTTAAGCACAAGTTAAATACATATCTTCTTAATATCGATTTTGTTCAACAATGTACAAGATTGAAGTAATTTGTCTTCGTTATAAACTCAATCTTTATTTAATAATTTTTTTATGTACAAGGGCAAATATGAATTATTTGATAAAATCAGTTTAGTTATTTCTATATAGTTTAATATTGTAATATTATAGCAAAGTATTTCTCCCTTGTTTTCAATAAAATATCGTATTCCTATTGGCTGTTTATGTTAGGGGTGGGGGAACCACGCTACGTGTTTTTGGCGATGTAAAAACTTCCACGTTGGCATTTTTAATTGTTGCCAACCTGAACTTTAGCTTACTATCGCTAATTAACATTGATGTGTTATATAAATTATCAGTTTTTCTTGTGTTATTTTATGTTATGAGTTTGTATTATTGTAAGATAGAACAATCTGTTATGCTGCGCTTCGCGCTTGAGGTAGGCAGTTGAGGTCTTGCTATTAACTGTGAAGGCGGTGCGCGGACTCTCGTGTTAAATAAGTTGCTTATCACTGCCTACGAGCGTGTATGACACAACATATTATAATTTTAACTTGTGCGAATCAGTATGTACGCGCGCGATTCGTGATTAAAGATTTTGGACATTTTAAATATAAAGTATTTGAATTTTATTTACTGTCACGTGTCGCAATTCGGTGGTATCCTTCCTGGAGGAATGTGGATCGCCTTAATCCCGATCCCTGGGTGAGAACTGGGGCTTCCAAAAGACCAGCCGGAGCAAGGAGCGGTGTGTCGCCAATTCGGATCTCCATACCCTGGAGTTACGAGTGGTGGCACCTTGCAGTCTTAATCAGCATAATCTCTTGGTTAAAACTAGTCTCGCAGAAATGACTTTCTTAAAAAAACAGATTAAAATAATTGAGCATCTTACGTCTAAAATCTACACTCACGATAAAGTCTACGGTTGTACACTCAACGGCAAATAAATAGTATTTTCATCACTGTTTTCCACAATGTTATAATCGTGAATTGAAATATAAACGTCATTATCCAGAGAATAATCGCAACAACAGAATTCCATTCCCTAAAGCACAGCACGTGGAATAAAAAATTAAAATATCGATTGACAATTTGCCCGATATCATACCTATCTTTGCCTTTGGTTGTACAGATGCACTCAGTCATTACTGCTAAGTGCAGAGCACAGGAAGAGACTTTGTGCATGCAACGTCATTAATGGTAGGTCAAGGACCAGAACATGATATCAGCATTACAGGCGCAAATGTGTAGGATTATACTTTGTCCAACACATCTAGAAATACATTGTTCAAACGTCTTCAGCGTTGCATGCAAACAAAGAGTGCTTGTGTATAAAAACGTGCAAACTCTGCGAGCAAGGTCAAGGCACAGAACAAAATCTAATAGTGGGTCCTGGTAGCAGAAATTTACGACATTAGACCGTCATCTTTTCTCCAGTCAACTGTTTACAGTTTTATATGCATAGAAAACAACAAAGTTAACGATATTACCTGGTCAAACGTATATACCAAAATCTTAAAGAATCGTGCCTAAAGAGATAAATTATTCTGACCACACCACAGTGATGGGAGAGGAATTGTTAAGATGTGCACAAGGCATTTTGAGCGGACATTCCCAATGTTTTTGCATAGTTTACGACTAAATTGAAAATGCAATATTTACGTATTTTGTTATTTTCACATTTTTGAACATAATTGGATAATAACTGTTTTCCGTCATTCCCCTCAAATTCCTACCTTGCCTCTGTAATAAATTCTGATGCTCGTATTTTGAAATTCGAAAAGTCTAGCATAATTCCCTTACAGTAGTTTTCGGGGTGAAAATAAACTTTCTTTAAGTTCCCTAGCAACGTCCGTTTTCATGGACAACAACAGGCACGGCAAGCTCTAAGGAATTGCATGTCATTATACCCCCTAAATATTTAGTTAAAACAAGCACGATGTAGATATTTACGCATTTAGTATAACAATATATACGTCATTGTATCTGGGCTGAAACTCCTTATCATGTAGATGTCACCCTTGTTTCAGGCACATTTTCAAAACCATGAGCCTTTGGCCATGCCTTGTACGTTCACATACGTGACCTTCAGCGACGTTGTGGGCGCAATCATAATATAGATGGGGTAAAATATCTGTATGTTGTATTGGATGAAGGGGGGACAAGTGAATAAGGTCGCTAATTTGAAAAGTTTAGAAAGTAAGTTTATGTGTGTATGGTCTCTAATAAGGTACAAATATTCAGAATATTATTGTATATTTTCTTAATAATAAACTGAGTAAGTAAGAACCGTTTCAAGATAATTAGTTGGATATCTTGCATAAACGAATTCAATACCGACACTAAATTGGCAATGCAATATTTACGTCATTTGTCATTTTCACATTTTTAAACGTAATTAGAAAATAATTGTTTTTCGTCATTCCACTAAAATTCCTACCTTACGTCTGTAATATATTCTGACGATTGTATTTTAAAATACGAAAAGTCTAGCATAATTCACTTACAGTAGTTTTCTGGGTGAAATAAACTTTCTTCAAGTTCCCTAGCAACGTCCGTTTCCATGGTGAACATCAAGCACCGCAAACTATCTAAATAAATGTATGTTATTATACCACTAAACATTTAACTAAAACAATCACGATGTAGATATTTTCGCATTGAGTTCACCAATATATACGTAATTGTGTCTGGGCTGAAACTTCTTCTTGTGAAGATGTCACCCTTGTTTGAGGCACTTTTCAAAACCAGGAGTTCATTCATCTGTATGTGATCTGTGAGAAATATAATGTAGCTAGACAATTAAGAATTGAAGCAAACAATGTGTGCAAAAGAAATGGCCGTGGCAACGGTTGCTAAGGACGTGAAAAAAGGGCATTTTCACCCTTAAGGAAGGGCCGATTGAGTGATTTTTTTAATTTTCTCGACCTTTTGGGACGATTTTATTGGGGGTCGTAATCCGGCATTTTTCGCCTCCGGGGCTTCCTTCATGGAGAACATTTATGTCAGTGAGTCAGTCAGTGGTGGGATTGGGGCTTTATATATATTGGATAAGTGTAATTTAACGATCAATGTACAGTCACCGGCAATAAAAATGGGACACTTACGATCCTCAATACTCGCTTCTCTGCAAGGCGTTGTGTGTGTTGCCTGACTCTACGGCGATAAAAGGATTTTAATAGTAAATATTCAATGGAAACTTCTACTACCGCCGTGGAGTTAGGCAAAGCACAGAACGCCTTGATGGGAAGCAAGTACGGTATGCACCAAAATATACAGTACTGAAACTCGCGAACCTCGAACGCGCATTTGCGTTTGTCGATGGGGCATAGCTCCAGCCGCTCGTGTTCTCAGTAGTAAAAAGGAAGTTATAACTCGGTAATAGTGTGTATGTTTGTGTTTCTTTCAGAATAAATAAACTGACAGATGACAACAATGTAATGTTCGTCCTTTAATTTCAGTACTAAATATTTTGGCGCATACTGTATTTCAGGATCGTAGGTGTCCCATTTTTATTGCCTGTGAGTGTATAAATTTAATTAAGGTTGAAATGGTCCAGACACAAAGAGTTGAATATCGAATTTAATCTTTGTTTTATGATTAATAATGTCTCAATTATTTGTAATTCAAACAAACAAAATTCAGTCAACAAATAATAGATTACGTAAACATTACCATTCAACCATAGACAACACCAAAAAGTCATATTTCTAATTACTATTCAGTGCACATGGTTTCCTTACGTAAACATGTATTTAATAAACACGGAAGAGAGCAATAAATGTTTGCAAACATCTTTCAATTAAAGAACGCCGCATGTGGCATTTGATAAAAGGAGGAACTGTTCTCTCTCCGATTCAAATCTGCGTTTAGGTCCCTTAATGCGAATGATTACGAACCTAATGACCGTGAGGCACATGAATGGGAACCACATCCGTTGCTCGGAGACACAACGCAGCTATAGCAATTGGAACAACAAAGACACGTAATGGGACTATCTCTGTTGATAGGACCGAAGAACACAATCTGGATTCATCCGCAAGCAATCTCTCTCCCCAGGGATTTTACGAGAGACTTCGACTCAATTTCCTACGAGCAAAATCAATCCGTTTAAATGCGTTCCCTGTGCGATTCTGGGAGGATAGAGATCTGTATGGAAGATCTGGGATCGAAATGATAGCACAAAGTTTCTCCGTGTAAGTAATTGACTAAGTTGAGGGACATTCTTAAAGTGATGTCACAATGAGAGAGATTAGTTTATCGTAAAACGAGTTCGCATTGTAAACCAAAATAATGGGAGCTACCGGAACATCCTCTGCATTTAAATATTCTGTCAGTGGTGTGGCATGAATTGAAAAGAATTGTAAATTCTTTAAGAAAATACGTCTTTCAGCCCGATAAATAAAAAACAAATTATTTATATTCTGGGGGGAGCTTATTATTCAATCATAAGTTTAGCACAGTACAGATACTGTACTATAATCTTGCAGATCTCCGTGGCGGAGTGGTTAGGACAGCACGCTACAACGCCAATGATCCCAAATTCGAATCCCGGCCTCGGCAACGTTCGTCTTTATGAGTGTCAATTTCATCATATCATCACTCATCCTCATTTTCGCCATTTGCCAAAAGTAGCAGAAAAGAAAATATAATAGAAAAAAGTTGACAGACGACTCGAGAGTCCGATTAACCAGCGTCTACGGTCTCAAGTGTCGTCTCATTGAATACCACTCTGTGACATGCCAGTTCATTGATCTTATGATTTTTTTCTCAATATTCAAATTTAATACAAGCACTTGATTTTAAATACAAATACAAACACGCGTCTATGAAGAGATAAAACAAATTATTTCGACAAAGCATAAACCGTTTCAAAGTTAATCCACTTTATGCACAGATAGGATAATCGGGACTTGGCCTACAGTTTAAAATGGGATCAGAGCAACCTCTATCGGACCCATTAATTACATGGCAACGACGTTGCCAATACCACCCCGAGATGGCTCATATGGTGGTTATCGCTAGGAATTAACAAACTGTTACATGAAAATATCATTAAACTTTCAATACAATTTTGAATAGCCACAAACAATTCAATACTAACTAAAGAATGAAGAATGTTAAATGTTGCACTTTAAAAGTATGCATTTATTGCGAGGAATTACGACCTGCTCCATCGTTATGTGATGTCACATACTCGACTTGCGTCAGGTTTACCTGGTGGGTAATAGACTTCATAAGACATTTTCATAATCATTTTTAAATAGAAGAAAAATCATGCGAAGAGGTGGATTAAAATTTGGACAAACAAGGGAAAATATAGAATAATAGAAATAAGATAAAATAGAGAAACGGGAGAAAGATAAGGATGAAGAAAGAAAAACTAGAGAAACGAAGGGAAAAACAGGAAATGAATAAAAAGGAGAGAGGAAAGGAAAAGAAAGGAAATTTGAGAGAAAGAAAAAGAGGAAGAAAGAAACAAAAAGCTAGAGAAAAGAAGGAAGAAAGAAAGTAAAAAAGGAAAGATAGAAAGAGAAAGTGAAAGAAACTAAATAAGATAAAAAGAGAAAGAAACAAATGTAGAAAAGTATTGAGAAATTGGAAAGAAAAATAAAGAAAAGTTAGAAGAAAGTAAGTTAAAAATAGAAAATAGAAGATACAACAGAAAGAAAATGAATGAAGGTACAGAGGAAAAAGCAACATTAAAAGATAAAGAAACCACGAGAGAGAGAGAAGACAAAGAAGCAAAGAAAGAGAGAGAGAGACAAAGAAGCAAAGAAAGAGAGAGACAAAGAAGCAAAGAAAGAGAGAGAGAGACAAAGAAGCAAAGAAAGAGAGAGAGACAAAGATGCAAAGAAAGATAAAGATAAAAAGATGAAGATAAAAAGAGAAAACTATTTGCTCATTTGGCTTTCAAAATTATGAATAAAAGGTTGGAAAGCAGACTAGTGATTTGTAAAGACTATAATTGACTCTAGTTCACACTTTTTTTCTATTGTGACTAGTTAAAATGTATAAACGTACACTTTATATTTTTTTGTGTACACTGTTTCTTCATGTTTCTTGTGCATAATTTTAAGTTCTATTATGTATTGGCTACAACTACAAAAGCTTAGTCCTACTTTAAAATATTTCGTCTACTCTAGAATTCACCCTTCTTGGGCGACGCCACTGGGTTCATACGAGGAAAAGAAACACGTAATCTAATCTGCATATCGCTTCTCTTTTATGAACTACGCTCGAAAACTTCAGAGACCAAACTCTTATGCATGAAGGATGTGCCCTTGACATAATATTCTTGAGATCCTTCAATAAAGAAAGCTTTGCCACTCAACGTGAAACGTTTTTCTTTATAACATTTTCTAACGCAGACGTTAAAGAATCTCTGTGCTCCTTCATAAGAAAAGTTGGTTTTCTCCTTTCTAGCCAAGAAAACTTTCCCGGCGTAAACTAATTTATAATGTAGTCCTAGATTCACGTGCCTCGTATAGATTTTTCTCACAAGTAATTTTCACGGGTCTTGTCAGGAAAAGAGGGATGGAAAATAAAACAAAACGAAGAAACGGAAGAAACTTAAAACAAAAATAAGTCAATTGAGCCAAATTTTGTGTAGAAAATGTGACAGCAAGATAGGCAGGAAGTTTCAGTTAAATCTACTTTACGCACAGTAGCTAAAAGCATCAGCTATAAACTGTAGGGTGGCAAATGGGGTAGCGCAAATATTTTCGGGTGAGGACAGTCTATTTTAGTATTTTGCTCATTTTACATCAAATAGACAGAAATTAATTTTAAATACAATTGACGCAAATATGCCTAATTTTTTACTCAAGAAACACACTGAAGCTCATAAACTGCTAATGATGAACTTCTCGTGCATGAAAATACAGAAAAAAGATACTCTCATCAGCTGCTGTTTCGTAAGATGCATCAAAATGGCACAATCATTTCAGATGAACTAAAGTTGACCGTTTGACTGTCTCATCAACCTTATGTTGATGCATTTCGAGTTTTATGTACGATCACATTCTGAGTCATCTCTTCTGGTTAGATGGATTTTTGTAATGAAGGCATTAAATATGATACTTGATTTTTGGCTCTGAAAATACATATAATATTATTTCTATAATACACTGCGAACAAAACTTATTGGTTTGCTGTGTCAAGAGCGCGTCGAAAATCAAGAGCAATTATTGCAGGTTCATCTTGAACCTGAGTTTTTGGATAACTTGTGACTACTTCGCATGATATGTAAAGAAATTGAAAATATTTTATTCCACAATAAAACTTACCAGTAGCAATATGAGGAAGTACCTACGCGTCTCGGTAAGCACCTCGCATATACTGCAGGACTTGAAGTACTAAAATTTTTACGCCCATATTGCGGATGCTGTCAGAACTACTGTAATCAATCACCCATTCTGTAAGTCCGCATTTTATGTTGGCCATTATTTTTTTTGGATGAAGGTGTTCAGAATCCCATCCGTACCTGGCGTAGAGAGTTTCTGCCTGCGAGCATTCCTACCAAGAGATAAATTTTCATCTCTATCGCTTGAACAACTCGTGTATAGTTGAGGTCCTGATTCAAACGCGGCTTTACTTCAAAGAAAGTTCCGAAAAAACCAGTACCACCTGTTACAGGAGTACACGACCATACGTCATGTCCGCATAGAGCCCAGTATATCCTCCCCCCAAACCTATCCCACCAATGGCGACCGTCTTAGGAACTGACAGCTCTTAACAATGAGATGTTGCCAATTCAGTTTCTTTATAGATTTCTAAACGTGATTTTATTTTTTTTTTTTACAATGTGGAGACCTTGGGAGCATAACGCCGCAGTGAATGAATGGATGTCTTAACACTGCAGATGAAACTGACAACAGAGCTTTTCAGAAAACGGATGAACCAGACACGCGTTCGATCGGTTTCCTCTCGAGCTGTGTCAAAGGTAACGTTCGAATCAGGACTTCAACTATATCCTTGTATAGGTTAGCGAGCGTTGCGTGCAGTGTGAGCTTACCGCCTGCACATCAAGGTCAGTAAGCAACAAACGAGTGGGGGAGCCGCTTACATTGCGAGGTAAAATAATGAGGAAGGCGCTCTCTTATGCTTCTTCCATGATTACACTCCCACGCTGCATTGTTGCACACGAATCAGATTAGAGGTTTCCAACTACATGGACGAGCCTTGCTCGCTTTCTCCTTTCCGCTACTGTTACAACGTTACAGTACCGCTGCTCTCTCTGCAGGCTACAGGTGCATATGACAGCGTTCTCTTTGTTTATGTTGACCCTATAGTTTGAGCAGGTATTTGCATTAATATTAGTTTTCTGACTTGGGGCCAAAAGGCGAAGAAATCAAGTAAAGCTTGAGAACCCGAAATACGCAAAGCACATTTTTTAAAAAACCTATTTTACGCTCAGGTAGACTAATCGGGAGTGGACTTGCAGCTTAATGTAGGTTCCGAATTACCATGTGCCCCACTGGGAAACAAAACAGGGGAATCTTGATATCGAGGAGTCAACATTAGCCACTAGGATATGGGAGATGTGACACATGAAAAGAAGTAGGAGATATAAATAGCATATGAATGGATTGTTTTTTCTTTAATTTCAATTTTTTGCCACTTTTGGCTAATAGCGAAGATGAGGATGGATAGTGATAAGAAGAAATGGACGAAAGAACAATTATCACAAACACTGAAGGACAGCACACAACACAGGTCCCATACTGCTCATGGGTCCAGACGCCAGGGCCTCGTTAGTCTTCAAAAGGCGGTTGACGTTTTGATGTCTTCCAAAAGGGTTACCATTTACATGGCATGAAAATTCTGTTTTTTTTCCCCTGGGAAACTATTAACGTTTAAAAAATGAATTTGATTGTACACTCGCCAGCAAATTTGAGTGGACACTAACACAATCTATTAACCGTGGCTTAGGATATATTAATAAATAGGCAATATCGGCCAGAATAACACACATATGGTCCCATAACTGTGCCACATAATAACTTTGAAACTACTTTTGCTTCCGTCTGTACATGTTTATACATCACTGCGTGCTATTGCTGTATTTTTCTGAACACTAAAGTATCCTCGAGGAAAGTCTCAGATGACGTTTGACTACGGAAGGCCAATAAACAAAGAAAATAGCGCTTTCCTTCTCCATTGCATCTAATGGGACACAGCTGTACGTGCCGGAAGAGGAATTCCAGCTTTCCAGAGCGAGCGAGAGCGAGAGGGGGGAGGACGTGGGTCCAGGAAGAATCTCTGGTTTGCTCCTAAGCACCCCACTCCCGCTATTGATTTCCACAGGTTCATCCCTTCCCCCCACCCCCTCTAAAACCTGATTCTTTGTCTGGCAGGAGGGTGTGAGCCGACAAGAACAGAGAAGGGCACATGACGTGCAAGGTGGACCGTTGCCAACTCTACGATTGAAGCACCAGAGGCATCGTTGTGTGTTTTTTTTTCTTCGAATTATTGCGTCTGCCAAAGTAACTTAACCTTTAGACCGCCGAGCGGGTTTTCCAAAGTAACCCCTCTCTGGCTGCCACCTTTGCGCGCGATTTTTAAATTTTTACACTTATTTCAGAAAAAAACTTTATATCTCTTAAGACTATTTCAGCAATCTACTTCAGCTAACTTTTGTTTGTAAGCAAAAACATCGGAGCACGCGACCGTGCAGAAATCAAAATTCCAAAGCCAATAAGATGGGTTGGGTGGACCGCGGCCCCCAACTTTCAATGAAAAAAATTATAAAAATGGGGAGTTTTCTTCCACATATTCGATAATATAATGCACCCATGAACATGAAATGACTTTCATTCGGTTGAGAAAGGACAATTCTTTGAAAATAAGGTTAAAGTTTGCCTTTCCTTCCCAAAATAGCGGGGGAAGAGGGGCAAACTCTCAATTTTTATGATTTTTACATTGAAAGTTGGGGGCCGCGGCCCACCCAACCCCTCTTATTCATTTTGGCGTTTTAATTTCTGCACGTTTGCATGCCCTGATGTTTTAGCTGAAAGACAAAAGTTACTCCAAGTAGATTGGTCAAATAGCCTACGAGTTATAACATTTTTTCGGTTTCGCCGAGGTCTTTTGGCGCAAATTTTAAATTCGTGCACTTACTTGACACAAACTATAGACCTCAAGGAAAGGGACTAGTTACTTCTAAAACGTCCCGTCATGCACCTATGTAAGAAAATGGTTGTACAGTCACTGACACTTCTGTGCTGTAACGATTCCACCGAAAGCTAATGGTATCATTACAACCCAGAAGTGTTTGTGACTGTACACATCACCTAACGTGCAGTCTTTATGAGCTTTACAGGTCGCGAATGAGACTTCAGATACTTTCTACGTGTAGGAAATATTAATGATAGCAACATTAGACTTAATATTGTAACAAGAAATCCTAACACGTCTTGTTGATACAGTTCCTAGGGTGGCTGATGGCCAGGCGGAAAACCAGAGTTCGATTCCCGGGAAATTGCGGTGCTCATAACTTTCTTACTTATCTCTAAATTACAATTGCAATATGTAGCTTGCACTAACGAATACTATTGGTTTGTAAGTATTTTGTTGGGTTTAGTAGGCTAGTAGGATCGTTAAAACCCTGTGGTACCCTTGACTGTGCATTCGTGATTAACGAAGGGCTGGCGTCTGATCCACGTTAAGGTCCAGCTTGAACTTAGCTGACACCAATGAAACAATTTTCGAATTTGCGTCACCTTTCATAAATCTATTTTGATATTCCATTGAATTGTTTGTTTTGCTGTTTTCTACATACTCCAGATAGAGAATATAGACGATTCCACGAAACTATCAGATATCAAAACGCAAATTTTAGAACTTCAGATTTGGCAATACTGCTACATTGAAATGCTCCTGTATGTGATTCTACATCCCCCGTGCCAATAAATGTCGCCTTCTTTAAATTGCGGAGGGGGAGAAGGGAGTTAAGTCACGTGATACGACTCGGATAATGTGGGGAGCGACATAGCGGAACAGATGACCGGGAACACGGGACGTTTATTTTCCTGGTCCCGTTAAAACGTCACAGAAATCTGGACCCTGGGTTGCAATTATGTAGGTATATCAAATAGGATAAATGTAAAAAACACATCCGTATGAACTGTGTGAGAAAAAGTCCAAATACATTTGCATAAACTGGAAAGGAGCAGGTGTGAAATCAAAGAATTATTATTATTATTTATTATTTGAAGTAGGTTTACACTTAAGCTTACAGTATTTTTACACGGATTATCTTACTATAGAAACAGCTTTTTGCTCTACATGGATTAATTTGTTAAGCTATACAATTCTGCTAAATGTTTATAGATGTATAAAATATGGAAAAATATAAGTATGCCTATATAATTGAAACACACAAGGAATAAAAATACACAAGGAATAAAAACACACAAGAAATAGAAATTATGTAAGTATGTGAAGGAGGCAATGAGGCACGGTGTCAGTATTCGTAGATTGACATCTTAATTTGTTGTTTAAATTTGGCCAAATTTCTCTCCTTTTATAATTACCTTGCCGCTTAGTAAGTGGTTGTGTGTGTGAATTGCCCGATGAATTTTGAGTAGAAACGCATATTTTCGTCTGGATTCAAGCGTGGGTATATAGTTGCAGTTCTTCTCTGCTCGATCGTGAAGTCGTGTATGTTGTATTTCGTATACTACGAATTGCCCAATTTTGCATTTTTTCTAATTTGTTGGTGTTATTTATGTTAATCTCATAGAGTACAGAGGAACAATATTCAAGTAACGGCCTAATAAATGCTTTGTAGAACGCTAATTTGTGAGCAAGGTGTACATATTTGCAGACATATTGAAACTGTTTGATTCTAGGTGCTGCACGTGCACACATAATCTTCGCATGTTGTGAAAAGGATAAATTCTTATCTAGGTACACACCAAGATATTTTAGACTCTCACTTGGTTTTATATTCGAATTACCTATTTTAATATTGTCAACTTGTGTGATGTTATTGTTTTTCGTGGATAATATTAATACTTGCGTCTTAGACTCGTTCACTTTCAACATGTTAGCTTGATACCACTCAAGAACTTCGGGCATACTTTTTTTAATATTTGCAATTACTTTTTCTAATTTGTTAGATGCGCAGTACAGGAGGCAGTCGTCTGCGTATAGATACAATTCAAAGCCAAATTTCTTGCTTGCGATATCATTTACAAACATGTTAAAAAGTTTTGGGCCCAGAATAGATCCCTGAGGTACACCGAGAGATACATTCAGACCGTACGAAATCGAGTTGCCAACTTTTGTATGGATACTCCTATTGTGCAAATAGCTTTCAATTCAGTTGCATGCAGTAGCAGAAAACATGAGTTGCTGATATAATTTCTGTATTAATAACTTTGGTTGAACACTGTCGAATGATTTACTGATATCTAGTGAAATTATGTCGATGTATTGCTTTCCTTTACGATCTAATACATGCCGCCAGTTATGTAACAGTTCATGCAGGAGTAATTCTGTTGAGTGATGTTTCCTAAAAGCGAATTGTCTGTTAGTAATTAGGTTGTTACAATGTTAGTATTGTTCTAATTGTTTATCTATTACCTTATCAAGAATCCGACTTAATGAGGAAGTTATCGATATAGGTCGATAATTATTTAATTGCGTTGGGACCCGCCCCCCTTAAATATAGGTGTGACCCTTGCGTGTTTTTCTAGCTGTTGGGAAATATTTCGCTTTTTATGGATGAATTAATTATATCGATGAGAGGTTCTGTTTACAATTCATGGGGCGAGCAGATATAATATGCGATTACTTATTCCATCGAAATCTGAACCCTTTCTGACATTAAGTTTTTGAAGGATTTTCAGTACGTCATCATGTGAGACGGGTGTAAGTTGAAGCTGGCTTCTCTAGATTGACTGGAGTTTTCAATTTGTTTGCTAGTTTCATTTTTCTTGAGCGTTAAATCATTTGTGAATATATTCGATATTGACTTCCCGACATTAGCAAAGTGGTAATTCAGGACATTCGACACCCTCGGAGCTTCTGTAATTATTTCATTATTGTGTTCAATAGATGTGATGGATTGGTTTTTATTCTCATTTCCCGTTAACAAACTAAAAATCTTGAATTTATTGTTGCCTGCATATTTATCAGAATATATCTGTTGAAGGAGATAATTTATTTTCGCCTCTTTCACTGTTTTTGTTACGTAGTTCCTTAAGTTTTTATATTGTTCCCACGTGTAATTATTATTATTTGAACTGCGTGCGCGCTTAAACATCCGGTTCTTGAATGATATCAATCTAAGAAGACTACCAGTGATCCAGGGGCGCTTGTTGGCCCTAACGCGAAACGTTTTTATTGGCGCATAAACATTAGATTAGAACGACACGAAAAGAAACAGGCGTGAAAAAAACATATTTGTATTTCTGTTTTAGTATATTCACCTCGCCCATTTTACTGTTTGAGTAAATTGCCACAATGAATTTAATTGAGTGTAGATAAAATACAACCACACAAACCACTTGAGAAGGAAAAAATAATTTCCTGGAAAGGGGTAAAAAAAATCAATGGAAAGCGACAAAAAAAACTCCCTGGAAAGGGACAAGGAATTCCCCGGAAGGGGGTAAAATAACTCCCTGGAAAGGGACAAAATTACTCCCCGGAAAGGGACAAAATAACTCCCCGGAAAGGGACAAAATAACACCCTGGAAAGGGACAAAATAATTCCCTGGAAAGGGACAAGAAAGACTCTGGAAAAAGTAAAAAGTGCTCTGGAAATGGAACACAATTCTCGAAGAAAACTCGAAACAAGAGAGCAAACTTGAATAAAAGTAAATTAAAATTACATGAACACGAAAAAGAGTACTCCGTATATTAACGCAATAAAAATACAGAGTTGACCAAACGTGCAGAATCACCCATGGGAAAGAAACGAGCTATACACCAATCCAGTGTTCAGACACTTGAAAGCGGTCATCTTGAACATACCCATATGTTCTTAATTAAGATTGAGAGGCCACAGACACATGAAAGAAGGACATAATTTTAAGAGTAAATCATTGGCGTGCTCAGTTTTAACGCGAGATGAAAAATGCCTGGGCCAATAAGCAAAAATGTGTAAAAACTGTAAAAATATGTATGTATGCTTTTACGCATGATGAGGCATAAGGAATGCATATGGTTCCTTGGTTCAACTGCGTTACTTTCGTTAACATCGAGATGGTTGGAAATTTCACATACATTGCCTTAGGAAGAAATAGTTATTTTTTAAGGAATGGTACCAAGACAGCCTGTAAAAAATTGAGAGAAAAAAGAGACAAATCGCCACAAGACTTATCGAGACGAGACAGACCTCTGTGATATCGAAACAAGACCGACATTTACTGTCATAGTGACAATTTTACCAAATTTACTTTATTGTGCAAATTGTTCAGACATACCAAGCGGATATTTAACTGATCATTTTTGGAAAAGTCATATTTTGTTTACAGTTGCTGCAAAGCTAATAGCAGACTTGTGCTGTGTGCTTGCATACATGTTCAGGATAAAATCCTGTTTTTCGAGGGGAACGTACCGTCGATATGTTAAGAGACAATATATATATTTCTATACTCGAGAAGGGATAGGAGAACGAGGCAGGAATGTTGAATTCGAGACGAGACAGACACTACCGAATCTTATCTCGATACCAATCCCTAGGGTATTTGTTGGGAATCTTTTCTCATCTGAAGCTGTTACGGAAAATCCCGACGGAGAGATTTTGTCGAACGCAATAAGGTGTTTCTTCAACAACTTTCAGAAAATCCTTTAATCCTTTCGCTGGGAGATTACAAAGAATCTCGAGAGAAACTAAAGCAATAGGAGGGAACTGGAAAAGTCGTCGATTCCAAGTAAACTTGCTTATCCAAGAGTTGCCAATTTTGAAGGTTGGCACGTGTTTCTTTTTCCCGCAATTGTACACTGTGGAAATTAACTCTCACTGTAAAACTACCACGTTAAAGTAAAGAAATCATCTTTCAATTCTTGAACCTGTGTCAAGCACAATATATGAAATTGAGACCACCAGTGGATTATACCGACAATACATAAAAAATCATACGTGACTAAAATATAAATATGATATTTCACCTAATTTTCCTTCACATTTCGCTCTGGGCGTAACACTTGCTTGTGTAGTCATACGTGTTTCTCCATTCTAACAATCTCGTTTACTTTCAATTTAATCATCGGACATGGAAGTGCTCCTTATTGAGTTTGGTTTGAGTTGCTGTTTTAAGTCCACTTTATGCACAGTAAGGCTAATCGGGACTGGACCTACAGTTTAAAGTGGGATCCGAACCACTTGTGCCTCCACCGGGTATTGAACCCGGAAGCCCTTGATTACAAGGCAATGACGGAGTGCTCCTTATTGTACACATATTCAGTTCATCATAAAATGAAGATTTAGATATCTACTGGCAATTATACATAATGATTCAAGGCTGTTTCTCAAACAGTCTATTCCTGAAACATGACTTACCAAACTTATGCGGTCGCCAGGACTGGAACTCAGAGCCTTCTGTGGCGAGACCGTCTGCCATCGAGGCGGCTGCAATTTTTTGTTGTTGTAAATTGGGTTGTTGTCAGTTGGACAGAAGTAGACATTATTGAAAATGGTACATTTCTTCAAACTATGTAAACTATATACGAGGGTTTTTCCAAAAGTAATAGCATATTGACAAAATCTCTTAAACGCACACCGCGGGCATTTCAAACTCGCGTACAGGGAAGAAGGTGTTGACACTATCCAACAGATGAAGCAACCTCTGCTAGACGATTTTTCTGGTGCAATGCGACCATCACATCACCAGAACGAACTCGGCAGAACACGGCTGTGCAAAAGTTCTGCAGAAACCGGATCCAGTGTGATCACAATCGAACTCAACGCGTTGTTTGCTTCCTCTGGAAACTGAGTTACGCTTTCACTCTTCTCTCAACTTGATCTTAAGGACCATTTTTGTGGTTTTTGTTATTCGTTTTTGACTCTCCTGAAACGTAAGCATCAAATACGAAGTAAGCCCCGAGCTATTATAACCTGAGCTTTGGAAGATTAATCACTTACCGAAGGCTTTCACGGTTCGGAATTCAATAGAGCCCACCGCCCTTATCCGAGTCCAAAGAGCGACTCCCGAACTTCCTCAGTGAATCTCGTCCTAAGTCTTCGTTCAGCAAGCCGCAACGGCAATCGCATAAATAACGCTTCGGACTCCGCCCCTTTCATCTCTTCTCTCAGACTGAGCAGAACAAGTATTAACTTGCAGCGTGAATTGAAACTAGGCCGAAGTAGTCCCGCGGCGAGTTCACATGGAAGTCAGGCTCACCGAAAAGATGTTTAAGAACTACTTCTCCCTTGTTGCCACCAAATGTTCATATCTCTATAACCTCCTTATTGGTGCCAGCCTCAGTGGCACATATCACACCGCGCTACGACGCCAGAGGTTTCGAGTTCGAATCCCGGCCTGTACATGGGTGTTCCTTGTATGTCCCTTCGTCCGTTTTATCACTCATCTTCATCTTCGCGAAATCACGATTATCCAAAAATGGCATAAATGTGAAGTAAAATAAACCAAAATAAATCCATCTATATTGGTTTTAGCTGGTTTAATTCGGAGCTGCGACGGTCTAGTCGGTAGGGGGTCTGTCTGCTACACGGGAGATCTGGGTTCGATTCCAGGGTGGTGTTTTTAGGTGATGCACCTGCTCTAGGGCTCACCCAGCCTCTTATAGATGGATACCTTGGGAGGGGGTTAAGGCGACTTTAGCGTGGTGCTGATCACATCACTTCCATAACTTGCCCGGGCTATGTTTCGGTGGGGCCCTACTTCCACACCCATATGCCTCGACGGTATGTAGCAGGGGGTAGCTTTACTCCCTTACCTTCACATGAGTTCTACATCAAACGTCCAAGTAGTTTCTGTCATGGACACTTTTTGTGTGGTTCTTGTTTTCACGTAAGCCTTCGCATAGTAATTTTATGTGAACAATAACTAGGACACTCTGAACAAAACTCAATCTTTGACTAATAGATTTTCGTTTCATCTCAAGAGAAAGTGTTTATAAAATTGTATGTTTCAGTTATTGTCATTTTCTAATGGGAAGGGAATTGTTTGAATTTGCAGATATGCTTACGGTAGTTGCATGACGTCGTTCTTCCAGTTAACTTTTGACAGTAATATATTTACACAGTATTCAGACAATGCTGCCACGTAGCTGCTGATATCACAACTAGATCAAAATTTAATGAAAATCGATATTTAATTCCAACAAAATATCGACGAATTATACTAATAGATCTTGTTACTTTTCATTTTACATATTTTTGAGGATATTAATTTTGATTCAATATATTTGTGATAATTTTCCACTTTAAAAAAAAAACATATTTTGGTACGTTGTAATTAAATTTCAGTGTTTCTGCCATAACTTATGTCAGATGAAACATCTGTGTGTTATGGAATATGTGACAAATAGAAGCTACTACACTGGCAGCAGATTTTGGAATATTAAAGAAAACACAAATGAAGGACCAAAAGGAATAAAACTCGAGTGACATGCTGACGATTTCAGTCCTTTATAGCCTATAGAACTTAGCAATAACGTATTGCAAAGACGATCTAACTTTCCCATAGACATATGGAATGAGATGTCATAGTTTGTTTACTGTTTGCCAAACATAAAAGATTTTAATCGCTACTGCCTTCGATGTTCGTCAAATACATCAATATTTTTCAAATATTTGAGTGTGAATATGAGCAATAAGCATACTTTTTCAACGTATTATAATAATATTTCGCCATATTTTACTCTATATTTATGTACATATTTAGTTACAAGAATAAAGCTAAAGAATTCAGTGAAAGGAGTGAAAATTGTTTGTGACATGTATTAAATAAATATGGTTACTTACCAAAATCCAGAAATCTCAAGTCCCCTTCGGATAAGAACATTGAAGAAGCAACATGATTGGCTGTTGTGATTCATTCACTCAATTTGAAAACCCCACTGCTAGTCTAAAAGAGAAAGAAAGAAGACGAAGGTCAAATTAAGAGAAAAACAACACATTGTATGAGCATTCATTAACAGCAACCAGGCAACTGGTGGTAAATTCGAGAATTTCAAAATGAAAACGAATTGGATAGAGGCCAGCTTTATGTAATGCTGTTTTACTGCAGATTAAAAATGCCAGCGGAAAATGCTCGTAATGCAACACGTATAAATTGAAAATTAACATTCGAGTGCGGTATGTATGCAATTACAGGTATTTGCAACATTTGTTGTCGGATTAGATCCAAAAAGTTTCTGCAAATTAAAAAAAAAGCTATGAAATCACAGCCCGGGGTACATAAAACTCCCTGCCATTAAAGTTATTAGTCCACATGTGGTCTAGTGTTACTTATTGTATTCTGTATTAAGAGTTATTTGATCTTCGTTAGTATATGGTGTGAATTTTCATTTGTCTTCTTGAGATAGAAATTCAAGATGGTCGTGAACAAAAAATGTCCGTAGTTTACAGTCTGTCCCAGGAGTCTCTGGAGCAAGGCAGCGCATAAAGGCAAAGAAGAGGAGAAAGCGAGTGGGCGTAGAGCAAAGCTGTGCGCGCTGCTGCAAACGGCTTTTTGCTGCAGTCGCGTTACAGCACTCACTTCCCCTCTCACACTCAAACTCCCTCGAGTCAGAACTTGTTCAAAGGTCTTGTTTTCGTTTGCTTGCTCCACATATTCCTGGAACAGAGCATAGAATTTATAAGGCACTCGTTCGAGAGGAAAATCAAAACAACTGATATCAAGAAAGGAACTATTTTGCCTTATAGATCAATATTACCAGGGGCATGAAAATGCAAAATTCCAAGAAGCAGTGTCAAACACGTGTAAGATATGAGAAAAGCTTTGAGATTTACATATTGCCAATTGTTCGTGCTTTATTATTAATACCATTATTTCGAAGGTGTTCATGGATGTTCAACCCCTAAACCTTCCTCCTTGGTGGTTGCTGATAGAAATGGGAAAATGTAAGAGAGAGAGAGAGAACTGACAGTACCATTCATTGTACGTCCCCATCTTGGAAACTTTCCACGGTTACCGAACGCAACTCGGAAATTTAATACAGTGTTCGAACGTATTCTCTCCCCTAAGCATATTGCACCTGTAGCTAGCTATCTTTTACGAGATGCCAGGACGCTCGGCTCAATGTACCAGAAGAGATAAGCCATCCCCTCTCTCTTCCAAGTACGGTACGCAAAAAGAGATACGCAATTTATTCCAATTCCGGTCCTTGGTCAGCTGCATCCCTCCCTCTGCATCTTGTCCAATATGGAGAAGGGAAGAGGAGATGAACAGCCTGCCTCTGGATGCTGCTAATGGAGCCGTTACCGCATGTTCAAAGCAGCGGTCGCCATGGTGATAATCGGGGGTTTGGTGTGTTGCAGAAGTCCCGCAGGAAGACTACCGGTAGTATTCCAGAACCATTCTGCTAATCCTCCTCTTTGTGGTCCTCTCTGAACAAATGTTCGGATTTTGGAATGAGTTCATATGCCTCGCGGGCTAACATATTAGCGAACCAGTGAGCTCTCTCTGAATGCCTCTCTATTTACTGAAAACATATCACTTTTAATATTGACAATTCTGTTAGTCATACGTAGTGGAGTTTTTGTCTACGTATGTTTTTACGCCCTCGGGATGTTTTCCAAAGATATGAAAGAAAAATTACATTAAATGATCGATCTAAAGCATCATAGCTCGAAGAATAAACAACCAGTAAAACTAGTGCACATATTAGCATTGAAATATATATTTGTGTAGTGTTCTGCATGAAGATTCGGGCTAATTTGCAGTTAGGTCAGCCTTTGTACCAGATAATTTAGAGCAATGAATTGAAATTCTGGACAACCCAAGAACATTTCGTGTGATTGACAGCCTTATAAATTCTGATAGTCGCGATTAACTTGAACAAATAGAAAAACTGAGTAAAGCATAAAAATAGAAATATTACGTTTTAGCTTGGTTACGTCACGTTTCTATTACACCGTAACATTTTGTCGTAAGTGGTCATGTGTTTCCGAAGTTTAACCTCACTACTCCCAAAAATATGTAGTATCAACGTAATTCTAACGGTTATACCACATAACGTTCCTCATTACAAACTCCAACTCATATATTTTTGTTAATTAGGGTCGCTTTTGAGTGACTAAGGATGAATGTTGATAATATAAAAAATGATAAGATACAATGAAATGCTCAAGTCGGGAATCGAAGGCGGAGCGAGTTTATGAGACTGCAATCAACACCCTAGGCCACCAAGGTGGCCAAACTTCAATAGAAATACATGTATCTTAATACGGCATACTAACTGTGCATGCTGCTTTTTATCAGAGAGGAATAAAGTTTGTGTTTATTTTAAAATAAATATTATATGGACGTATTCTCTCCCCCAGACACACGTAAAATCAACACCACTGTGAAAACATTTGAAGGTAAATTGATAACACGCAATATAAAGTAGTAAGCCGACACATGCAGTGGCACATTTGCCAATATTGATTAAGATCACACGCTGTTTATTCACCCAGTGACGTTGAAAAATCCTTTAACTCGTGTAAATAAACATTGTAGAGTTGTTGAATGTTATAATTTCTTGCGATGCTACCAGACCAGACGGGAGGGTATGCAAAATTTGTTTGAAAACTGTGTGCACAGTTTGTGCACAGGAACTTGTTTCGTCAGTTTGATATCACACGCATCGTGTCATACAAACCTAAACGATTGTCTAATGTTGTAAATGTAGAATTACACGTTAAGGCTCGCAGGAGTATTGGAAAGTGAAAAGTACAAAAGCCGCGAGCACGGCTGAAGTGGTTGCAGGGCCTTCAGCAGTTGGATGGTTGCCAGAGAGTATCTGCTGGCGCCGAAAGGTGAAAAGATACGGTCAAAGCCTCATGGTTCGGTCGGCAGAGGCTGTTGCCCTGATTTCAAGCCGATGTGCTGGAACAGAGGACTGGAATTCAATCTGTGGTGGTTTCCGATCTTCTTAAACAGATCTTATCATTTCTAAGCTCGTAGTATCGGGAATAGATGTCGCTTCAAGTGACATTTCAGTGCGATTGCTACCAGTCTGAGGTAATAGTTGATGTAATTGGTTTCGAAGAATCATCGTTAGATTGCGTACCATTCTCCTTGAGGTAATATTTAGGGTAATTGACTTCGAAGGTAAGAATCACCAGTAGCTTGCGTACCATTATCCCTGAAGTAATAGTGTAATTGACTTCAAAGCTAAAAATTGTGGTTTCCAGTAAGTGGCAAAATGTTGAGAAACCTTTGTGTTTGAACCATTCATTTAATCAGCTTCTTTTTCATTCTTATGACAGCGTAACTTAGATATTTTACATCGCTTTTCTTCTTTTCTAACTTACAATTTGATGTAAACGTTAGTCAGTGTTACTGGAAGAGCGGTTCGAAGTGTACAAAAGTATACATTACATTCATTGAATTAGCTTAAGTTATATAATTTGCATTGACCTTCAGGCAGTGGCAAAGTTCGGGTGTTGTAGAGATACATTTGAACCTCTTAGATCAAATACTTTATGAAATGGCAATTTGTTGATGCTTTTCACTAATCGAGTTAGTTTGGCCCTTATTTTCCTGTGTACTCATTCCATAACATGTAGGTAAGGCAAGACCAAGAAGTCCTCTGTACGATTCCTGGCAAAGGTTTGCATGATACCCTCAATTATAAATCAAGACCCGAGTAGCTCTTTAAAACAACATATACAGTACTTACAAATTTAACACTCTTCGCATACACTGGACTAAAATCTGGATCTACGTGAGAGCTCACAGCTCTCTCTGCGGTACAAATATATCAATGTCGAATATATGATGCATGGCCATGCGTGACAGAAACATATCCCACCGAGTCCCGGTTCTGAATCCCTTCCTACCTTCTCAGCCACATCTGCCCCACAAGAAGTAAAATATTCATACCCCTGTTTAACTCCATAGCCCCTTTTAACTTTACAGTCTAGAGGCTCCTTGCTTCTTTGCTCAAGGTACAGCCTCGGGGGTCCTATTCGTCATCAGTTCACCCTCAACCATTGTGAAATCCTCCCTCCAAGAGTTTCCTTCGTCTTCCATCCCCTCTCCCCTTCGAGTTTCCTATTCTTCTCACGGCACCCTTTGCATTCTCGTCATCGGAGTTTTCTTTTCTTCGTCTTCCACTGTCAATTCTGTTTCTCCTCCTGCCTTCCCTTGTACGTCGGATTTGATTTTGTGATCAAATCCCACGTCGGATTTTGATCTGCACAGTTTCAGTTTTGAGGTCCAAAAGATATTACAAAGGGAAGGCTTCAATCCCCACCCCTAACGTATAAGCCTAACAACATTTCGAGAAAAAAAAACATGGGGTATTTGTAGAAAGATAAGTATCATGTGTGAAAGTAGTACGGAATTGGCAACTTTTTTTTCAAATCAGCGTAGCAAATTGAGTATTAGCATCGCAGTTTTCTACAGCGGGGAGCACACAAACAAATTTGTCTCCTCCGATCTCCGTGGCGGACTGGTTAGCACAGCGAACTACGACACCAGGGATCCCGGGTTCGAATCCTGCCGTTGGCATGGGTGTTCATTGCGGGTGTCCTTTACCAAAAGTGGCAGAAAAGCGAAGTAAAATAAACCAAATCAATCCAAGATATTTTACAAAGTGCATTACAATTCATGCCGGTATCTTTTACATATATATTTCAATCTTTTTGATAATGTTGTGCTGTGGCTAATATTTATGTAACGATAAAAATAGTACTTGAAAACTCAGAATTATTTTCATAGAATACTTATACGTTTATCGTGTTCTACACACTGTAGCGGGAATCTCTGGAGCAAGCGAACGAAAACAAATCTGAGAAAGTAGTGTCTCGAGAGGGCTCGACCAATGAACGCGTGAGGGAAGTGAGTGTAAGGAGGGGAGAACGCGGCTGCGCCTACCAGCAGTTTGCAGCAGCACGCACTGATTTGCTCCTTCCACTCGCTTCCTCCCATTCTCTACCGTTATGCACGACCTGGCTTCACAGATTCCTGAGAGAGAATGCAGTAAATGTCCTTACCTCTACCTTTTGTTAAATCCCAATACATGTAAGCCAACAGACGATTTCTAACACTGCCGCGTCTTTAATTAACTGTGGAATATCTTCCTCCACCCCTTCCCAAACCCTCTTTAATGATTTAATGAAACAGGCTTGGAAAGGAAGAAGTCTCCTCCCAGCATGAATGCTTTCAAGAAAAGCGCATGAATTCCCATTCCGCGTGTAGCGAGCGTGCATTATGTAAGAGTGTATTGGCTTCTATCGAGCAGAGATAAGCCTATAATCTGCAGGTTTATTATTCATGAAATGAGGAAGATTAACGACCCAATGTGATCCTCCAAGGTTGTTGCTTTCACCAGTAAGAATAATAGCCTCGTCTCCTCAAGCCAATAAAGTAAATGGCCACAGGAGTCGCTACCCGAACGCAAGCTAATCTCGATCCACAAAGGTCAAGTGATACGGTTACGCTTTGAAGTGGAAGATTTTTGTGTGATTCTCTTAGCTATGACCAAGATATTTTTGTGAATATTAGACAGACTATAAAATTACCCTTTCAAAGCCGCCATTTTGTTCATCCTTAAATAAAATGGCCTAATACATTATTAATTCAAGTAAAATGTAGAGTTCTTAGACTCGCCTCTTCGTAGGACAAGCTACAACTACTCTAAAAGTGGGATTTAGTGCCAAAATACTTATATTCACACCGGCCTTTTTTGAAAACCAATTCATCTAAATAACGACAAATTCTTTTGTACTTGAAGGTGGAATTGTACAATTCCAAGCGAACTTTCTTCTTGTGCTACTAGAGCTCCATCTGTTGTTCAAAATTCCACAGGGGAACACTTGTTAACGCAAATGCCATTCCCGCATGAAATATGCAAACACGGCTCTTCTGTGGACTCGTCGTCAACTGAATAACAAAAGGTAAGTTCCACGTCTTCCACTTCTGACGAAGCTCCCACGAGGATACAAAACGAAACATCGAACTCCGTGACGGCACCGGAGAAAAACGACTGGCGAGGCAAAGGGAGGGGCGTCACGCTTAATATACGACCAAATACACTACAAGAATGTATATGTGTGTTGAAAAAACATTTGTCGAGTCTTTTTTGTTCTACGGGCATCTGTGGCACAGTGGCTGTTGGTTAAGACATCTCATAAAGTTCTGGTCGGTGCTGGCAAACCTCCCGTAATTCATTATGTAATCTCTAATATCCAAAAAGAACAGAATCTAAAGAGTAGTGTCGAAGGTGAAATAACATTGGATATTTGGTTGTTTCACTACCTCCTTAAAGTTAATATTGACGGGTGGGTATGAATGATGAAGAGTTGAAATAGATGAAAGAACATGCATAATGTAACAAGCCCATTTGAAGGGGAACAGAACCTTTGAAAGAGAGTTCGGTTATCAAAGAGTAAGTATTTTAAACTATAATTTTGCGAGAGAAAAAGTTCCCTTTCCGAAAATTACCACATGAAAGTAAAACAAACAAGCATCATTAAAACACTCAAAATATTAACGTATTCAAAATCGGCAATGCAGTTTGAACTCGCATGCATCATGGTTGAAACTTCAATCATGGAAGGAATTTAGGAGTCATTTGAAAATCTCACATTTGTTACTAAAGTGAAATTACAGCAGTTGATTTTTTTAAAAATGCTGTTTAAATGTTCCTTGCGCTACCGAAAAATTATTGTTTCATCTCGTGTGTCTTCCACCCTTCTGTTCCTTGCTCTTGGGGATGGAATAAATAAGAATTCGCAGTGGTTAAGCAAATTAATATTTTTAAAGGGCTAGGAAATAGCCCACTTTTTTACTCAGATAGGCTAATTGGGAATGGACATACAGTTTAGCAGTATCCCTGGTGACAATTGAACCCTGGGAGCTTTTCATCAGAATGTGGTAACGTTAGTCTCTACGTTACCAGGTGATCTGTAATTGGAGATAAACAATATATATATGCAAAGCTGAACAATCACGTGGATACATCTATTCCTGGACATATATCGACATCTCAAACTATAGCTGCAGAGACGAGAATAATCGTTAACTGCTAGCACACATTGCATGATTTTTCGCACAAGGATAGCCGATCTTATCACCGAACTTTCCGGGTTCGGGTCCCGGGCTGACATGGGTGATCAATACAAGTGTTCCTTCATCAATTTCATCAATCACCAATCTTCGTCATCACGATTAGCCAAAAGTGGAAGAAATAATCAATCAATACTGTTTACATTAAACTCAACAACCAACATTTATTTGTACTCGGTCCCACTTACAGACTGCATGGTCCATATTGACACCGAGGTAAAACTTTTTTTGGTCGCAACATAGATCGCACAGTGGGATCCATGAGTATTATCGTGCAAATTGTCCATCACCATGTTCGTGCACTTTATTTGACCCAATAAGAGCTTCAAGAATTAAAAGAAAACTCAAAACAAGCTGTTGACAACTTCTGCACCAGCATACATAAAAAATCCATAGCTTAAAAACACAATGGAAGCAAGATAAAAATTAATGAAAATAGTCTTGGACAATTTGCACGGTAATACTCACGGATCTCACTGTACTGTATGCAGCCTTCATCTGGATCGTTGCGCTCGTAATAATCAATATGCAACAATCTGGCGGTGAGAATGGAAAGAAGAAATTGGTGCGGCAGAGAAAGCTGATGTACTTTTTTCATTCCATATAGTACCTTCATTTATCATATCGCACAACAGACGAATCTGACAACTGCTGCCCCTAGTCCTATTTATGCTTCATTTCGTTCAACTTTCGGCGATTATAGCTCCATCTGAGTTGTCGACGGAACTTCAGCCCGAGAGAATCGACCCTCGTGTAGGAATTCTACCCCCTTCCCACCTAATGACACCCTCTCAAGTCTACCATGGCTGCAGGGAGGGAAGTGGAATGGAGGAGACCCAGTACAATAGAACAAGAAGAGTTTTAATCACAGCGTGATATCTAAGGAGTAATGCTACTTTTGTTAAGTAGATTGGCCGCTCAGTTGCAGAAACTTTACTTTCGAGTACATTACAGAGGTATTTTTTCAAGTAGTTTATGTTTTTTTCTCACGGACATACATACGTTAAACCACCCTCAACTTAAAAAGGATTCTCAACAGGTCAAGGTGGAGATAAGTGTTACGTTAGGTCGTTCGCCGGACTAATAGCTTGGCTACGAGAGGGGTTTAAACGTGAGAAGGTGGAATAATTAATGCTCCTTTGTCCTTCACCTATTTATTATGCACAGGCCGAACAAGTAAGGTGGTGAACATGCCTGAGCCGGGTTTGAACTACTAAACACTGGTACTTGAGTTACTACTGTCTGGCTGTTTAGCCGAGACCATGGACAGAAGTGCGCATGCGCCAACCGGACGTGTTTAGTGGCTAAATAGGGGTGACAGCACTTTGGGCAGGATGCGGGTTCATTGAAAATTGTCTGCTGTGGAAACAACAATGAAGTTTCAACATACAGGGAGGTTATTGCAGCATGACACCGCAAGAGCGTCGGCCGCTTGCCGGCCCAGTCATGCAACAGGTGCCGGCAAATTGCGTAACAGATAGCCCGTTACACAAACCGCTTGTTTTGTAATGTTTCCACTTTTCACAATTATAGTTACAATTACAACTTAAATAAGCACGTACCTTGTCGTAAGGATGCTGGAAAAGGTGTCCTCTAAAATACAAATATTTCTGGCACTTTATTTCTGCCCATATCGCTTCTGACAGCAATGACTCATCCAACATAAAGGATTCAATTTTTCATTCTTGTCTTGCCTTCGAATAAACAAAACCGTGACTCTTATTTTGCAGATAACACAAGATTAATCCTTTTGAACACTAGAGTCAGTGGCGTGCCCAAGATTTTCGAGGGGGGAGGTTACGTATACATTATTATGCAAAACGAAAGCGCAGATAAACGAATTATTTAACAGTGTCACTTAATTTTAACGTGTGAATATTTTTGAAGTAAAGTAGCGATCATACACTGTGTGCGTTTTTCTTTCTGAGAGCGCCATTTGAAATAAGCACTTTTCCCCTTTTGCTACTAAGGGATAAACTGAATATAAAAGGCTATAACTGCTCAACAACTGCATCTTTTTAAGAAATTTAAATTCTAAATGTAAGAATGAACAAAAAGCAACATTTTATGTAAATTCCGACAATTGTGAGTCCAGGGGGAAACGGGGGCCAAATCCCAAAGTTCTATTTTCCCCGTAATTACGCAAAATTTCTGAACGTCGTAATTTCCATATATTTTTTTTTTCAAAGTTGCGGCAGGAGCATTACATATCCTCATAGAGTAGTCTTTTGTTGTGCTTCCCTCAAAATTTGGTCCATCCAGTGTCTATAGAGCCGACGCTAGAAGCGAAATTCCTCAGATGTCGCAAGAGCGTCAGCGGCTTATCGGAGTAGTGGTAAGCCGCGAGAAGCCTCTCGATACTACGCGAATGCGACAGCTGTCGGCTACCAGTTGTTTAGACGTGTTCACTTCGGTTTGCGTTTATCAGTACTCGTGTTGTTTATACTGTGTTATTGAGTTGGTGTGCTATCATGTGTTAATTGTTATTCATTCATTAGTTATGCCGCCAAACAAATATAGTCTTGAACAAAGAGTTTTTATGTACGATACTTACGTGAAAACGAACTCTTGCAGAAAAGTAGTCAGGCGATTCGCAAGAAAATTTCCTGGCAATCCTGTTCCGGACAGACATACTGTTTACAACCTCGTTAAAAGATTACGAGAGACAAGATCTCTTGAACCTAAGAAACGTGTTTCCAGACGACGTGTTCTTACGGAAGAAAAGCTAGACGAAATTGGTGAACGACTTGAACATACTCCAAAAAAATCCCTCCGTCGGCTTGCTCAGGAAACAGGCATTTCAAAATCCTCAGCACGAAATGCCACTAAATTACTTAGATTAAAACCCTACAAAATTACAGTGGTTCATGAATTGCAACCGCGCGATCACGCGACTAGAGTTCGATTCTGTAACTTGATGCTGGATAATATTGTTGCTGGCAGAGTAAATCCAGAATTAATCATATTTTCAGACGAAGCTTGGTTCGAATTGAATGGCCGAGTTATTTCACAAAACAATCGCTATTGGAGCGCAGAAAAACCTGACCTTGTGCATGAAGTTCCGCTCCATCCTGCAAAAATTGGTCTGTGGTGTGGTTTGAATGCGCACAGAATAATAGGGCCTATTTTTTATGAAGGTACTATCAATGGTGAAAGGTATCGAAGAGACATACTACAACCTTTTTTTGAACAATTAACGGACATTGAATGCCAGCAGTCATTTTTTCAGCAGGACTCTGCTACTGCTCACACTGCTTATGAATCACTTAATTTTATTGCCGAGATTTTTGAGGACAGAATTATCAGTACTGAGTTGTGGCCCTCTCGTAGCCCCGATCTTACTCCTTGTGATTATTATTTATGGGGAACATTAAAAAACAAAGTGTATCAGAATAACCCGCGTACAATAGAGGATTTAAAAGAAAATATAAGAAGAGAAATTGCCAGAATCACACCTGAGGAGCTTATGGATGTTCAGAGGAATTTCATACGCAGATGCCGGAAATGTATTGGTGTTGAAGGAGGTCATTTTCAACATCATTTATAACACAGAAGGTTAGTGATCATCATTATTATTAGTTTTAAATATAATTTTACACTTTCGGTTTGCTTTATGCGCCGCGATGCTGTCTTCCCTTTCTGTCAACCGAGGATAAAGTAGAGATGTCTAAGAAAGATTAGATGTCTGAAATAAGGTTGTAATTGTAACTGTAATTGTGAAAAGTGGAAACATTACAAAACAAGCGGTTTCTGTTACGGACTATCTGTTACGCAATTTGGCGGCACCTGATGCATGACAAGGCCGGTAAGCGGCCGACGCTCTCGCGGTGTCTAAGAAAGATTACATGTCAAAAATAAAGTGCCAGAAATATTTGTATTTTAGAGGACACCTTTTCCAGCATCCTTGCGGCAAGGTACGTGCTTATTTAAGTTGTAATTGTAACTATAATTGTGAAAAGTGGAAACATTACAAAACAAGCGGTTTGTGTAACGGGCTATCTGTTACGCAATTTGCCGGCACCTGTTGCATGACTGGGCCGTCAAGCGGCCGACGCTCTTGCGGTGTCATGCTGCAATAACCTCCCTGTAGTAACATCGCCGCCAAAATACATAGAGAGATGTTTACGAATTATGTAAGGGTTCAGAACGAAATTAAAGCTATCCATATACTATATTAGCGAACAGAACATATCAGGAAAGTATCCATCACGTCACATTAGTAGATGTACTTGTTTGTAAACCAGTAGCTTTATTTTAGATCATTCAATTAAATTGATCTCCTTAGTTAATATTATAATTAGCAGAAATGTACAGAACATTAACCAGGATAGTATTCACTAATAATAGTATTATTGTATGTAATATTATAAATATGAATGTAGTAACTAAATGGTTTGTAACATTTTCAACGTTCAACATTTTAACGTCCAAATTTCCGTTATTCTACTTCGAAACGGTTTCTTGCGAATTGTAAGAGTGATCACAAATACCAAACACAACACAGAAAGCGGTAATAAACACAACAAGCGAAATACCACAGGATAGTTTAGCAAGTGCTTCTCCCTGCTTCCCCTCTCGCGTTTGGAATTGTCCTTTCCAGGTAGTTTCGTCTTCCTTGGCCAGACTGTAGTGTCATCACTGTACCTGATCTGGTCCGTCGGCCTGGTCGCGTCGGCGCCGTGTCGTCCGTTGGCGGTGTGTACTTTGGGCAATGCCCAACCTTTGCACGGACACACTCCACGAGTCGCACCACTTAGGCTACTCGCTTCCGACTCTCTCGGCCACTAACTCCTGACTGTCCCGGCGACCTCTCGTCACCAAGCAGTTTAAGCCGGCGAAAGGCCTAAAACGTAACATGGTGTTAAGTGCGCCGGTTTTGTCGTAGTATAGACAAAATAGCTACCGGTCCCCTCACCCCAATTTGGAAAATTGACATACCACTATGTCTTCCAATTTTTTTGCAAATATTCTCGAAGAGGAGCTCAGACAGTTAGGAGTAGATCCAAATATTACCGCCCTTGATAGTCTAATGGTATCGATATATTGTTCCAAACTAGAGAAAAGACTAAGAGACTGCATTTTGACGTAAAATGAGTTATAAGCAAAGTTATTCATTTCCGGCTCTCTGAAACCCAACACGGTATTGTTAATATATTACAGGCCAACACATTTATTTTAAAAATCTAGCTTCAATGAATATTTCACTCGTAAAGATCACAACGATCTTAAAAACATGGTGCAGAGGAAATTGAACTCGAGGCAGCAGTCAGCACATTCCAGTCCGCAAGCAAGTGGCATTGAATTTACCGGATGTGACGCTCGCCGTTTCCAAGGAAGTTACGGAATTTTTCTCTCGTCAGCACCAAGTTCAGTGCTCACAGACGATCGAACATACTTCGAGTAACGCAACTCTCGTTCCAACCGAGAGCAAAGTCCAACACAAGAACGAAGAAATTTGAGATATTAAATCTCGTACACGCGACAGCACTCGCCGAACATCTTTTTTTCTTTCTGATACAACACTGTGTCAAACCTTTGTCCCCGCGACGTCGCCTGATCACGTGAATCAACACAGAGTACGATGGACTCCCGAAGACGACATCGAAGCAGCCCGATCTTCTGTTTCGCTAGCATTACCTGTACATGTAAACAAAAGCACGTGCGAGATGATTACAGCTATTGCATATGGAAAGCGAACTCTCGTAATTTCACTGCTGGCGAAAATACGGTTTCATTACATTCGTTGTTAAATTCTCATTCAGTGACTTTCCAATAATTTGTGACCACCTTGAACACGTCAAAACATCTGAACATCGTCGTCTCCATCTACTTCGATTTCATATTTCTTAATTTCAAATCATATCTTCAATATAAACGGTAATATTATCAATACAGTCCAAGTAACGAAAATATCCTATTTTCTAAATTGTTATCATGCCGATGTGCTCCCCAACTATTGATGAAGCGAACTGAGCGCGCTGCATCGTTAAAACTGACCAAACTCTCACACACAAACACATTTTCTTTTACTTCTACCGAACACAACTCTCACGATTTGGACAGAAATAGCAAATCAAGTCCCCAATTTTACTTGTTGCATCTGCCATTGTTGCAATATCGCCATTCGTATCTATTTATATTAAATGTTATTACATATTTGACACTTTCATTCCTCTTTTTGTCAAGAGTTATAATTATTTGTTCTGCTAAAATTGAGTTCATAATTCAATCTTGTTATTTACATCCTGACTCAATTAACAATGCTCCAATTCACGTCCAAACTTCATTTTTTGACATACTAAACACTGATAATATATCACGAATTGCTGTGTCATCGCTAATGTACCTTTTTCGCAGAAATAAGATGCAGCCGATGCTTCACATTCCATCCAGATGTCATCCAGAGTTGAAGACGAACCCATATCAAATTAATATTATTTCAGGAACTTTCCCTTGTTGGTGTACCTTCTTCGTGAACATGATCTTGCCTTCGATCAACTTCAATGTTTATTATTTTCCAAATTGGTGAACACCTAACTTACCTTTCTTTTAGTGTCAACAGTGATATTTTTTTCAAGTGTTTTAACCGTGTTTACTCGTACATGAGTGCTCGTCATGAGATCGACATAAGTGTGTGTGTGTGTTTTTTTTTTTTTTTGTTCCATTTCGCTTCAATCTTGTGTACAAAATTTTTTACCGTGATACTGTGCAACTTAATGTGACTATTCTGTGGTTACATATGAATATGCGCCGACTTGCCCTTACATACACCGACGAGACGCGACACATAGGAGGTGTATTCATTTATTGGTGGATAAGGTCATTTCTATACATTATATTTAATTGTATATCTTATTTCATAACTTCTCTTGCTAATAAAGAAATGGATTTGTCCCCTCGTCAACCCCATTTCTCTTCAGGGGGAGGTGGCATGCCACGAGCCGGCATTAAATACTAAATCAGTAAACACCAGCCAACTCGCAGGTGACGAGAGGTTGCAGAGACAGTGAGAAGTTAGTGGCCGAGAGAGTCGGAAGCGAGAAGCCTTAGTGTGTGTGCCGTAGAGTGGGCCCTCGCGGAGGTTTGGGCCGTGCCCAATGTACATGGTGACAACATGTGGTGACAACTGGTCCTTTTATTATCAGTGTTTAATTACCTTTTCATCCGGCTCAGGAGTGAACGTTACGTGGATCCTAAATATATATTGGTAAGGGGCAAGAGCATTAATTATTCCGCCTCCTCAATTCGACAGTCTCTCGCAACCTAGCAGTTTAAGCCGGCGAACGGCCTAAAACGTAACAATAGTATTTCGTTTACCCAATTTTAACACACATGTCCATGTGCGAGTTAGTATGTCGTAACTTTTTGGTAACGAAAATAAACATGAACTCCAAATGGATATACAAACAAATACACCTGAAGAAGGCAATGAACAATAGTGGGGAAAGATAGTGCAAACCGAAATTCGCATAAGGTGCATTGAAAATTCATTACATGTAGGGGAGACCGGGGCAAACTGATAGAATTTTCAGTCCTTTAATCTTCAATTGTAAAAATATACTGAAAGAATTCGAAATACTTTCAAATTAAAACTAATTGTTTGTTCCTTGTATTGAGCATGATATCGACAGACTCTTATCCTGCAATAATTAAGTCATGACAACCATTTTAATGTCGAAATGTCTTAATTTTTTCCATCATGGGATAAGTTGACACTGTTAATGGGTTAATTTAATATGATGATGTAATGCTTAACAATATTATGAAAATACTTGTTTATCCAGTACTTTAAAGTAATATCACAGATAAGGGTATCCTTATCTGCGGTAATATCCATTACTGGTGGATATAGACCTCCAATCCCAAATTGAAATCAAAGAGGTACATTCCAAATACTTAAGTACTTGAATCTCGGAACAAATAAGGAAAGATAAAATAGCATTTGCACTCTTGAAAAATCGCGTCAGTGTATCCATATACAGAATCATCATTCCACGGACAAATTGGTTTGTGGCAATTGGGTATTCTTTGTGAATAACCCTTCATCGATATCATCATTTCTCATTCTCGTCGTTTCGATTAGCCAAAAGTTACACAAACGCGACGCTAAATAACAAAAATGAATATCAAAAATATTATATGAAGGGCTCGGGTGAAAAACAGTGACATTTTGGCCATTTTTGAGTTACAAAGTAAAATGTGCCATCCTTCAATTTTCGAGTGAAATTGTCATGTCAAACATTTTGTATTGGACTCAGTGAAGCCTTCTGAAATCGCTAAACACAACACGAAAACAATTTATCTGCAGTATAGCTTCAAATAACCTTTTTTCTTAATGATCTCAGAAATGGCCAAAATGTCACTTGCCATGTAGAATCGAAAGAAGAGAACAGTAAACATTTACGTGACGATGACATACTCGTCGACTTGTAATCAAGCGGTCCCGGGTTCGATACCCGAATAATCGTTCGGATTCCACGTTTCCACTTCCCTTTAGCTTAAGTGTGCATAGAGTGAACTTCATAAGTAACTAATTTACTTCATATTGACTCTCGATCGCAAAATATATATATTCTACGATTTCCTTGAAAAAAGCTATGAATGCAGTAGAGCCGATTGGGTGTCAAAACGAAGGGGGTAGGGGGTAAGGATCGTTTACTTTCTCTTCCTAGACAAGGATTGGCATTTAAGGCAATAGAGAGTGGAAAAAAGTGACTAAAAGTGGGAAGCAATTGCCCCTAAATGTAACCACTGCATGAATGAATACATAAGTCGTTATTGAAAACACAGTCGCTTTGTATATCGAGATTGGAGCTCCCTGGGAGGAAGGTTTGATTAATTGATTTGGTTTACTTTACTTCGCTTTTCTCCCATTTTGGCTAATCTCGAAGATGAGGATAACTGATATCATGAAATTGAAGAAGGGACACTCTCAAACAGCCATGCCGGGATTCGATCCTGGGACCCCTGGCTTTGTAGTGCGCTGTGCTAAACCACTCCTAGGAGGAGGGCTACTGCTAATACCAATAGGAAGAAAAAAAAATAAGTTTCGAACGAGACGAGGCGAGACTCTCGCATATAAGTCTCGGTCTCGTCAAGCATCGAACTATCTCCGAACCTGACTCGAATATTCGCAACGATACCGATAACTATGTCGGTACTGTCCCTGGTAGTATCGGAGTGAATATGTTGCATTACCAAGCCCCACTCAATTATTACGCTAATTACATTTTACGCTTGGCCACACATTGTGACGCCATCAACACCTCCTCGAGAGCCGGGCGGGAGCAAACTGTCATCAGAAGTCTCCCAAGGGACTTAACCTGGATTAGCCAGGGATTATTTAACAGCTATCTTTCACTGCCCCCTTGTACATTAGCGGAATGTTCCGCCCTTGATCGCAATTATGGAGTAGCCACCTTCTCTCACCTCTGGTTGCTGGCTTCTTTTAGGTCAAGGTCACTCTGTGCGTTTGAGTACATATTACATTATAGCTCTCTGGAGAATAAAAGTGAAGCGTAAACTACACAAGGTAACATCCAATGCTGAATTTTTGCATTTGGACCAATAGCACCGATGTAAACATGACCAGGTTTAAGCTGCCGTCTGCTCTCTCATTTATGTGAAGGTGCGTTGCCAAATAGTCTCAGGGCCGGCCCCTAACTGTGCCAGGGGCATACAATATTAGAGGGGCCTGTAATCAAAATTCATCAGATCATTGTTCCTTAGTCTGAAGCACAGGTGTCCTATATAATCATAATTTAAACATTATATTTAATTTATAAAGATTTGGTATTATTACCTAAGAGCAATAAGAACAACATGTTAAAAGTTAAAACCGAGAATTATTATGAGAGTATGACGAGACTAGGCTAACGAGGCTTCCCCGTCCCTGTGTGTCTTCATACACTTACTCTACAATGTCCCAATGCCTAAAACTCCAACTCAAAAATTTCGCACCATGGTGCTCTGGACGCACCCGTCAGTCAACGCACGGTCACGCAACATTTCGATTGCTCTTGCAAACTCATTCCATACAGCCTAAGCCTTAATTTTAAAAAAATCAATGTCAAACAAACAAAAAAAAGTTGACCCCAACAGTTAAGGCTGTTTCAGCCTTATGGTTAAATGTTTAGATCACCCTCGTACAACTAATCCAAATACCCGCAAGCTCGACGACCCCCCCCCCCCCCATGTTTATTCAAATAAATTTGTGCAAAGAAAGAATAGGTTTGTACCCAGCCTAGAGCATTTCACAACTCATACGCAATTACAGTATTTCTTTGGTGCATAAAGTTATATGCCAAATAACATGTAATGGATTCATCCATACACCATACTGTCTTCAACAATTAATTGACTGGCCTTGAGTTACTATGCATACATGCGACGGAAAAAAAGAAATTTCTACCCAGTATACTTTTATCTACAAAACATAGCAGAGCAGACACAATAAAATATGACTACATTATAACACACATTGTTATATGTTATCCATAATCATATGGATTTACAAAATTATTTGCATTAATCACTGCCAACGGGCAATGACGTCACACTCGATTTCCTTTTCAACAGCCAAAGTACCGGAGTGGCCAGGTCCTGCATAAAGCTGCACATTACTGGACTCGGCGAAGATACTAGGTTTTAGGAACTATTGTTTTATTATTCTAATATTTAATCAACAATACTTTTAATATTAAGATAAAAATCATTGAAATGAATGCTCGAATTACTTAAATGGTTGATATAGGGTCAATCCATATGAAATCATACCAGCTGGTTGCTTGACCATTTTTAAAAAAGTTTATTTTTTGAGTGGTGTGAGCCTCATATATTGACAGTTCAGAACCACTCTTATTTTATTTTTACTATCACCGATTTGAAGATGGCGGGCATTTTTTTTATCATGGCGCGCGTCATTTTCTCCATTCGTAAGCATCAGCGGCAACTTTTTTTTCTCAGCTCTGGTACGTCCTACGACAATGAGACAAAATCTGTGATGTTAACCACATTATAGGCTACAATTATATTTCTGTGTAATTTTCTAAATATTATTCCTTCATAATAAATTTTAAGGTCAAAATTGTGTATTTTAATCGCTCAAAATGACATTTTCGGACATTTTTTTGAGGGGGAAGGCAGTTTGTTTGACACTTGAATTTTTTTGTGCTAGTATCTGTGTATCAATAGAGTATGTCAAAATTATTTGAAGCTTGAGACTTTAATATTTTTTTCTCTACAGGGTCTTAAACATGTACTTTTTGTTAAAAAATTCCAAGTTCAGGGTTAAATATCTCTGGTGGGCAGTTGTTTAAAAATCTGAAATTTGTACACAATACAGTACTTCAGGATAAGTAACTTCAGTAAAAATTTTGAGTTTGAGATTTAATTGGTTTAGGAGATACAAAAATCGTGAAAAAGTCAACATTTTGCATTAAATATGGCATGCCTAATTTCATTTCTTATTAACATTTTGTGTTGAAATTCTGCAAACTGTAATTTGGAATGTCAATGAACAACATTACAATCCTGAAACGGCTCTGCAATAAAGTATATACACGAGGGCGTGCTGAAAAGTAAAGCTTCCTATGTTTTTATTTTCTTTGTTGCCTTGTAAACGCATTTTGGATTTTGAGCAACCATACATTGCACTTATAAGACTTTACACCTTCTCCATTGAAGGTTTCAAACTTCTATCGCCAGGGGGTGCTGAACTATTGCGAGGAAAATGGCAGCATGTAACCATGCAATGTTGGTGAAGCGCCTGAAGTAGCGTGCCGTGCCGTGATCGAGTTTATAATCGCAGAAAATGTGCTACAAATTGACATTCATCTGAGACTGAGGAAATATTATGGGGATGAATGTGTTAGACATCAGTACTGCGCGATCTTGAGTTTATCATGCTTTTAAAGAAAACCCACAGCTGAAAAAATCTCAGCTATGTGAGAGAATGGAGTGAAAGGCCAGGAACTAGAACTGATGGAGGTCATGGAAATCGTGTTCAGCTGGGGTTTTCTTTAAGAGCATGATAAACTCAAGATCGCGCAGTACTGATGTCTAACACATTCATCCCCATAATATTTCCTCAGTCTCAGATGAATGTCAATTTGTAGCACATTTTCTGCGATTATAAACTCGATCACGGCACGGCACGCTACTTCAGGCGCTTCACCAACATTGCATGGTTACATGCTGCCATTTTCCTCGCAATAGTTCAGCACCCCCCGGCGATAGAAGTTTGAAACCTTCAATGGAGAAAGTGTAAAGTCTTATAAGTGCAATGTATGGTTGCTCAAAATCCAAAATGCGTTTACAAGGCAACAAAGAAAATAAAAACATAGGAAGCTTTACTTTTCAGCACGCCCTCGTGTATATACTTTATTGCAGAGCCGTTTCAGGATTGTAATGTTGTTCATTGACATTCCAAATTACAGTTTGCAGAATTTCAACACAAAATGTTAATAAGAAATGAAATTAGGCATGCCATATTTAATGCAAAATGTTGACTTTTTCACGATTTTTGTATCTCCTAAACCAATTAAATCTCAAACTCAAAATTTTTACTGAAGTTACTTATCCTGAAGTACTGTATTGTGTACAAATTTCAGATTTTTAAACAACTGCCCACCAGAGATATTTAACCCTGAACTTGGAATTTTTTAACAAAAAGTACATGTTTAAGACCCTGTAGAGAAAAAAATATTAAAGTCTCAAGCTTCAAATAATTTTGACATACTCTATTGATACACAGATACTAGCACAAAAAAATTCAAGTGTCAAACAAACTGCCTTCCCCCTCAAAAAAATGTCCGAAAATGTCATTTTGAGCGATTAAAATACACAATTTTGACCTTAAAATTTATTATGAAGGAATAATATTTAGAAAATTACACAGAAATATAATTGTAGCCTATAATGTGGTTAACATCACAGATTTTGTCTCATTGTCGTAGGACGTACCAGAGCTGAGAAAAAAAAGTTGCCGCTGATGCTTACGAATGGAGAAAATGACGCGCGCCATGATAAAAAAATGCCCGCCATCTTCAAATCGGTGATAGTAAAAATAAAATAAGAGTGGTTCTGAACTGTCAATATATGAGGCTCACACCACTCAAAAAATAAACTTTTTTAAAAATGGTCAAGCAACCAGCTGGTATGATTTCATATGGATTGACCCTATAACGAGAGAATGTTCCCGAAATTGAACAATTTTAATAGTTCTGCTGATAAAAGGACATCAGTACCATCTATTGACAACTTTTTAAGATACTACAAACACGTCATTTGCGATATTATTAACCATTAAATATTGTACCTACGTTGATGGCTCAATCAACTCAATTTATGACTATGGTCATAAAAGTTTCAAAATTATTATTTCATTTCTATACAGATGTACCTCTGATGCGACGTTCATTATATTACATTACCCAACTGGGTATTTTCAACTATAACATTTGCGATACTTAATAATACGATACTGCTTTAATCTCTTCATCGATTTTTTACGCTGTAGTGAATTCACATCATGATTTTATTCTGTAAGTAAACGAACAATACATATTAATTATTCTTGTAACGAATATTTCGACACTATCTTTGTGTGGTACTTTTTTAGAATATGATTTCAATAATTTTGAATATGTTTAAATGTGCCAAAATAATCCACGAATGCAGGCTTTATCAGATTAGTTACTTAATTGGAAGCACAGCGTCCTATCAACAAGTAGAAAAAACGCACACAATCAATTATTTTCATCTAGCACAGGGCCCCTGAAGAGCGAGGCCCCGGGCGAGTGCTTGAGTTGCCACCCCATAGGGCTGTGTGTAAAGGAGGGTCGCTACAAGAGCAGCTGTAACATTTCTATTTTGTTATATGTGTTAAAGGTTTCATTCTGGAATGGAATGTCTCACATTTATGCGTGTTTCCATTTCCAATACATTCGAATGAATACATATTCATTTCAATGGCATTTACAAAATCACCTCTGACATTTTATGTTAAACAAATAAGATTATTTTTGTGCACGTGTGTGTCAGCCGATGCGTAGCAAAGTGTTTTAGGAACAACACTTGAAAAAAATTCTTGTAGGACTAACTAATGAAAAAATTCTGTGTAATCGAAGATCATAATACCGTTTAAGGTTTGGTAATATTATAATGGGATTGAGTTACGAAACTCTAGGATCCGGATCCAAAAAATCCGGAATTTTCGGACCCGGTTCCGGATCCGAAACTTTCAGACCCGGATCCGGATCCGGATCCAGATCCGTAACTCTCGGATCCGGATCCAGATCCGAAACTTTCAGATCCGGAACTCTCGGATCCGGATCCAGATCTGGAACTGGACACATTACTTTCGTTAACAACATTTTTCAGGGGGCATGGTTACTAGAGCGACGAGAACGTGATGACTACAGTGAAATAACGAGCTGTATTACAATTAATAATAGTTAAGGTTAAAATATGTATGTAAACATAAAATACATTGGATACGAGTCTTCTGAAAGTTTCTTCCAATTCTAAAATTTAGACTAAAATTGTGGATGGTAGTCAGTTCGCTTAATCTTTTTTTTTTTTCAATTAAATGCATATTTCTTCAATACTCTGTCTCAATAATACTTACAAAGAGAAGCAATTGGTGTAAGTCCAAGATATTTCCACATTGTCATTTTGCGTATGATCAGGAATTTGATTTATTGTTTGACTTAAAATTTGACTGTTTAATTAACTTGCCAGAACCGAATCCACAAGCATCAACAAATAACTCTCCAGCCTTCTTAAACCCGAATGTTCATGGCTACAGCAACCCAGGCCTTCCATCTGTCCCTATCCTGAGCAAGATCTATATACTCATTTACATCTCTACCGACTTCCTTTAGGCTCATCTCAACGTTGTCCCCCATTATCATCTTATCCCCTTCCTACAGGTCTCTTACCATCAGGTTTCCCAACAACAATCCTGTAAACTCTTCTTCCTCTCCCATTCGTGCCACATGGCCTGCCCACCTAAGTCTTCTTGATTTATTTTATTCTAACAATATCTGGACATGAATACAAATTATGTAGTTCTAATTATGTAACCTTCTCCACTCACATCTCTCCTCATCCCTTTTAGGTCCAAATACTTTCCTAAGGATTTTATTTTCAAATACTCTCAATTTATGTTCTCTTTCAATGTAAGAGACCAAGTTTCACACCCATATAATACTACAGGCAAAATTACTGTTTTGTATTTTAACTTTTAGTTTCTTAGATATTAAACGAGAAGACAAACGTTGATGAAGAGAGAAGTAACATGCATTTCCTGAATTAAGCCTACCTTTTATTTCCTCTTTAATATAATTTTCATTTGTTAATATTACTCCTAAGTATTTGAATTTGTAAACTGGTTCAAACGAGTTGTTATCAATAATTAGATTTTGATTATTACCTAACACTTGGTTTCGGCCTGTAAGCAACTATTTAGTTTTCTCTTTGTTAACTTCCAAACCTATCTCTTTAGCAGTTTGCAAAAATATTTTAGCATTATTCTTAATTGTATTTATATCATCCCCTAATAAGTCAACATCATCTGCATATGCTAACAACTGAGTCACACCATTTAATTTTAGTCCTTCTTTAGTAAATAATGTAAAAACAAAAGCCACAAGTGATGAAGGCAGCAACATAGAATCAATTATATTGTTAAGCCTCCTGGCGGCAATAATGCATCTTCAAGTAAAGGGAAAACTTATATGAATGATATAATAATGTATTATTACAGAGTATTAACAATTTATTTCGCAATGCTAGTGGAAATGTAGTGAAATGTCTAAACAATTTAACGAACTGAAACCGTCCGTTGCCATTTCTGAGGAGGACGGAACGGGAAGGTTCCAGTCCAGATATTCACGAACCGCCATTCCCGTCCATTTCGAGCCCTGATGTAAATTTTCTGAGTAATAAATTTAAATTAAAAGCACGTGACAGTAACAGAAGGTGAATTGTTGAATTGTTGTTTTAAGTCCACTTTATGCACAATAAGGCTAATCGGGACTGGACCTACAGTTTAAAGTGGGATCCGAACCACTGTGCCATGTGCCTCCACCGGGTATCGAACCCGGAACCCCTTGAATACAAGGCAACAACGCTACCACTGCGCCATCGGGGAGGCCCAGTAACAGAAGGTGAGGTCGATCCCTTGAAGACAAAATGAAATTACGTACCAGCTCCACAAATCGGTCACATGTCAACTTTTGATGGGAATATTTCAACATCGTCAGGAATCTGGTGACCACTCTAAACTTCACTCTTTTGTTCGTCGAAGGAAAAGAAAACTGCGAACAATGACTCGCGAAGACTTGACAAGAGTCGTTTCCAGATTACGATTTCAGGCTTTTGCAAAAGCCACCTTAAGTGCACCTCGAAGCTCTTCAGCGTCCTTCGTTCAGACCTGAAACACGGCGGAAAACCGAAGAGGACTTTCAAGGACGTAGAGGAAGCAATCTTGCGACGTCAAACAGGGACTGATAAACGTCTCGGTGGAAAGTTGGGAACAATATTCCCGGGAACTCCTCCCTGGTGCTCCAACTGACACAAAACTTTCATCTTCAAAAGCAGAGACAGATCCCAACTCACACAACTCCATCAACCATAAGATCTCAAACAGTTTGCTAACGTTTGACGTCACTTCTGGTCTATTTCCTCTGAAGTGTTTAATTTTATTTCTACCTGAAAGAGCTACCAAATATTCTTTTGATTCTACCAATATAAAATTTCCACTGCATTATGATTAAGAAATACATAAGATGTTGATAGAGGGTAATCGGAAAGCTTGGGACAATTGCATCTCTCCCTCCCTCTCTAATATTTATTCACGAACTACCGAAGCTTATATTGTCATAATTATCACCTGCCGCGCCATGAGATTGGCCTCGTTCGATTCTCCCACCCTCGGCGTATACAATGAAATATCATTTTATTGTGACAATAATCGTAGACACGTAGTTACGCATAAAATATCCGCCTTGGCAGTTTCAACCCACAAGCATCTATTTCATTTTCATATACGTATCAATTTGTGTTCGCAAGATAGACTAAGCTTAATTTCAACATGCAGATGATGATTATGTTCACTTTAAAATCAATTTCACTGCATCTTTCACTTGACGATCCATATTTGAGTGTCCACTATCACAGACAAATGGCAGTTATTCGTGCGTGCACTAAGGTAGGTGAGCCAAAGATGGTCATATTTCAAAAGGTGGCCCACGTCACGAAAATCATATTAGTATTTCACAAAGTTAACAAATGGCACTACATCAATGTACCCAGTCTCGAGCTGCCAGCAGAAATTTATGCAAGTTATTGTGTCAGAGATCGAGGAGAAATGGCGGGTCACCTTGGAACAGGTTACACTCGCCTCTGGAATTTACACTTTCTTTTCACATTAAAATACGTTTTATTATTAAAGATTACCTAATAATGTTAAATTTGCACAGACTTTCATGAATCACTAAATATTATTAATGAATTATTTCGTTATGCGTCGTTACTGTACATAATGCTTGTCACCTATCAAAAGTTTGAGATTAACAACTTCTGTACTAAATTACAAAAAATGAATAAATATGTTTTCTTGTGCACATGCAACATTTCCTATGAAACTATAACCAGTGGGCCACCTTTGTACCCATCGGCCGGCCACCATTGGAACAGATGTAACGGTTTTGTATTTTTTTTAAAAAAAAGTTACAAGCAATTTTACAAATTTTTTATATGGTACGTTGTTAATTAGATATAAGAGTTATTTCTTAAAATTTCATAAATTTATCTCTCATTGGAGGTTTGTAAATTCCCCTAGAAGGTTTAACTATGGCCACCTTCGGCTCACCTACCTTACTGGACATCGAGTGCATAACGCTTGTTTTGCCTGTTCGAGCGTTATTCATTCGCTCGAGTGAAGCAGCTCTCAATTCGGTACTCTATCTACTGTTCTTCTTGCAAACTATTTGGCGCTGGAGCGAAATTCTCTCCCTGCGGCACTCTAAGTGGTAATCAAGGAATCCCGGGTTCGATACCCGATGGAGACATATAATGTTTCGGATCTCTCTTTGAAATGTACAGATGGGGGACAAAATAATACGAACACCTGTGAAAAAGTATGCCACATTTCACACCGGCAGTACAGCAGCACCACCTGGCACTGAAGTCTGCCACCTATTGGCTGTGAAGGGGAAGGTATTATTTGCCAACAGCAGTCATTGGTGGTGCATTCGTCTATCATACGCTCTCAAGAGACACTGCAATGTCAGACCTGACAGAGTTCCAAAGAGGCATGATTGTTGGAGCACGTTCAGCTGGAGCCACGGTGACTGAAACCTCAAAGCTTGTTGGGCGTGCAAGGAGCACAGTATCAGCCGTTATGACAGCGTACACAACACAAGGTAAGATGGCGTCTTCAAAGCACAACAGTGGGCGAAAGACAAAGCTTGCTGCTCGGGATAGGAGGGTGTTGAAGCGCATAGTGGCCCGAAAGCACAAGCAATCGTTATCCGAGATAACATCTGAAATGAACAAGCATCTCCAGGACCCCATTTCAACCAAAACTGTCAAAAGGGAACTCCATGCTGCAAACATTCATGGCCGAGTGGCAATTCGTAAGCCATTGGTGACATCACGTAATGCTGTCAAGCGACGCCAATGGTGCAGAGCTCACAGAAGTTGGTCCCCACAGCAGTGGCAACAAGTCATCTGGTCTGATGAATCAACATTCACGTTATTTCAGACCACGGGGCGCGTTTATGTGTGGAGAACGCCTCGAGATGCATTTCATCCTGACTACCTCTTGCCGACTGTGAAGCATGGAGGTGGGTCCATTATGGTATGGGGCGCGATATCTTGGCATGGTGTGGGACCACTTGTTTTTCTGCATGGGAAGATCAATGCCAGTCACTATCGCAGCATTCTGGGGGATCATCTCCATCCTTTTGTCCAGACTTTATTTCCTGGGGACCGACCGCTTTTTCAAGACGACAACGCTCCTATCCACACTGCTGGGTCTGTCCAAACATGGTTTGAAGAACATGACGATGAAGTAGGACATCTTGAATGGCTCCATATTCCCTTAAACATTGTGCATGACCTCTATGCGTCCATCCCACGTCGCATACAAAGTGTACTTCAGTCACAGGGTGGTCCAACCCCCTATTAATAAAGATTTTCTCTACATTCACAGGTGTTCGTATTATTTTGTCCCCCATCTGTATGTCCAGTCCGTTTAGCCTTATGTGCATAAAGTAGACAAACTTAACACTCACCGTATAGTAATAAGTCTCTTGTAAGCGTCCCCGCTTCCCCTCGACTTAAGTTAATCAAATTACTTCATGTCTGCGAATTAAGTTAAGCCTCGTACCCACGAGAGCATTCAAAGAAATGAGGTAGTTTACTTTGGGTAGCATAGATAAACTTCAGTGGTACATTGTATTATTTCTCGATCTGTTTCACGTACCAGGGATTCGAACTTTGACCTTTATTCGTAGTGCGCTACGCTAACCACGCCACCAAAAAGCTGAGTTTTGGAAGATTTATCAAAGACTATCACAATGAAATACGATTTTTCATTGTCCCTCCATGCGTTTCAATAATCGATATGAAGGGACATATCGATATTTCGAGTTAATCGATAATACGCAGATTGCGATCAAACACTGTACATTTGGCTCTAACTTGTTCCTTATCGAGAAGCAAGGAGACAAAGAAAATGATTTTCCAAGGAAGTTTGAAACAGAGTAAAACAGAAATTTTCTCCCCCACCCATACCAATTTTAACCTGAAGCCAGAAATCGAGAAAAATAACCATTTACCTGAGACTTTTTCTTCAGTAACTTCATGTTTCTTGCGACAAAATATCGAAAAGAAGCGGTAGTACAAAAATCTCCCCGTCCTACCTCAAGGAATCCAGTTCGTTCAAACAAACAAGACACACATACAGGGTGATTCAAAAGTCCTGAACCACAGGACAATTCAGTTATTGGTGCAGACAGCGAAAAATGGAAAGAGGGGAAAGTTGTTGAAAATATGTAGCTTGTGCTTGAATTATTTTCAACATGGAAAGCACCGTTGAGGCTGGTTTCGATGGTAACGGGAAATGCCACGTTGCCAGGTGCTTCTTCCTTAAAGGTAGCATTTACGTTATTGCAATACCCTACAGGAGTAGGGAAGTATGGGCAACGTACGTCGTATTATGTAGCCAGATTTTCATTTGAAAGTTTTTAGCACGTATTAGGGGTCAAAGGATAAGGGGTACACGTGTTTACACTTTATAATTTGTCCCTAATTATCGTCATCAATTTTTTTATTTACCTAAAATCCCTTTCTATCTATTTTTTGCTATCTGTACTAGTAAAGGAGTTGTGGGTATTTTTAGAGACAATAAAAGTGACTTGGCACTTGCACTTGCTTTTATGTCCCCAAATTACAATCAAAGTGATAGCATACTGTGATAACAGTAACACGACGCCAAGTTAGTATCACTGAATTTGCCATTTTTTAAAAAAATAATAATAATGTGCTCTATTTCCCCCACTACATTTTACATTTAAGAAAACTTTTTAAGATGTAGCCAAGCCAATCATAAAATAGGCGACCTTTGTCCTTAATTTATTATGCACACTACCACCAGCAGACTAAAAATGTTGTAGCTTAAGGACACAAAAAATGCATGCCAGTGGCAACCCTTAGTGCTCCGTGGTCTCATACATACGAAATTTAAAATAACCAGGAATCAGATCTCAAAGGACAGAAAGGGGGTTTGCCTTGATATGCACTGCATTCTATTAAGTTTGACAGTGTTGCAGGGGACAGCCTAAGTATAATTTCGGATGTTTCTAACGATTATGCCTTTAACTTGGTATTACGCATGTAGTGCTAAGATGAAACAATCAATAGAAAAAATATAAAACAGATTTATCACATTTATATATTACAAATTCAAGATATTCAAATACTATTATGAGTATGATAACCTGCTGAATCACCTAGAAATAGACAGACTTGATGTCAGAGCTGAAAAGCGAATTATATCTTATATGGAAGGAATCTTGGGAGGGAAAATATATGGTACCAAAACTCCTTCGTATGATATGGCTTAAGGTGAAATCATACAATTTGAGAGGAAATAGCGAATTATTATGTGTTGATAAGAACTACATAAATAACAAGTATGTTCTGTATCTCAAAAACAGTTATAATTCGAATACCGTGAGATAGATATTGATAATGTTGTTAAAACAATTTTCAACTTCATATATAAGGATAATTATTTAAGAACTCTTTTATAGTTTTATAGTTGAAATGTAACAATTGTATATTTTTAATGCATTTTTAAAATTTTTGTAGTTTTAGGTTATGTTTGCTAAATATTTTGGAATGTTCTATTGTCCAATACTGTGGTTTTGGATACCTTGCAAGATGTAACCTTGTAACATGTAATATTGCTTTATTAAGGCTGAAAAGCTGTTCTCAGAAGTTTCAAAACACTTTTAAATAAATAAATAAACTTGTCTTTCCATGCCCATTGTTTCTAACATAATAATAATAATAATATAATAATATCGTCTTTATTGAGAGGGCGTGTTTCGGCCTCGCGGGCCGTTCTTACAACAAACCCTTTAAAAAAAAACATATTACAATTGACACCTTACACTTCTTGAAAATTATTGTTGCAGTAGAAAGAATAAAAAAAATTAAAAAATAAACATTTATACTTATAATGTAAACAATTAATGTACTGAAGGTACAGAGTTAAATCTAAAACCACAATTAGAATACAATTATTACAGCTAAAACCAATACCTCATTCCCATTCATTACAGAAAAGACAAATCCAGACACTATTGTTTGGACTGTAGGTGCTTCTTTAGATTTGTTTTGTGTTGCAGGGTGGAGCTCCCCTGGGGTCAGTGGTGGGGGGAGGTCATTCCATTCTCTTATTGCGGTGACTATGAAAGAATTTCCATAGAATGTTGTTCTGTGTACAGGAATCGTGTTTTTTGACGAAGGTTAATTTGTTTTCTTTTCTTCTTGTACGGAGCAATTTGATCAAATAAATATCTTGGTTCCTTAACATTGCTTGTTCTTATATTTCAGACATGGGGGAGCTGCAGGTGGCCGTGACGCTGGTGGGACTAGCCATTATCTTTCTGCTAGTCCTTCTGGCCGTCTGTCGGTTCATGGGGCTATGGACCTGGACGTCCGCGTGGATCTTCTCCAGCCGGGAGGAAAAAGTGGGGCTCACTCGAAGCGGCCATTACAATGCCAATGGGTACCTGGTAAGTTGACGCAGTTAATAATGTCTTTATACGCAGGAAAATTGATTTATTTGGTTTATTTTACTTCGCTTTTCTGTCACTTTTGGCTAATCGCGAATATGAATGATGAAAGTGACGAAAGAACAGTCGCAAAAGAACTCCCACGCCAGAGTCGGGATTCGAATTCAGAACAGAGAAAAAAAGCTTGTTTGAAATAATCAAAACTAGTTTCTGAAAAACATATCTGAACAGGCACAAACAAATGATTGTTCACTAGAAATAAATTATTTTCGTAACCGTGCACATTTTTTCAGAGTTTGGCTAAAAATTACCAAATTTAGTAAAAATTACTAACTTTTTAAGTACGGTTACCACAAAGCTTAACCAAACGTGATTTGGTTTCTTCTGTGTATAGCCTACGAGATACCGAGAGTTGTGTGTCAAATTATAACTATCTGCAGCGCAAGAAGTGGAAAATATTAGCTGGGAGATTTTTGGTCCAGCCTTGTGATTACCTGGGAGGGAATGCTCCTATGGTTTAACATGATGACGAGGAGACAGCTGACTTCGAGTACTGACTATCTGTATCTGTAACCATGGTATATTTAAGAATTCATTTCGGAGTTGTTACACTGTACTCGCTACAACGCAGAATGTTCTAGTGGGTGTAAAATCACACCGAGTTACGAAATTTGCCAGCGCGAAAACAAATCGATAAATACCTCTATGCTTTATTTTTGTATTTATTTTTCACGTGGCTTTTCTGCCTACTTAGGATCATCGCGACGATGAAGTTGAATGATGATTACATTAAATTGATGACGGGACACACTCCCCTAGGATTACTACTCAGAAGCTAACGATGCAACCACAGAATAAGTAATAAATCAATATTGTAGTACAACGATTAAATGTTGGGACACCTTTATACCGAACATCCTGTATTAAAATACAAATTGAACTAATGCCACTTCCTACACATTGCAAGGCACATTGGGGAATATGGTGGTAGGGTCCTACACATTCATAATCTCTTACATTAGTGGAGACTATACGATCAGCTCCATGCTCCGGTCGCCTTAACCTCCTTCCTCTCAGGTACCCATTTTATTAGAGGCTGGGTGACCCCCAGAAAAAAATCCATGCAGGGACATTGCTGAATAAATGCCCACCTGTAATTATGCACCCCGGGATTCGAACCAGAGTTTCCCGCTTAGCAGTCATATCGACTAGACCATCACGGCTCCACATGCTCTCATATATATTTTATATAGAATACTTTACATTTTACATATAATGTATATAATACAGGACAACCATTTTCTAAAATACAAAATTCTAATTTGCTTAAACCTGGTTTACTCTTTATTAATAACGAGCATTTATTTATAGATTATTTTTTAAAAAACAAGTTATTATCGAATTAGTCTTTTGAGTAATATGAATCTAAGAACAAGTTAATTTCGTGTCTAAATAATATAAATAGAAATAACCAACCGTTGTGTTTACTAATGTTATTCTACTCTTTTCAATTAATGCCAGTAGAAGAATCAGGAATCTATTCGTATATCAAGAATTAGTGTTTAATATTATTTTAAAATACCGAGAAGTTTTTTTTGTGCGTGCAGAAAATACGTCAGTAAATTTGAGAAAATGTATTATTCTACGGAAACTTCAAAGCAGTGAAAGAATTTTAGCGGAAAATACATACAAACCGACAAAATATTGAATATCCTCAAATGTAAGATACAGAAGTTTTTAAACAGCTCTGAATTTGTCAAATTGTATTTCTTTTAACATTCCATGTTTATTTCAGTATTAATGGATAATGATTGTTGCGGCAGAGGTACCAGCGATTTCAGAATTTAGGTATACTTAATGAATCTCGAGATGTCCAATGATGTTCAATATTTCGGACCTCGCATTTCATTTATAAAATGTAAAAACAATGGAAGTCCATAACGTGGACAACATATTCTACAATTAATAAATAAGTTATATAAGAGAATATTATTAACATTCATGCTACACTGTTAACATGTAATTATCATTTAAATTCAACCAGAGCAAGTTCTTGGGTTCGGTAGAACACCGTAACCTCACATAAGTACCTTACAATTATGTAATTATGTTACTTATTTTTCATAACTATCATTATTTGTTTTTAATTAAAATTTTAATCTTTGGCATGTTTATTTACAAGGTGGGCCATAAGTCAGTTGTCACTAGCAATCGTTAGACTTTTTTTTTAACTAGCGTAGTGGAAGTCAGTTGTCAACTTGACTAGTGCGTACTACCCAGCATTCTTATATTGGGTAATACGCACTAGTCAAGTTCACAACTGACTTCCACTACGCTAGGCAAAACGAAGTCTAACGATTGCTAGTGACAACTGACTTATGGCCCACCCGGTATATTATGTTTAATTAATTTAGTACACTACAATTATATTTCTGATAGAAACATTAATTACATCATATACTGTAATCTTGTTCACTAATCTTACGAAACCCCTAGCTAACATATGTTTGAATATATCAGCGTCATCTAACTAATACTTGCTAAATGCTGCGTACAAGAAATTTCTCATCTTAACTTTTTTTAAGTCCGCTTTATACACTGATAAGCTAATCGGGACTGAACTTACAGTGTAAAGTGGGATCCAATCCATTATGCCTGCACCGACCACTTTACCACTACGCCATCGGGGGGCTCCTTGTTAACTTCTCGATAACAAAGTTAACTATTGAACTGATTACTTACCACTTTTGCTAGTGCAAGGTATTTGAGCTCAGAAATGTGATAAGAATACCTTTGATACCGAACTACCCATAGTGGGATAGGCATGATAACGTGTATTTTTTTCTGTTTTCGTGTTCTCGAGAATACGAGGGAGGACTGGAAAGTTCATGAAATCATCCAGAAGAAACACAGCTGGAACAACCATTTTAATACATTATTCAACGTATTCCCCCCGAAGGTCAATACACATTTCACAACGATGTTTCAACATGTGTAACCCTTTCAATTAGGAAGTTCTGTCCTGCTCTGCAAACCAGCCCTCCACCTCCTCAACCAGTGCATCTTCGGACTGAAAATGTGTGCCCTTGAGATGTTATTTGAGGTTTGGAAAGGGGCGATAGTCGGACGGGGTCAGATCAGGGGAATAGGGTGGGTGGGGTACACAGGTAAAGCCCAGGTCCGCCAGCAATTGCATGGTTTGATGGGCCTTGTGTGAGGGTGCATTGTCCTGGAGAAATTGCACACCACGGCTCACTTTTCCCAGACGTTTTTCCTTCAGAGCCGCCTTCAATTCAATCAAATATTGGGAATAAACAGCAGCATTGATGGTTTCACCCTGTTTAAGATATTTTATGAGGATGACACCGGTCTTATCCCAAAAGACCGATGCCAGAACCTTCCCCGCTGACCTTTGACTTCGGAACTTTTTCGGTCGAGGAGACCCACTGTGGCGCCACTCCATGGATTGCTTTTTAGTCTGTGGGTCATAATGGTGAATCCATGTTTCATCTTCAGTCACCAGAGAGCCCACAAAATCATCAGGGTGTTGAAACTTGCACACGGTCTTCCGTGACATCTGCACCCGTGTTCTCTTCTGGTCAGCATTCAGACATTTTGGGATCCATTTCGCACTGAACTTCTGCATGTCCAGATACTCTGATATTTTGACACCCACACGATCACGCGATATCCCCAGATATGCAACAATGGTTTTGGTGGATACGTGCTTATCCTCCATGATCATGTCGTGTACTTTGTCGATATTTTCCGTGGTCACTTCACTTGCAGGCCTGCCAGCGCAGGATTCATCTTCAGTCTCACCACATCCAGTCTTAAAACGACTCATCCATTTGGCCACTGTTGTCTATCCTGGAGCATGTTCCCCCAAAGTATCATGCAAAGTTTTATGGATATCCATGGGGGATTTGTCTTGCAACACGAAAAACTTGATGACACTGCGAAGCTCATTCTTCTCAAATTTCCATAGGTCCTCCGCCATCTCTTCTTACTGAACGTGAAACAAAAAAAAAAACAATCACAAAAGGATCATATTCAGAATAAGAGGTTTACAATATATGCTCTTTCTAATGGCTACAACAAATTGTTTCAATTTTTATTTCTTCTGGGTGACTTCATGAACTTTCCAGCCCTCCCCCCCTTCGTATCCTTAGTTTTCGTAAAAAAATCAATGAATATCTAATTTCGTCCTGCTCCGTGAGGGTTCAAGAGATGAATGACCATAAACCAGAACGGCAGAAATCGAATTCTAAAGCTTTAAATAAACCTCATGGGAAGGTCATTCATTCCACAGACCAAGTACGATTTTCACTAACAGTCGGTTAAAATTAACCCCTCCGTAGAGCAGTGGTTAAACTAACTTAACGCAGCTCAATGCTCAGTTTCTAATGTCGAGTATGCACATACAGATTTTGTTGTACTTGTTAACTTATCAATTTCATGCAATCATCAACGAACAACGTTTATCAAAGAGGTAGAAAAGTAACGTAAAATGGTCACTTGGTAACTACCACTTTTGTGTGTATTTCCTTCATTTTTTTAGTGTGGGGATTTTTATTTACAAGCTGGCATTGTTAGAAATTGCCATATTGAATCCACCGTTTCTAATATATTTCAATACTCAGGTTGCTTTTAAAAAATGTTGTTTCTCTGGCCTAAGACACACAATACCAAGAAAATAAATTCTGAAGCATTAAATTCCAGACAAATTAGTTTCTATTGGAATACGATATTGGTATCTTTCCTTGCGTTTAATTCTAAAATTATTTCAGGTATTCGTACACGTAGTTCCTCTTCAAGAAAATGCAAGTCATTTTAGTGATTATTAATTCATGTCCACTGTCCATATCTCACGAACTGTAACAGCTAATGCTAACTTCCATGGTGGAATGGTAAATGTAGTTTGCTGTAAAATGTGGTCCTAGATTGGAATCCTGGGTGGGTATAAATGGGTTATAGACCCCCCATCCCCCCTGCAATTTCATTTTCGTAAATTCCACTAGTTTCTAAAAAAAAAACAGATATGGTATTCCAGATTCAGAAATCAGTTCATCTGTTTAGAATGTCTACAGCATCGAAGTGAATCTTTGTGTGGCTTACTTTTACTGTTGAGAGAGAATGAAGAGAAAGCGAGCTGCAGAGAGAGAAGGGAGGGAGAGAATGATGATAGAGAGAGAAGGGAGAGAAAGATACAGAGAGGGGGAGGGAAGAGAAATAATTTATATGTAGAGAGAGAGAGAACAGAGAGAAAGAAGCGAGAGAAAGAGAACAGAGAGAAGGAAGGGAGAGAAAGAATTTAGAGAGAGAGAACAGAGAGAAGGAAGCGAGAGAAAGAGAACAGAGAGAAGGAAGGGAGAGAAAGAGAGAACAGAGATGGAAGGGAGAGAAATAATTTAGAGAGAGAACAGACAGAAGGAAGCGAGAGAAAGAGAACAGAGAGAAGGAAGGGAGAGAAAGAGAGAACAGAGAATGAAGGGAGAGAAATAATTTAGAGAGAAGGGGAGGGAAGGCATAGAAACATAAAAGCGAGAAGAGGGAAAAAATTGAGAGAGATAGAAGGAAGGGAAAAGAAAGAGAAAGAGAGAGAAGCACCCGAATTTATGTTTTGGGTGGCAATCAATTCTCATTAATTCAAATATAATTCTTATTCCTGTAAACTTTATGTAAGCAAATAGTAACCACAATACATAACCAGATTTTGTTCTTAATTATTTACGCAAAGTAATTGAATTACATCACTGGTTACTTGCGAATTGAAACTAGGGGAGACCGGGGTAATTAGAACATGGGGTTATTGGAACATGTTAATGTAGAATAATTTAAAACGAAAAGACTGGTGTAATAACATTTCATACCTATGTACCTACACTAAACCTACATGCAGAAAATTTGTTATTGGAATAACTACACAAAAGTAAGTTTTATTTGACTTTTATTATACACCTGCAAAAAATGATGTGACGCATGTTTGGTGTTTCTCTGCTTCTGCATATACTGGATGTGAATGAAAGAACCCTTGCAAAATTTTCTTCACCCCTATAATAAAACATAAGGGCACACATCTTTTCATGTGAGTTTGGTTGTCTATGGGCATTTTGCCTGGTTTTTATAAGCAAAGTTCTTATTACCCCAAAAATTTCTCCAAAGGGGTTATTAGAACATTGCGTAATTTGCTTGATTTTGCTTGGGGTAATTAGAACAGTCATGGGGTAATAAGAACATCATCTTGAAATACCATGAATATGACAATAAAAATAATACATTGTCATAACAACATTTGAAAATGGTTAGGCTAAGTTCAAAGTTCCACATTTGTGCAATATTTATAATAATTTAGTCATAACAGTTATTTTTGACTGGCAATATGAAAAACAAATATCTTCAATCATATGTGTTCTTTCAGACAAGAAAGATATGATACATTCAAATTTATAATTAAATTTATTGAAATTGTGTACATTTGCATTGGCATCAAGGTTTATATACAAAGGTCAACTCTTTAAAATTGTACAATGTATAATATAATGTCATACTTGGTATTTTGTATCAACATTCAAAAAACGGTAATTGTAATCATTAGATAAGTATATTGTGATATACATAGTAAAATAGAATCAGAGGATGACGATGTAGTCCTATTCAAACTGGAAAAGTACTACGCTGTATATTACGAGCGAAAGTGGTATGTTGGTAGAATTATTAAAATCTCTAATGGCCAGTCTAAAGCAACAATCAAGTTTCTGGAGGAAAAAGAAACTGGCAAGTTCGATTGGCCACGAAGACCTGATGTTGAGGAAATTGATAGGAAGTTTATATTTTACGGACCTTTGGAGTTAAATGGAATCGGTCCATTTACCCTTCCATTGTATGACATCATTAAGAGCAAGTATGAAGCTTTCAAAAAAGAAATCAAACATTCAAATCAGTAGATCTACTGGTGCCAAACTGACAAATGTTAATATGGGTCAAGTGTTCTTTGGTGTAGCTTTTGTCATGTAGCCTATATTTTATGGTTTCATATATAATTGTTTTTTGAGACTGATAAGCTTAATTTCTGTATATATTAGTTTTTCACGACAGTTAAACCTGTTAGTGTAAGTTATCTTAAGTGTTTTTAGAAGTATTAGCACTACTTGTTACAAATTGGAGTAAGTTTTCCTCCAAAAAAGATGCTTTTTTGTACTTTTTCTAATTGATATACTAGATTGTACATGTAACTATTAGAAGTTTTTTCTTTACTACATTGTAGAATGGCCTGTAACCTTTCAAATAAATCATAGAACACTGATTTTCATTCACACATGTTTGCTTCACAGCTGGGAAATTGAACTTTATGAAAAAAGACGTTAACTTGGGATTTTATTTAAACAAGCATTGATAACTCCAGAAGAAGTAGAGCTATTGTGTTCAAATTTGCAGGATAAATGAGACATTTATATATGATGTTCTTATTACCCCAACAGCAATCTAAAGCTATTCAGTTGAAATTTCTAACTTATGTTCCATTAACCCCAAATGGGGTAATTGGAACAATTTTATGGTGTCATGACAATTTTTTTTTTGGACGAGTATTTGCAATGCAGGTATGGTCATTATTTTTTTCAAAAATATACAAAAGATGTTCTTTGAAATGGTAGAAATTTTTAAAAAATCCATCAGTAACTTTCTGAGTAATTTACAGTGGAACTTCTACAGGCTGTTTCCTGTTCTAATTACCCCGGTCTCCCCTAATCCTCTCTGGTTTCACTGTGAATAAATAACTTCGTATTCTCAGCAGGCCTTTTTTATTATTATTATTATTATTTTGGGGATAGGCGGTGGGACTGAGAAGCTCTGAGCGGGATTACCTCGCGTCACAATGAAAAAGAACTGGGAGGCAGAGAGAGAGAGTTTTTCGTCACGGCTGGATCGGACGCAATGAGTGACGTCAGTGGTGCGTGATAAATCTAGGTCCTACGGAAAGAGGCTCATATGCAACCTCACACGCAGCTGAGCAAAAGTCCGTGGAGGAGTTCTTCGTCAAGTGAAAGGGAGTGCAATAAAGTTACATCTTTCAGCCGGCTGGGAATTGCGATTTCATTGAGTGCTGAAATTGAAACTGCGGTGAAAACTACCAGAATGTTGTGTTTCTGTAAACTGAGTGTTTGGCAAATGTTCAGTGCACAGCGAATGCTTATTTCAGCTAACCATAATCGATTTGTTCAATATATTTTCTAAGCACTGACAGGGGAAGTTATCTAAGTGTCCCCCTCCGATATCCATGAAACTTGGCAGGGGTATAGAGGGGCCCAAAGGAAGAAATACGTGTTTTTGTATTTCAGCTAAAAAACTGTTTTAGAGGGCAACCCCCCCCTTAAATGTCAAGATGAGGACAAATTGAAGTGGGGATCTGACTCCTGTGTCCCCCTCCGATATCCATGAAACTTGGCAGGGGTATAGAGGGGCCCAAAGGAAGAAATACGTGTTTTTGTATTTCAGCTAAAAAACTGTTTTAGAGGGCAACCCCCCCCTTAAATGTCAAGATGAGGACAAATTGAAGTGGGGATCTGACTCCTGTGTCCCCCTCCAATTTCCATGAAACTTGGCAGGTGTATAGAGGGGCCCAAAGGAAGAAATACGTGTTTTTGTGTTTCAGCTAAAAAACTGTTTTAGAGGGCAACCCCCCCCCCCTTAAATGTCAAGATGAGAACAAATTGAAGTGGGGATCTGACTCCTGTGTCCCCCTCCAATTTCCATGAAACTTGGCAGGTGTATAGAGAGGCCCAAAGGAAGAAATACGTGTGTTTGTGTTTCAGCTAAAAAACTGTTTTAGAGGGCAACCCCCCCCCTTAAATGTCAAGATGAGGACCAATTGAAGTGGGGATCTGACTCCTGTGTCCCCCTCCAATTTCCATGAAACTTGGCAGATGTATAGAGAGGCCCAAAGGAAGAAATACGTGTTTTTGTGTTTCAGCTAAAAAACTGTTTTAGAGGGCAACCCCCCCCCCCTTAAATGTCAAGATGAGGACAAATTGAAGTGGGGATCTGACTCCTGTGTCCCCCTCCAATTTCCATGAAACTTGGCAGGTGTATAGAGAGGCCCAAAGGAAGAAATACGTGTTTTTGTGTTTCAGCTAAAAAACTGTTTTAGAGGGCAACCCCCCCCTTAAATGTCAAGATGAGGACAAATTGAAGTGGGGATCTGACTCCTGTGTCCCCCTCCAATTTCCATGAAACTTGGCAGATGTATAGAGAGGCCCAAAGGAAGAAATACGTGTTTTTGTGTTTCAGCTAAAAAACTGTTTTAGAGGGCAACCCCCCCCCTTAAATGTCAAGATGAGGACAAATTGAAGTGGGGATCTGACTCCTGTGTCCCCCTCCAATTTCCATGAAACTTGGCAGGTGTATAGAGAGGCCCAAAGGAAGAAATACGTGTTTTTGTGTTTCAGCTAAAAAACTGTTTTAGAGGGCAACCCCCCCCCCCTTAAATGTCAAGATGAGGACAAATTGAAGTGGGGATCTGACTCCTGTGTCCCCCTCCAATTTCCATGAAACTTGGCAGGTGTATAGAGAGGCCCAAAGGAAGAAATACGTGTTTTTGTGTTTCAGCTAAAAAACTGTTTTAGAGGGCAACCCCCCCCCCCCTTAAATGTCAAGATGAGGAGAAATTGAAGTGGGGATCTGACCCCGAAAGCACGTAAATATGGCATAGGAAGAAACAGGGGACATAGGGCCCCTCTATACACCTGCCAAATTTCATGGAAATCGGGGGGGACACAGGGATCAGATCCCCACGTCAATTTGTCCTCATCTTGACATTTGAGGCGGGTATTGCCTCTAAAACAGTTTTTTAGCCAAAACAAAAAAACACGTATTTTTATCTTTGGGCCTCTTTCTACACCTGCCAAGTTTCATGGAAATCGGAGGAGGACACTTAGATAACCTTCCTTGTGAGTAATCTTTTATGGTAGCGTCACGGGCGCTCGCAGGGAGGGTAAATGGCCCCTTGAAATATGAAAAACATTGCTACTTATTCACTTCGTCTCCATTTAGTTTAATATAAATGGCTGTATCAAGTACGTATGATACACATGAAAATATTAAGTTCATGTGTTTTAAATTAGACACTGCCACTACTTGTAATGTTTAAGAGATTCTCTCGAGTTAACTACTTGTTGAATTCTGGAAAAGATTCCACAACCTAATGCCACTCTCATCTTCATTTCAGTTCTTGAAGATGAGAACGACGTTAGCTCTCAAAAGCATTGTCCACTGTCTACAGATCATCTGGAAAAGATGTCACAAGCTATCGCCACTGTCATCTTCACTTAAGTCCCTGAAGACGAGGGTAACGTTAGCTCTCAAAAACATTGTACATCATGTACAACTAATTTGGAGAAGATTCCACAAGTTAACTCCACTGTCATCTTCACTTTAGTTCCTGAAGATGAGAGTTACGTTACGTCTGATGAAATTTGAATCTTCTCCACAGCTTGCCTGATAGTTTACACGAGAGAGACAATATTAACCATGCAAACTTCAAGGTATTCTCTTCAGTCTGTAATCTCTCTTCTGCTTCTTTACAGGTTCATTCCGACTCGGATATCCATCTGGACGCTACAGGGAGCTTCAAAAGGTTCGATCCGGTGGACCGCGACTTCAAAGTGATCAATGAGACTGTGACAACGCTGGGTCCTGTAAACAAAGACGTTTGGACGATGGGACCCACTGTAACGCCCCCAACAACACCTCCCATAATACCACCGCAGCCCCTTAGACCAGCCCCCGCACCCCAGCCCCTGAGACCTGCACCGCCGATCCCAGCGCCTCCGCCTCCCAGTCCCGCTCCGGGGCCAGCCCCCGCAACGCAGTTACCTCCCATGCCCCCAATGGCGCCAGTTCCGGCGAGTAAACCGGTTGAACAATCTTCCGTGGACAGTGAGGGAGGCCTGCACTCGGAGCTGGAGAGCTCAGAGTTGCCGCTTACCCTGAAGAGGGCTGTGTCTTGTGATTCTGTGTGCTCGGACACGTCGGTTGTGCTAGGGGATCTGGAAGAACCTAATATTACAGGATACCTGTGCGTCGGTTTGGAATACGATAGGTGAGTCTTCTAAATACAGTGCTTCACCTGTAGTCATTGTAGATATGTAATTAGTACAATCCAAGGCACGTGTTTATACATATTGTTAGGTTGATGCTTGTAAAGCAGATCTTGTAGGATGAAGTGAATAATACAAATATTACACTTCCAAAGGACTGCCACCAAATGGCTGCCTTGCATCGGGCAAGCCATTGGATATAATCTTTATTATAATGATGTCGAAAGAGAAACTGCGTAGAATATCTGATCTAAAGACTGTCCCATGGAAAATTCAATGTCATACTTCAATTTGCAAGTATGAAAAATTCGATATCATTTCAAAGCTTAAATAATAACCAGTACATAACTTTATTTGGAGCATTTTGCTGAATTTCGTTACTCAAAATTTCTATTTGGCCTAGAATCCAGAACACATCATAAAAATTTATCTTGTTTCGTATTTCAATATATCTAAAATCCTTTGGGTTTACTGGAAATAAACCCCCCCTAAAAAAAACTGTTCATTCAGAAGTTATGAGCGGATTTCTAAGAACGTGTAATTTTGATATGGGGGCAACTTGTGGGGGGATGGTTCTTCTAAAGGGACCTAACTATGAGGAAATATTCAACATTCCCCTAATTTGTTATGGTCAGGCCCATTTTCGAATTCATTGACTAGGCTACAGGCAACGTTCGCAATACATGCTGCATCTGTGCCACACGTGCCTGAAACAGAGGTGGTATCAAGGCCAGATGAGTCTTGACAATTTAGTCTGATCTCGGCTCGCATAAGTATAGTTTTCAGTTTAGTCTGGAATATATAAATGTATAGGATAAGCAAGTTATGGAGCCTCTCACTGCATAAACATACACAGCATACAGAGGTCATTAAAGAAAACATATTTCTTGTGTAGCGCCCTGTTTAGACGCTACAAACCCTTAAAAAAAGGCAACTTTATCCTGAATGTATGCAACCACGTCGCACAGGTTCCCACAGTTGTCAGTAATTAATTAATTTTGCAATTTCCATAAACAAGGTACTTGATATACCTTATCTATCGTGCGGGACGGCATGGGTTCGATCCCGTGTTCAGTCTCCGGGAATATTCGGCCTGTGTATAGGGCCGGTGGCAACCCACCATCGTGAGGAAATTGGGGAGCTCCGAGTGAGTGAGTGTAATCAGGTCGCGACGTCCTACAACGGCTGGGGGTTTGTCGGGCCGACCCCCCGTCCCCCTAGTCTGGCTGCAGATCTCTACGCGCCCCTGGTGGCCCGCGTGGGAGGGAGGCCAGCAGTCGGTAGATAAGCCAGGGCCAAATATTGGGCTGTAGCGCTATAGGATTACTAGATATACATTTGGTACACAAAGAAAATTTGATTTTAAATTTACGATCGAGTGTACCATAAGTACTTATACGATCGTGGTTGCACACTACCACGCCAGTCATGCGAAACACGATTTATTCGTGTTTACAAAGTTTACAAACAGCGAATACTGAACGACTTACGTGCAAAGATCTGTGAGGAGCCTAATGCTGTTCCAGTACACTTTTACCGTCCTGCGTGTGCGAATGTGGATTTATATCTTAAAGCTTGCATTGACACCACAGGGGAAGTCATTGATCACCTCATGGAGAACAGAGAGAGATTTTTCTGTTATTCAGCCACGTTAACTATTCCTATGCCTTTGTTGTCCAATTAACCTATGCCTATTTTCAAAATAAAGCTGTAGAGACACATTGCACATTGGTACGGATCCTACTTTAAACTGTAGGTCCAGTCCCTATTAGCCTATCTGTGCATAAAGTGGACTTAAAACAACAAATCAAACAAACAAATCTAAATAAACCTGGTGGATTCTCCTAACAATCATATAATGTAACAATCAATTAATACATTTTAGAAACATAACCAAAAAAAGTTATTTAGGTGTCTGACGATGTCAAGATTAGTCAGTTAAATCTATAGTCGGTTGTTAGTAGGCATATTCACGTTCAGCCAGCCCTCTCCTTGGTGGAGTGGTTATCACAGCTCGCTACGACACCAGTGGTCCCGGGCTTGAATCTCGGTTTGGCATGGCTGTTCTTTGCGAGGCTTAGTTTACGAAAGTCTCGAACGAGACCAAGAGTTTGTTTGACACTACACGTGCCATGAATGACAAAATTTGGCAAAAATGTTGTCCGCTTTATCCGGCTTTATCCCGCTTTTACCGGGACAGGCTGGCTTGATAGCAGGTAAGCGACGCTAATACAAAAATACAAATGCAGCTTAAAGTCCAATCCGCCCGAAAACGATGCCTCCACCGGGAACTATCCCGAAATATCATGATTGAAAGGTGAGGTTGCTCTTTTAATTGAATTTACCTTCCATATTATCTCTCTCTATTATGGTGCTTTCGTTCTTCCTTCTCTCGCTTCAATTTTTCTCCCTCTATTTTTTAAACAATAAACATATGAAGACAAAAGCAACGCTAAAATGCGAACCGCGAAGTGAATATGATGAAAAAATTGTTAATTTTTCTTTAGTCAACTCCAGATCTAAACCTATTTTTCTTTCTCTTGTTTACTTCTCGTTTTCTCCACTTCTGTTTCATCTCCTTGTCTCTTGTTTCCTATCTCTCTTTTCAATTTTGACTCCTGCCCTGAAAATTTTCTGTGGGCGCCTATTCTGGCTGCTAACCAGTGTCGCTTTACATAACGTATTAAAGGTGTTACCGTTCAACAAAAGCATTATATACAGTACAACGAATAGTTTCTCCTGTGTCAGAATAAACCTGACAGTCTATTGATTAACTACACCGCATATAGTGTCGGGACGAAAACTTTGTTCCCATAGCAACGGTAAGAATGAAAACAAATGCTCCGTTGCAATATTTTTTAACAAAGCTCCAGTGACACAAAAGCACCATTAGTATATAAAAAAGTTATATCGATTTCCACTGAAACAACAATCTGTTTTAAATGTGTTTTTTTTTTCACTGCTATCAAACAAAAGGAGATAAGAGAGCTCACTGCCAAAAACATCCAGCAGATGAAAGAGAGGCGCATTGTTTTGTGGTTATTGAGTTTTTCGTAACCATATCGTGTTCACCCCGTGGCGACCAAAGGTTTACAATTAGTCCAAAAGGCTATCGGGTTCTTCAGGCATCCAGGGAAAATAATCACATTTCTAGAGAGAAGCAACCCAGTACCGATGCAAGAATGATGAATCAATTGGCGAATCTACGTATATTTCTGCTCTGGCATCCTGGTTACTTCATTTTTTTACCTCGTGTCTTATATTGCACTGCCTAGTTCTAGTTCTCAAAATGATAATTTGTATCCAATATGTCTGTCGAAACCAGGAGTGTCCCGAGCAAGGAGTAGGGTACAACCTTTCTCTCCTTCTACCCTATGCCGACAACTGAAACGGGCTCTTGTCAGCCAATCCAAGCCGTGAAGGCATTTTGGGGGTTTGAGGTCATTTACCGAGCTGATGTGATCAACATCATGCTCCAGCAGCCAATCCCACCTTCCAGGTACCCATTTTTATGCTACATGCAGGGACAATGCAGAGAAATTACCATCTGAAATCGAACCCGTCTCTCCCGCGTGACAGTCAGGTGCCCTACCGATTTTATTTTTTTTAAGAATATCCCTAAGCGGTAATATTCCCCGTTTTTCACTATTTTCTCAAATTTTCATTTCAGTTTTTTTTCTCATTTGGACGAACACAAATACCCATTCCTTACCCGGGACTCGAACCCGGAACCCCTGGACTCTCAATCCAGACAGCCTCCCCAGTAAGACAAACACGTGACTAACGTCAGCTCTAATCAAAACTAGACGTTTAAACAGCGGAGGATAATATTGGCGAGAATCTTCAGAGAGAAACAGAGATTTTCCGTTTTTAAAAGAAAGAATAGTGAAATGTCCAGCCTAACAAAATATCTGCAGGCGTCTTACCAGAGCATCAACAGCTAGTTCATAGAATGGGTCTGCAGATGTCGCTGTAAGTAAAAATCATCATGGTTCTTCAAATTGGCCGTTCCTTTACAATAAATGAAGAGAATTATCACGATAATTTTTTATAACATTTGCAAGTTTGCAAACGGTATATTTGCTTTCAAACATTTTGCAGCAGACTGCGGATACTTTTGCTTAAAGACCCTCTTCATAGAAGAGTGCTTGGTAAATATTATATACTGGGTGAGTCTGTTAAAAGAGGCCCCGTGGAAAATGTGATCCTTGCATGTAGGCAACCCTGGTACACCGAAGAGAAGAGCGGGGTAGAGAACAGTCTAGGATATCGGTGTCAAGCAGTTTCGACAACATCACACAGAGGGGGATTGAAAAGAAAGTGTCTAGTAGTGACCTTGAGGCAGGCAGCGTGCAGGTCAGTTGAGTGCAGTTCAGTGGCGAGGAAAGTTGTGAGTGTGGTTCGGTGGGTCAGCATGGTGTTAACGGTGCAGCAGCGTAGCTTTGTTGTGGAGACGTATGCACGCCTCGGTTCTGACTGAGGATGAGCGAAGGAACATTTACTTTCAGCAGGATGGAGCCACGGCGCATACAGCATATGCAAGGATCACGCGCATTGAGTCAGTGTTACCGCCTGATCGCGTCATCAGCCGTGACACGAACCAACTTTGGCCACCGCGTTCTCCAGATTTATCACCCTGTGATTTCTTCTTGTGGGGAGCTCTAAAGGGACAGGTGTATAGCAACAACCCTCACACACTCGGAGATCTCCATCCCGCAGGACGTCCTCGCTAATGATCTTCAGAAAATGTGGTATCGTCTGCACACGTGCCTCGAGGTCAACGGAGGACATTTCCAGCACCTACTCTAGGTAGGTTGTCATACTGTACTGTATTTACAGAAGAGATGTTTCATTCATTTACGTTTATGTGTTGTCTAAACTGCCTGGCACCGATATCCTGGACTGTTCTCTACCCCGCTCTTCTCTTCGGTGTACCAGGGTTGCCTACATGCAAGGAGCACATTTTCTACGGGCCTCTTTTAACAGACTCACCCAGTATTTGGGGTGTTCAGTAAAAGGCTTATATACTTTCAATCAGTCAATTGTAAGATTCTAAACATAGATGATCGAACATGTAAATCATGTCTGTAATGTTTTCTATTAAAAGAATAAACATAAAAACTGTCTGCTGTAAAATTGATTTTTTTTTTTTACGTAAGTGCTTTTACCCTAATAAAAAAATAATCCTTTGCGCAACAGCCCATGAAGGGCCTGGGCATACCTACCGACTGCCGGTCTCCCTCCCACACTTTCTCTCGTCACCTCTAAGCGTGGAGATCTTCAACAAGTATTGGAATAGTCGGGGGGTCAGCCCGACGTATCCCCAGCCGTTATAGTAGGTCGTCTCGACCGGATTACGCTCACTCACTCGGAGCTCCCCAATTTCCTCACGATGGTGGGTTGCCACCGGCTCTATACGTAGGCCGAATAAATTCCGACCAGAGCCGGATTCGAACCTACGCCGTCCCGCAGCGAACGATCTCAAGACGAAACAGCCTAAATATATAGCTCGTAGCTTATAACGAGCATTTAAATATTGTGTGCCACATTTACAACGTTCAATAAATCGCTTCATCCCGACATTTTGAAACTAGTAGATGAAATTGGGGTGCATGTGATATGCTCCCGTGGAAAGAATGTTGAATTTAATAAATCCCCCCCCCCAATTATATTATCAATTTCTCTGTTTTGATCCTAAAATTGTATATATTCGTTGCCATCATTAGCATATTATATCTACACCACTTTCATTATTTATCCGATCCGTTTCGAACTGATCCACGCGGGTTCCCTATTTACATGAGCATTGAGAGCACAAAAAACAATGCATATTATTCGTAATTTAAAAGACAGTCATTTAATCGTAATAGAAAATATGACATGAAGTGGATCTTCTATACAAAGAAGTACACGTGCACGAACCAGTACTGTGACGAGTAGTCACTTGAAACCAAAACTACACTCTGTCTCTGGAACCTGTGGAGCAGGGCCGAGCATTACGGAAGAGAAGAGGAGAAAGCGAGGAGAAGCAGTGCGCGCTGCTGTAAACGGCTGGTAGCTGCAGTAATCTCCACTCTCACGCGTTCATTAGTCGAGCCCTCTAGAGTGACTTGTTCCCGTTCGCTCCCTCCAGTGATGCCTGGGAACAGAGTGTAGTAGCTGGGTAACATTTGGTCAATCTTTAGTCCTAGGCCTTTCTATTATATTAGGAATTCTAGCTACGTGGTAAGCGGTCTATAGTAAAATGATGCAGACAGTTTGTGCAATCAACAATTGCTTGCGAAACTATTCTCTTGTCACGAAATTGCATCGCCTTGCAATCAAGGGGTGCCGGATATCCTATGGAGGCACATTGCATAGAGCCCTTTAAACTGCAGGTGCAGTCCCGATTACCCTACTTGTGCATAAAGTGAACTTAAGAAACAACAATTCAAACAAACGAAATTACAGGCTCATGCTGTGCATACACACATACCTAGGTATACCTACAAGTTTCGGAATATTTTTTTTTTATTAATAGTTTGCATTCATTTTCTTTCTTTTTTCTTTAGAGCAAATGAATCCACCGTCTACTTATTAGCGAACCAATTTACTTCTCTGCAAAAGCTTCTGTGACGTCATTAGACGAGATTTTCTTTTCCCTCCCTCAGTAGTCTCCTTCAACGGGAGTCGCGGGATGGAGGGGGCGGAGACCCCTGCAGGCAGCCGCCTGGGGCCTCGGTCTTGCGCCTAATTATCGCAGACCAGACAAAAGGAGAAACGTGCCAACTTTTGCTCAGTCGACTACCGGCCCTTGTCCTCGCCGCTCTTTCATCTTAATTGGCAGAGACTCCGCTCCCTTCCTCGTCGCCTGGTGGAAGGAGCGAGCAATGACCGAAAGGATTAAGACTGCCACACAAACCAGTTGCTCGGCTCTTGAGACGAGCTACAGGTTTGGTTAGGTTAATTACGTATTTAAAGACTGATTTATCAGACAATGATATCTAGCCTGTTCCTTTTGCGGTAGTTCCGGAAGAGTGAGAACAACGAGCGGCTATCGACAGCTACAAAAGCTTGGAGGTACATGCTAAAACCACCAAACCTGACCTGTATAACCTACTCACGTATGCATCTAATAGTAGAAATTAGCATGTGAGTAGGTTAGGTTTTACTTATTTATGCTATAAGATGCAGGGGCTGCTCATCCCCTTAAGACCCCATACGCAGTTCTCTCCAAATTCGTTCATCATAATACCCCCCAAATTATTTTGATAATTATATAGTAACTGATTTTAATTTTAATGCAATAGCCTGTCAAGTGATCGACAGTATTATCTTAAGGTGAGGAGGGACAATTTCCTTAGGTCTTTCTCCCCGGGGCAGCTGCCGATCACTGTTGCCAACTTTGCTTTTTTGGAGCCAGATCTGGCTCTTTCGTGCACACGTTTGACAATGAACTGTGGCACCCGCCCTCTGCCCCAACATAATGCCACCACTGGCTCCGGCCCATAAAGACCATGAGTGTACATTTTCCATGTGACGTGATATTCATATATAGGCTGCGTCACACACACCCTCTTTCCTCCCCAGGTATTTTTATATATAGCACTGTGGCTCAGGTGAAGATGACAATATTGTTATCCGGGAATCCTTTATTTTCGATTTCATATGAACATCATTGGATTATTGAGAAAGGTGACGCCGCCAAATCTAGGCGGTGAAAACTAAGAATAAATTGCCATCACTTTAAAGCTAACGGTAATAACAGCGCCCCCCGCCCCTCGGGACACCTAAAATTACACTAGGAGGCACTTTATGCAGCGTTCGTTAATCTAAGGGTCGTTCAAGGTTGACCGGGATTTTCGTACGTAAAAAATCGATGAATAGTCGGATCATGATGAAACGTGCGGGTGACGTAATGTATTCCTTTGCGAGTAACTAGCACCCGGCATGACGTATTTCGCGCATGCGCAGCAGTTGCAGCGAACATGGCGGCAAGTAGTGTATCTGTTGCTGTGGAACAGTGGTGTATAATAAAATTTCTTGTGAAGGAGAAGGTGAAACCTGCTGAAATTTGGCGTAGACTGCAAGCACAGTATGATGAACAAACACTGTCACGGGCAAGAGTATACGAATGGTGTCAACAGTTCAGTGAAGGGCGGGAGTTGGTAGCAAATGAACCGCACGGATTTTTGAACCGGTAAGATTTTAGGAACTGTCTTCTGGAACATGAAAGGTGTTATCCATGTGGATTTTTTGGAGCAGGGTACCACAATTAATTCCCAGTATTACTCAACACTGCTTCACGGTGCTGTACGTTGGGCCGTTTGGAAGAAAAGACCTGTAATGTTGTCGAAACACATGTCATTCTTTTCCATGACAATGCCAGGCCACACACGGCCCATTTGACTCAACAACACTGACCAACTTGCACTGAGAGGTTTTACCACACAGTCCTTGGAGTCCAGATTTAGACCCCAGTGATTTCCACTTGATTGGGAGCACTTGGGTTTGATGCACTTCCAGACAGATGAGGAACTCAAGAACGCTGTCCTGCGGTGGTTACGACACCAACCTACTTCTTTCTACGCCAAAGGCATCAAGGAACTTCCACAACGATGCCAACGGTGTCTGGGTGTTCAGGGGTAATACTTTGAAAACCTGACATAGTTTGGTACTTCTATGTATGTATACTTCTTGTCTAGAAATAAAAGTCCCGGTCAACCTTGAACGACCCTTGTAGTTCCTTGAAAGTCATCTATATCTCTATTAATGGTGGAATGTAGCTCTTTTGTGCACATCAGGTTTGGCAACACTGCCAGGATGACCGTATGAGGCAAGGAGAAATGCATTAGGTTTATGGGACCATTATTTTATTCGTTCTCTCGGGAATATCAAACATCCAATGTCGTAGAAAAGTACATGGACGGAAAAGGACACGTTGAACTATGACATAGTAGAAGGCAAAGTTGAAACTCCCATTTAATTAGCAGTAACTTGAAGTTGAAGTTGATTTGCTATAAGGAATACATGGGATTCTGTAAATACTTATTAATCATATTTTTCAAACATCGTGTCTAGCTTACTAATCAACTTGAAAAACAGTTTCCACTTGCAACATGGGAGAGAAATTCACTCTCTCTCTCGAATACTAAACCCTTTTTTTAAATAGCAGTGCCCAATCCGACGATATTGAAATAAATGCACAACTAGTGCGTAATTGTCCTTCCTCGCCTTAAAATGTTGTAAATTTTCGACTCGCAGAAAGCTAGCACGTTTATTGGTTAGAAAATTTGGAATGTCAGAAAATGAATTGTGTATAAACAGTGTTTTTGGACGAGGAATAAATGTTGAAAAGCCCTCAAATTAATGATAAGATTGAAAATCTAACTACACCACTGGCGTACGCAGAAATTTTTATGGGAGGGGGCTGTAATTACAAACGGAGATATTACGTAGCTGAGTGCTGGGAGGAGACGGGATGCAGTGTAAAATATCTCGTAAATATCATTTTTCACCTTAGTTTTAAAAGTTGTTGAAAGACAAAATGGTAATCGGGGGTGTTTTAAGGGGAGTTTGCTTTTATCATTTCGCCTTTTCCCGAGTTTTTTGCTGATTTCGATTGAAAAATTTAATTTTCTTAAACTTTTAGGAGTTGCAACATCATCAGCTCCTTCCTCCCCAAACCCTGCATACTCCAATGGGGCAAAATAAAATATTCGTACTGCAGTTTCCTTAACCAAAACTGTTTTGTGCGTGTGACTGATTCAATTACTGTTTCATACACAGAGCCATAGACTGGTGCACACAGAACCCAAAACGTGTCAATTGACACATGTATTGTGATTTCAATAACACGTTAACGTGCATAAACTGCAAATGATGCACCTTTTAGTGTGTCAAAATACACATAGGAATGTATTAAAGGGTATTTTTATGAGATGAAGTTCCGTGTGATGCACTAAAATGCATCAATTTGGAAGATCAGACAAGATCATTTCGAAGATAACAAAATTACACATTTAGCTGTCAATTGATGCATTAAAAGTGAAAGTTTGTTATCTTCGAAATGATCTTGTCTGATCTTCCAAATTGATGCATTTTAGTGCATCACACGGAACTTCATCTCATAAAAATATCCTTTAATACATTCCTATGTGTATTCTGACACACTAAAAGGTGCATCATTTGCAGTTTATGCACGTTAACGTGTTATTGAAATATATATATATATATATAGGGGAGACCGGGGTAATTAGAACAGGAAACAGCCTGTAGAAGTTCCACTGTAAATTACTCAGAAAGTTACTGATGGATTTTTTAAAAAATTCTACCATTTAAAAGGACATCTTTTGCATATTTTTGAAAAAAAGAAATACCATACCTGCATTGCAAATACTCGTCCAAAAAAAAAAATTGTCATGACACCATAAAATTGTTCCAATTACCCCATTTGGGGTTAATGGAACATAAGTTAGAAATTTCAACTGAATAGCTTTAGATTGCTGTTTGGGTAATAAGAACATCATATCTAAATGTCCCATTTACCCTGCAAATTTGAACACAATAGCTCTACTTCTTCTGGAGTTATCAATGCTTGTTTAAATAAAATCCCAAGTTAACGTCTTTTTTTCATAAAGTTCAATTTCCCAGCTGTGAAGCAAATATGTGTGAATGAAAATCAGTGTTCTATGATTTATTTGAAAGGTTACAGGCCATTCTACAATGTAGTAAAGAAAAAACTTCTAATAGTTACATGTACAATCTAGTATACCCAAGCGAAATCAAGCAAATTACGCAATGTTCTAATAACCCATTTGCAGAAATTTTTGGGGTAATAAGAACTTTGCTTATAAAAACCAGGCAAATTGCCCATAGACAACCAAACTCACATGAAATGATGTGTGCCCTTATGTTTTATTATAGGGGTGAAGAAAATTTTGAAAGGGTTCTTTCATTCACATCCAGTATATGCAGAAGCAGAGAAACACCAAGCATGCGTCACATCATTTTTGCAGGTGTATAATAAAAGTCAAATAAAACTTACTTTTGTGTAGTTATTCCAATAACAAATTTTCTGCATGTAGGTTTAGTGTAAGTACATAGGTATGAAATATTATTACACCAGTCTTTTTGTTTTAAATTATTCTACATTAACATGTTCCAATAACCCCATGTTCTAATTACCCCGGTCTCCCCTATATGTGTCAATTGACACGTTTTGGGTTCTGTGTGTGCCTACTGCAACAAATGCTCCTCCTATGTTTAGAGTATTTCTGGATTCACTTCCTGCGACATTATTTATTTTTCTGTTGTATCGGGTTATTTCCAAAGCGTTACTATATAATATATTTAGTGAAACTGTTACAGTATAGGGAATAGACAACACAGTATGAAGCTGGTCTTAATATTCTATGATAAAGACTGAGACTAAATAAGCTTATGCCGCCGAAGTTCAAAATAGAGGCTCAAATTCTTAACAATATCTCATTAAGCGCAAGTAAGTCTTGTGCTTCTATTATGATTCCTAACAACAATAGCACTAAAATTATATATACCCCCCTCGAACTGCTATCGGTAGCGCCGGCAGCGATAACATTGGACTGCGGTGAAATTAGATTATCAATGTTCACTTTCGCGAAACAACTCACTCATGGAAAACCACTCTTCAACAGAATCACCTTCCTATTGGTTCACCCCCATTTTTAGTTCCACATACCCCCCATTATCCATGGCTATCTTTATGTGACAGAAATATGCCTTAACCTCTTGTTCTAACAATCACATTCCACCACTCTTTTCTCACGCATGAAATTAACCCTTAGAGACCAGAACAAGATGAACATTCCCTGCCTGAAAGAAATATTATCATTAACATATTTCTATATACAATATACACTAAAGCATGTTTGGGTATGAATTGCAAATTCAGTCTGAAATATTGGTTTATCGATATCAATTTATTTACGCCAGAACATAAACAAGCTTATATTTGACATTATGTATCCTTCGCGTATATCATGTACCAAGTGCACAATAATAACTTCCCTTACTAGAAATTAAAGTAAATGTTCAATGTACTGGTATTGTACTACTCGGGAATGTATGAAACAATCACTCATCAAAATGTTTTGCCTTAAGGACATACGCCAGTATGCTCGGGAATTACAAGCATGAAGTTCGACAAAGACTTCTGTTCAAAAGGATACGATCACCTTACACTGAGCTTGCCACCAACAAATTGTGTTGCGTAAGCAAAACGAACTTGACAAAATGGGTTTTAATTCACCCGCTCAAAGTTTATACGTACACTCCAATGTGCAACAAAATACCTTGGTCCCTTTATACTGGACCATCGAACACGAATTGATCAATTAAATCAATCTCAGATTGAGACATATACCGTTCTTTACCCTCGATTGAAATTTTCCAAAACTTTTTTGATGTGGCTACTCAGGACGCCATGTTTCCCGCCAAATTCATCACAAGGTATACACACGAATTATAGCCATAATTTCTCACACCGATGCTAGCATATACGAAATTGAGGATGAAACTTTGTATAGTTCATGTTCCTGCACGTTCATCTAATTACGATTCAAGAATTAACTGAAGATGTGTACTTACAGATCAGCTGACATCGGGCGAAAAATTCTCACAACTTCAACTTATAATATCCATTTCCACACACAATGGAGAATAAATGTTCTTTGGAATTTTCGATGAACGGTCCTTGATGAACAAATTAAGCAAAATGGATCCACTTATCAGTTCATAATAAACCCGATTTCCATTGATACTTCTCGCTTGTTCCTTGACGACCGCCATAGCTTTCCTTTTATCCCGGACCGAGTCCTAGAACCGTTCCGCCGATCCGATTCCTCAAACCGATTCCATCTACGTCAATTCCACGGCTTCCTGCACAGTCAACGGGTTCTGTGATCCGTTCTTGGAACCAGTTCCTTTTTAACATTTGCATTCTTCCGGTTTTGACGAATGTTTCCCTTTTCTTGCAAATTCGCAATGTACATTACTAATTGCGATAACATTGCAAACATACATAATCTAATTTGGAAAATATTATCATTCGTTGTATTTACAATACAATCTTATATTTTCATCGCTAATACAATCATTTGGACCAATTTACAATTAGAGTACAGTGAGGACATCTATTATGAAATCTTTGTATTAACCATCAGTTCGATAAGCTATTTGGCATCCAACTGCCATCTATGAGCAATTACAATCGGCCTTATTTTACATTTCAAAGCCGGACCAAAAATATTACTTCACCTAACAGCCGCATATGACAGTTATCGTCATAACAGCAATATTTCTAATAGAACAACATCGTTAAAACAATGAACCTGCAGGGAGAAATTGTACGGGCCAAGTCCTGTGAATAGGCTGAATGGGGGATAAATTCGAAGCAAAATTAGTGCATTTTGGTCATTGGGACGCTCGATTTGTGGATTTTATGTTCAAGAAGCATTTTTTGGGCTTATGGGAAAAGTGATATTTTCACGTAATGAACTACGGTATCATATCCTGAAAAGTACTTGCGAGCGAAGCGAGCTGGACATTTTTTTCATATCTATTTCTTTGCAAACTTAGAAGAATATTATATAATAATAATAATAATCCGTTGCGCAACAGTCCATGAGGGCCTAGGCGTACCTACCGACTGCCGGTCTCCCTCCCACGCTTTCATTCGGTAACGCGTCTGACTACCATGCTCAAGGTCCCGGGTTCGATCCCCGGCTGGTTCAAATCCGGGAACTTTTCTAACGTTGGAAGCGGCCCCGGCACCCTCCCAGCGTCGAATGACATGGGGTACCTAGGGGAAACCCTGGGGGCTAAAGCAAGACCATCTTGAGGTTCAGGCCACAGCGCTCAGTCAAGACGTCATCATCTGGAGGCGATCGTCTTAAGGCTCGGCTGGACCTTTGGCATGTAAATGGGCGAATTTTTTCAAATTTTCCTCTCCATTCGAAAAACTTCTTGGATATTTCAAAATATGAAACATTACATCAGCTTAGAATTCCTTCTAGAACATTGACGTGAATTTTCGTGTAGTTTTCTTTCATTGTTGTTTAGATATTATCAATAGTTTAATAGACTTACGTAAGAAAAATGTATAATATTGAATATTTACACCAAAATTTTTATTCAGGAAGTCACTACGGCCACCACAAAAATTCCTACCATAGCACAAAGAAAGAGTTGAAAACCGTTAGAAACTTCCTGTCGGAAATATTTAAACATTGTATATCTTTGAAAAATATTATCGGGAATATTGGTCAGCTACGGTAAAACTCGTAACCGCTTTTGTATGAACTTTTGTATGTAAAATCAATTGATTAAATAAAAAACATGTTAGGTTGACAGTAAACTTTCCAAGTTACCTAATCAATTAAATTGTCTATAAGTTTACCCAAAATTAATCAACCAGATAATGCAGATATTCTGTGTAGCTATACAATCTCAATACAAAACCTTAATTTCTATATTCTTGCAGCAAAAGCGAAAGAAATTGGTACAAGGGCAATATTACATTTCTGTGTATAAAGACTAAACGTAAATAATTTGTCACATTGCAATTTCGATCCTATTGACTTTATTGAACGAAATATAATAAACAAATTGAATCTTTTCATTGTCGTTAGTAAGATTTGTGACAATAACTTAAGAGTTTCATTGAGAAAAAAAGCAAATTAATATTTCCATTTTAACGTTCACTTGGGAAATACTTACACTGTTTTTTACATTCCGTTAGAAAAATCGTGAAGAATGTTAATAAATTATGAAACAATAAACATTATCACTGATTTAATAATTAAAGTTACGAACATTGAAGCTTCACAAAGACAAAAAATAAAAAGCAGTTCATATGAAACAGTTTTAAAAATTTTATACATTTGTAGTTCATATTAACATAGCTAGGTAACAAAATGCTTTCTGTGTGAAAACATTTGTATTTGAAACGTAAGTTATATATATATTCTTGGATAGTTTTACACACGAATATTTCATCGACGTTCTTGTAACACATCGCACCTTTGTATTTAAATGTACAACATATCTTCCATTAGCCTCCGATTAGCATAAAGAAGCATAAAGCGGGATAAAATAAGAATAAATGTACACATGTATCAACTTTGCCCCGTTGTATAGCTTTCTTTCATTAAGCACATTTTGAAACTGAAAATTTGTGTAAATAATATGAATAATTTATGGAATGCTTGCATAAAATACACTAACAAATTGCTTTGGTAGACGTAATATTAACCAACGTTTGTAATTCAGGGTAAATTATTTGATATTTCCAAAAAAAATGTTGACATGTTGTCCACATTTACGAGTATATTTGATGCCTATTTCGGACACATGAAATGTTTACATCATGAACTATTACTAAAGGTAAAAAAGGTAAAGTGTTCCCCTGTGCATAGCACCACGCCATGAAGGCGTATAGGGGGTGTGGGGGTAACGCCCCACACTTTCTTGATCCGGTCGTGAGTGGGGGTGATGTGATCAGCATCACGCCCCTGACCGCCTTTACCCCCCAGGGTTTCCCCCAGGTACCCATGTTATTCGACGCTGGGTAGGCGCCGGAGCCGCTTCCACCGTTAGAAAAGTTCCCGGATTTGAACCGGCCGGGGATCGAACCCGGGACCTTTAGCATGGTAGTCAGACGCGTTACAATACATTTGTTACTTGTATATTTTCGTAGTGACTGAATCACATGGAATTGCCCTACAAATTTCTCATTTTTAACATCTTGAAGAAATATGAATGTTACTCTTACCTTTTTCATTGTAATTGCCTCTGCAATTGAGTACACAAGACTTATACACCATACCTCTTCCACATTTAAGCATATTTAAACGTCATGTAAACTCGATTACAGTTCTTAAATTTGCGTTACAATTCCATATTCACTAAAAAGGTCCAACATTGATTCCGAAGAAGCAAATCAAACATGGCAGCTATCTCGCCTCCAGTTGATGACGTTTAGTCACGTGACCGGAGCAAGTCATCAGGCTTTCAGATTGAGAAGGTAATGGCTAAAGCCGGTCAGGGGCGTGATGCTGATCACATCACCCCCACCCATGACCGGATCAAGAAAGTGTGGGGCGTCACCCCCACACCCCCAAAACGCCTTCATGGCGTGGGGAGCACTTTACCTTTTTTTTATTCTTACGTGATATTATACACAATACAAAAATTACTGTACTTTGATTCTTTGGCGGAATTCGAGTGTGCAATTTCATCCCGTTCTTTGATTTCTTTGTCGGAGGAATTTATATTACTGTCCCGTTCTACGAACTTCAATATTTCATAGTTGGACACGTGTCACTGTTTGACACCTACACGGTGACAATTGGATCTGGAAATTTTCCCGATGTCACTGGCTGTGAGGTTCGATAAATTTTGATTGGTTCGGCTTTCCCCGTACGTGACAACGAACTCCAATAGGATGAAAGCCTTTTTTTTTTTCAATTTCGTAACCGAAGCTCTTTGTGCTCAGCCGCCATACCCTGGTACTACAAAAGCAGTTCTCGTACCCTTGCATGGAAATGAACGAAAATAAGTTTTAAAAAGAACGATAGTAGAATGGACAGAAACTTTAAAGGGAAAAGGGATGGTTATTAATGAAAGTAAGAACAAAGTAATGAAGATGAGCAGGACAGAAGATCAAGTAAGAGACCTAAGCAAACTCAGAGGCGCAACCACGAATTTTTGTCTGTTTGGGGGCAAGAACCAGGATAAATGTTCCAATAATAATAATAATTTAATAATACTAATTTTAATAATAATGTTAATAATTATTATTTTAATAATCATAAATCTAATAATAATAGTGTTATTATAACATTATTATATTTGTTGTTATTATTGGTTTGCTTTATTTTACTGCGCTTCTTGTGCCACTTTTAGCTAATTTGCGAAGATGGGGATGAGTGATGAAATGGTGAAATTGATGAATAAACACTCGCAAACATCCATACCCAAGCTGGGATTCGAACCCGAGACCAACATTATTATTATTATTATTAGTAGTAGTAGTAGTAGTAGTAGTAGTAGTAGTATGAAAGATGTTATTACCCTCATAAATGATGCAAAAAAGGGGTAGAAGTCAGAGATGCATCGGGAGATGCGGCGATGATCAAGCAAAATAATACAAATATTGCATTTTATATATTTTAAAGAAGCAGTAAAAATAATAAGTCAGAATACTCGCATATTTGTGCGAAATAACCCAAGCGACAGCATGAAACAGTTCGAAATACGCAAGAGATTCGCTAATCTTAGCGCATCGAAATGAGGCCCCAGTACTACCCCTCGCGCCGAACCCTCCCGCCAAGTTTCGTATTGAAGGCAATGGTGTTCGTCGGCCCAGTTCATCGCAGAATGGTCCGAATCTCTCTGGTCTCTGCAGGTGCCGAGAACAGCCGAACGCTTCCGAACAGGCAGACAGGTCCAAAGACCTGTACTTTCCCTCACTCTTGAAGGTGTGGGTCATAACAGGCCCATTTTCAGCCCCCATCCCCATGTTTACAACCACGGCAGGGTTTGTCTGGAGTCATCAAGATTCTTCCGAGTGTCCAGTAGCGTGCTCGAGGAGGGTTTGGTGAGGATCATAATTCTCTTTAGCCTCAATATTCATTGAAAAAAAAAATAAGAAAGAAAAGGCAGGAAAAGAAGGCAATATAAGGACTTCAGGAATGACTACTAAAAAGTACACGTAACCCCCCTCCCCATTTCGAAAATCCTTGGCACACCACTCGAATGTCTGCCATTTCCACTTGTTAAAAGGAAAAGCACACATTGAACGATATGAATCTGCTTTTCATTATCAAAACAACAATTGGCAGCGAACCATAAAGGTTCTTCTTACCTTTAAACGCGACAATTGAGGTGCTTGCATTTCAGTTTCAATCATATTTAATAATTCTCGTCGTATGGGATAGAATTATGTGTCTTTTGTAGTTATAAGGTATGTGGTATGAGCTTTTACATTGAATCAATGACCTTGGCGTTTATCGCAGATAAATATTGTGCCCCCCCACCCACCCTCTCTGTTTAAAGATCGACCCTGACGTTTGGCAAATCTTGCGATGACTACGTAAAAATGTCACGCTTCGCCACTGGTAGAAGTTGGTGCTAAAGCATTTGTGTTCGAACAAACGATTTGAATTATTTTTTCAACACTTTCAATTTCACATTAACAATGGAAAACAAGCAACAAACTATTTTTGAAAGACAGAAAGTGCTTGATAAATGCATTCCAATTATAATTATTTTTTACATTAACATGTATAACTTTCATGCACGATATGTTTCACATATATGCAACATGGAGCGACGTGGACACTAAATTGAGTATGTATTCAAAGTTTATTTAATATATTATTTAAATACATTACACAACCTATTCATCCATCTCACAACATCCAACAGCAAAAATTACATAAATTGTCAGCCGGGCCCCGTGGCAGAGTGGTTTAGCACATCGCGCTAAAATGCCAGGGGTCCCGGGTTCGGATCCTAGCCTGAGCATGGATGTTTGCGAATGTCCAGTCCATTAATCAATTACATCATATCATCACTCATCCCCATCTTCGCAAATTAGCCAAACGTGGCACAAGACGCGAAGTATAATACATCAATCAATCAATACATAAATTGTCTCAAATGTGCACAATCCCTTTCCTCGAAATAATTGTTCATGCATTTAGAACAAAATCAATTATTTTTGTGTCTGGTAATTTACAATGCATTACAGAGAACAATGATAAATTGCGAGCGAAGCGAGGAAAAAAAATTTTTGCAGGCTGAAATCAATATTGATTTAATAGGGCGCAAATAATTTCACGGGACGCCAATGCATTCTCTCTTTTACAACTTTTGTGCCTCCCCGATGGTGTAGTGGTAACAGTCGTCGTGTGATCAAGGGGTCACGGATTCGATTGTGCTCATCTTGACATTAGAGGGGAGGTTTTGCCCCCTAAAACCGTTTTTTAGCCGAAACAAAAAACACCTACTTCTTCCTTTGGGCCCCTCTATACACCTGCCAAGTTTCATGGAAATCGGAGGGGGACACTTAGATAACCTCCCTTGTTAGTAAGATTACAACTGTAGAAATAAAGTGCTACCGAAAGATAGGAGAAACAAGGCGAGACAGATGAAGAAAGGAAAGGATAAAGGAAGAGCTGTAACAAACATCAATTGTAAACTCATGAAAAGACAGATGAAATGGTTTGGCCACGTAAGCAGGATGGAGGAGGGAGGATAGGAAACCCAAGCAGTTCTTGGAGGCAAGACCAGAAGGAAGAAGGCCCAGGGGCAAACCAACGAAGTCATACGAGAACATGGTTGAGAAAATAGGAACAAAAGAAGGGAAGACATTCCAAGAAATAAAGAAGATGGCCAAGAACAGAGAAGAATGGAGACAGTGGATCGACGCATCATCGACGCTGTAATGGAACAAAGGGTAGAGAAAGAAGAGGAAACCGAAGCTCTATGTTCAGCCGCCTTACCTTTTTCTACATAAGCGCTTTCATACCCTTGCATCGAAATGAACAAAAATTTATTTTCATAATATTTAGTACCTCTCTGAACAAACATGAGTTCAGCAATGTACAAGCATTAATACAAGCATGTGTTTTTCCAATATTTAGTGCGATTATAAGCACAAGTAAGATCATCAATTCAATGCAGGAAAACTAATAGACCAACATGTGTGTAGTACAGTTATAAGCAAAAGTTAACTCAAGTAAAAAAATGTTTTTTATCTACTGGATGAAACCCAAACCCTTGAAAATAACTTTGATTGCCTGCGTATTTAAGACTGATGAATATTTTAACTAAATTTCCTAACTGCACAAGCTACCACTTCGAACATCAAATGACATAATTTATTCAGATGGGAGACGATACAGAGAGCTGCATATCGGTCAGAATCGCTTACTAGGCCCGCCTGGCTGGTCGGGCGGGCGAGTAAAACTATATACCTGGGTTTTGACCCGTCAAACATGGAAAGCCCACGGGGTAACTGGAAGGCCTTGCAAGACGAAGCTCGCTTATCTTCAGCGAACGCTCATTCCGGTTTTGCACAGTCTCCAGATACATGAGTCACGCAGTCACCGTTGCCAACTTTTAGATTCTAAACTGTTCTAGGAGCACACAAAATGTTCATCACTTTTATCAATTTGAAATTGCAGACATTTATTCCTTGGTAGAAAACATTTGTATCACTCAAACCCAGTGGCGGCGATTGGGTTCCAAAACTAAGGGACCAAGGTGCAAAAGTGGGGGGGGGAGGACAGTTTAATTTCCCTTGATACATGAGGTTAGCATGGTGCAAAAGTTTCAAAAAGTCGGGGGGGGGGAGGCAACTGCACTCTCTCGGCCCCGCCCTTAATTGCCGCCACTGCTGACACCTGTAAAGGAGTACGAACCAAGTTTTGTAGAAAGTGCCATCGTAAATATTTTGGACTTTGTGTTACTGGTGGTTGTTCTACATTATACTTTTGCGGGGGGTGCTCCCCTATGGCGCAGTGGTAGTGTCGTCGCCTTGTAATCAAGGGGTACCGGATTCGATACCCGGTGGAGGCACATGGTGGTTCGGATCCCACTTTAAACTGTAGTTCCAGTCCCGATTAGCCTTATTGTGCATAAATTGACCAAATAAATGAATCAATCAATCAAACAGATTTTCTCTCTGGTGTAATTTTGCCAATTCAATATCCGAATTAGTTGCTCAAGATCCCCCCCTCCCCCGACACTAAGGCACGATGGTCCATAAAATGGGACATGAAATCATAATTTGCATTATAAAAGGTTTTTGAATATTGTCATCTGTTTCAACAAATCGTCGTTTGCTCATGTTGTTGTAACACCAGTAAGCCTTGTTTCCATGATATGAAAAACTCAATATGCTGACCAACGCAGAAATTTATTATATTTTAAAACATAAACTAAACGTAACGTTTCAACCTTCTAGCAAGGTTTTCTTCAGACTCTGTACCCAGTACAAAAAAAAGTTGTTGCTAGTTATCTAGTTCTACAGACCGCATTGATAGTAATACGATGCAAAATATAATTATTGTTAGCTTGTATCTTCATACGGGTGCAAATAGCAGGCAATGCTATTTACACATTCCAACGAACGAACAACGTAAAAATGAAACCGAGAGGAGATTTACGATTTCAAGACCAGAAAAGTGACATAAAATGAACAAGACACAAAAACCTATTTGAAGACCTTCGAAACAAATTTGGAAAATATGTGGTAGTTGGTTTGACATAATAATGAAAGTAATTTGAGAAGTTACAAAAATCTTAGGTACAGTGGCGTAGCAACATATCGCGAGGCCCTGGGCGATATTAGAATGCAAGGCTCCATCCGTTCTTTAAGTTTGAAAGATCAATGTGAATCGATATACAGTCATCAAGGAAACGTCAGCAAATTATTATATTTATATATATCTATATAATAGCCTATAATAATAATTAAATCCTGACGACAGAGAAATTTACACTTGGCAGAGCTACATGAACACGCTGCTGGAATTTTCATTAACCAAGGCAGTAGTAATAGTGCGTTTTTTAAGATGTTCTTTAGAAGTAAGACATCTGAAATATCCTTAAATATGCTAAATTTTCTTTAAAAAAATCAGAAATACAAACTAAGAACCTTTAAATATAACCTATATATTATTTAATGAGTCGTTCTTTGTTTCCTCATTTCAAAATTTGTAGGATGTAAATGTCACAAACCATGGCTTAAGTAGAAAATATCGAAGGACGCACATAAAATGTCTGTGCTTGATAGAGCGGGTGGGAGGGGCTGCGCTAAACCACAATCCTGTCTAGGGGCCCAAAGTATCTACCTACTCTTCGACACAATCAGTTTCAACATCAACAAATCATAAAACGATAGTCATTTGCCCCATAAATGTGAAATCTTTGGTGTAATCAATTGATATAGCTAATTTGATTTTTTAATTAGCAACTTTGACTTTGTTGCACATTAATTGTACCAGTTTACTTTGAATTTTAGGGCTTAGATGATAATTATAATTGTGAATCTCATTTTGTTGTTACGTCTTAATGCGTACCATGCCCTGTTCGATTAAGAAATATTGACCCTGGCAGACCTTGTCAGCTCCTGCTCAGAAATGTGTAGAATAAGCTTTCTACAGGAAATGGTAAGAACACTGGCCTTTGGCAAGAGGTGACGAGAGGCCAAGCAAGGGTTTAAATAGGTGCGCATGAGAGCGACACGAGGTCTTTTAATCTGGAATCATCGGAGAAGCAGGAGCTACTGGTCTTATTTCTAAACCGAACAGGGTAAGCTAGTCTACACCCATTCTGCCATTCGCATTGCTCACTTCAGTCTAGAAACGAATCATGAGTCTATTTTAATGAATAGTTAGATATTTGTACCTGCCCGTTCAGGGCTGTCTCTACCATCAACTAGTACTAATAGTACATCCCTATTTAAGATCCCCGCGTCCAGAGGAACGCTACGAATGTTCTTGTAATATTAAATATTTGACGCAGTGGCGTAACAAAATCGCAAAGTACGCGTCCGCAAGAAACAAATTTGGGTCTCTCAAGTACAGTCAGATTCTTCCAGGAAATGTATGTAATTACTTAGAATGTCTGGTTGTGGCTACACTTACATTAATAATTATAGAAATTGATGCTCTACCTCTGAATTTTCACATATTACAACATATTAGTTAGCCAAATATCAGCGGCCATATTTATTTACAGTATAATGAAAATTACACTATTTACGGTTTAACGTGATTAGTATTTTCTACATTATTCTATTTAAAAAATGTGCTATTTTTGCATATACAAATTATTGAATTTTAAGTCAAGGGAAATTTAAGTGTTTTTTTCAGATGACATATTACATTTATTTTCGTATGAGCTTCACCCCATCAGGACATATATTTGGTTTCCTTTATTTCCTTTCTTAGAGCATAATAAACACCATTAAATGAATACGAGATTAATATACTTTCAGAAAAAGTGATTCTGATATCTACAAATTTCTTGTGTACATTATTCTGTAATTTTATTTAAAGTGATTTCAATAAGTGATTTTTTCTAAAATAGAATTCCCCAATTTAAATTTTGATTTAAATCAAACCACCTTGCTTAACAGAAAGCTGGCTTCTGGGCAGTGAATGATACTTTTACATTAGATCTTGCCCTTTCTCGTTCAAGAGTGAGATTACTGAGTCCGGTAAATTTGGGCTGAATCATACCATTCGACACTACCTTCCAGAAGTTTTTCCTAAGTTTCAATTTTGAGAAAGATAGTTCTTTCTTCGTGGTTGTTACTTGAAGAGTAGGGAAAAAAACAGAAGGCGTTACAGGATACAGAGAACACTGGAAGCTAGTGTAGAGCTATCAAGGAGAAGAAACTTTGCCAAAGCACTTGATTTCAGATTTAAGCACGTTCCTGAAACGTAAAACTTTATCAGGATATTCTGAAGATAAATCATCTTCGTGCCCGTTACAGAGGGCAATAGCTGCATCTGAAGTTGTAGGAAGGAAGGAAGAACTGCTAATATTATCCATACCCTTCCTCAGTTTAAAACACCGGAAGCATTTAAATGCCCCATGCTTTGTTCCGTGGCAGTTTGAGGTGCTTTATCATTAACATAGTAAAATCGTGTAGGCTATGCAAGGTCATGAGACAGAAGAAAAACCATGTTTCACATGAGAAATGAGAATTGTTTTGACTTTTTGGGACCCCTTAGGCTTAGAGCTCCCGATCGTCTCTGATTTGACGTATTCATCCAAATTATAACGTTAAACTAGAATATAAAGCCAGATAAAAAATGTTTTAATTTTATTGCCCACAAAAATTAGCCTTTTCTATCTTTCTCACTTCCATTTATTACTTTTTTCGTATCAACCTCATAGGACGAGGCCCCTATATGCGCGAGGCCCAGGGTGGTCGCCCACTTAGCTCACCCCTTGCTACGCCAATGGTTATACAACCTCAAGGCACCTGCGCCTAGCAGAAATTCAAATATTTCCATGTTTAGTGAAATATAATGGCCGTTGGCAACACTTACAGCAGTGCTCGCGTCTACCTGTAAGAACTACATCGAGTCTCACGGGTCTTCTTAAGACCCGGGTAATAGAAAAGCCTGGCAGGCATCGATGCCTGTGCACAACTGTGACGTGAAGCTCGCTTGCGCGATGTCGAACACCTGGGCTTGACGTGCGTGTTGCATATTATTGTAGGCGCGCCTCCTCGCAGACGGGTTTTTTCCAGGTCTTGTGCAGGTCTCTAGAGACGAATGCTTGAAAGGAAAGTGTGACAAATGCTCTTTTGTTCTTTTCCAACATGGTTTCTCCCAAAATACTTTCTACTATTCTTGTAACATATACTCAATCTGAGTATGTGGAATAAATAAAATTAAATCAAAAAATATAATTAGATGCCTAATAAAAGTAAACATTACATGGGGGGACTCCCCGATGGCTCAATGGTAGCGTAGCTGCCTTGTTATCAGGGGTCCCGGGTTCCATACCCGGTAGAGGCACGTGGTAAAGTTGTTCGGATTCCACTTTAAACTGTAGGTCCAGTTCCGATTAGCCTTTCTCTGCATAAAGTGGACTTACAACAACAAATCAATCCATCAAACCAAAACATTATGTGCCCCCTCCAGGTACGAACCCGGGGACTCCTTGATTACAATGCTCCGACGTTACCACTATGCCATCGGGAAAGCCATTTTTGACGAAATTATTTGGCCATCAGCAACAGTTTTGAATTCTTATTCTAAATGTCTTTGATAGCGAAATTGGTTAAATGTTCTTACTGAGAAACATTTACTAATAAGAAAAACAATTGTAAGCATTTTCCAGCTATTATACCACGTATTAGGATAAAATTGAACCATTGTATGTGCAAGAGCGCAGCAAAAGAGAATGTTTTACATCAGGGAGGAAGACGTGACGAATTACCTGGAATAACAAAGGAAAAAAAGACTTGTAGAAATAGTTGTTCTTGGAGCGCACTATAAATAAAGCCTATAAATAAAGCCACAATTGCCTGCATTACACAGAGAAGCTCTAAAAGAGCAATGAAACGGCTCATACTTATTTTCTATTAGAGACTGAAGAATTTTTCTTTAATATTTACAGCAAAGGGTTTTTTAAAAATTTAAATGATTTGTAGATGTCTCCAATCGTTTCGCTACAAGAACAAGTTACATTTTGTAAAATCACACTTCACATTGACAGGGCTGCCCAAAACACATTCGACCCGACAATGTATTTTCAGTGGCCCGCCTTAGTATTGATAAATCCCATAATTTTATTTTGAGGCATTATCCTTACTATAAACAAAACGCGACGTGCTCCGGGACAAATTACTGAAACAGTAATTTTCCCTGAATACGAAACGTTTAGACACTCCTGGCATAGCGGAATGTTTGTACAACTCTAAAAAACACCGTACTGACATTTGTCCCCGAGTAAAATACTTTGTTTAATGACAAGCACAATGCTCACTCTTGGCGGTTACAATAAAATGTGTCTAGGCAAATTGTCTATTGCCATTTTCGTTCTTCTTTCTTCTTTGGTCATTGTGTTTTTAGGGAATGGGATTGTTCTTGTGATCAGAGGCGTAACTTGGTACTTAACTTTGGGTGGGGGGAGGGGCAGATTCGAACTTGGAGCTTAACTTTGAGGGGCGGGAGCAGAATAATCATCCTGGACAATTTTTATATACCGTATATCTGTCACATTTGCAAAATAAAAAATATAAAAAACTCGTAACTTTGCTCTTCATGTTCCAGGAGGAAAACAAAAGTACCATTATCTTATAATATTCAGAAACATGACAATTTTGAAAGAGGCAAGTGCCTCCCTTGGCCCCGCCAAGTTACTCCTATGCTTGTGATGAAGCAAAGGTTCTCTGCCTAATCGTGGCTTTTGATTCAATTCTTTAATCCCACCTGGAGGAAAACAGACTGAATGAACATGGTGGTGGACAATTTGCCTGCTATTATATTTGCCATTGACTGTAGAATGAGATTGGTATTACCAAGCAAATTGTCGAACATCGTGCTTATTCTCTTTGTTTTACGTCACTGTATCAGTCCTCATATTATTAAAAAACTGAAATAATGCATTCTTTAAAACACGTAGGAAGAAAGAGAAAAATTAACGAAAGTAGGCATGAACACTTTGTCGAGCTATACTTCTGCATCCCACTGTACCGCCTGCAAATTCAATAAAAAATTACACCAATACGAAAATATAAGGATTTGAATTGACTGTACCTAAGAAGATTTATGTACGATACTACTTATTATCATATGCATAAAATATTAATCAGGAACTTTAATTTTTATCAACTGGACATAACATCCTCTTTTTGTCATTCAATAAATACTCGATCTTTATTTTCTTACATTAACTTCCTAGCCAGGACAGTTGTTCTTAAGTACACATAAGCTAGATAATGAATGTTTATATTGTTTTAAGTCCACATCACAGTAAGGGTAATAGGGAGTAGACCTACAGTTTTAACCGAACCACTACGTGCCTCCACCGGGTATTGAACTGTATCTGTATTATTTTGACGTAATAATGACAATAACGATATTAATTAATATACCAGTTCCAGTGGCGGTGATTAGGGGGAGGGGGCAGTTGCCCCCCCCCCCACTTTTCGTCATTTTGCCCCGCTCAATGCTAAACCTTATCTACAAAGGGAAATATACTGTATTCCCCCAGTTCCAACTATTGTTAATATGATTAAGCCTATTATTTATATTAATGCATTAATTATAAACATTTATATAATTATTATTTGTCAAACACTTGATTGTTTCAGACAACTACATTTCTGAAACATGCCTGTCTGGTGGTGCTGCAATTTCAGTTTGTAACATGAAATATTCTGTCAATTTTAGTTTATATTCTGTGTGTTTCATTATCTGATTTCTGTGGCCTTTGATCAGGTGGTAGTGACTCGTGATGCAGGGCTCTCTTTTTCAGTGACGCCGCGGACCTTGTGGTCAGCGTCCTGGAGGCCAAGGACCTGGTTGGGCCGGACGGAAACACGGTCATAGACACCTACGTCAGAGTCTACCTGCTGCCCGACAAAACGACCAACATGCAAACCAGGGTGAGTGGCCGTTTTGCATTATTCTCTCTTGTGTTTGTGCGTTAACCAGAGCCGTTGAAGTTTCCGGCGTGAACCTTCACCTTTGACCTACCCTGTTGCATCACGGGGGCAGTAAAGTTTGCCCGGCCAAAGAATTGACTTGAGGAAACCCAGACTTTCCGCCTCCAGTTCAGGGGGGGGCGGTGTTGCCATTGGTTGCTACACGCCTGATTTTTGTACAGTCGTACACGATCCGTCTTTCTGTTAACACCCCTTCGCTCGCATTTCAGGGAGAGGCAGGGAATCGGAGACCCATTCGCTTGCTACGCGGCGGCAACCATTAGGCTTCGACATGCTTGGCCTTGTTGAGGTTTAAACCTGTTTCGAAAACTAACCAAAACGAAAAATTTGGCAACGCACAATACCACTCCCCCTCGCCACGGCAACTGGACAAAGCCGATTGGTTCAGCGGTTCATGTGACCATCCATGGCTTTCGACAGAAATGACAAAAATAGAATTTCCAAGTCCATTCTTTGGCCGGTACCACTGTAGATGACGTGATTGGTCACTTGCGGGGTTACACCCCCTTTTCTCCCCTTTAGGCAGTGGCGGCGATTAGTGGGAAGGGGAGTAGTTTCCTCGGCGATTCGGACATTTTGTTGCCGGACATCTTGGTACAGGCACCAAGAATCCCTGGCACCAAAATACCCGCACCAAGATATCCAGCCAAAATGTCCTAGATAGACCATTTGCCCCGCGCTATGGTCTTTTAATGCTAAGCATGGTCCACAAAGAGAAAGTAAACTGTGCTCACTTGATTTGATCTGCACTCTTTAAAGCTATATAAACAAATAATAACTGTTTACAATGAGTTCGAAACGATAAAATGAAACGTATCTGTTACTAAATTAGGTTACAATTACCTCTTAATGTGACTGTAAATGTTTCTGAAATCTTAACTACTATCTTGAAAATAGCCATTTCTTTTTTTATATATATATATCGAAATTATTTTATGAATATTATTATTTATTTGCAGTACAAAGATATTCTTTTTTAAAGTTGAGATGTTGAGGCATGTTCTAAAATGCAATGGCCCATGTTTATATATATGTGTGTGTGTGTGATTTAACTATGTACCGCCCAAATAGAAAAACGTTCGTTCGCCACTGTCTGGTAATAAACACGAAACCCTAAATCCTATTAAGTTGTGCGCTCGTAATTACAAAATATTACATGTAAAGAAGGCATTGGAAAGTGACATCATGTCTTGCCGCCATGAATGTCCGCAGATTTTTTTTCCATGGAGGGGCAAGAAAGATTTTTCTTCCGGGAGGAGAGCAAACGAGACATTTGCCCCATAATAACGCCGCCTTCTAAAGTTATGATATTCCTGTAACGTCCTTTAAATAACATACAAACTACTGTGACCGATATGAAATTATAATGTGTGAAATATATTATTTTATGTCGACAATCATTTTTTAGAGGGGACATGTCCCCTCCTTACCCTCCTCCGGACGTCCATGTTTTCCGCGAAAGAAGCTCATTAACAATCTTAATACAAAGAATCATTTAACATAAAATTCCTTGGGACGAATCGAACACATTAGAAATAATCTTGTTACCTCAGTGCAAGAAGTTCTCGCATTTGCTACTAGATGTCACTAGTGTCAATGCTATTAGCGTCCATCGGAGTAACGGCAACTTCCCCCACCCCCCTTGTTTTTCTTTTTACGATCCGGTCTTTTCGCGGAGTGCATTGGTGCAAGACGATCGACTATTCTAGAAAGTTCTTTTTGATTAAAAAAAATAAGGAAACTGGTCAGCTCTTGAGCATATGAAACCTTGCAACAGCTTCGGGTCGATTTTCAATGCAACGTCCTGGGGTCATAGATTAGGCGCTAGTCCAGTGACGGCGGAGTCATGGCTCATAAGTGCCGTACCAGTACCTGGCTGGCTTGTTGGCAGCAAACTCCAACATCCCTCGGCGGTCGCTGCATTGATAATTAACTCGTCACACATTGAAGATTTCGCCCGCAAGTATCCACAGTTCCCGGCCTCCAAGCAGCTGGATTACAGGAGCACGCCACAACTCCCGGCCATGTGAATCCTTTCAATATGTCATTATTAACAATTGGCAGCGGGTTTTTTTTTAACATGGTTGCCAGTTGCACGCATTAAATCCTCTGGTTTGTTCCGATCAGAACGAATTTTGTCGAAATTTCTACGTTTTATCAATCTAAGAGTTAAAGCTTTAACTTCTCTATAATCAGAAATGAGAATAGTGATTCTAAAATAATTAATATCGTGGAAACATTCTCTGAATATGTCGTTATTATACTGATTGATGTCGATATTGTTTTTATTCCATGTACCGGTCCAGTAGAGTGCGAAGGAAAAAAATAAGGGTATTGTCAAAGGTCCCATTCAATGGCGTGCCCAAGGGGGGTTGATGGGGGTTATAACACACACCCCCTTTTGGCCCAGTATTCCTAAAGAAAAACATCAAAAGCAGGAAAAGATGGCAAAATGAAGAAGGCTGACTACTAAATATTGTATACCTAACCATCTCCTTTCGAAAATTCTGGGCACACCACTGGTCCCATTACACATATCGATACAAGAAAGTACAGTGCCGAGATTTTAATATTGCTAATTTTCGTGATGGAAGCAGTGGCGGAAACAGAGTTTCAGGTACAGTGGGTGGGTCACAATAGATGACTCAAAGATTTGAGACCACATCTTTAAATAGAAATGTATTTTGATGTTCACAATGTTGCATGATACACAAGAAACGATCCCTTCACATGCACCATTCTCTATTCACCTTCATGCTATAATTTTGGATGAAGCCATGACTCACCCTGGCACTCACATGGCGCAGCCCCTTCTTCAATCCATATTAGCAACTTCGATATAAGAAAGAGATTATTTGGCACAAACTTACTTCCCCCACCTTTTACAGTATTTGGGGCTTTCAGTTTCACTATGTCGTCATATGTCACAAGCTCCTGCATGTACGATAATTTACTACAGTTGGCAACAATATTAAAAATCAAAAGACCAAATACAGTTGGTGACTGTCAGTGGCGTGCCCAGGATTTTTGAAACTGAGAGGTTACGTATATTTTCTTAGTAATCAGCCCACATTTTGTCTTCTGTCCCTGCTTTTGACGTTCTTTTTTAGGAATACTTAGCTAAAGGTGGGGTTATATATAACCCCGACCAACCCCCCTCCCATTGGGCATGCCACTGGTGACTGTATCTGAACCTCAAACAGCGATTCAGCCGATATTTTCCTGTGTTGTCAGCGACGATCCCCGGCCGGTTTAAATCCGGGAACTTTTCTAAAGTTGGAAGCGGCCCGGCGCCCACCCAGCGTCGAATAACATGGGTACCTGGGGGAAACCCTGGGGGGTAAAGGCGGTCAGGGGCGTGGTGCTGATCACATCGCCCCCACTCACGACCTTTTTTGTCAGCTACGGCCGTGGTGGGACCTTGACCTGATCACAGTGTGCGGGAATGGGGCTGTTCAGTGCCGAACTTTTCTAACTTGCGGCACCAAAAAAATTGTGTTTCGTAATCAGTTTTAAAAATGTAACAAGTCGTATCGTTCCCCGAAAATAACATTTTTCTGAAGCTTGGGCAGGGCTATGTATAGCGTATGTTAATGCAGAAAGAGTATTAAAATTGGTGTCATTTGAGTCATTGCAAGCCGTCCTAAATTGACAATACGAAAATTTAGATTTTACACTGCGTTGTATGTTATTTTCTGGGCACAAATATAGATAATTCAATGCAATCGTAGAAACTCCACAAACAATCCAAAAATGTATTGAGTGTTGCATGCACCTGATTTATTTGCTTTACAATAATGTAATGTTAATATTTGCTGTCTTTGTATTTAACATTGTACTTTACTCCTAGTTTTCTTTTGTTACAACAATTTGAAAATTGCAATTCTTAATTACTGTATATATGAACGCTCTAGAGGTTGCGAGATGTGATAGAGAAGGTAGGGGAGACCGGGGCAAGTTGAGACGGAGGCAAGTTGATACAGTGCCATTTACAAGGAAACGCGCAAGGGATGGGTAATATCCGTTGAACAGGAGACGCCGGTGAACAGTCCCCATTGTCTGAGCGTGTGCATGGCTAACGAACAATTTTGTGAGCAAAGTTATCCGACGACCAAGTTTATTTTTCACGGTGCACAGTAACTTTATGGGATGTTTTCTGAAGTCTTCTGATGGGCTTGTATGAATTGTGAATTATTTGTTATTGGTGAATGTGTGTTGTGTCACTAAAAGGTAACAAAACTCAGTTATTGTTGATTGTTTTTCTGTGGTCTGTAGTAGGTTATAGTTGGTTAATCAAAATGGCGCCGATTGGGGAAAGTTGATACGATTCAGTTGAGGCCGGGTTTTACTGTGCATCAACTTATCCCAGTTGCTTCTAATTAATTATTTTTTGTTTGTTTAAGGAAAATGGGCCGGCATAACGTAAAAAAAGAAACAGTCTAGGAGAAATAACAATTGAGACATTCAGTGGCGGCGATTGGGTCCCAAAACCGGGGGGCAAGGTGCCAAAACTGGGGGGGGGGGGCGCAAAGGCAGTACAGCCTATTTCCATTTGTAGATACGGTTTAGCATAGTGCAGGGGCAAAAGCAAATGTGGCGAAAAGTGGGGGACAACTGCCCCCCTCACCCTCTAATCGCCGCCACTGGAGACATTTAAGAAAGCCTACGCAGATATCGAGAATAGTACTTTGTCACAGAGAAGCCGCAAATACATATGGGATTGATAAAATGACTTATGAGGTATAAAAAGAAGAAAGAAATAAACCAAAGTGAGGAGACCAAAATACGAATGGGTTACTCAAAACATCCGACAGGTCTTCAGTGAAGATTTAGAACTTCAACATTGACCACTGTTCAAAGATCTACTGCGGTTTGGCGCCTAAAAACATCAGAGTGTTGGCATATGAATTTGCAGTAGCTAACAAGATGAAAATTCCTGATATTTGGACTGATACTTGGATAAATAATGAAATTGTCCTCGAATGAATGGTTTACTGCATACATCAAAGGCATCCTAGACTTTCTCTTAGAGAGCCTGAAGGCAGAGGCTTAAGTCGTGGCACTAGTTTCAACCGACACAAAGTGAGCATATTTTTCAATAACTTAAAGCTGTTCTATTTCTGGAGAAGTACAAATTTGAGGACAAAGATATTTGGAACACCGATGAAACCGTTCAGCGACCTGGGAAAATCGTAGTAGAAAAGGGTGCACCTCAAATAGCCAAGGCAACGTCAGCGGGGGGGGGGGGGGGGCACAACTGTAACCCTTGCCATTGCCGTAAATACGATTGGGAACTCAATGACCCCAATGTTCATATTTCAAAGGGTGAATTTTAAAGATCACTTTATTCAGAGCGGATCCCGTAGTTGTATTGGAACTTCATATCGCACAGGATGGATGACATCGTCTTCATTTTTGCTGTTTATGAATCACTTTCCGAGCCACGCGAAGACAGCTAAAGATCACCTTTGCATGTTGATACTGGGCAATTACGATTCTCATTTGTCGATTGAAGTATTGAATTTCTGCAAGGACAACGGGATCATTATGTTGTAATTTCCGCCTTTTACTTACCACAGACTGCAACTCCTGGACAGGTCGCTTTATGGACCTTTTTAAGAAGTTTTATTTTGCAGCAATTGACAGTTGGATGACCAGCAACCCAGGGAAGAGGTTTACGATATTCCACATACAAGGAGCCGTTAGTACCCAACACCCAATCCTCTAACATTAAAGAAATATAATATCAGGCTTTCAGGTAACGGGAATCATGCCATTCAATCCAGATATTTTTACTGAAGAAGATTATTTACAAAGTTCCGTAACTGATCGACCAAAGACCGAAGAACATGAGCAAGATCGTTCATCTGATGAAAGAAGAGTATCTGAGACCGACCATTGATTAGAACCCACTCCTTCCACCAGCAGTGCCACTCAAGAAATGTATCGTGTGTTAGTAAGCCCAGAAGAGTTACGTTCCTACCCTAAGGCTGGAGAACGAAAAGCAAATCGAAATGGGAAACAACCAATTAAGTCGTCAATTCCTACAGACAAAGCAATGAAGAACAGATTAGAAATTGAAGCTCGAACAAGAGTTAACAATAAGTTCTTGAAATCACAAAGAGTTAAAAAAAAATATTGTGCCATTCTTTAGAAAAAGGAAAGAGGAAGTCAGCAAATAATAGGAAGAAAATAAGTAATGGACCGATCGAAAAAGAAACTCAAGGTAAAAAGAAGAAAAGACCAAACAGGAAATATTAGAAGAAAAATAATTCAGAGTCAGTTGAAGAAGACACCTTGCGTCTAATGTACCTCGAGCCATTTTCAGATTTTAAGCCTGATGAAAAATAAATACAATGCATTTCCTGCAGTACATGGGCTCACTTAAAATTTGGATACGATAGCTTCATGTACACCTGTGTTCATTGTAAATCAGGTATGTGCATAACAGAAAGTGATAGTGACTGATTTTATGTAGGCTATTTATCACCATACATCATCATGATTGTATGTTTTTTGCTGAATACTAAAATTTAATTCAAAATTATTTCCTTGTATTTTTGTCTTATGTACATAATCAAACTACTTCACATCGTTATCAACCTACTTCAAATTAGGTTGTGTTAATTAGGTTGAGATATTGTGTCTTGTGTTACTAATTAGGTCCTCATCAGTTTACAAATTATATCTGTGAAATTTTTATATGCTTTTTCTAAAGGCAAAGAGCTAAGCTATCGAGTATTCTGAGATATTTTCTGTTGTGAACGATCATATTTAAAAAAAAAAAAAAAACTTAGTTCTAAAGCACTGATTATTCATCTATTGTGTTCAGACATAATTTATATGGTAAAAATAAAATTAACTTGTAATTTAATGTAGTAACAGCACGTCCTGCATCGACATCTCTATGTAATTTAAATGTGCGAACATTTGCCTCTCTGAGGCGCAAGGGTCGTGCTGTTGCTGACCAGCTCTATTGAGGGATAAGGTCACTGATGATAACCCCTCCGGGGGTACGCCGCTGACGGTGGCGCTTCAGTTTTGAAAATATCGCGGACGGCATTGAAAATTCAGCGGAAAACTGTGTGTGGCGCAAGAGGAAAACGGTGGTGGGGAAGGGAGGGATATCAACACTTCCCACCGCGCGGGAAATGCTAGAGGGGAGAATCAGATCGAATGCCAAAGTCTCGACTCAATTTCCTCCTCTCGGAAACCCATCCTGTTTCACTTCTTGTTGTCGGGGGCGGAGGCTGGGGGAGGAGGGGGTAGCAAAACGTCCGATTTGAACATGAAGGAGACGAGATAAAATATACCGTTGCTGTTACTCGTTTGTGTAGTATGTCATGGCCGTTTCCTCCTCTGTGTCGCGCCGGTTCACCGACTTGATGGATAACTGACAGGTGAATCCATATTTCATTCCCTGGGGAGGCTTATCTAGACGTCGCCAGGAGTGGGAAAGGGCTCTAGGATCCTCTCAGCTGGACGTTCTTCAATATGACAGGGCATATTTTTATATGCTTTTCAGCGCGAGCTTTTTCGCATTACTACAGGGTGCTTCAAAAGCGTCTCTCGCATTGTGGGATACATGAAACCATCTATTGATTGACTGGATTTGCCCACTTTGTGCTAATCGGAACTGGACCAAAAGTTTAAGGCGAGATCCGAACCATGTGCTTGCAGGGTCATCCCATATCAAATCAACCAACATATATATATTTTTTTAACCTTTAGGATTCAGATTTTTTGTTTGTTCATTGTACCTATCAAGAGTACAAGAACTGCCTAATTTCAGATTTCTTGGGCTCTTAGTTTTCAAGTTATTCACTTTCAAAAATCCATAAATTTGACGACATTTTGAAATCTTTCAACAGCTGTAGATCAAAAACTATTTGACCTAGAGAGCTCAAATTGGTGTCATTCTCTTCTGGTTTTAATGAACTTTAATTTGCAATGCAACGTGACTGCAATTTAAATTTTGTAATTCTTCAAAAACTCGTTTTTTAAAAAAAAATCTCAAACACACCGTTTTTAAATTATTATTTTTTAATGTTTTTAAGACATCTTGTCTGACTATTTGTGTGAAAAATTTGATAATGGGACGGCAGTGGGTTCCCATGGATTTTTTTTTGTATTATAATGTGTGTGAAATATGCTAATATTTTCCAAGGGAAACAAACCTGAAAATCATTATTGTTTTGGGAATGAATAATGGTGTAGCGAGTAGATTCAACACAAAATCTCAAATTATAAAGTTAGATAAAAATATTCGTATTTGACACGCTTATCATATCAAAGTGCACGAAATGTTCCTGATGCAGTTAGGTGAATCTAAGCAGGCGAAATAAGATAGAGAAGCAGACCTAAAGATGCACTTTTTCCGGCTACTATTCCTTGTGATGCACTAGCAACTCCGACCCGGTGGTTCAAAAAGAAACAAAAATTGATTATTTAGCTGCGTCAATCTACTCACAGAAAAATACATCAAGTTTGTATTACCGTATATCTCTGAAAGTAAGACGACTCCGAATTCAAGACGGCCCCCCATTTTTTAACAAGGGAATACAGAAAAACTATTTTCAAAACTTACAAATGGTTACGTTATTACAAGTAACTGAAGGACTTGTTACAAGTAATATGTTGTTCAACAACGATCCATTACATATGGGTGTTATCGTAAAATAAAGTCAAGAAGATAGCGTATACGTACCACCTTTGTATAGTACGGTATATCACACTTTACTACGAAGTTTAAAAGTGGAATCTACAAGGTCTCACAACATTTGATAAAAAAAAAAGTTCGCCACAACACACACTACGTGCTATCGCACAACAATGCTCAAAGCGCATGAGAACGTTCAAGGCTAAAGCTGTAGGCGTGGCAGAGGGTAGAGTTAGAGCTTAATGGAAGCTCGTGGTTGTGTCGCCCCAGTCGACAGCAGCTTTTTCAAGCTCAAACTGTTCAATCTGTATTGTAATTATCTGTGTTGTACGAATTAGTGTTGAAATCTTCTCTTTAAAAATGTTAGATTTCTTTCTATAAAGATGTGCTATTGTTAATATCTCAATAGGTAAAGGATTGTTTAACATAATTCTTACAGAGATGCTGAAACTATGATTGTATAAACAACTATGGAGTTACCTTGGTAAAATGTAAACTAATTTCTTGTATGAAAGGGCAATAGCTTTGTAAGCCCGTGGGACATGCTCCTGTTTGCTGAAAGGCTGGATTCAGGGGACGTTGGGGAAATATCTTGCCTCGTTCTTCGGATCGGCTGAAGTATTTGTACTTCATCGGCGGATATTTCACTACCCAACTCTGAGTAAGGTGTTCTCTTGCATCATCAAAACATCAGGGTTATAAACTATGGTACAACTAATAGGTTTAGGCCTACGAGTTGTACCGGGTGAATTGTCTGTTTAAAAGTGTTTGTATATCACCGGAAGTTCAAATAAATCTCCAAGTAAGAGATCTTAATGGTCTTTCATTTCAAACCTACATAGGTAAAAATTAAAAATAAATCCTGCACCACAGACCTCGCAAGGGCTTGGTCCTACTAACCCTAAGAAGCATTTGAGAAGTCCGATAAAAGGGTTGTAACCAGACTAACATAAAGCCCTGAAAGCAGAAGGTGCGTGTCATGGTTCTGTTCAGTAAAGAAAATAAGAACTCCACATCATATGCCGCGAAAGCAAGACAACCCCATACTTCTAGGCACGAAATTGCGGCAAAAAAAAACTTTTCTTGGATTCAGAAATATACGATAATTCATTTCGAGATGTGTGTTCAGCATTATTTATGCACACAGATCGTTTGTCTACGAGGTATTTCCATTAATCTTACTTGTTGGGTCAGATTTATTTCTGATTTCGGAATTTAATTTTTGGGGGAAATTTGACTCTTTATCATGTATTATTTTAGAACAAACATTCCCTTGAAAAATGCACAAAACGTGATTTCAGAAGGGTTTTTATTATGTATTTTTTCCGATATATAATTTCCTTTATCTTTGTAACGTTAAGATGTACATGATTTATCTCTGCAAATGACAGAGTCATCTATGAAATTGTTATGCAACTAGAAGCACCTAACGTGAAAGGTTTTCTAATACCCATTGAAACCACCTGTTTCCGTTTACTCTGTTTACTGTCATTCGTGACAAACGGCCCTTTCAAAGCAGACTGTCACAAAACTGGAAAGAAAAACATTCCCAATGCCAATCGTATCTCAGTGGGCTTTGGCTGGCACTAACAACGGAGCGGGATTCAAACCCGCTCTCGCTTTATCAGTGGGAAGTGAAGCACAATGGATTCAGGCAGCCACTCCACAAAACCTCCGTCTAGCGTAACAAAGCCTTAAAACGGTTGCCATGACAACAGTGTCCTCATATTTTTTCCTTCGCGGGCTCTCTTTTTGTCCGCACGCAAAATCATGCTTGTTTCAGATGGCTGCATTCGAAGACGAATGAATGCACGGCAGATTTATTTTCTTTACTCGAATCGCGATGTTCATAGAGACCATTGCTAATCCGTTGGAAATAATTTAGCCGTAAGTGATATACACGATTAGAAAAATATAATCCCTGAAGATGAATATGTCATGAGGAAGTAATTTTACAGTAATTGATCTGTGATTATAAAATTCAAGAGAAGCTTTTGTAGCAGATATTGAGGTTCACTTAATTCTTATCCTAAATTGAAGTCCCAAGTTTAAGTTCATTTTCAATATTTGGAGTTTCCAGTTGCAATTGAGGACCCTTTAATCCCAAAAGCTCCCAGTTCCAATTGAGGCAAGTTACTCCAGTCGTGCAGAGTACCAGTTCCAATTCAAGAAATTTTATCATATTCTTCAGATATTTCCAATTCAAGAAAGTTACTCCTCCAGTCCTGCAGAGTACCACTTTCAATTTAAGCAAGATTCCCCAGTCCTGCAGAGTAACACTTTCAATTCAAGCAAGATTCCCCAGTCCTGCAGAGTACCACTTTCAATTCAAGCAAGATTCGCCAGTCCTGCAGAGAACCAGTTCCAATTCAGGCCAGCTTCTCCAATCATGTAGAGATAGAATTTCAATTCCAGTCCTTCCAATCCTAAACATAAACATTGTATTTGAGACTTTAGATCTCGTCACCACTTAAGTTCCCGAGTTTGTGTCCCGACCTGACTGAGCGTTCCTTCATCAATTTCATCTGATCGTCACTCATCGTTGCAATTAGTCAAAAGTGGTAAAAAAGCGACGGAAAATAAACATGCAATTACATTTTAAAAAATCTTCGCATTGTTTAGTTCAATACTTCTACCTCCAGCAGTCACTAAAATTGTTTATTGCAGAAAGACCTAAACAAAGAAATATTTATGTTCACTACTGAAAGTGTCATGTGTGTTAAGTGTGCATAATATCTGAATCGATATTCAATTGTTTGTAAAGTTGTTATTGAAAAAATTGGGAGTTCAGCCATCTTAGAAATGGTTATAAGTTTAGTATTAAATCGTTATTTTGTATCCTCGTTTTTATCTTTATACTGTGAAGTACCTACGTGTGCAAATCAATTAACCTCTGCGTGAGAATACACATGGCGACTAGGACGGAATCAGATCTAACAATATGCAGCACGCTTTTTATCGTGGCACATTTCTAAGCACAGTTTTTACACTTAGGCAACCCTACTAGGAAAATGACTGAACCCTCTTGTCCAGTAATGTTGATCCTGCTTTTATGGCCTCTCCTCCTACCCCCCCCCCATTTTCTCCCGTTCCCCCTTCATTTACCAACCCTCCCTTTTCAACCTATTATCGCGGAACATCCCTAATTTCTTCTCTCCCCTTCCCGACCCTCTGACAGCGCGTTGCTAATGTTTCCCCTCTTAATATCTTGCTCTGAATCCTCCGATCCTAAGATCCAGCTGATATCAGCATCTTTCATCCTTGGGCTTTTAGACTTTGTGTAGTGGAGCGTTTCGGGAACACACTCTTCCTTCCAGATTCGTAGATATGAAAGAAATTCTCTGGAAACGTACCTCAGAGCAAATGAATAACAGCGATGATTTGGCAAAATTTGGATAAAATGATCCGAAGCGAATTTAGTGTCCTTTGTTTGTCTTGAAATATTTTGTTATGAAGTATCGCCAAAACTAGAAAATATTGTTTGCAAATTTCGCTTCATAGCTTGATTACAGCTTGCAAAATTGTAATTGTGTAAAAATGTCTTCAAAGTTTTGGTGCTGAAAATTCCGTTAGTTTCTATCTCTATCAATCTCCGTGTATGTGCGTGCGCGCGCGCGTGTGTGTGTGTGTCTCTCTCTTTCGTTCTCTCAGTCTTGTCTGCCTTTACTTCACTTCACACTATATCTGTCCGTCTGCTGAAGGATACTCTCATAGTAACATGAAGCAGAGACTAGAGAATTAAACAAGTGAAAGAAATGTTAGAGTAATTTTTAAATATTAATCCTTCCTTATTTTCAGTGTTACTATACTAGCAGTAAATCTGATTGCATAGAAATTATGTTCTCTTTTTGAAATAATAAAAACGCAACACGGCTGTCTTCCAAATTAGTCATGCCTTACCAACCCCTTGAGAAGCCGCGGTAGCTCAGTCGTTTGGGCATCTGACTACCATGCGAGAGACCCGAGGTCGATCCCCGGCGGGGAAGTACTGGGACTTTCTCAACCTGTTCAAGCGGATCCGGTGCCTACCCAACGTCGTATAAAGTGGGTACCTGGAGGTAACTCTGGGGGGGAAAGGCGACCAGGGCTTGGTGCTGATCACATCACCCCCAGCTCGGCTGAGATCAAGACAGTGTGGAGCCCTAACCCCAAACCCCCTATACGGCTTCATGGCGTGGTGCAAAGCACAGGGGAGCACTTTATTTTACCAACCTGTTATTACGGATCGCAGTCGGTTGGACGTCGTGTACTTTGATCTTTGTAGAGTTTTGATCTAGTGGATCACCATTACTTAATACATAAATTAGATAATAGATTTAACATACCATGATTCAAGTTAAAAATAATAAAATATTATCTAAGAAACAGGCAACAACGTGTTATACTTCCTGGAATTTATTCTAACTGGCTTCCTGTTATATCCGGAAGCTGCAGAAAAGAGTTCTTTCTTTTGAATAAATACTATATAGTCTACTGTTTTAGTATTATTTCCTCCCAGTTTATATTTGCTTCTCTCATACTCTAAATATCGTTCAATAACTAAAAATGATATTGATTATTTGCTATTTTCGTTTAGGAGTTGTTCTTTTTTTACTTCAGTATTTGCATAAGAATTTTAGACACATGCGTTTTGTGTACTTACATTTGTAGTTTAGTCGTTAAACATCTCGGAAATCAAATGCACAAATTAAAGATCTTAATTGTAATTAAGCGTCGTATTAAGTTTTGCACCATAATCATTTAGACAACAATATAGCAAACATCGCAGATACTACCCCATCTATACAGATCTTAGATTGTGAATTAAACGTTATTTATAATTGTAATATATGGGTTCAGCTGAGTAATTTTTCTTTTTCTTATAGGTATATAAAAAGTCTAATTGTCCAACATACAAAGAGAAATTTCTATTTGGCCTGGAACTGAACGAATTCGCAAGAAGAGCCCTCATGTTCTACGTGTATGCCAGCGATAAGTATTCCAACACGCTGATTGGTGAAGCGGAAATCAAACTGAGTGACGTCAACGTCAGGCAGCCAGTGACAACGTGGCTCACGCTCACAGACACGGGACAGGTAAGCTCTTTCTTCTGAAAAAATTTCCACGTTTCACGAATTTTGTGTCAGCTTGATCGATTCTGAAGTGAATTTATTGTTTCGTAGCACTCTGTCGAAGTTTAAAAAAGAGAACGTTAGGATAATATAACTGGTGTTGACGCAATCAGATTTGCACAGGAGATCTGTGAAGTGTTTTAATTCCGGTAATATTTTTTTGGAGCAGTGAATAAAAATTATATGTACTGAACCATGATTAAGTTAGATGCACAAATCTCCCCCTCTGTTGATATCAAAATAAATTACTATCGGGAAACAAACCAGAAATAAAATTAATACGTTTTGTTACAAATTCGACAGAACATTAGAGAAATGCAAAAAAGCAACTACTTTATATTTTTATGTAGTTTTCTGAAAGTTAAAATAATGGCGACGACGATGACTGGTTGAAACTGATGAAAGAGCGTATTTCAAGGAAGAGGGTTATCGTGGGTTTGAATCCTGTAGATTACCAATCAATCCATAAAACAACAATTCAATTCCTAGAAGAACGTTGTTATTTATTAATGCACTGTACTGGTACAGTACTCGCATATTGAACGTCTTAATTAATGTTTCAGTTTTTCCTCAGCATCAACATTGGGCGAATAAACATGTTAAATATGTACTGCTGAAGTTAAAATAGTTAATAGAAGAGGGAAGGATAATAGAAGAGGGAAGGATAATATAAGAGGGAAGAATAATAGAAGAGGTAAAAGAGAAAGAAAATAGGGCATAAGTGGATCTTAGCAGTTATTAGGACAACCCATCTAAAATCATTACATCCTTCTTTGAGCCTAACGGAAAGAAATTCTCTCTCAATACCAAGCTTTCTGCAAGTTTTGGTTAATCGCGACGACTAAGTTGATTGCTGATTGGTTAAAATTGACAAGAAGACACTCGCAAAGGAACACCCATGCCCAGGCCAGGATTCGAAACATGACCCTAAGGTAGCGAGACCGTAAGTAGAACACTCAACGTGTTTTCACCGAGGTGGCATGTAATCTCTCGACACCATTGTATGCCTAACTTTTTGTCAAGCTCGGAGCATCCACATCACAAGATTGAAACAACCATAATTTAATAGCTGTAAAGTACTTAATGAAATCTAATGAGTCACTGAGCGCGACATGCCACTTGAGTTCACTTGAGCTGAAGTCAAGACCCCAGAGAAGCTTGTATTGTGCTGCCTACGAATATTAACGTTAATAACATCGCTAAGAGATCCTGTATGCAAGGGCAAGCTGATATGCCTCCTTGGAGAGCCATCGAGGATTTGCAATTAATAGCATCACACCATACGAAGGGCCTTGATAATTATGCATTACGTTGGGAATTTCCAGGTCTCACATCACGCATTCAAGTACTGTTCTCACATTACTATGGCAATATTTACCATAAGTCTGTGCCTAATTGATGTTCACACCCTGTTAAACACACTTGCCTCTTTGTAAGTGCTTCTGTCTGGTAGAGTTCGTTTAATTTCATAACATCTTCAGCTGACTACGCGAGACTAGCTAGCGAGCCTAACAACAATGCAGAGCGTGAGCAAGACGATTACCGATAGGTGCTGGGCTGAGATGATGCAGCAGCTCGCTTGTTCATTGGATGTGTCGAGAATTGTGACTCGCTCCCAAGATGCAAACGCATAACAGCCAGAGATGTTACGAAAATAATCTTACTTTAGAAGACGTTTTGCAGGGACGGCTAAAGGGCAAAAGGAAGAAGCTGAAGAAAAGATCACGGAGTGATGAGAGCTTGTAGATTATCAAGGTTCTTTAATATGAACTTCTCATTCCTTGTGGTTTGTAATCTGTATTATCTTCAAGATAAACCACTGACTAACTGGATGTACCCTCATAGGCACCAAAGGAAGAATCCAGGAAATAGTCAACTGGCCCTCTTGAAATAGAAAAAAATAGCACTAATATTTATGTCTTTATATGAATTCATTTTTCTTCCTCTAGATTTTAGTATTTTTCTCCATAACTTAGAATTAATATTTAACCTCTTATTCATTATTTTACTCTCTTTTCTCTTTCGTTATCTGTCTCGTTTTCTCCTCTTCCTTTCCTTCTCCCTCAAACTTTTCATTTTCTCCCTCATTCAGTTTCTCCTTCACTTATTAATTTATCTTCCTCTTTCTCGAGTGCCATCTGCTTCCGTGTCTCGTTTTTTCTCTTTCCAGTTGCTTTCTTTCTATCTCTCTTTATTAAGGTTCCTTTACCTCTCTCTCCCCCTTTCTGTCTATTGATGCTTATTTATTTTTCTCCGTCTCTCAAAAGTTTTTGCCTTTCTCTCTCTCCCTCTCTCTCTCTCTCTCTCTCTCTCTTTCTCTCTCTCTTTCTCTCTCTCTTTCTCTCTCTCTCTCTCTTCCCTGTATTTATATTACATTTATATTTTTGTCATTCGTCTTCGATCTCTTGATTACTCCTTTCATCCGAGTGAGTTTCACACATCGTACCAGAGGGGATGGCAAAAGTACAATACCGTTAACCGTATGAAAGGGTGATTAATTTTCCAGCAACAATGACAATATTCCAACCATATCCTAATTTCCTTTCTTTTCTTCTATTTTCAAATATCATTACTGGGCTCGATTTCCAGTTTATGTAATCTAATCTCGGATTTTTTTCCCGAAATTGTCCCTGACGGAAGTGGCTCTGGAGTTCACCCAAACTCTGATCAATTGCTACCCGGTAAAGGCAGCTCCAACGTGGCGCTGAATCACATCGCCTCCAGTATGGCAGAAATCTGGGATGTGTGGGAGCTTACCTCCACACCCTCTTAGCACAGTGCAATAAACAAAGGACAGTTAATTTCTTACACTACAATTCTAGATTAAGACGATTCAAACCCAGGACATCTGGCTTTCTACCGGGTTAAGATAACCATTTCATCAAGAAAAGCAGCTGCACCGCATGTAGTGCACTTCTCATGTAGCATATGTGAGCGCACACAGGGTGCTTCAAAAGTGCGGCACCATAGGACCGAAAAATTGACATCATGGAAAAGTTGTTGGAAAAATGTGGTTTTCAATCTAATGTGCTGGTACAGTAGAATAGGTAAGACAAGAAACTCCTCGCGGCCTCACGCCCAAGCCATACGTAGGGGAAGGACGCACAGAAGCAGGGTTGGCAGTGCATACGGGTCAAATGTCTACGCAGAACGAGAACACAAGAAAACTAAGCAAGACGATCTGAGTGGTATGGTGGTAAACATACAACTGAATGACCGCGTTCTGCTAAGATGGAATCAATTTTGAACATCTTCAAACGGGGTTTGTTAATTTTCACCAAGGAATACAATTCTGGTGTGCGTCAAAGGGGGTGTTGTTTTGAACGAGCCACTGAATGAATCATAATGTCTTTTCGGGAGGAGGAAGAAGTCGCAGGATTTATTTGTACGTTATGGCATGAGGCGTTGTCAACAACAACAACACTGTTTCGTGTCAAATTTGTGGTATTAATCGCCAAAAGATTTTCCAGATTTGAACATTAACCTCCAGCATGTACAACAATTACACGTTGCCCTTTAGACACCGGTGCTTTGACGGCAGCCGCGGTTCCATCCACCCAAGCTTCTTTCTTTGTTGTCGAGCTGTGAAAATAAGTCCGTCAACGTAAACAATGGGTCGTCCTTGTCGACGAAAGATTTTTATGGCTTTGAGGTACGTTGAACGTAAACTTCTTATTTCGTCCTTTTCTATAAGCAATTGTCTATTATTTTCTGCTTTTCCCACTTAAACTCTAGGTCACGTATTATCTTCCGCACACACCAGACACTGCCTTGGAACTCTATTCTTTGTTTCAAAACCCTTCGGATACCTTCCCCGTCCGTAAGGTGAAATTCGTGCACAACACGCCTAACAACACACTTATCGAACTCGTCTATACTTTTGATTTTTCGGCGAGATCGTGTTCTATGGGGCGTATGAAAGTGTTTCTTCAACGTAGTGCATGCTTTACTTTCTATTAGTACAATTCTTCTCACACTGCTGAAGGAAACACCACATGCGCGAGCCACCCTCCTTTGCAATTGGTTTTCGGACATAGGAACTCCCACCTGGTCTTTCATAAATGCATTGACATTATATACAATTTCTCGCCCTTGGCTGTGGATTACTTTCCGTCCACCGAGTTTACTTGCTTTCTCTGAACTGCAAGCTTCCATGCTAGCAAGTACACTGCACACAAAACAAACACACACTTTAAATGAAGACAGGCAAGTCGATCGCATTGTTTCTCGGTGCTCACACAACATTAAGACGTTCGGCAACCCTGCCTGTGTGCACGATAGGGGAAGTTCGCGCATGCGCTTGCCGCGTTTCCGATCCAGCACATCGGTGGGAGAGTTTCTTGTCTCACCTCTTCTACTGTACATACGAACATCGACGAGAACGAAAAATGCCTCGTTGCCACTAAACACTCATTATCGTAACTAATTCTAATTTATCTTGTTCCGTTATATGCGATAACAACAATACCCCTTTATTTAAGAATTAGACAGCAACAAGGCAATTTACGTTCTCCTTGAGGTTCGAATCAGTGTTCAGCATCAACGGTACATTCTACAGCGTGCGCACAAAAACACTCCCTGGTTTTGAAAGGGTATAACTTTAATACCAAAAGTAGTATTCTACAGAAATGTTCACAGTAGTTGTAAAAACTTATAAAGTTTTCGTGGTGTTCATTGGAATTACAAATGCTCAATGTGCGCGCCACCTGTTACGCGGGAAACATCGAGACGATAATCCAGCTCCAACCACACCTTCTCAAGCGTATCCGGTGTGATGAAGTTGACAGCTGTACTGATGCGTTCCTGAAGATGATTCAAGGTTGTGGGTAGTGAAGGTACATAGACCTGGTCCTTCACGAACCCCCAAAAGGAAAAAGTCACAAACTGTCATATCCGGTGATCGTGGGGGCCACTTGCATAGATTTTGATCATTGGGTCCAGCTCGTCCTACCCAACGGTGTGGGAGGTTGTCATTCAGAAAGCTGCGTACAGATTGATGCCAGTGTGGAGGCGCTCCATCTTGTTGTAGAATGTAGTCACCTCTCTCTGCAGCAAGTTGAGGAATTAACCAGTCACGTAGCATTGTTAAGTAGCTTTCACCTGTGATTGTTGGTCCCTCAAGAAGAACGGACCGTACACTCGACGCTCTGACAGTGCACAAAAAACATTCACCTTGGGTGAGTCACGTTCCACATCAAGAGTGGCATGCGGATGCTCGCTTCCCCAGATCCAAACATTATACCTGTTCACTTTTCCACTCAAGTGGAAGGTCTCCTCATCACTAAAAATGATATTTGCCAGAAAGGTATCATCGTCCTCCATTAAAATGTGGATAGTCTCGCAAAACTCACGTCGCTTTACCTTGTCTTGTGGATATAACATTTGAACCAATTGCAGCCGGTACGGGTGAAAACGCAAAAGCTTCCGTAAAATCTTGCTTACGGTAGTTTGTGGCACCTGCAACTGCCTGCTGGCTTGACGTGTTGATTTTCTGGGACTGCGTACAAAGGCTTCTCGCATACGCTCCACAATTTCCTCAGAGATGGACGGTCGGCCAGAATGTTCTTTTCTTTGATCACAAATGCATCCTCTCTCAACAAATGTTTTATGCCACTGCAGAATGGATTTGTGTGTAGGTGGATCAACATTAAAACTTCCGTTTAAATGCACGCTGCACTCTTACAACACTGCTTGTTTTGGCAAATTCTAACACGCACCAGCTTCTTTGCTGCGGAGTGAACGCCATTTTCGATGTTACTGCCCTCTAGCTACCGAATTCACAACTAGCGATTCTGAAATGAAAGATATTAAAATATTTTGAGTTAACTGAGCTTTGGATATCAATTTTATCAAAATATTCAAGTAACTATTAATTTCTCACGCTGTAAATTGAAAATCCAAGCAGATTAGATAAAACTTTAAAAGCAACCTGTACATGAAGTGGCGTGCCAGCAGTTGTTGATGGGGGATTATGTCTCGCTCTTTTGTAAGAAATGGAACGTTATAGATGAGAGAGAAAATTTAATGATGACTACTAAACGTATCTAATCCCTTCCACTGTTCTTTAGAGAGTGCGCGATACTGCATCCATATACAGCATTTCATTAAAGCGAACACTACGATAAATAGAGATGACACATTTCTTATCTGGAAATTAAGCAAGAGATGGAGGTAGAATACTGCGTCAGCTTGGCTCGGAGGAGGACTGAGCTCCCTACCTCCTACCTCCTACCTAGCTGCACTTGCTCCAAGTGACGTCATATATGGTGTTCATGGAATACCCCGTGCGTAAAAATTCTACCGTGCTTTCGTGCATCACTATTTCAAGCATAAATCACAAAAAAAAATAGATGGTCTTGCGCTTGTGGCAAAGCCAGATGTTCAATTGTTTGTCAACTACATGACAACAGCGTTGCATGTAACAGGTGGATCCAATTTCATTCAGTTGTGACGTCAATCAGAGAACGAACTGGATGTGGAGGAATTTGCACACGAAAATATAACATGGAAAAAATCCTTATGCATATCACAAGGAAACGTTACCTAGACAACGAATTCTACGAAGGGCAATAAAAAAACAAACATAATATCTCCCTTCATTCTGTGTATAATCATTTGGATTAAGGCTGAATCGTGTTTTCCTGTGCACTTCTCTTCCGCCAACACGCCTGTTTTCATGTACTGGAAGAAGAAAAAGAAAAGGGGATACCACGTAACGTTAGGCTAAGAGCCAAAAGAAAGATTACGGAGAAAGGAAAGCAGACAAATTGATTTGGAGGAGCTTTGAAGTAAATCTTTTCACTGCTGGAAAGGGTTTTTCCTCTCGTTTTTCTTGTTTGAACAGAGATGTTTTCTGTTGTTATCGAATTTCTTCGTTACGTGGTTTCTCTGAGGAAAAGGAAAGGATTTGGTTTTCACCAAATGACGTCACTAATTACTGTGGAGCGGATTTATAAAGTAACATCAAAATGCACGGAGGTGGATTAGATACTAAAAGGGGGAATATATTCAATGAAGGAAGTAAATTATGCAACAAAGGATAGCGTTATATAATTTTCTCTTGCTCGCTCTCTTCATCTATATGTTCTGTTCTTCCTTCTCCCCCATTTCTCCTTCGTTCGGTATATGTTCTTCCTTCTTTTCTCCATCTCTCTTTCTGCTCGTCCTACGTTTCTCTACCCTCCTCCTGTTCTTTCTTCTGTTCTTCATTCTTTTCACCAGCTCTCGTTCTGCTCTTCCTACGTTTCTCTCCTCTCCTCCAGTTCTTCGTTCTGTTATTAATTATTTTCTCCATCTCTCGTTCGGCTCTTCCTACGTTTCTCTCCTCTCCTCCTGTTCTTCGTTCTGTTCTTCATTATTTTCTCCATCTCTCGTTCTGCTCTTCCTACGTTTCTCTCCTCTACTCCAGTTCTTCGTTCTGTTCTTCCTTCTTTTCTCCATCTCTCGTTCTGCTCTTCCTACGCTTCTCTCCTCTCCTCCTGTTCTTCGTTCTGTTCTTCCTTCTTTACCCTTCCTCTCTCTGGCTCTCTCGTTGATCTTCCCTCTTTCCCCCAACTTCTCTCTAGCTACCTCAATCTGTTCTTCCTTCTTTTTCCCACCCCTCTCAGACTATCTCGTTCTGATCTTCCTTCTTTTCCCACCCCTCTCAGACTCTCCCGTTCTGATCTTCATTTCTTTCCGCCACTCTCTCTGGCTCTCTCGTTCGGTTATTTTCCCATATCTCTCTCTCTCTGGTGCGATGCCTCTATTTTCCCCTTTTTCCCACTCCCTCTGGCTCTCTCGTTCTGTTCTTCTGTCAACCATTCCCTCTGACACTCTCGTTCTGTTGTTCTTTTCCAATCTCTCTTTGACTCGCTCGTTGTCCTCTTCCTTCTTTTCTTCCCTCATCTTCACTCGGCCTGTTTTTCTATCCCCATTCCCTTCGGTCTGTGCGCGTATGTTTATTTTGCAAAGTCAAATCACAATTCCTGTGCGCGTCTTAAAGACAAACCTAACTCACGTTCACAACACTACTTCTGTTTGTAAATATTGGATTTGAGTGAGTGAGTTTATTTTTCCTCTCGAAACTAAAGACTTGTTTCCTCGCTATACAGTCTTTTGGAATGGCTTGAAAGAACAGAGCTGTAGATTATCCTATTAGGAAATACGAGTACATACAGTTATTTATGTCGCCACGAGCATTCGGATAAAAAGGTACGTTATGATTTTTAGTAAAAGGGTTGATGTTCAGGAAGAAGCTTTTTTGGTCAGTACCTGAAAATGTATTTTTGCGGCATACTAAATTGGGCCTGTTATATGTTCAAAACATCGTTCAAACTGTTAAGAAACAAGTTTTAAAAGCACGAGTAAATGAAGAGGGAAGGTGTGATTAAAAAGTTAACTAGAGGTTACTTGGAAAGAATGAACACCATTAAGGGTGAACGGTTTGAAGATGAAAGAAATTCTCTTCGTTACCAAACTTCCCCTGGAGCTACAACAAACTTCCTCAACATCATCATGGTCTTGGATGATTTGAGTGCTTTTCTCGGAAGAATTAATGGCCAAAGTTTGTTCCAGATTTTCCCGGAGCTCAGAACAATCGCTGATAGTTTGTTTTTTCCCTTGTTCGATAAAACTCTTATCTTAAGTAACAAACCAGTTGAGAAGCAACAAAAGAGTGTGAAGTTGATAGGAGATAAGGTAGCCGACTGGGTGGCCGAGAGCGTTAAATGATCCACTTTCCAAGTTCCCGGGTTCCGAGTTCCGGCCCGAGCTTTGATCTTTGTGACTGCCCTTCAACAATTCCATCATTGTGGCTATTAACCAAAGAAAAGTAGCGGAAGGGAAACGCTATATAACAAAAAGGAATACAAATGAGGTAAAGTAGTAATGTTCTGAGAAGGAAGTTAAAACACTGACAAAAACAAGGTAAGCAAAGAGAATGTACTTTCTGTATGTCGTGGAAGATAATAACTAGATAGAAAGTAATTTTATTACGTGCAAGAACTCAAAGGTGGAAGAAATATTTTTAGGTGGACTATACATACATTTTTTCTCTCGCACATTCTGTATCTTTACATTTTTCTTTATTCTTTCTGTTTCACTCTTTTTTTATCTTCCATTTTCTTTTAGTGCCTTTTCTCTATACATTACCCTTCTACTCCATTTCCCTCCTTTTTAATCTTTCATTACATCTTTTATCATATCTTCTCCTCCAGCATCTCACTTTTTCACTCTTTTCATATCCTTTTTCAATTATTTTACCCTATTTCTTTGTATTCCTTTTTCCTCCATAATTTTCTGTAGCTTCTAGTCCAAGCTGTCTCTCCTTATCCACTCCAATTTTTCCAGCTTTCTCTTTCTCCCACGCTTTCTTTAATTTCCCCCCCTCTCTTTTCATCTGTTTTTGTGTGTGTGTGGTTGGAAGTGAATCTATCTTCACTATAAAAATATAATTAACATCGTTTGAAAAATCTCTCGCGTAGCCTGCGCATTATTTTCCGTTGACCCAAAGCTCAATCCTGCCCACCCGCAGACCACGCCAGCGATACAAGATTCAAGTTCGAAAGGGTAACCCATTTTTCAACAGACCCTCATACCAGCGAAACGATATATTCGTGCATTTACTCAAAAGTTCTTTGCCGACCCAGTAACAGCAAAGTATCCGGCCAGGTGAATCCTAAAGGGAAACGAAATACGCGGCCGCCGACAATCAATATTGCGAGGCAGAAGATAAACAACGGATACCCACCCAGGCGTGTCCTGGTCTCCTCCATTTCCATAATTTCGGTTTTGTTTCCTCCTGCAGCAAGAACTCGTCTCTCCAACCGCCCACAGAAAGCAGCAAGATTCAATTAATTCTTCCCGACTCTCTTTATCTTTTCTCCTACAGGAAGTTCGGCAAAACGAACAGGTATAACTTCTTAACTGGATTTTCGTTGGCGGTTTAATTGTCAACATGGCCGTCTTGTAAACGTAGATGATGAGAAAGCACAGCCAACTGTTTCTTTTTGTAATAGACTACTGTTTCTCTGCGGAAGTATTGACGCGAGACGGCTCCAGCAATGAACACGTGAGAGGGGATGGGATTGCGTGGAGGAGAAAGTGACTCAATTGACCAGCCTTCGTAACAGCGAGTACTGCTTTCTGCACACTCGATTTCCCCCTCCTATTATCTGCCGCTATGCGCGGCCTTCCTCCAGAGATAATCGGAACAGAGTAGAACTAGTTCAAGTCCTCGCGCATCTCGTTCCGAAACACCTGAGAAGCGCTGTTGTAACTTTTATCTCCTGTGCTTGGACATCCATTTACAGTGGCGCAACCACATGAGGGGCAGGGGGAGAATTGCCCCACAACCTTCGACGGAATTCAATTCAAGGGGGGGGGGCAAACATTGAATGCCAAGGGTACCTGCAGGGGGTGCACAGAGGAGCAATTGCCCCCTTAGATTTCAAATTTTATGGATATTAAAATACATTTCGCAAATTTTTCTTGCTCGCTTCTCTAGCAAAACCTGCTTATCCCTGTATCGCCAGGTTCAGAGCTTTAGCTAAAAGGTCGCCGGGAGTCGGCCATGGATGACGAGCGATCTAAATTTTAAAAAAGTTGTAAAAGAGAGAATGCCATGGCGTCCAGTGAAATTATTTGTGCCCTATTATTTCAATTGCAAAAATTGGATCTAGAAATATTCTTGCTCGCTTCGCTCGCACTATATTTATTTTCTACAATGTAATGTATTCAAATAATGTGTGTTGTATATATGTATGTATTGAATAAAGTTTGAATACGTACACAATTAATGTTAGCATGTTGCATATGTATTTTCTTATTTTATGTTGCTCCATGTTGCATATGTGTAAAACAGAGTTGTAAATGAAAGTTATACATGTTATACGTACAAAAAGAATTGTATTCGGAATGCATTTATCATTCATTTTCTGCCATTCAAAAATATAGTTTGTGTGCTTGTTTTCCATTATTAGCTAATATGAAATTGACGGTGTTTATAAAAATATTTTAAATAGTTTGTTCCAAGCAAATGCTTTAGTACCGACTTCTACTCCCTCTTTGCGTAATTTATGAGGACAATAATATTGTTGTTGTTATTATTATTATTAATAATAATAATAATAATAATAATATTATTATTAATAATATTATTATTATTATTATTATTATTACATTGATCCTGGTACTTGCCCCCTCCCCCCAGACAAAAATTCGTGGTTGCCCCTCTGTTCATTCATTAAGTGCGACGACGTTACACACCAAGGTCTCCACATTGTATACAAAAAATAGCACAACACAATTACACAACGTAGCAAAGATAACCACAATCTCACGTTATGAAATCTCTAAAGAATTGGCCACATCTCATATACTCCACGTGGACTTGACAAGTTCTGTCAGTTCGCAAAACGGACGCTATTGGTGGGATAGGTTTGAGGGGAGGATATACTCGGTTCCACGTGAACGTGACGTATAGTTCAGAGGGAAACCGATCTTTCGGAACTTTTAGAAGTAAAGTGGCTTTCGAATCAGGACTTCACCTTTATTAGCGGACAGTCCGAAGGGTCATACTTGTAGTTCTGGCCTCTAAGCAGTAGCGCTAGTGTCGAATGTTAAGTCTGTAGTTCGAGGGCACACTTATCTTGGTGCTAGTATAGTTGAAGTTAACTATTCTCTGTCTTCTGTAAGATAAAAGTCAATGTAAACAGGTGAATGTGTCTGAGAAATTCCATTGGTTGTTTGAATGGCATACGAATATAGTGCATGTGATAAAACGATACTATCCGATACAAGTATAATATTGCAGTTGTGAGGCTTTGTACAGGGTGATTCTTTATGTAGTTTACAACTTCAATAATTTATAATTATTTATTGGAACCACATACAGACTTGGTTTATATGTCATTATGCAGCAAACAACTTCAAGTTTTTTATTAGAAATCTGTTATGGTTCAATGTGTGCATCGTTGGTCATCCTGGACACATCCCAACGAAAGTCAATTTCTTTCCAAACATTAACCAGCATTTCAGGGGTAACATTAGCGATGGCTGTTGTGATGCGATCTTGAAGTTCATGAAGGTTATGAAGTAGGGGAGGGGTGTACACCCTATCTTTCACAAACCCCCACAAAAGAAGTCGAGTGGAGTGCAATCTGGAGACCGTGGCACTTAGCTCTTTCCGCACCAGTGAAAGTCGCCATTTTCAACAATAGACCGGTGGCGCCGCATGTGATCAACTCCGCAACTACACACTACGTGAGTCAAAACTTGAAGTGTTTTGCTGCATAATGACATATAAACCAAGTCTGTATGTGGTTCCAATACATAATTATAATTTATTGAAGTTGTAAACTACATAAAGAATCACCCTGTATTATGAGTTGTACAGTTGAATCAATGTATTCACGGACAAACAATGTGCAGGAAAGGGGCCTTCAGACGGTAAATGGTCTTGTTTACATAGACTTAATTCTCACAGTGGATGGAGAATAGTTATTTTTTTCATTGCTGGTGAGTAAACCATACCAATTTAATCTCAAACAGGTTGTAACTTTGAGTTTTTCATCTTTCACTTGGAAACACGAAATTACTTACCTGGCTGTGTGGCAATACCCGATTGATTTGGGTTCATTTTGCTTCGCTTTTCTGCCACTTTTGGCTAATCGCAAAGTGAGGATGATCAATGATATGAGATGATGATGAGCAATGATTGCATAATGAAATTGATGAATAGCGATCACAATGAACACCCATGGCCAGGGCGGGATCGAGCCCCGAGACCCCTTGCGTCGCAACGCACTATGTGAGCCACGGAGGTCAACGGCAACAGAGCGCCAAATAGCTAGAGGAGAATTTTCGAAATCATTTTTAGAACAAGAAGAGGGATTAACGGTGAAGCAGAGATATACACGGGGGAGAGAGAGAGAAGGAAGAGCAGAAAAAGAAAGAAAACTAATAAAAAGATATACAGAAGCGAAAGAGGAACAAAAAATTAAATATATGTGGTAATGAGAGAGAGAGACCAAGAAAGAGTTGCGGAAAGTGAGGAAGAAAAAAGAAATAAGAAAGTTACGAACAAGAGAGAAATATAACAAGGTAGAGGTAAAGAAGCAGAGGAAGAGAGTACGACAAAGAGGACAATGAAAAGATATAGAACAGAAAGAGAGAAACAAAGAAATTTAAAGAAAGATAGGGGTACGGGAGAGAGAGAGAGGGAGGGAGAGAGATGAGAGAGAAAAGCAGATAAAGGAAGAAGCAGAGGAGAAAGTCAATGAAACAGAAAACGGATAAAGAAGACAATGTAGAAAAAGTGTTCAGTTTGTTTGCAATGCTATGTTTGATATATACGTAATACAGAGTGTCCGAAAAGTCACGCAACCCGGTGTTTACGACCGTATAACGGAATAGCGAAACGGAATGAGAAGAAACGCTTTCTGCCAAGAGAATGCCCTGTATATTGGGAAAATTTAGAGAGACAAACATATGTAAGAACATGCATGTTTTAATAACAAATAAGCAAAGTGTTGCCAAAGGCGGAAAAAAAATATTTGCAAATCGTGTGTATTGATGCACAGAACTCATTGAGGTAAATTATTGCAACATTTCACAATACCAACGAACAATTTGGATGGCCATCTAATGAATTGGACAGAAAAAGAACTTCGACGAAGTTTCAAAAACATTGCAGAAGGGAATAAATGGGCTGTTCCAAAAATCGATGTTTTCACAATATTACGCAGGACACTGGCAACACTGTTGGTGTCACGTGTCACTAACAGACGTGTTTCACCTCAGGCTATCACACTAAGGCACTTTTAACGACAAAGGAGAAAGTTTGTTATTCTCGAACATATGCAATAAATTACATACACCTTGGAACCTTGAAATGTGGGTACAGAAGAACGTGTATCAATTGTTATGTTTTCTGTGTCTTAGGTGGTTGCTGTTTGCCGCGAACGGCATTCCAGATTGTGTCTACTTATGCTGACGTCGTGTGTGTGTTTTTAAAATGCCATATTCTACACAGGAAAGAGTGTTTATTGTTGAAGAATATATCCGAACATCGTCATATTCTTGCGTATGTGATGTGCACAAGTCAATTATTTGCACGATTACATTTCGTTCATAAATATTTGAAACTAAAACGCGAAGGTGAAGATACAACTTCTATAGGTCTATATATTAGTGAAATAACTGAGTAATATGCAGTTCACTATTACCTATATTTCCATTTTTGCCAGACACACTACTACATAATGACTATTGATTCTCGTTGCTATATCAACGTTAGAATTCCAAATATCTCGTTTATACAGCGTATAGTGCAATGAATAACATAAAACATAATTAACGTTGTACAAAGTAATAATTATACATTTTTTTAAACGTTAATATAAAGTGATTTTTATAATATGAAATTAATAATTTCAATAAACATATAATTATATTGTGCGGATTCACAGAACCGTCACAACATTCCCCTTCTCCGGGAAAATGAAAACTACGAAACAACGAGGAGGAGTTTTCATTTATAAATCAGTCAGATGTTATCAACATAACTAAAACAAAGTTACAAAGTTACAAATGCACAATATTATCTGACATTCGACAACAACCTGCACATAACAGATTTGTGCCTAACAGGTAATAACAAATCAGATCATAATAGAACATTCAATTGTACAAAATAATAAACAGAATGGTTTCCTTTTTCCAGTATCTACTCTCATAAATTGAATTTTCAGACAAGAGTTGATTCCTCTTTTCTTCCGAACAGTTAAACACTCGAAGATTTGAAAAGTTCACCTTGCCATAATATTGCTGGTTCATTGTGTAAAGAATTGCATTATTGTCCTTAATTTCCTTGACAAGGAATGGCCCAATATACAAGTTGAACAATTTATGAATCTGGCTGTTAATTTTAGAACTAACTTGCCTATTTTTTATCATAACCAAATCTCCTGTTTGAAGTTTGATCGAGTTCAATGCATTCTTAATCTTTCTACTTCTTCTAGATTGTCTAGTCCTGATTTCTGCTAAAAACAATTTGCGTTTCCATGGCAAAGATTTAATTTGTTCTGGCCAGCCGATTTCTTCAAATATTGAGTCCTTCATATCTTCATGTAAGAAAAGTTCACTAGGAGATAATCCGGTAACTGAAGAGCATGAATGATTTAATAACTGAATAATAGAATTTATTTTTGGATACCAAGTGGTGTGATTATCATTGCAGAATAATCGCAGTAACCTAACAATCTCCTTATTGTACCTCTCAATAGGATTAGATTTCGGATTGTATGTAGTGGTAGTAATATGCTTAATTTTCCTTGAATCCATGTAGGCTTTCCACTCATTTGATGTAAATTGGCTTCCACAATCTGATAATAATACATTGCATACAGGGTAATGTTTAAAATATTGTTCTTCAAAACGATTGATAATTTCCCTGGCAGTCGCTTTTCTTAACGGATAAATCATAACAAACTTTGACATAACGTCTACAATTGTGAGGAGATATTCATATGTACGTGATCTTGGTAATTTTCCGATTAAATCAATAGAGAGGAAATCGTGTGGTTTGTGAGAAACGACGTGATATTCATCTCTCCGCAACGGCCGACCTACAATCTTTGTTCGTGCACATTCTAAGCAATCTTTCAGGTAATTTCTAATTGATTTTCTCATGTACGGCCAAAAATATGCTCTTCTACAAGCTGTTAAAACCTTCTGATAACCAAAATGTCCATTTAAATCATGCATTTTGTGCAATACCAAAGGTATAAGCTCACGTGGCACTACAAGTTTACAAATTTCATCTGAATTGGGTTTATAAAACAGAATTTTGTTGTGAAGAAGATACTTTGTAAAGTCTTTATCCGTTGTACTATCTTCCAGGTGAGAAATTATATTATTGCATTTTTCATCTGCTCGTTGAGCTTTTAACCAAATAGAAGTATCATCTTGTGAATCTTCCATAATTACTTGATTGATATATAATTTATCATCAAGTGCAGAATAAGTAGTACAAGGCGGAAATCTGCTCAACGTATCAGCAATATTATTCGAAACTCCTGGAACATGATATAACGTGAAATCAAAACACTGCAGTTTGAGAGCCCATCTCGTAAGACGAGAATTAAGTGATTGTGCAGTTTTAAGCCAAGACAACGACTTATGATCTGAATATAAGTTGAAATCAGTTCCTTTAAGATATATAGCAAATTTCTCCAGAGCAAATAATATAGCTAAACATTCCAATTCGTGTGTACTATATGTAATCTCTGCTCCTCTAAGAGAACGACTGCCGTATTGTATGACACGAATTTCATCATTATCAACTTGCCAAAGTACACTACCTAATCCTTTCTGGCTTGCATCAACAGAAACACAAAACCTCAACTCAAAGTCGGGTTGACTCAATGCTGGTGCTGAAATTAGAGCATTCTTTAATAACAAGAAAGCTTCTTGACACTGAGGTGTCCAATAAAATGGCACATTCTTGCGTAAAAGATAATATAATGGACTAGCGATATCTGAAAATCCCTGTATAAAACGATTTCTCCAATTTGCCAGTCCCAAAAATTTGCGAAGTGACTTTTTGTTTTGAGGAACAGGAAACTGTAGAATAGCTGAGTCTTTATCACGATCGACCTTAATCTCGGAACCAGACACCACATGACCCAAAAACTTAATTTCCGTTTGGAAAAATTTGCATTTGGCAAATTTTATGGACATGTTCGTCTTCTGCAATGTCTGTAGAACATAATCAAGATGTTCAAAATGTTTCTCTATTGTTGGGCTAAATATTAAAATGTCATCCACATATATCATCAGAAATGAATGAGTCTCCGGTCCAAACACCTTATTCATTCTCTCAACAAAAACAGAAACAGCTGATTTTATACCAAATGGCAAGTAACAAAACACGTGCTGTCGTCCTCGATACGAAAAAGCTGTGTACTTATATGAGTCGGGCGTAAGTGGCATTTGAAAATATCCACAGGAGAGATCAATCGAAGAAAAATATCTTGCACCCTTAAAATGTTGAAGTAGCTCGTTTATAGGTTCAACATGGGTAAGTGGTGAAATTACATGTTGGTTTAGGCGACGAAAATCCACCACTGGACGCCACTCACCATTAGATTTTGGGACGATATGTACTGGGTTTAAATAAGGCGAAGACATCTCTTTAATTATTCCCCAGGCCTTCCATTTCTCTAGTTCCTTTTCTAACGCTGCTCTTTTGGCAAACGGTACCGGATATATAGGTGCCTTAATTGGTTCCTTTGTGTCTAGTTCAATTCGATAAGGTTCTACGAATGCAGATCGGGGTCGATCAGAAAACAAACTATGGTATTCTATTATTAGATTCTCAAGCTGAGACTGCTGCTCCGTGTTGAGTGATTCACACGACCGCACCTTCGTTGTGATCTGATCTAGAGAAACGACAAGTAAATTTTCTGCTTCTTTGACTATAGTAACTTCCTGCATCTGGCAGCGATCCCTATCAGTTGTGATTTTGCTAGAATTAAATGGCTGAACCAATTCGGAACCAGTAGACGCCATCAAACTAATTTCGTTTCTTCTAAAATCGAGTACAGCTTTGTATTGCCTTAAAAATGGTATTCCGAGAATTAATTCAGCATGCAGTTGCTTCAATACGAACATCTCCAAAGTAAAATCTTCCGAGTTAATTGAAATACTTATAATCTTCCGACCAGCAACACGAAACTTCTGATGTCCTGCAAACGGCAATAACTTAAGTTGATCCACTGTATCCAGTTTGGCACTCGGAATAATTGATTTTATACTGCACCATAATTCATAACTGACTAAATTACACTGGCTTCCACTGTCGATGACACACTGTATCGTAATACCGCAAACTGTTCCTGTGATCAAAGGTTGATCAGTAATAGGAGTAGGTATACCAGTATCATTTAAAATCCAAGTAGGTTCATCTTCGTACCAATCTAATTGAAAAAATATTGAAAGTGGATAACAATGATCAACTTCAGGTAAAACGGAATTACTTAATACAGCATACTGACAAGTTGTGCCTATATTATCACTACGATATGATTTAGACGGACCCTCCATTATGTTAGTGCGAGCAAACTGGTCCACGTTCACCCGCGACGTTCGTTTAATGTTGCTTCAGGGACAGAAGAAATGAACTGTTTACAAGAAGTTTCTCTTGGATCGAAAGATGGAGCATTTTCATTTAATGGAGTATTCGCCACTGCAGTTGCATTGCAACTGTTTCCCGTTGACAACTGAGAAGACGAATATCCGCAATTGGCACATACACTGCATGGTTGGAATGAGTGGAAATTATTGTTAGAGAACTGAGAGTTAGGACGCAGTGTAAATTGCTGTTGTTCTTGCTCGTTTCTGGCATTGAAACTGTTGCTCATAAATCTACCATTATTGTTGAAGTATCGTGAGCTTTGTGGACTTCTATTTTGCCGGAAATTTTGAGTTCCTGCACCATTACGTCTGTAACGATTATATGGTCTGTTAGTTAGGTTAGGTTTCCCAAAATTATTATTTCTATTAAATATCATCGTCTTCTGGCTGGAGTTTGATTGTTGGTTTTCAGCAACAAACGGAACATCTGTACGTGGAATCTTATTTCTTTTATTTTCATCGCTAGAAGAAACAAAATGAACAGTATCATTAGGTCTTACGTTACGTCTTGAACCTTGATTTCCATTAGGTTCATCATCGTTCACAAACGATGAACTTTTAGCAACACTCTGAACTCTCAGTTTTGCCCTTGCACTATTATTGTCGGTAAAACTTTTAGAATTATTCCCATCATGTCGGAAATTTTTTTCACGTACATTATCATGAACATTAAAACTCTTGTTTGATCTTGAATTCGCTAAATCCAACCTCTTTAGTAACGCAATTACATCATCCATTTTAACTAATCTAGCAGCTAATATTGTTTGTGCAATAGATGTGGGCAACTGATTGATTAAAATATCAATAACTTCTGCATCATTCGGACGATCAACTAAATTATAATATGCTGAATGCGTACGAATAGCAAAAACTTCCATACTACTCGTCGATTTAGGATCATATTTACGACTTCTAAGTTCAGATAATTGAGCCTGAGTTAACGAATAAGACGTGTAGTGATTCAGAAATTCGTCAACAAACTGTTTGTACGATGTAAACGAATCGACATGAGTATTATACCAACCTTCTGCAGGTCCTTGAAAACAATTAGTAATACATTCAAGCCTTTGCATGTCAGGAACTTGCAGTAAGTCTAAGTAGGACGTTAAAGTTTTAATAAACTTACGTGGACTTGATTTTTCAGGATCTCCAGAATATTTAGGAAGAACAGTAAGTTCATTCAATCTTACCAACCGTCGAGGTTCTTGAGTAAGCGAACGCATACAATTGTCAGGATAATCACATCGATGATTCTTCGGATTTGCTGACTTTTGGTTTACTTGCCTCTTTCTTTGCTGACCAGAACCATCAGAATATAAAGAACGGGTTGATTGACATAACTTGTTAGTATTACTAGTTCTCACTCGATTATTACTAGAACGTTTGTGTCTTTGTGAAGCAATGCGATTGTGTTCATCATCAGAAACATCACACGCTGAAGAATCAGATGATTTAGAAGAGGTTAGGTTCCGTGCAGGAATACCAGGTTGACAGTTACTATTCACATGAGAACTGTAAACTTGTACAGGATTACTTGATTCAACATTAGTCGAAATATTAGATGTTAACTTAGTAATATTTTCCTCACATGCTTCCACGCGCTTAGTTCTTTCGTCCTTGCTCACAACGACTTCAAGTCTTTGAACTTGCAGAGACAACCCTGAAACATTGTTCTGGCATTCTGTAATCTGATCAGTCAATCCAGCAAGTTTATCAGAATTCTCTGTACAAGTAGTGTTGACTTCCTCGATTTTCTCTGTTAGTCCTTGCACTTCTCTTTCCATTTCCTGATGTAATGAACGTGTTGCTAATTTGCAGGACTCGGCAACTTCAGCTAATTCCTTTCGTAACGATGTACTCAATTCGTGGAAGTCAAGCTTGAGTAGTTGCTGTGAATTTTGAATTTCCTGTTGAGATTCCCTGATTTTTATAAACTCAAGCTGATGAGACTCTTGAGTTTGCCTCATTTTTGTAAACTCAAGCTGTTGAGACTCTTGAGTTTGCCTCATGTTTGTAAACTCAACCTGTTGAGACTCTTGAGTTTGCCTCATTTTTGTAAACTCAAGCTGTTGAGACTCCTGAGTTTGCCTCATAGAATCTTGAGTTTGCCTCATTTTTGTAAACTCAAGCTGTTGAGACTCCTGAGTTTCCCTAATTTTTGTAAATTCCATATGTTGTGACTCACTGATTTTTCTTAACTCTGCCAGCAGATCAAACATTTGAAAAGGAACATTACTTTGCCCCGTTGACGTCTCTGCCAACACAGAAGGACGAATGTCAATTTCTTGAACATTTTCTTGACTTCTTTTCCATTCCACGAAAGCTTCAATACTGAACGGATCATAAGAAGGATCACAATCTGTACAGAAATAATTTTCATTTAACTGGTATAATTCCCAATGCTTATCGGACAAACCCAAACATTGTAAATGATACCAATGGCCACTATTTTCACAAGCTACCAACCTTTCCTTATCGGGGTCTTTGCAGCACTTCACCATATTCATGGCACCATTCTTATTTTGTGATTCATCAGGTTCATCACCACAATTGATAGATCTAGCTGTAAGACTTGTTTTGGATCTCAGATTATAAGGATTACTTGATGCGCACATAATATAAATTTATGTACAAACTAGACTCACGAGAACAATGGTGTAAGTTAACACTTACGCAAAACACATCACTCAAGATCGTGCTGATAACGTTCCACAATACTGGACCACCAATTATACTGTGATGTGCACAAGTCAATTATTTGCACGATTACATTTCGTTCATAAATATTTGAAACTAAAACGCGAAGGTGAAGATACAACTTCTATAGGTCTATATATTAGTGAAATAACTGAGTAATATGCAGTTCACTATTACCTATATTTCCATTTTTGCCAGACACACTACTACATAATGACTATTGATTCTCGTTGCTATATCAACGTTAGAATTCCAAATATCTCGTTTATACAGCGTATAGTGCAATGAATAACATAAAACATAATTAACGTTGTACAAAGTAATAATTATACATTTTTTTAAACGTTAATATAAAGTGATTTTTATAATATGAAATTAATAATTTCAATAAACATATAATTATATTGTGCGGATTCACAGAACCGTCACAACAGATTGTGTCTACTTATGCTGACGTCGTGTGTGTGTTTTTAAAATGCCATATTCTACACAGGAAAGAGTGTTTATTGTTGAAGAATATATCCGAACATCGTCATATTCTTGCGTAAGAGAAGCATTTAGGGATACCCACATTTCAGGGCTGCAAGGTGTATGTAATTTATTGCATATGTTCAAGAATAACAAACTTTCTCCTTTGTCGTTAAAAGTGCCTTAGTGTGATAGCCTGAGGTGAAACACGTCTGTTAGTGACACGTGACACCAACAGTGTTGCCAGTGTCCTGCGTAATATTGTGAAAACATCGATTTTTGGAACAGCCCATTTATTCCCTTCTGCAATGTTTTTGAAACTTCGTCGAAGTTCTTTTTCTGTCCAATTCATTAGATGGCCATCCAAATTGTTCGTTGGTATTGTGAAATGTTGCAATAATTTACCTCAATGAGTTCTGTGCATCAATACACACGATTTGCAAATATTTTTTTTCCGCCTTTGGCAACACTTTGCTTATTTGTTATTAAAACATGCATGTTCTTACATATGTTTGTCTCTCTAAATTTTCCCAATATACAGGGCATTCTCTTCGCAGAAAGCGTTTCTTCTCATTCCGTTTCGCTATTCCGTTATACGGTCGTAAACATCGGGTTGCGTGACTTTTCGGACACTCTGTATATGCTACGTCTGATTCGTGGGTAAGTTAAGGTAAGGCTTCATGTTATGGGCGCCACTACGCTTCGACCCTGGGGGTACGTACTTAAATGTTATTTACCACGGCTATAGAAATATCTTAATCTCAGGGGATAGGTTCTTTATTCGAGAATTCCAAATAAGAAAGCGTTTATAGCCAAGAGGATATAGTTAAATGCGGATCTATATTCTGAGAACTGTACACAATACAGAGAAAATATATGGCGAAGCTTGTATATACATTGAAATATATATATGCTGATTCCAAATTTAAGTCGGTTATATTCTTCTTATAAATACAGGGCTATTCTAAATGATCTTCCCGATTTCAAAGTTTAATATCTCACGTTTATTTAGTCACAATGACATGCAAATTATTTTAAATGAAAGAAAAACTCAAAAACCTTTTTTACATACATTCGTGTTATGTTCCACGTCACAGGTGCTCAATATGGGTGCCTTTTGTAATTCGGCACACATCAATCCAATAGTCAAATTCTTCCCACACTCTTCCAACATCTCAGAGTCAATGGACGCAACTGCTTCTTGGATGCGTACTCTAAGTTCAGGTAAGTTGTTAGGTAGGGGAGGCTCACACACTTTGTTTTTAACATAACCCCACAAAAAAGTCGCACGAACAGGGTCCAAGGAAGCAGAACCTGATCCTCACGACTAGCTCGTCCTATCCATTGATTTTGTAACCTTCTGTTGAGTTCCCTCCTGACATCCCGGTGCCAATGTGGGGGCAATGTTCAATTATCTGCTTGCACGAACCGTTGATTTTTTGACGAAAGTCGCACGCACTCGATCAACTGTTTCATCACTAACTCCTGGCCGGCCTGTTGATTTCCTCTTGCAGATACACCCACTTTCTTTAAATTGTTTACACCACTTTCGAATTGAATGACCGGTTGGTGGATCTAACCCGAACTTCTTCCTAAAACTTCTTCTTCTTATAAGGCGCTAGAGCTCTTTATGGGCTTTGGCCTGCTCAATTACATCCTTCCATTCTTCTCTACTCAACACACATTTCTTCCAGTTCTGTGTCTTCAGTTTTCTTATGTCATTTCTGACATCGTCTATCCATCTGGTTTTGGGCCTTCCTTGTGATCTTGTAGCAATAGGTCTCCAATTGTAAATTTGTTTCACAATTCTTTCTTCGGGCATTCTTTCAATATGACCCAACCAGCTCAATCTTTGTGTTTTGATAAATCTTCTTATATTCTTACTCTTTATTAATGTTTCAAGCTCTTCGTTTGTTTTTATTCGCCATATATTATTAGATTGTCTCGTTGGGCCATATATTTTCCTTAATATCTTTCTTTCAAATATCATTAGTTTTCGAATTATATCTTCTTTCAGCACCCAGGTTTCACAGCCATATGTAACCACAGGTCTTATTATGGATTTATACAGCTTTAATTTTATTGTTCTGAAAACTAGTTTTGATTGGAATATCCTCTTATTCGCATAAAATGTTATATTTCCAGCTGCAATCCTTTCTTTAATTTCTTCTTCGATTTCATTGTTTCCATTTACTATTGACCCGAGATATTTAAATGGCTGTACCTGCTCTATGTGCATTGTATCTATATCCTCTTTTTGTTGTTGGCTTTTTCTTCTTGTACATCTCATATACTTTGTCTTTTTTTCGTTCACTATTAGTCCATATTTCATTGCCTGTTGCTTTAGTTTCACTAGTGAGTCCACCATTGATTGCTTAGTTCTTGTAGTAATTACTATATCGTCTGCATATGCACAGATCTGTCTTAATCTTGTTGAAATGTTTCCTCTGATTTCCAACTTCTGAATCATTTCATCCATGACTATGCTAAATAAAGTTGCTGATAATGGGTCCCCTTGTTTTACTCCTCTATTTATTGCAAATTTCTGACTAAAATCATTGTTTCCTTTTACTACTGCTGTAGTGTTTTGTAATGTCAACTTTATTAATCTTATTAGTTTGTTTGGGACATTAATTTTCTTTAGACATGTAGGAATTATTTTTCTATTTACTGAGTCAAATGCTTGCATAAAATCTATAAATATGTTATGCAATTCAATATTATATTCATAACATTTTTCATACATTTGTCGCAGTATGAATATATTATCAACTGTAGATCTATTTGGTCTAAATCCCATTTGATATTCACCCAATTTGTTTTCTGTAATTTCAGAGATTCTATTTTGTAGAAGAATTGCAAAGATTTTGTATGCGACATTCAGAAGCGTAATTGGTCTGTAGTTATTACACTGCAACCTGTCTCCTTTTTTAAAGATTGGGCAAATGATACCATGTAGCCATTCTTGTGGCATTTCCTCTTTATTCCATATGTTGAGTATCAAATTATAAATTTTATTCCTTATCATTTATCCTCCGTGTCTTATCAGTTCTGCTGTGATATTATCTGAACCAGGTGACTTATTCATTTTTAAGAATTTTATGATTTTTTTTACCTCCTCATATGTTGGTATTGGAATTTCAGTATCATTTTCCAATTTTTCGGGTATTTCATCTTCAGACGGTAAGTGTTCCCAATTTAATAATTCCTGAAAGTACTCTTTCCAACGGAGTAATACTTTTTCTTTCTCAGATATTACTTCTCCAGATGCATCTTTACATAATGAAGTTGCATGAGTGTAGTTCCTTACATGAGATGTCACAGCCTTAAAAAAAATTTCTTGAATCCTTTCTTCTATGGTATTCCTCAATCTCTTTGATTCTATCATTTATCCATTCTTTTTTCTTATTTCTGCATACATTGTTGGCAATTCTCCTTTTATGCTCATATTCTTCACAATTTGCCCTTGTGTGTCTCTGTAAACATCTTTGTCGTGCAGCATTTTTCTGATTTATTACCATTTTACATTCATTATCCCACCATTCATTCCTTGGTTTACCATCTTGCTTTTGTATTACTTCAGTTGCTGTTTTCAGAATAGCTTCTTTGAGTTGTTTCCAATCTTCATTTATATCTTGGGTATCAATAATGTTTTCCAAATTTTGACTCATTTTTTTCCTATATTGTTTCAGAATTTCTTTACTATGCATATTGCTTTTATTCCATTTTATCTGTTGTCTTGGAATACTTTTTCGTACAGGTATTAATTTCTGTTTGATTACTGCCTTGACCAAAAAATGATCCGAATCACAATTCAGACCCCTCATTGTTTTTACATCCTGCACCATTTCCTTTTTATGTTCGTTTACTAAAACATGGTCAATTTGGTTGGTAGTTTTCCCATCTGGGGACACCCAGGTACCTTTATGTATATTTTTATGTTCATACTGTGTACTCATTACAGTCATATTATTTGCAATAGCATAGTTACATACTAATTCTCCATTATTATTGGTTATCTCATGCAATGTATGTTTACCTGTTACTTCTTTAAATGCATCCTCTTTTCCTATTTTTGCATTTAAATCTCCCAACAGGACTATCAGGTCATGTCTCGGGGTTTTATCTTGCACTACTTGCAGTTCTTCATAAAACTTATCTTTAATGTCATCATCTTTCTCTTCTGTTGGAGCATACACGTTTATAAATGTCACATTACAGAACCTTCCCTTCACTCTAAGTTTAGATATTCTTTCACTACACGGTTCAAATCCTAGTACATGTTTTACCATTTCTCTTTTTACTAGGAATCCAGTTCCATGCTGACCCGTAGTTTCTTTACAACTGTAATACACAGAGTATTTATCTTTCTTGATTTCTCCTTGTCCTTTCCATCTTACTTCCTGTAATGCGACTATCTGCAACTTTGTTGCTAAGACTTGGTCAGCTATTTCTTGCATTTTTCCAGGTTTTAGCATAGTCATGATATTCCATGTTCCTACACAGATTATATCTTTCTTATTCCTTTTCATATGCCTAGGTCGTTTTCCATTAATCCATCCGGCTTTCTGTAATTGAGCTTTTTTAGCGGAAGGTTATTTTTATGAGACCAGGGTGCTGGCCTAGTGCTCAACCCCCATTTCTTTGGAGGACCAGGATTTTCTGTTAGGGTTTACTCCCTTAGCTGATAACATCCAGTTTAGGCGCTGGATACTCGCCTTCACCCTCCTCCGTCTGCTACAGCATCGGCCCGCCGAAGCGGGCCGTATGATCTTTTTTTGCTGCATTGCCCAGGGGTCACGCGGCTAACAGCCTTCGGGGACTTGGAGGTAGGATTTGTTGGTAGTATTGGTAGCTGTTATACCCAATGGCGTTCCTCAGTATTTACAGAGTGTTCATATCAGCATCTGAACACTCCCTGAGACCATACCAACCTTTGACCCCCTTCCTAAAACTTCGTTGGACACAAATAACTGACTGACTATTGTACATGAAATTCCAGGACACAAAATGCTCTCCTGTCTTCGTTTCCAGCCATCTTGATTTACTGTCGCCCTAGCGGCAGAATGCGTACTAAACATCGGCTTTGCCAGACACTAAAAACTTTTTGAGTCTTCCTTTCATTTCAAATAATTTGCATGTCATTGTGACTAAATAAACGTGAGATATTAAACTTTGAAATCGGGAAGATCATTTAGAATAGCCCTGTATATGTATAATTGAAAGGAAATCTTTTCTTCTCACAATTTTGGAAAAAGGCTTCTTCTTTTCTTCCTTCTATTTTGGAAAAAGGCTCCTTCTTCCTTCCTATCTTTGATTTGGGAAAAGCCTTCTTCTTTTTCTATCGTTGATTAGTGAAAAGGCTGCTTCTTCTTTTCTTCTCACAATTTTGGGGATCAGAAAGGAGAGATTCATTTCTGAATTCATTTGCTCACTTATTAACTTTCATAATTGTTTCTTATACGAGCATATTCGTATTTATTTTAATTGGCTATTTACAACATTTTATTCACTCCTTCTATAATTTTTATACTCTTCCTTTATGTATTTTGCATTTACTCTGATATATATAATCACTCTTCTCCGCTCCTAGTTTCTACAATGAACTCTGCTCTTATTTATATGGCATGCTGCCATCTATCGTTGCCCTCGGGAAACAGTTCTTCCTTGCATTTTTCATTGTGTCGTCGGAACTGGCACGTGACATATAATAATGTAATTTCACAGAAATCGAGTTAAAGCGATGGAACATGTATATATCGAAATATCCATGGTCGAATCAAAATCACCTGAATCGAGTTACGATTAAGCATGCGTGCCCCTGTTATTTGGGACATGACTAGACCTCGGATTTTAGATTTTTAACCTATTTCTTTCCTTTGCAGCTGAATATGAAGTAAGAAGTTATGTCAGCGTTTCATTAAAAAACGCAGTGACGTGCGGTGACGTCGACACTTGGGGTAGCAGTCAGTGGCGTGCTCAAGGGGAGGGGGGTTGGTGTGGGTAACCCCCCCTTTAGGGCCAGTATTCCTACAAAAAAGGAGAATGTCAATAACAGGAAAAGATTGCAAAATTATGAATGAGTACTAGAAAAAAGTACACGTAACCCCACCCACATTCGAAAGTAAAAAACTATTTGATTGGACTCTAAGCCAGAGATCCTGGGTTCGAATCTCGGATTGGCCATTTGTGTTCTTTGTGTGTGTTCCTTCATCTATTTTGTTGTACCAAAGGTGGCGGAAAAGCGAAGTAAAATGAACCAAATTGAGCAATCAATCAATGATTTGATTTCATTTTTGTTACTTAGCGTCGCTATTTTGTCACATTTGGTTAATTGCGAAGATACGATGAAATTGATGAAGGGACGAGCACAGGGAACGCCCATGCCTGGGTCGGGGTTCGAACCCGGAAATCCTGGTGTCGTAGCGCGCTATGATAACCAGTCCCCCACGCTTGGTTGATTTGGTGACAAGTAACAAAACACAACACACTTTTTTGTAGTTTCTTCAATGATATTCATTTGACTTTTTGAGTTCTGAGATACATTTTTTATTCCAAATTATTTCATTATTCACTGCAACACATAGGACAAGAATGCGCACTCATCACGGGTTCGAATCCTGGCCTGGATTGTTCATATGAGGTCCCTTAACCAATTTCATCATATTATCACTCAATCCTCATTTTCGCGATAACCAAATGTGGCAGAAAAGCGAAGTAAAATAAACCAAACCAACAACAATATGAACACGCGTTCTCTTGCCCAAATAAATACATCCGTATTTATGACTGTTAGAGACCAAGAGTAGTATATTTAAATAAAACACTACTAAAACGAGAGTCAGATAGAGCCTGAGCATATATTTGTAATTTAATCATTATATATTCCATATTTGTAAAAGAAAAAAAGAAAGAAAGCATAACATCATTGTGTGCATATAACACGTTCCCATTTCATAAATAATAAAACTACATCCCATATTATACATACGCACATATTGTACAACGTGTAAAAGGTTGTGTAAATATAGAGAACATAAGTACTGCAGAAAATTTTACCCTCAGTTCTTTACAGGATTTACAAAAAAATCTATGAGAAACCAATCCCCTATCTGTCCTATAGGAGATAGACTGGGGGACCTGAAAGCCTGGGCTTTCAACCATTGCAGCGGGGGGCGAGGGGACAAGAGAGGTAGAGGTAGAAATCTTCCTTTTCCTTGGGCCGGCCGTTTCTACCTGAAAACTGGTCTGGCGCAAGAAGAGCGAGCTAGGGTATCCAGCCAGCTTTGCCCGCGGAGAACACCGATGGACGAGAGGCGCGTGGAAAAGAAAGTGTTGCGTACGAGCTGTGGTGGCTTTAACAAGACAATAAATATTGTGATTTGAATATAATTCGAGATGTGAGATTGATTGATCTATCTCTGCTAGACTAGCTACTCCTCAGTGCACGTCACTGAAAAAACGCAACAACTGACGAAATTTTATAATGCCTAAATTAAACCTTTTTTTAAATTTTTTAGGTTTTACGAGATTTTTATATATCTCAGAGGCATTTACTCTGTTTGGTACGAAACAATTCAATGATTAGCGTGTTTGAAGCGTGTTTTCGGTCGATTTCCCCTCCCTCCAAGTCTATGTTGTTTTTCAAAGCTTTAAGCAAAACAAAATTTCTGACGCCACTGTATTTGTTAGAAGGGGCAGTTCCCCCTACTTCTTGCCACTGCACTTGGGAGCCTTAATGCAAAACCTTGTCTACTGAGAGAAAGTGAACTGTCCTTGCCCCCCATCCCCATTCCAGTTTTGGCACCCAATCGCGTCTACTGCCTGCACAGTCCAAACTGCAAACTTCTGATCCGTGTGGTCTTGCTTACTTTCACGTCAGTTCGGTCCTTTTGTGGCAATCACGCTTTGCGAAATAACATTTCAGCATTCAAATTTGCACCACTGACTATGTTTCAGTTGAAAGTTAACTAAAAGATAAAGATGAAACAAAATATCTGCTTGTACTTTTTTTTCATGGTTTACCAAAATTCTCGCATAAATCCCAGATCCACCAATAATTCCCAGAATACAAGGTATTCCAAGTGAGTAGCCACTCTGATATTGTGCAGCATAATTAATTTCTCGTACCAACAAGTAACTTTTGCTAACGGCACAGGTATATTAATACAATATTGTGAAAAATTTTGAAAATTATGCATACAAATGGAAATTTGGTTAAAAAATTAACATTTGATTGTTATGTATACCTACTAAAATTTCTTACGGTACTTGAGATTTTTTTAACGATTCTATCTAATCAGCAATTTTCAGGAATTTTTCACCATTTAAGTTTTTTGGATCCTACTTCAGGATTTTCTCGAGCATAATTTTTAGAACCTATTTCAAAATTTTTGGAACATTTTTTATGATTTTTAGAGCCTATTTTAGGAGCCTAAAAAGCCGAGGTCTCTTCATGACGTTATGTATTACGTATGTCTCACACAAAGCAGAGTTATTTTTCGTAAAGGTTTGAAGTTTGGTGACTTGTACACTAAAGAACTAATACTATCGACTCTCGATGGATAGTATAGTTGCTTTAACGTACCTAAATGCTTTCGAGGAAGCCATGCGTCGCTTTTTCTATTCCAGTCTTCCCCTCTCCTCTCTTGGTAGCATTTCTCCAGCCCTAAGTTAGGAAAGCCTGACTTCCTCGTTGAATGTCAATTTGAGAGAGAGCCTTCTGACCAAAATTCAATTAGGGGCACAAAGGGGAGCTGAAATACGCGACTGCATCAGGAGTTCCTTTGTTTTTTTCTCATCCCTTCTGTACTAGAGAAACCTATAGAGCAGTGTTGCCAACTAGTTATGAATAAAATCACAACAATTTTCCAAACGCATTGAAAATTTTCTCGCCAATAAGCAAAATACTTTATAAAGTGTATATAGTTTCAGGTGTGAGGTGTTTTTGGAATAAACTTACGAGTATCAACATTTCTAGTTCGCAGTACAACCTGAATTTTATTTGATTGCTTTATTTTACCTTTAGCTAATCGCGACAAGGATGAGCGATGAAATGATGAAGGGACACTCTCAGAAAACACCTATGTTCATGCTGGGATTCGAACCCGGAACCTCTGGCGTCGTAGCGCCCTGTGATAACAACACCGCCACGGAACCTGTCCGGAACGATATTACAATACCCATGTGGAAATCGTAACTGTGGACGTGGCACATAACAACAGCCAAAAGTAGAGAGTTTTTTAGATGACGCAACGAATTTCATGATGGGTTACATGTAACGTGCTAGAGAGCTGAGAGAGAAAGTATTAGATTTGCGACTTCATTTGCTTTACTTTACTTCGCTTTTTGTGCCACTTCTGGCTAATTTGCGAAGATGGGGATGATCAGTTGATATGATGAAATTGATGAATGGACACTCACAAATATCCATGCCCAGGCCAGGATTCGAACCCGGGACCTCTGGCGTCGTACGGCGATCTGCTAACCACAACGCCACAGGGGCCGGCGGAGAAAGTGATTGACAAGTAATCATTATAACGGACAGGAAACTAATAATCAACTATTACATGTTGAGACACTGTGTGATAGCATCTCTGAAAGTCAAGGAACTGTTAGTGACGTTTTGACTGAAAAAAATTATTTGCTGAACAAGTTGTCATGCATTGTATTATAAGTTTGCTTTCTTTGTGGGCAGATCCAAACAGATGATCCTCCTCGTATTTAAAGAAGTCTAAAATAGTTTCTTTTTTTTTTTGCCTTTAGAGAAAAATCCGTCGAAAAGAATATGGTGGAAATCACTTAGGTTTGCAACACTACTGCCGAGTGGTGCAGCCGACATCGCAAATCAACCGACAGGTTCAATTTCCGAACGTGGTCTGGGGATTTAGTTTCGAGACACACATTTTCCTTTCCTTTGGAAATGTGACCATCCTATTTATTTCTATTGAATTCTTGGGTTATTTTGCCTTTTGATTTACTACTCGAAGCTAACCGCGACCTTGAGAGCAAACCATGTAGCAGTTAGTAGTGGTGCGCGTTAGAAAACCCGCATTACAAACTGTACTGAGAACCGTGCATAAGTATCTACCAAAGCATCGTATAATTTAATAAGAGAGTAGATGACTCTCGGTTTATATTAACACGTTGAGTTTATTACTTCATGCCGGTTGCAGGCGAAAGCCATTAATGCATCTGGTTTAACACGACAATCTCGTTGGTTAGAGTTGATCCTCCTTTAAAGCCCGAGGTTATCCACAGTTTGTGTTGGTGCAACACATATTCAACCGATTCGTGTGTTAACTTCGAGTTTACTCGAGAGTAGATCGACGTATCGTGCATTGGTTCGCAGCTGCACAATTTCCCCAGCAGCGTCCTGGATAACAGGTGCTCAGCTAATTGGTATTGCCGAGTTAAATCGCACCCCATTTGCATGGGGCTTAGAACGACGCACTAACAATCACGCACAGCTTTTGTGTCCAATGCCACCTGTCGGCAGAGTTGTACACTTTGCAGGATAATCGTCATGCTCTACAGCTGCGGGACTATTACTGGGGGGCGTTATTAGATATCTGACCGATGCTCACCGAGCAAGGTTTCCGCTCGTTGACCAGACTAAGCATTTGGGACATTCCATGTCAAATCAACAAGGTCGTCGACGTTACATTTTTTGATTCATTTGAAATTTGGCATACCGAAAGGACCACTTGAGCTAGGAAAACATGCAACTTTGCAGACCCATATCTTTTGTATTTATGAAATTACAGTGTTGCAAACTGTGTGATTTTGACCATTTTTTACAACATCTTGTTAACTTTGAATTGCAATATTTCCATCTATAGAAGTGATTCGGAAGGCGTTGGAAAGGTCTTGAAGGGCTCTTTCACATGAGATATAGCATATGTCTGATAGGGTAAAAAATAAATTGCAGGTGATGTAAAGAAACATTTCGTAGCCATTTTCTCGTAGCATTTTTCAAAAAAATACATGTCACACACACATTAATACTCAATAAATACACAAAATTTAAAAATGGGACGCCAATGGGATCCGGAGTTATGTTAGATTTAGGTTAGGTAAGGGTGTGGTAGGTTAGGCGATGGAGGATAACGGATTTTGATAGACAAATTCCTAATATTCAATAGTAAAAGTCTTAACATAATTCAAATACAATATTGTTTGAATTAATGCATATGGATATGATGTTTAAATTTCCGTTTATTAGAAATACTGGGTTACTCAAAAGTTCTGTTCCATAGGCAACTCCGTTATTAGTGCACATAGCGCGAAATGAAAAGTGGGGAAAGCTGCTGGAAGTAGGCGAGTGCCCAAATTTTCAACGTAGCATGCTTGCACCGTTCAGGATGTACACTGGTACGACCTTAATTGGTATATAAGAAAAAAATATGCTTGGCCCGGAATATTGTATGACATTGGAATATCACACAGTAAAGGGTAACTTAAGATTGATTGATTGATTTGGTGTTTAAGTCCACTTTATGCACAGTAAGGCTAATCGGGACTGGACCTACAGTTTAAAGTGGGATCCGAACCACTATGTGCCTCCACCGAATATCGAACCCGGTACCCCTTGATTACAAGGCAACGGCGCTACCACTGCGCCATCGGGAAGGCCCCGGGTAACTTAAGAATTGATGACGATAATTAATGGCAATGAAAACAATTAATAATAAACGTGACCATGTGACAAGCATTCCCCCTCCCCCTCCAGACCACTAGAAAAGGCTAAACCAGTAGTGTACACGGCTTTCATAAATTGATTGATTGATTGATTTAGTTTATTTTACTTCGCGTTTTGTGCCTCTTGGCTAATATGCGAAGATGGGGATGAGTGATGAAATGATGAAATTGATGAATGGACATTCACAAACAACCAAGCCCGACCGGGATTCGAACCCGGGACCCTTGGCGTCGCAGCGCGATGTGCTAACCACTCGGCCACAGGGTTGGGCGGCTTTCATAAAGAAGAGTGAGTTATTTCTAAAACATTTTATCCAAATTCACATTACCAGTATTTTATTATAGTAGTTTATTACTATTTTATTCAGCCTACGTATAGGGCCGGTGGCAACCCACCATCGTGAGGAAATTGGGAAGCTCCGAGTGAGTGAGCGTAACCTGGTCAAGAAGACCTACAATAACGGCTGGGGGTTCGTCGGGCTGATCACCCGTCGCCCCAACACTGGTCTGAGACCTCCACGTTATAACAGGTGACGGCGGAACAGTGTGGGAGGGAGACCAGCAGTCGGTAGGTAAGCCAAGGCCCTTCAAAGGGCTGTAGCGCTGTGGGTTAGGTTAGTTTATTACTATTATTACTACTAATGTTACTACTTATACCACCAGTACTACTACTAATACTATTAAGTAGTAGAGATATACATAAATATATTAATGAAGGCAATAGAACATTATTACTTTCTAGTCAACGATATGATAAAGTGGAGTCCTCAAAATCGGATCGGCCTGCAAACCGAATCACCCTAAGGTTACGGTCTCCAGCGCTGAACATATGGCGTGGTGATGTATTTTACCATTCTCATTGAGTGACCCCATGCCTCGTGCAGACAGTAGCGGAAGGGTACAGTGTTCACTCTGTATTCATTGTGACAAAGCGATTCGAAACTTACCGTTGACGTGAGCCATTGTCTGTGTTGACTGCTGTGAAATATTTCTTCACTACTTGGTTAAGCTCATAAGGTAAGCATTGTTGTAATAGGTGTTGATGTTTGTGTGTTATAACAAATACGATGTCATTGACTTTTTCATGGTCATTGTAGCTGTTGCTTGTGTAGGCGGAACTTTGCAGTTCGTATACTAATCCTTTAAATCGGATCATAAAAAGTAGTGCAAATCGGATCACCACAAAATAGCACAATACGTAAACAGAATGTATGATTAGATGTTAGGAAACAGGAAAACACTGATTTATATATATAACACACACACACACACACCAACATATATATAAATATCGCACCCTCACCAAAAAAGCACCAACACCAGCACGAAAGAGAAAACTTTGCAGCAGCAAAGTCTAGAAGTTCTGCTAAAATCTAAGTGCAACAGAACATCACATTATAGAAAAAGAGAGACGGCATTTCTTCAACTGATAGCTCCACCAGTTATGATGACGAATCGTTAGAGGAAAGTCAAGGTAACGACAAGTGTGGATTGTGTGAGAGGTTACACTCAGATTTAAATTACAGTTTTATCGGTGATTGGATATCTTGCATGAGGTGCTCGGCGTGGTACCATGAACAATGTGCTGGAGCACAAAGTGAAAAAAAATACATTCATTTGTGGGAAGTGTGTTGTGTAGGAAATAGTGCTTTGTGTAGTGAAAGGTGTTAGTGAAATTTTGGACAAGTATGATTATCACTGGAACTATATTTAAGCTACTACCCTATGATCCGCTTTCAAGGACACGTGATCCAGTTTGCAGGACATTTTTACAAGAAAAAAAATATTTTGTAGTTCCTTCAGTTTTCAATATGTAACTTTATTAATATGCAAATGTAAAAAACAGCGTTCGGTAACATATGTAGCAAAGATGTACCTGTCGGATGCTGTTCAGTTCGTGTCGAAAAAGATGACTACTTTCGATTTTATGTGTGTTTCATTTGAAAGTGATCCGATTTTGAGGACTCCACTCTATACGAGACTTTTTAAGTGAAGAAAAATCCATGAGGACAAACATATATATTAAAATGAATTGAAATAACCATAGTATTTAACCCATACAAAGAGGTAATTACAATCATCAATTCTTAATTTAAATAGAATTGTATAGCATTCTGATGATATACAGTATTTCGGGCCAAGCATGTGGCTTTTTTTTTTTTTACCAATTAGCGTCGTACCAGTGTACATCTGAACTGCGCATGCTACGTTGAAAATTCACACACTTTAGATTGAAACTCGCCTCCTTCCACCAGCTTTCCCCTCTTTTTATTTTTCGCCTTGTGCACTAATAACGGAGTTTCCTATAGAACAGAACTTTTGAGTAACCCAGTATTTCTAATAAAGAAATTTAAACATCATATTCATGTACGTTAATTCAAACAACATTGTATTTGATTTATGTTAGACTTTTATGTCTCATTTTTAAATTTTGTATACTTATTGAGTATTAATGTATGTTTGACATTTAATTTTTTGAAAAAAATAAATAAAAAAAGACCAATTTTTGAGGAAATGGCTACGAAAGGTTTCTTTACATCACCTTCAATTTATTTTTTACCCTATCAGACATATGCTATATCTCATGTGAAAGAGCCCTTCAAGACCTTTCCAACGCCTTCCGAATCACTTCTATAGGTGCCCTGGTTGCCGAAATATTGCAATTCGAAGTTAACAAGATGTTGAAAGAAAAGGTCAAAATCGCACAGTTTGCAACACTGTAATTTCGGAAATACAAAAGATATGGATCTGCAAAGTTGCATATTTTCCTACCTCAAGTGGTTCTTTCGGTATGTCAAATTTCAAATGAATCAAATTATGTGAGGTTGAAAAGTGTCTCTTCACTTGTTGATTTCAAATGGAATGCCCTTTACTTGATTGTATCAGCACTTATTTGTGGTATTAGTGTGTGTGTGTGTGCACATCTTTACACCAAACGTTTCATTAGAAAATTTCTACTGTTAAAAAGTACATCCAAGTTAAAAAGTACCATTGTTACTTCATTTTTTGTCATTCGATCAAGCGGTCACGTTGTAGTCTGTGACCTAGTTTTTTATCAAAGCTGGCACAATTCGCAAAAAACTTTTTGATTAAGAACCGCCCTTCGTTTTTTGGCGTCAGGCTAAATGCATTCGTTATTAGGTTAGGCATGTTACGTTTAGGTCCCTTAACATACATTGGGTGGCGCAGAGAAACGGCAAAATTTCAATTGACGTAAAATGCACGAAAAATCACAGGAAAAAATACATTTAATGATGGATATGCATGTACAGTCTTAGAAAAAAATACCTGGGCCACGGGACGTAGAATTTCGTAACGTCTTAAAGCCTGTTGTTTATGCAACCCAAATAACAAAATATTCGCTTAAGTTTGCCTGGTGATTCCGAGTTCTCGGGAAGGATTGAGCTTTGATAGCATGAGTCACATGACTAGTGCCCCAGCCACAACAAACAGCTGGGTGCTACGATGCCTCCAGAAGAAAATTTCAGGAACTGGTTTCTTGACAAGACCTACTCGTAAAGAAATACTATTCTATCAAGTGATATTAGAGTCATTGTCAAGAGGTTCGCTGAAATTATGGTTCTCATCACAGACCACATGCCACACGTTAATTGTTTAAGTCCAGTTCATGCACTGGACCTACAGATTAAAATGGGATCCGAACCAAATGCCTCTCTATTTGGTATTGAATTCGGAAGCCTTTCATTACATGGCGAAGACGTTACCACTACGACATCAGAGAGGCAATGGAACCCCTTGAGAAAGAGATAAGCGAAAATTGCTACGTGACAAACCATATTTGCCCGTAAATTTTAAAAATAAGACAATATTTTGTACTGACAGTTTCGAACCGTGGGAGAGGCATATATTTTTTTGTACCATCGTCCATTTCACGAGTTTATAATTCTTCCTCACCGACACGAGTAACGCGAGTGGTAGAAGAAAAGCGAAGTAAAATAACTGAAACAGAAATAAAAGGAAAAAGCGAAATAAATTTTATTCATAATATTCTGCAGTCACTTGAGTTGTATTCACGGGATGCTATCTTTAAAGAAAGCCGTGGTCTCTTCCTTGTCTTTTTCGCTTCCTTTGTGCTCTTGCTTCCCCCTGGCACGATTGGTCTAAAACTAATTAATGCGACGTTAATTAAACAATCCAAACAACGAAACAATGCACAATGAACTGCACAAAACAACATTCCAAATGTTTTCGAATCGGAAAACAATTGAGATGCTGTAAAATGACTTAAGATGCAGTAATAAAGTGAGAATTCGGTACCGTAAAATTAAATCGGTAGAGATGTTCGATTTGATTGGATGTTTGTTATTTAGATTTGCTATTCTTTCACTTTTGGCAAATAGCGACGATGAAGATGAGTGATGCTATGATGAAATTGATGAAGGGACACTTACCAAGGACACCCACGCCCAAGTCGAGATTCTAACCAGGGACCCATGGCATCGTAGCGCGCTGTGCTAACCACTCCTCCATGGAGTGGACATTATACCATATTTTGTGTGCTCAATTGGGATCAATCAATGGAATGAATAGGCATATTATATGATTAATAAATTCATATCATAATACCACGTCATATTATTCGGCACGAAGTAACATCAGAGACATTCAATCTTGCATGTTTGCCTTTCAACTAATTCTTTGAATTCAGGTTAATCACAACAATAAGATAAATTATGAAGCAAATGATAGTGAATGTGGGATATTATTACGAATTACCTGACAGAAACAACATTAAGCAGGCTCGGTGGTCAAGCTCATTAAGTGATTGACATTCGATATCGTCGCCAAAGTTCCCGGGTTTGAGTACCGTCCTTGTCGGGGGTGTTTGACTATTTCGTCATCAATTTCATGTAATGGTCACTCGTCCTTATCGTCGCGATCATCGAACAGGGAATAAAAATTATAAAAATAAATACGATGGAAGAGTACTTATTTCATCTCTCACGAAATCTCCTACAAAACCGGAATATATAAAATACATGTATATTCATTCACATACATTTTCGATTTCTATATTTAACTAATCGAGACCGAGAACGGGAGAGCAATTTTCAATTCGACAAACCGAGAGACGGAGAAACTGTCAAGTCTCGTTTCTTCTTGGCACCTCCGTAATCGAGTTGTTCTGTTTGTCATTGGCTTTGTATTGGCAATTATTGCCAGTATTCTTCCCCTGCAGGTAAACCATAACGATGAATTATGATGAAATGAAGCAGATAAAAGGGCAAGAACAAGAAAGTCATGCCTGTCCGGGACTCCAACCCAGAACCTTATGTAACGAGATTTGAAATTCTGGAGAAGGCGTCCGTGTTTCGCTTGGTTTTCTCTTTCCTCTACTTCTCTTATATTATCATACATGTATAATAAAAATGGATCTGATACGATATGTTGCGATTCATAATTGTGCTGGTTAGATGCTACAGATGTGAACTCCAAACTGCAATATTTGTGTTTCGTATGTGGTTGAACATGAAATTTTCTTACACTGTGACAATTTCTTTCTTAGTTTTGGTTTGGTGCACAGATATGCTAATCTGGACTCGACCTTCAGTTTAAAGTGGGATACTAACCACTATGTGCATCCACCGTGTATCAAACCCGGGATCCACTGATTACAAGGCGACGACGTTATCACTACGCCATCGAGGAGGCCCCATGACAAAATGTTATTCACTCGATGTCTACCATAATTTATTTCAGCATTTACATTTTCGATTTCTTCTTCTTTTTTCCTTTTGTTAACTACTCTTATACAACTCTTTTTGCGTCTTCGAATTTCTTCTTGTTTCAGGAAAAAATAATACATGCAGGCTGTATAAAAATCCCCCGTTCAAATAGATAAAACGTTCACTCTCGAGAACTAATTTACATGTTTATCACTAAAGTAACCATTAGGAAGGAAACTATTGAAATGGTAACTGATATAACTGCAGATGAAACAATACTTACAGCCACTAACGAAATATCTATTCTTGTGTAGCCTCACAGACAAGTATATGGTGAGTCATTCACTCATGCTGACTACGGGCGAAGGTCACTCAACTAAAGGGTGGTGGCAAGCAAGCAGGCTTCTGCTCTACCAAAGACGAGGTCACGTGTTCCAGGTATCAATGGCGTACGAAATAAGGAGGAACACAGCTATCTGACGTATGTTTTGGTCCCGTCATTGCACTTTATCGTCGTGGCCTTGAAGTTCCCTCAGGGCACTCCTACGTAAAGGCTTCTCAGCTAGAAGGATAACTTCCCCATTGAGTGGAGGAAAAGTGGGTGCGTATAGAGGTCCTTCAACTTTCGTATTCTTTTTCAATTCAGAACCCGTGCTGTATCGTCGACTTAATCCAATCTATCCGATGTAGGTTTTAGGTTCTGTTTCTGTTCGGTTATTTCACGTTGTCTTCCTGCTTATGTTATTCGCGACGAAGGTTCTGGATTCGATAATCTGGACAATAACGGGATTGTGTTAGTTGCTTGATTTGGTGTCATGTTTTTATTTATGATTTTTTTTCCGGTGGTATGTCAGATAATACGGAATGTCGGATAAGCGAAGGTCGGATAAACGAGACTCTACTGTAGCTTTTAAAAAAAATTATGCTCAGATAGCCTAATCGGAGCTTGTCCTGCAGTTTGAAAAGGGGCCCGAAGCATTCTGCAATATACATTTACATAGAATCTAACCCGTAGCTACTTGTTTAGAAAGTAATATCGTTAGTCACTGCAGCTAAGTTCCTAAAAATAGCCAAATTCTCATTAAACAAGCGCAATACTTGGAAGATAATTTACAAGCAAAGATACGAATCCTGATTCCATGAAAGTGGTCAGGCCAGTAGAAGTTCGAATTATCTGTGGGATATGATCTATCTAATTCCCAACTTTTTTCATTATCCTCATCACCGAAATAAACTTAAGAGGTAGAACAGGAACATACTGTAACCAAAATGGAAGTATTGTAGTAAATAACAATTAGAAAATACACCATGAAGTTCTCAAATGTTCTATTAAAATTTCTCTTCCTGTGTACTTGAAGCTGCAAATAAAGTTCATATTAGTTCTGTGACTTTGTTGAAGTTAAGCTTCTGTGACTATCTTTGCATAATGATTCTAATATTATTCACTTGACATTACAAGTTTCGTGATTTCATGAAGTAATGCTTAAAAAGGTTTGTAACATGTATATGCCTTAGTGGTATTTAAAATGTTACTGTAATTTGGTTATATGTATACTATGTAAACATGGCACGTATACAGAGGAATGGAAGATTCGAAGGAAACATAACTTTAGAACTGTTAAATCCGGCCTAGCCTTTGTCCTCATTAGAGAACGAGTAATGAAGTCTGAATTAAAAGCGAACGGACGTTCTTCATTAGTATCCCCAAAGCATTCGTTAATTGACAAAAGAAGTTCGGATTTCTAGTGCGCAAGTTGCCCTTAATCTATCTCGAGTCCTATTGAGAACCAGACAAGTTCGGTAGATTACATCGGATGTCCAGCGACAAGCTTTTCCCAATTTGCTACAATACGACAAATTTGGGTCTTTCTTCCTGTCTCCTGTTGTTCAAATCGAACATCAGTAATAACTAATGAGTAAGTACAACGAAAACTGATTTATCGATCACAGGTTAAACTGCGAATGTTGCTTGACAATCGGTTACACTGCGATTTTTACAATAGCGGTTGTTTACACACCCAAAAATCGTCTGAGCCCTGTGATCTGTAACAGTTACAGCGGTCACAGATACAACATTTTCAAATAAAAGCAGTGAAAAAACTCCGGAAAAACCAGTGGTAAATGCAAACTCCCCGAAACATGACCCCACGTACCATTTTTTTTAGTGAATATTTCTAAATATACAAAAAATATATGTATTGTGAATGCCAATCCCACAATTCCAGACCCCCCGAAAAAAAATTCTGCGTACGCCAGTGGTAACAGACTGACGACCGCAACGAGTTATTTACGTAATGTTAAGGTTTTCTTGCCTAGTTGCTGCTTGTGATTTCGGTGATGTAAACGATTGTTGTGTTTTGTCATTACGTCTGTTGAAATTACATACATCAACAATGAGATTAATGTTGAATCACTCAAAATTTAAACCAACTGTATTGAAGGCACGAATTAAGCAATCCATACGTTACAGCAGCTTGAAGTAGTAAGTTAAAAGAGATGAATAAAAATATAACAGTTAAATCACAGTTTAGCGTGGAAGTAGCATGTAATTGCCATGGTGTGCGTAGAAAAATGCTTGAGGGTGATTTATGACAGTTCCTAGATTCAAAGCAGGCAAACTGTTTAAAAAATATCAACACTATTTTTCCATAAAACACTGTAAAATCTATAAATCAGAATATTTCAAGGCATCATTTTAAAATTTGGTTGAACTTGGGAACGCAAGGGTAAGAAAGGTTCAAGTTGAAAAGTGTACGAATTTATCTGTAAAATAATGCATCACTTTTATAATGATTTGACAGAAGGTTTAAACCACCCAAAAACCACTAAACACTGTTTTGCCGGTGTTGGAATTGAGGAAAATGAGCATTTATTGGGTGTTGGAAAGAGGAAGGGGAAACTTTTAACCCTTCTCTTCAAATGTTTAGATTGGTAATGATACGTCACAAGCCATACAACATTCTGAAACCTAATAACAATAGTGACAAATGCATTTGTTTAAAGTGCGCGTTTAAGTGTGTGCCCCATTTCTAGGTGGATAATATCTATTATAAAAAAAGGGCCATGTCTTAATGATTAGGTTTCGTTACATTTAAATGTCTGAAGGTTCTTTTCCCTGGCTTTATTCTTTTCAGCGAGGCACAGAGTTCGGAGAGTTGATGTTTTCTCTCAGTTACCTGCCAACGGCTGAGAGGTTAACGGTGGTGATTGTCAAGGCCAGAAATCTCAAATTTCCTTTCGACAGGGACAATGGTGACCCCTTCATCAAGGTAAGCATTTTCACATTAGCGTATTGTGTTTCTAACTCAAGAATCCTTCTTTGTACTGCAGGATTTACTTTTGCTGCATACTTTATGACAACGAATTTAGAGTTCTCTACACATTCCTTAACATTACATTAATTAGGTCAACATTGTAATGACCGTTAATATTGTAAAAACCGTCGTGATCCTATTTACGGTAGTTGGATGACAGGAAAAATTGATGGTCTTAAACTGTAATTTCTTCAATTAACTTTTTATAGTGTAATCTCTTAGCTTGCTGCTATTTGTTTGCCAACTGCACAATGCATATAGCAATTAATAATGTGTATGCAAATAGGTGAACCGGAAACCATTTTTCAAAATTATTTTGTTTCAGGAACGACGTATTCGGCACCCGTTTGAGCAATACGACTTCTATGATTGAGCTTCTGCATTCAATTTCCCTCCTCTAATTCGCCTCGCACGAAATGCTCGTAAAAGTGCCCATAAGGCCGTGATAGAGGGGAAATGGCGTGGTTGCAAAGTTAGATTAGGCAACGAAATTGTCAAGCACATTTAAGCAACGCTACAACGGGCAAAATAGCAGAAATGGAAACGAACTCGTGTACTAGTCTTACTTAGTACCACTGGAATTCTCTCCTTTATACAGCATTTTTGTCCAAGGTGCAATTCCCTTCTTTACACAGCATTTTTGTCCAAGTTGAGGTTCAACCGATATTACAAGAGACAAATGAAAAATTTAAAAGTAAAAAAAAATCCAGGACAGACTATGGAGCTCAAATTTACATGAGGTATCAACTGTTATTTACAAAACGATCACAAGACTGCAACACTAATCAAGTGAGCTTCAAAACGCCATTTTTGTTGTTTCAAAAATGTAGCCTCCTATCCACATTTACAGCGCGAAGAGGAGTGGTTTCTTGCCCTCTGTCAGCCTAAAACTTACAGAAATTTCTCGGCAAATGATAATTCAATATCTCTGTGCATGCTTACCACACCAGCAAGTTTACTAATGGAGGAGAAAGTTCGGCAATGGCCTCAGTTCGCAGGCAGGTAGGTGGTAAGGCCATTGGAGTGAGTCATAAGACACTGCACGTGGATCCCAAAGACTTATTCTTCTTAAGGTATACAGGCCTAACTCAAAAGTTGAAAATATCGTGCGTCCAATTCCTTGCGAGGACCTCGTTGCCCGTATCAATGTAGCTGCAGCATCGATAGCAGAAACGCCGGGGTTGTTGGGTCGCACTAGACAATCCTTGATTCGCCGTTGTCGCCTCTGCTTGGAAGTACATGGTGGACACTTTGAAAACTGTCTGTGATGAGGTTCCCTTCACATCTCCATTAAGCATACTGTGTACCCTTCAGCGTATGCAACCTATGACAGTTCATTTTTTTCGCGTCCTTTGGGGAATACCTTGCGCCGACATTGCACAACATTGCCGCGTGATTTTTTGACAAGAGCGTACCCAATTTCTTAGTGGACCGCCCAACACCGACGACTTCTCTCCACCCGTTTGCCATTATTCACTTCGGAAAATCATTTTCCCACGTTTTCAAACGTCAATAACTCGGCAACAAAGCCGTTTCCGGAATTTCGTTACATGAACTTTCCACCTTATTTTCACTCGCACAATCACCTCCCAAGCGTTGTAAACGAACTTACGAAACACCCTGTATAGATCAGCAATAGGTCTGCGTTAAAAAAAAACAACTTGTACAACCCTACATACAGAAATTTACTAGAAAAGCAACAAAAACAAATTAAGGTTGTATTTGACTATCCCTTGTAGTTTCTAAGTAGAATTTCCTATTACTTAATGTGATTATTCTAAGTCTTCGTAGTGAAAGTCTAGTTTTCTAACGAATTTTACAAAATGTTAAAATTAGTGTATCAAAATTGCGCTGTACAAATTACACAGTACTACTAAGTTCCATGACTGTACAGCTTAAGGGTTCGTTATGCAAAAGAAGTTATGAAAAGTATTTGCTGATAAGATAACGTAAGTTTTGAATATGGAGGTAGATAATTCAGAAACAAATTTTTAAATTCGGTTTCTCACACAGAACAGTATGCAAATAAATATAATTTTGTCTCAAACTGAGGGGGCAAGGGGGAAACAGTAGGTTTTCTAACAGTCTGCGGTCTACATTAGACCCTCCAGCCAAAGCGACAAAATAAGAAAAATGCATTAATTAGAAATATATTCACAGCGAAAATAAAGTTAGATCTGTTATACTCATGAGTGACGAGGATACGTATTTTTTTTCTTTTCTAAAATATGCAAAAGCTTAAAATAACATGTGCTGCACCAACTTTCGGGTTGTAGTTAATAAAGCTACACGAGTGATATGCCAATTGATATATTGCTTTCTGCATGTAATTTCCTTACTCTTTCGCAGGTGTATTTACTTCAACACGGGAAGAAGGTTCACAAGAAGAAGACGTCGACCAAAAAGGGGGAGAGGAGCCCCATCTTCAACGAGGCCATGATCTTCAGCGTTCCAGCCCACGCTTTGCAGGTAGGAAACTCCTTTTTGATATTTATCCTCTACAGGGAGCACTTGCGGTTTATGTATTGTAAACTAAACAATACGATATCGTACTAGCAACCCGCCTATGGCTTCGCTCGCGTTGTATTATCTTTACATGTTGGCCGCGTTCATTTGTTCGTTCACATAGATCTCCAAGAAACACAATAGCATCGAGATGTATACTACAATGCCATCTGTTGAGAGATTTTGTTCAGAATATAAGTATATTCGTGTTTCTAGGTTCAGGTTTTTAGGCAACGCTTTTACCTATATATCATATGCGACACATGCATGATGACTTCCCTAAAGGCGAAGTAACGTGGTAGCTTAAAGTAACTATCTTGACAACAGCTCTAACAGGCTTTAAAAATGCATACAGTACCTGAACAGATAAAGCTCTAGATCTCATATCAATGTTTCCACTTATTTTAAACAGTTTTTACTTCCTTATAAAGATTTCCAAGCTCACAGATCAAGTGAGATAACTAGAATCACATAGTACAATTGGTTCAATGTGATTTGAATTGCTTTGGAGAAGGATATAATATAGACCAAAGACACCTTTTACGTTTAGCCACCAAAAACGATACTTTGAACGGCATCATCTTGCGTCCAACAAATTATATGAGGAGGTGTACCAGAGGAGCAATCAGGATCAAAGGATTTATGGGAATACTGCACCCCTCGTAAAAATTTGGGCTGTTGCTCATGTACCTGCGTCATTGCGCGCGTGTGTGTTGGTATAGTAAGAGGGGGAGTCCTACATTAATTTAAGAAAGTCCCCTTGTCCAAAACAAGATCAAGTTCGTGCACGGAATCGCAAAGTTCGTTCGCATCCAACATCCAACTGCCCTCAGCCTCTTGCTCCATTACGAATGATTGCTGCGTCTTGCCTGCCCACTTGTTTATCGATTTCCCCGCGAATTACCACCCAGATGCAGGGTCCTCCTTTTCATTGCAAAAGCTTTACGTCACAATGACGTCAATACTTTCCCACTAATTTTCCAGGCACGGATGTCACTCTCCGCGTGTAAGGCGGGGTTGCATAATTGAATTTTCGAAAGAGCACACTTGTTGCACACTTGCTGTTCCTTGCAACAACGGCAGGGCTTGCTTCGAGAAAGGTTAACTGATTCACTCTCCTCACCGCGAGACTTACGACTGTGCATCGAGACATGAACGAGACTTACGTCTATGAATCGAGACATGAACGAAACGTGGGCGAGACTTGCACAAGACGAGAACTTGGCATACACAAAGTAAAGATGAGCTAAGCTGAATCACAAGAAAGCGTCCCAACCGGGTATTGAACTGTGATTTGTAGATTACAAAGAATAAAACGAAGAGAAAAATACAAGATATCAATGCGAGACATTCTACTGCAACATCTAGATTTATTGATTGAGTTCGTGTTTTAAGTCCACTTTATGCACATTAAGGCTAATTGGGACTGGACCTACAGTTTGAAGTGGGATCCACTATGTGCCTCCACCGGGTATCGAACCCAGGACCCCTTGATTACAAGGCGACGACGATACCACTGCACCATCGGGGAGGCTGCAACAACTAGGCAAAGTTTGTATTAATGTACTTCTTCATTTATGTGCTTTTTTTCAGTTTCTGCAAGTTGACGTTAATAACATCAGCACTTTTTAGTTCATCGAAATATGTATCGATTACTATACGACGCACGGTTTTAGAAGCGATATCGGGCGGAGCCACGCAAAGAGTGTGCGTGGCGACCAGCCAATTGCAGTAGTGCAACGTTGTACTGTTAGGAAACAGCAGCGCGCGAGTTAAACGCAGTGTTCTGTATTTTTCTTGCGCGCAAGAAGTTTTTATAAAACTCGCCACTTTAAGGTTCATCATAAGATGGTGCAAGACATTTTGAACCTGACTGTCCAAGTCCCATGAATTTCCGTCGCCTACAGCCGGAGTTATCGTTTCTCGATGAAACACGGGAAACAACACGTCTCTACACACACACACACAATGACCCTTTCGTTTTCCTTCCGTGTTCCGTCTGTTGTCTTTTCGTTGCCACCGTGTTGACCCCGATAAGTTGTTGTGTCTTGGTAAAGCTATGGGTGCCAAATTCGTATGAATATGCACAATGACCTTTCATTGTCTTGTGTGTTCACAAACATTGCGAGTCTGGGGACGTTCATAAACATCCATGCCCTGGTCTGAATTCGAACCCGGGACCCCTGGCGACGTAGCGCGATGTGCAATACAGCCCTTATGCTCGATAGTTGTGCAATAGTGTGTGTGTGTGTTGCATGAGTGTTATTTAATAATGTCGCGCCGGCGCCATTGTGGATTGGTTAGCATATCGCTCTACGACGCCAGGAGTCCCGGGTTCGAATCCTGGCCTGGACATGGATGTTTATGAACGTCCCTTCATCAATTTCATTATATCATCACTCATTCCCATCTTCGCAATTAGCCAAAAGTGACAGAAAAGCAAAGTAAAATAAAGCAAATCAAATTAATAATGTCGATCTCGAAACCTAGTACGTACCAGTAGTACAGGCACCAAGGGTAAATACTCGTATTACGTTCACAAGACTGAAATCTTAGTTTTAAAGCTTTAAGGAATTGGCGTTCGCAAGACGTGCATGCTGAAACAGTGTTTTCTCAGAGTCGAGAACTTACGGCTAAAGCGCGTGGTGTATGTGTGCATACTGTGTTGCGCATTATAAAACAGGGCAAAGTATCTACCACAGAAATCGGCGAATCCCTCTTCAAATCTCCTGGGAAACATGCCAGAAAACAGAAACGAGAGCGATGATGATGACCTTGCAGTTCCTCTACAATAAATACGTACCTTCAAACTTCTATCAGGTACGAGTATCTCTTATGTGCTGCAGTGATATGATATGATCCTGTGTAGAATTCTTCACTGTATATTTCACTGTACTCAAATATCACGTGCATGCATTATACCTATAAAAAGCTGAATATTGGACACAGCGAATTGCGCTTATCTGTGTTTCCCTTCCGCTAGCAGTTGGTTTGGTTACAGCGCCACAGCACTGGCTGCGTATTGGCTGAACTCATGTTCCTTCTAAAAGCGTGCGCCGTATAGTAGTACCGTGCCCAATAGGGGTATATATTCTTATTTTACCACTCAGCTGTTATTTGATATTTTTCTGTATTTGACGTTAGGTTCTCCCCGATGCCGCTGGGGGTACCTTATAATAGATGGGTCTCTGATTCGATACCCTATAGAGGCACATTGTAATTCGGATCCCACTTTAACCTGTAGGTTCAGTGTCGATTAGTCTCTCTGTGCATAACGTGGACGTAAACACAACATGAATGCATTTAACGTTCTTTTTCCTTGGGATAGATAAAGGTATTTTGTAACCAAATAAATTAGACTACGCCTGATTAAGATGGCATTTTAATAAGGATCAACTGTGACTAATTCAGACAAGCAATAAAACTAGTCCAGTAATTGGCAAATGTATATTTTTAACTAATGAGCAATTAGTCGATGGAGGCAATTATTATGCTTAATCAAACGCGAGCAGCCAAGCATTGAAATCATGCTCAAATGCTCTGTTATGAACTCAACTTACTGCCTCGTACACCTTTGGGACAAATTTGTAAGCGCAGAAAGGCCACGACAGTGTTTTTCTGGTACAGCGGGTTTTCTTGAAAGAAGGATAAGTGGAGGGCTCCAGCACATTAGCTGTGTACTTTGCTTTCAGCTTGCTTTCTAACCCTGTTGCCATGGGGGAGGGGGGGGCTTCAGATTTTCCGATGCCCTGCACGTTGAAATTGAGGTCAAGAGATAAAGTACGCGGAGAATTGGTTTGCATTTGGTACGAAGCAACATCTGATATGTTTGGATGTTTGCCAAGAAGAACATTTCGTCCGAACAACCTATTAATATTTACGAACGTTTTAAAGTCCTTACGCATACACGCACACACAGTGACTAAATTGGGTTTCAGCATGAGGTCAGTTTCTGAAAATTCTCTTCTCCTGTCCTCTTTCCCCGTTTTCTTCTTTCCCTCCTTCCCTTTCCTCTCTTGCCTCTTCTTTCCTCTGGTTTCTGCCTCATTTTCTCTCCTCTCTCTCGTCTCATTTTCGCTTTCCTCCTCTCTTTCTCTCGTCTCATTTTCTCCTTTCCTCTCCTCTTTCTAGTCTCACTTTCTCCTTTCCTCTCCTCTCTCTAGTCTCATTTTCTCCTTTCCTCTCCTCTCTCTAGTCTCATTTTCTCCTTTCCTTTCCTCTCTCTCGTTTCATTTTCTCCTTTCCTTTCCTCTCTCTCGTTGCATCTTCTCTTTCATTTTCTCCTTTCCTCTCCTCTCTAGTTTCACTTTCTCCTTTCCTCTCCTCTCTAGTTTAATTTTCTCCTTTCCTCTCCTCTCTAGTTTAATTTTCTCCTTTCCTCTCCTCTCTAGTTTCATTTTCTCCTTTCCTCTCCTCTCTATTTTCATTTTCTCTTTTCCACTCCTAGTTTCATTTTCTCCTTTCCTCTCCTCTCTAGTTTCATTTTCTCCTTTCCTCTCCTCTCTAGTTTCATTTTCTCCTTTCCTCTCCTCTCTATTTTCATTTTCTCTTTTCCTCTCCTCTATTTTCATTTTCTCCTTTCCACTCCTCTCTAGTTTCATTTTCTCCTTTCCTCTCCTCTCTAGTTTCATTTTCTCCTTTCCACTCCTCTCTATTTTCATTTTCTCCTTTCCACTCCTCTCTATTTTCATTTTCTCCTTTCCACTCCTCTCTATTTTCATTTTCTCCTTTCCACTCCTCTCTAGTTTCATTTTCTCCTTTCCTCTCCTCTCTAGTTTCATTTTCTCCTTTCCACTCCTCTCTATTTTCATTTTCTCCTTTCCACTCCTCTCTAGTTTCATTTTCTCCTTTCCACTCCTCTCTAGTTTCATTTTCTCCTTTCCACTCCTCTCTAGTTTCATTTTCTCCTTTCCTCTCCTCTCTAGTTTCATTTTCTCCTTTCCTCTCCTCTCTAGTTTCATTTTCTCCTTTCCTCTCCTCTCTAGTTTCATTTTCTCCTTTCCTCTCCTCTCTAGTTTCATTTTCTCCTTTCCTCTCCTCTCTAGTTTCATTTTCTCCTTTCCTCTCTAGTTTCATTTTCTACTTTCCTTTCCTCTATCTCGTTTCATTTTCTCCTTTCCTTTCCTCTCTCTCGTTTCATCTTCTCCTTTCCTTTCCTCTCCTCTCGTTTCATCTTCTCTTTCATTTTCTCCTTTCCTCTCCTCTCTAGTTTCATTTTCTCCTTTCCTCTCCTCTCTAGTTTCATTTTCTCCTTTCCTCTCCTCCCTATTTTCATTTTCTCTTTTCCTCTCCTCTATTTTCATTTTCTCCTTTCCACTCCTCTCTAGTTTCATTTTCTCCTTTCCTCTCCTCTCTAGTTTCATTTTCTCCTTTCCACTACTCTCTATTTTCATTTTCTCCTTTCCACTACTCTCTATTTTCATTTTCTCCTTTCCACTCCTCTCTAGTTTCATTTTCTCCTTTCCACTCCTCTCCATTTTCATTTTCTCCTTTCCACTCCTCTCTAGTTTCATTTTCTCCTTTCCTCTCCTCTCTAGTTTCATTTTCTCCTTTCCTCTCCTCTCTATTTTCATTTTCTCCTTTCCTCTCCTCTCTATTTTCATTTTCTCCTTTCCTCTCCTCTAATTTCATTTTCTCCCTTCCTCTCCTCTCTAGTTTCATTTTCTCCTATCCCCTAATTTTCTACTTTCTTCTCTCTCGTTTCATTTTCTCCTTTCCCCTTCTCATTTTCTCCTTTCCTCCTCTCTTGCTTCATTTTCCTGTTTTCTCTTTTCCCTTTCTTTCACATCTCTCAATTATTTCATTTCTCTGTTTTGGATTCTCTCTAGTTTCTTACATACTTGCATCTATTCCAACTGCCACATTAACAACGAAGGTGATGGTGCTGCCTCGATCGTCTCTATTCAGCGGTCGACGCGATCTCACCACCCAAGCCTCGGTACAAGTAGTGTTTCTTTCCGAGTAGCTACGTATTCATCAATTAATCTAATACTCATTCACCCTTTAAGTCGGTTTAGCCAAAAGTGGCAGAAAAACAATATAAGCTAAGGAAATTGCGAATCATCAGTAGAAGTCGAGCTCCTAGCACTGTTTTCGCAGCATAGTGTAGGTTAATCAGGGGGGTCGTGCTGAAGTTATCCATCAGATAAAACATGAAACAATTTTAGTACGCACGTGCAACCAATTCACAATCCGTCTTTATAATATGTTATACGTATATCCAACGAGCACCGAACTGACATATGTTCGTGAAAAGTTTACATGTATGCCACCAATGTGCTTCCTCCTGGAGGCAATTGAAAAAGTACGCATATGTATATGTGTGCCACCTTAGCATGAGAGAATTCCTAGCGTGCAATTCCCGACCTGATCCGTCTCAATCATTGGGTTCAAATTCCCTGGGGAGAATTTTGTGACGTCATCTAAAGAATCGGATGCGAAGAAGAGGAAGGATGAGAGAGCTCCACACACACGCACGCCACACACCGGCGGAGAAGTGGAAGAAAGAAGGAAGCTGATATTCGTTTCCAGGGCAACGGCACTCTCATCTCCCTCTCTCGGCTCTTTTCTCTTTCGCCCTGGCAGTGACGTGCGTCTGCTCATCCGGTTATTCCGGTCGCCATGGCAACGGCGGCTGCCAGGTTATTGAGGGCCGGACCGCGACCCAAAGGAGGATCTGATTGAATGTGCACGGTGAAAGATGCACATCGCAAGTAAACTGCAACTTTCTCTTATTTATCTGCGTCTCATGATTCTTGTTCCTTAAGGAAATACAGTTATGGAAACCAGACCCCTCTAGGTTTGTGCAGACCAGACCATGGCCTCCGAGGCTTCTCGAGACCAGGGCAGGTCCTCGCAGACTCGTGGGGACCCAGACCAGTGTGAGAGGTCTCGTCTTCGCTCCGTAATCGCTAGTGTCCACAATAGAATTCTCTCAAAATAGCATGTTTCAGAGGAATTCTGCATCCAGTGTGCGACTTGGGTGGGATATGAATTCATTTCGCTTCATATGCAAGAACGAAACTCAACACAAAGCTTTGAGTGCCATGTTTGGTTAAAAAAATGCGTGCCCACTTTTATATTTCTTTCTTTTTTACACGTATTAATACTTTGATCGCTGAACTGTTGCAGTTTTCCCAGAAAGAGTAAGAAAGAGAAAAGAAAAATTGCAGGCGAGATTGAAGAAAGAGAAAGGAAAGGGGAAGTAAAATGAAAGATTATCAGAAAAAGCGAGAGCGTGCGAGAGATTTTTTTCTCAATCTTACATCTATTGAAAGTATGAGTTCATTTCGGGGGCGTTCCACGAAGATTTTAGGATTTTTGCAGTACCAAATCCTGCTAGCTGGCACGATTTTGCCTCTCCTTTATCAAGGATACGCGAATCTTGGGGGTTTCTCTCAGCACTTATGACAAGTTGACACTAATCTGAGAACTTAATTACTTCATTAACTTGCCTCTCTGACGGACGTCCAGCTTCTTAGTGAATTGATTTGGTTCATTTTCCTTCGCTTTCTGCCACTTTCGGCTAATCGAGAAGATGGGGTGAGTGATATGATGAAGTTGATGAACGGACACTCACAAATAATACCACCATGCCCAGGTCGGGATTCGAACACGAGACCTCTGGTATTGTAGCGCGATGTGCTAATCACTCAGCCACGAACGTCAGAATCTTCTTAATGATTTCCTTGATTGATTGATATGTTGTTCTAAGTCCACTTTATGCACAGTAAAGCTAATCGGGACTGGAACTACAGTTTAACGTACAGAAAAGTGTACGAGAACAGGCATAATAGAGAGGAATCCTGTTCCTCGTCCTGCCTTCATGACTCGCGTGTGCAAACAGCTGGAGGCCATTTTGAAATTCTTGTTACAGCAATGCCTCTACCGCCTCTATATAAAAGTGTTATACGTATCAACAAAATCCAATATTTCACCTACACACCAGAAAAAAATATACACCTACTCAGCACAACGTTATAACATCATGCGAGAACTATCGATATCTTCAAATGCTCTGAAACTACTTACAAAGTAAAAATTTGGTGAACTGAAAGATATGCTACATATCTTGGAAAAATTATATAGTTTATCCGTTCTATCATACACATTTCGAGGTGCCTTGATATCTCAATCCGATAAAGCTACAAACGGTGACGATCTCACAATATAACTAAAGCCAATGCATAGATGGTGACACAATTTGACTGTAGGGCTACTTAGGAGAGTACGATGTGTATTTTATAGGAACAAACACTGCTATTTATGCATTTATTTAGTCTGACGCATTGTGGTTTTCACGGTTTATTTTTATTAACTGAAATGTAGCCGTTTAAGCATTGTAAAATCATTAAATTAAATAAATAAATAAATAATTTACAATAGGGTTCCGTATGTTATGAGATCTGCTCAGTGCCGGAGCGCGTCAAGTCATCGATTTTCTATTTCGCCAATGAAATTCCCAGATTCGAGTCCTGGCTTGGACATGAGTGGTTTCTTGGGAGTGTCCCTTCTTCAATTTAGTCTAATCATACCCCATTAACCGACCTCCGTGGCAGAATTCCTTGTACAGTCCAGACATAATTACATTAATTCAATCAAGAAGACTTAGGTGGACAGGCCATGTGGCACGAATGGGAGAGGAAAAAGGAGCGTACAGGATTCTTGTTAGGAAACATGTTGGTAAGAGACCTGTATGAAGGCCAAAACGAAGATGGAGGGATAACGTTGAGATGAATACAAATTGTGCAGTTCTAAATTATGTAACCTTCTCCACTCACCTGTCTCCTCATCCCTTTTAGGTCCAAATATTTTCCTAAGGATGTTATTTCTGTCGCCTGATTTATTTTTAGCTTTATCTACCCATTATTGTTATTATTATTAACGAGAAGAAATTTTGGTTGTGGAGCATAAAACGTGGAGTGCGGAAGCACTCCTTCGAATGTCACTCCCACTTTGTGCCACTGTTTAGGTTCACCTGTCCGGTCCTTCAAGGTAAGTCAAGCTGGAGAAACCAGTTTGATGAACTTGTGGGTCAACTAAACAATTGCCTATTGCAGTCAAGTACCCATGACCTAATAATCTTCTAATTATTTCTAATGAGTATAATAAATGCAAATTCTGTTGCTAACATGCAACAGTTACTGCACTGCAGGGCAAGACTGCGGCGTCTGGTTTGCAAGATGCCTTCCCCTTTGTTCCTCTCTACCAACGGCTGGGTTGAGTGTTAGCCAACAGAGTTCTGAAGAATGTACTTCTACGGAAACGCTAGAGAAGGCAAACTTTAACGTACAGAGCAAGTAGCTACAGGGAGTGTTTGCATTGCATATTAATGGCATCAAAGAGTTCTTGGTGTGCTGAACTTGCGTGTTGAAGGAAAGTGAAATATGGTACAGAACCAAAGAGTCATTTGGTTTTGCAAGCTTTGTGGTTTATTTACAAGCGGGTTATGAAAGGAGTTAACGGCCCCCTCCAAAAATTATTATTTCTTGCAAGTGAAGAGTCGTAAGAAAAAATATTTGATTTCTGAAAAACTGAAACATATTTTATCGCTTCCTTAAACTTGTTAGTTATCAGTGTGTTAAAATCCATAAATAATCCCCATCCCTCCCGTACTGGATGGGGATGCTGGATGGAACCCTGAACTGCATATTTGCTGGCTAACGAAGCTCAAGTGCACTAGTCAGCACTATCCTCAGTGTGGTTTGTGTTGTGTCGTCCTAATGTGTTTGTCCCTTCATCGTATCACCATTCATCGTCACGATTAGCCGAAGTGGCAGAAAAGTGACGTTAAATAAACTAAATCAATAAAGTGCTGAAACAACAGAGGTAGATTATCCCGATTTTTTTCACAGTATACGAAATTGGAGTCAAGTCGATTCAATGGATGATATTCAACTTGACGTCATCAAAAAATGATGGGAAGAAACAGCACGAAGTCCAGCAATGAGATTTGCGGATTTATAGAAAGTGTATGAGAAGCCTTCTTACAGTAAAAAAAATGCTATATTTTATACGTACATCTTCCTCATATCATCATTATAAGCATACTTTGAATCACATACGCACAATGCTTACCCGGCATGTTTTCAATGCAGGATCTGACCGTTTGCGGAAATGTGGCTGCGAGTGGGATTTCGCGCAATGAATTGTGGGGGAAGTTGTTAGCTGAATATCAGCCATTGTTAATATGTGTGCACAAGAACACTGGTCTGTTCATTATAAATTGCTATATTTTTATTTATTGGGTTAGATGGTATTATCAAACATGACCATATTGGGTAATTCCAGATCTTTTAACTGCTGCAAATTATACGAACTCTATCAAACAAGGATAAATAAAAATATAGGAAAAAAACTATGTCGCATAAGGTACCTGAACCCAATATGGCCTATTTGCTGTTTCCAAGTAGTTACAAGTTTAATTCAACAGATGACCTTAGTATGGCATTTAGACTGTCCGAATGACGTGATTGAACCTGTTAGCTGTACCAATAATGCAGTAACTTGAGGACAAAGAAACGAAATAACTGGACATCGTGATTGTGTTCTCCGTGATCTAATATTGCATACGTAAGTTATTACTTACTGAATCTTCCAAGTGATAAGTGTTTATGTCTCTGTACATATTATGAGAGCTCAAAATTTGTACTTTACAACAATGTACTTAGTTTAGACTTTAATCTAAAGGACTGTTTATAACGAAGGAAAAAAGAACACTATGTAAGGTAGACTCAATATGGCCTACGTAGGAATATATCGTGAAATACATGCGCAAATTTGACATTTGTTACTTTTATGTTCACGTAGAGCGTGAGAGACTCATTAAGGATGCTAAAGGACCTTTCATTTGCCCAGACTGTGATTTGTAATCCATGTCTAGCAACAAATTGTGACACACCACTCCCTTGTTTATTGGTTTGGAAACAATGTTATTTCTTTGTGCAACTCTCTTGTGTCATTATGTAAATAAAATGTAAGTTTATCAATATACTTATCTACCTACAAAAACAACATTGTGGTAGTTTCTTTACAGTTTCCGTTTCATATTTTGATGTGAAAGAACAAAATATATGACTAGGCCATATTGGGTAGGCGGCCTAATATGGCTTAAACGTAACTTTTTAATAAAATCTTACTTGCACTCATGTTGTTATTTGGAATTAGCTCCAATTTTCAGTAAATGTTCAGAAATGTTCCCTCTTTTGGATCTTGCGATTAGTTTTTACCTTTCTGACCTTGCACACCATTAGAAACCATCTGAAACCTTAGGTAGGCCATATTGGGTTCAGGTACTTTACGTTTTTGTTAGTCATAAAAATGTCGTGATAAGTATTTCTAACACCAAACATGCGCTATTTTATTCTAAATCTCTTACCACTTGTCTATAAGTATTGTCTGGTACTATGACTGTGTGCAGACTAAATTTATTACGGCTATAATGTTAAAATGTCCCATCTATTTCCAGACCATTCAACTACGGGTGACAGTAGCAGAAAACACGGGAGAGGCTAGAGCTTATTCTATTGGTCATGTGATAGTTGGATCCCAGGCCTCTGGGAAGGCGTTATCTCATTGGAATCAAATGCTGTCTTCTCTGAGGAAACCAATAGCAATGTGGCACCCTTTGCGAAAATAGTACCCCTTGCACAGGACGAACGTAACATGCCTTGGTAAAAGTTGTCTTGTAATATATGACCCCCTGTCCTCCCTCTGACATGTGGATTTATTTTCAGGAAACGAACGAACGGAGAAGTAAGGATGGAGGAATAATAATAACCTTCCAACGCAGTGCAAATTGTTAAAAAAAACTTCCACAGGTAACCTTAAATATTTCGCTTCGAAGTGAATCATGCCAAAACATGTAAAGCTTTCCCCTCCTTTTGGCTTAAAGTCTTATAATAAAAATGTAACTTCGCTGTTACTCTGTATAATTCTGGATAGAACATCTTGAAGATTTGTCGATCGCAGTGCCATCAAGGAACTGGCTCGAAAATCAAAGGTTGTACAGGCCTACTTACAATGAAGATGGCACTTTTTCCCTGTAGCTGCATGAAAGCAAAGTTACCGGCGATAATCCTTGCCAGTAAAACGCGTAAATAACTCAAATATTCTTGCAGACTTTAAAGGTACTGGTGTTGGAAAAAAAAGACTGTAATTTAAGATTTATTGTTTGTTTGTTTGTATACCTAATACACATATGTATATGAGAGTATGTGTGATTTTTATGTGAGTGTAAGAAAGTGAAGGACCAAAATAGGGTAAATGTATGATGGTGTAATGTGAACAGTAAGAGATTCCGTACAATAATAGATTTATCATTGTAGAAACTTTCGAAGATTGCAAATCCCCAGAACACTTCCTTCCTTCTTCTTCCCATACGAAAAGGCAATTAATATGAATCTGCAGTGCAGCATTGATGAATCAAACGAAGAGAGAGATTGAAATTGTAATAATGTGTCTTCATATCTTGCCTTAAAATCCTCTAAAACATTTTTTTTGTAATAAAGAGTGCATCTAAACCTGATTATAGAAATAAATCATCTATTTCTTCCATTTAATTTTGCAGCTGGAATGTAAAGTGGAATTTGTTCAAGTTTAAGAAAGTATCGTTGAACGAGGCGGTGAGGATTTCAAGACCGAGTCAGGCAGTTTAAATTTTTGACTGTATTGCAACTAAGTAAAGGCGTTTATGTTTAATATATTTTTAGAAATTGGTTAATTTTAGGCTAGGATTTGAATGCCATTTCCAATGTACAAGTAAAAGGTACATGAAGCAGAATGCTATACAAATGATAATTGATATTAAAAATAAAAAGAATGTAAAGCTATATTTCATCATCTGCAATTTATTTTAAGTTCTACCAAAGAGTAATGTTCAATGAATCTACCTTAACGTCTCACAATGCCCAGACCTTTCTTTTTAAATTTATGAAGTAAACAACAAACGCAATTAATCGTGTAGGAGTAACTAAAGCATTATGCCCTGATTATAATTACCATTTTTGATAAGGGAGAAAGATGAATAAACCTTTGTATAATTTAACGAACTGAATGATACGTTTCATTACTTGTTGTAAGTCTAATCGCTAGCCCATATCCACACTCTCAGACGTAGAAAAAGCCAAGGGGAAGACAATAGCATTATGGGAAAAAGAAAAGTGCATATGTACTACTTTTAATACAGCTATTTGTCAATATCTACAACCTTGCAGTCTTTCAATTCCCGATGTTAACTTCGACTTTTACAAGGGGAATCAGGAGGCTACTCATATTTTCCATTTCTGTTCGTTACATATTTTCCTATTATTCTCGCCGTTCCTAGTCTCCCTGACATGAATCTTGCACTTGAAATATTTCAAAACGCTGGAAATGGGGTGATGATAAATGAACATGAACGCTTTCTGTAAAAAGCATTAAAAAAGGAAGAGGTTACTTGAGTGCCTCTCATATGTTCACTGGATCCCCCGGCTCCCGTCATGGCGAGATGAAAATTTTAATGATGATAGATTAACAAGATGTCCGTGGAGACAAATTAAGCCGTGCATATTTTACAGAACCTGTATTTTGATGAAGTGAAGAATCGTGTTTGGAAAGTTTCATGCTGTTTTCTGCCTTCTTTCGATTTCTTAGAATCGTTCAGTGACGGGTTTTATGTTGGGATGTAGAATATTCGAAAATCGTGAAGGTCTCAATTAAAGATTACTTATCTATTTTCTGTATAAAACTACAACATATTGTGAATTATTTTTAGTTCGATGGCATTTAATACATGGAAACCACTGATAGGATGAAATTTAAACAGGTTTTGAACATTCATTAATTACTGTAACCAAGCCAGCCGAGAGAAGTGAAATTATTCGCTTGCGAATATACTATATAGGCAGAACTTTGCAAATAGGCACTGCATTAGGGTCAATAATATCCTCTTAAAGCGACACTTTTCCTGGAAAAAATACATTTTTGTAATTATTGAATGATCTTCGAAGGGAAAACGCACAAAGTTGAAGTATGAAGGAATGGATTGTATTTGATCAATTTACAGGTTCGTCGATCGAAACTACTGACGGAGCAAGTTCTTGCTTTCATGTCCCGACTGATACACACTTCACCAACAATGCACAAAGTTGTACTGGGGAGCCCTCGCGAAGAGAGACTGAAATTATGAGATTGCCGAGGTTTAAAATTTGTTCCGCAACCCCACACTAATTACAGCGGCGGCGAACAAAACTTTTCGCCTCCCGGAATGCAAAAGAATTTCGCCCCGCTTCGACTTCAGTAGGCGAGCTTGCACTTGATTACATATATTTTTCTCAATGCCTCTTCCGCCTCGTCTCGCAAAAGTTGACAATAGACAAGTGTGATTAATAAAGCCACCGAATTCTCTGTGCAACCTATTAGCAAGTTCGATACCAACAGTTATCTCATAAAGTATTGTATTGTATGGGAATGGAAGTGGTGTTTGAGATGCAAACTACGAAGTATTTCTTAGAATTAGGAAAAAACTGACTTTGAAAATATATAAATTGGAGTGACAAGGACAAAAGAACTGAAGGAGGAATGTCTATGACACAATTTGGTAAATTCCTACGTTAACATCACCATCTGGTAATGGTTTCTAAAATCTGCTTCCCTCACTGCCTCATTGAAAATGTTTCAAATACCACACTCATTGCATTTTTTGATAATACGTTTTCGTAGATAATTCAGCAGTAAAAAATCTTTGAAATGGAAGTATACATGGATTTTATATGAACTTTCCCTTACTTTTTAATTATTCTACATTGAATAGAAAACGGGTTAAGTATTCCACATGGACCTAAATTACTGCATAATGAATCTTTCCACGTATCATCTGGCATATATGAAATAAATCGAACTACGAAAAATTAATACCTTGTCATAGAGGTTAACCACGTACGAGATTACATTTCTATAATCAGGTTTACGGTAGAGAGAGAAAAGTAGATATTCCATATTTAGTATTGTTTTGCAACTTCCATCTGCAGCATATCAATTATTAAGTTTATAAGTTTTGTCGAATACTTATCTCCCTGACAGAGTTGTTAAAATATAGATCACTTTGTCACAAGATGAAGACATCACGGCACTATGCAGAACAGAGTGATTTGTTAAAGATTGGTCTGAAGTGTATAATATTTGTATTTTTTAAAAAATATAGAAACCTGTGAGCAGTGTACTGGCCACACTTTTATCAGTGTAAGGATAAGGATAAGCATTTGTATTGTATCATTGTAGAACCATGAATCAGCATGCATAAAGAAGGATGACCAAATTGAATGCATAGTGTTATACAATCTTTCAATGTAGCATATCGACAAAGTGATTAACTTGTAGAATAGATATTTATATTCACTAATTACTTAAGTTCCTCTTTACTTATATACCTACATGTAATTAAATATGTATTTCTTTCTACAAATAACATTCAAACATTTCCAAAAATAAGGAGATATTCTGCTGTACGAGGGAGTTTGTGTTGTTAATATATAGTTATTCACAGAGTGCGCTCCAGTGGTATAAATAGTAATAAACAGTATTGTGTAATTAGAAATTACTAAAACTGAACTTTAGAGACAATTTTTCTGTACATATAAATCAAAGTTTTGGTTTAAAAATAGAAATTCAAACAGACTATGCAAATTATATAAATTAGTTAAGCAAATTTCAATGAAGTAAGGTGACTCACAGAATCAAATTTTCATTCATTGGACACGATATATCTTAAGCCAAACTACAGAATTGCATTTTCAAAAATAAGATATAACAAACAACAATTCCGTGTTAATTAACTAAATAAAACATTTTGGTATTGTAATTGTGGTTTCGTTGTTGCCTGAGAAGAAAAAAGTATAAAGCCATTATAGTTTGTATGAAGTTTTAAAAAAATATATATACGTCCATAATTTTATTCGAGTTAGAAACCCATTGCTAGTTGACAAATTTTAGAAACAAGGAAACTTGTCATCGTTTTCTCCCAATACCATCTTTTGTTCTTATTCCCTCAATATCTTTTTTTTATTTCTGGAAATGTTTGAACTCAAGAAAGGCTGTAATCATGTAGTGAATTTTTTCACACTTGAACAAATTCTTATCCGTGAAATGTAAGACAATAATAGTAATTATGATAACTACGACTAAAAACAAGTCTTTTTAAGGAAGAAAATAGCTTGCCTTCACATTAATAGCGAGATTCCTTTCCTTGTAAAATTACTGAAGTGTGTTATTTATATAACGCCATAGTATTTTTATGACGTGAATTTTGCTGGAATCGGGATAATTTGTAGGTAGTTGATAAATTTCCTATGGATAGAGCATAAGGCGCTCTTGCATACAGTCATGTTTCTAAAACTTTTAAAAAAAGTAAGAACAAAACAAAAACTAGATTGATCAATCAATTATTTTTTTTATTTTGTGTATGTATATGTGCCAAAATGTAGCACCTTACACAAATAATATTCAAGAAATAAAGTTTAACTTCTACTCTCAAAATGCTCACAAAACATTTGTTACACGGCGTAGCTTACTGAGAACTTGTATCTTTCTGCTACATAATTTGATGAAAATTGTTAAAGAGGAAAAGGTGTAATATGGAACCCTGCTGATAATATCGAACCCCTCAATATCTAAAGAACATTCAGCTGCGTTTTAGTGATGAACTTTTTCACTTGTTTAATAGCTTGCTCCATAGGCATAACTCGGGAGTTTATCTTCGGGGAAGTCCAAGTTTGTCGATGCAATATGCAGGGCATATATTGTGGGACTTCATGCCGCTTGTATATGGAACCGGGTTCCATATCGCATACAAGTTTTAGAAAGGCTTCTCGTTTCCGGGACAAATGTGGGTCCAGCACAACCAAAGCAAAGTGTAACCTGTGATAAGGCCAAGATGAAAGACACAGTCGCTGCAGTCGGTGAGAAGATAAAGCGACATTGCGACAACTGTCGGCTGGCGCAAGAAGCACGAACATCCCCATCGTGGTTGGCTTACCAATTGGAGGCAAGGTGCTGATAGAGATGCATACGTGTGTGACATTTGCAAATTTAAAAATTCAAAATGGATTTCACTTTGGTTCATTATTTTCTATTAAAATAATTGTATGCGTTAAACATTTGTAACATCGTAAAGCTTAACTTTTCTCACTAAACAGAAAATATTTTTTCTAAACCTAGCATAATGTTGTAATTTAAAATATATATGTACTCTGCTGCACAAAATAGAGGTGTCCATATTACCAGCACCTTTCGTACAATGACTGACTTACTTTTCTCGATAATTTTTAAACATATTAGCCTGTAAGCGGAATATTGTACATTCTGAGCTTATAGGTCGCACATTATAACTCAAAAACAAACTGGGGGTTCCATGTTGCAACTTTTTCCTCTGCAGGATTTCTTTCGGATGATTTGTAGCTTTATTTTATGTCGCTTTTCTGTTTCTTTAAACTAATTGTGTCAATCAGGTTGAATAATAGGGTCTATTGAGATGAAATTGATGACTAGCCGCACTTAATAAAAACGCACATGCTCATGCATCTTTAGTGGTTCGACTACTCAACGCTATGTGCGTATTCTGCCTGAGCGTGTGTGTCTCTCTCAAGTGTGACCAGTCATCAATTTCATCTCATTACCATTAATCATATTTGAAAATAGAAAGTGTAAATCATCCTAATTATACAAATATCATGTTAACAATATGCTTCAAGTGCTTAAGTTTAATTAAAGTGTTACCAAGATTACTCCGTAGGTACTACGTACATGTAAGTTTACTATAATTTTAGCGGTAAGGTAATGCTAGTTATAATTAGGCCTAAATTGGAATTAGGATTCGCAATTGCAAGGAATCTTAAAACACGCCGTTTCATATTACACACTTTTTTCAAAAGATGTGCAATGGAAACTTCTTCACAAGAGTAGAACTTAAGTAAAGAAAGTCAAAACAATCCCGTATTCAAAGATATGAGTAAATTACGTGATTCTGTAAAAACAATCTAGTAAATATTATTTTTTGTAATTAATTATTCCGCAATGCGAGTTTACTCGAAGAAATTTCGATAGAAATATGGCTGTATATGAGTATATGAAGAAAGTAATTTTAATGAAGTAGTATTTTTTTAAAAGGTAAGTGGATAGACGAAGATGAAGACTATAAAATAAAAACAATAACATGTGATAATGAACTCAAGAAACTGGTCAGACATTTACAATCATCTTCTCAACTATTCTCAATATTATTTTGTTTTTCTCTTGATTGTTGTTACAAACACTTCCCTAGGTAATTAAAAAAAATACCAGTAAATGATACTGCCTTCTTTCGAGGGCTTAACCATGTATAAAACTTAGGCACACACACATATATATTTTTCCTTTGAGATACTCTGTAATTTATGTATAATGTAACGATGTTGGTATTAAATGCAACTCTTATACTCATTCATAGTGAGATTTACTTCTCCTAAATTCATTACTTCAGTTGTAAGTAGAGTAGCAACTAGCAAGTATTTCGCAAAGGGGGAAATATTGTTGGTGGCAGGTGACTCCGGCCAATTTCTAACATGACTTTAAAAGGGACTCTATAGATAAAGGCGGGGCCGCGGTAGCGGTAGGGGGCGGTAAGTCAATTACCCCAGGGGCGGAGCCCGGAATCGGTGGGAAATTTGGACTCAACAATTTCAAACGACAAAATCTTAACTTTAAACGGCTGTACAGTCGTAAATACTTCTTTCCGCGCTCCATTTTTTAAATTCACAATTAGGATCACATAATAATAATAATAATGAAAGAAAAAAAGTTGAAAATTCGAGGGTGGAGAAAAGGGTACCCAGATCCAAGTTGTGATTTCTTGTATAATTGAGTGGTCATTTCTTTTTCACACATGGGAGATAAGACTAAGATTGAAAACCCCAGCCACTTTTCTGATAGCAGCGTAACTATGATGTCTGAATCTGCAAACGTTGTACACTTTTTCATTAAAACAGGTTATCGATGAGCGTATTTGTCTATTACTTGGCCCATTTGATATGAGTTGAGTTGATGTTGGTACCGATGTTGGCGAATTATCGATCGATAATGGCCTATAAAATTACCGGCAGAATTGATAATTTCTATAATAGTATGAAACTTGTTTCCACGATTGCGTAATTATGGTTTTAATTTTTCTGATGAGTTAAGAGTCAAACATTCCAGTGTAGTATTTTCTTTAAAGGAAATTAACTTTTATCACAAATGAATTTGAAATTTTGTCTTCGTACATTGTCCGTGTAGCTACTACAATCATTTTACAATTAATATTAACAACAATTTTTATTAACAAGAACCATTCTGGCTATTCAAAACGATGTACATCGAAACTATGAGCAAAATTTTCAAGTTCAGCCATTGAAGAAGCCAAATTTCTTATTAACATTAATGTTTTATTTAGAAGTATAGTCATTGCGACTGCGACACATTCAATAAAATATTCTAGCCTATGCCTTCACCTTTCCACTCACCGCCGGGGACATATCGGCAAAAAAATTTATTCTGTGTATTTTTATTTATTTATTTTATCAAATGGTATGTTCCCTAGCAAGCTACTTTCTACCTGTTTGTGTTGATCGCGACGATGAGGAAACGAAATATGAATGTTTCTCGACTTTACTTTTAAGTCCACTTTGTGCACATAACTTTCAGTGGGATACGATCCGAACCTCTACGCTCCACCGCGTATCGAACCCGGGACCCCTTGATTACAAGGTAACGGTGTTATAACGATGTCATCGGGGAGACATGAAATGTGACGTAACGATGCATTCTAATCATGTTTTGTGTATGCGAAATAAGATGAATTTGGCATAATAGACCTGCTATCACCATTGGTTTGTCAATTTAACCAAGTTTTGCGAAAAACGTCTGTCTATGGTTTGTCAAGCAATAGAAAGTCAACAGTCGATATCTATTTAATCTTGGAATCAAAAATGAAACAAATCGATATAACTATATTGATTATTCACAAACTATTACACATAAAAAGGCAAAAATAGGTAAAGGGTGTCCCAAATGTAACGCAGGATTTAAATTGCGCGCCATTCTTTTTTCCGTTGGGTTGGCAACGCTGTCTGAAGCACATGTTGTAGTAAGCACATTCCGGTTAGTAGCGAGTTAGTCGTGATGGAGAAATACACGATGCAGGAGCGCATTACTATCGTAAAAACATATTTCAAATACGAAGAGTGTTGTGCTGAAACCGTGCGCAATTACGTGGTATGTTTGGGCGGGAAAACGCGCCAAACGGAACGACTGTGAAAAGAGTGGTTCAAAAGTTTGAAGAAACAGGTTCGGTGATGGAAAGAAATGGCCGTCCTCGTACCGTACGCTCGGCCGATAACATTGCCGCTGTGAGCGCTAGTGTCGCTGAGTGTTCGAGAACGTCAATTAGCCGTAGGTCTCTTGAGTTAGACATTTCGAAGAGCACCATGCAGCGGATCATGGAGAAAGAGCTGCGTATGCACCCATACAAGATTCAGATGACTCAACAGCTTAAGCCGTAAGACCACGTGAAGCGACGGGCATTCGTCGATTGGGTCATGGACAATCTGCAAGTGGATGGTGATTTTGCTAAGAAATTCATCTTCAGTAAAGAGGCGCATTTTCATCTGGATGGGTATGTAAACAAGCAGAACTGTCACATTTGGGGCACGGAAAACCCTCGTGTTATTGAAGAAAAGCCTATTTATTCCCAACGAGTGTCTGCGTGGTGTGCACTTTGGTGTGGTGGAATTATTGGGCCGCACTTCTTCGAAAACGAGTCCGGAAGTGCAGTAACTGTCAATGGTGTACGTTATCGCGAGATGATATCAGCATTTTTGTGGCCTCAGGTGGAAGCCATGCACTCTGGCTTTGATGTTGATGAGATGTTCTTCCAGCAGGATGGCGCCACGTCATGCGGCACGTGAAACCATTGAGTTGTTACAGCAAAAATTTCATGGGCGGCTGATTTCGTGCAACAGTGATCACAATTGGCCACCAAGGTCATGCGATCTTACACCGTGTGACTTTTATCTCTGGGGATTTGTAAAGTCCAAGGTTTACAGCAAACGCATATCAACCATTCACGAACTTAAGGAAGAAATCCAATGTGTTATCGCAACAACTGAGCCACAAGTTTGCGAAAATGTGATTGCAAATTTTGTCAAAAAATTGCGCGAGTGTCATCTTAGATGTGGAGAACATTTGCCACCACATATTATTTTCCATATTTAATCGGAGTGTTTACTCTTTCAAAGTATGTCACAACTTTGCCAATTCATGTATAAATAAAGGTTCATTTTGTAAATTTAAATCCTGCGTTACTTTTGGGACACCCTTTATTAATTACAGACTACCTGTAATCAGAGTAGCGATCGAGTTCCAAAACTGGTGGTGGTGCGGGGGTGGGGAGGACAGTTTACCTTTTCTTTGTAGATAAGGCTTAGCATCAGGGTCGGATTAAGGTGGGTGCTATTGATGTTGCAGCATTAGGTCCATTCCTGAAATAGGTCCAGATGAAAACAGACGAGAATTTTCCGAAACCTGAACAGTTTTCTCTTGCTATATTAACCTGAAAATAAATCTTAGAATGAAATTTGGAGCCCCAATTTCAGACGCCTAGACACAGCGTTATTTATTATACAGTTACTATTATTCTTTGCGCTGTGACGTAACTATAACGTCGTTGTGTTTATTGTTCACCGAAGATTTCAAGCATCAGGCCCAATTTAGTCTTAATCCGGCCCTGCTTAGCATTAAGAGGACATAGTGCGGGGATAAAAAGTGGCAAAGAGTGGGAGGTAACTGCTTTCCCTGATCTCCGCCGCTGCCTGTAATATCCAGTTCATTTCAATATGCATGATGAATTAGTTTGCTAAAAAAATATACCTAGTCTGGCCATAAATACTGTTACACACTATTTTGTGAATAAATTGAATATGGTTTCAGATTTTTCAATGTTGTTTTAGTATGTTACACTTACAAAAATTACACACAAATAGCACCAATCAGTTTTCAAAATGTACACTTTTCGCCCTCACACAGGCTCGAAGTCTCCCTGCCCAGGCATCTATTACAGCACGCATGGTCTTGATGGGAAAGTCCGCCCTTGCTGCTATCAAGGAGCGCTTTTAACTTTCAATTATAGGGTGCCTCTTCTTGCAGACAGTTTCCTCTAGCTCTGGGCAGAGTTTGTAGTCCAAGGTACTGAGATCATGGCTATCAGATGGCCAATAAAAAGTGGAGATGAAATCGAGTACACTGGTCTCCAGTCACCGTTCCGTCATCCTTGCCTTATGAGCTGGGGAAGAATATTTCTTGGACATCCAGAATTCATTGTGAAACATTGTTTGGTTCAACAATGTCACGAGAGGGCCCAGGACACTTTCCACATACACTTTCGCATTGCTTTTAAGCACTTTTCTTAAAAATGAGAGTTTCTATAGAGTTTGAAGCATACACCCATTCATTTTGGCGATTCAAACTTTATCCAGTGGTGAACAATTTCTTATCAGCGAAGAGAATCCTTCAATGCCCATTGGCGGCAACGTACCGCTGCAGGAGCCGTCTCGATTTCAGTTCCCTCTGCTTCTTCACTTGTGACGTCAGGAAATTTCCAGTACTCCACCGGTAAGCTCCAATTCCCAGATCTTTATTAAGTACCCTGAACATTGACTGTTGTGAAATGTTCAGCTCCTGTGCCATTATCACTTGCTTCCGAATGAGATTTCGGCGGATGCGAGTCATCACTGCTTTAACAGCCGCCGCTGTTCATATGGTGTGAAGTCGACCAACTCTTGGGCGATCTTTCATGCTACCAGTCTCGGTGAATCTCTGGATTGTCTGATATAGAAACCTTTTGCTGATCTTCAGGATTTTTAGGGGCTGCAAAATCCCAACCATATGCAGAGCAATTACGGCTATTCTGTTTTCATATTCGCACCACTCCATGCTAAGCACAAGAAGATACACGCTTGCTCTTTCACAGCTGAACACACAATGGTCAGGAGTGAACTTCAGCACAAACATGGTTCATGAAAAACTAAATATGCTGACCAAGGCAGTTATTTATTTTATTATAAAACATAAACTAACGTAACGTTTCAACCTTCTAGCAAGGTCTTCTTCAGACTCTATATCAAGTACAAAAGTAACCAGATACAACAAGATGTACTTGATACAGAGTCTGAAGAAGACCTTGCTAGAAGGTTGAAACGTTACGTTAGTTTATGTTTTATAATAAAATAAATAACTGCCTTGGTCAGCATATTTAGTTTTTCATAATCATGGAAACAAGGCTTAATGGAGTTATAAATGGTTCATGAGCCTGACTACTGGATGTACAGTCCAAGCCCAAAGTTTGTAACAGTATTTATGGCCAGACTAGGTATACAATCAATAAAATGGGGATTTTCAGTTACTAACAAGTGCCCATGAACCAAAATGTGATTCCACCGAAAACTTGCTCATGGAAATACTTAAAAATATGTACGTTCGTTAAGCTGCTTTGACCTTTATAAACGCGAATGCATAACAGAAGAAATGCCTCGGCGCTTTAAAACCGATTGAACAATGAACAATTTCGTCATCAAAGGTTCAGAGCATAGGTGTTTCTATGTGGTGTGTTCATTCGTAGCTATTAACACAAAGAGCGAAAATGGAGTCTGAAAATAAAAATACTAACAAATGAAGTGGCCGCGGTGGCTCAGTCGGTAACGCGTCTGACTACCATGCTAAAGGTCCTGGGTTCGATCCCGGCCGGTTCAAATCCGGGAATTTTTCTAACGTTGGAAGCGGCCCCGGCACCCACCCAGCGTCGAATGACATGGGTACCTGGGGGAAACCCTGGGGGGTAAAGGCGGTCAGGGGCGTGATGCTGATCACATCACCCCAACTCACGACCGGATCAAGAAAGTGTTGGGCGTTACCCCCACACCCCCTATACGCCTTCATGGTGTGGTGCTAAGCACAGGGGAGCACATTACTTTTTTTTTTTTAAGTAAAGTTGGCGATTCGGAGAGGTACTACACAAATTTAAATAATCGTGAAAACATATGAATCTTGTTACAAAAAATATAGACTTAAGAATGAAAGTTTAATTCACACATGAAAGCATGTTTTTGAATACATTCAAAGGAAAATGTGCTAAAATTAAAAGATATAATTTTGATTACAAAATGGATAATATAATGCTGACCTTCGAATACTATCGAAAAACCAACGGATGGATCCGCATTTTAGATACACGCACTCGAGTGCCCAATTTCCGATTGTTTACTTTCGAACTCGTCATGGTTCGCATACTTTTTTATTTGATTTCTATTTATGCCTGTTAACACATTCTTCATCAGCTTAGTGAGCGTGTTTTCTGGAGAATGTAGGTCCCTAAATCTGTCGTTATTAGATTAGGGGGATCAGGTTTATAGCTCTTAACATTAAAATAACGGCCGCGGTGGCTCAGTCGGTAACGCGTCTGACTACCATGCTCAAGGTCCCGGGTTCGATCCCCGGCCGGTTCAAATCCGGGAACTTTTCTAACGATGGAAGCGGCCCCGCCGCCCACCCAGCGTCGAATAACATGGGTACCTGGGGGAAACCCTGGGGGGTAAAGGCGGTCAGGGGCGTGATGCTGATCACATCACCCCCACTCACGACCGGATCAAGAAAGTGTGGGGCGTTACCCCCACACCCCCTATACGCCTTCATGGCGTGGTGCTATGCACAGGGGAGCACTTTACTTTTTTTTTTACTATGCAAAGACGCGCGCACGAGGGGGGGGGATTGCCCCCCTAATCATGTAAGTCCGAAGATTTTTTTTTCCCCAAGGAGGGGCAAGCAAGGTATTTTTTTCCAGGAGACTAAACGAGGACGAGGTAACCACCACTTGAGTTTGATATTATCACGTTCCTGCATCCCCATTATAATAATTAATGTTAATTACTATGACTGACATCAATTTATATGTGTGAAATATGTACCTTTTAGTTTGACATTCATTTTCCAGTGGGAGGTGGGGCCATCCTTGGTCCCCCTCTTTCCGGAAGTTCATGCACTATATACTATCACCTAGAAATTTAGTGTAGAGGAATCTTATCGCCGTTATTAAACGATATTATACTCTTAAAGAAAATTAAGTATTTCCTACGTAATTGAACTATAATGCGCCTAAAATTACACTAAGTGGATTTTCGTTGGGTCCGGACATACACTATCACCCCTGTTTCGTACCCATCAATACAGTAAACAGTGAGATGGATTGAGGTTTTTCTTTCCCGACTGTACTTTCATCAAGGGTTTTGCCCAGAGGCGGCAATGTTGACAATATTTTATTTTATGTATAATGTATATACTTCTTGATGAATTTGGGGGTCAGAAAGTGTCTTGTCCCCCCCACCCTTAGTCGGTGCATATGTTTTGCCCCCTCAAATCAGAGGGTCTGCGCACGCCTATATCCCTATGCTTCCAACACCTGATCAGTTGCCTGTAGTCTCACGTACGAAAGCCCCTTCGAGCCTCGCGTAGTATTCCGAGACTGTAGCCAAGTACGGTTACTCGCTAAGATACCCACGCTATTTTTCAAATCATAATTGCTCAGATAAATAATACTTAGTAAAGCTTTTAACTACTAATTCGTTTCTCCAAGCTGCAAACTTACTTCCACAATCATTTTCAGTATTCTACACTTTCTAATGCTCCTATAAACTTGAGAAAATCAAATTATTAAACATTCGAAACGCCCTCACAAAAACGGTTCTCAACCGAAGTTGGAACTGCAACGTTGAATGTTTGGAGAGGCCAAATACAAAAACCAAGAGAACACCGGAACATCCTCTTCAACCAAGGGCATCATTCATCCCCACACTTTCGCTCTTGACAGAGTCGCGATTTGCTGCCTCACTTCTGGCTCAATATTCCTCACTTTCCAAGTGGTCAAGGGAGCATCAAGTATCTGAGCGCTCAGCGAGCAACGTGATCGCTCAGCTACTTGACGGCCAAATAGGGATTGCTCGACGAGCGCTGCTCACATGATCGCTGAGCGAACTTGATCCTTGCTCACCACAGGTTTCAGCAACAGAATATTTAGTTCTTGTGTTTTGATCTCGTGAGGCAAAGGGAAAAGAAAAACTGTATGAGGATGGCGGGTTGGTGACCAATGAGGAAATATATGATTAATGGCTTGCGATTAGCGTGATAATAGAGAGGAAGTTCAAGTAACAGAGATAATGTAATATTCCAGTTTTTGTAATTGTATTAAAATGAAAGTGTTGTTTATTTCAAATAATATATATTATACACCGTAGTTTTGGAGAGTTGTGCAAGGGTGTGGAAATAAAAATTTCGACAGTATTGTTCACATCAACTATTCTATTTCCACAATTAACAGCTTTTCAAACACTGAAATCTTGTCCACTCGACGCAGCCACATTGATCACAGATTATTCAAAGGCACTGATATTTTGATCAATGAGCAACAAGCACGCAGCGTCAACTAACTGATCTGTCTGCTCAACGTGGAAAATCTATCTCAGCGAGCATCGCTCAGACACTTGACGGGCCCCTGAACAACAGAGAAAGATAAGATCATGATATGATCGATCTTCCACTCGCCATAGAATGTACGACATTGTTTAGTTCGACTTGCGTCTTTATTTTCCTCTGGAACAGTTCCGTCGAAACAGAACGCAATTTTCTCTCTTCTACAAATAAGTTCCCCGAGACACTGGCGCACTCAGGGGGGAGCTGATGCGGCTACAGCCTCTCTTGAAATTTACAAATTTTCAAAGCAAAGTAGTAAAGAAGTCTGGAAGAACAAAGTGATAACAGACCCCCCACCTTAAAATTATCCCCGATTACTACTTTTGTCATTGAACAACTTTTAAAAGTAAGATTAAAATAGTAATTATGAATAATTTTATTGCTCCCCCCCTACTTCAGAACGCACATATGTGATGTCCACTTTTGCAATTCTAGCCTTCTCCGAAGTAAAATGCTGTGTACGCCAGTGCCCTGAGGTAGATTTCACACCTTAGTGACAAATGAAAAGTGGCGGTAGTTTCACACAAAAGCGGAAAGTAGCAAGGGGCATTTCATGCACCGAGTTGCCAGCCACTTCCCCCTTCAGTTTGAAAATAAAAATAAAAAAGGTACGCCACTTCTAAATCACTGGAAATATGGTGTCGAGAATTAAACTATCTGTGTAACATGCATTTCCTGAATTAAGCCTACTTTTTATTTCCTCTTTAATATAATTTTCATTTGTTAATATTACCCCTAAGTATTTGAATTTGGAAACTGGTTCAAACGAGTTGTTATCAAATCAATCAAATCAAAATCAAATCAAAAATATCTGTAAGCAGATATTTAGTTTTCTCTTTGTTAACTTCCAAACCTATCTCTTTAGCAGTTTTGAAAAATATTTTAGCATTATTCTTAATTGTATTCACATCATCCCCCAGTAAGTCTACATCATCTGCATATGCTAACAACTGAGTCACACCATTTAATTTTAGTCCTTCTTTAGTTTCTTTTACCTTCCTTACAGCATATTCTAAGGCAAAATTAAAGAGCAATGGAGATATTAATTCAGGAAATGCATGTTACTTCTCTCTTCATAAACTTTTGTCTTCTCGTTTAATATCTAAGACATTAAAAGTAATATACAAAACAGTAATTTTGCCTGTAGTATTATATGGATATGAAACTTGGTCCCTTACATTGAAAGAGGAACATAAATTGAGAGTATTTGAAAATAAGATCCTTAGGAAAATATTTGGACCTAAAAGGGATGAGGGGACAGGTGAGTGGAGAAGGTTACATAATTTAGAACTACATAATTTGTATTCTTGTCCAGATATTATTAGAATGATTAAATCAAGAAGACTTAGGTGGGCAGGCCATGTGGCACGAATGGGAGAGGAAAGAGGAGTTTACAGGATTCTTGTAGGGAAACCTGATGGTAAGAGATCTATAGGAAGGCCCAGACGAAGATGGAGGGACAACGTTGAGATGAACCTAAGGGAAATCGGTAGGGAGGGAAAAGAGTATATAGATCTTGCTCAAGATAGGGACAGATGGAAGGCCTGTGTTGCTGCAGCCATGAACCTTCTGGTTTAAGAAGGCTAGTGAGTTAGTTAGTAGTTAGTGTTAGGAGTCAATAAATGGACGTATAGCGCATGGTAAAATTTTAGTATTCGCAAAAAGTATTTCTTCAATTTTACAGGAGAAAGTACTTACCGAACTGACTTTCCGTACACTTTTTAAAGGTCCTGGAAGTGTTTCTTTCCATCGCTTAATTTATTTCGGCAGTAAATCATGTATTTTTGAAGATTAATGTCTCTCCAATGCATGAAAGCTGTTGCCCCTCTGTCCTTCTACTACGTGAACCAAATGTTGCGTGCGTTCGATGATTGGTTCGTGGGGCTATCCGTGAATGGTTCGTGGGGCTATTTATGAATAGTTTGTGGGGCTACGTGCATTGTTCGTGGGGCTATCCTTGCATGGTTCGTGGGGTTTTCGAATCCGGAAAAAAATACAAAATCAGTACACGAAAGTAGGTATTTTTCGGCGAAGAAGGTTGGAAACACTGCACACCCATTGCTCATAGACAACGTTGTCAAGATTTGCCCGCCATATTGTGTGTAACGCAACCGAAAAACCAACGAACAATAATTACTCGATATGTGGAAAATTGAAATTATTGTCGTAAAAAAAACGAAATCCCACCTTTAACAATCCTTAGTAATGCAGAATACGTAAGTACCAATGTGAAAAAACAAGAAAATAAAGGAATTTTAGACGTTTGGCGGATACTAAAATTTTACCACTACATAAAATCAGTCATTACTTCACTACAACACATCTCCGCGAATTAAAAACAGAAGAAAACAATCTTCATAAACCGCGCAAATTTCTCCACTTTCTAGCTGGGGTACGGAGGGTCAAGGGCACCTACAGAATGTTTGAATACAATTACCTAAGCTTCCTCGCGTTTACAACGATGGCCGTATGTTATGTCATAAGCCTCATGCTTCTACAGGGTCAAATTTATACACAAGTTGTAAAATGCACTGTACATGATTCAAAAGAACCCACTTCCTGAACAATCCCACGAAAGTGTGTCCCACTATAACATATTCGCCGTTGACCAAATCTTTGGCACACTCTTGCCACGTTAACGAAAATGTGTAGACAAGCACATTCATTTCTAATTACTAATGACAATTAGGACTATCTACTTAAATCGACAGGCTTCCGTTCCTGAACCATCCTTGAAATGTATGGCCGGATTTAACAGGTTTATTTAAATAATGAAATATTAAAAATCTTAAGTTCCTAAAGTTCTACAGTAAACCCTCGTTAACACGAATCCCAAGGGACCGAAAAATCAAGAGTTCGTGTTAATAAAATTCGTGCTAACTGGGGACTTAAGTTTTATTGTTGCAATACAGTTATTTCTACACATTAACCATTTACAATACGTATTATGTATGTCGTCATAGCAAACACTACTACAGTAATTAACTTTTAAGAAAGGTATTCACAGATCATTTTCTGGTGAAAAAAATCCTGTATATTGCGCTGTCGCAGACGGGAACGCAAATGCCTGATACCTTCATGACCAACTGTACTGGTTACGTTTTAAGGAATAGAGAAACACATCTGAACACAAATGAATTTGTTGGTTAAATTCGTTAAGCTCATTGTTGACGCGATGGTCGAGATTGTCGAGCAATTGCACCCAAGTTTTATAATACTCGTACTGGCTATGTTTTAAAGAATAGAAAAACACATTTGAACACATTGTTGATCTGAATCTGTTGGTTACAATAAGTAACTTGTTGCTTGTTGACAAGATAATAGAGATTGTTGAGCGATTTCTTACATACCTAGCAGAGGAATGACAGAAGAACAACAGAAAAAAAATTATGAAAAACTTTGAAAGTTCATGTTAAATGAGATCTAATGACGCAACGGACTAAAAAGCAGTTCGTAATTCGTGGTAACCGAAATTCGCGTTAACCGATAAAACTTTCTATAAGATATAATACATCCCTGCCGGGACCAACATTTTGCTCATGTTAACCGAGTGTTCGTCTTAAGCGAGATTGTGTTAACGAGGGTTTATTGTATATGTTATGGTATTCGAAACTATTAATTTGTATGGGGCACAACAACACCAATGTTGGACACTAAAGAAAATACCAGGTGGTTATAATTAAAGTGACGGTGTTCAGAATGGTACAGCACGGGTTGTAATGAGAGTAGCAGTCTGAAACTTCGTAGATATGCTAATGAAGCAATGCGCTCGCGAATTATGCAAAACAAAAGTTCCAATTCTCGCCACCAGGGTAAAAAATGGCGCTGTAAGCAGTCAAAACTTGGTATAGTTACAGGAAAAACACTATAAATCGCAGAAAACAATACTTTTTGTAATAAAATATCGCTACAATTTCACTATTCGAATTACATGAACATTACTAAAGGAAAAAGCAACAAGCGTCACCAACAACAACCAGGGAGCTCACACAATGGTTAGGCAATGTCACCGACTTTGACGTCAGAGTTACGGAAAATTCCACGTTTGCTTCATTAGCATATCTACGAAGTTTCAGACTTCTACTCTCATTACAGCCCGTGCTGTACCACTCTGAACCAGGGAGTCGTAACGTAACGAAATGGAACGGTATTTTCAATTACGGTTTCCGTTACGTTACAACCAGAAACAGAATAACTTTTTTCGTGAACAGAAACGTTACCTCAGGTATATGAACATTACGTTACAGGTGTGCATAACGGTACCGAACCATAACTGATCTCTAAAGGAGTAGGTCTTCACGTGACACTTTAACGTTACATCCATTGCCGGCAACCAGTAACGTTACAGGGTAAGAAAGATTCGTCACGTATTGACTAGTAACTTTAATGTATGTGGAAAGTGATAGTAACGTTACAATTAACCAGTAACTTAATTGAGGTCACGACTGAAAAAACGTTACACTCCTTTTTTAAAAGCAACAACGTTATTTATAGCTGGTATCATACAGACGTTCCGATGTGCAATACCGTGTCCGATGTCGTGTTCCGGAGAGAATAACATAGGTCTCTCGTATAATTGTGCTCGTTACTTTTGTAACGTTACAGTTCTTTTCCTCCACAAAAGTCTGTTTCGAAAAAGTGATACACATATCCGTTACGAATAGCAAATACCGTTATCGAAGGCGTTTTCGAAGAAGCCTCATAATTATGATCGGCAGCACACTAACATTACAGTACTTTGACCCCTTGAAAGTCACTAAGTTATAATACGTATTTTCGTTCTGGATGTCAGTGAAAAAATTAAATTGTAAAACAAAACGTTTGAAAACATCCGTAAACAAGATTCGGCGTGACAAAAGTTCTGGTTATTGGAATTTACTTATTAACTATGTATTTATCACAAATATATTTATTTTCTGCATACTTAATCGCTTTATGTGAATTTGATCTAATTTGATTATTTATGCAAGATGAATTTTAACATGTAAGTTCACTTTATACGATTGTTGAGGGAAAACGTTTATATCTATCTATCTATCTCTCTCTCTCTCTCTCTCTGTTTACATGTGTTACATCATTTTTTTTAAAAAAAATACAGTTGTTTGGCGATTGGAATGATTCGTGCTTAGATTAAGTTGCTGAAGGATGAAACATAAAGGACCAACCATGGTCGAGCCAAAAAATCATCCGTGCCACGCGTTCGTCCACCTAAGCGAGAGACAAGCTTTCTCCTATCGGAAGACGAAAAATAATTGCTTGTTGCGCGACCTTGAGAAGGCGAACCGAAATGATAGCAGCAGCACCACGCAAAATCGGAAAATCAGAATCCTGAAACTTTGTACATGTGACCTTCGATCACGAAGCATCCGCGTAGACAACGCCTTGGGGCGATATGAAAGGCACTTTTGGCAAGTAGAAAATACGTAGAAACGAAATGTTAGATGGAATTGTTGTACGAAACAAACGAAACCGCGTTTGTGCAACTGGTCTGTAGCTAGACAGGGCCATTGGACTCTCAAGAAGGCAAGAATTGTATGGAAAGTGATTCTCAAAACTAAGCGAATAAAAGGACAGTATATTTTATCATTTACAAGGGCCCTCATCCGCTTACAATTTTGAAAATTACTTTCAGTAATTCTTGTCTTCTTGGACATGAGGTGCATTAACTTTTTGGTGTAGAAACAGACAGAACGCCCGCCTACCTACCACGTTTGAAAGAAGGGCATAGACAGACAAGAAAGTAATTTTCAAGAACGCAAGAACGGCAGTCGACATGGACATTGAGCAACGTGTGACTGAGAAATACAATCGGAACAAAGGACAAGATTATTCAAGAAACAGTAATTATATAAAACTTCCTATCATTAACTTAAACTCAGTTCATCCTTTTATCCTCTTTTGTTTGTTATACTTTTGTATTATTCATGTTTTATATCGCTTTTCTGCCACTTGTAGATAATCGCGACGATGAAAATGAATGATGATCATATTAAATCTATGAAGGGATGCTTACAAAAAAAAACAGCCATGCCCAGATGTCTACTCGAACTTGAAATGTTTGGTACCGAGTGTATGAGTGGATCACTAAACGACTTCGGCCTTCGAGGCTACGGTTTCAGTTGCAACATGCAGTATAATTACGTTTCTACTACTCTGAATTGACCAAAGCATGTGGTATGTATCCTTCATTTTACTTAAAAAGCCCCCTTGATACATGAGATACTACAAATAATTTCAGGCATACCCTCGAATTCTGATTGCCTGGCACTTTTTTTTTAACTAAGTAATGAAGTGTCGTTAGGCCTTCGACTAGCTCGAACTAAAAACTCTTGTGAAATACTGTGTATATGTTATCCTTGTGAAGTGAGAAACTTCATATTTTGCTAAGAAAATATGTATGAAAAATTATATTTGTAGCTACTACTTGAAGAATTCAAATTATTATTATGGTGGAATTTCAACTTACGTATACTCTGCATATAATGTGTTATCGGAGAGGAGTTTTTGTCTCGCAGTCAATTTATTTTTAGTTGAGGAACTCGAGAGTAAGTTGGAAATATACAATGACCCACGTTGGGGTGTGCTGTTCGATTAATCAGAATTGGAGTGAGAGAAATCTGTAGTTCATTCAACACGTCAATCTGTAACTGTGAATGCACGTTTTCTTTCATTTAGCAGGAAATCAGTCTGCTATTGTTGTAAGTAATAAATGGAAATATATATATTTTCTGCTCGAGTAGGAATCCGCAGCCGTTATCCAATCAATCAGTTTCTGTGTGTGAAACTTCTGTCTAGGAAAGCTACATACAATTTGCTTTTTAATAACAGCAGCTTCAAAATAACCTATCCATTCTTGTCATGCCAAGTAATGTTTGATTTTGATTTGTTATATTTAACTTTGGTCACTTTTGGCTAATCGCGAAGACGAGGATGGGTGATGAAATGACAAAATTGATGAAAGGACATCACAAAGAAAATAATGCACAGGCTGGGATCCGAACTCGGGACCTGTGGCGTCGTATTGCGCTGTGCTAACCACTCCGCCACGGAGCTCTGCAAAGTAATGTTTGACCATACATCGTTCATGAAATAAAAACATAACATATACAGTGGCTCACATTAGTAATCAAATACGTAGCATTTTGCAGCATTTCTTCACAATATTTGAAAATTAACAACATGTACATAAATATAAACGATGGTGAGATATTTATACGCATTTCTTAAAGTTATATGTAACTTTTTTTTCTAAATTTTGGGTGCGTCAGCACTTAGGCTATTTTGCACCCGCCACGTTATACGGGATGCAGCCCCTTACCATAACAAATAACATAACTGTAATGTCGCATAAATGAAATATTAAAATATTCTGACTTAGGTTAAAAGCTGAGGCTGTAAAGAGGCACTCAGCACATATGACAGAAAGCAGGAGAACACACAGAATTATACTGGCCATATGGCCAGTCGCCAGAGTCTCGTTAGTCTGCAAAGAGCAGTCCAGGGTGTACTACGTGGAATGAAGTTGAGGATTGGATGTAATACGTGGAAGATCACCCCTTACACCCCTGTTACGTTTTCAAATCTGAAAATAGTTATTTATGTTTGGCTGTGAAAAAAGAGATCACTTTAATATTCAGACAAATCGTGAAAGTCTTCTGTTTCTGTTAAGCTACGTTTCCATTCTGACAAGTTCCAGACCCATGACGCGCAACATGCGCCGGCGCATGTTCCGCGTCATTTAGTGCACTGTTTCCAATTCAAAACTACTTCTGCAAAATACGCCCGCAACAACACCGGAGTGCAGGACTTGAGTGTAGCGTTATTCCATTGTGCTTTAGAGTAGTCAGTGTTTCTTCTCTTGTATTGTAGTAATTTGCTAGTGATTTAACTTGTGTAAAGATGAACAATACAACTATGGCGGGTTTTGTGGTTATGGCAGGCGCGTACCATGAACTTGTAAAAAAAAGAGGCGAAAACGACCTAGATGGTGGATTAGAAGTTTTCTAGCGAAAAGAAATTCGGAAGGAGCGTATAACTCGTTGATGAGAGACTTACGTCTTCAAAGTGGATACGGAAACTTTGTAAGAATGACTGGAAGTGATTTTGCATTGTTATTAAATCTTGTTGGACCACAGATTGTAGTCGCGTCGTCTGTTTCTACTCTAGTACGCATGCCCCAGGAACTTGCTGCAGGCTGTTTCCATTATCCGCAGCGCATGTTGTGCGTCTTAATCGTTTGGGGCAATTTTGTCCCCGGCATGTTGCAGACAATTTCCATTTCAACAAATGCTTGGCACATGCAGCATCGCATGCCGCGCGTCATGTTGCGCGGCAAATTTGTGGTAATAGAAACGAGGCTTTACATAGTTTTTTTTTTTTTTTTTTTTTTTTTTTTTACTGGTCAACTACAGTGCGGGGAAGGAACAATTGATGCTACTTCCTGACTACATTTGTTACCAGTAGCTGCATTGCTCCCTGACTGAAGTACGAGAAAAATGGGTAACAAAAACAAAAATACAACATTTGACGAACGGCAGCTATTTATTTTTACCGTACCTAACCAAAGGGTACAGGGAAATTGAAAATGTTAAGTACATGTAAGCATACCGTGGGTGATGCAATAAAACGTAATGAAAAGCAAAATGAGGTAGATTCCGTATCTCAGAAAATTCAACCAAGAGAAATAGGAGAACGAAATGAACGAGCTTCAGTATAAAAAATCAAGACCCTTTCCTCACCCCCACCCCCTTTCCAAACCAAGGGCTCCCTCCGAAAGCAGCTGTGCAACTTGGAGCAGGCATTGGGACTGCTGTACGGTTCAGTAGCGTTTCGTCCGAAAGCGAAATTTCTAGAAAAATGCTACAGTTCGTCTGCGACGGTTTAATGAGTTGAGTTTCGTCCGAGCCTGGCTGATGATGAGTCACACCTTGACTAACCACTCGCAGCGATGGAATTGGTGACTAGTATACCTCGGTTTACAACTTTTAGAACTAATTTGCATAGACAGCGCAGTGCAGACTCAAGACAAATTGTCGAGAGAGAGGTCCCGGGTTCGATACCCGGTGGAGGCACAAGTGGTTCGGATACCACTTTAAACTGTAGGTCCAATCCCGATTATCCTTAATGTGCATAAAGTGGACTTAAAACAACAAATCAAATCAAAACAAATCGTCGAGAGGAAGTGAACTTGGATCTATAAATTTTAGTCATGGCAGATGGCAACACTTTCTTACTATCTGACAACTATGAAGGTGAGATTTGCAATTTCCAGAGGGAAAGAAATATTAAAACAACAAAAATATATTTTCTTGGATGGAGCATTTAAGAGTGTTAGCAAGAGTTTGCTTCATTAAACACTATTAGGATGGTAGCCCTCGGACAAAACGCTACTTGGTCAGGTAACCGTAAGTTGCCTGTTCCTGGAATTCGGACGCGAAACGCTACGCCACGTGCTGTACACCTGGCGGTTCAGAAAGCGAAGATGAGTATGAGCGACGAATGCTGAAACTGATGAAGGGACACTCACAGAGAACATGCTAGTGCATAGAGGCTTGAGCATTATACATTATACTCAGTAAATCACTGTTCTACTTCACAGCAAATTATGAAATAACAATAATGTATATAGTTCAAAATCACAACACTATTCTCTGATGAATATACTTATTATTTGCACTGAATAAATACATTAATTATGCACCAATTACTATGATTCGAACTATATGCAAAACGTTCTTGTTATCTCCTTCAATTGTTTCTTACAACTGGTTGCTACGCAACAAAACAGTATGCTATGACATTTCTTTCTTTTTCTTTTACACAAGAAGTGATTATATATTTTACAATTTGAAAACAGTCACAACATTCTCCCTCCTTCGGAGAAAAATTTTAGAACATTGGTTTTAAAATTTTTAGATAACATGAAAAATTACAAAGAAAACAAACTTTCTCATGACATACATATTGTCATTAATTAACACAGAAAATATTTAAAACATATCATAATTATTTAAAACATATTAACATTTCTTATTAAAAGGCTGTTGAAATCAATTGAAATTACTTAAGTTTACATAATTCGTCCTTTCTTTCCTGACTACAATTGAATTTCTTTAAATTGGATACATTATGTGTTTGTACAGTTCCCTTTCCATCCAACGATAACAATTCACAACAGTTACCATTGGCTTCTTTAACTAAATATGGACCAAGCCACAAGTCCATAAATTTGTGTATTCGTTTACACTCAGCACTGCTTTGTCCATGGTTTTTGACTAATACTATATCATTTTTCTCTATCCTTGTGTATCTATCACTAGTTTCCTTAGGCTTGATTTTATATTTTTCCTTCAAACGAGATTTGGCAATTAAACATTTATATTTCCAAGGAACTGCTTTCAATGTCTCAGGCCAATCAATTTGGTTTAAAACAGGATCTCTTATTTCGTAATGCAAAAATAATTCATTTGGAGTGTATCCCGTTACTTCAGATACGGAGTTATTTAAAAGTCCTAAAACAAAACTTAAATATTTTGACCAATGTTCATGATTTTTGCTTATGTACAGTCTTAATAATCTAATTAACTCCTTGTTGTATCGTTCAATAGGATTGGCAAACGGAGAATAAACTGTAGTTGTGATATGCCTTATTTTAAATTCCTCCACAAAAGTTTTCCATTCTTGTGACTTGAATTGCGAACCATTATCAGACAGTAGACTATTACATACAGGATAATGATAAAAATATTGCAGTTTAAATTTATTAATTACTTCTCTAGATGTTGCTTTCCTTAAAGGATATGCCATAAGAAACTTAGACATTACATCTATTACAGTCAATATAAATGTGTAACCTTGAGATTTCGGAAATGGTCCTATCAAATCAACTGAAATCAAATAATGTGGACTGGTAGAATAAACGTGTAAATCATCCTTTTCATTTTTAAAAACAGCTTGTTTAGTTCTGGCGCAAGTTAAACAATTATTCAAATACTGTTTAATACTGAAGTTCATCTTTGGCCAATAATATAATTTCTTACATTTACTGAAAACCTTTCTATATCCAAAATGTCCTTGCAAATCATGCAGTTTATGTAAGATTTTCGGTATTAATGAAACTGGCACAACTAATCTCCAATTACCTTCAGAAACACATTTTAAAAATAAAATGCTATCTTGGAAAGCATACTGAGTCTTACAAGACTTGGAAAGATTTCCGTTCTTAATCTTCTGAATTAAAGCACTACAATATGCGTCACGATGTTGAGACTCCTTCCAGAATTCCAAAGTATCTTCTTCAATAATATCAAATTTTAAGTTATTAATAAACAACTCGGATAAAGAAATATTTCCTGTAGTAGTATCGGGATATCGACTTAATGTGTCAGCAGCTTGATTGTTTACCCCCGAAACATGGTGGATATCATAATCAAAACCTTGCAGTTTTAAACACCATCTATTTAAACGTGGATTTAAAGTTCTTGCTGACTCCAGCCAAGAAAGAGATTTATGATCTGTGAACAAATTAATTTTAGTTCCGGCTACATAAATATAAAATTTCTCAAAAGCAAAAATAATTGCTAAACATTCGATTTCATGTGTACTGTAAGACAACTCATTACCACGAAGAACTCTACTTGCATATTGAATAATCCTGGGATTATCTTCTGGTGTCTCTCCATTTTGCCATAAAACACCTCCAATACCTTTCTTTGAACCATCTACATTTATGTTAAAAGGTTTAGAAAAATTAGGCTGTGCTAAAGCTTCTGGAGATATAACCAAATCACGTAACCTTTCAAAAGCTTCTACATGCACTTCCTTCCACGTCCAGAGAATATTCGACTTTAGAAGTTCATAAAGCGGATGGGCAACTTCTGCAAATTTATTCACGAATTTTCTTCTCCAGTTAACTAAACCCAAGAATTTTCGAAGTGACCTTTTGTTATTTGGTGTTGGAAAATTTATTATGGCAGAATTCTTGCTACTATCTACCTTAATTTAATTTCCAGAAACAATATGTCCAAGGAAAGCAATTTCTTTAGAAGCAAATTTGCACTTTGAAAACTTGATGGACATATTAACATCCTTCAATTTTTGCAGAACAGCTTCCAGGTGTGTTAAATGCTCCTGCCAAGTTTTACTAAAGATCAAGAGATCATCTAAATAGCAAACAACAAAGTTGTTGAATTCTCTCGTGAAAATTTTGTTCATCCTGTCTTGAAAAATGGACACAGCAGATCGAATGCCGAAGGGAAGATATCGAAATAAATATTGTCTACCACGATATGAGAAAGCAGTATAAAGATGTGATTCTGGAGTTAATGGGATCTGGAAATAGCCACACGATAAATCAATAGAAGAGAAATATTTTGATCCCAAAAATCGTTGTAACATTTCATGAATTGGTTCAACTCTAACTTGAGGACTGATAACATGCTTATTCAAATTTCTAAAATCCACTACTGGTCTCCATAAACCACCTTGTTTTGGCACAATGTGTAGAGGATTTAAATATGGGGAAGATTCTTGATATATGATACCCCAACTTTCCCATTTGGCGAGTTCTTCTTCTAAATTCTTTCTCCTAGAAATTGGTATAGGATAAGGTGCCGTGGCAATAGGTACCTCACTGTCTAACTGTATCTTATATGGTTCTACCTTGGCATGTCTTGGTTTGTCAGAAAATTGTTCGTGATAATTCCATAAGAGTGAAAATAAATCACGTTTCTGTGAGTCACCGATATCTTCAATTGCAAATACTTTCTCGTGAATATCCCTCTGGGAAGGCATATAATTTGTTTCAATATCTAACATATGTACATATTTTAACATTCTACATGACTGGAATTTATTCTCAGTTATGTCAGTATCGTGCTTGACATCAGATACAAGCTTGTCAGATTCAACACTTATCGTACTAGAATTCTTATTATCTAATGTTGTACACACTTGCTTTCCTGATGAAGTTATTAAACTTATATTCTGATTCCTAAAATCCACAATTGCCTTGTACTTTCGTAAGAAAGGAACACCTAAAATAATGTCTGCATTAAGTTCTTTTAAAATGAAAAATTCCATTGGAAAGTATTCGCAGTCAATCTGAATATTTATCGTCTTACAACCGACAATTTTGCACCTTTTATTTCCAGCAAATCCAGATAGTCTAATGTCATCCACCTTGTCTAACGTAAGATTACCAATACATGATGATATCTTGCACCAAACCTCATAATTCATAACATTTGCTTGGCTACCACAATCTATTATACAAATGATAGGCAATTGACATATAATTCCATGTACAATTGGAACTTCTGTTAAAGGTACAGGAATATCTTCATCGTTAATAACCCAGTCAGGTTCTTCCTCAAACGATTCTAACAAAAAATTAATTTGCAAGTTACTTAATGCATTTTCATTCGAAAATTGCATACCATCACAAACATTAGATAAATCATTTGACTCTTCCTTGTGCCTCTTGTAGGTAGTGCAGAGGGAAAGAGGCTCTTCCGACTGCCACTTTAATTTAAAGTAGACTGCCTTTCCAACTGCTGTTGCCTAGCATCATTAAATTGCAAAGACTGAACACCAGAAGTTGGATTTTGAGTCAAATTAGAATTTACACCAGTATTAGATGTACTCGTCATTATATTACTTTGCATATTGCTGGGCTGATTCCTCATTGTATCACTCACCACTGACACATCTCGATTTTGTGGTGAACAGTTTTCGTAAATAGAGGGAAACAAAGAACTGTTACTATTAAAGTAACCATTCCTAGAAAATCTGTAATTAGGCTGCCTAAAATTAAGACCATTATCTTGTCTGGAATTATCATTCAGGATATTTATATTATTATTACGGTAATACCTGCCAGTATTGTAAAAATTCCTAGGAAACATCTGATTTCTATTTCGTCGGAAATTTCCAAAATTAGTAGCATTACTTGCATTATATCTTGAACTCATACATTGATTTACATTGTCTGAACTATTTTCAACAGAGGCACCCAAATTATCAGAAGGCAGAGTTTGAGTAGAAGAAGAACTAGTACTTCTTGTTTGTCGAATATTTACTTGTCGTACATTTAATCTTTGATATTCATTCTTCTTAAGACCTTTGTTAGACTTGTCGCAATCTAAATCTTCAGGTAAATGCATAAGTCCTTTCCTACTAGTTCTAATAACATCTAATTTACGAAGCATATTTGTAAGCTGATCCATCGTCTGAACACTATGACAAGCGATATTGTTAGCAACATTGTCAGGCAACTGGCTCATTATCAATTGTATAACATCAACATCATTCGGATTGTTCACTAAATTACAATATGTGGAATGTGTTTTTAGTGCAAAGGTTTCTAAACTTCCATGTGCATTTTGGTCGTATTTTTGATTCCTTAAAACAGCTAACTGTGACTGTAACATTTCAGGCGAAGCAAACTGTTGAATAAACTTACTTTCGAAATCAGTATACGAACAGAAATATCTTTTGTGTGTTCTAAACCAATAAGCTGCTCGATTTGTAAAACAATTCTGAATGCTCTGCAATCGTTTATCAGCAGGCACTCCTATCAGATCTAACGTTGAGTTTAATTGTTCCAAGTATTCTCTTGCAGATTGCGTTTCAACTCGACCTGAGAACTTTGGTAATAAAGACAATTCATTTAACTTCAAATGTCTATCTTTCCTCATGTACAAGGACAAAGAATCAGAGTTCGGTCTTGCATTACAATCTTCTTGAAAATTATGTGCACCATTACAATTTTTTCTATTCCATTCACAAATGCACTATCATGAATGTTTGGTGACTGTTGATTACCAGCAAAATATGTGCAAGGGTAAGAACGATTGAACAGTTTCCTTCTAGACTCATCGTTATCATTATGAGAATTAAATGCTCTCTGTGTATTATTCATTCTGAAAGCTGTGTTATCAGACCTGTCTGGATGAATTTGTGTATAATTAGTAGAACCGGAACACCAAGTGCAAGGATAGTTTGTGTAATTTAAATTACAATATCCTCCATAACTGCGGAAGTCCTCTGGCCTACCTAACATATTTGATGTTGTTTCAGGAAATGAGATATTTGAGGAAACATCAATGTTATTCTCAGTTTGTACTCTGTGTTTGTCTAAAATACAGCTAGATCTATTCATACAAGAGCAATTAGAATTTTCTTGCGTCTTTCTAGCATTATGTAAACTAGATTGTTTGCGATTTTGCTTCCAACTTACATGCTTAAGATGCGGTTCCCTTACATAAAACGTCTTTACTTTAGTAGTATCCGTAGAGTTAATAGAACTTGCATCTGAATCACTCAAACCAGAATCATGATTATGACCAGTTCCAGAATCACGCCTTACATTTAATCTTCTCGATTGGCGATTTGCAACATTATCAATACCATGAACTTTATTGTTCGTATTAGCATATTTGTTATGAGAAGTACCTGTAACAGTACAATCAGCACCAACATAATTTACATTAACTGGTTTCTGCATATTATTCTCAATGATATCAATACGTAATGCAAGCTGTTTCAAATTATTATCGTACTGATTAACGATTTCGAAACACTGTGAAACCTTAGAATCGAATGTTTCAATTTGCGAACAACAATCAACAATTCCACATTTGAGTTTACCTATATCGTCTTTTGCACCTTGTAAAGAACCTTCAGTGTCATTTATTTGTTTCTCACGAAGATCTTGTATACTAAGAATGTCTGATATTTTACAGTCATAATTTTGCATGCTTTCTTGCAACTTCTGGTTTAATTCTGCATTTGAACTTACACACGTTTCTGCCAAGGTTATTAGAAGTATAGGTTGGGCCAATCCGTTGTTTACTCGTAATGACGAAACGACGGTAAGAGGTGAATTTATCCATGAAATGAATTCCAAATCTATACGCTAGTGTTGCACTATGCAGATAGGAAACCATGCCAGAAACTGAACACACGAAATCGAGTACACAAATGAGCATTTCCACCCATTTACATTTTGTGGCTTCAGACAAATTGAAAATAAATATAGATAGGTACTTATTGTTATGCGGGACAGAATATTTTTGATCGGAACGGGATTTTTTTTTAAATCCCGACATTCGGGACTGGAAATATTCGCAATTTCTCGACTAGTCGGGAAATCTCAAATTCTCATTTTCACCTTAAGTGATTTTCTTTGCATTTATGGAATGAAAACTAACAATTTCCGATAAGTTCCAGACACTTGCAATGTAGAAAACGTCAAGAATTAATACCGTTTTAAAATGACCATTCGGTATTTCCCGACTGCTCGGGATCCAGAAATTTAGGTAAGTCATTTGCTGAAGTCGTGATAGGGACGGAATTTTTCTTTCCTATCCCGGTCCCGACTTTCCGAGATACCGCACACCACTTGTTATTATTATTTATTTTAGTTCAGCACAAGATACATCTTCCAAGTACGTTGAACATAATATATACGTTATATACGATTTTCAAAAGGATTCTTCGGTCACCGAGCTTTGGATTCGTGTGGAAACGCTAACGTGAATCATGCTAATGCTAGAATCTGCAGTGCGCATTTCTGCCCAGAAGATTATGTACGTAATCTGAAAAGTCAACTTTTAGGTTTACATCGAAGAAAGATCCTTAAGCAAGATACCTTCGACTCCTTATTATGAGCAGGAATGTAGGGAGTATAATCCTGGTAAATACTTCGCCTACCATTTCTTTGCCATTGGTGTACAATTCTCTCTCGCTTTTTCCCTACATATTCACATAAAGCAATAAAAATACAAACTGCTAACTTTTCATTCCATTTTGGTTATTTATTAAACGGTACGTGTTTGTATTTATATTTGATAAATTTACTTTGCTCTTCCGGCCATTTAAGTCAATTGACATTATGAAGAAGTGATAAAATAGATGAATGGCCAATCACAGTTCCCCTTATTTACAAGAGCGACCACAAGAAAAATAACCTTCCTGCTCTTCCGTTCAACTCGGACTATAAGAGAGCATGCTCCACTCTCCCCCTCCCCTCCACACTGGAGTACGGTGCACAGGAGTCGCGAGTCTGCGCAGGTTTTTTTGCTTGTGGTTCCACTATAATAGTAATATAAAATTGTACACTCACCTCACTTAGTTCTCCGGCAGTTTGTTTCTTTATACATCATATTGTACGTACACTGTATATAACACACCTATTACTGACTTCCTTGACCCTGGATGTACAGGGTCAAGGAAAACAAGGAAATGAGCATAATTTTCTCTTCGGTGAAGATTTTGTACCTAAACCAAAAAAAACTCAAATAATGAATTCGACAATGTAAATTGATGAGATTTAGTAAATCATTTGATGAAGTGAACTAATTCTGAGTGGACTAATCGCAAAGGACATAATCAGCTCAGATCCTATTACTTCATCATGGTATGTGACGTAAAGTTCCCGCCAAACCGTTTGACGGCGTTAGTGGTTATCGCATCTCCTTTTCCATAGCCTGTAGTACACATCCTCATCTAGACATTGTTCTTGTTCTGGTGTTTAATATCTGCATACTGCAACACTGTCGTTTTGTCATTTCACGTGACTTCACATTGAAGTGATGCATTCACTTGGCCGGTCACACGTCATCGCACGCAAAAACTTCAACCGTTACCATGGTTTTGGGCCGGGGCTGGTTTCTGCTAAAGATTCGATTCTTATTGTTACATCAGAAGCCAACATGTCTATACGGTTATTAACCTGCTTAAAATCAAAATTCATAGATTCAATTTTAGACTGTAATTCGACATTGGAAGCTTCAATTTTGGATTTCAACTCTTCGTTAGAAGCTTCAAGCTGAGATTTTAATTCCTCGCTGGAAGATTTCGATTCTCTATTGGAAGCTTCAAGACGAGATTTTATTTCCTCGCTGGAAGATTTCAATTCTCTATTGGAAGCTTCAAGCTGAGATTTTAATTCTTTGTTTGAATCCTCAAGCTGAGATTTTAATTCTTTGTTTGAATCCTCAAGCTGAGATTTTAATTCTTTACTAGAATTAACTACAACGAACTGAATGCTCTTGATTGTTTCTAGCAGATCGTTAAAATTAGGACTAATACTCTCTTTGTAAGCTGACAATTCATATAGATTATAGCTAGGTTCACAAGATTTACAAAAGTAATTCTCTACCGTAGTAGAATAAATAGACCAATGAACAAGTGACAACTTAAGACAAGAAAAGTGAAACCATGAAAGACATTTATAGCACTGAACAAATCTGATGTCAGCTTTCGTATCACCACAACATTCCACCTTGCGATTACTGGTATCAGTCTTATCATCAGAATTAACTTCTTGACCTTGAACGTTTGTAAACGTTGCTAGATGTGTGACCTTGTATTGCATAGCAGTCTTCTTTCTGCTACGAGATTTAGATGAATCTCTGGAAGACATTTTTCATTAACGAAAAAAAAAACTTACACACACTTAAATACTTGAATATGAATCAAATGCAGTTAGAATCCGCTTCAATCCCAGACCTACTGAGATTATATTTCACATCATTTATCCAAGAACTACTTAACTTCAGAGTCCTGTCACACGGTCGCCACTTTTTGCTAGTGTCGTAGAGGCTTGAGCATTTTACATTATACTCAGTAAATCACTGTTCTACTTCACAGCAAATTATGAAATAACAATAATGTATATAGTTCAAAATCACAACACTATTCTCTGATGAGTATACTTATTATTTGCACTGAATAAATACATTAATTATGCACCAATTACTATGATTCGAACTATATGCAAAACGTTCTTGTTATCTCCTTCAATTGTTTCTTACAACTGGTTGCTACGCAACAAAACAGTATGCTATGACATTTCTTTCTTTTTCTTTTACACAAGAAGTGATTATATATTTTATAATTTGAAAACAGTCACAAACACTCAGGCGCAGGTCGGGATTCGAAACCGGGACCCCTGGCGTTGTAGCGCGCTGTGCTAACCACTCTGCCACGTATTTTTTTTTTTATTTACTCATTTTTATCTACTTCCTTTTAAACTAACTAACTAACTAACTCTCTAGCTTTCTTAAACCCGAAGGTTCATGGCTGCAGCAACACGGGCCTTCCATCTGTCCCTATCTTGAGCAAGATCTATATACTCTTTTCCCTCCCTACCGATTTCCCTTAGGTCCATCTCAACGTTGTCCCTCCATCTTCGTCTTGGCCTTCCTACAGGTCTCTTACCATCAGGTTTCCCAACAAGAATCCTATAAACTCCTCTTTCCTCTCCCATTCGTGCCATATGGCCTGCCCACCTAAGTCTTCTTGATTTAATTAGTCTAATAATATCTGGACATGAATACAAATTATGTAGTTCTAAATTATGTAACCTTCTCCACTCACCTGTCTCCTCATCCCTTTTAGGTCCAAATATTTTCCTAAGAACCTTATTTTCAAATACTCTCAATTTATGTTCCTCTTTCAATGTAAGGGACCAAGTTTCACACCCATATAATACGAGGACTACATACAAAATTACTGTTTTGTATATTTTAACTTTTAGTTTCTTAGTTATTAAACTACGTGTAGAAGACAAAAGTTTATGAAGAGAGAAGTAACATGCATTTCCTGAATTAAGCCTACTTTTTATTTCCTCTTTAATATAATTTTCATTTGTTAATATTACTCCTAAGTATTTGAATTTGGAAACTGATTCAAACGAGTTGTTATCAATAATTAGATTTTGATTATTACCTAACACTTGGTTTCGGCCTGTAAGCATATATTTAGTTTTCTCTTTGTTAACTTCCAAACCTATGTCTTTAGCAGTTTCGAAAAGTATTTTAGCATTATTCTTAATTGTATTTATATCATCCCCTAATAAGTCTACATCATCTGCATATGCTAACAACTGAGTCACACCATTTAATTTTAGTCCTTCTTTAGTTTATTTTACCTTCCTTACAGCATATTCTAAGGCAAAATTAAAGAGCAATGGAGATAATGCATCTCCTTGTTTTAACCCATCATGAATTGTAAAGTTGTCAGACACATTAATACCCACACGAATTTTACTTTCTGTTTCACTGGTGCATACTTTTATCATATTGACAAGCTATATTCCAAACTCGACTAATATATTATATAATTTATCTCTTTTGACCGAATCATATGCTTTTTTGAAATCAATGAATAGCTGATGGACGTTTTGATTATATTCCCACTTTTTTCAAGTGACTGCCTTTTACCTACGCTAAAAAAAGAAATTAAAAAATGAATATTAGTCTTTTTTTCAACATGTCCATTGAGAATGTAAATGATCTATCCATTTTTCATTTTGGCAGGAAACCTTTAAAGTTTGACATTATAGTTATTGGACCTTTGTCGCCATTGCACTGAAAGTTTACATCATTGCAAAGGCTGATATATCTATCTACCAGATAGAACACTGGAATTGAATGAGATTAGGTAGTTGTTCTGTAATGGAGATAACACAATTCCATTATAACTTTAATCGATTACTTTGATTTCACTATTATTCAAAATGTATCTATCTGTTAAAGCAAAAGTAAGAACCGAAGTCCACCATGCAAGCAACGCTACTACTTCTAAGCAGCTCCCACAAGTGACTGAGGTTAGAATGAAAGCTTGTCTTGTTTTAAGTTCACTTGTATGCACAGATAGGCTAATTGGGAGTGGACCTACAGTTTAAAGTGGGAAATGAACCACTGTGCCTCCACCAGGAATCAAACCCGGCTAGAATGCAAGTGGTTTCTCATACCCGGATGGCAATTGTAGTTGGTTGAGGGAAATTGTAGGCTGCAATTGTTTCATCTCTTATCGTCTGATGTCTACATACATTTTGGTATATTGAGTGTGTTTTTCGTTCATCTACGCAATATGGCAGCAGTCACGAGAATGCAAACTCAAGACAGGCACACAAATTTGGAAGTAGATGAATACTGTATAGATGAATGAACAGGGCAAAATTTAAATTAACAAACAAGTATTGCTTTCGAAAATCTTAGCATGCTGTGGAGCAATTTGTGGTTTTGCATTAAAGGGAAGACACGCGAATACCACTACTCACTCATGCATGCAGTGATCGAAGTGGTAGTTTGTAGCTAGGGTGGAACGAGCCTTGGAAATCTGTCGGGAAGTTGTTTGTTATTGTTTCACATAATTTGTAGGTAGTCACACGTAGTCTGAGAAACAGAAAAGTCACACATACAAGAACCTTACCTCATGGGTAAAAAAAGTGTAGCTTTCCTGGCGAAGTGTTCTCGGCTTGCGAGCCAGCTTAAATCGGCGTTAGGGTCCAATGTTTCGAGCGCATACATTGCTCCCATCATAAGGTAGAGAGCATCCTGCTTAGAGCAATGTATGCGCTCCAAACGTTGGACGCGGACGCCGATATAACCTGGCTCGCAAGCCGAGAAAACTGTTCGAATCTCCACAGGCATATAATAAAAATGCATCATACCCAAATGACACGTAATACCTAACGTGCCAAATTTTGGAAAATAGGAGCTGATAGCGTGTGTGAGAACCAGAGGGACTTAACTCCAATTTATCAAATTTATAGGAGAGGAAATAATGTATTCTTAGGAAACGTGACTCCGCCTTACAGATAAGAATTAGAAGTGGAAAAATGTCGATTTACTCCAAATACTCTTCAGAGGATTTTTTCTAACAAAACTGAAAACAGCATTATTGTAGTTACGTTCCTCTGATTCCCGTAGGACGATAGGTGAAATACATTTCATATGTGATGTTTGAAAGAAGTTGTGTTAAGATGTCAAACATGTAGCCCACAGCCATGCTGTATTAAGAAAGCATAGAGGATAAGCTCCAATCACACTTAATCTAGGCTCACAACAAAGATAGCGGCTGAGTGACCATGCGTAATGAAAGGCAAAGAAAACAGTTAATCATTGGAAGAAACAATGAGTCTCATGTTTAAGATCATTCTATCATATGTATAATTAATGCAGTTGCTTATAGAAATAAGAATGGTCCAAAATGCTTCAAAGTAATTTAAAATATGAGGTGTTGAGGATACGAAGGGCGAACTCAACAAACGTACATTGTGAGGGAAATGCGTTTCAAGTTGCCAGACACAGTGCGAACTCCATAAAAAACTTTGAAAATCACGCATGAAACATTCCGATCTACTGTTACCAAGTTTTTGTGGAGCTAGAACTGTGCCTAACAACTTGAAACCCATTTCCCTCACAATGTACGTTTGTTGAGTTCGCCCTTCGTATCCGCAATGCCTCATATCGTCTCTAGGAAAAACCATTCAAACTAAAAACCACGATTTTCATACTAAATAGAAGGCATTTTCACCACATACTTGAAATTAGTTTGAGAAAATCTAAAATAAGAGGAATTCCTATCCCTGTTCTCGTGTTGATATTTCCTGACAAATAAGAGGCTGTCGCGAGTAGATAAAAAATGTGCATCCCACCGCAACTCTGATTTCTTGACCAAACGACCACAAAAAGTTGAAAAACTCACTTTCTCTCCCCGTTCCGCGCCTCATTTATTGCGCTGACGATGTTTCACGGGCGCAAAAAGGCAGTGATGAGTGAAAGATGAGCTCTCATCCTCTCATCCTTCTCATTTTTCTCATTTCTCTCATTCTTCTCTCATCTTCTTATCCTCCTCTTATCTTCTTTTTATCCTCCTCTCATTCTCTTATTCTCTTATTCTCTCATTCTCTTATTTTTTTATTTTCTTATTCTCTTATTTTTGAAAGATGAGTGTACCTTATCGTAATTTTCCAAGTCTGGGGCCAAATGTTTATATATCGTGATCTTCGTAAACCTCTCCTCTCATTCTCTTATTCTCTTATTCTCTTATTTTTGAAGGATGAGTGCATCTTATTGTAATTTTCCAAGTCCGGGACCAAATGTTTATATATCGTGATCTTCGTAAACCTCTTCTCTTATTTTCTCATCTTCTTATTCTCTTATTCTCTTATTCTCTTATCCTCTCATTTTTTTGAAAGATGAGTGCACCTTATCGTAATTTTCCAAGTCCGGGACCAAATGTTTATATATATCGTGACCTTCGTAAACCTCTCTCTCGGGGAGGGAACGATGTACCACACACACACACACACACACACACACACACACACACACACACACGCGCGCGCGCGCGCGCGCGTATGCCTCTCATTATTTTCCGTATTGTGACGCAAGCAAACAAAATAATAATTGTTGTTTTTTAGGATACCTGGCCCCTATAACCTCGCCAGGGGTGCGTGGTGGCGGCGAAATCATCACGAGTTTAGATTTGTACTGCAAATATTGTCAAAAATTTAATCAATATTGTTTATTCTCGATGCTAGAATCTTACATAGATTATTCTCTAAAAACGAAAATCGATAATCTTATGCCAAGCCCCCCCAAGGCATTCAAGCAATTTCTAATGTTCGCGTGGATAGCGAGGCTCGGTAGAATTTTTCCTGTCCCTGTGGAGAAATTGTGTTTCGTCGCTCAATGTAACATTTTCATCACGGACCAAACTATCCACAGCAACTCCTCCCCGAACCCATTCACCTTGCATCCTCTTCCGCCCGAAGAGATTCTATTTTTTTTCAGCTTTCCCACGGTCCTGAATAAAAAACCCATCACATCCCCGATAACAATAGAATCAGAAGCGGATGCGGCGGAAGCAAACACAGCAGCATCTTCCGCTTTTTGAGTTTTGTGCTGGGGATCGTCTGTTTCACACACCACACCCTGACGGGGCGTGGAATAGAGGCCGAGGGGGAAATGATCGACAATACATGCATGGGTGGAACTGTCAACGTCCCGTTTATTGTTATTTGTCCCCCACAGGATATTGTACGTATCACAAAAGTTTTTTTGTTGAAAAAAATATAGCATGAATGAATGAATCAGTCAACAAGGGTTTTATTTGCTTATTGTGTTTTCACCAAAGAGAGTCGCGTGGAGTAGGAAGGAGAGAAGGAGAAAAAAGGAGAGGAGTTCCTATATAACGTACTAGTTTCTTCTTTGTACATTATTATCATAGTGAACGTCAATCGTGGCAGTTCAGTATTTTTTAATTTGTTTATCTGGCAGTATACATATATATCATCGTGGAAGTTTTAGTGAGCTACAAGTTTTATTTTGAAGTCTCTCTATCTCTCTTGAAAGGTGAACGTCAATCGTGGCAGTTCAGTATTTTTAATTGTTTGTCTGGCAGTATATATATATATCATCGTGGAAGTTTTAGTGAGCTACAAGTTTTTATTTTGAAGTTTCTCTCTATCTCTCTTGAAAGGTAAGTTTTTATTTTTTCATGATATATTAATATTTTTTGTTTTACGTCTGACACACACATATTCAGAGGAGTCATAAAAAATTGACACACACTTACATGTCGTATATTTTTAACCTCCTACAACAGTGCACACACACATACATACATACATACTGTTCGCGTCTAATATATATATGTGGAAGGAAAAAATGTCTAGCATTTTTTCAATTTTTTTTCCTTCTGTTTCAGTGCGCTTTCCACTACCACCACCACAACCCCCCCCAAAAAAATTTCTCTGTATATATATATAAATAACAGAGAGAAAAAATGGAACCGCAACCAGGTCCCTCCGGTTTTGCGGGAAAGTGGCATGTCGCAACTGTGGAAAGTTGATTTCGAAACCTAATATTGCTAGGCATTTGAAAAAATGTCGTCTACCGGAACATGATGACGCCCCCCCGGCAAAGAAATCTCGCATTGAAGGGGGTGCTTTGAATAAAAGTGCACGCATCATAACGTATAAATCTGGAAGCGATGAAAAGTGTGACTCGAGCATCTTCCTCAACAATGTGAAATCTCAGGTAGTCGATAAATTACGTAATTGCCTCGTCAATGTTGCAATTAAAATTCATCTCGTCTTGACCCTGCTGTATGAGAAAGTTGTCTCGTCCGAGTCAAGCACTTTCAGCTTTTACGTAGGGTGTGAAAGCTTACACAATGACAATAACGAGGATCTTGACGAGATAGTGACACGGCTATTTGAGCACTTGACACAAAAACAAGAAGAGTTTGAAGGTAGAGGAAGTGGATGGAGTCTTTGCGGTCGCAGCCACATGTTAGAACTTCGAGTCTGCAATTTCAAACCATTACGCAGCGCTCAAAAAAAAACAAAAAAACAAAAAAAACAAAATGCAGTGTTGAACATACAAAGTAATGATCAGAAGAGTTTCCTATGGTCTGTCATCGCTGCATTACACCCAGCTAATAATAATGACCCCCAACGTCTGTCCAATTACAGAGGATACGAGGGAAGATACGAGAATATGATGAGAGGAATTTCCTATCCTGTGCCCCTGAATAAGATCAATCAAATTTTAAAAAACTATAGAGAGGAAAAAGGAGAAGATATCGATATTTCTGTTTTTGGGGTTGACGATTCCGGCAATATTCGTGTGTTAAGACCTGCGAGAAGGCAGAATAATGTAATTCGACTCTTGCTTGTAGATGGCCGTTACAGTTTGATACGGAATTTCTCAGGATTAGTAGGAAGACAGATCAGCAAGAATCACGATAAGATCGAAATTTGTGATCGGTGTTTGAGAATTTTTCGCGGGGGTAAGAAGATGAGAGAACAGCACAAGTGGTTTGGCTCTGTGAATGCAGAACCCGAAGATGTCATGCCGGAACCCGGAACCAAGATGAAATTTCAGAAACACCAGGCTCTTCTCCACCATCCCGTCGTCCTTTATGCCGACTTTGAAAGCTTCCAAGTTCCCATGACGTCTTGCGACCCTGATCCCTCTACCTCAAGCACGATCCAAATTTTTCACCACGAGCCTTGCAGTTTCTCCATCTACGGAGAAAAATTAAATGATGTCATCTTGTATTGCGGACCCGATGCGGCAAAACATTTTGTTACGAAGATAGCGGAATGCGCGAGAGAACTTGCACCCAGCCTGAAAGGCTCTTACGTTTCTCCACCTGCTCTCACGACGGAACAACAACGGAGACATGACGCGGCGACAAGATGCGAGGAGTGTAACCAGGCTTTCACCCCCGAAAATTACAAGGTCGTCCACCATGACCACCAGAATGGATTATTTCTGAGCACCATCTGTAATTCGTGCAATCTTAAAATTAAGGAGTCGCATTTCGTTGCCGTGTTTCTGCACTACACGGAGAAGTACGACACGCATCTCTTCGTCAAAGAGCTCTACAACATAACTTCTCGAATCAGCATCATTCCGAGAACGAGTGAGAAGTATATTGCGGTAAGAATTTGGATCCCTCTCCAAGAAGGAGGAAGTGTGGAAGTGCGAATCCTGGACTCTTACAATTTCCTGTCCTCCAGCCTCGCAAGCCTTGCATCTCAACTTGGCGACGAAGATCTTGTGGCCACCAAGCAAATGTGTTTTTCGGGGAGAGATGAGAATTTGAATCTGTTGCGTCGCAAGGGCGTCTACCCCTACGAGTACGTCAACGATTTCGAGAAATTTGACGGGACGGAACTTCCACCCCGGGAGGTATTTTATTCTCATCTCACGGAGGACGTCTGTTCCGAAGAGGACTACGAACACGCTCGTAGTGTGTGGACGGCATTCAATTGCCAAACTTTTCGCGATTATCACGATCTTTATCTAAAATTGGACGTGACACTTCTGATGGACATTTTCGAATCGTTTCGTAAGAGATGCATCGCGATATACAAGTTGGATCCTGCGTATTTCTTCACCACGCCGGGATTGACTTGGGAATCGATGATGAAATACACCAACGTGGAACTGGGCCTCATCGCAGAGAAGGAACAGTATGCTTTCATGGAGAGTGCGATACGCGGTGGCATCGTCCAATGTCCCCGACGCCATGCTCAGGCAAACAATCCTCATACGCCTGGTTACGATGCATCGAAGCGCAACACCTATATTGTCTACTGGGATGTCAACAACCTGTACGGCCACTCCATGTCCCAGTGTCTTCCCATCAGCGACTACGCGTGGATGACCGAAGAGGAACTCTCCTGCGAAGATTTTCTCAACTGGAGCGAAGATAATGAATGGGGCTGTTTCTTGGAAGTGGATCTCGATTATCCCGAAACGCTTCACGAGAAACATCACGGATTGGCCCTAGCCCCCACCAAAAAGAAGCCACCTGGAGGATCATCGGAGCCAAAACTCATACTAAGCATGGAGAACAAGCGGAATTACGTTCTGCACTACCGACTCCTCCAATTTTACATAAGTCACGGCTTGCAGTTGAAGAAAGTTCATAGAGGATTGAAGTTCCGACAGAGCAGGTGGCTGGAACCCTACATAACCGAGAACACGCGCCGCAGAGCGCAATCGACATCGCCTGCAGACAAGGATCTGTACAAACTGTTCAATAACGCCATCTACGGCAAGACGATGGAGAACGTGCGTAATTACATCGACGCAACGTTGGTCACGGACGAAAAGAAATTTGAAAAGATCGTCGCGTCCCCCTACTTCAAAAACTTCACCATTTTCGACGAGAATCTAGTATTCGTCGAGAGGAACAAGAAGCAAGTGATGCTCAACAAGCCGATTGCCATAGGTGCCACCGTCCTTGAACTATCAAAATTGCACATGTACCAATCGTACTACGATCAGTTTCAACCCTTTTATGGAGATAACATCCAAATATGTTACATTGATACGGATAGCTTCATTTTTCTAATCCAAACACCAAGCCTCGAACATGATCTGACTAAGATGAAGCATCTGTTTGATTTTAGCAACTTACCATCAGGCCATCACTTGCATTCGGCAGAAAACAAAATGACGATTGGAAAATACAAAGATGAAGTTGGCGGGAAGTACATCAGCGAATTTGCGGGGCTTCGTGCCAAAATGTACTGTGTAAAGATTGCAGAAGAAAAAGAGATCAAGAAAGCGAAGGGTGTGGGAAAAATAAGTACCAGCAAATTTAGCATGCAAGACTACAAGGAATGCCTTTTTCATAGTAAAAGGCAACTCAGCACAGATCATCGCATTACAAGTAAATTGCATGATTTGTACACGACGCGCGTAACCAAAGTAGCATTGGATGCAACAGACAACAAGTTACGTGTTCTCGATTGTCAAATCCACACGAGAGAATGGAACCACTACAATAAAAGCGATAAATGTGACGTGTGTTAACCGTAACCCCATAGCAATGAAGTCCGCTGTGTCTTTTGCTATTCTTCAAAAAAAACAGACGGAGGAAAAGGGGGGCCCTCGGGCGATGAAAAGTTGCAAGCTGTTATTATGTTATTATGTTGTTAAGCCCGCTCCAAACCGAGGCTCATTAAATTCAACTCTTATTTTTCATCGCCCGAGGGCCCCTCTTTTCCTCCGTCTGTTTTGAAGAATGGCAAAGGCACAACGTGTTAAATAACTAACAAGGACAATGAATCTCTTTGGTTTCCGCAAACAGATCATTATGGAAACCATACCAGATCATGAAGTCTTACCTTCCGTGTTACCTAAACTCAACGGTCTGTTGATCATTCACCTCAACAGCATTTGGACGAAACTGAATGACGATGTGGGCAAGATGTTTTATGTTTTTAATAACAATTTACATTTCTACGAAATTCCGATCGACGGGAAACTTCAAATCACCGTGAATCCGGAAAACGCAGGCGAAATCAAAATTTCTACTGGCAAGAACATTTTTCGAATGAAGCACGACAAGGTACTTTCTAACATGTCGTACGATGTGTCTGCAGGAGATTATCTTTACGTGGAACTCCTAGGAGATTACGACAAACTCGTTCCTCTCTTCGTAGAATTACGAATCGTCTATTCTATTATAAATAACCATTAACCAAAAATGCCTAACGACATTTTCGGCAACACCAAGCGTGTAGACCATGCAGAAGAGATTCTCATGCTGGACGTTCGAGTTAAGAAGTTGAGGACCGATTTGATTGCTTTGCAGGAGACCTTAAACAAAAGTTTAGAGTCTGAGATCGCTACGCTGCAAACGCAATGTCTCGATCCTATTCTGAAAATCGATTCCGAACTGAAAACACTGATAAAAAATTATGTCGACGTACCTTCTTACGACAACATTCAAAATATACAGTTGAGCATGGATTCGCTTCAAAATGATTTGGCCAAATTACAGCAATTTCAATCGAAAAATGAAGATTTGGAAAAATTGAAACTCGAAATCGAAGAGCGAACTTCCGCAATAGAAAAGAATTTCTCTGAACTTCAAACCGTCGTGAATGATATTGATGTAGAACGCTTGCAGGTTGTTGTTTCCAAATTACAAGAAGAATTCACCGGCACGTTGGAAGAAATCAAATCCAAGTTGCAGACTTTGGAAGATACAATGACGAACCTACCATCGTCGGACGAACTGCAGGTCATCGGTAAAAGCGTCGCGAACATAAAAATTCAACTGGAGGCTTATCAAGATTTTGAACACATTCAAACCACCATCGCTACGCTTCAGGCGTCTCTGGAGTTGATCAACGAAGAAATTAAAAATATTCACGCTGAAGCAAGTGTGTTGACGAGTATTCAGGACACGTTAAGCACGGTTCAGCAGAAGATCCAATATTTGGAAAATTTGAACGTCGAATCCAATCTTACTCATTTTCATCACGTACTGGACAACATACAGGGTGACTTGGAATCGTTACGAACGAGCGTGCCTTCGAGCGAAGATTTGGAAAAATTGAAAACTGCGGTGACGGCACTATCCGATTCGAGTGACATCAAAAGTTCGTTGAGCGATCTCGAGAGTAGGGTGGCCAATCTCCCCACCTCCAAAGAATTACACGCTTTGAAAAGGAACATATCACGTATGCTGAAACGACTGGAAACGGAAACGGCGAACGTGGAACAGATTCGAGACGAACTTGCTTCGCTGGTGTCGACGCTGCCCACTTCGCAGAGCGTCGCCGACCTTCACACGCAGTTTACAGAGATGCGAATCATCGTGAATGATCTTACCGAGAAGAGCTCGAAATTGAATCAAATCGAGAACCTTCAGAACATTGTGGTCAACATCAGAGATCAAGTTGGAGTGCTGGAATCAACGCAGGAATCGACGCTGGCCTCTTTCGGTGCCAAGTTGCAAGAACTCAACGAAAGCTACAAGCAGTTGAACGTGGAAGTGAAAATCAAACCGTCATTTTCTACCGTAACAGATACCATAGTCGAGCATTTGGTGCCCGTACAAAACACACTGGGTCAGCTTCACAGCAACCTCGTTAGCATCGATACTAAATTCGCTAAACTGCATTCTCTGCAAGCCATCGAAATCAACAGCGTACCCAATCAACAGAGAATCTCCACGTTCGTCGAAGGTAACAAACTGTACATGCTGCATCCTTATCATCCGTACTACAAGTTTCTCCTCGATGGCACGATTCAGGTAAACGAATTTTCGTACTGGTCTCACGGCAGAAAAGCTAGCGTTCCCACCATGACTTTGATATCGAATCGTGGTGTCCAGAAAGCAGGAAACATTCCTCTGGCGCGTTGGAACGAAACGCGCAACATATATGAAATACAGGAAGACGAAGACCTTACCGTTTTCGACGTGAGTGCCGGCGATAAGCTGATCGTTCAAAACACGAGCGAGGTGCCACCCTCTTTGAATCCCATCACGCTGGTGCTTCTCTTCAAACGTAATCTCTAAAAAAAAAATGTCAAGGCAAGCCATCGTCCAAGAATTGCATAAACCTGCACGCCGCAACTACAAACGTTTGGCTGTGGTAACCAAGGGAATCGACGACCTCTGGGAAAGCGACCTCGTCGAAATGAGTAGCGGCAAGTTAAAAAACGTACATAAATTGAACAAGGGCAACAAGTACCTCCTCACCGTCATAGACACATTTTCGAAATTCGCATGGGCTCTACCTTTGAAGGCGAAAACAGGAACGTGCGTTACGGAAGCATTCAAGACAATTTTTCGCGAAAGCGGCGGCAGACGACCTCGGTTTCTGCACACGGACAAAGGGAAGGAATTTTACAATGCCGTATTCCAAAAGTTTATTCGGAAACACAACGTTCAACATTACTCGACCTTCAGTGACGTCAAGGCCAGCATCGTGGAAAGATTCAATCGCACTCTGAAATCGCGCATGTGGTCACGCTTCACGCTTCAGGGAAGCTACAAGTGGGTCACCATTCTTCCGGAACTTGTTAACAACTATAATTACACACGGCACGGAACGATAGGCATGAAGCCAGCTGACGTTACCAAGTCTGACGAGCAACGTTTAATTTCTAGCGTTTACTGTCCAAAGTACACGCCCACGACAAAAAAAGCTAAATACAAAATTGGAGAACAGGTGAGGGTCAGTAAATTGAAGCGAACGTTCGACAGGGGTTTCACACGAAACTGGAGCACTGAACTTTTTACCGTGGTTCGAGTTCTACCCGGGAACCGTCACACGTATATAATAAAAGACAGTGGCGGTGAAATTTTATTGGGGCGCTTCTACGAGGAGGAACTCTCTAAAACTAAATACCCCGACACGTACCTTATCGAAAAAGTTTTGCGCAAGAGAGGCAACAAACTTTTGGTGAAATGGCTGGGACTTCCGGAAACAAGTTGGATCGATTCAAACGAAGTGATTCTATGAGTACGTGGAATGTTGTGAAACGTTTACCTAATTCGGAAAATGGAACGAAGAAAAAGAACGGCAAGTTGCTCCCCGACAGCATCCGCTGTCTGATTGTAGCACCTTCGGGGTGTGGAAAAACGACACTGCTCGTGGACAATTTTCTCCTCGCACCGAATTGGTTAGATTGGAAGAACAGGCACCTGTACGTGTTCTCGAAAAGTTTAGAGCAATCCAAATACCAGCAACTGATGAAACTGTACGATGGTCTGGACATTGCAACGTTCGCCTCGGAAATAAAACCACTCGACGATTGTCGTGAAAATTCAGTTGTTGTGTTCGACGACGCCATCCTGGAAAATCAAAATGAAATTCGCAATTTTTTCACGCAAGGTCGTCACAAAGAAATGGATTGCTTTTACCTAGCTCAAACGTTTTCCAAAATTCCAAAACAGTTACTACGCGACAACGCTAATTTCATATGTTTGTTTCGTCAAGATCACACCAACCTCAAGCACGCGTACGATGACTACGTAGGCGGAGACATGAACTACAATCAATTTTCGGAACGCTGCTCTTCTTGCTGGAACGGTGACGATTTCGGATTCGCTACGATCGACATGACGAGGAAACCCAACGACGGAAAATACAGAAACAAAATCAACAACTTTCTAAACGTTGCAACGTTGTGAGAAACAACGTGTATAAATAACGTCATGACGAAACGAAAAATCGAAGACGAAAATCTCAAGCTTCGCGATTACCTCGCGAAACGCTTCAAAGGTTGGAAATCCGAGAATCGTGGATTCTACGAAGAGAAAAAACGTCAGGATCAACCTGTGATCGATGCCATCAGTGGTCTAGGTAAAGAAATTAAAAGTGTCACGGAACAAAATAAAAATTTGATCAACGAACTAGTGCCGCTCGCAGCTAAAAGTTACGCCGTACCCACGCCTATTTCGAGCATTCCTTCGACACCGTTCGAACTGAAGGATGCACCGGCACGACGTCGAGCCATAGGCAGCACGTCTTCGGATAAAATCGAGTTGGGACCTTTGGCACGAGACTACCTGAGTACGGGGAAATTCGACAAGGATGAAGTGTTCGGATTGTATCCCAGCATGGAAACCAGCGAAGGCGGCGGTGTGGTGTGGAAGATTGGGAAATCGAAGGTGACCTTCGAAGGCAACGACATTAAAGTCAATTTAGGCGACAAGGATAGTTGGAACAGGTATCCGGGTACGGTGGGACTGTGGGAACTCGTCGCCAAAAAGCAGCCGAAAGATTACACCGACGAAGATTACCAAAGTTACAAGGAAATTCTGATCATGACGGATGCCTTGTACCAGAACAACGACGCCTCGCAGAATAGGGTGAAATCGAGCAGCGGCGAGAAGTACAAGAATCTCATCAAACCGATTTGGAACCAGGTCAAAACAGGCAGCGGCGTCAAACGCTACAACACGTTACCCAAAGAATTCGTTTGGGTGGACGACGTGAGGAAGCTCGTGGACCGATTGTTGGTGATAGCCGGCGAAGAGAATGCAGGCAACCGTAATTTCTACAACGAGAAGGTTGGCATCGTGGACATGATCAGCACGAAACTTTCCAACTTCATTGTGAACAACGACAAGGGAATAGGTTACCTCATCAAAATCATCAACACGCTGCCTCCTAAATTTTGGAACGTGGCCGAAGGAAAGGGCCTTGTGAACGACATCATCAACAAGTTACCTTTCGAGATGCATCTACCTGGCTACCAGTACTGCGGACCGGGTACCAAACTCGAGAAAAGATTGGAGAGAGGAGACAAGGGTGTGAATCTGTTGGACGCGGCATGCAAAGATCACGACATCGCTTACAACACCACGCAGACGGATCTGGATGCACGTCACGAAGCAGACAGAAAGTTAGAGCACGCAGGTTTCGAAAGATTCGTGAGCAGAGACGCATCGTTGGGTGAACGGGTCGCCGCACTGGGTACCACCATTGCCATGAACACAAAACAAAAATTGGGGTGGGGTATATAAATAACATCCAGTAAAAAAAACAACATGGCTTGCATAACTGATTTGCCGCACGAACTACTATCTAAAATATTCAAAAAGGTAGTTAACGGAGATGTTAATAAACTTGTGATCGTAGCTAAAACGACGCCGGCATTTCACATGGGATGCGAAATAGTTCTCAAGGACCGTCTTCGGGAGATCAGTGGAATGAGGTGCGGTGATCTCGACACTCTTCTGTCGGCCGCGGGGGAGAAATTGAACGAAAGGTTGGACGAACTGCACGAGGCGAGGCAGGGAAGAAGACGATATACTGATGATTGGCGTAAGTCCAAACAGGAAACTGAAGAAATCATCACGCAAATCATCGCGTTCTCCGAAGCACGAACTTTCTTCCTCTGTTAAAAAAATCTTCGACACAAATCATGAAAAAAAATATATAAATAACACACATCGTGAAAAAAAATAATCTTCGGTATATATAAGTAACACACATCGTGAAAAAAAATTAAATTTCTCTAACACACACACTGAAAATTTCTCTTCTTCGATATGACAACTGAAAAAATGAGTGAGCTCCAAGCATTAAAACAAATGCTAAATTTGTCATTCGAGTATGTAAAAATTCGGGAATTGGAAGTCGACAAACCTTACACGATAACTTCCGGTTCAATCGTTTCTACCCAGTATGGTCCCAAGGTACGCCTGTTGCTCAACGCACAATACAGTCTATTTTTACCAGATCGATACGCTAACATGTTATCGGACGAGAAGCTATCTATTTTAATCGAGAACAAAACTCGAATCGTGTACAAGGGGACAAACGAACTTTTTGGCAAGAAAACAAAGCACGTAATAGAATTTGTGTAGCGACTGCGAGGCCGTGAAAAAAAAATCTCAGAATATTTATATATAAATAACATACCGTAAAAAAACTACACAAGAAAAAATATCAAAATATATATAAATAACATACCGCAAAAATAACCCATAGAGCATCAACATGAAGCCCAAGGGTGTCGTGTACCAGATACCATACTCCAATCTGAAAAATCTTGGTGCTCTTGATGGGTTACTCACCAAGAAACAACGCGAGAAGAAACGTTCTTGCTTGTCGAAAGGACATGGAATGAAATTGCTTCTCAGCACACCTCAATTGAGACGGTTGCAGCGTTCGCGGAAACAGCAAAAGATCGGAGGTTTCATATTCAGCATCCCGGCCATCCTGGCAGCATTGGGGGCCGTTGGAAGTTTGGCCGGCGGAAGTGCCGCCATCGCGAAAACCGTCATCGACTCGAAGAAGAACAAAGCGGAATTGGAAGAACAGAAACGTCACAACCTGGCCATGGAGAAGAAAGGAGGAAAGGGCGTGATGAAGAAGTTTAAAAAAAAGAAACAGAAGCACTCACCAACCGAGACATTGAATCTCTGATCGAACCGTTACAAATCAAACACTTCAGAGGAGTTTTCATGTCCGACTCGTTACCTTCAAGCGTTAAAAGAAGAGAATGCGGAGTAGTCAACTTGGACGGTCAAGAAAATCCAGGCACGCATTGGATATGTTACCACAAAAATGATGATAAAGTATTCGTTTTCGATTCTTTCGGAGGTGTTCCACCTACAAATTTAATTCATTATCTGAAAACGAGCAAAACCTCTATATACTACAACGACGAACGCATTCAAAATTTCGGAGACGTGAACTGCGGCCATCTCTGCCTTTCCGTACTCACGTTTCTCTCTAAAATAAATAACCCTACGATCGAGGATTTCCAGAAAGCATTGTGGAACCTCAAACAGCATCACTAGGATGGGCGTGTTCCATCTCACGAGCGAATCTTCAATCTTGAAACTCACGCTGCACGACGACATCGTCTATCCTAAATCCGTGGCTCTGCGTGCATTCTACAGCATGTACCTCATACCTAACGTCACGCGGCACAACAACAAAATTAGCGTCGGAAGCGAACATATCGTCGTCACGCCAGGACAATACAATCTTTCCACTTTGCAAGCTCAGTTACCCAAAGGCACATACCTTTCTCAAAATTCGGTCACGCACAGAGTGGAAATCCTATCCGCGACGGAGACCGTGGACCTGGACACCATGGGAGAACTTTTAGGTTTCGAAAACAACACCAAACTCGAAGCTGGCATCAAGCACGTAGCAACCAACATTCCTAAATTCTTGGCCATAGAGACTCTGAACGTACACTGCAACGTGGCGGAAGGTATGATCACAAAATCTTCGGACGGATTGTTAGGAAGTCACAAGCAGACGGGAATCATAGCCACTTTCAAACCAAGTTCCGAGTTCATGGAACCGATCATCTACACGCCCTCTTCGCCGATCTATTTTCCAGTATGTCGCAACCGCATAGACGACATAGAGTTGGTGGTGACGAACGAGAAAGGAGACGTGGTGGATTTCGCAGGTGCCACTACGACGGCCATCGTGGAGATCAACGTATAATAAATAACACACATAGTGAAATGGAGCAAATCGAAAGTTACGAATTGCAATCTTTCCCTCCCAACCGTCGCACGTTCGCCAATCTAAACGAAGCGAACAGGGAGATCGAATACGACCTGGACGTAGGCGACGGGTTCATTCATCCTCACAGAGCGGACCTCTACCTTCAATTCGACGTGGTGAAGAAAGAAAGCGGAGACGCGTTTCCCGCAGCAGCAAATTTGATACTCGTGGACAACTTCGTGCCTCACCTGTTCTCGCAGGTGGAGGTGAGGAAACATAACACCGTTATCGACAGAATAGATTACCCAGGCATCACGTCGACGGCAGTGGGAACGTTGAAATTATCCAAAACAGACGCAGCATACTATCAGGCGGGAGGATTCGAAGCGGGGACCAAAATATCGACGAAAAGTCACACGGTGCTCTTTCCCATGCGTCTGCTGCCTGGTTTCTTCTCGGACTACAAGGAGATCATGTGGAAGGGAGGACTGAGAGTCACGTTTCGAAGAGCGGCCAACGACAACGACGCACTAATGCGATACGCTACTTTGGGTCCGGACGGCACCACGCCGATAGCCAACACTTTACCCGAAGCAGCGAAATGCGTCATCCGGAGCATGGAATTGAGAATGCCGGTGGTGGAATATGAAACAAACTACGCCCTCAAGTACAAAGCGGAGATCTTGAAAAGTCCGCAGGTGCCAATTCACTTTCACGGTTACCAGTGCGTGCAGAAGATGGCCTCGGGAAGTCACATGGAATTCGACGTGACGACACAGTTCAACAACATACAGTTCGACATGCCAGATTTCGTCGTAGTGCTTTTTCAGACCGGGAGGGACAAGAATCAGGAAAAAGATTCCAGCAAGTTCGACGACTGCAAGATCAAGAACGTTTATCTGAAGAATGGACGCAACGAAGTGTTCCCGCGCGAGAATTACAACCTCGACGTGACCAAAAACGATTACCTCAAACTTTACGAAGCGTTTTCGGCTTACAAACGCGTGACCGAGGGAAGCGTGGACATGTACTACACGCCCAGCGAGTTTAAAGCACGGAGACCCATGACCGTCATCAACACATCTAAGAGAAAGAAGGTTGTGGTCAACGATCGAACCAACATCAAGGTCGTCTGCGAGTTCCACGATGCCTTGCCCGAGGATACCCTATGCAGTGTCATCCTGATTGCAGAGAAGTCCTTCGCCTACGACGTGAAGAACGAGAGGGTCACAGAGCAGTTTTAACAAGTTTTTAACATCTATTTTCTTGCACAATAAGAAATTTTTAGTACTAGCACAATCAGTTACAATGGCACAATACGAATTTCACTAGTTCAGATCAGTTACAATGTCAATTTCATCAGTTATCAGTTACAATATCTTTTTTGCACTATAGCACGAGACAATCAGAAAATTTGCACAAAAAATTTGTTGTTTTTACACGTGAAAATTAACAATAAAATTTCTTTTTTTTATCGTTTCAGATGCTGTCGAAACATCAAAAACACATACACACACTAGAAAAAAAAGCATGCAACTTTATTTGTAACACACACATATTCTCCATCTTCATCAAGAAAATATTATAATAAACATAATTATTTTTATCTATATCTCACAATAAAACTCTATATCCAAAAATATCACAACATCAAATAACACTAGAGTTGTTAGTACACGTTGCATGCATTACGGAGGTCCTCTGTAGGGTTTCATGGAAGTTTGGGGGAAAAAAAAAAAACACGTGAAACCCTACAGAGGTGCGGTAATCTATAACCGCAGCCATTAGAAAACCTTTTACTTTTTTGGCTGGGCACCACGCACCCCTGGCGAGGTTATAGGGGCCAGGTATCCTAAAAAACAACAATTATTATTTTGTTTGCTTGCGTCACAATACGGAAAATAATGAGAGGCATACGCGCGCGCGCGCGTGTGTGTGTGTGTGTGTGTGTGTGTGTGTGTGGTACATCGTTCCCTCCCCGAGAGAGAGGTTTACGAAGATCACGATATATAAACATTTGGTCCCGGACTTGGAAAATTACAATAAGATGCACTCATCCTTCAAAAATAAGAGAATAAGAGAATGAGAGGAGAGGTTTACGAAGATCACGATATATAAACATTTGGCCCCAGACTTGGAAAATTACGATAAGGTACACTCATCTTTCAAAAATAAGAGAATAAGAAAATAAAAAAATAAGAGAATGAGAGAATAAGAGAATAAGAGAATAAGAGAATGAGAGGAGGATAAAAAGAAGATAAGAGGAGGATAAGAAGATGAGAGAAGAATGAGAGAAATGAGAAAAATGAGAAGGATGAGAGGATGAGAGCTCATCTTTCACTCATCACTGCCTTTTTGCGCCCGTGAAACATCGTCAGCGCAATAAATGAGGCGCGGAACGGGGAGAGAAAGTGAGTTTTTCAACTTTTTGTGGTCGTTTGGTCAAGAAATCAGAGTTGCGGTGGGATGCACATTTTTTATCTACTGTCGCGGTCTATTGCCGCGCTATACATTGAAGAAACAATGCTTTCTAACGACCGCCATGTTAGGCAGGCATTTATCTTATTCGTATATTTTCAAGTTAAGAAGTTGGATTAAATTATTTATAGTTAATTGTTTTTATAATTCATGTATATATTACGTTTTTTTTATATTTTATAATATTATTCCCGTATTTTTGCAACATTTATTCAGAATTTATAGGCTAATGATTATCCCAAATAATATATGCAACGTTTTCATTGTTTTTGAAGCACAAGTTAAATACATTTCTTCTTAATATCGATTTTTGTTCAACAATGTACAAGATTGAAGTAATTTGTCTTCGTTATAAACTAAATCTTTATTTAATCATTTTTTTATGTACAAAGGCAAAAATGATTTATTTGATAAAATCAGTTTAGTTATTTCTATATAGTTTAATATTGTAATATTATAGCAAAGTATTTCTCCCTCGTTTTCAATAAAATATCGTATTCCTATTGGCTGTTTATGTTAGGAGTGGGAGAACCACGCTTCGTGTTCTTGGCGATGTAAAAACTTCCACGTTGGCATTTTTAATTGTTGCCAACCTGAACTTTAGCTTACTATTTCTAATTAACATTGATGTGTTATATAAATTATCAGTTTTCTTGTGTTATTTTATGTTATGAGTTTGTATTGTAAGTTAGAACAATCTGTTATCCTGCGCCTCGCGCTTGAGGTAGCAGTTGAGGTCTTGCTATTAACTGTGAAGGCGGTCCGCGGACTCTCGTGTTAAATAAATTGCTTATGACTGCCTGCGAGCGTGCATGACCCAATAAATTATAACTTTTAACTTGTGCGAATCAGTACGTACGCGCGCGATTCGTGATTAAAGATTCTGGACATTTTAATTATAAAGTATTTGGAATTTTATTTACTGTCACGTGTCGCAATTCGGTGGTTTCCTTCCTGGAGGAAGGGTGGATCGTCTTAATCCCGATCCCTGGGTGAGAACTGGTGCTCCCAACTGACCAGCCGGAGCAAGGAGCGGTGTGTTGCCAATTCGGATCTCCATACCCTGGAGTTACGAGTGGTGGCACGTTGCAGCTTTATACTCCGAAGTCGATACCAAAGGTTCATGGACGTCTACAGGATTTTTTTTCCAGGGAGGGGCAAGCAAGGTAGTTTTTTTTTCCGGGGGGGGGGGGAACAAGGTGCATGTTCCCCCATAACAGTGTTGTCTCCTCAAAAACCATTGCTTTAATTTGTACCACTTTCGGTTAATCGCGATGATAAAGGATGTGATAGGTGATGGAAGTGGAATAAAGACAAATGACCCATCCATATTTTCTAATCCGACATTAGACTTCGCAGTGTATTACGCTAACTAATTTGCCACGGGATCGGCTTCTTCGTGTTTGTCTACTCATCAAATGATTGATTAGTTATTGAAACTATATAGGTAGGAAAGCTATATAAAATAACGAAACAGAAAAAAAAAACCACTTGACGTCTTGTAGTACTATCATCAACTTACAATTTCATGCTCTCAAATCCACACAGAAAACTTCTTGTGGCATTAGTTTTACGGAATGGCCTTCGGGAATAAAGATCGCCCATTTCCTGGTTCAGCTCGAAACAATTCAGGTGCCTTATCGAAGCTGCTCTTGAGCACGCAGGGTTTCTAACCTACTTCGCCGTAATTCAGTTGTTGTATCTTGTTTAATATGATGTATTGTAGAGCCAACCGCAGATTAAATAGGAGGAAAAAGATTTTTTCCGACGGCAAATAAGTTGGCAATGCTGTGAACACCGAGGCATTCTTGATAAGACGCTTGAGGAGGGTCCAGAAAACTTACCTGAAAAAGCGCAACCCAAGTATCGAAGGTCATGCTACACGTGGATTGGCAACTTTCGGGAGCATGCTGTCTGTCTACACAATTCTACCCAAATACCTGTTTGAAAATGAATCTTCTGCTCGCATTTTATTTTTCAAATGTAGTTCTGACATTGTAGTCATTTTGCAATTATTTTTATTTGTTCTTATTTTGCTTTGCTTTTATGTCACCTTTATAATTAATCGAAACTATGAAGATGGATGATAAATAGATTAAATTGATGAAGAGACACCTAAAAAAGATATTTACAGACCAGGACTCGAACCCGGAACCTAAAGCGGATAGGTTGGGGGGGGGGGGGAAGAACGTCAATAACTCCCGGCCACGAACTGGCTTATAATTTTTGTAATTTCTCAGGAGTATTTTTTGTTCTGTTCATGCATAATGCCTGCTTTCGGAAACTTAATTTATAAGTGACACACTTCGTTCGGTGGGGACAAGCCACGAATTGTTTGAGAGGAGGGACAAATCTCGTTCATATACTAGATACAATCATGGACTATACTTGAAATGGCCTCCCCGATGGCGCAGTGGTTGCGTCGTCGCCTAGTAATCAAGGGGTCCCGGGTTCGATACCCGGTGGAGGCACAAGTGGTTCGGATTCCACTTCAAACTGTAGGTCCAGTCCCGATTAGCCTTACTGTGCATAAAGTGGACTCAAGACACCAAATCAATCAATCATATACTTGAAATGTGACGTGCTAAACACTACTTTCGGAGATCAGATGGACATGGCAATTTTGATATACAAGTTGCATTTTTTCTACTTAGATTATTTATGTCCAAATTTTATCCTAATAGATAATCTCGCAACAACGCAAAATGTTTAAATTGACTCGAATTCACAATGGCTCATATACAGTGTGTTTATAAATGAACGGTGCGGCTTCAAAAATTAATAATAAATCTATTTATTACCTTACACGGGCAAAACTTACACCGTAATCAGCAGCAACTGTCCAAGTTTATATAACTTTATTTAAATTGATATAAAGATAGAAATCGAGAGGGGGCAATTGCCCCTCTGTGCCCCCTTGCAGGTGCTCTTCGCCGTCTGGAAAGAAATAGTGCACGAAAGACGTGAAAACTAAATCCATCTTGAGTATCCTTTTGTCTTGCTACTCTTAGATTCTGCAACCTTTCTTTCTGTAGTCCAATGTTTGCCTTCCTTACCTCCTAGAATTGATTTCTGTACAAGTTTGAGGGCTAATCTCCCCTGCCCCCTGTCGTTGTGCCACTGCACCTTCTTCCGCCGTTGTTCCTTTGTGAACTTTCATCGGCTTCAAAATACTACATTTTCTTCAAGAGCATAATATCGTTTAATAACCGGCGATATGATTCGTCTACCCTAAATTTCTGGAATAAAGTATAATAATATAGGGGCATGGAAATCTGGAAGGGGGGCGAGGATGGCCACCTCTCCCCTTTAGAAAACGAATGCCAGCTAAAAGTATATATTTCACACGTATAATTTGATTTGTCATAGTAATTTACATTAATTATTATAATGGGGATGCAGGAATGCGATAATTTCGAATTCAAGTGGTGTTTCTTGAGGGGGCAACACTATTATCGGGTTAATATGCATATGGCATATTTCCCTGCGTCTAAAATATCGACAGATGTCCATGATTAGGGGGGTGCATTTGCCCCCCCCCCTTGCACCCCGTGCGTACGCCTATTGCCACTCATTTCTACACTAGTTGGAAGCTTTATTCAATTTCGAGCCAAAAATGTAATTTAATATCAAATCAGGGTTGTTAAACGTCCAAGAACCCATAAATTCTAGTGGGTTCCGCAAGAAGACCGGAAACGTTTTTTATCGCACAGTTTAAATTCGGTCCCAAGTTGCGTATTCTTTCATTTCAATATGGAACTTAGACCGTCTTTAAATTGATCCGGAAAGAAGGTCCCTTTGCCGTATTTCAATTGATCAGGAGAAAATGTCCCTGGAACGAATTGAAATACATAAAGAGGCTCTTTACAGTCCTGATCCATTTATGTTTGCTAATATTCCCTGCTGAACCGGAATTGAATTGATTTAAAATTCCTGGCCCTTTAACAACCCTGGTTGAAATTCATTTTTTTACAAACAACCATATTTTTCACGGCTATTTCACATTAATCCCATACGATATACTGAGTTATTTTTCGCAATGTTCCAATGAAAGGTAAGAGATTTTGGCTATTCTTTTTTCTTCCTTGATGTTAAATAGATTATATTCGTCACGCGCCTATAACGTTACTAGCTAATATTTGTGAATTGTTCTTTCCTTGTAACGTTAACATCTACCATACTGAATTTATTTACGTTCTTTATGCAGATGGTATGTACCCAACTGCATTTTGTACCGTTCCGCTACAGTGGTTTACATTTTGCTACATTCCTATGTAACGTTAGTTAATCATATTGCCTTTCACTTCATTCCGTTACGGAGGATTGCATTCATTACGTTCCTATGTACCGTTATTTACTACCATGTTGCATTTCGTTACGTTCTTGTAACGCTAGTATATACCACAATGCATTTCGTTACTACTTTCCTTGTAACGGTAGTATATACCAAATTGCATATTACGTTATGTTCCAATGTGCTCATTTCGTTCCGTTCCTTTATAACGTTAATATCTACCATAATACATTTTGTTACGTTCTCTGTAACGTCAGTCTATAACATATTGCATTTCGTTACGTTACATGGGTACCAGCAGCTGAACCATACTCTTCCTCCTACAAAATGGAACGTACCGTGTAACGCAAATTGGGTACGTTATGACTCCCTGCTCTGAACACCGTCACTTTAATTATAACCACCTGGTACACTGGCGAACTTTAAAAAAAGATCTCCCTCCTCTTAGTTAGATTGCAAGGTAGTTGGAAACACTTCATTACTCCTGTATTGGATAAGAAAGTGGGGGAAGGGAGTTGCAGACAAGGTCATCTCTACCTTATGCGCACGTAAACTTGTTTCCGGAAAGCTTTCTGTTGGAGTCTTGTCAGGCATGATCTGGGCAGTTTGTGGAAGAATTTTGTGTTTCTACCCCCTCTCTTTCTTTCTTTCTCTCTCTCTCTCTCTCCCTCTCTCTCTCTGCGTGTGTGCGCGCCAGGGTTGTAGTAGAATTTTTTCACATTCTGCGTATGTGACAGTATTCTTTGGATATTGTCTTGGAAGTATCTGTTAACATCCTACCCAGCAGTTTTTGTTAAGGAGAAACAAGTTGAAGGCCGCGAGTGGAGCCTGAGAAGTAATGAACATATCACAGAATGCGCAAAAGCTTAGCTCGCGTTTCTCGAAAAAGAAAAAAAAAGATATACAAATTTATGTATTGATTGATTTGGTGCTTTAAGTCCACTTTATGAACAGTAAGGCTAATCTGGACTGGACCTACAGTTTATAGTGGGATCCGAACCACTATGTTCCTCCACCGGGAATCGAACCCGAGACCTCTTGATTACAAGGCGACAACGCTACCACTGCGCCATCGGGAAGGTCTACAAATATATTCTACGAATGCTTACGTCATTGTGACCAAGGACTGTATTTTGCAGACTAACGAGGATCTGGCGTCTAGACACAAGGCCAGTTTAATGGTCTGTGGGGTTTGGGCTGTGTCCTATCCATACGTTGTGATTGCTCTTTCACAAAGTTCATCTTAACACGCCTTTCATTCTCATTTATGTGATTACTCAAAAGTGAAAGAAAAGCGAAGTAAAATAAATAAATAAATTGGTCATTGTGTCCCTGCCTTCTTGCAATTTTTCTTCCTGATCTAAAATTAATGTAATGCATCACTATAGTCATGTGAATTATTTTCCGTTATATTATTTTATTATAGTGTGCTTAATCATTCCTTAAAGCATAGACTCTAGACTCTAACGCTGTTGTCCTTAGTGTAAACGATCTTAACTGTGTGGAAGTTTTGATGTAGGCAAAATAATAGTTAAGAGTAAATCCCAATTGATTGTTCGAAATTTAAAATATAACTCCTACGTGACGTATAGCAACTGTCCTTAGTTCGCTGTCAAGGAACGATTTTTCCTAATTAAAAAGGATTCCAGCCTCTGTGGCAGAGTGGTTAGCGCAGCTTGCTTAAACACCGGCCTTGGCATTGTGTTCATTCGGTGTTCATTGTGAGTGTCCCTTCATCAATTTCATCATTTCATCCTCATCGTCGCGTTTATCGAAAAGTGGCAGAAAAGCGAAGTAAAATAAACCAAATCAAACATAAACAAGAAGCTGAAGTGATAAATATTCCATTACCAAATATAAAATATATAAAATACAGTAATTACTTTGTTGATATTGCAGTCATTTTGGCAGAGTGTAGCTGTCTTAGGGTAGTATGTTTGAATTAGCTGGTAAAAAAGGTAAAGTGTTCCCCTGTGCATAGCACCACGCCATGAAGGCGTATAGGGGGTGTGGGGGTAACGCCCCACACTTTCTTGATCCGGTCGTGAGTGGGGGTGATGTGATCAGCATCACGCCCCTGACCGCCTTTACCCCCCAGGGTTTCCCCCAGGTACCCATGTTATTCGACGCTGGGTAGGCGCCGGGGCCGCTTCCACCGTTAGAAAAGTTCCCGGATTTGAACCGGCCGGGGATCGAACCCGGGACCTTGAGCATGGTAGTCAGACGCGTTACCGACTGAGCCACCGCGGCCACCCTTTTTTTTTTTTTTTTTTTTATCATCTATTTCACTAAATACAGCAGATTCAGATTCGGAAAGCTGACGAATTACTGGGTTATTCTTTTCAGAATTAGTGCCCTGCAAATTTTCAGAACATTCCATTTCGTCCTGGTTTGTGGTGAGATCTCCAAAATCACACTCCATCTCCTGCAAACTTTCAGTGTCTTCAGTCCCTGTAGATATCTTCCTCCCCTGGTGCTTAGCAAATATCTGCTCTTTTGTAGGTGATGTTTCCTCTTTAGGCAATAAAGGATAGAGGCGACCCTTTGAAGGAGATTCCTGCTCTGGCAAAGGTGAAGTTTCACATGTCGAAGAATCCAATTCTGCCGTTGAAGGAAGTAGTTCCAATGCTCTGGCTCTAATCATACTCGAGGTTGTCATTTTCTTTGGTGAGTTCTTTGGCTGGGAGTTTGACTGAGAAACTTTAATTTTGTTGGTTGGTACCAAATTTGAAATCCTGCCTTTTCTGGGAGATGAATTCTTTGCATCATCTTGCGCTCTAGGTGATGTTGATGATGCTGAATGTGTTACTGATTTATTTGATTGGTTCGTGCTTCTTAATGGAAAATTTCTAGAAGGAGAATTGGTTACATTTCCAGCTGCTATTGTTGTCTCCGCTTTCAGCTCAAGTTTGACTTCACTTCTGCAAACAGGTGGGTTTTCAGATTGAATTTTATCCTTTCTTGTTGTGAAAGTTTTTTTTTTTTTTTTTTTTTTTTTTTTTTTTTTTTTTTTTTTTTTGAGGGGATGCTGTCAAAGTTTTGTTTGATACAGGCTGAGAAGATGCTTCAACCTTATTTACAGCAACTTCATTGGATTTCCAAGGTGATGTAGTGTTCTGGTTCCTGTTGGCGTTACTACGGACTGGACTTCCAATATTTTGCACTTTTGTAGGAGGAGATACTGTCCTTGAATTAGTTTGAATTAGCTGACCTCAAAATATACGAAGAGTGAACGATTAATGGAAATGGGGATGCACATTTCTATTACTTTAGTAAGCGTTCGCTGGTAAATCCTGTGGACACAGTGTGATTTTCGTGCAAGGAAGGGTCCCTGGGACATCAACTAGGTCGACGTTTACTTATAACCTAACAGGGTATGGATTTCTCTCAACAAATGTAACAAATGTTTAAGGTCATGGAAATGATTTTCCTGTTGGGGCAGGCGGCGATACCCGTGCTCTGTGTGAGTATGTGCATGTCTTGTAATAATTAATTCATTGCAGTTCTATTAAAATTAAAACTACGTATTTATGAAATACGTAATATTCGCATAATACTCACTTTCCAGGGGATGGGTCTAATCCTTTCTCACTCATTGGCAGAACCGTAGTGAATATTGGATAAAAGCTTGTAAGGATCGCAAGGATTATATATCGTGGTGTTTGATAATCGACTGGCAATAGGAAAGCAACCCTTCTTTAGAAATATAAGATTAGATTTTCTAAACCAACCATAACGTAATACAAACCATAACGTAATAATCATAACATTTCCTGTGTGTAATGGAGAAAGAGATAAATTTGAACAGGTGTTCTCGGATTATCAGCCAGGTTAATTCGATACGACGCTAACATAGAATTAACCGTGATGATAAACGAGAGGTAATGTCGTCGCCTTGTAATCAAGTGATCCGGGGTTCGATACCAGGTGGAGGCACATAGTGGTTCGGATCCTACTTTAAACTGTAGGTGCAGTTCCAATTAGCCTTACTGTGCATAAAGTGGACTTAAAAACACCAACTCCAACAAACAAAACGGGAATATCTGTTCGAAATACGTCGCCAGCAAAGCTAAAATTCCTAAACAGATTCATTGTTAAAATGTGCAAAAGGAAAATTTCTTGCTCAAAACAAAACCAAAACAAAAGACAAGAAAACGTAAAAACTGAGTTTTCTTGTGTGTATAAAGGGGAAGTAGATCGTATTAATATATGCAAAATCAAATGTTGTTTTCAAAGAACGTTTTCTCTCTTAGCTAACGGTAGTTAAATTAAAAAGATTCCAAATAGAACGTTCATCTCCAAAAACAAGTGTTAATACAAATTTTACAGTTTTCCCTGTCTCTTTAAGGAGCAAAATGATTCACAAAACATACAAAATCAAACATTGTTTTCGAACTTTACAAAACTTAACAAAACTTGACAAAAAAATTAAGCTTTATTGTGCTTTTGCCACGGAAAGTAGTTCACAATGGAAATTTACAAAATAAATATTTTCTTTCCTCCGAGAAACATTAAAAATTCTTCACATTCCAAGCGATATAAAATGCCAGGATAAGAACCCTCGCATACTGATTTATGCTTAATAATGAGTCCACCAACCATTATTCTCGATGACTTCATGAAGTCGTCTTGGCATGGAATTCACCAGTCTTTGACAGATGGACGGCCGATTTTGGATGCTGCGCCATACATCATGGACATGTGCAGCTAACTGTTCTCTTGTGCGTTCACCTGCAGGTTCCCACTCTCGAACCATGATTGCCCAAATATTTTCTATCGGGTTCAAGTCTGGTGATTTAGCTGGCCAGTCAATAGGATGGATGTCAGGATGATCCGAAAGCCAACTTCGTGTTAACTTTGATGTGTGGATGCTGCTGTTTTCGTGCACAAAGTTTATCACTCGCATGACCTCGCGGGAATATACAGCACACACAGTTGGTAGCATGCATTCTTCAAGAACATCGACGTATTCCTCGGAATTCATGTGGGATGAGATTTGCACCATTTCTCCCGCACCAGCTGCACTCACCCACGCCCAAAATGCCACCGACACCCTTCCACTTCTCCTGCGAGTGAGAACGTAACGTGGATCGTGCCGCATCTTCTGTGGCCGCCACAGATAAAGTTGCCCATCTGTGTCGGAGGATAATACCTTTTCATCCGTCCATATCACGGTATTCCAAAAATCACTGGGCATGGGCAAATATTGTAGTGCGAATCCAAGCCGACTGTCGCGATGGACTTCTTTCAGTTCTTCTTTCCTAGCTGGAACTCTGTGATGAATTCCCAAGGAATGTAACCGTCTTCTCACTGTTAGAGCAGAGCACGAGAGATGGAGTTGGCGAGCGAATGTTGTAGCGGGAGTAAACGGATTGTTTCTAAGAAGCTCCAGCATAGCGGCTTCTTGCTCGGCTGTAATAACTTTTGGGCGTCCTGATTTTTTTCGAGTCTTCAAACCTTCTTCCCCTTCCTCTTGAAAACGCCGAATCCAGCGTCTCACGCATTTCTTGTCTTGTCCAAGGGATGCGGCGATTTGTGCAACTGTTCGTCCACAGTCGTGCATTCCAATAATACGGCCACGGGTTACCTCAGATGTATACGGCATTTTCTCGCAGTAACTACGCAGCACAACCGGCACTGTTCGTGAAGACTTCACAAATACACAGAGCGATCTCTGTGTAGTGATGCCTCTCGTTTGCCAGCGTCGCTATAACCCGTTGAATAGGGCCTGGTTTTCACAACTTACTTGCAAGTAATCCTTGCATAGGACAGGTAGATCACGAGCCTGTGGTGAGTCAAGGCACCAGGAGTAAAGAGCAAGCAACCCCTTGAAAACAAGAAAGCTGGATACATAAATGCAATTTTAGCATAAATGTGATTTTGTGTGTGTTAATTAGATGTCTACTAAATGTATCTGCCCTTAGAAAATATCCACGACATCTCTGCCTCTTCACTCATTTTTCTCTGGTGCTGTCATTGCTTGTGGTTTAATTTTAGCGGTGAGATGAAAACGTTTACATTTTATTGACCTAATTTTGGTCAATTGTGAATGGAATATCGTTCTGATTGATTAACCTCTTTCAATGCCTGCGGCATCATTTTGTGATGAATCCAAGCGAAACAAAATGCCAATAACATTGCAAATAGTCACATTGGCTCCTCGGTGGCCGAATTCTTTGAGCGGTCCATTAGCAATCTTGCCATCAGGAATCCGAATTTGAGTTCCGACTTGAGCATACGTGTTACTTTGTGACAGTTCCACCGTAAATTTATCTTATCATGCTTCATCCTGATTGTTGCAATTAGGCAAATGAGAGAAAAGTGATTTAATATAGAAGGAAACAAATAGAAATACAAAATGCGCAAATCCTGACTCTATGCACTGTATTGTGTTTGTATTTTTGTCATTTAGCGTCGCTTTTCTGATATTTTTGGCTAGTCACGACGATGAGGATGAGTGATGATTAGATGCAATTGATGAACCGATGCTGATAAAGAACCTCCCCCCCCCTTTAATGTGAGGCTGGGATTCGAAATTGGGAACTTCAGTGGCGAGATCACAACATTGCTCAGTTCACACAAAATATGTATATACGTATGATGCACACGCATTATTTATTGGCGCTATTTTTGTAGAATACCATACTATGTGTCCATTCCGTGTAATGTCTTACTGTAAAAGTTAAAACGAATGAGTAAAACTGACTTTTCCTAATTTTCTTATAACTTAGACATAGAAATATTTTGTGTCTTTGTTTATACAATTTGCTTGAGTGCAAATTGTAACGTGCTTTGAAGACAGAGATCTCAAGTTCGAACCATGATTAAGACATGAAATAAAATTGTATGTTGATCTGCTTAAACTCTTAAAATACTCTAATATCATGTTTTCTGTTGCAAGTATTATTTCAATTTGAGGGTCGACCGAGTGCTTTGCATACTGCTCTATGAAACTGGAGACCCTATGTTCGATTGATTGATTTGTTTATTTTACTTCGCTTTTTGTGCCACTTTTGGCTAAGTCGCAAATATGGGGATGAGTGACGATGATGAAATTGATGAATGGACACTCACAAATCCATGCCCAGGCCAGGATTCAAATGCGGGACCCCTGGCGTCGTAGCGCGATGTGATAACCACTCTGCCACTGAGGCCGGCCTCTTATGTTCGAACCGTGGGTAATATTTAAGAGCTTATTGTGGTCGTTCATTTTTTCTAGTCACTCCAACATTCGTGCTTATCGCTGAAATTAAACAAAAGGGATATAAAATAATATGGTCGTAAAAATAGCAAAGTTACCACATGCCTGTCACGTGCCCGAAAGAAACGACCTTCTTTGCTCGTTTTATTTTTATATTTGTTTTAGAGCTAATGATAACCACAATAACAAAAGAGCGAGAAAAAAACGAAAAAATAACAACCTATTTTCATTAATGAAGGAAATAAATCGCCAGCTCAGAATCTGATTTCTTGAGAGCTCAAAATGGACAACAAATATTTCTTCTGAGCCCGAATGACCACAGAAAGAAACGCTGTGCTAATTCCTTCATGACTCATGGTTAACATTCTCTTCTGTGTGGTGTTCACGACTGACACCTGTGCAGCTCTTCCTTATCTTGCATAGAGTTTCGGCATTGACGATGCAGTGTTTCCAATTCAATATCAGTTTTTGTTTGTTTTGTTTGTAAAAGGTGAGGTCTCAGTGAGGCCTTACTAAAGTTTTATACTGTACATAGTTTAGTGTTTTCTGCGTCAATCTCACAAATGCGTTTAAACATTAAATACTACAATGATTCATTGATTGATTGATTGAGTTTGTTTTAAGTCCACTTTATGCACAATAAGGCTAATCGGGACTGGACCTACAGTTTAAAGTGGGATCCGAACCACTATATGCCTCCACCGGGAAAACACTACAACGAATTATATGTATTTTTACATACCTGCAATTCTATCGTTGAGCTTCTCTCCCCACATTGATAAGTTCACTTGTCCTTGAGCGTTGAATCAACTTATTTGTTATTGACATGATCAACTATGTTCTAACGAAAACTCTGGATTAGAAAGGAAATGCACACACTTGTCCCCGTGATACAAGTTTCACAAAAGTTCACCTGGCGACAGATGCAACATAGCCGACATAGAGCAAAACTCAACTTGCTCTTGCACTACCAATTCAACACAGACCTACCCAACGAAGCACTTGCTAAGCGCGATACACGGCACTGACCTCCGGTACGTAAAAAAGGTGCTGCTTAATCTTCTTCCAATACACAAGTGCATTGCAGAGAGATTGGCTTGTGCTGCCCTCTACAATAACGGAGGAAGGAGCTAAATTTCGCACACCTGGTAGATAACAGTGTATCCAAATCAATGCAATTTAAGAAAAAAATGGACACTGTTTACGACACTCGTTCAAAAGCTAAGTGCTATATGCGCAGTGTAGATTATATTGGTTTAGAGCACATATTACACTAAAATTAATTTACAATACTATTTTGAAGGAAAAGTGCCATAGTTTCCAGCTGAAAACCACAAAATCTCGGGAAGGCACCCAAATGTCAACCTATCTTCCACGTAGTACACACTGGACTGCATTTTACAGACTAACGGGGCTCTGGCGTCTGGATTGATTGATTTAGTTTATTTTACTTCGCTTTTCTGCCACTGTTGATGAATGCTAATAAGATTAAATGGATAAACACAAACATACATATATGGAGGACACAACACACACAAGCCGCACGGAGGAATATACTGGTCGTAAGTCAAGACGGCAGAACCTCGATAGTCTGCAAATATTTCGTGTCCAATCCGTTTCGCCCTGATTCCTTTCGCGCTTAATTCGTTTCGCACTTAATCCTGTGTTCAATTTTGGATTTGCGCTTAATCTGTTTCTCGGTTACTCCTTTCGCGATTATTCCACCACTCTTGTGTGCACAAGGAAGGCTCCAGGGTAGGCAGACTTTTTACAATGGCTTGAACTAGAATGCAAAACAGAAAACAAATTGAAATGAGAATTGTGTGTGTGGTGGGGCAAAATGCCAGAAGAGATTATTTTACTTTAGCCAAGGAGTGTTCGATTGATTGATTGATTTGGTGTTTTAAGTCCACTTTATGCACAGTGTGGCTAATCGGGACTGGATCTACAGTTTAAAGTGGGATCTGAACCACTTGTGCCTCCACCGGGTATCGAACCCGGGACCCCTTGATTACAAGGCGATGACGCTGCCACTGAGCCATCGGGGAGGCTAAGGAGTGTTCGAGTTAGTCAGAGTTGACACTTAAAAGAGTCGAACCTTCAATCATAAAAACAGATGAGAAAAGAAATGCAGGCTTCAGATCTACTCGCCGTGTTATGCTGCTGATAAATTATGTTATCGTTAGTCACATTTTATGTACGTCGCTTTTTAACAACACTATGTTAATCGCAACTTATAGAAGGTATGAATCGAATCCAAGGCCTCTGATTTTACATCGCAATACAATAATCACTACATTACAAACCATTCCCCGTTACTGTTCCGGGTTCGATATCTGGTGGAGGCACATGGTAGTTCGGATCCCACTTTAAACTGTAGGTCCAGTGCCGATTAGCCTTACTGTGCATAAGGTGGACTTAAAACACCAAGTCAATCTATCATTCCCCTTTACTATAATAATAATGTATTCATCAACATTATTTCGAGTATTAACGGATATTAAATTATGTGATTACTGCCGTCTACTACTAAGCGAAGCGAACTATCTTGTGCGTCGAGCGACAGAGCGAGTGACATTTCAGTGCATCATATTGGCGCGCGAAATGTTTTTTGTCCCTGCGGAATGCAATGTACACTTTGCCGCATGCAACGACCGCCGAATTGGTGCTCTGCAGTGGTTGGTCGCTGGGGATTGGCCCTCTGCCAATGTGGCGTCGACATACACAAGGGTAGTCGTTTCTGCCGTCTGCCTCTTTTTGTCAAGAAAGCGAACTGGTGGATATGGATTGTACGTACTGTAAAATCTCGTGCCCCATGATATCCCTACAATAACTGAACTTTGGATCTTCGCAAAGTTTTCTAAACACGTGTTGCGTTCAAAGTGAGTGAAATGGACGACTGTATTTGTGATAAAGCCACTGCGTTAAAAAAAGATAACGACAGTGCAAGCGCCCCTCCCTCCAGTGGCGTTCCCAAGGAGGGGTTGGTGGGGGTTATAATCCCGCTTTAGCCCAGTATTTCTAAAAAAAGAACCACAAAGGCAAGAACAGATGGCAAAATGAGATCATAGGCTTGCGCACTGGAGGAGGAGTTCCCTGTGTACCGCCTAATGTGTTCTCAAAAATATAAATGTGGAAACTGCCAAACAAATAATGAAAGTGGGGTGTAAGGAGTGACCTTCCACGTAGTACACAGGAATTCGAAAGAAACGCCCTCCCTTACGGTTATGCAACCCGGAATTTTATATCGTCTAGTTTCGCCTGGTAGAGTAGTTCCCGAGAAGAGCAGTGTTTCCAAACCTATAACTGTAGTGTTTCTAACCCTGTATTGGTTGGTTGGTTGTTGATTTGGTGCTTTAAGTCCACAATACACAGTATGACTAATCGGGACTGGACCTACAGTTTAAAGTGGGATCCGAACCCCTTTGTGCCTCCACCGGGACCCCTTGATTACAAGGCGACGACGATACCACTGCGCCATCCAAGCCTGTATTGCTTCGTAGAAGACGAAACCTTCACGTAAACTTCTTCATTCCTGAGTTACATTTGGTTTACAGACTCACATTACAGGACACTCTTTTCCTGTATTGCATGTGTTATGGAGCATTTATTTTTCCTTCTGCGGAGAAAATTCTGTTATTATTTTACATCTTATTTTTCGCAGCTTCTCTACCATTTATTGGCTAATCGCAACAATGAGGATGAATGATGACTGGATGAAATTGATAAGAGGACAGTCATAAAGAAACCATGGGGGCTAGATTCATATTATTATTATTACTATTATTATCTTTCTTTTTTTACTTTACTTTTGGCTAATCGCAACGATGAGGATTAGTGTATGATAAAATGCATGAAGGAACACTCATAAACAATCATACCCAGGCCGGGACTCCAAACCGGAAATTTCGGCAGCGAGATCAAAAGCCAACGGCTTACCACGCTCGGGCACAGCTGCGGCCAATTATTATTAGTGATATTGTCTTCAGTAGTGTATTTTTCCACCATATTCTTTCATACAATCATGAAACGGATGAAAATTAAAATGTTAAAATACCTGCCTACGTTTTTTTCTTTTTTTTAAACTTGCAATATAAAGCCCTACTGCACGAAGCCAAATTGTGGGAATACGAAACAGAACCAAGTTAACATATCTTGACAGTGGAAAGTGTTAATACAAAATCTAGAAAAGAACCATTTAACATTTGCCTGATTGCTTTTTCATTTGTTGTATGGGAAGAATTGTCTGAAGGCAACACTGCCACTGTTCTGCACAACGCGTCTCGTCGAGTGGGCGGGGCACTGTGGGTGCGAGCGAGCTGCTGTTGCTTCTGCAAGAAGAACACTCACAGACAACTGAATGACGCTCCGCTTAAAATCTTGTCAATCGAGAAAGGATTTGTTGAGAAAGGGAATTGAAATATAAACGCCAGAATTTGGTCTAAGCCTATAATGGTTACTCGCAATAAGAGCTGATCAATTTTTACATGTGTAATTCCGTAATGAAAGAGGCAACATGCCGCACTCCACACCTTTAGCCTTGTAACACTAATAAATCATCTCATTATATGCGTTCGGTTATGCTGATAGTCATGTTTAATATATTACCTTCAAACATAAACAATGTCATGGACTCACTCAGAGGCAGAATTCAATTTTACGCTTTACTTTCCTGAAGATATTTTAGCAATATAATCATTCCGCTCCATTTTCGTATTCTCAATTAAACTCGCACTATTTTTTCCAGAAGTTGAGCCCCACCTCCCTTCTCCCACCTTAAAAATTCTTGGGTGAGAGGCTACAAACTATACTAAAACTGAATTACAGACAATACTTTACGACTCAAAGTGACGTGACCTAGAACGTAGTGAAAAATAACTGGTGCAAAATTCAACGTAATGATGATAAAATGAAGGTAGGAAAATGGATGTGGTAGAAAGTTCTACATACATAGTTAGTTCCGTGTAGAAGACATTTCTTCACATTTTCCTCACCTTGGCTTCCTTCAATTCACGAAACTGTAAAGCCATGAACTCATTAACCCCCTATAATCACGGAGTCCCAGGTTCGATTCCTGGTGGAGACACAACTGCCTAGTGGTTCGGATCTCACTTTCAACTGTAGGTCCCACTTTGGGTAGCCTTTCTGAGCATGAAATGGAATTAAAACACGGTAACCCATCACAACACACGCTAAGAGGGCATTGAACGTCATGACTGACAATTATTACATACATCGAACTTTCAGCGAAGCTGGAATAAGGTCTATTTGCCATGCCAAATAGTGTGAATTTTCAGTCTCGTGGTGCCTTCTATACGAAGTGAACGCAAGTTATCTAAAAAAAATTCAAATGTGAGGGTGAGTAGAGCTATGTTTCATTCAATAAGATCTTCACTTCAAACATATTTTGCTCTATAGTTGTCGATTTCGAATGGGCATCTAAGACTGGTTGCTTACCGCACCGGATTTGAAGTAAAATCAAGGACTGTCATAGTTCCAATCACACTACAGACATAGCAAAAATTGTTTGCCTGAAGATGAGAGAAGAGGTGATCTCTTGAAATGTCTCGAAATATATAGATAGAATATATGGTCAATCAAAAGGAAAAACAATGATAATGTCCAATTAAGTAGAAACGCTGTTAGAACCGGTGTTCATTCACAGAGCAGAAGGGTTATTTTAACAAAATCCTGTTTCCCTGCTGGCTGCTTCGAGGAAGGGGACTTTGTAAAGTTATCGTTTCTTGGCCAAGCGGTAGGCCTAATTGGTTGATTGACCACGAGTTCCTTCGTAGGTAAACGCGGCAACAGAGGATCACTGCGCAGGTGGTTCCCGCGCCGGCTGAAAGAGCTACAGGAATTTAAAGAACCATTGTCACTAACTTCAGACAAACATCTAATAATTTCCTTAGGTTTCGGAGCTGATCCGAAGGGACAACAAATACCAAAAAGAAGACATGAATTAAATGATCGATTGGTCCGTCCTTCTGTTGATGGATGGCAATTCATATTAACAATAATAATCGTAAGCTTATCATTAAAGAGTCAACAATCAAAGCTAATACGCATCTATAGATCAGAAATTACTAGAGTGTTAAAGTTGTTTTTGTATCTTTTGTTATTTTAAGTCGCTCTTCTGCCACTTTCGGCTAATGAGGATGAGTGACGATTAGATTAAATTGACACCATGATACCAATACTGAAGCCGTGGCTCGAACCCGGAAATTTCGTGATATCGGAAGTGGACCACTTAACGCGCTTGGCCACCAAAGAGAACTGGCTCTACGGCTAAGCCCGGTTAGTGGTGGGCTAACGATCCAGACACCGAATATTCCGGGTTCGAGTCCCGCCCGGATCTTTGTCAATTTCTAAATCGTCAGAAATCCCTTCACAATCTAAGACATAACACTTTATCAAAACTTCATTCCCCTCCCCTCCACCTCAAATTTAATACTCAATCTTCCCAACAAAATTTCCATGCCAATTTTAGACTTCCTGTTGATATTGCTCCCTCCAAAAAAGCAATCTAAGACGTAATAGTAAGACACAAGAGTTGGGATTCCCTGCCCCCCAAAATAATTATCAATCCCGCTACCTTAAAATCTCACTAACTTCATTAATCGCCCAGAATAATTTCCCTATCAATCTAACGCCTAATATGTAAGAGTTGGATATCGCCTCCCCCACTAATATTACTTATTACCCGTAACAATTCCCCTGACAATCTACAAATGACTATTTGTATAACAACAATGGCTAATTGATGACGTAATTCAACTTGTGCCCTGTTTACTCAGTCAAATTTCCATCACAGTCTGCGCCATAATGCCCATCCCCCTGGGCACCCTTGATTTAGAACTGTGGCAACGTGATAGGTGTAATGTAACTAACAGTTAAGTGTTAGGAATGGGCGCATGTGTGCTGCGCATTTGAATTTCATGTGAATCAAATCTGTCAATAATGTGAATATTAATATTATAGAATATAATATAATGGTTCAGGTGTGCGAAAAAGTAACCATGAGCACCAAGGTATCAATAAGAAAGAATTGGAAAGATAAGTTGCATATAGAGATGTGTATAATTATTAGTTTTGTTCTGGGATGTAGCAAAGAACATCGGTTAAACAGTGCGGAGTTTCAATACTGTGTCCACCCGCTGTTGGATTCAAGCACTGCATCTAGTCGACGAGGCAAGGATTCCACGAGCAGATGTTTGGTCTTCTCCTTAAACTCTCCCAAACATCAAACACGTGAGCCAGTAGAGCTTCCATTGTTCTCAGTTGTCTAGGTTCCCACTCTCTCAACATCAACGCCCAAATGTTTTCGATTGGGAGACTTCGCTGGCCAATCTACTCTTGAAAGCAGATCCGCCGCACAAGAACATGCGGACTATCTTCTCTCTTGGAAATTCCGAAGTGTAAGGCATGATGAAATGATATCGTAAAGGAATATTCGGACCGAAGGGACATGCTGCACGTGGCACATGCCTCTTGAAAACACCTTATCATTGGTGCATGTAGTTTCACACCCATTCCGGTGCAGAAAGTTTCATTTTATTGGTTCCGTTGCAAGTGACATGTTCAAGGCATAGATACGAGTAAAACTGCTGCAGGATCTCGAACGAAGCACCCACCGGGGCTCGAATTAAAGCCAAAGCGTGGTGGCAAAAGGCAACCGTGAAGTTACTGCATCTGAGATTTACGTCAAGCAGGGCCTGCGTGGTGTGTGCAAAGAAACTCACTTGGTTCAATTGAATTGAATTGAATTGTTGTTTTTTAAGTCCACTTGTGCACAGAAAGGCTAATTGGGACTGGACCTACAGTTTCTAGTGGGTTCCGAACTACTATGTGCCTCCACCGGGTATCGAACCCGGGACCCCTTGATTAAAATGTGACGACTCTACGACTGCGCCATCGGGGAGGCCCTAGTCCTCTTACGGAGATAATTCGTTCGGAGCAATAGAAATGCCCTATCAAAACAATTGGGGAATATTATTTTCAATGTGGATAGTCTTCGGAAAATATGTTTCTAACACCAGTTTACCTAAATAGTGGGGACGTGGGGTGAGAGATAGGGACGGAGTTGGAAGAGAGAACAATTTTCTGTTCAGTGCGAACCTTTGGGATTGCTTTTTCCTAGCGCACCAAAAACACAATACGTATAACCCAAATCTTCAGTAGCGAAATTGTGAGTCAATCACTCAACTGGAATAAAAAGTACGGATTTAAATCTAGGAGGCCAGAAGATAGTTATTGCGCTACCATGTGCCAATACAAAAAAAAATATCCACTTTGCCCGCGAGAATTGTCATGCCTGAGTGACATGTAGTTTACGTTAGTTGTGAGAGTTGCTTCAATTCCATTGCCTGCCAAGAATAATGATAGCGCTGAAAGCATAAAATACATAAATGTGCATGTTTGGCGAGCTATGAGAAAAGTAGATCCTTGTGCTTTCTTTTCGAATTTTACTCATTTTATGTCAACTTTTACATATAGCCAATGGCGACAGATGATGGATGATGCTTCAGGGAAATTGATGAAGATTGAAGAAACAACGAAAAAGAAAAACTCATAATTATCAGAGGCTAGGACCCAAGAACCCTGGCTACGCAACATGTTATGATATTTAAGTATATCACGGATTTCTGCTAAATCCTTTAATAGATATTTGTAATAAATGAACCCCCGCTCCCGCTACGAGAAAAAGAAAGACTATAGGATGTGAAACATTCACAATGTAATTGCATTGCTTTACATCGCTCTTGGCTGTATTCCAAATGTAGTAAGAGATCAGCGATAAGTTGGATTCCCCCCCCCAAGGTATAAGTGTATTTGAGCGCAAGGGCTACCTATTTCATCATTTATAAGGAGTCAACTTCGTCGTTACACTAGCACCAGTCACAAATCCATCACTTTCTATTTCGGTTATTTTACATCACTCTTCTGCCTCTTGCGTTAATCGCGATAATACGGATGAATTATCAATTTATAAAATTGTGACTGGGCAAACTCAGTGATACATTCATGCCTGACCAGAGTTCGAATCTGGAACATATGACCTCGCTTCGCTAAAAAGGCTGGCAGAAATGTATCGGAAAAGTGTAGGAGCACCAAGAACCGGTTTCACCCAGCACAGACGATGAAATCATTTACAGCGACTTGCTGTGGCAGTGCTGCTCGCCACCCCCTCCCCTCGCTCGCAGATAGCCTTCTCAGCACCCTACCTGCTGATGGAAGAGTACGGTCAAATGCTGCACCTACTTTTCGTTTCAAGGATATCCCGTCTGGAAGGTTTCTGCCCCCCTCCTTTCCCACCGTCGTTTATAAATGAGACCCTTGCACTTTCAAAACCCTTATCGCAAGAAAAAGCTGGCATCAATTTTACACCACCATACAATAACATTTACACGGGAAACATTTCCTAACATATTTTCTTGATTCGGACTAAGGGCAAATTAAAAATAGTCAAAGGAATTATACACAAGAGAATTAAATTACTGAAAATATGGAAAAGCGCGATACCGAAATCTGTAATGAGTGCGAAGGGAAAATCGAAAAAAAAAAGTATAAAAGTATTCGAATAACCAGATTAAGAGAGAAAGTAAGCAAAGGAAGCAAATTTTAATAAACGTGGAAAGAAAACATAATGAAAGGAGCGCTGGTTCGATTCGCGACGGAAGCTCATATTTGTTGTTCGAATCCCACTCCACACTGTATGTCCAGATACATTTACATTTAAAACAAACTTCGTGGAACTTTTTCCAAAACAGATGTCTCCAAACATTTAAAAACAAAAATAATAACTCTGAAGAAAAGAGCCGAAAGCGTTATTGAAAAAAAAAAAAAAAAAAAAAAAAAAGTGTAATGGGTGCAAATAGGATACAGTGGGAAAAGCACAAGCACACTGAACGGGGAGGGGGTGGTTATGGAGGTCAGAAGCCTCTCTTTGGACTCACCTATGGTGGCAGGACCAACGAGAAAAAAATCTCGAAAATAATAACTGCAGGAATGGAGTTCGGGGGTCCGTATTAGCGCGATTCATGTAAAAACAAATCACAACTTCCACGTCATTTTACTTTTGCCTTTCAAGGGTTGTTCCGAGCACACGTAAATTTTTAAGAAAATTTTAGTTTTCAATTTATGCACAGATACATTAATGAAAACGGAATTTATGATCTAGAGAGGTGGGCCACCAGTGGGAATTGCATCTAGGACCGCTTGATTACAAGGCGACTTTAGGCTATCGGAAGGGGCTTTTTTTTTCTGAAATAGAAAACAGAATTACTAATTAGTCATAATGCTATCTTTTCGTCTGCAGGACTCTCTCATGGGAGGTGTTAAGTATCCGAGCGATAACGAAATCCGTGATACCTCCTCTCTTCACATATTCGTTCGGAAGTGGTAAAAGAATAATAAAAAACTCAAGCATAAATGTTAACAACACTTGTTATTATTACCAGAGACATTCTCAAAATAAACTTGTTGTCCGTTGAAATCAAATCAAGAGGAAAGCAAGATCTCCACCCTGTCGCGTGAATCTGTGGCTAGATTCAAGAGTTGGAAACACTACGCTCCTCGCGAGCTGCTCTTCCTGGAAAAACTAGATGATATAAAATTCTGGGTTGCATAACCGTAAGGGGGGCGTTTCCTTAGATTTCGAGTGTACACCCAATTGTCAACCTCACTTTCACGTAGTACACCCTAGACTGCATTTTGCAGACTAACGAGGCTCTGGCGTCTGTGTTTTGTCCTTTCATGCGCTAAGTGCTCCTTTACAGCCTCAGCTTTTAACCAAAATAAGAATATTTTACTTCGACACAGTAATTTTATTTTCCTAAACAATATACAAAATATGGTTACATAGAAAGATTATTATTTTATGTATAGGGATGGATTAAAAAGTAGTCAAACTACTTTCGGGGGTATGTGCTTATGCCCTGGTACCTGAAAATTAACCCAGGGCGTCAGTTCCGCGATTTTTTTACGGATTCCCCCGCTTTTCTTTGATTCATCCTTTATTTACCATTTTTTTATTACAATAATTCACTGTGACATTGGCGTGAATGCCCCAGTGTGAAGAACCAAATTTGTTCGGTTTTCCTGAACAAAATTGGTTTTACATCATTCTACAAGGTAAGAAGATTAAGATAAAGGTTAGAAATAGTAGGAAGTAAATATGTGCTAGTGTTTAACATTAATATTATTTATGAATACAGATACGAAATTACATAAGTGTGTAATTGGGTGGGTAATGTTTTGTTAGGATAATATTTATTGTGTGTCGTGTGCATTAGTGTTGATGAATGAGATGAGGGATGGACATTTACACGATTCTATGAATGTTAAGCAGGGTCTAGTATGTTATGTTTGAGATAATGAGAGTATTATTGGCTTTGAGATGTAAGTATTAATACTAGGAAGGGATATGAAAGAACGAGTGGTGCTTGATGCAGGGAGACTTGCAGGAGACCAGCAAGAGTTGGTCGGCCTGGGATGAACATCGGTACGATGGTTGGTACCCAGGACATCATCAGGAAGGAAAGAGGTAGGGAGGGATTTCCTGGGAAGTATAGGGTACTTTAGTATGTTCGGTAGTGGAAATATAGAGAATTGTCAAGAATCAGTGAGAGTAGTTTGCAGAGTGTTTAGTAAAGAGAATAAAGAAGATTACAGTTTAAGAAAGAAACAAAGAAGAAAAATCTGGGTTGAATTCGGTTGGTTCCTGGGTCGAATCCTTGCAGTGTTATCCTTTGCCTTTCTCCGGGGAGGCGTAACCTTTTCTCTTTCTGCCGTATCACTGTTTTGTGTATTAGTGTCTCCTTCTTGATGTTCCTGTGGGAGGTTCTTCTTCATTATCCTCTTGGTGATCTTAGTCCGAAGGAGGGATGTCCTGTTGTTGTTGTTGAGTTTGTTGAAGATGGATTCTTTGTGATCTTCTGGGGGGTATATTACATTCAGGAGGTAGGGGTTGAATGGGGAGGCGAGTGATGCCGGATTTGAAGAGGGAAAGTTTCTCTTTCGACACCAGGTTTGTTAAGTCGTTTAGTAACGTAAAGTGCTCGGGATTTCTTATTAACTGGTACGTGTTGAAGTTTGGTAGCTTTTGTCTTAAATCTTCGATTTGTGTGTTCGATGTGTGGCAAAAGAAGGCTTTATGTTACGGTGTGTCCGTCTCTGTATTACATTTCAGGCATTTATCAGTCTGTCTGAGGTTGTGCTTATTTAGGTGTTGAACGTAAGGACCGTGTCCCGTTAGGAAATGTATGAGACCTCTCGTGGGGTGGAAATGGTCCATCGATAGTCGCTGTTTTATGTTTGGAAGGAAGCTGTGACGGCTCCTTCCTCGTGTAGCTTGTGTCCATTCCTGTTGCCAGACGCTAAACAAGTGGTGGTGAATTTCTGGTACAATGGCAGGGCACATTCCAATTAGGTTATAGATTTCGTCCTCTTGTTAATTTCTAAAGTAATATTTTGATGCTCTAGTTTTAATGACAATTTCAATAGGCTGTAGGCCCGCAATCATCAGAAGAGCCAGGGTTGAGGTTCTGAATGCACCCGTGAGGCAAAGTATCACTTTGCGTTGTGAAGATCTCAATCTGTTTTTAATGTACTGTTTACTGGTTTCCATGGTCCCCAGAGGCGAGCCGTACGAAATAATAGCATTATGGATGGTAATTACATATGTTTTTTATGTGTGATAGTGGAAGGTTGTAGTTTGCGGAACTCAATGTGGCTAGACTGTTTATAGTTGTTTCGGCCTGGGTTGTTGCCAGGGCTGTGTGTCTGTTAAAAAACATCTTCTCTTGAAGAGTAATACCAAGGTATTTAGCTTCTTTTACTCTTTTTAAGTTTTTTTCTCGGAGTTTGATTTGAGGGTTTCTTTGTAACTTCCCCTTAAGGATAATATAATGCGTCTTTTCCGCAGCTATTTTGAGTTTAGCATGATCACACCAATCGGATAGCATATTGATTGCAGTAGATGCTTTATCTTTGATTTCCCTTCTTGAGTTACCAGAAGTGAGCATGATAATGTTATCCGCATAAGCTATGATCTGGTCTATGTCTGGATGGTCTTGTAGTTTCATAAGCGCAGGCTCCAACTTAGTATTCCAAAGCTCGGGTCCCAGAATGGAACCCTGAGGACAACCTTTTGACGTAATCTTACTCATTTGTAGATCCGGATATTTGATGCTAACTTTTCTGTTAGAGAAATAACTTTTCAGAAGTAGAAAGAGTGTACCTGGGAAATTCATGTTTTTGAGTGTTTGAAAGAGGCTGGGCCACCACAAGTTGTCAAATGCACCGGCGATGTCCACCATAATTCCCACCATGTACTTGTTTGGAGTGTTTTGTGTTGTAGACGATAGCAGGCGTAATGCATCGTCAGCGCATTTACCTTTCGTGAACCCAAATTGTAGCCCTGATATGGGCTTGAGCAGGCCCATTCTTTGTGTCTTTTTAGAATAAGTTTCTCGAAGAGCTTTCCCAAAACGTTGAGAAGGCATATTGGTCTGTATGAATTGACCCTGATTTCATCTTTATTTGGATGTTTCTTGATGATTATTAAGTTTGCTTCCTTCCAGGTTTCTGGGAATGTCTTCTGGATAAGGCACTCATTAAATAGTTGAGTAATGTAAGGCGTAAGTACTGGGGTGATTTCTTGTATTTTTTTCACAGGAATTCCGTCTGGTCCTGGGGACTTCTTCCTTTCCATGCTGCTTATTTCGTTTTCTATTTCCTGGGTAGTGATAGGTAATATCGGTGATTCTGGATATGGCTGGTGATAGATTTTTCTTGTATCCTTATTTTAATCGCTGTCGTTTTCAGGTTCGTCGTCTGGTATGAGATTCTTCATTAGGAAGTTGATGGTTTCTTCCAAGTACTTTGTCATACGTGTTGTTATCGTCATTAATTAAGGTGGAAATGGTTTGCGGTTTTCTTATTTTGCTGGTAGCAATTTTATACGGGGTGCCCCATTATTTATTTCCAGACGTTTTTCGATAAAGATATTCCATTGTTGTGTCTTAAAATTTAGTAGCTCGGATTCGTATTGCCTTTTTTTGGCACGGTAAATCTGGAGGTTGGTAGTTCTGTATTGTGCGATGATGGATTTTTGATATAGTTTCCTGGCTTTTTGCATTTGTTTCTTAAGGTTGGTTAGTTTCTTTGGCCATGGATTCCCCTTGGTTATTTCTGGGTGTTTAATTTTGAATTGCTTGTCTGATGTTTGCAGAGAGTTCCACTGCGAGCGTGTTGAGTGATTTTTGTTGCTCCAATGGACATTTCCACTTTGACATGAAAAACGTTTTAAATCCATTCATTTTACAGATAATGACACAAACGTAAGATGTGCAAAATATCTCGGCGATATTTGTTTTGGTTCTCGAGAAACACGCCTTCAAACACCGCTGAAATTCACCTACTACGTCACGGATTTGAAAACGTCCTCTCCACAGACAGGAGGTCCTCTGACGTCATCACTTACAAATGCGTGCAGGTGTGCCTTCTGCTCGTCCCGTCAACTTAGCATGAGCCGCGGAAGCGACAGAAAATGCACTTGTTACTGTGTAAAACAAGTATCTTACAACTTCCAGTGCAAAAATCTGTGCTCCATTTCTTGGAGATGAATTATGCCCTAGCAGTATAGTAGTATTTACTATAATTCAGCTACTCGGTAGAGGGTTTTCCCATTAGGGTGACAAAGCAAACTTTGTAACAGTCAATGGCTGAACACGTGAACAGCCTTGTTCATTGTTCTGACTGGCAAGAACTTAATGTTATAGGAATGCCTTTTCTGGAATTACAATTATTTTCGTCATAATATTTTCTTCACAAATTTTAAGATAATACTTTTAGAACACACTGGTTTACACGCCAATTTCTGCAATATAAGAGGTGATACGGTATAAAAAAATACAGTGAGTTTTTAAATGTCCTGCAGTAAATGACAGTTTTCTTCAGTTAATATATATATTGCAAACTTTTGTATTTAGCCTACTTTTACGTCGCTTTTCCGTTCACTTTGTTTAACCGCAACGATGAGAATGCATAGCTAATTTATTATGTATCATCTCTAACATCACATTTGTTCCCACTTTTGGCTAATCGCTACAATGAAGATGAATAACTACAAGCAGTACTCGAAGTTGGGAGTACACCCCCCCACACACACACACACTACCACCAACTGCACAATCTAAGTATCACCCAACCTGCCATGATAAGAGACAAACTTTTCCTTCTGTCCCATCTCATTTCGAAAACATTCACTTGTCCCATCTCCTTTTATGAGACGGTGAGCAACACTAACATTAACAATAGAAGCATCCCCCTAGCTGTCCCCAAAGTCTCGAGCAAACATCCTCCCATCTAATAATTTCCAGTTCAATGAAATGTCACTCACAAGGAAACAGTCATACCCAGGTCGAGAGTCAAACCTGGAACATGTGACTTCCTCAGATAAATCATGTATTTTGTGTATAATAATTACAACGCCAGTTCATTCCTGGTAATTCTGAATCTGCAGTTTGGTTTGCATATATAAGCAGGATAATATTTAGTTTTCGAGGGCTGTACCGTCGAAACGAGGAGTAAAAAAAAAGTAATAAAAAAATATTAAGAACGTTTTTTTTTTTGTATTTATAATGATAAGCCTTTGCATACGTTAATTCTATATTTTTCTAGACTTGAGACGAGAACGAGAATTGCCCTCTCAAACCGAGACGGATGTTTATAAATGGAGACGAGACTGTCAATGAGACATTTACAAATAAACACGAGACAGACATTTACAACTCTCAACGAGAACGAGACCAAGGCTGCCATTTCTCGTCTCGATAGGATCTACTTTGGATGGATCAACTTTTGGTATGATTAGGGTTACTTTATTTCGTAAGTGAAAATCCAGAACACTGCTTGCCGGAAGCTTGGGGGGAGGGGATGTTGGATCCGACAAAGTTGTGTGTTTGTAGTCACGAAGTCACGCTAGTATTGATACTTTTCTGTTCATCTTGCGTCACTACGTTTTTAAGAACCAAATATCTTTAAGATGACTCATGGGGGAAAATTACTGATTTGACAGTCTCAATGCAGTTTCTTATCGCAGAAATTCCGAAACTATCAGGAAATTGCAGACATTGGTCTGCAGTCCCATCTGGTGTGTGGAATTACGAAATTTCCTTCCCATCCGTATCCCGTCCTATACGTCTCTAATTTAAGAGAATGAAATAAGTCCGAAGGATTTTTTTATGAACAAGCGGATAGAACAAGGAAACTGGTAATTTTAGTGAACCAAAAAAAGAGGGGGGTTGAATCCCCCTTAAATACGCCCATGGATATACACATTATTTCCTTGTAATAATTATACATAAACTAAGTATAGATATGTACTGTGCAACTAATGTAATATTCTCAGTGTATTTTCTCTTATCTGCACAAAAATATTTGATCATAATTTGCGCAACAAAAATGGAACACAAACTGAAATTGCTTTATGGAAAAGAAAATTAAATAGGCTTTATAAATAAAGTGAAGAATGTGAAAATTCCTATTTTGCACTACATAGGTTACAGTAAATATCGATAAATATAAGTTTAAAAAATATTTTTGAGTGTCTGGTCAGCAACCAATTTTATAAGCAATACTTTTCGCATGGCCTGAGAACACACACGCAGCTGAACCCTTTCATTTATCTTGCACGTGAGCAGCACGGATATTTCATAGAATAATGATCATTACAAAGCATAGCTTTCCTTTCTCCTATCGCTCCTTCTTCCATTATTTAAATCTGTACAGATTTGTAAAACTCCTGCGCATGTGTTCGCTCACCGTGGGCTACATATCCGGAACTGGACGCTCGAAGCAGATGACAAACGAGCTCTCCCTAAGGAGTGACGTAGTAACATGGCGGCGGCGTGTTTTCAGCGCAACGCTAGCCTCGCAACTTTGGAAGTCTCGTTTCTGCCTTAAACTGGACGCAGAGAAGCGCGAGAACTTGCAGGGGTCATTTTTCCAGGGTGTAGTTTTTAAAATTGTTGTAAAAAAATTGAGTGTAAATGTCCATTGTTCAGGGATAATGAGTTCTTCTTGGAATTTTTTAATGATCGATCTTTCTCCAGTTTAATATGTTCCTCTGGTCTGTCTGTTCAAGCTGATGTTGCCTGTAGATTAAGTCGAATAGTATTAAGTTGTGATCGCTTGTTGTGGCGAGATCTATAACTTTCCAGTTTTGGACATCGCCCCAGGCTCTTGCATTCATGAGTGTTAGACAGGGACTTAAAAATCATTATTACCAGTTTTGAATGCATGATAGTAGTACTGTGCTCATAGCACAAGAAGATACTATGCCTGGGGTAATGGTGATACGTTATCTGTAATAATAAACAGTTTGACAGTTTGTGCCTCCTTTAGTATTTTTGAGTTATTCACAATCTATGGGTTTCCACTTGTAATCTGTGAGGGCAGCGTCACACTTAAATTGTGATGGGACTTGTTTCTATTTCAACTGACGGTTTGAAACAGCACAAATATTGCATGCAAAAGAAATATCATGTTGCAGAACTAGATATAAAATATAGTAGCCACGATGGATCTATGCTGTGTTGTTGCAAATCTTCAGGCTAGAAAATACGGCTTTTCGAGGATTTGTAGCATATAAACAAGTTACATAGCATTACGAAGAAAATGGCCACAGTGGCTCAGTCGGTAACGCATCTGACTACCATGCTAAAGGTTCCGGGTTCGATCCCTGGCCGGTTCAAATCCGGGAAATTTTCTAACAGAAGCGGCCCCGGCACCCACCCAGCATCGAATAACATTGGTACCTGGGGGAAACCCTGGGGAGTAATGGCGGTCAGGGGCATGGTGCTGATCACATCACCGTCACTCACGACCAGATTAAGAAAGTGTGGGGTGTTACCTCCACACCCCCTATACGCCTTCATGAAGTGGTGCTAAGCACAGGGGAACACTTTACTTTTTTTTCTCCTTTTTACGAAGAAAATTTGTTCAACTTGATGTTGTCAACATATAGTGTGAACATTATAGTAGCATGTTATTTCACATTTCATGTTTTCGTCAAAATGAAATATGGATGCCTCTTCTGATGATTATCAGCAAGTTAACCAACATGCCTACATTGGCCAATAACAATGAAGTACAGTCCCATCCCTTGTGTGCATCACGGTGCCAGGGCACCATGAAATGTTCCAATATTTTCACTGAAATTATGTGATTGTTCCAAATTATGTGCTTATTTAGTAATTTTTACAAATAAAATGTTTCTGAATTTGAAATGTGTGTTTTACTTATAACTTAAAGGCAAGCAACCTAACCACACTAACTGAGCATTGCAAGTATTAGATAGGCCCACATTCTGACTTGGGCACCACGGAAAGATCTTGAAACACTAAGTGCGCCAGAAAACGAAAACGTTTGGGAACCTCTGATATATGTAATATGCAAAAATTTGTTACAGCTATTAGTGAAAATTAAAAAAAAACACTAAAAATACAGAAATCTCTTGTATTTATCATAAAATTTGTACATAAATACATTAACTTATTATAAAACATTTTAAATCACAAAGCATAATCATGGTACACCAGATTGTGATAACTGTCTTTGATGCGAAAGCTGTACATACATACAATCAGAGTGAACACTAAGTAATACCCCAAATATTTTTTTTATTTTGCTTCTGTCTCTTCAAAAAACACAAAAGAAAAAGAAAAAGCTATGGCACAGTCACACTATTATCTACAATTAACAATAAGAAGTAGTAGAAACTGTTACTAACAAACTTTTATTTAATGTACATACTACTTCAGTGACTGTGAAAAACTATATAGTGTTTTTTTTTCAATTACCCACAAGAATTGTCATGATAATGCATGTGTTGCAAACAAGAACAAACACCTTGCACTAAATACACGATGCCTTGCCACATAGAATAAAACTGCACATAATAAATTTCTTTTGAACTTATAAATGCAACATATACAAGTTTTATGGTTGTACATTTTAGTCTTAGAAATTGCTTTCACAATAATAAAAAAAACAAAAATATATATATTAAAACTTCAGAAATAAATTAAACATGAAATATATATATATTTAAATGATTCCTAAGTACATGAATTAATTATATCATTACTATACCACCTTGTAATTATGCATTTTGCTTTCTTATTTCACATGCACAAATATACATAAAGGAGACTGACTTAGCTTATCTATGGAGGGGAAAACATGCTATACATTTTGCAAAATGAGCAACCACTATGCTCACATTGACTCAAAAGATTTGCATTGCTGCTATCACATGGCAAATATTACTTCTTAACATTAAGTTACATCTTGCTTCCGTGAAAATCGTGACACTTTTATGCATGGAAGACACCATATATATATATATAAATATTTTAGTTACATCAAAATTAAATACTGTATCAATATTCACAACAAATGGTCTTTTACCCTGCATTTATATTTACGACATAGGGATATAAGACACTAAGAACAATAAATGTTCTATGGCACAGATTAAAGATTAGTTTTCCTTTAGATAGTATTATTGGGAGCCACCCTAGCTCCTCTTCAAGGCAATGTGTGATGAAAGTGGGGGACAAGAAAAATATCTATGATGCAATTCAGGGAATATAATACTCATTAAAATATCACAAGTACTGATCATTATCTCAACATTATCAGTAACTCTCTACATGATATGGATAAGTGTACACACACACACACACACATACAAAACGTATGCCCAGTTATCATATTGAAATTAGATCCTTCAAATTTTCTGCTGTGAAGTTTTGATGCAAGTGACGTTAGCGAGATGCATAAGGCCAAACCTCACTTGGTAGGAAATAAAAAACAAGAGATTTCAAATACCAGGATAAAATTTGAAAGTGATATCCACAACTGCAATGAACATGCAAAATATGGGTACTAATTGCCTGAGTTTAATCCTTAACTTGTACATGTATAAAAAATAAAATTTTCTCATCATTAAAATATTTGCTTTTTCATGACATTCCCCATACTTTTAAAACTGTTCTCAGTAACATATGCATGCAAAACATATAAATACTGAGACAAGTACAGCTTAATATCACTGCACACTATGGTACATTTCTCCCAAAAGTTTATATTTAATAATAAAAACGATTTACTTTGAATTTTTTCAAGTTTTCTTTGTAAAAGCCACAACCTGAACAACGTGTGGTTATCAATAGCGGAGGATACATTGTACAGTTTTCTGATCATCTATATTGATATTCCTGAGATATCACTTAATATAACTCGATACATAAGTAAATGCAGAAAATTACAAATATATAAATCTTGTTAAAGTTGCAGCACGTATTTAGCTGCATGTTAATATTGCATTCAGAAGAAATGGCTGTTGCAAAAAAATATGGGAATAAAATGTGAAAACAAAACTATTACATAATTTCAACTGAATTGGCAAAGAATGCACAAAACCCATTGGAATTTTAATTTAGTATGAAGATTTTTTTATTCATGAAGTAAATTAAGCCATATTCTAAAACAAGAATCTACATGGCAAACAGTCACAACAATTTCAATGACAAAAACAAAAGATACATGCAAATGCATTGTGTAAATATTGTAAATGTTTCAGCTTATTGCAATCTAGAACAACTATTGCCTTTCATGTGGAAAAAATCAATCATATCAACAACACAAATAACAAATCCCTTGTTTTTTCTTCTTTACATAGTTTTAAAATTATTTTTACCATTACACTAAACAACACAATATTAATTTTTCGTTCTCTATGCACAACCACAAATGTAACCACATTTTGTTTTTTAACATTTCGTGACTATAAATCATGCACTTAACAATAAAATAAATTTACTTTGGAGAAAGTGAAGACAGATATTCTAATTCAGTAATTTTATCAAATTACACAAAGTGTAGTGAACAATACACATGTAACCCCAACATTTTGGGGTTTTGAATGAATGCAGTCAAATGATCAGACAAAATTGTCTTTTTAAAAAACAAAACTGAATCCTCATGCTGCATTTCTTATAAAAGAAATACACAGCATTGAAAAATAAAAAATAAAAATGGATTGTGATATAATCGGAAATGTGAATTTTCTCTTTTAAGATGCTCCCTGTTTACAATACTGAAAATGGTCCCATATATAATCAACTTGAAGTGTTGAGCTTCTTTACATGTAAGAACAGCATTATTATATTGAAACTGTATACAAAAATATCACTATCTTTTGCTGAAGTTTCCATTTGAGAACAATCTCTCACACAATGAATATGATTAAATACATCATTCCTTCAGTTATGTTCAACCTACATGTAGTTTTCTCAGATATGTTGCATGGTATAGATGAAACTATAGAATTCTTTGTTTACATAGTCCAATCAATTTTTAAATGGAAACTGGTTTGCGGTTATAATTTTTTATTTAAAATGAGATACAAGAATTTACCTTCACACTTCTAGTGGATACAGTGGAACCTCAATTACACGTTGTTTTTTTTTTCAGGGGGGGGGCAGATCTTGCAAGATGAGAATCCTCAGATAATTTTACATCACATTGCTTTATTGGGACCAATATAGTTAATGTATGATGTGAGAAACTGTAAAAATACAGGAGCATAAAATCGGGGTTCAATTGTATAAACTTGTAAGCTAAAATGAAGATAAATTCACGCTTTCATTCTTAACACAAAATGGACATGCAGTTTGTTCCTTCAATTCAATTAATATTTGGTGTTATCCAAGCACCAGTAAAACTGAAATAATGAACAAATTAATAATATTGATAGCCTCATTACATCAATATTATGTTTCCGTACTTCTTACTGACAAGAAATCAAATTAAATTTTTTATTCAATAATATATTGCAAACCACCCCAATTTAATATTCACAAAAGTTTCCATAAACAAAATATAATTCCAATGATTTATATACATTTTTTAAAAAATGGTAAAAATGGATATACAAAATAATAGTAGTCAAAATGTTGAATCAGTTTGTAAAATACAATTAATGTATATGGTATATTATTTTCTTTATAAAGTTAACAATCTTGTTGAATTATTCCTACCCGATCTTTATGTAAATAATATTGTATGTTATGTAAATGCAAGTCTTCATGGAATGTTGATATACATGTAACTACTTCAAAATTAGTTATATTTTTCAGAGCCTCAATCAGGATTTTCAAATGAAGAAAAATGCAATGTTCTTGAACACATTTATGCAATTACTGTTTATGTTTTGCACACTTGTACAAAGCACCTGTGCAACTCTGACAAGACCATACCCAGGTTTTATTTATAAAACCTTAACGACACAGATTCTCTAGTGTAGCAACTGCTCTCACTCTTGTAAATCTACAAGTAAGTATATTCTTGAGTACATCTTTTTGTTTTGTCGCCCCTCAAAATTAATAAGTACTGAATTTGCACCACTTCTTGCTCTTACTATAAGGAGCTGGCTTTCCTACAACCAGTTGTTTAAAAAAATGCAATTATTGGAAAGAAAATTTGTTGATCAGAGCCTTCCAAAGTACTGGTCTCTATTGCAGCAACATTTGCTGCCCGGAGTGGAGGTATGGGGTTCTTTCTCCAATTTCAATATATTAATATTACTACATACTATCAGTTGATGTAGGCAAACCTGCTGCATTCACAATTCAGGAAAAATGTCCAGTCCCCCTCACAAAGCACAAAACAGCATCCTTCTGTCCCTGCACAAAATCACAGCCAACAAAGAAACATGGGTAATTTCGACCCACATGCAATGAAAATGCTGTCATCCTACAGCTGTTAACGTTGTGGGCTTTGGATCCTTCTGCCCATACTCTGAAGTTCTGAAAAAAAATAACAAAAACTATACTGTAAGTTAAAATGTTCACGTTAATAAAGCTTTACAAAATTTCACATCTTCATTAAAATAGTACAATATAATCAGCTTCTAATTCTTGCAACTGCTTAAGAATTGCTTTATCTTGCAAATCAAGGTTCCTCTATTCTGTGTAAACTGACTGCAAGTTTATAAACCTGCAAATAAATTTTTAATTGAGAGATAAATGTCTCAAATTTAGCATTAGCATTACAAGAAAGAATGTTTAACACAGAAAAAAAATCAGTTTTTAAAACAAAACAGGTTAATTATGATGTAGTGTTTTTACAACAGATAAATAGAGACAACATACACAATTATCATTAGTTTGTATTAAAATACGACGGACTGAGGATCCCAAACTGCCAAATGTTACATACAAACTGTTTAGGTGGAGTAACATCATTAGAATAATGGAGAGTTTCAGAAGTAGCAGTTTACAGTGCAAGCTGACAGCTCAGGATGTAATTATTACAATTTGGTTATTGAAGCAAGACAAGCTTGATTCCACAACTAAAACTGTGTCTCGTCTTTGCCTTTGTTTAAGATAATCGAAGCGAGCAGTAAAACACTTTATCAGAAATGTAATGTGATAACTTTTCACTAAGCAAGCTTTAGAAAGCACTACTACAACACACAACACCCTCATATGTGGGCCAGTAAAATATAAACTGGAATTTCGCTCTCTAACTTTATATTAGATGAAAATATTGCAAAAATAAAAATGGACCATTTTTCTGTATACTTTCCACTTACAATCAAGACACTTTTACCACCCGGTTGGTAATTTTTTTAATAGCTGCAGCATAGAAAGACTGTGGTTGTTGCCAAAGTCAATTGCACAAGAAGCGCTCCACCTCCTCATCGTTCTCGAAGCATTGACCAAACAAATTAAAATCGCAGGGTGGAAGATCAGGACTATAGGGAAGATATTCCAGCACAGTCTAGTGCATTTTTTGTATTTTCTCTTGAGTTAAAGAGGTGACATGAGGTCCTGCATTGTTGTGCAGAAGAATGACGCCATGGATGGGGATAGCCCTGATCTCTCACCCTGCAACTACCATTTGTTTGTATGGAGGCATACTATCAGTAACTGTAGAGTAACTTACCCTTCTCTGCTCCTTTCTTTATATGTTGAGATTGTACCACTATTCATTAAGATAATTTTATTTATACTTTGGTTAATTTACATCACTTTTCTAGGTTAATCATCAACAATGAAGATGAAAGGCAAAATGAAAAAAAATGAGCGAACACGACTTGAACCTAGGGCAACTATGTCGTAGCAATTTATGCTAACCACTCTGCCACGAAAACCACCACATTATTCATGACCATTTCTTGAGCAAGCAGTGAACAATATTCATGTCGCTACAGAAAAAGCTAAAGACATTTCCTCTTTATGGATTCAGAAACCAGTTTTGGTATAATCCCCAACAGACGGACCTTAAAAAAAATCTCTTTTGAATATCAGCCAATAAAATAACTTCATACAATACTCCTGATCACCATTACATATTATTTTTAAAATTTTGATCCATCAAGAATTATGACAGCCCTTGAGCATCTTATTTAATCAACTATGGTTAGTAGTATTTGTTACACATAATATTGCTAAATATCTCTACCTATAACCTCTTCGCAAAAGCTGACAGCTTTGGCCCTTTATGTGAAACTGTCTGCGGCCGGACCTGCGGAAATAACAAAATTGTTTATTCTCTGCCTAAAAGCAGCGAAAGTAATTTCCTCTGTCAAACACTAGACTGGGGTTAGAAGCTATGATGGCCACCACAGTGTACAGTGAGGGTAGGTGCACGATCAGGACAGCCACAACAGCACGGCTACAATTTCAGCTACATTCATGCTTTATTGGTTAAAGCATTTTTAAATTGCCTAGAGTCCACTAAACACAGACAGATGTATGAAGAGTGCGGAACCTTACAAAAATATTAGTCTCATTTACACAGGATATTAACAACAATCCTTTGAGGAAATATGTATTCCAAGCTTTGTTAACAGCATGACTACAGCTATTTCTTCATACTAATGTTATTCAACAAAATGCCTACCTGATCTGGAGAATACCTTTTCCAACTCTACAAGCTATTATTTAACTTAACATAAGCAGTTTGTTTGATCTTATGATACCATTCACTAGGAATGTATAGATGTGTCATTTTTAAAGATACAGATGAAATGCAGATATGAAAATTTACTGGTAACTGATAATTACGGACAGTGGCGGTGATGGTGAGTGGGTGCCAAAACTGGGGGGCAAGGACAGTTTACTATCTTGGTAGTATTAAGAGGCAATAGTGCGTTAGCAGAAAATGAAGGGGCAACCATCCCCCCACCCTCAAATTGCTGCCATGGATTAGGGAGAATGATTTTTCACAAATGCAATAGCACCGAAAGATGTTCATTGTTGGGGGGGAAAAATGTTGATGTATGTGATGTTGATGTATGTGCAGTGACAAGTTCTAAATGCACTTTTCAGTTTGGCCAAGATCAAGAATGTGTGGACACTACCTCCACATACTCTCCTCCTGCATACCTTCAGGGCATGGTGTAATGAGACAGGAAAATAGCTTGGCTGTATTATAATATTAATAATAATAATAATAATAATAATGTGCATGCAGCTTTGCACCTCCCACGAGTACATTCTTGTCTCTGTTTCGGGACGTACAGTGCCAGGGTTTCCCATCCGAGTTGTTTCTGTGAAAATGGATTGCGAGGCAGAGGAGAGGCAAATTTTGAACCCGATAAACAAGCTGAGCGACCAAGCAAACAAATAATCTCACATATATTGCTGAAAATTAATAATTGTTAAGCAAAATATTTCAGTGATTGCCATGCTGCCTGCGCTTGTAATGGGGTTACGGAAACAGCAGGCATGGTGGCACAAAACCACACAACATACATTTCATGAACAAAACTATGGCAATTATTACAAAAATACAAAACAATGATTCCAGATATATAGCCAAATGTTCAGTGGTGTGTAAAGTGAGAAAATAAAATATTGATGCTAAAAAAATTAATACATTAGTGGCCGCGGTGGTAACGCGTCTGACTACCATGCTAAAGGTCCCGGGTTCGATCCCCGGCCGGTTCAAATCCGGGAACTTTTCTAACGTTGGAAGCGGCCCCGGCGCCCACCCAGTGTCGAATAACATGGGTACCTAGGGGAAACCCTGGGGGGTAAAGGCGGTCAGGGGCGTGATGCTGATCACATCACCCCCACTCACGACCGGATCAAGAAAGTGTGGGGCGTTACCCCCACACCCCCTATACGCCTTCATGGCGTGGTGCTAAGCACAGAGGAAAAATTAATACATTATGATTATATGTTGGTGACGGAAACGCCATCCACCTGTGTAGTTACGTTTCAGAATTTAGCAGTGCTGCAGTGATAATGATTGCTGCATAAAACATGATCCTAGGCTCAGATTCCATCATGGGAGGGCTCTGCACTAGTGCATGATACACCATTACCCAATTAAAGAAAACATTGCACACAAAGTTTTGCTTTCAATTTTATATGAACATCAACAAAAGGTAACTTTTGAAAGAAAGTTACAGTATATTTATAAATATACTTCAGCAGTAAAATTATCAAGAACTTTACTGTTAACGTAGGGTTTTCAGATATTTCAGAAGAAAATATGGGACACTTATTTTTCAAGGCTACACAATGCACAATATGTCCTTCTTCTAATGGAACATGTTATACCTTGTTTTAAAGCTTGAATACTGATTATATCTTCTATGAAAAAATTATTGGAAGGGAACTTGAATTTATGGAGCTTTTCACACTAAATTACGTTACTTTTTAATTTTTAATGCAATTTTCTTTTAGTACCAATTTTCTTTTCAGCATTTTCAGTTGAAAAACAAAAATCTAGGAACACAAACCAAAGGAAACTGCAATAACCAGTCTCACTCGCGTTAGCATGGATAGCTAAAAGAATTATCTAATTTCCTTGAGGAGTTTCATTGTATGTGTAGAACACCAAGTCAGCAGAGTTTAGATTCTCTGCATTGCTTTTAAGAGTTTCCTATTATGGAATATGTACACCCGTAGCTTACCACAGTGGGTTAAACTTCTCCAGTATGGGTGAAAATAAAAAATAGTGGGGCCAGGTTGACTCAACAATTCCTATCATTGAAATATGGGACAAAAAGTTGTCCTGAAGACTATTGTTGGGACAACAGGAGGCCACCTTAACAAAAAATGGGACATCCCATATTTTACGGGACATCTGCAAACCCTATGTATTAACACATATTGGCTATTATACTAGTGATCAATTATAATCAGTATTATACATAATAGTATGAAAAGTACATAAATCTTACATATAAATAAAAAATGGCAGTAATGTCTCTCAACAAAACTGTTCATTAATATGTAATCTATGATTATTTATTTGTTGCATTAGCTACAGGCATGTGTAGTTTACACAGTCCACATTAGTAATTTCATGCAACATGCAAGAGAAGCAAGAACTTGGACGGAAAGCACATGCTAAGTACACATACACCTCTAAAATTATCTACTTCAATCGTAATGTAAGTGAAAATGCTTTATCCTGAATTAACACTTCATCACAAGCAAACACACAAAGAGATCCAATGCAAGCACAAGCACAAACTGACACACTCCAGCAACAAATTCCCCAGAAACTTCCAGATTCCTCCTCCATAGACAAATGTGCACCGCCATTATGCTTCGGGAGAAACCTCTATCCAGTTAACACTTACTGCTGCATGCATTTATCTTCACCTTGAAGTTACAATTTGTATTTTTATGAAAAAATGAAGCACACACAATCAACTTTTTCTATGAAAAACTTAAACTTATAAAACTGTACCAAAAATCAATTTTCATGGTACTTTCAAAAATTAATTGTTTGGCTAACTGTTGGCATTTCTTAGAATGAAAAAGTTATGATAAAAAAATTATAAATTTCCCCCTAAAATGAAAACACAAAAACAATAATATGCCCTTCAAGTTCTTAGAAAATTCTAATTAAAACATATGCAACAAAAATGTGTAATTTTAAGTTTTTACATTATTAATCTTTTTCTGTTGTTTCCAATGTATTACCTTCTATAACAGGTATATTTTGATCCTACTTGTACGTTTTTTTCCTACACCATTGCTTTTGGCCTTAATGTCATAAAAAAATTAACGAGGAAATATTTCAACTTAAATTACACATGCATGTAAACTACAAGTATTTAGGAAGTTGACACAGTAAATTAGTACTTAAGTGGTCAACTATAATAGGACTTATGTACACATGATGGGAGTGAGAGTTTGCTCTTTCATTTAATAATAAATCAAATTTGTCATTCAAAGTGAAAACTTAATTATAATTGAACTTGGAATACAAGTTTGGCTCGTTCAGTTAGCAAAGTAGATAAACAGATACATTACACGACAAAATTCCCTAATACATAAAACACATCTGAAATAATTCTTGAAGCTTTTGTGGTGGTGAATGAAGTATTCCCTCATGATTATCAACTGGGTCAGTTCCGGACATGCTTCGAAAATTTTAAAAGCTAATGTCATTCTCATCTTCAGGGATTTAAGTGAAGAGCTTGCGAAACCAGGTTTTATGTATATTGTGAGGCAGAGGAGCAAACTTAAAATAAATTTTGGGAGGCAAGATCGGCATAAACAATACTTTATATATGTAAATATACATAAAATGTCCTTTTACTTGAATTTTGAGCGGAAGAGTTCATCATATGTGGCAGGCCAATTGGGAGTTGTCTCCCCCACGTCTGTGCTCTCGGCCACCTCCACCTATCACTTGCCAGGCTGGGTCCCTGTGAATGTTTTGTTTTTCCAAATGCTTCTTCGATGATGCAGTCACACCAACTGGATGAAAATTCTTTGCAAAATTGTTTGATGATCCTCCCGGTTTGTCCAACGTAGGTTTTACTGCAGGTGTATATCACACAGTAAAACCTGAGTGTCTTCAGTTCTAGATCATTCTTTGGGTTTCATAGTCAGATTCTGATTTTCCACAGCAATTTGTGAATAGTCTTGATGTTGTGCTTTGAAAGAATGCAGCTGATATTTCCAGTGCATGGTATGATAGCTATCTTCCCTACAGACACGCCAGACAACCAAGAGAAGAAGATAGCCATCATTCCATACACGGAAACCTACCTCCAATCATCAGCAGTATTTTTTCTAAGCACAACAGCTAGACTGAAGAAATTCTTTCAGGATATCAGCCAGGTTAGATCCGCACATACACATCTCTAGACTTCAATCCTTGAAGCTGAGAGTGATGTTTGCTCTTGGAAGCTTGATAGCAATCTGGAACTGATCTGGTTGTAATACCAAGAAAATCTCTTGATCATTTGCCACCAGGGAAACTACAAGAATTATTTAACATCGAGATCATTCACAAATCACTGCCAAAAATCAGAAGCTGATGATGAAACCAAAAAAATGATCAGAGAATTCTGACACCTGCAGTAAAGTCTACATCAGACAAACTAGAAAAACAATCAAACACCATTGCAAAGAACATGCCAGCTGCATCAAGAATTCTCATCCAGAAATATATGGGTTAGCAGAACATTCCATCAATAAGGGCCGTAGAATTGAGTTTACAGCAAATAAGATCATCAGTAAGTCATCCAATTACTGAGACTGCATAATCAAAGAAGCAATAGCCATCCACAGGAAAAAGCAAATCCTTCAGGGACTCGATCTGGACCCAAGCTGACTGGCGACAGTCAACCAAGAGCATGGATGTAGGAGAGATGACTCCCGATTGTCCTGCCACATATGCCAGACTCCTCCCACACCAGATACATAAAAACTAGTTTCACATACATCTCTGTACTTCAATCTCTGAAGATATTAGCTCTAGAAGCACAACTGGAACTAACATAGCTGATATCCTGAGAGAATCTCTTCATTATTCTCCACCACATATAAAAAAAACAACAAAAACTTCAAGAATTATTTAGGATGTTATATGTATTAGGCATATTGGTTTATTAGTAACATGGATAATTTTACCACACTGATGTATCTATAAATAGTTTGTACTTTTGTGCAAGGTCTGATTTTGAAACATAAATGCTTAAATATGAAATCTTCTTTTCAAAGACCAAACCAGTTGCAGTTACACTAATTAAGGATGTTTTCCAAAGAAATATTTACAATTTTATATCAGGTACGTAGAACATCAGCATCGGTAAATGTCAATATTTATATTGAACTTATTCTTTAATTAGTACATAAAATAATAATAATGATGATGAAATAAACCACATGGTACTCATTTCTATGTACACAATCATGTGGATATTATTTTCCTTGAATGCAACATGGCTGTTTTATTTACCACACCACTTCTACTTAAACAGTGCATAAATTCATAGCATTGTTGTTAAATAGCACACACCCAAAATATAGACAAGCACATAAAATCAACTATGTTCTGGAGATATAAATTTCTACGGGTCTTAGATTTCTTATTGATGTGCTAATTAATTGTGTGCATATTTACAGTGCATTACATGTAATGACAAAAGTGTTATGAGTGCAGAAAAAGGTAGACTTTTTAAGGGAATGAGGTACAGTTTTGCATAAGGTTCATTCTGTCAAAATGGACACAAACATTGGAAAAAAAAGGAGAGAGAATCAAGTTCTAATTATGAATTTCTCCTTGTGTTAATTAATTAAGTTAATTATTAAGCTGGAGAAAGCCTATTGAAAATATCATTAATAAATATGTTCCACCTCCCATGTATTTCTTACAGATAATGTAAAAAAATTGCTCTTCAACTGCAAGTTTTCACTAACCAGAACAATGTTTTGCCATTCATTGTCACTTCTTGAACCTTTCTTCCTCTATCCACGTGTTTTGCACAGGTTGTGTTACGTAAAATTTTAAGTAATTTTAAAAAATTTAAAAAATCCGTAAGAGCCCATGTAAAAATCCAATCAGCAGGCTGCATAGATCACCCTCTCGCTTAGCTCCTCGAGGTTCATGAACGAAACTGTATCTCTCGTGCTTAATACTTCTGCTTTACCTTGGCATATCTTGTCATGTGATTCTGATGAATAATTTTTCTCTTTAATCTGAGCCAAGTAATTTCCACTAAATTACACGAGACAGACTTCAAAACCACAAAGAATGTAGCTCATACATTTATACCTTCAGGAAATGAAAAAGAAAAAAAAAAATATTTATCTTATTCATTCCCCGAAAAATATTGCATTCTGTCCATTCATGAAGCCATTTATGTAAGAAAATATATAAACAAAATAACAAAAGCTGCTATCTAATAACAACAATATCTTGCAAAACATTATGATAGTTTTACTAAATGCAGGAACAAGAATCTGAATTTAGAATGCAGCTCCCAGTTTAGTTCTTAAAAAAAAATGTCAGTAACATTCTCTCAGCATATGCACCCCAGTAATTTAGTTTGCATTTTCTGATCTTACATTTTACTTTTTGTATAAATTCCATTCACTGTATAGTACACATTTCGTCTGTCTTTTCCTCGCTTTCTTTTGTTCATAATTTTTCATGAGAGAAATTCAGTTTTTAGTAAAATTTCTATGTCACTAAGTATTATCCTGTGGAAAGGATAGCATGTATTAGTATACTGAAATGAAGTACTAACTTATCCACGAAACTGGTTTTTAAGAAGTTATATGATTTTCAACAGCCACAGCCATTATCGCCTAGGGAATTATTGGCTATAAAAATTAACAAAATTTCATAAAAACCAGTTTCGCAGGTAAGTGAATAGTTCATTTCAGTATTATAATTTGCTAGTACAGTGGAACCTCGATTTTACGTTTTTCAGGGAACCAAGGTGGAAAAACTTAAAATAAGGGAAAATGTAAAATCGAGGTAATTTTTATAGCATTTTGCTCCGCTGGGACCATGCAGATTAAATGTATAATGCGGGAAAATGTAAAACCTGGGAACGTAAAATTGGAGTTCCACTGTACGTCTTTCTTTCCCTGAAACATGATAGCATGTACAATATACGTGCTTCACAACCGAAACTTGTTTAGTATACTTTCCTCAAAAACTGATCAAGTTACATTAATTAATTTTTTCGGACTTCATAAACTAAAAATTATGACATGTCATCTAATACTAAAATTAATTTTTTGAATGGACCAAATATAAAATATTAATAGATACCAAAAATCTATCAATCTGATGTAAGGTGCTTAACATTTCATGAATAATTTGACTGGTTAATTCATGAGCATAACCTTAGATAAAAGAAAGTGCATGTTTACCAATTAACTGTGCAAAACCAACAGACGGTTGGTGGTTTAGTCAGTAGGGCATCTGACTGCCAATTGGGAGATCCAGGTTTGATTAAATTCCTGGGGTCGGCAATTTATAGTCAGAATTTTCCCAGCCATGCCTCTGCATAACAGCAGCTCTGAGGTTCACCCAGCCTCAAATAAATGGGTACTTGGAGGGTAAAGGTAGCGGGAGCATGGTGCCGCTCATATCAACTCCAAAAAATGGCCGAGATCGAGAATGTATGCCTTCAAGACACAGTGTAATGTGCATGGGAAACTTTAAAAAAAAAACATGAACAATTCACGTTCTTCAAGGAATATTTGCAGCTTCGTATCAGATTGATATAATATCAGTATAGGCAAACTTCATACCATACTTTATCTGTTGCAATTTCACATCAGTTCTTATATAAAATCTAAACAAACTACACGTACTATAATAACAATTTTTATCAAGCAACATTACTTCAATGAGTTGCAAGCACCTATTTGGCTCTGTATAACTTTACAACTGCATTCAAAATATTGTAAAAAGCACAAAAGAAGCCAAGCAAAGAAAATTGTGTGTGTTTCAAACTACAGCACTCGTAAATAAAGCTAAAGCAGCAGTTCAAAATCATGCAGATTCCAAAATGTGACAATCTGGATAGAGATTCAAAGCTAGACGCACCTGAATATGGAGGAACTGGATGTACTTCGAGACCACGACACAAGGAAGTCCTCACCTCCTGTTGCTATTTTCTGCTCCAACAGAGCTTGTGTGACCTCCGACGGGTACATACATGTCTGGACAGCCCGCAGCACAAACCTACAATGTAGAAAATATATTTGGAACACGTGAGTGGGAGTAAGTAGATACAGTAGAATCCAGAGTTTATGTTTCTGGGGTTTACACTTCCCTGCTTTACACAATAGAATTTCATGGTCCCAATGGATCAAAATGTAATAAAATTTTCCTGAATTTTAAGTTGTTTCTTTTCCCCTTCAATCCCTTGTAAAATAATATTGATGTTCCATTGTGTATATATATATATAAATGAGAAACGACAAAATTACTTAATGAAAAACATTTTGTAGAATATGGGGATAGTGCATAATAATGAGTAAATAAATTGTTTATTTTCTAGTTGATCATTTTGACAACACACAGTGTAAGGTATACATTTCAACAAAATATATTCTTGCAAAAGGCTGCTTAGATGTCCAGTAAAATTTCTTGTAAAATTTATGGACCCACAATGTAAATATTTTCAAGATTTATGAGAATGCCCAAAATTTTCATAACTATGAAATCATTAAGTACAGTTGAATCCCAATTTAACATTCCCAGATTTTACATTTTCCCACATTATATATTCAATCTTGATGGTCCCAACATAGCAAAATGTTATAAAATGTTCCTCGACTTTACATTTTCCACATTTTAAGTTTTTCCGGCTCGGTTCGCTGAAAAACGTAAAATCGAGGTTCCACTGGAAATAAGTAATCAATACACTGCAACAAGAATCACCATTATAATCCCCCAGAAATCTTTCCACTTTGAAACAATGCCAAATAAAATTAAAACACAATTTGCAAAGTTTAATAAGGATGACAGTGTGCACTATTATACTAACAAAATTAATTCATACTTATCAAAGATATTATGGATGTAGAATGGGATGCATAAGTATTACCAAGCAAATTGCCCATCACCATGTTTATTCCCATTGCTTTCCACAATGACAGCTTCAAGAATTGAAACAAAACGCCAAACAATCTACTGAGAACCTCTGCCAATACATTATTTGAAAACACAGTCACAGCAAAACTTGTGCATCCCGCTGTACAGTAATTCCATCATTATCAAACAATTGTGCTGGGTTTCAATAATACATAGTTCGTGTACATATACATACACCCATACATTAAAATAAGAGTGCAAAGGATAAATCCAATATTTACTCACCTTGGAAGTAGAGCTAAAACTGATGAAAGTGCAACAACAAGCCAATACACTGGATTGCCCATTGTCCTTTGTATCACCCAGTAGTTGCTCGGTAGGCCAAAACATGATAAACAAACAGTATTGTACACCAAGGAGAAGATGTAGAACACAATTATCGATAACATGATGGATGCAAAATGGATGATTGTCTGTAATGAAAAACAAAATGCAATATATTCAGGTTACATTAATTTACAATGTACACTACTTTGTATTTCAGGTGCACCCACTACAACACTAAGGAACTGATTTCCATATATTGGTATTGCTATTGTAAAATTATCACTTTGATCAGGTACACTGGTTTATATCTTTTCTAGATTCAAATTACCCAACTGAGTACAAAAAATTACAACTTTCACTTTTCCAGAATTCAAATATACTGGGACTTGTGCAATACTCACAATTTTTATTAAAGCACTGCATGTCAAAAACTGTTTAAATAACTGTCTATGTTTAAATAACATCTACTTTAATAAGTAGCTGAAGTCCAGTTTAGGCATGTACAGTCATGGACACTTCTGAGTTGTAACAATTCCACAGAAAGTTAATGAGAAGTGTCCGTGGCTGTACTTACTTGTTTTACTTAAGCTTTCACCACATCATGTGGCATCTTCGGGAGTTAAGACAAGAATAGACAAAGTTTACAACATGGTTGTCGGTCGATAGAATGAAAGAATATTTTCATCGCCGGGAAAACTTCAAGACTTACTTCATGTGAACGTAAGTTGGGTTAAAAAAGATTGAATAAATGGTAAAAACACAATGCAGTGTGCCCTGTCACTGCTCCACTTGAAGCCTTGCTCAAACAAGATGACATACTGGTATTTTTGCATTCTAATCAACTGGGTTTCATAATCCAACTTCTGATTGAACCATGATTTCCAAATAGAGGCAATCAAAAATAAAAATAAGCAGAAAGTCAAGACATATTTAGCATTCTTCAAAGGAATTCTCTATATACACTCACCTCCATAGTGGAGTGGTTAGTACAGCACACTATGATGCCAGAGTTCCACGGTTAGAATCCCAGCCTGGGCATTGGTATTCTTTGCGAGTATCCCTTCATCAATTCCATTATTCATCCTCATTGTCGTAATTAGCCAAAAGTGGCAGAAAAGAGATGTAAAATAACCTAATTCAATCAATCAATTCTCTATATACTTTAACATCAAGCATCTTCAATAAAATTCTAATCATATTTTATAGATACAGAAGCATGTAATTAAGAAAAAAAGAACTTACCCATGACCTAGTTTCAATAGCAACATGCAGCAACATCACAAACATACATGAGGTAGTAACTGTTGTGCCAAACTCCCAGATTCCAACATCACTCCCGTGGTAGGCCTGAAACAGAAAGGAACCACCACTTTATATGAATATTTCATAAGTATTCCTGTTTATTAAAGACATCTAAAAAAGAATGCTAATCTGATATAAATAGTAAGCATTTCATAGAGAATTAGAGAATCTGTATCATATTACAAAAACAGAATTATGCTGTCAATTACAGACTACTTATACCAATACAGTGGAATCCAATTTTTATGTTCCCAGATTTTTCATTTTCCTGCACTATACATTCAATCTTGATGGTCCCAACATAGCAAAATGTTATAAAATTCTCCTCGATTGTACATTTTCGCGGATTTAAAATTTTTCAGCTTTGTCCCTGAAAAATGTAAATGAGGTTCCACTGAAAACACATGCTGATCGGCACTGATAAAGTACTGATTAATTTATTGAATCTTACTTTTACACTTTTAAATGACTCGAAGCATTTCTTTGAATGCTAAATGTTGTTTGAGATTAGCAAATACAACCAAGAAGTAAATTTACAACACGATGATAATTTAATTTTTCTACTAATATCATGTCCTTGAATTAAAGGATCTGTGGTACAAATAGTCCATTGAGAGACAAGGTCTTTTCTTTGGGCAAGTCATGGTCAGCGCATCATACCTAATCACTGCTGTTTTCTGGATTTTGAGACTGGAATAGCAGACAAGCATTAATGCTCAATGGAAAGGTTACATTCAGGTGAATTGATTTCTTATGACATTTACAGGCAACTCAGAACATGAGTGCACTCAGTACTTCTACTGAAAGTTCTGGGTTTGAGCCCAGACCAGGAAATGGGGTTATTCATCTATTTCACATATATTCATTATTCTTCCTCATCTCTGCTTTGACCCTAAAAGGGTAAAAACACAACACTAATCAACAAAAATACAAATACTATATTTATGCTTGTAGTAGATAATAGCTTCCACACAGATAAAATGTTTATCACTCTTGCCTTTGGTGCAAGTGGCACCAGGTTCAATCCCTGGTGAGCACTCCAAAAATTCTGGTGGTGACTCAGCATATGATCACATACTCAGAAGACTATAGTAACGGACTCCGTTCATAAAGGCCAGAAAATAGCAGCAATTGGGCCTTGATTCACTGACAATACATCCAATGAAAAGCTGATTGGTTGAACCTGGCCCTCAAAGGCCTGTTCACCACTGAGTTTAGTTGACAGCAGACACACATAACTGTGTTGAATAAAATTTTCCATGCAAAAACGGACTAAACTTTATTTAAAGTAGTTAATTTTCTTCTTCGTATCTGAAAAAGATTGGTTGACAAATGAACTCAAAATTTAGTGTTTTAAGCTGGCTTTAGACAAAAGCATTTCCTTTAAAATTTTTGCTAGCATAAATGCTTCCAAAAATCCTATAGGAGATAGTACTTTACACGAAAGCATTTCATGGAACTGTTGCACAATAGGCACATTGAGTTACACTGTATATGGCGAATGCTCAGTGTTTACAATTGAAAAAACTAAAATATTCTTCCATACGTGTACAGTAAATGTTGTAAAGTATATATTTAATAAGCACCATGCTTGTCTACGTAAAACCATTTAATACGAAGAGTAATTCCTCTCGGTTGAATAATTATTGTGTTTTAAAAATGTGAAGTGATACGTAGTTTACATCTTATGCGGCCGCCATTACAACTGCGCTCGTGACCTATAGGTCGCTTCTGATTGGTTATGCTACGGAAATAGGACGGATCCTATCCTTGAGAAATGCCATGAAATATGACATGGCATCTGAAATGCCATAACATTTCTAACTTTACACGGTAGCTTTTTGGTCATGGCATAAATGTTAAGAAAAATGGTAAGGAAAATGCTTTTGTCTAAAGCGCGTCTAAGAGTTTACTTCACATCTTACACTCAATTCTGCATCACTTCATCACAAAATAAACAGTACTTTGAAAAAAAACAAAAAAAAAAACTAAATATGCAGGTAGCATAGCTATTAACATTACTTGAGCAAACTTATAGCACCAAATTTCTTGCAGTACAGTAATGGATACAAAAATGCAAGTCAAGACATCTGACTTACCGCTTCAGCTACAAAATATAAAACCACACTTTGGTATAAGGAATCAGCCATCGTTGCCCAAAACGAGTGTGGCTGATATACTAGGCCAAGTCTACTTTGCCGATACAGAGTAGGCCTTGCTAACAAGAGTTCCTCAGGTGCAAACTGGTCGTATACTCCTGCAACAAAAAATACAAAGTTGCACTTCAAAATAAATCCAACAATACAGTTAACGTTATACATTTTCAGGGGAGTGTGATTATAAAGACTTAAAACTGCAGTAGCATGAAGTGTAGGGAAATAGTGAAATGATTTTCCTTGGGACCAGAATAGGATATGAAACATTAGGGTTCTATTGTTAAGTCCCTATTCTATGCTGTGGAATGGCCTACATCATCTACAAATATAAAAACTATTAGTATCAGGATCTAATAAAAAATCCTAGTAGGGCATTGACAATTTCAGAGCATGGGTTAAGTATTCTTTAAAAAATGCAGTTTGTTCCAACTTAATTTATTTAGTCATAATTGGGAAAAGAGACGCGGTAGTATATAAATATGGAGAAATTAGTACTCACTTTATCCGCGAAACTGTTTTTCCTTCTTTGTTCTATTACTTTCAGTGGCCACTGCCCCCATCCTCGTTGGAACTTGCTGTACTGTTGCTTGGCGTGAGTCTTTTGTTTGTAGTTCCCCGGTCGCCGCTAGGTGCGCTGTTGTTAACTGTACGTCTGTGCCCATGTCGTCTGCTACTACTGTTGTAGTAGGGGAATCCAGGTGTGGTGTGCCTGTCCGCTATCGATGTTCAGCTCGTGCGGGAAGTGGATTATGGCATGAGTTTCCTTGATTTTGGTGTCTACGAGTGTGTGGGCGGTGTGTTTGACTTGTACCTTTTGAATTTTATGGCTATGGTATTTGATGTGTTTGGCAAGACCAGTAGTGGATTGGGCTTTTTTTACATCCGTTAGGTGCTGTTGGATTCTTTCATTGACAGCAGACGACACGTGTGCAGACATACAGTTAACAACAGCGCACCTAGCGGCGACCGGAGAACTACAAACAAAATACACACGCCAAGCAACAGTACAGCAAGTTCCAACGAGGATGGTGTCAGTGGCCACTGAAATTAATAGAACAAAGAAGAAAAAACAGTTTTGCGGATAAAGTGAGTAGTAGCTTTTCCATATTTATTAATTTATTTAGTACATAAACTCTTAAAATAAGTAATACTCATGGAACATATGCTGTATTCCTCTGCATCAGGTTTACTGAATGAACTAAAAATAATTTGCACAAATATTCCCTAAAGATCTTTCTATCTTTACGTAACAACAATGACCTTCAGAATAAGATATAGTTAGAGCTGAACCGATGCTGATGTTCCAGTATCGGCCAATATCATTGGTATCGGTATCGGAAAGTATTGGTTTGAATTTATTTACTGATACAAGCCGATACTTTCCTGGCATTTTGATCTTTCATGGACTCCGCAAAAATGTCACGAGACACTTTCGCAGAGTCTAATTATCCAGGAAATTATGCAAAATTCAAACTTTATTTTCATTTTGCACGAATTTTGCACACAAAACTCTATTTTGTGATTTGATTACATAACATCTATTTTAATATCCATATGTAATTCTTGAATATTGAATGAATGCATACAATTGTAGAATATTTGTATACCGATATTGATAAATATTTTGAACAAATTTTAATTACTGAAATATTCAAGTATCAGTATCGGTGGGAATCGATAAGAGTATGGGTATAAATTTTGGTATCGGTTCAGCCCTAGATATAGTAAAATAGTTTTACATATATTTACATGATTGAAAAGAAATGCCTCCAAGTTTATAACTCAGCAATACATGACTGCACCGAGCCATTTTTGAAATCATTGCCTCACAGCATGTCCATGATTTGCTTGAACGAATCTCCATTTGCTGGTTTGAACATGTTAACTTTTTTTGGCCCAACAATGCACACTACCCAGATCAATACAGTGATCATCACTGGAAAATTTAATTTAGCACATTGCTTAAACCATACCCCTTTTTGTGCATCTATCAATGAATTATAAAGTTGGAGAAATTACTTTTCAGTCATCTTTTAGTCTTAGGGTTAGCAGATCAAGTTTGTTTCCAAGTCAAAATGTACAACACAATAATCATGGTAAATAATATATATTACTAGGAAATGTTGGCAAATAATGTGCTGTTAAGTACAAAATTCTCAAACGTATAGGGGCATTGCACGAAAAGTAGGCATATTCCATATAAATAACCAAATGAATTAATCTGGAAAATTATTAGTGTTTTAAATTGCATTAAGGTTTAAATGTTTGTGAATGCATACAATTTGCATATTTCTCGAACAAAAATTATGAGCATCTGTTGCTTATATGCTTCACAGACAAATGAAGTCAAATTTCACTACATTTTTTAAAGCATCACACAGTAACACATTTTTGTTAGGCTATGTCATCATACTAAAGTTTTCTTATTTTTGCATTTGTTAGCGTACACCACAAAGTACTCATAATTCTATGAAATCACTTCATCATGAATATTTTAATTCTTACATTTTGTGTGTGAAATGTCACACACATAATACTAGAATGCCCCTGTAATAAGTGACACTACATCATGTGTTTTCAGACATCCATCTCTGAGGAGCCAAGTTTTTTTCAAGCATTTTCTCAATTTTGCTTCTCCAGCTGCAAGACATATTTTCTTACCACAAATGATGTAATTCTCAAACAGGGTTTTTGCAAAACCAAATTTCCTGACTTTCTCCAGGCACTTTTAAATAACTTTCCAGACCACTCAAAAATGATTCAACACACTAACAAATAAGTGTTATGTCTTCAACTTTGCATGTTTTTGAAATGAACCAACTTTATTCAAAACTGCTGAAAAATAAATGACAAAAAGTAAAATAATATTTTTGTGAAATATTTCGCTCAAAAAAAAATATATATAAAATAAGTTTTCAGTAGAGCTGAGCCAATAACCATGCTGATGTATCGGTATCAGCCAATGTATCGGTTCGAATTCATCTACCGATACCAGCAGATACTTTTATGGCATATTGGTCTTCCATGGGGTCTGCAAAAATGCCATGCGACACTTTCGTGAAGTCTAATTATCCTGGAAATTATGCAAAATTCAAACTTTATTTTTATTTTGCACCAACATTGCATAACAAAATGTATTTTGTGATTACATAACATCTATTTTAATATTCTGATGTAATTCTTGAATATTCTGAAGCAAATTTATTGGTAAATTGATGCATGTAATTGGAAAAGAATATTTACACACAAATATTGGTTAATATTTTGAACCAATTTTAATTATTGCAATTTTCGAGTATCGGTATCGGCTCAGCCGTAGTTTCAGTTTTTAATCCTGGAGAGTAAATGAAGCATTTAATTTTCATGATTTCCAGGTCAATCAGAACTTTGTCAAAATGTAGGGCATTGACATCTTTCTTTTCGAATTCCCCCTGGATGCTAGACACAAGACTAAAATAATTCTCCACTTTAATACAATCAGTACATTTTCCATGGCAACTAATTGAAAACAATGTTTTCTGTAATATACTGCATACGTACCTATTGCAATAGGTGGAAGAGAGGTGAAGAGTAAGTTGTAAAGCATCAAATACATTTGGTCTATCATAACAGAACCTGAGAATCCACAATATAGTTGATACCACAAAATGAGAAACACAAAAGTCTGAAATGAAAAAAGAAAACATTGTGTAAGTAAATGAATCAAATTAACTGATACAAGAACCTGTCTTACTTATTGTGCTGGAAAATACATTATTGTTCACTATGTATTTGTAGAAAAACATACTGATTATTTTGTAAAAGGTAATGATTGATTCATAAACTTCTCATTTACACCTTCAGACTCCTTGGAGTTAGAAAAAAAATTGCATTGTAGACTGCAAAGTTTGTTTAATCAGTTCTAAGAATTAAGGAAAACTTACAAGTATGTATTAAAAATTTATAATTATTCTGAACTCCTTTGAATTATTACAATTTTGAAGTATTGGTACTGATGGGAATCAGTAAGCACATCGACACTAGTATCAGTATCGGTTCAAAGTGATATCAGCCCAGCTCCAATGCCATTACTTTAAGACTAAACCAAAGTGAAATTTTTGCTCATACTGATGAAATACCAATGTAAAATATAATAATCTGGAATTTTTACTTAATTACAGGCTATTTTTCGATTTTTTTTATAATAACAGAGTGCACTGGTGATCCAACATAAAATGCAAGACTTCAAGAGTTCATTCACTACCTTGTTTAATAAATTTGACCATGACGTTTCAGAATGACAGTCTGAATATTTAGAATTTTACCATACAAAGCATAGTATATTTAGTGGAACCCAGACTTTACATTTTTCCGCATTATACATTCAATCTTGATGGCCTAAATGCAGAAAATTGTATAAAATTTTCCTCGATTTTACATTTTCCCGAATTTTAAGTTTTCCCAGCTTGGTCTCCTGAAAAATGTAAAAGCTAGGTTCCACTGTACATGGCATATTCGAAAGAACGTACAGGTACATGATGCCTTTATAATCATAAGAATAACAACGAAGTGGTAATATTTTGCACTCCACTTTGAACAATTTATGTAAACATTGGATGGGTAAGTTATTAGCAAAGTTAACAATAAACCAATATGCTCTTAACAACAAACCAAAGAAACTAAAGTTAACAAAAGAAATATAGATAAATATGTACAGACATACATCATAAGTGGACAGACAACACATTATTTTTAGTAGTTCTAACGATTAATTAGGCACGGTTGTAATTTGTGTTAACACAGCACATTGTCATGTGAAGAGTACTGGAACATTGTTCCCATAACGAAAAAAGAAAGAAAGAAAAAAAGCAGTCCACATGTTTATTTCATTTATAATTAATATTTCAGATGGATGTGAGGAATGTGTTCACAGAAATTCAAGCATGGGTGGTTTAATCTTCACCGAGAGAGTGGGAGGGAGGAGAGGGGTGGGGTAGGTACAGAGGTGTGTGTTATTTGATCAGTGCAAGCCATACAAGTATCTCAATACTTACAGCATTTTTATAAAAAAAGTAAAGGACCATCCTTGACAGTCGATCATAGCACCAATGCCCATGAATAAGGAGAAGTCGTTCCAGAAACTTGAAACGAGATAAGGCAAAATCGGAGGCCATCACAGCCTGCATTCCCTCTTGACCAGATATACCTATGCCAACATCTGCTGTCTGTATCATAGACACATCATTAGCACCATCACCTATAATTCAAGAGAGAATTTTGAGACACAAGTGGTTGAGTGAAGCTACTTAGTTTGTGGATCAAATACACATCCTAAAACATTTTCATAATTGCCGATTATGCCAAAACATAATGAAATTTGTATTTGGTTGCTTTGGAATCATCATAAAATAAAGTAAACAACAAAATCGAGTACTTTTCTATGCAATAACACACTGAAAAAATCAATGAAGACACATTCTCGAAGTACCTTCTGTTTTCACGAAAGGAGTTCCAATGCTTTTTGTACAACAAATTCTGTATTAGCAACATAATAATAATAATAAAATGTGTAAAATATTCATCACACACTATCCAATGATTGAAGTTCAATAAAAACTGCTGAAAATTAAGTAAGCAAAAATTCAAAATATATCCATTTTGTATTAAATTATCCCAGGTGAAAGGAGTATTTATGAACATATTCCATTCTGCCAATTATTTAATACACTGAAGTAAAGAAATATAAAAGTATCATCACACTAAATTAAGGAACTGAAATATCAAAATACTGAAACAGCGGGTACTACTGCATCATAAAAGTGCCCATCTGCCAACAGTGACACAATACATGAATCTATCCTAATCAACCATAATATACGAGGGAAAATAATAATTCTTGCTTCTTATTTGAATGCTTGTTAGAAGAATTTGCACCCTGGGGAAGCATTTGGTGCTTAAGATATCAGATCGGTACACATTTCGTGCATAGTAGTTCTGCAGAACACCGCTAGAGGACAAGAAAACCAAGATGGCATAGCCCGTGGAGCCAGCTGAAGTTCAAGGTGTAATTCGCTCTTTCTTTTTTAAAGGAAAAATTGTAAATTTTTCACTATGGATGAGTGCTGAGTGCACCATTATGACCCAAAGCAAGCTGTTACAAAGCAAGCAGTGGAAGCACTCTGGGTCACAAACTTCCCAAAAAAAAAGCCAAGGTCTGACATCGCGAGGGAAGGTGATGTTGAGTATCTTTTGGGACTGTCACAGTGTGATCCTCCAAGATTGCACCTGCAACGGAACCTAACTAAGTTGCGTGATGCAATCAAGAAGGAAGGTCGCAGAATGCTGGCAAAAGTAGTGTGGCTTCTCCACAACAACGTCCCCGCCAATATCGCTCAGGAGACTGTGACTAATGCAGCCACTTTGAGTTTCAAGATTCTCAAAAACACAAAAACTCATGTGTGTTACTGTATTCTTTCTTGGCAATAATTATTACTTTATGAATGTCCCTCATACAGTGTAACATTTATGGTGAAGATTAGTTACTTACCTATTGCAAGTGTTCTCATAGAAAGCTGCTCCTTCACTATTTTCACAATGTACGCTTTCTGGAGGGGGGTGGTTCTACAACAAAGCACCGAGGAACAGTATTTGGTTAACTTAAGGAATGGCTGCTGAAGATTTGAACGTCTGTCCAATATATACCTGTAATCACAAGCAGAAACACCATTACTGTATATGCTTTGTCCTTTAAAACAATTAAAAACAACACAACTTCATGAATTTTTATGCAACGACAAAGTTGAAGTAATTACTGTTGTTGATAATAAAAAATAAATAAAGGTGCTACTGTTGAATGAGCCATGGCAAGCTACATACACAATCTTGAAGCCATCTCATGCTATATACATTTCTTTAAATTACTAAAATGATGCAAAATTATGGTAAGCAATAGAATTAAAAGAATCATGCACCGATCAGATCTGCAATTCCTTTGATGCATTTCATAATTCCTCTTCATGCCATGCATCAAAACATTTAAGTGGCATTAAAATATATAATATTACAGAATTATTATTTGTATTTAGTTATTATTTATTACCTTTTGGTTCCAGTTGAGATAGAAGAGTATAATTCAAAATTTGCAAATTTTGTATATATCTTCTCCAATACAGTATTGATTACCAGATGAAACATGTTAGAGTGCTGGAATTTATCAAGTTTTAGGGTACAAAATACTTTCTTCACCTATAAATCAATAAAGGTCTTTCTGATGGTGTTCTCAAACAGTAACAAGTCAATACAGTATCAGAGTTGGTACATTTTACTGAATATAAAAACAGTGATCTTTCTCACCCTTACTTTTGATTTAGATATTCAGTAATTTTATAGTAAACACGAAAGGAAAACTACTCTTCTCTCTTGATAAAAGGAATGCATGTATTTGTGTAGAAATGTACAAAAAGTATGTGATCATATCAGTTTTTAGTTAATACATATTTACTCCTGATGTTTTAACAATTAACAATGGCAAATTGAAAGGTATTGGGGTCATTCCACGTCAAATCTTCCAGGCCATGTCACCCACCATCTCAGATTTTGATGAAATTTGGTATACTTATAGAACTTTTGATGCTGATTACAAAAATGACAACTTTTTGGAGTTTGGTCAAGGGGTTCAGAAATTACACGTTTTTAAAATCTCAGTGAACGCCACTTGCGGCTCCGCTTTGAATGACACGCATTAAGTTATAAATCATAGTATCTTCTCTCAGGTTTGCCGTAGAAACTTCAAGTTTGTTTTCTTTCGCTGAGGATAGTGTAAGCTTTCATTTAAATAAGGTTTCAGATCAGTGTATCAATAATCATGTATTTTATGTATAGTTTCATGTATTTTTTTAGAAAAATAAATGACTAACTTCAAGAGTGAATTTCGTGCAATGTCCCACCTTCAATTTCCCCCAAATTTTATATACAGGTAGCTCAGTGTGTGTACTAATGTGTGTGCTTGATGAAAAAATTTATGCCTCTAATACTATTTCTACGGAATTGGTACTTCATTGCTGCACTTGTTACTTGATACTGTAGATGTCTATACAAGTCTTCTAAGTGTTCCAACTACCCCATCACAAGAAGGTTTTCTGTGGTATGTGGCAAAAAAGTTCCATTTCGAAAAACTTCAATCAGCACAAATGTGTATTATTAATACTTCATATTACGTATCCCTGTGAAGAGTAGCAAAAAAATCCATATTGAGATAAAATGCACAAAAAGAATGTTCTCGAAGAAAATTTGCTTAACTTGGGAATGCTAATGATGATTATATTTTCTAAAAAAGTTGTCATTTTTGTAATCAGCATCAAAAGTTCTATAAGTATACCAAATTTAACCAAAATCGGAGATGGTGGGTGACATTTTCACAAAATTCTGGATCATTTGACATGGACTGACCCATTGGCATCAGTTACACAGTCAGTCTGTAGAGATACAATGGTTCATCGCAATTTTCTTCAATATCATCTAAATAAATTCTATGAATTGCATATTGCAGGCAAGACCTTCCTGAAAAATATAGACACACATAGACACCAATCACAGCTAGCATATCCAGACTAACTACAAACACAATCATGATTAGTAAACTGCACTGTGTTCTTCTGCAGAAAAAAATCTTGAGCAAGGCAAAATGTAGAACATATTATGCTTCTGATGTCTAATACATTTCTCCCTATTTGTCTATATTGAGCAGTCTTGAGTTATCTGGTGATAGGGATGTGACAAAGCTGAAAATTTACCGATGCCGATGTACTCGCCGATAATTTTGGAACCAATACCGATGCCGATATTTAACCGATTTCCGATACATAAGATTATTAAACAGAAATTGGATGTTATTTTCAGTATGACAAAAATAAATTTGCTATGTACATTTGTATTGCATATCATATGTATATACATACATATATATTCTCAAGAGATGTGAATGTACATTTGCATCTACAAAAGGTGGTTATGTGAACCTTTAAGAAGAACATGGATTCTCAAGAGATTTAACATTAGTACACAAGCAGTTCTTTGAAATGCAAAATGAATTCCTGTTCTTAATGTTGGAAATTTACTGCTGCCAGATTCAACTTCAGAAACACGAGTTTTGGAAGCACTTCAGGAAGTAACCTACTTCTTCTGTTATCGCAAATCTGTTCAGCAACATTGAACACTCAATCACTGAATACTGATGCAGCAGGTAAAAAAAGGTAAAAGTGATAAAAAGGTAAAGTGCTCCCCTGTGCATAGCACCACGCCATGAAGGCGTATAGGGGGTGAGGGGTAACGCCCCACACTTTCTTGATCCGGTCGTGAGTGGGGGTGATGTGATCAGCATTACTATGACGGTTATTGTCATATGGCATCATAATATTAAAAGAATGTAATGAATGTTGAGAACATTTAAATAATCTACTTACGTCCGTAAACCGGTACAATACGAAGTTCAGAAAATAACGCTAGATGGCACCATTTGTAAGTCATTATAAATTGTAAAATTCTTTAATCACATTGTACATGAATGTTATTTTGAAGTTAAATTCAAAGTCATCTTTTTGCAAGTGCCTTTGTAACAAATTTTAATCTCTTGTTGTTGAAGATCTCATTGTCGTAAAATTTACCGCCAAAAACAGTTTGCTTTCGCTATGCACAAGGACATTTTGATGTGACGGCGGCTGCACGCAAGGACAATTTGCAGTGATGGCAAAAACCTATAAAATTTACAGCGTAATATTCTCCATGCTATCGCATGAATAAAGATAGACAGTTTGTTCAAACGTTTATTACAAAAATATCTTGGACATATGCATCTGCAAGTATTGTGATAATATACAACTATTTTAACTAACAAATTATCCGAGTTAAATCTGTTGTACAAAAAAGACGGTGGTACAGGTTAGAAGAAGAGGAAGAAAAAAAGTGGTTGATTCTGGAAAAAATGGAGCGGAAGAAGCTTGTTGGTGAAGAGAAGGGATAATCTTTTCCCGTAAAATTTTGGTGATCACACATTTGTGAGACAAGGACTGAGTGTTGTTTCCACACCGGTAATGGGTGAGGAACGTCTTCAAGATTTGGAGAAGGAAGATGCGTAAGTGATATGTTAAAAATATCGTGCCCAAATAGTCCACAGAGGGACAACGGCATGGCGTCTTTTCCCGGCTACAGAAGGTAAGCTGTTGTTTTCCAAACTTTTAGCATGAGCTCATGTCGACGCAAATTAGGTAGATCTGCCAAAAATTAACAGTGTACAAATATGCATGCATTCGTGTGAGGCGTGTGTTGCAAGATAAATTACACAAAATTCGAGTGCAGCGTCATGATGTACATCAACTGACAGGCGACGTTTTCATTATCTGGTTAGAGCATTCTTTGTTAAAGAAACAAGAATCTTGTATTTTTCTATGATTAATAGTTGAACTATGTACAGTGTGTTTGTAACTCATTGAGAGTACATTAAATATCATAAGTGGTAAAGGATTTATGGTAATTTAAATTTTATTCAGAGTGACCTGTGGGGGGGCTTCCTCCAAAACAAAGGAAAAATACTGGTTGGGGTTCTCAGTTCTCCTGGAGCGTCATACGAAAATTACTTATACTTAGATGGGGTTTCTGACGTCATATTTTATTTGGGGTAGTTGATCTCCCCCGGCAAATTTCCTCCCACCTGCGCTTTCAGGCGCTGCGAGAGTGACCTGTGGGGGGGCTTCCTCCAAAGTAAGGGATAATACCGGTTGGAGTTCTCAGTTCTCCTGGAGCGTCATAAATAAGATCCATGAGACTCAGGGTGGAGCGTTTGATGCTGGGGTAAGATTAAAATAAATAAGTTTAAACAAATAAGTTTAAACAAATAAGTTTAAACAAAAAGTCAAATAAATAAGTTTAAATAAAAAAGTCAAAGTAAATAAGTTGGAATTAAGTTCCTTTTGTTGTTTGTTTAAACTTGTCTTATTAAGATAGTTTGGAAGGGGTAATTCAAATTAGTAAAGATTAAGTATAGGAAACGAAAATGGGAACTGAACAGGAGCCTGTGACTCTGGACACCTTGCTTTTGTTTATTAAGGAAAGTAATCAGGCGTCCAGAGAAAACACAGAGCTAATGAAATCTGAGTTGATATCTCATACCAATAAATCCATGTTGGAGTTAAAACAAGACACTATGAAGACAAGTGAAGGTCTTCAAGAGCTTGCATTGTCAGTATCCCAGTACAGGATTGAATGCATGAGTAGAGCCGAGAGATTAGAAAAGAAGCATGAGGGGTTGGCTAAAAGACTAGACTCGGAAGTACAGGGTGTGCAGCAGGCAATACAACAGTTAAAATTGGATAATGAAAATAGTTTTAAATTGTTGGAGGAACAGGTTGTGGAGAAAGTGATGGATAGAGTGGTAGTAAGGAAGACTCCGTCGGTTCGGATTGTTGAAGGAAAGAAGGTAGTAAAGGCTGTCAGTGATAGTGACTTAACCGTAGTCAAGAAGGAAGTTTTTTCATCGGTTCAGGGAACTCCGAGGGGTTCGTTGTACGGGGTTGAGGATAGTGCTGCAGGGATGAATAGTTTACCGGCTGATGTTATGTTAACATTAAGATCGATGGAAAGTTCTTTGGCAAGGTTCAATGGGGTCTTGGATAGGTGGGAGTCTAGGGGCTCTGATCAGGATCTCGTAAAGCCAAATGCTGATGGGATCGAAGTAAGGCGGGTTGGTTATCATTACTCTGAGTCGGGGGCGTTAAGGAAGCGTGGTGTAGACAAAGCCACTTCTACTGAAGAATCAGATGGAGATTCTGCACTTCGATGTTCAAAATTCAACCACTTCAGGTCCACTCAGCCTGAAAATGTAGATTCCTTAAGTGAGGCGGATAGGTCGGGTGATTGCTATCTGACGTCAAAGAAGAAGAGTTACATTAAGACCAGGCATGGGAAGGCAAAACTGAAAGGGTTGCAAGGATTAGTAGAACCTCAGACAAAGGTAATAAAGGATAATCCGGTACGCTCTAACACTAACGATAATAACAGAAACACTCAAGCGAAAGTCTTTAGTATAAAACCTCAGGACTTAATGAAATTTCCAAAATTCAGTGGGTTAATAACTACAGTAACTCCATCCGAATTCCTGGAGAAGGTTGAGGAGCTGCTAGAGCTTTATGGGGTAGAGGATGGGCAATACATAAAGTATGTCCCAAAATTGTTAACAGAAAGCGCCAAGCTTTGGTTTGCGGAACGGAAGGATCGCGTTACAACATATGATCTTTTCAAGAAAGAATTCATAAACTACTATGAGAGTTCTAGGTGGAAAAGTTCATGTTTGGCTAAAATTCTGAATGCGCCATATATCAAAACCTCGGAGGAGAGTGTCTTACAGTTTTTCTCAAAAAACTTTAAACTCCTGCGTACGATCCAACCTAAAGCCGAAGAGTCGCAGATTATTGCGCAAATGGGCATTCTTTTACCTTATAAACTAAAAGAGCACTTTGTAATGCAGGACATATCGTCGTTCTCGGAGGCAATTCATGTAATTGAAAACTTTGAGTCGCTAAAGGATGTATCAGTAAAAAGGGATTGGCCTTCTTCTCCTAAGGTAAAGGGTCAAAGGGGCGGAGTAAATATGGTGGCGTTAGGGTCACCTAGCTCTGAAGAAAAGAACCTTGGGGAAAACCAATTGCCAAGTAGTCCTCCTTCAGATGGGGAAAGGCTGTGGTATAGAAGTCCAAAGTCCAAATCACGCCATTTAAACAAGGTGTCTACATCTAATGACAAGTTGTTGGGAAACGAGTTACCCCTCACGTTGTAGGAGGTGATGTGAGGTCGGTAAATATAGATCCTCCCAAGAGCACAAGTGCTTCGGTGTCTACTAGCGCAGGTTCAGATGCATTATCTAAATCTTACTCGTTGTCACCATTGTTGGAAAATAAACAACTAGTAGGGGACAGCATGTTGCTAAGGTTAGCTCAAAATCATACAAGTTGTAGAATTGAATGTGATCAGAGGGGCAACCGCGGCGTAGGATTAACGATCAGTGGTCAAACTGCTGAACAGTTAAACGAAAGACTTCGGTCTTGTCAAAAGCTGTCTGACTCGGTAGTTATATTAATTGGGACAAATGATATTCTCAAGTTTAGGTCTGAAGAAGCTATTAAGCAAAGTTTATTGCAGACGTTGGATCTTTTGTCTAAAAGGGCAAAGGAAATACATTGGCTAACGATACCTCCACTGGCACGGATTATGCGCGACAAAGGTACCAGTGTGTGGAGAAAGTGGCAGAGCATCAATGAGCTTATCATGTCGTTCCATAATGGAAAAAATGTTAGAGTAGTTGACATTGTGCCTTTGTTCTTCACAGAGCAAAATGAAATTCGGGGTGATTTGTATGAAGAATATTTAAGGAATCCCTCGCGAGGCAAGATCGATAAAATTCAATGGAACAGAGCAGGAATGGCGCGGGTGGTGGACCTTCTTCGAAGTAGGGGTGTATTTAACGTTTTGGGCCGTACTAACTTCAAACAAGCGTCTCAACTCGTGGTTGAAGCTGAGATCCATGCGATCGAAGAATTTCCAGTAAATAGAAAGGAAACGTCGAGGTCGGAAAACCGACAAAGGACCCTTACCAACGGGCAGGGGGTGAGGGCAAATTAAAGTCATCTGCCGTATTATTTGTAAATATAGAGGAGGGTATTGATGAGTTTGATCTGGGGGAATCAATAAATTCTATAACGCCAATTAATACTAGTAATCAAAGATGTGGATCTGCAATGATCAATGTTTCTATTATGGGTGAACCGTTCGTAGCCCTCTGTGATAGTGGTGCGGAACTGAGCCTCCTGGCTTACGACACCTGGAAATTGATATCATCGTCGGTCTCGCGGCCTAGGTTGGAGTCGGCGTCAAGTATTAAGTTAATTGATTATTCGGGCACGAAGTCTAAATCGGTAGAGGGTATTACGCGATTGAATGTCAATTTAGGGAGTTATGAATTATATGTGCAATTTGTGGTTGTCAAAAAACTAAATGTACCCATCATATTAGGATTAGATGTTATATACGGTATACATGGGGAATTGAACTTCGATGTTGAGGCTTCGTTTTACCAAACTCCAAATGGCAGGACACTTTTGAAGTTCACTCCACTTGCTGACATAATGTCCAATGAGCAAGATTTGTCAGTTGCCAACATGTCCTTCGTGGCAGAACCTTCGAAACTTGAGCGATCAAACTTTGAAAATAAAATAAACGCCTCTTTAGATGAAGGTAGAAAATTAGATTCACGTTTGATCGATGTACTCTATGACTTCCAGCTGATGTTTACTGATAAACCGGGTTTATGTACCGAATACGTGCATCGGATGGAGGTAGACACAGACGAACCAATCGTGGCGCGAAATTATCCTATCCCATATGCCTATAGGGATAAGGTAAAGCAACAACTGAATGTAATGTTGGCTTGGGGGGTAATTGAACTTTCTGTCTCAGAACATCGTTCGCCTCTGCTAGTTGTGCCAAAACCCAACGGGGATATTCGTCTATGTGTCGATCTGAAGAAAGTAAATTCCCACGTGAAACCGATGCAACTTGCTCCCATGAGAATTAAAGACTTGTTGACGTCGTTCATTGGCTGCAAGTACTTCACCTCACTTGACTTGGGAAATGCGTATTGGCAAGTTCCTCTTCACGAAAGTAGTCGTAAGTATACGGCCTTTGCCTTTGAAGGAATTTTGTACCAATTTAAGAGAGTAGTTTTTGGATCAGTGAATGGCACGGCCATATTTGTTGATGTCATGAATCGGGTCCTTGGATCATTTATGGATTTTGTAGTAGTGTACGTCGATGACATTATTATCCGATCAAAAGACTTCGAATCGCACATGAAGCATGTAGGTTTGGTACTGGAAAGGTTGCAGCGAGCAGGATTTACCTTAAAATTAGGGAAATGCAAGTTTTCCGTACAGGAATTTAAATTTCTGGGACACATAGTCACTACCTGTGGCTTTAAAAAAGATCCTATGTACGTGGAAAGTATAGTCCAGCTACGCAAACCTGAAAACTTGAAACAGCTTCAGCGATTGTTGGGATGTTTTAATTGGTTATCTAAGTATATACCCAATTATGCACTTGTGGCTCACCCTTTATACGAGTTGTTGAAACAAAAGACCAAGTGGCATTGGACCATGGAAGCAGATAAAGCGCTCAAGATGTTAAAAGCTTTGGTCGTCCAAGAGGTCACTCTGAGCTATCCCAACTTTGAAAGAACATTTTACATTCAAACAGACGCTTCCCTAATTGGGGTAGGTGGTTACTGTTATCAGCTTATTGACGGTAACGTCAAACCCTTAGGTTTTGTCAGCCGACTGTTGAAGTCCTATGAGAAATCGTACACTTCCACCGAAATAGAAGTATCAGCTATTTTGTACACGATTGATAAATTTTCCTCCTTCCTAAAAGGCAGACAGTTTGTTGTAGTTTCCGACCATAAATCCCTCACTTGGTTAGAATCAGCACATTCTTGGAATGCCAGGTTGACGAGGTGGTTTATCCAAATTCAACAGTATTCTTTCGTTGTTCAATATTGTAAAGGCGCAGACAATATTTTGGCAGACACTCTTAGTAGGAGCTTTCCCGACATTTCTGATTCACAATTTAGGATAAATGTATCTGCTTGTGCACAAACAGATCAGGAAGTGTTCACGAAAGAAGAGTTGATAAGTTTACAAAGTCAAGATGACAAGTTATCCGAAATCATTGACAACCTGATGGGAACAGGACAAAAAGTCCAACCTCGTTCGAGATCATGGAGTCAAACGTACTGTATGAGGAATGATGTTCTCTATATCAAGGACTTTCATGATAACTCGCGTTTGAGGATTTGCGTCCCAGTCAAATTAATCGGTAAAATTTTAATAGCTTGTCATGATGATAAAGGACACTTTGGGGTGGCCAAAACTTTAGCTCAAATTTATCGCACGTTCTATTGGAGTGGAATGAAGACTGACATAAAAACATACATAAAAAATTGTGATCTGTGTCAGCGAACTAAGCCAAACAAACATCCATCAAAATTTGTAGCCAGGTCACATTTTACTGATAAACCTGGAGAGTTATTATTCATCGATTTACAGGGTCCGTTTATAATGGGGCCAAAACGAGAAAGGTTTTTGTTCACTGTGTTAGACGGAGCGACGAGATATTTAGTGGCTTATCCCGTTGTTAACAGCAATGCCTACACGATCGTGAACAAATTATCAAACATTTACTTTGTTCACTTAGGAGTTCCTAAAAGAATAGTCTCAGACAATGGACCTCAGTTCAAATCAAATATATTCAGGAATGCTATGAAATCTTGGGGGGTACAACTAACTTTCACTCCCGTATATCACCCGAGCTCAAATTTAGTTGAGCGTTACCATTCAGAATTAAATCGTTTAATGAGGGTGCTCTGTTCTTCGAATCATACCAAGTGGCCAGAGAAGGTGCCGGAAGCATTGAAATTGTTGAATGGATCTGTTTCGTCACAGACAGGTTATTCTCCGGCTGAGTTAAGACTAAACATGCCTATGCGTCTGGTTGACATGTCGTCTGTAGTTGCCCAGGATACTAATGTCACATGGGATGACAAATTGGTAATGGCCAATCTGACTAGTCACCAAAAAAGGCGGGGTAAGTTGATAAAGTTTAATGCCAAGGAGAATGGTAAACCAGTGATTAAAGAGGGCGCCTTGGTCTTTGTAAAAAATCAAACGTTGAGCGGTTTGGGGGATAAAGTGATTAAAAAATATTGTGAACTCTTTCTTGGTCCATATCTTTGTGTAAAAAACAACAAAGATTCTACGCTATCGTTGATAGATTGTGTCACAGGGGAACAAATAGTTGACCAATCCATTCAGAACTGTAAATTGTGGAATTGCTCAGAGGACAAGTTGGTGGTTTGGAAGAATAACTTGAGGGGTTTGAATTTAGAGAATGTGGAGCAGTGGCTGAAGCAACTTGAGGTTGCTGATGAGAAAGAAGCTTCCGGCAAGGGGAATCAAAGTAAGGTTGTGGGAAGAGAGGATTAAGGTTTTGTAAAGTCTCGTGTGGGTTAAGTGTGAATTAGTCTGCGGCGGGCCAGGAGGTCAAGTGGATGTAATTCTGCGGCGAACCAGCATACGAGATCAAAAACCTGAGATTTTCCTTCATTCTTTCAAATATGTTGAAATATATTCACAATCCGAATACGCCCCAGGGAGTCTTCCTTTCTAAAACAAATGGCACTGTATAACGTTCATAAGTCTCTAATGGAATGCGACTTTTCAGGAACAAAATTCGGTATAGCGTGGCGGGGGCCTGAAGCGTAAAATGATCCTGTACTGGAATGCTAGGCACCTGTTGCAAGGCTCGGTGTTTCTTCTTCATGTAGAATAAAAGAATCATCTAGGTGATGATTAGAATTATATATAGTGTATATAAGTGTAATGAATCTGTAACTATGTGACTGTTTAAGAACAAGTATATGTATTTATGATTAGTCAAATAGTATTGACCAAACCTAATAATTGATAATATGTTACTGGTCTTTGGCAAGGGTTAGCCCCTGTTGGGCGCCAAATATGACGGTTATTGTCATATGGCATCATAATATTAAAAGAATGTAATGAATGTTGAGAACATTTAAATAATCTACTTACGTCCGTAAACCGGTACAATACGAAGTTCAGAAAATAACGCTAGATGGCACCATTTGTAAGTCATTATAAATTGTAAAATTCTTTAATCACATTGTACGTGAATGTTATTTTGAAGTTAAATTCAAAGTCATCTTTTTGCAAGTGCCTTTGTAACAAATTTTAATCTCTTGTTGTTGAAGATCTCATTGTCGTAAAATTTACCGCCAAAAACAGTTTGCTTTCGCTATGCACAAGGACATTTTGATGTGACGGCGGCTGCACGCAAGGACAATTTGCAGTGATGGCAAAAACCTATAAAATTTACAGCGTAATATTCTCCATGCTATCGCATGAATAAAGATAGACAGTTTGTTCAAACGTTTATTACAAAAATATCTTGGACATATGCATCTGCAAGTATTGTGATAATATACAACTATTTTAACTAACAAATTATCCGAGTTAAATCTGTTGTACAAAAAAGATGGTGGTACAGGTTAGAAGAAGAGGAAGAAAAAAAGCGGTTGATTCTGGAAAAAATGGAGCGGAAGAAGCTTGTTGGTGAAGAGAAGGGATAATCTTTTCCCGTAAAATTTTGGTGATCACACATTTGTGAGACAAGGACTGAGTGTTGTTTCCACACCGGTAATGGGTGAGGAACGTCTTCAAGATTTGGAGAAGGAAGATGCGTAAGTGATATGTTAAAAATATCGTGCCCAAATAGTCCACAGAGGGACAACGGCATGGCGTCTTTTCCCGGCTACAGAAGGTAAGCTGTTGTTTTCCAAACTTTTAGCATGAGCTCATGTCGACGCAAATTAGGTAGATCTGCCAAAAATTAACAGTGTACAAATATGCATGCATTCGTGTGAGGCGTGTGTTGCAAGATAAATTACACAAAATTCGAGTGCAGCGTCATGATGTACATCAACTGACAGGCGACGTTTTCATTATCTGGTTAGAGCATTCTTTGTTAAAGAAACAAGAATCTTGTATTTTTCTATGATTAATAGTTGAACTGTGTACAGTGTGTTTGTAACTCATTGAGAGTACATTAAATATCATAAGTGGTAAAGGATTTATGGTAATTTAAATTTTATTCAGAGTGACCTGTGGGGGGGCTTCCTCCAAAACAAAGGAAAAATACTGGTTGGGGTTCTCAGTTCTCCTGGAGCGTCATACGAAAATTACTTATACTTAGATGGGGTTTCTGACGTCATATTTTATTTGGGGTAGTTGATCTCCCCTGGCAAATTTCCTCCCACCTGCGCTTTCAGGCGCTGCGAGAGTGACCTGTGGGGGGGCTTCCTCCAAAGTAAGGGATAATACCGGTTGGAGTTCTCAGTTCTCCTGGAGCGTCATATCACGCCCCTGACCGCCTTTACCCCTCAGGGTTTCCCCCAGGTACCCATGTTATTCGATGCTGGGTGGGCGCCGGGGCCGCTTCCATCGTTAGAAAAGTTCCCGGATTTGAACCGGCCGGGGATCGAACCTGGGACCTTGAGCATGGTAGTCAGACGCGTTACCGACTGAGCCACCGCAGCCACCAGCAGGTATGCCCAAGTATTTTCTCAGCACTTGCTTCAGGTTTGAATACTCATTTTTGAATTTCCAATACAACAGCAGATCCTGGTTCAGCAATGTACTGAATGAGAGTTTGCAATAATTTTATTACAAAAACTCTACAATAATGATGAATCATAACCTAATTTTCAATAAATCTTACAAAGTTAGAAGATAAAACTTATTAGAAGGTAAAACTCTAGTATAATCTGTACCGGTTTAAATATTGGATTTTTGCCGATATCAATTTCTGCCGATTTTCATACATCTGAAATCGGCTTAGGCACATCCCTATCTGGTGATCACCATTACATATACTAAAAGTAACATTGAACTGTGATGTCAAGTTTGAAGTGCTATCAATTTGTATGCCTTTCTTCAGTGAAATAAATTGATCATGAAAACTTTACATGGAAAATGAGTACATTCCTAAGAATACTTTATCCCTTCCCATAACTTCCAAATCAATATCTTTAGATGATGCAATGTGGCAGAAATGTGATACATAATCAAATTTAAAAATAATTTTAACTCTACACTTTTGTATTATACACTACAGTACAGAAGACTAAAAAAAACCTGAAAAATTATTTAACTGTACAATGCCAGCTGCACCCCTTCCCATTCACTTACATGTGTTCTAGGATAAGAGTTCCGAGTTCTATTTGCATATCGAGTTCATATCCACAAATTTTATCATTACTTTTGTGCACACATCCACAAAACCTGCATGCATAGATAAGTGAACATGGTAGTATGTAACTGCACATTTATGTGTTTTCTTATCAACATTTAAAGTTTCTGTAAGAACACTAATACAGCACTGCCTAGGACAAATACCCCATATGTGAAATACATTTTCATTTTCTAAACATATAAAAAACACCATTATGGATGTCCAGGAGATGGAGCAACGAGAGCCTTTTGAAATTGTACATTGACATAAAATTATATATTTCACACAAATAATTTCATTTCAATCACAGTAACACATGTTCGTTATTGTAAGGCCATTGCAGAAACATGAAAACTTCAAACTGAAGGACTGTTTTTGAGGGGTTAACACTAATATGGAGTAAATATGATTTGGAAAAAAATATACCTTGCTTGCTCCTCCCTGGGAAAAATCCTGCAAACATCCATGTACACCATACTGAAAATATCAATTCCCGTATTTCACAAACTATCATTAAGGAAGAAAGGAAAAATCAAGATTTTACTTACGTAAGGGTCTTCCCATCCACTACCAGTGCCCTCTTCTTCACAGACACTAAGCCCGGTGGCCGCATGAAGAGAACAGGTGGCGTCCTCACTCTTCCATCACCCCTATCGCCAGCCATTGGCAGCAGCCCATTTTCTCTCTCAGCCTCCGCTAAATAAAATTTTATTGTGTCCTCCGCTGCATCACGAGATCTGGCTGCGAGCTTCAACAGCTCCATGTGTGTAGAAAATAAGCGAGCAGAGTATGCAACATTAATAGCAGTCTCCGGTTTATCACCTGTTAACACCCACAACACAACCCCTGCTTGTATCAGTGCTGCAATTGTTTCAGGTACACCATCTTGAAGACGGTCTTCAATACCAGTAGAACCTACATGAGAGGAAAGAGTGCTATACTGGAAAAATATTGAGAATGGTACATGTTGAAAAATAACTACACTTGCAAAGTTCTTCACATAACTAAAGTGTGGCTAATGCAAGGTTACATTACGATGCTACTCTACGAAGGTACTTTAAACAGAATAAAGTACATCTAAAAACCTGAAAAGTGTGTGTGTAAATGTGGTTGAATTGTAGACCTATCTACCGATGTTTTGGAACAGTTTCTGATACTTTCTTCAGGGATGGCCAGGAATTAAGACATCCAGGAATATTACAGGTTTAAAAAAATTGTTTTTCACATTTTTTATTTTGTTTACATTAACTATAGTGATTATGCAAATATAAGAATGTCGCATAAAGATAGATTACAACATAAATCAAACTTTGCCAGCCTCCTAGGTAGAGGGGTTCTAGCTTCAAATTCTGGGTAAACAGTTATATTATATTGAGTTACACCCCAATCTATTTCATCACCTCATTATTCACAATCATGATAGAAAAGCAACATAAACTAAGCAAAGTATAAATAGAAATAAACCAATTTTTGTGGCATAACAGATCTTTAAGGGAAAAGGACTGTGGCTGATAAGTGACATATGAGCAAGAAATCTAAAGAGATATTACAACACAACTACAAAGTAAAAAGAGAGAAACAAAGAAGAAATTAATAAAACTAACCTCTGCCTGGTCCAATACCAGACTTTAGCATCTATGTTACTATGCACTTAATGAAGACAAACAGTTGGAATATTGTGAAGAAAATTAGTATGTGCCAGGCATTCCAATAAAATGAAGTGTAATATACTTGTACAGTATCATTTATCATAAAAGTAAGATACAGCAGTAATACTCACCAAGTAGTGTTAAGTTACTTTCCAGCTTGCAAAATGAATCCCTTATACTTCGTTCAGGATGCTCCAATGCCAACTCAGCTCTCTTGTGGTTCTCGCTCCATTCTTCGAACTCTGCATCAGTAAGTAGCCTCTTTGCCATCACCAACACCCTTAGCCCCTGCCTCGCATAAGTATTCAACTGTTGTTGAGTGCGGAAAATCACCTGCTGCATTTGAGAATCATCTAACAAGAAAGAATGCAATTACAAAGTGACCCATAACAATATCAAAAAGGAGAATTTTTTATGTCCACATACATAAGGATTCTACATAAAAAAAATAAAAAAAAACATGGTGCAACAGGCCGTGAGGGCCAGGGCCTCCCTACCGACTGCCAGCCTCACTCCCATCTGCTGAGGTGGGAGATCATCCAACTAGTTATGGGGTGACACGTGGTCAGCACGATGAACCCCCAGTAGTCGTCGTAGGTTTCCATGAGAGAGTTACGCTACCCAATCGTAGCTCCCCAATTTCCTCACGATGGTGGGTGACCATCAGTCCCATACACAGGCCACAATCTCAGGAGAAAAGTTGTTACACTTCCCCCAGGAGATTCAAACTGGCACACGTCCCTTAGACGGATCCCAAAACATGACACCTTAGACTTCACGGCCACGGTGCATGACTCAGGTGAAGCATAGAGAATAAAAATTCACGTAGAATTCAGCTTGGCATGCTGGTTTTGAAGGAAAGTAAGGAAAGCAAATACAGTAACAATAAACTAGATGTGGTGAAAATATGTGTGGTTTTGTTGAAAGCTAATCCATCAAACCTATTACTTTTAAACTTCATTTATAAAAATGACAGCTGGTGACAACAACAGAATATGCTACAAACATAACTAACCTGTAGGTGCCAGACAGGCCAAAACTGTTGAGTCAGCCCCTTTACAGTAGAGAATCTTTTGTTTAGTGACAGCATTTTCAACAACAATTGACATACATTTTCTGGAAGAATCAAAGGGCAAAATTTGAAGGATGTTGAACTCCATTACACCTTCACCTGTAAAAGAACAAACGAGAAGTCTATTATACAAAAGTCTGAATGGTAAAACTAATTAAAATGTGTCCACTCAAAAGCTGACACTAAAATATCGCTATATGGTTGAACCCCAATTTTACATTTTCAATACTAAACTTTACCTCTTCCTAGTCTCAATACAATATTAGAATTAGAGCTGAACTGATGTATAATTACCAGCTGGAAACCAGTGTATTCGTATCAGAATATATCACTTGGAATTTAATCACTGATATTTTCCCAGAGTCTAATCCTGTATTTTTAAGATTTTAAATACTACTTACTTTCTTTAAGTATTAGTATTGATGGCAACACTGATGCTAGTATTTTTTGCATTCACACACAAAAAAAGTTCTGTGCTCTACACACTAACAGAGTATCAGTACAAAGGCATATTAGTGCAACAGTTCATTGGTAAAATTATCTGTAATTTTACCGATCAAATATTTCTAAAAATAGCTTGTAACTTAGTTGTATTTTTATGGATATAAAAAAGATTGCAAAGTAAATGTCTAAATATATAATTTATTTTTCAAAACAAACTCATTTCTTCTGACCCATTAATTAAGAGCATGAATGAACCATTGACAGTCTTCAAAGAAAGTTTGTAATTTTATATGTGATATTATAAATATATCAGTTATCTAAAATTTATATTGGTACTTTATTGATATTGGGATTAATTTCTAATCAGTCCATCCATAATGGTGTATGTACACTAAATGATGTTGCATTAAGAAGGATGTTATGCATACACTAATTCATTTCTTTCACTATTTAATATTGTAAACAACACAACCCTTCATGTTACAACTGGTGATATTTCAGAAGCTTTTCATTTGCAAAATCTGACCCAATGGAGTTAAAGAAGATACCTGAGACACCTGCACTATGATTACATACGGTATTTTGATGAATCAGATATATTTTCTAAACATTCTGATGCATGTCAAATGCTTACACTTGTATATGTAAAATTATGCACCTAATGAAAGTCTCAAGACTAGCTCTGAAATGTTGCCATGGATAAAAGTTTTCTTTGTAACTTGGTTGAATCATAGTGAGGCTGACAAATACAAGAGTTTATTTTAGAAACTACAACTGCAGCATTACTTACCTGGTACAGAAACTGTAATGCTGTTGGGGGTCCTTTTCATTAAGCGGCAGTTGTAACTGTAAGCTGCATCTACAAGAGCCAGCTCATCCGGACTCTCAGCCTCAAAAATAGGTTTTAGTTCGCATGGCGAAGGTGTTGGCGTTGTCGACTGGGAACCGGATTCATACATGGAGGATGACTGCTGAGATATGCGTTTGATCGCAGCAGGGATCTGCAGCAAACGTGGACGAACGGCTGGCGACTCGGTGGGTGTCGTTTCAGTGGATGAATGGATAGGCGAGAGAGATCGGTGAGTCGAAAAATCGATCAGCTTGCCTCGAAGTTTCCTTTCCTTGCCCAAAGGTGGTGAAGGAGTCACTGACCTGGACTCATCTAAGCGTGCATAGCTATTTGTCTTTTTCGAATCATGACGACCATGTGACACGTTTGCAGGTTCTATCAAGCCACTGGTGTTCATCTGCAATGTTGCAATAATGATTATAAAATACATTCACACTAACAGCAGTAGATACACACAGGCACACATACATGTTCACTTGAAAATGTTTCTTTCACAATTAAGAAATACATTAAAAGCACACCTTTTCCCCATAACACTGAAATGAAAAATTGTGTAATTTGTACATTATGCACATGATATTGTAACACCCACAGGCCTATTGAATGTATCGAAGGAATATAGTATCTGACAGAAAACGTAAAAACTGAAACAAAATATTTTTGCTCTCCTGTTAAATGCATGTTTTGGAAAATGAAAGACATGGCAGCAAATTAATATATGAAAAGGAAGTACAATGTATTCATTAATCTGCAAAACTGTCTTCTATTCTTTCTCCCTTCCTATTTATTTCAGTGGCCACTGTCACCACCTTTTAAGGAACTGTTATTTTTCTCGACAGGATGGCAGGAGACCTTGTGGGAGTGGCTACCAAAATTAATATGAAAAAGAAACAAGTTTCACATACAAGTAAAAAGTACTTCCTTTTAGTATATTAATAACTCTCACAATACAACTAAAAATACTGCTGAACTGTTCTACACTATATCCCTAAACATACTTAGAAACTCATCTATTATTGATATATTTATGTATTTATATGCTACACTTTCACTGTTTGGTTATTACATTTATGTAGGTTTTGTTTAGTTTCATTTAATAATTCCTATTTTATACAGTACCTGTGCGAATCAACATTTTTCATTATTTTTACGGATTCTAATCGCAATTTCTCAATCCAAAATTTTCAATTTTTGTAACTCTGATGGAAACATTCACATTTCACAATCGATTTGACCTTACATTGCAACATTGAAACATTACTAAATCCTCTGATTTGCCTGCACATAGCACAGAAATGGAAATCCATGTATTATTGGTCAATACTAGAAACTCATACATATAAAAGTAAATCTTGTAGGAATTATAAGCCTCTCAAAAATATGCATAATACAATTCAGGTAGGACAAAAAATTAAAAAGATAAACTAACCACATCATGATGAGGATGTCGAGCAACAACCACAGTGTTGCACACAGCTAGCACAAGAAGAAAATCACGAATTCTGTCAGACTGGGAGCTGAATTTCATATTAGTGTTTCCATTTTCAACTAACAACCTGATGTCTAAATGAGACAAATCCTCCTGCAGGCGTGTGTTCACAATAAGAGGCATAGGAACACCTGGACGAAGATGCGATTCCTGAAAAAAAAAAAAAAAATTAATACAATAAGTAGATCTGCGAATATCAATTCATTAAACAAACCTTATACATACAAAGGCTGTCTCAGAGAAGGTGAGACAGATTTTTTCCTGGCTTGGTAACACTGCCTATGGTTTCGGCACTAGTCACGTCGTGTAGGATGACTCATTCTGTTTCCGTAGCAAGTTGTCACATGTTGCAAAACCACATTAGTGAGCAGCTGTGTTGATTTACGTGGAACGTGTTTCGTTTACTCCTCCAGGTTTTTGTGTATAACATTGCTTTCACGATGAGTAATCAAGATGAACAGCGACATGCCATAAAATTTTGTTGGCGTTTAGGGAAAAGTGCTGTGGAAACATATGCAATGTTTCAACAGGCATATGCCGACAGACTGAGTAGAGCCACAGTATTACCAAGGAGTCATTGAGACTCTGCGCAAGCATGTAGCAAAAAATATGCCGCATTTGAAAAACTCCTTCATATTGCACCACGAGAATTCATGCCCGCATACGGCACGGGATTTTCAGGCCTGCATACAGCCCGGACCTTGCACCCTGCGACTTTTGGCTATATCCACTTTTAAAGGCTCCTTTACGTCATTTATTGACGAACAAAGAAGTTATCACCGCAGCGCAAGTTTCTTCAGTTCGTTACCTAATGACAAATTTTCAGACATTCACAAAGTGGCAGGAGCGTATGAACGCTTGCTTAGCTGTCAATGGTGCCTATTTTGAAAAAGATGTACGTCTACTCGATATGGCTGATTCTGAATAAAAAGCAATGCTTTTCACTCCCGTCCGTTAACTGCATTCGAAGGAAACTTGTTTATCAGTATCCGATGTCAAAATGAAAGTTTTCCGTGAGGGTGCATGCAGGGAGTGCGGGGTGAGGGAGGGAGAAGACTGGTTGTTGAATCTGCGTTGTGAGAATGGAATTTCGAAGCACGCTGAAGGAAACCTTTGTTTTTTAAGCACAAGTGTCCACGAGTTGTGACAGGGGTTACCTTGCATTGTCTAAAAATAGAATTTCAAGCAGCTACAAGAATCGCCGCTCATTTTTCACTGCGTTCTAGCTTTTCGTCCGTGAATGTTGTGCGTAGGTGTCGTTTTGTGCCCAAGTGCGAGGACATTTTTTGGGTGAAGTGACAATTTTTTAAAATAATTTTTGGGGGTTTTCTCCCTTCCCCCTCCATATATACGCCAAATTTGCATAAGTTTTGCATTTTGTGCATTTTGACCTTTTTTCGGGGGGGGACACCATTTTTTTTAAAGAAAAGTATTTTTGAGGGGATTTCCCCCTTTCCCCCTCCATATGTACGCCGAATGTGCATAAATTATATATCATCTGAATCTCTGATTCATTCTGCGTACAACGGTATATCTTTCATATCTCTAGGGCATTTTCTGAGCTATAGTCATTTCAAGGTACCGCTGCATTTTGAAGCTTGAATCAGTGGCGTGCCCACCATTCCTTTTCGGGGTACAACTCAAGTTACATTGGTCATACGACAATGATGCAAATATTTTTCAGTTTCTTACATTCCAGCGAAAATGTCTATGTGCATTTTGAACTTTTGATATCCTTTTTTTCGGGGGGCGGAACACAATTTTTTTGAAAAAAAAATTCAGGGGATTTCCCCCTTTCCCCCTCCATATGTGCGCCGAATGTGCATAAATCATATATCGTCTGAATCTGTGATTCATTCTGCGTACAACGGTATATTGTTCATATCTCCAGGGCAAATAGTCTCTGAGCTAAAGTCATTTCAAGGTACCGCTGCATTTTTGAAGCTTGAATCAGTGGCATGCCGATCATTCCTTTTGGGGGTATAACTCAAGTTACATTGGTCATATGATAATAATGCAAATATTTTTGTGTTCCTTACATGTCAGCGATCATTTCCATGCACATGTCGACACTGTCATGTACTTTTTTCTTGGGGGGAGGGTGGGGGAACCAAATTTTTTTTCCAAAATTTTGGAATTTTGAGAGTTAGCCCCCTCCCCCCACCACATATACGCCAAATTTGCAAAAATTTCATATAGTCTGAATCTCTGGTTCATTCCGCGTACAACGGTATATCACTCATCTCTCTAGGGCAATTAGTCTCCGATCTACACTCATTTAATTGAAACTCTGCATTTTGCTCAAAATCGGCTCGGTACCGAGGGGCTTACATGTGAAAATAGCCTTGGGCGCCAAAAGGTTAAAGTCAATTTTTAAAAAAACGAAAAGGAACAGGCTAAACTTAACTGAGCACTTTTTCATTTAAGTATGGGCAAGAAGGTCTATTCATCTCTCTTGATTATCTTGTAAGAATAGGGCTACTAGACGTCTGGATTTTCCCAGACAGGTCCTACATTTTAGCCTTATGTCCGGCATCCGGGAGGAATTTGAAAAATATCATAAATGTCCTACATTTTGAGCATCACATAATATTAATTAGGAAAAGTAGGTAACAGAAAAAAATCATGCAAGTTACAAGTCTATGGACTGCGCTTCCAAACTCAATGGTGAAATTTATTTTGATTCAGTCATTGCCCAAAAAGACAAAAAGTTTGTCCTGCTATTAAAAATACGGAAAAACGGAAGCACTTAATGAACAAAGTTTTGGGACCACTTTCTGATAACTTCACTGTTCAATGCCTGAGCAGAATCTCTTGCCTTAGGGATTATACTGATGGAACAAGGTGTTGCCATTCTTATTCAATATAATTTGATTGTAAAGCAGGGGTATAGAGAACATATTATTCAGGGTGTCTACCAGTCAAGAAAGTCATGGTAGTCAAGAAAAAGTAAACAAATCAATACAAAGACAATAAATTATTCTTGTGGTCAAGAATTTCTACTATCATAATGACGGATTGGTTGATTTAGTTTATTTTACTTAACTTTTTACTGTCCCTATGGTTAATTGCAAAAATGATAATGAATGGCGGTAAAGTAAGATGGATGAAGGGACAGTCAGAAATATATAGGGACAACCGTCACAAGCCCCACATAAGATTATACTGGCTTGAGTTTAGATGCCAAAGCCTTGCTCATCTGCCAAACACATTTCAGGATGCATTAATACGAGAAAGCAGATCTAATTCTCTTCTTAAATTCAGCTTCAGTTTTCATCTTAACTGGACCTTTGGTAGGGGTTTTCAATAAATAAATATTTATTTTCTTCATTACTAATTTCCAATTTTACCTAAGTAGGGGTCGGATAAATAAACGTTAAGAAAGACGAGAGAAAGGTCCAGAAAAGTCCAGAATTCTGGATGTGTTATTTTGGTAGACACCCTGTTATTGAACTAAAGACTACCCAAGATGAAACTTCTCGAATTTTAAACTACGGTAATTGCTGAATATTTGTTTAACATTACAGGTCATAATTCAAATGTTCAGAGAGTACTTTTATTACCATCAGCCCAACAGACTAACGAGAGAAATTATTTTTTCATAAAGTCTGTAAAATGTCTGTTACTGGTCCCTATAATTTCAAAGAGTTTGACTGTCCACTCTAACATAAATATAGTTTGACTAAATCTAAAATTTTGATAAAAATTGTCTCCTCAGAGAAGTACCACTTAAATCATGTAGTAAGAGGTGCATTGATTAGTATGATTGCAAGTCTTGAAATTTTGCATTTAAAAATTCATTAAGAATTCATTTTTTTAAATCTGAAAAGTGTAATTTTTCAACTACTTTCTAATGTGCTCCATAGAAATATGTATTATTTATTGAGAATGTTTTGTGTCCTACATTTTGGGACAGCATGTCCTACGTTTCCCTTACAGCGATCTGGTAACCCTATGTAAGAAGTGAACACTCCTTTTGGTACTTGTTTAATTAAATAGAACAAAGAATTTTCAAATTTTTGCAACAGTATAAAGCTACAAGATTAAATGTGAAACCATTATTTCAATAACATATAAAGAATTAAAAACGTGAGTATTAAAATTTCAGTACATTCAGAATAACATCTGTATTCGATTCCAAATTCATCTAATGCTTCAACACTTGAAACACTTTGATCCTAGGAAAGCGTTTAGTCTGTCTTGTACTTTCTTCAGGGCCTCCCTGATGGTGCAGTGGTAGCGTCATCGTGTTCTAATCAAGAACCCGGGTTCGATACCTGGTGGAGACACACAGTGGTTTGAATCCCACTTTAAACTGTACGTCCAGTCCCGATTAGCTTTACTGTGCATAAAGTGGACTTAAAACACCAACTCAATTGTAATTTCTTCACTAAAATTAAATATTTTAGTTTAAAAAAAAATCTTACTTGTATGTTTTCTGCAGGTGGGTGATTATAATCAATTCCTCCTATTGTGCACCTTCGAAAAATCATCTTGTTTTCTGTAAGAGTTCCGGTTTTATCTGAGAAAATATATTGTATCTGAAACAAAATATAAAAACATACATATATCAAAACACACATATATCAAAAATATAGAAACTAAGTGCACATTTTCTTATGTTTCTTATGAAACGTATTAAAAGTATTTTCTTTCAATAGCAGTGTGAAAATAAAATTATTATTACAATAAAAGTTATTGCTTCTCAGTGAAAGTTAGTGATTGCTCGAAGGTCGTATATGACAAGGAATTCTAATACTATTATCTTTTCACTGTAAAATGCATACTAGAGCAAATCACAAATGCCTCACAAATGGTAAAACATGGCTATCACAGACTCTTAAAATACTTAAGAAGCAATATTAAGTCATATCAAAGCATGAAATCCTTAAATGCACAGTAAAGTTTAAATCAGCATTCCATCAGTATCAGTGTATCTAAATTGTTTAGTATTTATTTATATTTCAATTTCTTAGGTGGCTCTTCTACTCCTTTAGGTTAACTGTGAGAATGAGAACAAATGATGAATTTATGAATGAAATGGGTAGAGAAAAAACATCCATGCCCTGAGTGAGATTTCTCACACCTGACATGTCAGTGTTGGTTCATTTAGTAAAAAATAAAAAAAATGCATTATAAGAAACAAAAAGAGGCAAATAATGTACACACTCACCTGGCCTAATTCTTCAGTAATGTTTAATGCCCGACATTCAATTCGTTTGTTACGTTCTGCATCAAACAAATTGACATCATTGTGAATATGATATGCTTGGATTAGTTTTGTCATTTCAATAGTTACATACAGTGACAATGGAATCATGACCTGAAAAATATATATATATATATACATAAATGTAGGTAAGTTAGGAGACAATAAAATATTAGTCAGCAAAGATATTTGTTGAAAAAATGCTGTAAGACAACAAAGCAAACCATTTCAAATGTTAATTCTGACATAATTCTTTCATGCTTGTAAACAAATAGATTGCAATTAAATTCTTGAAACTTGATATAAATATAAATGTTACTCAAATCAACAATGTAATTGTTATCCACTGACATTATAGATATCGGGTAAGTGGGCATCAAAATAGCATAATCAACTATAATTGAATATTACAGTTGACGTAATACCAACACTGATCAGATATTTTATTTATACAGCCACCTTTGTTTTTCATGACCAGGGTGAAATTTCCAACCAAATCGATGAACAAAATATATGTTTGTTACTGTTATTTTTTATTTTTTTCGATATTTTTCCTTTTTTTAGTGTGCAAATAGTTCAGATATTAAATTCACATTATCCAACATGTAGGTAGTTCCAAATGACCTTATGAATTGAAAAAAAAAAGATCTTTAAAGAACTGAAACAAGAAGTTTCTGTATGATTAAACGTCTCATGGGAAAATATTTATTTATAAAAAAATAAAATAAACAAAACAAAGTCAACTATTTTTTTATGAAAATGGACCAAATGTGGAATTTTTACAACTAGGTGGAAACCTAAAATATTCTGAATCTTAAAATGCCTATGCCATAAAATTTATATTTTAGCACATACCTGAAGAATAATTATAAATGTCCAAAATGATAGAAAAGCTTCTGTAGATGAATCATCTATATCAGGAATAAAAGGCACAGGCACATTCTTGGGAAAGGAAGACAACCATATCTTGCACCCAACAGCACCAACAATACAAAGCACCACAAGAATCACAACACACCAGATGATATCAAGATTCATTTGGCGTTCAAGAGTAGACCGTTTGTAGCGAGGACCTCCGTTGTTCAGCATTGCCTTCGTTTCATGACCTAAAATCACAAAAACATTATGTAAGTCTAATATTTACGAGACAGAGAGAGAGAAAAAAACACTTTTTTTTACACTTTCCTCTGGGAAAAAAATATGAATACATAACTGAGTACCTACTGCATTAGCTTATTGTATATGTCAATTTCAAAACTTGTGATAAACAATCCAGTAGGATTTCTGAGCAAGGAAAATGGTTGTGTCTTAATAATGTAATGACCTGTTAACTTCACATCAGCTACATAATTAATTGTAGAAGCCTAACGAGAAATGCAGGTTTAATTGCCTAGGAGTTCACGCTAGGGGTCTGATACACCATCCCACTGCTCAATCAACTGTGATTGTATTGAGTCATTCCTGGTCCTGTCTAATTTTTATATTATGTCATTTCATGTGTGTGAAAATTGATCTCTACCAGGATGGCAGGGACATAGGTTTGAGTCCTGGTCAAGCCTGCATTTTTTACTGTCTGCACAATGGATCGAAATCATATGTATAGTTACGGTTAAATTGTGTGGTTTCAGTTATATATATAAGGTAAAGTGCTCCCCTGTGCATAGCAACACGCCATGAAGGCATATAGGGGGTGTGGGGGTAACGCCCCACAATTTCTTGATCGGGTCGTGAGTGGGGGTGATGTGATCAGCATCACGCCCCTGACCACCTTTACCCCCCAGGGTTTCCCCCAGGTACCCATGTTATTCGACGCTGGGTGGGTGCCGGGGCCGCTTCCATCGTTAGAAAAGTTTCCAGATTTGAACCGGCCGGGGGGACCTTTAGCATGGTAGTCAGATACGTTACCGACTGAGCCACCGCGGCCATCCATTATTTTATTTTTATTATTTTGAAGCTTGGTGTCATCAGGGTGGCTACAAATAAGCAGAAATGAAATTCCCTGACTTTTCCAGGTTTTCCAGGACAAAATTTACATTTTTCCCTGACAATTACAAACTAAACTAAATCGATGTTTTTGCAAATAGAAATAATAAACTCACACAGATCCACGTATGGTTTTGTTAAGTACCAATATTATCTTCTATGAAATTGACTTAATTTCTCTATTCTCTATGATTTGAATTCAAACTGCAAAATAGTGAATTTGGAAAATTATTACAATTCACAAGCAGTGGGAAGGATTACGGAATTTTGTCATACGCAGTAAGTTTAAAATAAAATACTTGATTATTTTTAAAGTTACAACTAAATGGGATAAGAGTGAAGAGTGAATGGTTAAGAAATACAATTTGTAATTTATCAGTCTCCTTATACATTCTCGGTATTATATGTTGATATTTCCACTGAGGTTTGGAACCCTCTGCTTGCAAGAACCATGAGTGCGGCCTCATTTTCAATGCATAAAGCAACTTCTCTCTTCTCTGTAAAGCAAACAACTTAACTCTTGCATATAAGTGAAACAATTGAATCGAACAAAATAAAGTGTCATATTTCCTTACATTATCAATGGGATTTCTGCTTCAGTACAGTATATCCAATTGAAGTACTGTGCAACTGACAACATGCAGATATACCATTATTGCTGACGAAAAAGGTATGTAGGTATTAGAAATTTAACGCAAGGATTTTATAGAATTGCATTCTATAGGTATCTGATTTAGCTAACCACACATTGAAACAGGAACACTCTAATAATAAAAGCTTCTGAAAGTTCATATACGAGGGGAATCCTGAAAAAGCTCCAATGGTGCCTATACGCAGCACTAGTGGTCGGACAGCGACACACACACATGCAGGCAGGAAGAAGTGGCATGTAACTGTAATCTGGTACAGTTGCAATGCAGCCGTTTTAGGACAGTTCTAGGTTGAAGATTGCAGCTCTCCTACAGTCTCCCACCGACTGCGATGTAGCCTACATTGCACGCTCAGAATTTGGCACAGAGCCACCAGCAATCGTGTGAGGTGTGCAGACCGGACGTCGTGAGTGATAGTATGGTCAGACGATGGTGCAGACAATTCACTGAAGGCCAATCGAATGTGCACAACCCCATACAGCTGAGTACACACGGGCCCTTTGCATCACTTCAGGTGAGAGATCTTGGACCACTACCTGTACAGTCCTGGCCTTGAATGTACAGACTTTCATCTCTTCGCTTAACTGAAGAGGTTTCTGGCAGGGCAAGGATTTGACAGCTACACTGCGGTAGAGATAGTTCCAGTCTTTGCTGTCAGACACATATACCATGGGCATACAAAAATTTAGTGCCATGCTACGACACATGCCAGAACAATGGTGGTGATTATGCCGAAAATTAGGTTAGGGACTCACTGTTACTAATGCAATAAATTACAACTGATATTCTTGTTTTATTTATGCCTAATCGGTAGGGACCTTGATATTTTGTTATTTTTTTAAAAATTGGTTTATTTTCTTATTTTTTGTTTTTTACTATACGGTGTTATTTTCCCCAAAATTCACATTTTCATTTTAGCGCATTTTCTGGCAAATATCTGAAATTATACCTTCATGGTGTTTTTAAACTACTATTTCAAATTGTAACTCACATGGCTTATGCCTCTTCGTGAGAGTTTGATATGTTGAAAGTTATTTTGGAAAAGTTATTTTCCATACCTCTTTTTTTAATTTTAAGGTAAGGATTTTAGATAAAGGAATTCTCCCCGTTTATACTTAAGGGTGTATAATGACCATAAGTGGCGACGCACCCAAAAAATTAAAATCAATCAATCTCACGTGACAGATACCGATATATTATGGCACCAAAAATTGGCATTATCTTTTTTTGACTTGTTAGTGTTACGTTTTTCAAAATTCCCGTTTTTGTTTTAGAACATTTATCTGCCAAATATATCGAAACGTAATACTCCATTGTGGTTTTAAACTATTATTTTAAATTGTAGGTCCCATGGTCTACGTATTCTTGTGACGGTTTGATATGTTGGAACAGATTTTTGAGGAAGTAAAAGTCAAGTGCTCCCCTGCACTTTTCCATGAAGGTGTATAGTAGGGGTGTGGAGTTAGAGCCCCACACTTACTTGATCACGGCTGAAGGTAGGGGTGATGTGATCAGCACCACGCTCCTGGCTACCTTTATCCCTCCAAGTTTCCTCAAGGTACCAGCTTCATATGATGCTGGATGGGCGCCGGAACAGTTTGAATAGGTGGAAAACATCCCGGTTCTCCCCCACAGGGGATCGACCCCGGGTCTCTCGCATAGTAGTCAGACGCCCTAATGACTGAGCTCCATTATTACTCGCTCGACAAATGCCGATGTGCGCACTTAGCTTGGTAATTCATAACATATCTCGTGCAACAAATACGAAGATGTGGCTCCCGTGTGACGGTAGATACGCACTCGATCTCCTGTTAGAACCCTGCCACTTTGATCTGTGATGCAAATGGTTTTGATAGAAGTTGAAAAAATCGTGGGAAATACATGATTTAATGTGGCTGTTGGAATTATTCCATGTACGTATAACACTATAGTTTACTCTTGAGTAAAATGTTGGAAACCTTGCATGTTCTATGTACACAAACATGGCCTAGAAAATACAAGAATGTTGGATTTCATGGAATTTTTCGTTGTTTTAGGACATTTCTTTTTAAAAAAATCGCTAAAAACGCCAATAATTCGCATTTTATGCCAAATTCGTATTATTTCGATATTTCGAACGGGCGAAAAATTACAATTTTTCACGGTTTGGGCGTTTGCGAAAAATCAATGTCCCTACTAATTGGAAATTACTTTTTGGCCACCCCTCGTATAAATCAGTAGATGGAAAGTGAAAATTTAGCAGGGCTGAAAGAGAAGTCAATTCTTGAAGAAAGTGATTTGCTTTTATGATTGAATGATTTGAGTAAATAAAATATTAAAATATTTATGTATTTATTATTAGTATTTTATTTCATAATATTGGACATTAACCTTACTCAGTGAGAGATTAATGACCATCTCTCACGAGTTTAAACAGACAGGACAGAGTGTGGCGTTAATTTCATTGCAATACTAGTGTTGCAGTAAATTTGAAGTTGGGAGCATGCACTTGCCAATTTTTATAACGTTCAACAATGCAGATTTTATGTTTCACTTTTTCGTGGCTATTCAATATATATCCCATTTGGTTGGATTCTTTTTGTTACCTAAGAATAGTGCAATGTCATTGTAAACATATGTTAACTTGTGCGAAACCAGTAATACGTCAGGATGATGAAAGAAAACCTTCATAAGCACTGCTACATTACATAACGTGAAGTGAGCCAGAAGAGTAACAAAATTCGAGCAGCATATTTGCAGTCTAAAGCTCTTCTTGTTTATGCATGCGATTTTTGTTGGATGTTGCAGTCCATGCAATTTCTGTCGCATGTTGTAGTGAGGTACTTTGTCGGTTGGCGATATTCGACAAAAATTGTATGTATCAATGGAACCTACTTGTTTCCATGTTCCTTCAGTTTGACCAACAAAATGCCTTACTACGACGACTTCCGACAACTATCGGACGGCCCCACCCGCTCGTATCCCCTCCATCTGTTTACAAGTCCCTTTACTACTCCCATACGATCTGACACAGTTCTGGAGCAAGCCTGGGAAATTCATATTGATGACCAACCTCCTCCCTCTCCGCAACATATCCATGCCACATTTCCGAACAGAGTTTCACATTTTGGCTCATTATTCAACTTGTATGGCACCCAGGAACATGAAACATGTTTCACTCTCTTTGGAAACGTCCATTCTTTGAAGGGAATACTAAGGTTTGCGCCTTCTCCCCAAAATAGCGGGAGAAGAGGGGTCAAACTCCAGATTTTTGTGAGTTTTTTCATTGAAATTCGGGGGTCGCCCCCCAAGCCCCTCTTCCTTGGTCCGGCGTTCTGAATTGTACACGGTTGCATGCTCTGATGTTCTAGCTGCAAAACAAAACTTATCCGAAGTAGATTGCTCCCATAGTAGCAGAGTTATAACAATTTTCCTCGAAAATGGAAATTACTATTTTTCGTAAAAAAAAATCCCATTTTGGCTTATTATTCAACTTGTATGGCACCCAAGAACATGAAACATGTTAAGATCTCTTGAGAAATGTCCATTCTTTGAAAATAAAACTAAAGTTCACGCAATCTCCCCAAAATAGCGGGAGAAGAAGGGGCAAACTCCAGATTTTTGTTTTTTTCATTGAAATTCGGGGGTTGTGCCCCCAAACCCCCTTCCTCGGTCCGGCGTTCTGAATTGTACACGTTTGCATGCTATGATGTTTTAGCTGAAAAACAAAACTGATCCGAAGTAGATTGCTCCCATAGTGTCCGAGTTATAACAATTTTCCTCCAAAAATGCAAATTACCTATTTTTCGTAAAAATCACATTTTGGCTTATTATTCAACTTGTATGGCACCCAAGAACATGAAACATGTTTCATTCTCTTGAGAAATATCCATTCTTTGAAGAGAATACTGAAGTTCGCGGCTTCTCTCCAAAATAGTGGGAGAAGAGGGGCAAACTCCAGATTATTATGTTTTTTTCCCATTGAAATTCGAGGTTCGCGCCCCCCACACAAACCCCCTTTCTCCGTTCGGCGTTCTTAATTTTACACATGCGCTGATGTTTTAGCTGCAAAACAAAAGTTATCCGAAGTAGATTGCTCCCATAGTGCCAGAGTTTTAACAATTTTCCTACAAAGAGTGTTCGTATTTAAAATTCCCGCCGAGAAGCCAGAACGAGAGAAATTTCTCTCTCTCTCTCCTCCTGCCATCACTGGTTTCTGGCGCCGTGGTTGTGTTGCGCATAAAAGGGGCCTAAAAGCTGAGGCCGAATCTTACGAACGAGATTTCCTGTTCCCATGCAGAGTTCCATAACGATATCTTTAAATAAATAAATAAATAAAAAAAATTAAAAAAGTCAATCAAGACGAAATTCCCTGACATTTCCCTGACTTTTTTGACACCTCAAATTCCCTGACTTTTCCCGGTTTTCCAGATTTTCCAGGTCTGTCGCCACCCTGGTCATGTAATTATGTACAAAGATGAACTTTTTTGTAGCAGAAATTTCACAATCACTTTCTTCCAAAACCAAGAGTTCTCCTTGTAAAATGCATGATGTATCTAAAGATCATTTTAATATAAAGAATTCAATAAATTCGAAATTCATGCAAATGCATTGCATAAAGTAATGCATGCAATATTTCAAGGCCCACGTTTATGATACTGAAAGCCCGAGCCCAGGATGCTAGAAAGTGCCATTTCTCCTCTTGTTTTAATTTTTCTTTCAAGTATTCTAAAACACGTACTTTTGTAAATACCATGCTCATTTGTACTGACTGAATGTAGATCTGATATTTTCATGTGTAAAGTTTCACTACACCCTTGGTACATTCAAGGTAAAGTTTGTATTCCCATGTTGCTGTTCTTGTTGTTATCAGACTAATTTCAAAGCACCACTGCATTTATTAACGAAGATTGTGGCATCTCTCCATCCTAGATGACCCAACCTGTGCTAATGATGGCAGTGGTGATTTGAAATTAATTGAACAAGGAAAACAATGTGGAAATATGAAACTTTACCTATACAATGTTAACTGCGTTCATGAATGCAGCTCATGTATGGTTTTGTACACTAGGTCTGGACTTCAATATGGCAAGCGGATACAAGATTGTTTACATTTTATCCCAAATACTGTAATTAGAAAATAAAGAAAGATAGGAAAAAAAGAGAGAGAGAGAGAGAAAGAGATAGATAGATTACAAAATTAAATAAGAACAAATTCCTACAATAATTCAAAATTTGAACCAAATAAAATAAAAGTCATAATAATAATAAACATAGAAAATTATTTCAGTACCTGCATAAACCACAATTCCCTCCACAAAGTCTGTGTTTTTGAGCATGCACTCCCGTAGTAGTAGATTCTCCTTATCAATAGGAACTCTTTCTCCAGATTCATGAACAATAAAACCATGAAATCTGTAAATTTTTGTTGTTGGTTCATCCACCTCGAGAGTGCTTTTAAATTTGCTAGGTTGGAATGTTTCTTGCTAAAAGAAAAAAAAAAAAACAATTGCAGATAAATATACAGTGCAGTAATTGTGTGATAAATATAGTAAAGCCCAGATTTTACACATCTGGATTAAATATTTTCTTCTCACAATATATTTAATTTACCAGTCCCAATAAAAGTGATGTGTTGCAATGTTTGCAAGCTAATATTATTTGAAGGGATCGGGTGTAAAACATGGTTAGTGATATTTTGGTCATTTCTGAGTTCATTAAGAAAAAAGGTTATTAGAAACTGTACTCAGGGTGGCTACAAACATGCAGAAATGAAATTCCCTGACTTTTCCAGGTTTTCCAGGACAAAATTTAAATTTTTCCCTGACAATTACAAACTAAACTAAATCGATGTTTTTTGCAAATGGAAATAATAAACTCATACAGATCCACGTATGGTTTTGCTAAGTACCAATATCATCTTCTATGAAATTGACTTAATTTCTCTATTCTCTATGATTTGAATTCAAACTCCAAAATAGTGAATTTGGAATTTGGAAAATTATTAAAATTCACGAACTAAGGAAGGATTATGGAATTTTGTCATACACAGTAAGTTTAAAATAAAATACTTGATTATTTTTAAAGTTACGACTAAATGAGATAAGAGTGAAGAGTGATTGATTAAGAAATACAATTTGTAATTTATCATTCTCCTTATACATTCTCGGTATTATATCTTGATATTTCCACTGAGGTTTGGAACCCTCTGCTTGCAAAAACTATGAATGCGGACTCATTTTTCAATGCATAAAGCTACTTCTCTCTTCTCTGTACAGCAAACAACTTAACTCTTGCATATAAGTGAAACAACTGAATCAAACAAAAGAAAGTGTCATATTTCCTTACATTATCGATGGGATTTTTGCTTCAGTACGTATATCCAAGTGAAGTGCTGTGAAACTGACAACATGCAGTTATACCATTAATGCTGACGAAAAGGGTATGTAAGTATTAGAAATTTAACGCAAGAAATTTATAGAATTGCATTGTATAGGTACCTGATTTAGCTAACCAACACATTAAAACAGGAACACTCTAATAATAAAAGCTTCTGAAAGTTCATATACGAGGGGCATCCTGAAAAAAGCTCCAATACGCAGCACTAGTGGTCGGAGAGCGACACACACACACACACACAATGAAGGCAGGAAGAAGTGGCATGTAGCTGTAATCTGGTACAGTTGCAATGCAGCAGGTTTAGGACAGTTCTAGGTTAAAGATTGCAGCTCTCATAAAGTCTCCCACCGACTGTGATGTAGCCTACATTGCACGCTCAGAATTTGGCACAGAGCCACCAGCAATCGTGTGAGTTGTGCAGACCGGACATCGTGAGTGATAGTATGGTCAGACGATGGTGCAGACAATTCACTGAAGGCCAATCGAATGTGCACTAACCCCTAACAGCGGAGTACACACGGGCCCTTTGCATCACTTCAGGTGAGAGATCTTAGACCACTCCCTGTACAGCCCTGGCCTTGAATTTACCGACTTTCATCTCTTTGTTTAACTGAAGAGGTTTCTGGCAAGGCAAGGATTTGACAACTACACTGCGGTAGAGATAGTTCCAGTCTTTGCTGTCAGACACATATACCATGGGCATACAAAATTTAGTGCCATGCTACGACAAATGACAGAACAACGGTGGTAATTATGTCGAAAATTAGGTTAGGACTCACTGTTACTAATGCAATAAATTACAACTGATATTCTTGTTTTATTTATGCCTAATCGGTAGGGACCTTGATATTTTGTTATTTTTTTTTCAAATTGGTGTATTTTCTTATCTTTTATTTTTTACTATACGGTGTTATTTTTCCCAAAATTCACATTTTCATTTTAGCGCATTTTCTGGCAAATATTTGAAATTTTACCTTCATGGTGTTTTTAAACTACCCTTTCAAATTGTAAGTCACATGGCTTACGCCTCTTCGCGAGAGTTTGATATCTTGAAAGTTATTTTGGGAAAGTTATTTTCCATACCCCTTTATTAATTTTAATAAATTAATGGCCACGGTGGCTCAGTCGGTAACACGTCTGACTACCATGCTGATCACATCACCCCCACTCACGACCGGATCAAGAAAGTGTGGGGCGTTATTCCCACACCCCCTATACGCCTTCATAGCGTGGTGCTAAGCACAGGGGAGCACTTTACCTTTTTTACCTTTATTAATTTTAAGGTAAGGATTTTAGATAATGGAATTTTGGTGTGGAGTTAGGGCCCCACACTTTCTTGATCACGGCTGAAGGTGGGGGTGGTGTGATCAGCACCACACTCCTGGCTACCTTTATCCCTCAAAGTTTCCTCAAGGTACCAGTTTCATATGATGCTGGGTGGCCGCCGGAGCAGTTTGAATAGGTGGAAAACATTCCGGTTCTCCCCCGCAGGGGATCGACCCCGGGTCTCTCGCATAGTGTGCACTTAGCTTGGTAATACAAAACATATATCTTGCGACAAATACGAAGATGTGGCTCCCGTGTGACGGTAGATACGCAGTCGATCTCCTGTTAGAACCATGCCACCTTGCTCTGTGATGCAAATGGTATTGATAGAAGTTGAAAAAATCGTGGGAAATAAATGATTTAATGTGGCTGTCGGAATTATTCCACGTACGTACTATAACTCTATAGTTTACTCTTGAGTAAAATGTTGGAAAACTTGCATGTTCTATGTACACAAACATGGTCTAGAAAAGACAAGGATGTTGGATTTCATGGAATTTTTCGTTGTTTTAGGACATTTCTTTAAAAAAAATCGCCAAAAACGCCAACAATTCGCATTATTTCGATATTTTGAACGGGCGAACAAAGTGTCCAGATATCACTGCACATTCCTAAACATAATTTCGCAGCAATTACCATTTTTCACGGTTCTGGCGTTTGCGAAAAATCAATGTACCATCTAATTGGAAATTACTTTCTGGCCACCCCTCGTATAAATCAGTAGATGGAAAGTGAAAATTTAGCAGGGATGGCAGAGAAAAGTCAATTCTTGAAGGAAGTGATTTGCTGTTATGATTGAATGATTCGAGTAAATATGATATTAAAATATTTACGTATTTATTATTAGTATTTTATTTCATAATATTGGACATTAACTTCAGTCAGTGAGAGATTTAAGACCATCTCTCACGAGATTAAACAGACAGGACAGAGAGTGGCGTTAATTTCATTGCAATACTAGTGCTGCAGTAAATTTGAGGTTGGGAGCATGCACTTGCCAATTTTTAAAACGTTCACCAATGCAGATTTATGTTTCACTTTTTCATGATAGTATTCAATCGTTTGGTTGGATTCTTCTTGATATCTAAGAATATTGCAATGTCATTGTAAACGTATGTTAACTTGTGCGAAACCAGTAATACGTCAGGATGATAAAAGAAAGCCTTCGTAAGCACTGCTACATTCAATACGGTGAAGTGAGCCAGAAGAGTAATAAAATTCCAGCAGCATATATGCAGACTAAAACTCTTCTTGTTTATGCATGCGATTTTTGTTGGATGTTGCAGTCCATGCAATTTCTGTCGCATGTTGTAGTGAGATACTTTGTCAGGTGGCGACATTCGACAAAAATCGTATGTATCAATGGAACATATTTGTTTCCATGTTCCTTCAGTTTGCCCAACAAAATGCCTTACTACGACGTTCGACAACTATCGGACGGCGCCACCCGCTCTTATCCCCTCCATCTGTTGACAAGTCCCCTTACTACTCCCATACGGACAAGAAAAAAATGATAATTCAATGCATTTTGCACCTAATATTGAGAGGCTTAACCTTTACTCCTCCGATGATACCAACCATATGGTATCATGGTGCTCATTACGAAATGAATGTGCTTTTTGGACCTTCATACTCTTATGTTTGGGTGGAAACTCTGACACAGGTCTGTAGCAAGCCTGGGAAATTCATATTGATGACCAAACCTCCCCCCTCTCCGCAACATATCCATGCCACATTTCCGAACAGAGTTTCACATTTTGGCTCATTATTCAACTTGTATGGCACCCAGGAACATGAAACATGTTTCAATCTGTTTGGAAACGTCCATTCTTTGAAGAGAATACTAAGGTTTGCGCCTTCTCCCCAAAATAGCGGGAGAAGAGGAGGTAAACTCCAGATTTTCATGTTTTTTCCATTGAAATTCGGTGGTCGCGCCCCCAAACCCCCCTTCCTCGGTTCGGCGTTCTGAATTGTACACGGTTGCATGCTCTGATGTTTTAGCTGCAAAACAAAACTTATCCGAAGTAGATTGCTCCCATAGTGCCCAAGTTATAACAATTTTCCTCCAAAAATGCAAATTACCTATTTTTCGTAAAAAACTTTCACATTTTGATTATTATTCAACTTGTATGGCACCCAAGAACATGAAACATGTTTCATTCTCTTGAGAAATGTCCATTCTTTGAAAAGAATATAGCAAACTCCAGATTTTTGTTTTTTTCCATTGAAATTCGGGGGTCGAAACCCCCCAAACTCCCCTTCCTCGGTTCGGCGTTCTGAATTGTACACGGTGGCATGCTATGATGTTTTATCTGCAAAACAAAACATATCCGAAGTAGATTGCTCCCTTAGTGCCCGAGTTATAACAATTATCCTCCAAAAATGCAAATTACCTATTTTTCGTAAAAAAAAGAATTCACATTTTGGCTTATTATGCAACTTGTATTTCACCCAAGAACATAAAACATGTTTCATTCTCTTGAGAAATGACCATTCTTTGAAGAGAATACTAAAGTTCGCGCCTTCTCCCCAAAATAGCGGGAGAAGAGGGGGCACACTACATATTTTTGTTTTTTCCATTGAAATTCGGGGGACGTGCCCCCCAAAGCCCCCCATCCTCGGTCTGGTGTTCTAAATTGTACACCGTTGCATGCGCTGATGTTTTAGCTGCAAAACAAAAGTTATCCGAAGTAGATTGCTCCCATAGTGCATGTGTTATAACAATTTTCGTCAAAAGAGTGTTCGAAGTCAATGAAGACGAAATTCCCTGACATTTCCCTGACTTTTTTTGACACCTCAAATTCCCTGACTTTTCCCGGTTTTCCAGGTTTTCCAGGTCTGTCGCCACCCTGTGTACTGTAGATAAATTGTTTTCGCACTGTGTTTACCAATTTCAGGAGACTTCACTAAGTCCAATGCAAATTGTATGACATGGCAATTTCACTAGAAAATTGAAGGATGGCACATTTTACTTTGTAACTCAAAAGTAACCAAAATGTCACTTTCCATTTTTTACACCAAAGACCTTCATTTGTACTTAAATTGACAATAAAACAATATTTTTAAAGTAACAAGCATGTCCCTCAGAAAAAAAAAATAACAAAGAGGTCAAGATGTAGTTACAAAATGTAAATCTTAATAAGAAACACATAATACATATTCATACAACCCTTTTTGGTAAATATAATTTCCTACAATTCACCAAAAGATCACATAACACCATCAAATCTTGAAACACACCTTGAAAACAAAACTCTAGATTTAACAATAAAATGTAACCAATATATTCAATAATATGCACATTGAAAATTTTATGGTGACAAATTATGAGGATCATCTTAGTTAAAGGCCAAGCGAGTTCTAGAAAGATTTCCGAGCTATTATAAGAGCTAACAGCACTGTCATTGAATATATTCTGGAAAAATATTAGTCTCTTCATTCACTCAGTTATGTATTTCATGAGCATACACTAGATCCTATAGTAGGACACACCACTTTATGCTGGCTGGATGGTGGCTCCACCAAGTGACACATTTGTAGACTATTCATCATGCTCCATAAACATGACACTTGAGCTCCTGCCTGGTGTGAAGCATCATATTCTACTACAGGATCTAGCATATGCTTATGAAATATGCCACAATGTGCCACTCAGTGGTTCTGTGTAAGGGTATCCTTATATTTTTGCATATTCAGGGTATCTGTTCTGGTAAGTTGAACTTTGAGTGCAAAGCGCTTGAAGTGGAAATTGTTAGATGGGGATGTTTGTAAACCACTAAAATGCTGACCAAGGCAAAATTTATTGTACAGGGAGTCCATAAAGTCCTGCAAAAAACTAAAACTCTATAACTTTTTAGCTGTTGGGTTTAACAATACACATTTTTTGGGTGAGAAGGGTGGAAGTTTAAAGTTTTGTTCTGCCCACACTGCTCAGTGACGCTTGCACTGGTAATCACGTGATCATGTGACTTAAGATGGCGTCCATCCAGGAAAAGGCACAGTGTGTTCTGTGATTTGCAGAGTTAAAATCTTGTGTTTCAGTGCAGAGAATGTTCCAGACAACATATGGGAAACTACCCCCAGCAAATTCAAGTATCAAGAGATGATATGAAAAGTTCAAGGCAACGGAAAGTCTGTCAGATTTGCCACGCAGTGGAAGGCCAGGATCGAGTGACGATGTGATTCAGTCAGTGCAGGACAGCGTGCATCGGAGTCCAATGAAATCGCTGAAACGAAGACCACTGGAACTGGGAATACCGAAGTCAACATTACACAAGATCGTACGCAAGAAGGTGAAGGCCCGTTAAAATTTGTACACGATCTGAAAGACGAAGACTGTGACATGAGAATGCAGTTCTTTACGAACAATTTCCAGGTAGATGGATTGGCCGAAGAGGGCCCACACCTTGGCCTGCAAGATCACCAGACTTAACATCTTGCGATTATTGGTTGTGGGGACATGTAAAGACCGAGGTGTATTCACAGAAACCAGCTAATCTGGATGACCTAAAAGAAAAAAAATAAGAGATGTGATTCTGAATATGCCAGGAGAGCACCGTCAGCACGCAATTCTCGGTTTCACAAAAGGACTGCAACAGTGTTTGGACGTGAATGGTGCACAATTGGAGGTTTGGCGATGAACCTAACAGGCAGGAAATAAACTTTGAACCTTGCTCTAAGTACACACAAAATATTTTGTTAATAAACTTAATAGTTTTCAAGTTATAGAGTTTTAGTTTTTTGCAGGACTTTATGGACTCCCTGTATAAAAAATATACACTAAAAACGTAAAAACAGGGTCTCCTTCAGACGAAGATTCACAATAAATTATTTTTTTATACTAAATTTTGCCTTGGTCAGAATCTTAATGGTTTATTAACATGGAAACAAGGCTTAACAGTGTTACCAGGCGATGTTTGGTTGCACCTTAGAGCTAACTGAAGGGCTGCTCCTATGTTCAACATGGTGACAATGAAAATGCTTGGGAATGCTATGCATATATTTTGCTAGCACCCCCTCCTTACATACCTACTCACTTCGAGCAGGTGAGAGCTTCTGGGAGTCTATCCTAGAAATGTTTCAAGTTTTAGAGAGAGAGAATGTCAGACTTATATTCAGAAAATCTATTCTGGTATAGTTTCTAAGCTTTGAGAGCTAACATCACTTATCATTGAAGATCGGTTAGTGAAAGCTTGGAAACTTTTCTGGAATTCACATGATAGATAACTGGAAGGAATCACCTCACTTTACTATATAATATTTTACTATATAACAGACATTTATACACAATGTACTATTTTCCCCTGGAGTGTTTTCTAAGGTTAATTATTTTTTTTTAAAAAAAAAAAGACTTATTACAGAGCATGCAATACAAATGATAGTCTCTGTAAGGACATATTGTACTCATGAAAATCTTTGGAAAAAATGTTAATAATTTACCTTATCAACAAAGCCTCTCACAACCTGTCTCTGTTTCAAATTTGTTTCACCATCAAGGTTACAGGTATCAATGTAGCACAGCCCATTCTCATCACTTGATCGCAGCAGCAAAATGTCAGCGGGAATAACTTCATTATTTGATAAATGTACTAAATCCCCAACTTGGACATCTTTCCACAGCACTGGTTTGTAGCGATCGATATCACTGCAAAAATAGAAACATACATACATAAGGATGTGCTAAAAATTCAGAGTGAAATTATGTTTTCATTCATTAAGTCAGCTTTGTATGCTAGAAAAGGTATAAAAAAAAGCAAAACTATGGATAATTATTAAAAGTTGCACACCTGAGAGAGATGTGAAGTCACAGCTGTATATAAAATTATGTGTAGCTATGTTGTTTTACTTCTAAATTTACTTATATTGAACCACAATTGATAAAATATACCTAATTGTATCTATTGTTTATATCCTCCTGTAGCAGAGGCGTCGCCTGAAGGGGGTTTACGGAGCACACGAACACCCCACAGAAAACGGAAAATATTCAATTTGTTTTCTTTTCTGCAGAATAAAACACTACATTTCAATATACTTATTTTACGGGCCTCCCCCATGGCGCAGTGGTAGCGTCATTGCCTTGTAATCAAGGGGTCCCGGGTTCGATACCCGGTGGAGGCACAAGTGGTTCGGATTCCACTTTAAACTGTAGGTCCAGTCCCGATTAGCCTTACTGCGCATAAAGTGGACTTAAAACACCAAATCAAACCAAACCAATATACTTATTTTACAAAGCAGCTATTTTCGTTCATAAAGTCTTCACAATGCTTAAAATTTTCCAATTTCCCCCGACTGTTGACAAGAAAAGGTCACCAGGTTAGGCAGCGAGAGCCCGGGGCACCTCTGGCGTAGTGAACTCCCTCTCCTGTATTCTTCCCCTGTTCTATCTAGCTCGACGGAAGAAGCTGAAAAAAGAAAGGGGGAAAACTGGGCATCGGAGCACGTGCCCTTCCGAAAGAAAACTCAACAGATGGCAGCAACTGTTCGGAGAATGCCGATAGCTGCCGAGTTACGAGGTATTTATTTTATTTTTAGTTTCGTTTAGCTTCTGTCAATATATTATAATGCAAGCACTGTTTGCATGTATTGTTATAGTAATTCCTACATCTTCGATGATTTAGCCTATTTTTAATTTCCAATACATATCGCCAAAAATTAAGGGCGCAAACTTTCTCAACAACATTACAAATAGTTGTCGCGCACCGAAAGCCTTGCATGGCGAAGGTTTTATGATTTAAAAGACTGTATCACCAAAATGAGCAGACTTATACTTAACATCGACATATAAAATTGTTGCTTAATCCTTCAGGTAATGTAGACAAGTCAAAAAGAAAGAAGACGAAGACACTGCTAGCAGAAACTAATATTTATCTTGGCACATATGTAAGCGAGTATGGATATTGAAAAAAATATATAATTGTTGTAAACTCCTACAGGTAAATTTTAAAATAATAATTTTAAGTTTCGCGAACTGCTTGATTTGCTTTATTGTACTTCGCTTTCTGTGCCAGTTTTGGCTAATTTGCGAAGATGGGGATGAGTGATGTTATGATGAAATTGAGGAATGGACATTCACAAACATCCATGACCAGGCCAGAATTCGAACCCGGGACCCCTGGCGTCGTAGCGCGACGTGCTAACCACTCCGCCACGAGGGCCGGCTCGCGAACTGCAATTTGCATCATGAAGTTTGAGCATTGCCAGACTTACTTACCAAGCTGCTGTGAAATTACAAATGGCTATTGAAATTTTTTAAAAAAAAAATCAAACATATTCGTCTATATCATGGTTAGTGGAAATAGTGGAGGTTAATTCTTAGGAACAGTCAAAATAATTTCCAATGAGGAGAGAAGTAAGGCATTTCAATAATTTAAACGGGAAAAAATATATTGTTTACCTTAGTAATGTTTCCTTGGTTTTGAAGTCATTGACGGGCGAGGAGGGGGGGGGTATTAAGCGGAAACTATAATAATTCACAGTAAATTAAAATTGCCCTGTGTTTTGTAATTTTTGGTTTTTCGGTGGGCGTTCTGGCGGACTGGCTAGCACAGTACAAGGTCCCAGGTTCGTATTCTTCAAAAAACATGAATTACTATAATTATTCATATTTCTTGTTTTACCTTAGTTTACTATTTTTTCCTTGTACTCTAAAATTTATTAACGAAATATATTCTGACTTCACTAGAACAGTTCTGTACCGTTCAAATTTGTATAACTAAAATATAAATTATATTTCTACAATAAATGAGAAAAGGTTTATTTAAAAAGCAGAGAAATGCTTAAACATTCGCAGAAAAGACGCCCAAGGTTTATTTTTTATTATATATACAATAACCCATGGCGCGACAGCCCTCGAAGGGCTTTGGCCTATCTCCCGACTGCCAGTTTCCCTCTCACAATCTTCAACCGGTAATGGGGTGACGTGTGGTCAGCATGTTTTCTTTCTGAATTAGTGGTTGATGTATCAATGATTCACATTTGAGAGGTCGTGGGTTAAAATTTCGTGGCTCGACATTCTGAGGTTATCCGTGCTCTCCTTCAGCCACTCCCGATGGATGCTGGGGTGATACATTTGATGAACGCAGCTTACCACTTTCTAGGGCTTTCTTGCGTTCTGTCTGTCATCTTCTGTCATAACGCCCAGATGAATAACATTAATGAAATCGATCAGCATCGGTTTTTTGTAGCCTTGATCAAAACTTGGTAAACAGTGATATGTTCTAGCGAGTATTGACGCAGAATAGTTGATAGTTGTTGGTAGTGTCAACTTGAAAAGTTTCAGCTCTTAATGTTTATTGAATTTGCTTGTCCTCAGAAACTCTAGACAAATGCCGAGATAATCGTGTTACTTGGCTAGTGTCGGCCATTCTAAACACGGAAGTCATAGCTTCGATTCTTGGCTCAAATTTCGCCTTTTTGTATGCTCAATTAATCAGTTGTCCACATTTACCGTTTTCATCTCTGCGATTGTGATTAACAAAATGGTTCTCAATGTGTTTGTATCCCCCCGGTCTTGTGGGGGTGGGGGTAAAAGTTTGTGAATTTAGGCTGGGTGTGAACACCCAACGATTTACTCCACGCAAAGCCACTGTCCTGTGGTATTTTTTCACAGATTAGCCGTTTTTACAATAACAAAATTATATGGAATTATATCAGTGAAGGTTAAAAACAGCAGCACACAAATGTCATTGTTCAAAATATTGAAGCTATTAAGCAATATTGCCAATACACAAATTTGGGTGTGATGAAATTGAAATGGGTGTAGTCCATTCCCCTTCTTTTATGCCACTTCCAAGGTTACATCTGGCTCTTCCCTTTTGTAAAAAAGTTCAAGGTCGTTTGCTACATCTGAAAAGCATGTGCTTTCTTCTTTTTTAAACAGCTAGAATACCGAATATAAACACCAGACGCCAAGCAGCTACACTGACACACGACATTTGGTATCAAATTCAATTGCGTGACTAAGTCTCAACATTAATTCACGTAAAAAGGGGTTGCTGAGCGAGAGCGAGTCACTGCCTTCCTTCTCATTATAAATCACACATAATGCCGACAGTGATTTCTTAGGGCTCTCACTAGTAATTCTGCTTTCCAAACCTAAATACAGAGTTCATTTATCTATCCGTTCTGTATGCGTATGTGGATATGCAGGATGTAATATCAAGAGCGATCAGTGGCGTGCTCAGTGGGGAGGGAATCAAAATATTTCGGGAATATGTGAATGCAGTTGGCCATCACTTTGAACAACTCTTATAGCACAGGTTAGTACTCGTTATGCAATATAATTTTCTGCATGCTAAAAATAAGCGGGACGTCACGGGTCGAAATGCCGGCATCCGCGCCGTGCCTCGCCGTTCTGCAATTATCTCGGCCAGGAGACTAAACGAACGCACTGTATTTGGTAATAATTATGCCATTATATATCGTGTCAAAATATATAGATAGGATAGACATAGCCCACCTTGGTACTATTTAGCATCGCCACTGATATGCTTTTTGCTTTTTTTTTCCTGGGGGAAGGGGAGATTAGCAACAGCTAAACCTCGCCCAGCAACAAAGTGAATTCAATTCAATACTTCCGCGGCTCTGTAACTAAGTGTATTGAGTTTTCGCCGTTTCCCATGCAACCGTTGCTACCTCAGTCTGTAATGAGTGACGTACATATGCATCATTTCATTTCTAGGATGGCTACGTAATTCGTTTACTTTCAGCAGTCTTGTCATGAAAGTTGGTTTTCCAGGATGTATGCAGTCCGTCATAGAAAATACTGATGTTCAAAAATTAACTGTGCTGAGGGATGGACTGATATGACCTATTCACCGATCAAGACCCCATAAAAAAATACAGGTTGTCGATATTAAATGACAAGACTTCTTGGCTTGGCTGCACCAATCAATTTTTGTTCCCTATACTGACAAACATTGAAGTGTGACGTGATCAACATTTTTTTTTTGGGGGGGGGGGGAATTGGGAACATTAAGTCCTGAACTCAAAGTAAGATTTTTATTTGCGCTACGCAAATGCTTCTTGTCCATATCGAAACAAAATATAACTGTGCTTTTCTACAAATATGAAAGTTCAGTGCTCTTGCACAATGAATCTCAACTTTAAACAATTGTCTTGCCCTTGTACACTACAAAATCGAGCCAACACGTTGATTATTGATATCGAGCCCCACGTTGTGGATGCCATTTGTAAGGTTCTAGCCTGTTATAATTGTACTATTAAACGTATTCTTATATTTATTAATAACTTAATAATACTCAGCGGTGAACGATGAGACTCGGTGAAGTACACAGACTCCTCTCAGGTACAGGGATAGTGTTAGGTAAAGACAATATTCACAGCACAGAGAAATAAAACCACATTACTGCAGTAGCTGTATATAAACTGAAAGGTTTTATTCTTTATTTATTGCAATTATAATGCAAATATACTTGAGACGAAGGCGAGGATTTCGCTTTGTCGATGAAGTGACTCAACTAAAACGCAAAATAGCAACGAAATAGCAAAAAAAAAAGTTTCAACACGAAAATATACGAATATTTTAAATAAATTCGCATTGTTTTAATTTATTTCCTTTCCGCAAGGTCTTAAAATTGCACAAATGTATGTTTTTTTTTTCAGGCACACACTTTCGGTTATTGAATCGCATTTTAGCCACTAAGGTGTAAACTTTGACATCAAATCGAAGCGTTGTTTCGAACTCTGCCCTGCTATACCTTGGGCATTACTGGGAAAAGGGAAGTGGAGTCCAATTTACTAGAAATGTCTAATTCATTGGGAAAATACTTCCAAATCAGAGGCTGCTCTAATCCAGACAACGGTCAATTCAAAATTGCCTTATGCCTGTAAACAAAGCGAAGGCATCGGACACGACCCGACCCTTATAGCTTATCTGGGCGCACAGATAGAAGAGTTGAAGGCGTGACCCAGTTCCGACCGAAATCCGCAAATGCACACCCACACAGCGTCCACGTCACTGCTTTGTGAAATCACTTCGCCAGCAAAGTCATAACGAAGAAAGGAATTTCCCACCCGAAGACTAAGTTGGCAATCAAAGCGACCTCCACCGGCCTGGCCGAACGCGTTAAGTGGTCGACTTTCGATCTTGCCACATAAGTTTCTGGATTCGAGTCCCGGCCTATGGTTTCTGCATGAATTTCATCTCATCACCACGCATCCTCATCATCGCGATTACCCAAAGGAGGCGGAAAATCGACGCTAACTACGAAAACAGAAATACACAGGGAACTGCCATCCCAGTTTTTAACTAACCAACTCTGTAGCCTTCTTAAACCCGAAGGTTTTAACACAGGCCTTCCATCTGCCCTGAGCAAGATTTATCCACTCTTTTCCATCCCTACAGACTTCCTTTAGGTCCATCTCAACGTTATCTTTCCATCTTCGTCTTGGCCTTCCTGCTGGTCTCTTACCATCAGGTTTCCCAACAAGAATCCTGCAAACTCTTCCTTCCTCTCCCATTCGTGCCACATGGCCTGCCCATCTGAGTCTTCCTGATTTAATCATTCTAGAGAGTGGAGAGGAATACAGATTGTGCAGTTATACATTATGTAACCTTCTCCACTCACCTGTCTCCTCACCCCCTTTGGGCCCAAATGTTTTTCTAAGGGTTTTATTTTGAAATACTCTTAATTTATGTTCCTCTTTCAATCCCAGTTTTGAAGCAGCAGGTTTCTACCCAGAACAAATAACGAGGGGCAGAAGCATACGCGTGCACACACCCTTTGATTAGGATATCAAAAGCCTTGAAAGTTCAGTCGGGAAAGAAAATCTACTTTCCATCTCACTGTTTTACAAGCTCTGTGTTGACGTATACAAAACAAGGTGGGTCTGGACTAGGGATGGCCAAACGGATCCGGATCCAACAGTTACGGATCTGGATCCGGATCCGAAAATTCCGGATATGGCGAATTCGAAAATTTCGGATCCGAATCCGGGTCCGAAAGTTTCGGATCTGGATCCGGATTCGAGTTTCGTATCTCAATCCTATTATAATATTACCACACCTTAAAAGGTATTATGATCTTCGATTACAAAGAAATTTTTCATTAGTGCTACAAGAATTTTTTTCAAGTGTTGTTCCTAAAATACTTTGCTACGCATCGGCTAACACACTCGTGCACAAAAATAATCTTACTTGTTTAACATAAAATGTCAGAGGTGATTTTGTAAATGCCATTGAAACAAATATGTATTCATTCGAATGTATTGGAAATTAAAACACACATAAATGTGAGACATTCCATTCCAGGATGAAACCTTTAACACATATAACAAGATAGAAATGTTATACAAAAATCATAGAATTCTTCTACAGTTACAGTTTTACAAATTAAAATAAAACATTATAATATATGCAGTGTTATATAATTGCAAAGTGTAAGACTAACAAGGGAGGTTATCTAAGTGTCTCCCTCCGATTTCCGTGAAACTTGGCAGGCGTATAGTGGGACCCAAATGAAGAAATACGTGTTTTTTTTGTTTCGGCTAAAAAACGGTTTTAGGGGGCAAAACCCCCTCAAATGTCAAGATGAGGACAAATTGAAGTGAGGATCTGACCCCTGTGTCCCCCTCCGATTTCCATGATACTTGGCAGGTGTGTGTATAAACGGGTCCAAATGAAGAAATACGTGTTTTTTTGTTTCGGCTAAAAATCTGTTCTAGGGGGCAACCTCCCCTCAAATGTCAAGATGAGGACAAATTGAAGTGAGGATCTGACCCCTGTCCCCCCCTCCGATTTCCATAATACTTGGCAGGTGTGTGTATAAACGGGCCCAAAGAAAGAAATACGTGTTTTTTTTTGTTTCAGCTAAAAAAAACTGTTTTAGGGGGCAAAACACCCTCAAATGTCAAGATGAGGACAAATTGAAGTGAGGATCTGACCCCTGTGTCCCTCCGATTTCCATGAAACTTGGCAGGTGTATAGTGGGGCCAATGGAAGAAATACGTGTTTTTTTGTTTCAGCTAAAAATCTGTTCTAGGGGGCAACCTCCCCTCAAATGTCAAGATGAGGACAAATTGAAGTGAGGATCTGACCCCTGTGTCCCTCCGATTTCCATGAAACTTGGCAGGTGTATAGTGGGGCCAATGGAAGAAATACGTGTTTTTTTGTTTCAGCTAAAAAACTGTTTTAGGGGGCAAAACCCCCTCAAATGTCAAGATGAGGACAAATTGAAGTGAGGATCTGACCCCTGTGTCCCTCCGATTTCCATGAAACTTGGCAGGTGTATAGTGGGGCCAATGGAAGAAATACGTGTTTTTTTGTTTCAGCTAAAAATCTGTTCTAGGGGGCAACCTCCCCTCAAATGTCAAGATGAGGACAAATTGAAGTGGGGATCTGACCCCTGTGTTCCCCTCCGATTTCCATGAAACTTGGCAGGTGTATAGTGGGGCCAATGGAAGAAATACGTGTTTTTTTGTTTCAGCTAAAAAACTGTTTTAGGGGGCAAAACCCCCTCAAATGTCAAGATGAGGACAAATTGAAGTGAGGATCTGACCCCTGTGTCCCTCCGATTTCCATGAAACTTGGCAGGTGTATAGTGGGGCCAATGGAAGAAATACGTGTTTTTTTGTTTCAGCTAAAAATCTGTTCTAGGGGGCAACCTCCCCTCAAATGTCAAGATGAGGACAAATTGAAGTGGGGATCTGACCCCTGTGTTCCCCTCCGATTTCCATGAAACGTGGTAGGTGTATAGAGGGGCCCAAAGGAAGAAATACATGTTTTTTGTTTCAGCTAAAAACTGTTTTAGGGGGCAAAATCCCCTCAAATGTCAATTGATTGATTAATTTTTTTATTTTACTTCGCGTTGTGTGCCTCTTGGCTAATTTGCGAAGATGGGGTTGAGTGATGATATGATGAAAGTGATGAATGAACATTCACAAACAACCGTGCCCGAGCGGGATTCGAACCCAGGGCCCCTGACGTTGCAGCGCGATGTGCTAACCACTCAGCCATAAGGTCCGGCCCCTCAAATGTCAAGATGAGGACAAATTGAAGTGGGGATCTGACCCCTGTGTTCCCCTCCGATTTCCATGAAACGTGGCAGGTGTATAGAGGTGCCCAAAGGAAGAAATACGTGTTTTTTTTTGTTTCGGATAAAAAACTGTTTTAGGGGGCAAAACCCGCCTCAAATGTCAAGATGAGGACAAATTGACGTGGGGATCATTTGACCCCTGTGTCCCCCTCCGATTCCCATGGAATTTGACAGGTGTATAGAGAGGCCCTATGCCCCCTGTTTCTTCCTATGCCATATTTACGTGGTTTCGGGATGAGATCCCCACTTCAATTTCTCCTCATCTTGACATTTGAGGGGGGGCCTCTATACACCTGCCAAGTTTCATGGAAATCGGAGGGTGAGTTTTAGACCTCCCCTGTAAGTGTATTAATTAATTACAAATCGCGCACGCACACTATATATATGTGTGTGTGTGTGTATATATATATATATATATATATATATATATTTGTGTATATTAGCAGGTAACAATATGTTATAAGCATATTTTTACTTTCCAAAGAAGCGCATGTGGGATGGCAAAACGGATCCGGATCTGAAAATTCCGGATCCGAAAAATTTTAGGATCCGGATCTGGCCATCCCTAGACTCCATTACATGTGCACATTTAGTGTAATTTTGGGTATGCATGATATTCCTCTGATAAGGAAATTGTACTCGTATTCACCCCACGTTGAATCTAAACAAAAATCACGGCACTTCTTACACTAAGGGAGGATTCACACCGTAGCGACATGCCATGCCGCTTCGATCTGAAATGTTGCTGTTGATTAGCTCGTTCCCTAGTGTCGCGTGTCGCTTCGCGACTTTTCACAACACACATGCTTGCAAATTGAATGCACATAGCATTTGAAACATTAGAATGAACTTCTAGTGTTACGAAATTATCATATCCTACAATGTTTTTCTTCGTTCAGTTCGTACAAGAGTTTTAACTACCTCCACTATGTCACCCATACATCCAATTACATAAGCAATACTCCGTCACTCTTCTCGTTTGTGCTTGGAACTTAACGTGGGCTTGTAAAAGCATCATTAAAAAAAGTATAATATTGTTGCTTAACGGCGACAAGATCCCTCTACATTAAATTTCTACGTGAAACTGGGCCCCCTTGACGCCCGCTCGTATTGGCGGAAGGTCAACTGAGTTATGCCTAATTCCGTATAATACGAAAACAATCAAGCATTAAAATGGATATGCAAAGCAGTGCATTATTATTATTATTATTACGTTGAAATTCAGTTTACTTGTTGAGGCCGTTCGAAATAACGACGATCCGTGACACCGAGTTTGTGGATGACGTGTATATCTCAAGATCGATCGACGAACAGTTTACTGGCACGAAAACTGCCCATCATATTGAGTTTCAAGCCAAACTTAGTGTGATTTCCTGCATTTGTTACGTGATGTTTAACATCATGCCTTTATGTTACGTCATGAAGATCCGGAACTGAAGAAACTCATGACCGTCTAGAGAAAGAAACGCCCGTTATCCGTCTTGGTTTGGAAACTAAAAAGTAACTCAGTATTGAAATGAAGTCTGAAGAAAATCCATTGGCTATGTATTGTGTACACCATATTTTTCACTATTCGATCTACATGAAGACATTTAGAAAAACTTCAGATTGCCGATCATTAATTCCTGCGCAACTTAATGCACTCTTGAACGTGTAATTAATACGGCGAGAAGACCACCAGAAAATTCTGGTGAAACTTGCCGTTTACCCATAAATATTCTAATCATTTCTGCAATTTGCACGGATGATACCAAGACGAGACTTGGCAATGTCTCGGTTTCGTCTCAAGTTGTTGTTGACGCCCGACCTTGTGGCCGAGTGGTTAGCACATCGCGCTGCGACGCCAAGGGTCCCGGGTTCGAATCCCGGTCGGGCTTGGTTGTTTGTGAATGTCCATTCATCCATTTCATCACTCATCCCCATCTTCGCAAATTAGCCAAGGGGCACAAAACGCGAAGTAAAATAAACTAAACCAATCAAATCAAATCGTCTCAAGTTGTAAATGCGTCTCGAGTATCATAACATATACAGGGTGGCTCATAAGTTAGGTGACCAATACTGCTAGTGTGAACTGACTTATGGACCACCCTGTAGAAACAGTACGTCAGCGTATCACCGCACAAACATTTACAGAGTATAGAGGTCATTAAGGCAAATAAGTTTTCTTCATATTTTTTTCTGTTTGACGCCTACTTTGGACGCAAAAAACAAAACAAAAAAAAACTGAATTTTATCCCGAATGTATGCAAACATGCCACTACATACAAATAAAACATGACTTATCTATCTATATATAAAAAAATCCGGAAAACATTCTGGTCAATTTTTCAATATCATACAAAGTATCGAACGAGACCGAGTGTCTCGATTTCACACAAGTCTCGTTCTTGTCCCGATTTTTACAAATTCGTCTCTGTATACAGAGACCATCCTAGAAAGAGTTGTTTCTATTTGCAAGCAGATAGCATTCATGCAGTAGAAACTTCTTTCTGGCGTTCCATCCTTAAGTAGATCGGAAGCGACTTTCTTCCGGTGATAAACTGTCTACGTATCCTGTCCCCAGGAACCTCCACTTAGATAGCGGGTTTATCAATGTTTCATACACTTTCTTCCGCATTTTTCACTGCAACAAATCGTATTTTCAAATGCTGTTTCAGTTATCTAAGATTCAGCGAGTTATCCAGCCACAAATCACTATTTCAAGCCGTGAATTATCGAGGGTCACGATCAGCAATGGCTTACAATTCCTGGGTTACGATATTAATGTACGAGGGTCACTATTTATATTTTGAGCCTTGGCAACACTGATTGAAGTTAGGCGCGATTTGACGTTCGCACGGAATCATCTGGCATTATTGACCATAACGTACTTCAAATGTTTTGTCAATAGCTTCATTTGTGTTGTTTATGTTGCCTTGGAGATTGCGCGACAACAATAAAATGGAATTAACTCGAACATTTTCGTGCGATGATTTTTTACGATTTTCGACGTGGATTATCAAGACAAGAGTGCATCGATCAACTTACTTCCACATTTGGCGATGAAGCCCCATCCTTTGCCACTGTGAAAACGCTGGTATAACGAAGTTAATCGTGGCCGCCATTCGCTCACCGACGAGATTCGCGAAGGTCGTCCAAAATCAGTTGTTGTTCAAGAAAACATTGATGCTGTGCAAAACCTAATACTGCAAGATCGTCATGTGACATACTGTGAGATTGAGGCAACCATAGGCATTAGTTCCACCAGCATATATAAAATATTACATGATCATTTAGCTGTGAGAAAGATATGTTCTCGGTGGATCCCACACAATTTGACAAAAATTCAAAAAGACGCTCGCGTCAATTGGTGCAAACAAATGCTCAATAAATACAATCGTGGTGCTTCAAAAGACGTATATAAGATTGTAACAGGTGACGAATCATGGATATATGCATATGAGCCGAAACGTAAACAGCAGTCGACTGTATGGGTGTTTCAAGATAAACCCAATCCAACAAAAGTTGTTCGCGCTCGAAGCACATCGAAACAAATGGTCGCCTGTTTTTTCGGGAAAACTGGTCATGTGGCAACTGTGCCTTTAGAGGAACGTAGAACGGTCAACTCTGAATGGTACACAACAATTTGTTTGACAGAGGTCTTTGGTCAAATACGGAAAACAAACAAACGCCGTCGGATCATTCTTCATCAAGACAATGCCAGCTGTCACACATCTCGTCTAACAACAGACTTTATGAACAGTCAAAAAATCGAATTGATGGGTCATCCGCCGTACAGTCCTGATTTGGCACCCAATGACTTCTTCTTGTTCCCGAATGTCAAGAATAAATTGCGTGGACAACGATTTACGTCGGCGGAAGACGTCGTTGATGCGTTCAAAAACCATATTATGGAGGTGTCTCAAGAAGATTGGAAAAACTGCTTTGACAAATGGTTCGAACGAATGCAAAAGTGTATTGACCATAAAGGAGAATACTTCGAAAAACAATAAAGCAGTTTTCAATGCCAAATTCCTGTTTTTTCATTGTTAGGCTCAAAATATAAATAGTGACCCTCGTACACAATGGCACGTTACAACGCATTTCTATTCGGTGTGAGGATTAAACTTTTGCTATGGGGGGGGGGGGGGGGCGTTCATTCATTGCTGGATCTAGGTGTTCATAGAGAGATGAATTGGTTTGTATTCTCCTTTCAAGGGAGGTATGCACAGCCGACAGCAAATATAATAGTACGCAAATTGCTCATTCCTTGTTTTCCGCGTGGTGTTCAAGCATACAAAAAAGCACCAATAAGCAGTTCCAGCTCTGCTCCAGCTCAAGTACAACGGAAAATATACAGAAAGAAAAAAGAACAAAAACAGCAATGGACAATTTGCCTACTGCTATCTTTGCGGCTGATTGTACGCTATTATTATTAACAGTCAAAAGAAGACATTAAGCTAATATAAAAACTTCACACTCATTCTCTCGCGCAAATATATGTTCCCAGCATGCACTGTTTCGGTGTTGGAACTAACTTCGCGAGTTAGTCACTGCATTTTTAAACACGTATATTAGAATTAGTATTGAAATAAATTACTCCCTCTGTCCCATAATTATTGTCCGGTACACCTTTGTTTGTTGTCTCATAATAATTGCCCGATATTCAAACTGTGACATTGGAGTATACAGAAGAAGAACATGAAACACGGGAATGAGTCATACAACTTTATTACACAAGGATCAGTACAAATTGTGCTTTCCATCTGCATCTTCGTCTGTCATTCCTGTACTACCATTTTGGCATACCGGACTATAATTATGGGACAGAGGGAGTAATATATATATATATCTATCACCAGTTCATCAACCCAGTCTCTTTGAGGAAGCGTGTAATGTGGTGTAGATTTTCTATGAACTTTATCATTAAAGTTAATAATATACGTACTCACTTGTAGCCAATAAAAACAAATTCGTAAAATACAGTTAAGCATTTCTTGAGGATAAAGTCGAATGTGTTGTCTCTCACTGCACATATGAAGTTTGAAATCGCGGAAGGATACTCGTCATGAACAAGTGTACAATGAAGAATCTGATGGAAACATCTTTTTACGGTATCAAGTGTGACTATTTTATGGGATGAGGCAAAAGCCAGGTTACACAAGTGAACGGCCACGGCGGCCGCCAGGCCTAACACCCCTGGATTTTTACTTGCGGGGACAGAGCTGAGGTGAAATCTCTTTACGAAAACGTAAGGGCATCGTGTACGCTAAGAAAATTAAGAGCCAGGACCACTTCAAAGGAAGAATCACAGGCAACATCTTCCAAATTACCGCAACACCACTAGCAGACGTCTTATGGAGCTGGGAGCATAGAATTGAAGAATGAATGCAAGCAGTGCTGCGCATACTGAACATGTACTGTAACTGTGACGATTACATATCAATATGTATGTATGTAGGCATGGGCGTAACTTGGGTTCTAACTTTGAGGGGGCAAATCAGACTGGGCCTAATTTTGAAGGGACAGAATCAAAGTTGGGCCTAATTTTGAGGGGGGCAGAATCAGACTTGGGCCTAATTTTGAGCGGGCAGAATCAAAGGTGGGTCTAATTTTGTGGATCAGAATCAGACTTGGGCCTAATTTTGAGGAGGCAGAATCAAAGTTGGGTCTAATTTTGAGGGGACAGAATCAAAGTTGGGACTAATTTTGAGGAGGAAGAATAGAAGTTGGGTCTAATTTTGAGGGGACAGGATCATAGTTGGGCCTAAATTTGAGGGGGCAGAATCAAAGTTGGGTCTAATTTTGAGGGGGGCAGAATCAGACTTGGGCCTAATTTTGAGGGGGCAGAATCAAAGGTGGGTCTAATTTTGAGGGGACAGGATCAAAGTTGGGCCTAAATTTGAGGGGACAGGATCAAAGTTGGGCCTAAATTTGAGGGGACAGATCAAAGTTGGGTCTAGTTTTGAGGGGACAGAATCAAAGTTGGGCTTAATTTTCAGGGGACAGAATCAAAGTTGGGACTAATTTTGTGGGTCAGAATCAGACTTGGGCCTATTTTGAGGAGGCAGAATCAAAGTTGGGTCTAATTTTGAGGGGACAGAATCAAAGTTGGGACTAATTTTGAGGAGGCAGAATAAAAGTTGGGTCTAATTTTGAGGGGACAGGATCACAGTTGGGCCTAAATTTGAGGGGGCAGAATCAAAGTTGGGTCTAATTTTGAGGGGACAATCAAAGTTGGGACTAATTTTGAGGGGGGCAGAATCAGACTTGGGGACTAATTTTGATGGTGTAGAATCAAACCTGAGGTTTAAATTTTGGGGGAAGAGACTCGAAAAGTTTTCCATCCGATAAAAACAGCGTCCAGGATTATTTGATAAATAACTGTGACGTTTGCGAAATCACAAATATTGCTTTTTATTACTTTGTTCCTTTGGACCCCCGACTTGTAAATTTGAATAAACCTGCATTTTTTGGGGGGGAGGGAAGTGCCCCCCCTTGCCCCCGCCAAGTTACGCCTATGTATATATGTACGCATTTGTTTTCCTATTTAACGTGAATGTTTTGCCTCACCCTGCATTATCGGCTGGGGAAGTCCTTGGTAGGGATGAAACTTTGGCTTTGTTGTCAAGGTCACATGGGTGTAGTGGGGGAGAATGCCCTCTTCTAATTTTCGTGATTGTACAATGTTGAATTGAATTTTGCAAAGAACAAAGCGATGGCATGGAGAAAGACCATGAAAACAAAGCCGCGCCATGTTATCCAGTGAAAGAAAGAAAAGGGCAACCGAATTGGCACGAAATCTTGTCTGTTCAGGGGGAAAAGCAAATATTAAATTCACTTATTAATTTTTCCCGCCAAACGAATTGTACAGAGGACGTTTTGTTTGTTCATCCAGAGCGTTTAAGTACTCTTCAGCACATTTCGCAAGCACACTGCACAATTACGTGGATTCGCTGATTGAATGCGTGCTTTGTTTGAACAGTGGATACACTGACTGCACCTGTCGCTTTCCATCAAACGAACGTTATCGCTTTTGTTGCTATAGTTCCCAATTACAACAACGCTTAATTTACCTGCAGCATTTAACCGACAAGCACAATAATGACGACTATGAAGGCTACAGTTGAACTCCGAAATATGGCCATGCCCTTAAAGTCAAACATACTGGACACATATTTAGTGGTACCCAGGAAAGTTAGGGGCTCATAGTGTTCGGAACCCACATTAAACTGTAGGTCGTCCCGATTAGCCTAACTGTGCACAAAGTAGACTTAAAAAAGTGGAAAGAAGGAACCCAGGAATGCGTTCCTCAACTACGTAACTCTGTTCCTCAAAGCAGAGCCACAGTGGTAGGGTATCTCACTGCCATGCGGGAGACCAGAGTTCGATTCTCGGGGTGAATGATTTCAAGTGGGCATTTTCCCAGCAATTTCCCTACATAGAGCGCTCCGAGGTTCTAATAAATTGGCACCTGGGGTAGTTAAAGGCTGCCGGAGGATGGTGCTGATCGCATTATCTCCAAAGTAGCCAACATTGTGACTGTGTTTGAACGAGCCTGCCTCCCCATTCCTCTCTATGTCTTCACGGCATGTTGCAATGCGGAAGGGGTAGATTTACTTTCTATGACTAAAGTAGCAGCGACATAAAATAATAACTATTTCCCTGTGGAGTACATTCAGATGAATTCTAAAAGCGTTCGTCGTCCCCGACCCCGTTACTGGTGTTATTCGTGAAGGCTTACGTTGCTGCTGCAATGAATCTTCGGATTTAGGGATGCCAAAGACTTTGAAACGTCAATTCAACTAGCGTCATGAGAATACACATTATTCCAACATGAATTGACTGATTTGCTTTATTTTACTTCGCTTTTTGTGCCACTTTTGGCTAATTTGTGAAGATGGGGATGAGTGATGACATGATGAAATTGATGAATAGCCACACAAACATCCATGCCCATGCCGGGATTCGAACCCGGGACCCCTGGCGTCGTAGCGCGATGTGCTAACCACTCCGCCACGAGGGCCGGCTATTCCAACATGAACAACTTCAAATTAGAACATGAGAACATAGAGGCATACAAAAGAGCTGTTTACCGAAGACGAGAACAATTATGTTTGTGATGAATGAGTGTGTGAGATCAAAAACATGTTATTACGAACTGGGCAAGAATAATATTTTCACTGTGTGAACGAAAGCCGGTTCTGGAAAGACTCCTCGAACCATGTGTTAAAACGTTAATAGTGGTGCAATAAACAAATTAAAAGATGACCCTTATGAGAAGAAAACCCTTAGTGTTCTCATTTCACGCAACTATAACTGTAATGGAAGAACGAGGTATGCGTGTCTGATACACACCATGCACTTTACATTGCATTGCAAATATGCACTTTGAGTTCTAGATGGTGAACCTTAAGATTCTGTACTCTTTCTTTCTGCATAATTGCAAGTGGTGAAAATCCCGGTTGTGAAAAAGAAATTGTATCTTGCTGGTAATAAATATACAATCCTACCTCGATCTAATGTCCCAGCAAAGATTAGCAACAAGGTCAAAACAAAAGAAGGTAGAAGGAAACGTGTGTAATTTACACCTGCACTCACTTGTGCTTTTTTGCCATTCAGAAACAAGTCGTGAAGGATAGAACGCAATGTGGTACATCTGTATTGTCGGTATAAGAATGTAGACTGGGTGACTTTTCGTTTCAGTAGCTAAGGCAAACAGATTTAGCAGAAGAAAGGCATTATATGGCAAGGAGAATGCGGGAAAATTCGTTGTTATATAGGGATGGTACTGAGACGATCTTAATAAGATCGAGACAAGAACGAGCCTGACCTCTGTAAAATCGTGACGAGACCAATGCCCGGTTCGTTCAAGCTTCGTTAAAACGTTCTTAACGAGCTGATAGTTAACGCTTCACTAAAAATTTAGCAGCCTGTTAAACTTTTAATGTTCGCTCAAGCGATTTTATAGGCCCGTTAACTAATGACATGTTAGAGGCGTTTTGCTTTGATTCCTTCCTATTCTCACACCTTGATACGAGAAATGCAACATTTTCATTGGTTGTGGCTAATGGACAGTACCTAAGCGCTTTCTTCCGAAACATTTGTTTTGGGCTCTGTATGAAATGGAAATCCCAGGAACAGCAATAAATAAAGTAATGTCTAACACATAAATATATGTTTAAGAAATGAATATTAGTTGGGTATTTACGTACGCACACTGAAAATGTTATGTTTCGTAAGTTAGATTTAAATGCGTCCCGACTGCCAATACATCAGCTATATAAATAAAAACTACGGGTTCCAGGTTAGGGCAATGTGGTTAAGGTTTGAAAAATTAAATTTATTAAAATGGCATTCCAAATAGGTCTAAAGGTGGAAATGAACGTGTGTTTGCTATATTTTTTATTGTGTGTTTTTATTTTAAAACGTTGATTTTCTAAAATTTCGGAGGGGGCTGTAGCCCCATCAGCCCCCTTCTGTGTACGCCAGTGCTTTAAACTGTAGGTCCTTAGCCTTCTATGCATAAAGTGGGCTTAAAGTCATATCAAACCAAACATGGCTGCAATTAACCTACAGAGATAAGGTGGAGGCGATAGGTTTCTACGAAAGGATAACACTTTAAGACAAACAACTGCGAAGGTCGAACATAAGAAGGTTCAGAAACACCAATTCACACTATACGAGTTCCGACAATCAATAGCTGTACACGAGGAAGGGAGATAAAAATTCACAAAACAGAAAACGAAGAGCACGACACAAGTGTGCTGGTGAAGTGGCTGCTGCATCATTTATTTCATCCAGCAGAGCAAGACGGATACGAGGCCCGTCGCTGTCAAGGTCCGAACGGCAACTTAGGTAACACAAGCACTATGTTGCTATGGCTACAAGTAAACAACCAACTATACAAGCTGGTTGAATCGAATCCATGGTTTCTCCCCACCCACTCCCTCCCTCTCTCAGCACGGTCACGTACACGCTCCTTTCCACATGTGTTGCTTCATTGCTTCGCACTGCCCTACCAGATACTGTAATATTTCCGATTTTTGCGATTCGTGGGAAAAGATGAGACTTTTTTCAGCGCTCGAAACTTTAAGAACTTCGCACTTTTTATAGTTTTCTAAAAAATAACCGGGTTCGAATCCCGGCCTGGACATGCAGGGTGGCTACAAACAAGTAGAAATGAAATTCCCTGACTTTTCCAGGTTTTCCAGGACAAAATTTACATTTTTCCCTGACAATTACAAACTAAACTAAATCGATGTTTTTGCAAATGGAAATAATAAACTCATACAGATCCACGTATGGTTTTGCTAAGTACCAATATTATCTTCTATTAAATTTACTTAATTTCTCTATTCTCTATGATTTGAATTCAAACTGCAAAATAGTGAATTTGGAAAATTATTACAATTCACAAGCTAAGGAAGGATTATGGAATCTTGTCATATGCAGTAAGTTTAAAATAAAATACTTGATTATTTTTAAAGTTACGATTAAATGAGATAAAAGTGAATGATTAAGAAATGCAATATGTAATTTATCAGTCTCCTTATACATTATCGGTATTATATGCTGATATTTCCACTGAGGTTTGGAACCCTCTGCTTGCAAAAATTATGAGTGCGGACTCATTTTTCAATGCATAAAGCTACTTCTCTCTTCTCTGTAAAGCAAACAACTTAACTCTTGCATATAAGTGAAACAACTGAATCAAACAAAACAAAGTGTCATATTTCCTTACATTATCGATGGGATTTCTGCTTCAGTACAGTATATCCAAGTGAAGTGCTGTGAAACTGACAACATGCGGTTATACCATTAATGCTGACGAAAAGGGTATGTAAGTATTAGAAATTTAACGCAAGGAATTTATAGAATTGCACTGTATAGGTACCTGATTTAGCTAACCAACACATTAAAACAGGAACACTCTAATAACAAAAGCTTCTGAAAGTTCATATACAAGGGGCATCCTGAAAAAAGCTCCAATGGTACCTATACGCAGCACTAGTGGTCGGATAGCGACACACACACACACACACACACATATGCAGGCAGGAGGAAGTGGCATGTAGCTGTAATCTGGTACTTTTGCAATGCAGCCGTTTTAGGACAGTTCTAGGTTAAATATTGCAGCTCTCATACAGTCTCCCACCGACTGCGATGTAGCCTACGTGTAGTAATCAGATTTTTGCATGCTCAGAATTTGGAACAGAGCCACCAGCAATCGTGTGAGGTGTGCGGACTGAACATCGCGAGTGATAGTATGGTCAGACGATGGTGCACACAATTCATGGAAGGCCAATCGAATGTGCACAACCCCATACAACTGAGTACACACGGACCCTTTGCACAGTGGCGTGCCCAGGGGGGGGGTTGGTGGGGGTTAAAACCCCCCCCATTGGTTTCGTCATTTAAAAAATTCATGCAGAAATACATTTTATTTCATAAATTGCCAATATTGTAAAATGTTTACATTTGGCAATGAGAAATGTATTGCTTCTTCAATTACTTTTGATAATATTGGAGTTGAGTTACAGCAATGCACAGGCATTCATTCATTCCTTAGTCACTGAAAAGGAAAGAGAATTTCCTTCTCAGTATGGTCAAGAAAAGAGCTGTACCCCTTGGAATGCAAACTGAAGGAATCCCTCCTCCCCTTTCTTTCACCCACGATGACCCTCTTAGGAGAATGACCCTCCCTTTCCTGTTACGACAGTGCTGCTAACTTCCCATTTCTTTCTTTCCCCTTCTTATACCATTTATACCAGCAGAGCAAAGTTCTGTGAGATTTGAATCACTACAATTAGTAGGCAAAGTAAGTCAAAATCTTATTTCGCACCTGGATGCATATTTATTTCAAAATATCAATAATTATAATAATAATAATAATTGTTGCAGGCAGTAGCGAGGCATGGTTTTACGAAGTAGGCAATCGATGTTTTGTACAATAGCATGCCGGGAGGAAGGGAGGGATGCGTTATATAGCGCAACTGGCCCAGTCAGTTTCATAAACAAAATAAAAGCAATTAATATGCCAAAATATTATACGTTTTACTCTTGTGCTCTTTACAAATTAGATATTTTTTTCGCAACCAATTTCCAGCCTTCAGTTTATTGAATTTTCTTGTAACATGTGTGAAAGATCTCGCTTGAATTTGTGCGTAAATAATTTAGCAGTTGCCAACACTACTGACACTGACACTACTGGTTGCTGTCAACACTGGTGACGTAATTTGAGCTGGACCAAGCTGGATGCATGGTTCAGACATTCGACCGCCCGGTATCTTTCTCCCAAGTCCTGGTGTTCACTGGGGTTGCAGCGAGTTGCAGTCTGCAAGGTAGCAAGTCGAAGTGGTCGTGTTGTGTGTTACGTTTCTGCATGTGTAATAGATTTTTGACGTGGAACTAAAGATGGATAGAAAAAAGAGGAGAAATACATTATTAGATTATTTCAAAAAGAAACAAAAAATGGAAGTTGAAGCTTCACCTTCCACAAATAGAACATCAGAAAAGGTCGATTTAAGTTCAGAGGAATTCCATCCGAATTGCGAGAGTGAAACGTGCGAACTTTCAGACTCTTGATATTCAACAAGAAGGCATAACAGAAGATATTGCAAACCTTGTTGCAAAATTATGTCAAGGAACTGTCGAGGTAAGTGCCGTTCATTATTTGATAGCAGATATATCCATAGGCGGATTTAGAATTGTTTTTCTGGGAGGGCACAGCATGTGCTGTAAGCATACAATCGTGTGTGTGCAGGGGAGGGGTGTGCCCGCGTGTGTATGTCTGGAAGACGTGCGTAGGATGTCACCCTATATCACCAATAAACTTTCGCAGGGCGAGAGAACATTATGATGAACAAGTTTCCTCAATGATTTCAGGGGCCTCACCGATGGTGGTGTAATCAAAGAGGTCCTGGGTTTGATCCCCTGTGAAGGTGCATTGCACAGTGGTACGTATCCCGATTTAAACTTTAAGACCAGTCCCGATTAACGTATCTGAATATAAAATGGACTTTAAAATCATTTACTTTTTGTTTTGTTCACGAACCCTCGAAAAACGATATTACCTATCTTATAGATCCACCAAGGTATTTGAAACCCTGGCGTCGGAGCAGTGGCACTAATGTCGCTAGTGTATATGTATGCAACCACATTATAAAATCACGGTTGGCATGGACAGTTTTATTATTTTGTAGGAAAGGGATAAAGTTTGTATTACGACACGGGATAGACTAGATAGGCATCCTATTAACTGTAAATATTCCTTACAAATCTTCTGAATGTTTCTCTTGTACAAACGCAACAAATACAATAAGTAATATACGTGTGCAGTAATAAATTCATTTTCTGAAAGCATCTTTTCTGGCAACAGTGGTCGAAGTAGGGGATGCTGCCTTCAGTTAAGAAAGTTTCACAAATCATACCCCCAATTAGAATAATTTTCATATTGAGCATCCTCCACCTACTGTATTGTCTCCATGTTGATCCATACAAGGATGTACCCCCTCGTATTTCCAAAATCGATCAAACATCCCCTCCCTTTTCGGCTACGAATTTCTATTTTGAGCACTGTCTGGCAAGATTTTGTCGGGCTCAGTGACAGATCCTGTGGTGCGGTACTGGGCTTCGGAGCGGAAGGGGGGAGTGGCCCCTTCAACAGTTGGTTTCGCAGTTCCATAACGTTAACATTATACAAAATTCCTCTCCATAGACCTAATATGAAAATGAATATGACACATTAATGACACTGTAGTAGAAAATGTTAATTACTGAAGCGGTTCGTATTTGTTTGTCGACTGTCAAACAAATGTTTTGACCAATAATATAATAATACAATGCCAAAAATGTACACAATATTTAGCAAAACCATCTCCACAACAAGTACAATGTTGATTGAATTGATATTTTAAATCCACTTTATGCACAGTAAGGCTAATCGGGACTGGGCCTAAAGTTTAAAGTGAGATCCGAACCACTATTAGCCTCCACCGGGTATTGAACCCGGGACACCTTCATTACAAGGCGACGACGCTCACACTGAAATGAAACTGTGGTATCGTCATCTTGCAGCAATGCAAAGACGTCTAGTAAATGCTCTTGAAGCAATTGATATGTGCAGTGAAGTAATATTTCCCTGGGTAAACACACGTTTGCTCATATTATGTACAATCCCGGTAACAACAACATCAAATGAGAAATCATTCTCAACTTTGAGGCACTTGAAGACCTATCTTCGAAATACCATTTGCGAAGAAAGATTAAATGGGTTAGCTGCTCTGAACATTCACCGTGATATAAAAGTTACTTGTGACGACATACTGTCAGAACTCGCACAGAAACCTCGATGCCTAAATTTCAGAATTTAAATTGTTGAACTGTGGTACCTTATTTATTACTGTCTTTAAGACATCAAGTAGTCTTAATCTCTTTAATGTTGTTACAATTTTGAGTGCACATACTTTTTGTTTAAAAATTATATTTGAGCAATTAAATATAAAATATTAATAATTTGGAAATATTCAAGCAGGTGCTTTTATATGATGCAATAAAAACATGAAGCATCCATAGCAAATACATTGATTGCGTTAATTGGGGTAAAATCCAAGTATATTAATTATCTAATTTATTACAAGAAATTTGACCTGTGAACTGGAAAATGTGTTAGATTCATAACCCCCCCCTTACGAAAATCCTGGGCACGCGCCTGCCTTTGCATCACTTCAGGTGAAATACAAAATTTAGTGCCATGCTACGACACATGCCAGAACAACGGTGCTGATTATGCCGGAAATTAGGTCAGGACTCACTGTTACTAATGCAATAAATTACAACTGATATTCTTGCTCTATTTATGCTTAATCGGTAGGGACCTTGATATTTTGTTATTTTTCTTCAAATTGGTGTATTTTCTTATTTTTTATTTTTTACTATATGGTGTTATTTTTCACAAAATTCACATTTTCATTTTTGCGCATTTTCTGGCAAATAACTGAAATTATACCTTCATTGTGTTTTTAAACTACTGTTTCAAATTGTATCATGAAAGTTATTTTGGGAAAGTTATTTTCCATACTTCTTTATTAATTTTAAGGTAAGGATTTTAGATAATGGAATTTTGGTGTGGAGTTAGGGGCCCACACTTTCTTGATCACGGCTGAAGGTGGGGGTGATGTGATCAGCACCACACTCCTGGCTCCCTTTATCCCTCAAAGTTTCCTCAAGGTACCAGCTTCATATCATTCTGGGTGGGCACCGGAGCAGTTTGAATAGGTGGAAAACATCCCGGTTCTCCCCCGCAGGGGATTCACCCCGGGTCTCTCGCATTGTAGTCAGATGCCCTAACGACTGAGCTCCATTATTACTCGCTCGACAAATACCGATAGTGCGCACTTAGCTTGGTAATTCAAAACATATCTCATGCGACAATAAGAAGATGTGACTCCCGTGTGACGGTAGATACACACTCGATCTCCTGTTAGAACCCTGCCACTTTGCTCTGTGATGCAAATGGTTTTGATAGAAGTTGAAAAAATCGTGGGAAATAAATGATTTCATGTGGCTGTCGGAATTATTCCACGTACGTATTACTCTATGGTTTACTCTTGAGTAAAATGTTGGAAAACTTGCATGTTCTATGTACACAAACATGGCCTAGAAAAGACAAGGATGTTGGATTTCATGGAGTTTTTTGTTGTTTTAGGACATTTCTTTAAAAAAAATCGCTAAAAACGCCAACAATTCGCATTTTTTGCCAAACTCGCATTATTTCGAAATTTAGAATGGGCGAAAAATGTGTCCAGACATCACTGCACATTCCTAAACATAATTTCGCAGCAATTACCATTTTTCACAGTTTTGGCGTTTGCGAAAAATCAATGTACCTACTAATTGGAAATTACTTTCTAGCCACCTCTCGTATAAATCAGTAAATGGAAAGTGAAAATTTAGCAGGGCTGGCAGAGAAAAGTCAATTCTTGAAGGAAGTGATTTGCTGTTATGATTGAATGATTCGAGTAAATATGATATTAAAATATTTACGTATTTATTATTAGTATTTTATTTCATAATATTGGACATTAACTTCACTCAGTAAGAGATTTAAGACCATCTCTCACGAGATTGAACAGACAGGACAGAGAGTGGCGTTAATTTCATTGCAATACTAGTGTTGCAGTAAATTTGAGGTTGGGAGCATGCACTAGCCAATTCTTATAACGTTCACCAATGCAGATTTATGTTTCACTTTTTCGTGATAGTATTCAATATATATCCTGTTTGGTTGGATTCTTCTTGATATCTAAGAATATTGCAATGTCATTGTAAACGTATGTTAACTTGTGCGAAACCAGTAATACGTCAGGATGATAAAAGAAAGCCTTCGTAAGCACTGCTACATTCAATAAGGTGAAGTGAGCCAGAAGAGTAATAAAATTCCAGCAGCATATTTGCAGTCTAAAGCTCTTCTTGTTTATGCATGCAATTTTTGTTCGATGTTGCAGGTCAAGCAATTTCTGTCGCATGTTGTAATGAGATACTTTGTCGGGTGGCGATATTCGACAAAAATCGTAAGTACCAATGGAACATATTTGTTTCTATGTTCCTTCAGTTTGACCAACAAAATGCCTTACTACGACATCCGACAACTATCGGATGGCGCCACCTGCTCTTATCCCCTCCATCTGTTGTCAAGTCCCCTTAATACTCCCATATGGACAAGAAAAAATGATAATTCAATGCATTTTCTACGTAATATTTAGAGGCGTAACCTTTACTCCTCCGATGATACCAACCATATGGTATCATCAGAGTAAGGTCGTACTGGCCCGATGATACCATATGGTATCATGGTGCTGATTACGAAATGAATGTGCTTTTTGGACCTTCATACTCTTATGTTTGGGTGGAAACTCTGACACAGGTCTGGAGCAAACCTGGGAAATTCATATTGATGACCAACCTCCCCCTCTCCCCAACATATCCATGCCACATTTCCGAACAGAGTTTAACATTTTGGCTCATTATTCAACTTGTATGGCACCCAGGATCATGAAACATGTTTCATTCTCTTTGGAAACGTCTATTCTTTGAAGAGAATACTAAGGTTTGCGCCTTCTCCCCAAAATAGCGGGAGAAGAGGAGGTAAACTCCAGATTTTTATGTTGTTTTTTTCGTTGAAATTCGGTGGTCACGCCCCCAAACCCCCCCTCCTCTGTTCGGTGTTCTGAATTGTACACGGTTGCATGCTATGATGTTTTAGCTGCAAACCAAAACTTATCCGAAGTAGATTGCTCCCATAGTACCAGAGTTATAACAATTTTCCTCCAAACATGCAAATTACCTATTTTCCGTAAAAAAAAAAATCACATTTTGGCCTATTATTCAACTTGTATGCCACCAAAGAACATGAAACATGTTTTATTCTCTTGAGAAATCTCCATTCTTTGAAAAGAATACTAAAGTTCGCGCTTTCTTCCCAAATAGCGGGAGAAGAAGGGGTAAACTCCAGATTTTTTTTTTAAATTGAAATTCGGGGGTCGCACCCCCCAAACCCCCCTTCCTCGGTTCGGAGTTCTGAATTGTACACGGTTGCATGCTATGATGTTTTATCTGCAAAACAAAACATATCCGAAGTAGGTTGCTCCCTTAGTGCCCGAGTTATAACAATTTTCCTCCAAAAATGCAAATTACCTATTTTTCGTAAAAACAAAATTCACATTTTGGCTTATTATTCAACTTGTATGGCACCCAAGAACATAAAACATGTTTCATTCTTTTGAGAAATGTCCATTCTTTAAAAGAATACTAAAATTCGCGCCTTTTCCCCAAAATAGAGGGAGAAGAGGGGGCAAACTCCAGATTTTTGTTCTTTCCATTGAAATTCGGGGGAAGTGCCCCCCCAGCCCCCTTCCTCGGTCCGGTGTTCTAAATTGTACACCCTTGCATGCGCTGATGTTTTAGCTGCAAAACAAAAGTTATCCGAAGTAGATTGCTCCCATAGTGTCCGAGTTATAACAATTTTCGTCAAAAGTGTGTTCGAAGTCAATGAAGACGAAATTCCCTGACATTTCCCTGACTTTTTTTGACACCTCAAATTCCCTGACTTTTCCCGGTTTTCCAGGTTTTCCAGGTCTGTCGCCACCCTGACATGGGATATTTGTGAGTGTCCATTTATCAATTTCATCATATCATCACTCATCTTCATCTTCGCAATTAGCCATAAGTGGCACAAGAAGGGAAGTAAAATAAAGCAAATCAATCAATCAAAAATAACTTGAGCAACTTTTAGAAGTTTGCTTCTAATTACAGAAAACGTAAATCTGCAGTTCCCACGTGTAATGCGTGTAACAAATTTCTAAAGGAACTTAACACTACGCAGAAAATATAAAAACTTAAAGTATATCACCAATCTACTACGAAGCCGACTTAATTATTGTTTTAAGTCCACTTTACGTACAAATAGGTAACCGGGACTGGAACTACAGTTTAAAGTGGGATCCGAACCACTGTGCAATGTGCCTCCACCGGGTATCGAACCCTGGACCCCTTAATTGCAAGCCGACGATGATATCACAACGCCATCGGGGAGGCCGAAGCTAACCGAAACGCACATATACCTAGCTAAATAATTACTACTCATCAGTACGATTATTTTCTTTAATTTATGTATAATATTTTTAACATGAAATAATTCTGTATGAATGAGTTCTATGGACATGTATGTGTACGGTAGTGTGTTTATAATGTAATGCGCGCGCGCGTGTGTGTGTAATACGTAATATGTATATCTATTTATTATAATGCTATGTACACGGTTGAGTGAAAGAAAACGCTGTACACAGCCTTAGTCGTTCAGTAGGGTGCCTGACTAAAGGGTGGCTAAAGGTAGCCGGAGTGTTGTGTTGATCACTCACCGCCTAAATATCAGCACACGAGGGGAATAAATTTGACTGCGAACAAAAATGCTAAAATTTTTAGAATTTTGCCGTTTACCTTCAGCGTGAAGTGAAATACACGTTTTAATGCTTTACCGTTCAGAATGTGGAAAATGGCTTGTGATCATGTCCATAAACTGTCTCACGTATAGTCTGAGGTTTCGGAGTATAGACGTTTCGTTCTCTCTGCACTGCATAGATAATGAGCAAAAACCAGAACAACAAAAATGCTTTTACGTCATCACAAGTGATACCTTGGAAAATCAGTTCCCTGAAATGAAGCTCATTGAGGGTACGTTGTACGCAACGGATAAAAATATTTTGGGAACATTACATGCACGGTATGAGAAATTAGTCTGGGAAGAATTTCTGGAGAAAAATATTTTGTTTTAAATTATTCACGATTTATGCTGTGGAACTGTCAGTTTTGTTTGTTATCTACATTATCTGCGATCTGAACCGCAAGGAGCTTTCTGCCCGTGTTTTGTTGCTACACAATAGATGTAGTGGCTATTTGCTTTAGGGATGTTACCGAGAAGGAGACTTCTCGAATCAAGATCGAGAACATGGTCCGGTCCTAGGGGTTCATATTGTTGGACAACTCGGTAAAATTCAATGTAAGGTGCATTAAACATTTGGAGTTCATCTAAAATCCTTTATAAGTGTATATAGCCGCCGCCTGGCGGAGAGTTAGCACATCGCGCTAGGACGGCAGTGGTCCCGGGTTAGAATCTCGGCCTGGGCATGGATGTTTGTGTCCATTCATCAACTTCATTGTACATTGACATTTTAAACTAGGCAACCCAATTTAAGCAAGGCGTTGGTGGGTTGCGTGTAGAGTTAGGCTCAATTTCAGGGTTGCCACATGCACAATAGATATTTATAAAATACGCGAAAGAAATAAAAACAAATATTATTGTATAAAATTATTAAAAATATCACTATTATATCGCAAGTGATAAAAATCTTTCTTACAGAAAAACATAGGTTTTATAGTATTTCATCGCAGATGAGTCTACAGAATGGAAAAAAGGTGAGAGAAAACGAGAGGTGACAAAGGAGAGGAGAAAGAGAAAGCGAAAGGAGAAGAGGAAAAGTAGAGGAGAGAGGAAAGAGAGGATAGACGAGGAGAGGAGATGTAGTGAGGAGAATTGAAGAAGATTCTACGACAGATGAGGAAAATGGAGCAAAGAAGAGAAAAGAGGAGGAAAACGAGATGAGAGAAGAGTGGAGAGTAGAGTAAAGGAGAGAAAAAGAGAAGAACGAAAAGAAGAGGAGAAGAGTGCAGTGGAGTCGGAAATCTAAGACAGGAAAGGAGATACGAGGAGTGGAGATGAGTGGGATGGAGATAAGATGCGAGAAAAGTAGGGAAGGCGATATGAGATAAAGCAGAGCAGAAGGAGGGGAGAGAAGAAGGAGAAGAGAAGAGAAGAACAGAAGGGACTGAAGAGAAGAGGTAGTTGCAGAAAATATCGTCTCAGCGTCAAGAATTGATGCATTGGTCAAATTATCGACATGAAACATTCAATAACATTTTGAAATGCATTGGAGAATGTATTAGATCGGTTCGAAATACCTTTTGGCTTAGTTCAGAGCAAGGTAAAATTTTCCATGTAAGATCTTTGATTTTACCTGAAATTATACCACTAAAAACATGAATGTAATTTTAATATTTATAAGAATTATCCAATTTTTGTCCACTACTCGGCTCGTTGAAATGGAGATTTTGTAATTTAATATTTCCCCTCCCCCCATCGTTAATTCCAAACTGAATCATTCCGTTTCACAGAGTGTGGACAATGAACACAATAGGATATGTCTAAAACTTACGAAAATTTTCTGCCACCGGAAGGCTTTGAACCTACGACCATCAGATTCACAGTCCTGAACGGTAAACACTACCCTACAAGCTTTCGCTCCTGAAATTAAATAGAAGGAGCTGACCAATGTGAAATGTAGATGCAACTCTCCTTCTACATGTAACGTGCAAACAATACTTGTTTGTAACAAAGAAAAAGAATGTAGTAAGACTCGGCGAAATCATTTAATGGAGAATTGCACATGATGAGAACTTTTCATTCGATATTTGCGGAGGTATCCTTGCATTGAACTCGAGTGGGAAAAGGGGTAAAATTAGTATGTCCTGAATTGCCACAAATATAAATAGTTATTTCATTAATATTTGTCAATGTCTTTGAAGCAGTACACAATTATCGTTAGAGTATCATAATTCACGATCTTATACATGAAAATATCCCTTTGAATGTGTTTCAATTCATTTATTTGTTTATTTTTTTTTATAAATTCCATATGCAGAACAATGTAGCCACTATACACTGCTATTACAAATAATGTTACCATGCTCTTGTTTATAATAAAAGGAGAATTATAAAAAAGAACACCGCCTAAGGAGAATCGAACCTGGGGCCGCTAGGAGACTAATCAAGAACTCTAACCACTACACCACGCCCTTACCTTCGATTGAATCAACAATTTTTAAGTATTCTGTCCCTCCAATATTGTAAATGTCGTTGGGTATACATGTAGTCGAACTTTTACTTTAATTTTGAATTGCTTTCTTGTAGTATAGCAGATATATTCGAGAAATAATTTTCGAAGTGATGAAGAAAAACGAGAATATTTTTAGTTGTGAAAATTCGAGTTATTTCTTCTAACTTATTATTGTGATTAGACATTATTAATGGAAAACATCTAGAGGCTTGAACATTGCAGGACGATATTCTTTTCCTATGATACTGCAATAGACGAAATGCTTGTTTACTGACGCAAGTCCCGTGTTCAGAACAGTCTTATGAAATGTATTTGCTGTTCCGTAAGGTAACACGAAATAATTACACCGTTTGCGAACTACCAAATCTGCGTAACGTTAGACGTAAACAGGCAGAAAATTTTATTCATAAAATCACTTCACATTTGACAGTATTAGTCAAGAGAGACTCGTGGGACACTGTGTTAAGGTGCTGGAGTAAATCTTTTTATTTTTCTTCCTCGAAGAACAACAATTTTTAAAGTAGAGCAACAGTCGTTCCGCTCTTTCTTATTTCTTTTAAATTCTTCCACATTCCTTTAGTTGGGTTAAAAATAAATAAAAATATTGCTTGCATTTCTGTCATTGACGTAGACTAGGCAGGATTTCTTTGAGGGAGGTGCCAGACTCAAATTTATATATATATATAAGAGAGAGAGAGAGAGACAGATATTACAAAATAGTTCATATAGTGCAAGCGCCATTGAAAAGTCATGATAATTCTATGTTTAGAAAATAATATATTTATAAATTAAATGTTGCGCACTAGGAATTATTATTACAATAAAGAACATGTCTAATTGTGAGTTAAGAAAAATACAATAATAAAGAGACATTCTCGCATCACGATTGCAGTTCGAAAAAGTCGGGAAAGGGATTGAAAGTAACGCACTGTCCTGTCTAAATCGGTGAATTGGACGTCTGGTAGCCTTGCATTATAAAACTAAAACCATCCAATATTGCAGCCTGAAGACTTTTGTGCAAGAAACAGATTAATTTATGTAAGAACAAAATAGAAATTTTTACACATTTCTAAAATCGACAATGTTATTTTCGTAGTTATTGATAGGTTCACATTTAAATATTTCAGGGTTCGAGGGGGCATGGCCCCCATGCCCCCCCCCCGGGTACTGACCTGACCTGATGTAGACAGTGGGAGAGAAATTTTGGAGAATCTTTCTATTAAATTTATTATCAGATAGATTTATTGACAATCGTGAACTTTTCGTTTAATAGATCATATTTGGTTTTATACGACGGGAGAACATTGGTCGAAATTCCTTTCTTGCTCTTTTGAGAGAATATATACTTCTAAAATAGCAATCGCGTTCGGAAACGGTGAAAAAAAAAATGACTGTTTTCAAAGGCAGACAAGCTTGGTAGCTTAACTTGCTCGCGTTCAAAGTGACTCACTCACGCTATTCAAGGCCGCTTCTTATCGCAAAACTGTGCGCCCATGCACAGTGTCTGCACCCAGCAAGTTACAAGTGACCAGAGTCGAATTTTAAAGAAAATCTGAAGAATGATAGATTTCATCAGAGGCGGCTAGGTGGACACTAGCTCAACATGCAATAGTTTAAGTGATAATTTCTGACAAAAAAGAAACCTTATTGAATAAGTATTGGGATAGTAATACGTGTATCCGTTCCTTTTTAACAATGTAAGCTCGAAAACAATCTGTATTCCATTTGTTTATATTGTCAAATTGGTCAACCGGAGTTTATTATAAGGAACTATTTCGTAAATGTTCATATAACCGTTATAAAATTACAAATAAAGTATATTCACAAGCTTAGATATACTAACAACGAAGAAATAAATTCAGAGTTAAATTTCAAATGCATGTGTATAGAGTAATTCTAGAAGTACAGAGCTATACAGAGCTCTTCCCACTCGAGTTCAATGCAAGGATACCTCCGCAAATATCGAATGAAAAGTTCTCATCATGTGCAATTCTCCATTAAATGATTTCGCCGAGTCTTACTACATTCTTTTTCTTTGTTACAAACAAGTATTGTTTGCACATTACATGTAGGAAGAGAGTTGCATCTACATTTCACATTGGTCAGCTCCTTCTACTTAATTTCAGGAGCGAAAGCTTGTAGGGTAGTGTTTACCGTTCAGGACTGTGAATCTGATGGTCGTAGGTTCAAACCCTTCCGGTGGCAGAAAATTTTCGTAAGTTTTAGACACATCCTATTGTGTTCATTGTCCACACTCTGTGAAACGGAATGATTCAGTTTGGAATTAACGATGGGGGGAGGGGAAATATTAAATTACAAAATCTCCATTTCAACGAACCGAGTAGTAGACAAAAATTGGATAATTCTTATAAATATTAAAATTACAATCATGTTTTTAGTGGTATAATTTCAGGTAAAATCAAAGATATTACATGGAAAATTTTACCTTGCTCTGAACTAAGCCAAAAGGCATTTCGAACCGATCTAATACATTTTCCAATACATTTCAAAATGTTATTGAATGTTTCATGTCGATAATTTGACCAATGCATCAATTCTTGACGCTGAGACGATATTTTCTGCAACTACCTCTTCTCTTCAGTCCCTTCTGTTCTTTTCTTCTCTTCTCCTTCTTCTCTCCCCTCCTTCTGCTCTGCTTTATCTCATATCGCCTTCCCTATTTTTCTCGCATCTTATCTCCATCCCACTCATCTCCACTCCTCGTATCTCCTTTCCTGTCTTAGATTTCCGACTCCACTGCACTCTTCTCCTCTTCTTTTCGTTCTTCTCTTTTTCTCTCCTTTACTCTACTCTCCACTCTTCTCTCATCTCGTTTTCCTCCTCTTTTCTCTTCTTTGCTCCATTTTCCTCATCTGTCCTAGAATCTTCTTCAATTCTCCTCACTACATCTCCTCTCCTCGTCTATCCTCTCTTTCCTCTCTCCTCTACTTTTCCTCTTCTCCTTTCGCTTTCTCTTTCTCCTCTCCTTTGTCACCTCTCGTTTTCTCTCACCTTTTTTCCATTCTGTAGACTCATCTGCGATGAAATACTATAAAACCTATGTTTTTCTGTGAGAAAGATTTTTATCACTTGCGATATAATAGTGATATTTTTAATAATTTTATACAATAATATTTGTTGTTATTTCTTTCGCGTATTTTATAAATATCTATTGTGCATGTGGCAACCCTGAAATTGAGCCTAACTCTACACGCAACCCACCAACGCCTTGTGTAAATTGGGTTGCCTAGTTTAAAATGTCGTTGTCCTAAAACTTTTGAGAGACACTGTACCATCACTGATCCCGATCTTCGCAAATTAGCCAAAAGTGGCACAAAACGCGAAGAAAAATAAAGCAAATCAATCAATCTAAGTGTATCTTTAGACACCATACAGGGTACAAGTCTCTGTCTCGCCTCGAAATTCGAGTCCGTGTAAGCACGGAAACCGAATGGTACAGTGGGGGGGAAAAAGTTGTCTCGACCTTGTGGCTCGAACATGTGATGGAAGACATATTGCAATTTTAATGAGGTACAATGGCTTTCCCCGCTATTGTCCTGTTTTCTTGACCCATTTCGAATAATAGCATGCCGACGTGTATGCCTAATACATTGTAGGTATGGGGAAACTTCGCGGTTCTCACGCTGTATCCTTCCTGTTCAAAGGTTTTCGTCTTTCCTGAAATATTAATCTTCATGTGAATCAGGCGCACGCATTCTTATAACCCCAGCGCAAAGAACTGTATTAAATATTGATAGCGACGTACGGTATGATGCACAAGTACTGCTCGATAAATTCCCCATTACTATCTTCATTCATATTTCTTCTGCATACGACATGTTAATCATTGCATTTTTACGTATGCTGGTCCAGAAGTTTTGTTTTAATTCTTGAAACTCTCATTGGGTGAAACAAGAGAATAAAAATGGCGATCGGTAATTTGCTTGGTAATACTTATGCATCCCACCCACTATACATGCACATATTCATGTCAGAACGAAATCCGAAATGCACAGATTTTGTGGTTTAAACTTCTTATTTCTGTTGTGGGTTTTTCTTTGTTTATTAAATATATTTTGTCTGAATAAGTCGCACAGTAAAGTATATTTGACATAAGTCAAATTTTTAAGTGTTACACATTATGTCTATGCAGAAATTTTAGCGGAAAATGCAGACACGACCAGGACTCGAGCCCGGGTTACTGGCATACCGTGCTACTTCCCAACCAACTGGGCTACCGAACCAGCCCTGGTATCTCCTGATTTCTCGCTGTCTCTGTTTTACCTGGATGGAGTTTGTGTGCGCAAAATCGTAGGTACAGTGACGGACACGTCTGGCTTGTAACAATCCCATTAACTTTCAATGGAATCATTACAACCCATGATGTACATTGTATTTAGTTTACCAGTGTCTCGGGTCTCGCCAAGTTGTAAAGGGTTGGCCTCGGTCTCGTCTCGGTAGCACTTAGGTTTCGTGGTAGCCTATCTATGGTAGATAGCCTTTACCTAACTGCGTGACTCAAAAGCACTGGCGCACGTAGGATTTCTTTCTTCGGAGAGATCTGGAATTGCAAAGGTACATATTAAGTAGCTGCGTTTCCGGGGAAGGGGATACAGTGTAAAATATTCCATAATTACCATGTTTAACCTTCGTCTTAAAGTTTGTTCACGTACAAAAAAAAAAAAAAGCTGTAGTCGTTGAGTCATTTCAAGGCGTGGTTTTAGTTTTCACTCGTCCCCCCCCCCCCGAGTTCATTGCTGCTTTCATTTGAAAATTTTGGTTTCCCAAAATTTAGGGAGGGGATGTAGCTCCATCAGCCCCAACTCCACCCTGTGTACGCCAGTGGCTAAGAGAAATGGACGGTTATACCAACTGAATACCTGCTGGAGTTATTTTTCTGCAATGGGCTAATGTAACTGCAACATTTGATTAATTGATTGATTTGGTGTTTTAAGTTCACTTTATGCACAGTAAGGCTAATCGAGACTGGACCTACAGTTTAAAGTGGGATCCGAACCACTATGTGCCTCCACCGGGTTTCGAACCCCTTGATTACAAGGCGCCATCAACATTTGAGTCCGGCGGAAAATCGAAATATATCCAACACAATATACGAAAAGAAAACCAGGTGTAAATCAATAACAAATGCAGAGCGAGGAAAGAAATACAGATTCTCTTGAAGGCAACTATTAATTACTTTCGCGATGATGGAAAAGTCAAATCTTTACAATAAGAAACTACAAACTGAGTTGGCGGGTGGATGTATGTTTACAATGAACACACAATGAATGCTTGAACATTCACTCACCAGATATTAAGTCGTTCAACTGCACCCAGCATTGCAATCATCATTCCAAACACAAAACCGCATGTGCATACGTGAGGTGATCGCACAAATACGTTTGAGAGAAATGAGGAATGGTTCGACACCATTTTTCACCGATAAAGAATGCCATAAAAAACAACATTCAAAGCTGCAATGCCATGAGGCTATTCAAAGATACGTTACTCCAATAAGAAATCAACAATTATCACGGTAAAGGTAAAAGGTAAAGGTACCCCTGTGAATGTGCACACATGCTACGAACGCATATGGGGTGATGTGGAGGTATAGAGCTCCACATATTCTTGATTTCAGCCATAGTTGGGATGATGTGATTAGCATCACGCCCCGCCACCTTTACCGTCCAGGTACCTATTGATACAAGGCTGGGTGGACTTCGGAGGCGAGCAGAAACAGGGAAATGACTTCAAAATTTCCTGGTCCAGATCACCTGCCCGGGATTCGAACTAATCAATTTCCGAACCCTCCAATTATAATAGGTAAAACTATAAAAAATACATATATAATTTGGATAATATATTGAGAAGTTTATTTGAAATTAGATTTGATTGTAATTTAGAATTTCAAATTAGATGGTCTGTTAGACCTTTAATTTCTTACATGGTCTGAGTTCAAACCGGCGTTCGGGTCTTGCGCGCGGTAGCCAAATGCTCTACCAACTGAGCCACCGCTCCTGTCAAGGTAAAGTAGTTACACCATCAATTCTGAAATCCGTGACAAGAATTTCTGCAAAGAAATAAGTAAAATATGTACGAGGGCCACTATTTATATTTTGAGCCTTGGCAACACTGATTGAAGTTAGGCGCGATTTGACGTTTGCACGGAATCGTCTGGCATTATTGACCATAACGTACTTCAAATGTTTTGTCAATAGCTTGATTTGTGTTGTTTATGTTGCCTTGGAGATTGCGCGACAACAATAAAATGGAATTAACTCGTGAACATTTTCGTGCGATGATTTTTTACGATTTTCGACGTGGATTATCAAGACAAGAGTGCATCCATCAACTTACTTCCACATTTGGCGATGAAGCCCCATCCTTTGCCACTGTGAAACGCTGGTATAACGAATTTAATCGTGGCCGCCATTCGTTCACCAACGAGATTCGCGAAGGTCGTCCAAAATCAGTTGTTGTTCAAGAAAACATTGATGCTGTGCAAAACCTAATACTGCAAGATCGTCATGTGACATACTGTGAGTTGAGGCAACCATAGGCATTAGTTCCACCAGCATATATAAAATATTACATGATCATTTTGCTGTGGGAAAGGTATGTTCTCGTTGGATCCCACACAATTTGACAAAAACTCAAAAAGACGCTCGCGTCAATTGGTGCAAACAAATGCTCAATAAATACAATCGTGGTGCTTCAAAAGACGTATATAAGATTGTAACAGGTGACGAATCATGGATATATGCATATGAGCCGGAACGTAAACAGCAGTCGAGTGTATGGGTGTTTCAAGATAAACCCAATCCAACAAAAGTTGTTCGCGTTCGAAGCACATCGAAACAAATGGTCGCTTGTTTTTTCGGGAAAACTGGTCATGTGGCAACTGTGCCTTTAGAGGAACGTAGAACGGTCAACTCTGAATGGTACACAACAATTTGTTTGACAGAGGTCTTCGGTCAAATACGGAAAACAAACAAACGCCGTCGGATCATTCTTCATCAAGACAATGCAAGCTGTCACACATCTCGTCTAACAACCGACTTTATGAACAGTCAAAAAATCGAATTGATGGGTCATCCGCCGTACAGTCCTGATTTGGCACCCAATGACTTCTTCTTGTTCCCGAATGTCAAGAATAAATTCCGTGGACAACGAGTTTCGTCGGCGGAAGACGCCGTTGATGCGTTCAAAAACCATATTATGGAGGTGTCTCAAGAAGATTGGAAAAACTGCTTTGACAAATGGTTCGAACGAATGCAAAAGTGTATTGGCCATAAAGGAGAATACTTCGAAAAACAATAAAGCAGTTTTCAATGTCAAATTCCTGTTTTTTCATTGTTAGGCTCAAAATATAAATAGTGACCCTCGTACAGAACTTAAAGACTGGTTTGTACTCCACTGATCGTTCTCCATCGTACACTTATGACGACCGGGTTTCCTCTTCGACCGTGGGCGGGAAGGAGAGGGAACCGAAGAAAAACTGTGCGGGTGGCTACTTAGAAACACATGACCTGACACCGCTAGAAGCAGCGTTGGCGGGAGAAAACTGCTTGTTACTTTCAGTTTCCGTGCCACGCTTAGCAGAGGCAGTCTTTATACACGAAGGATAAATTCCTTTTTAGGGAAATCCAATCAAATTTCGTTGTGAAAAGGGAAATCTTATGAAAAATAACAAAATTTCCGGTAAATTTGAAGTTGTCTAACTCCCATTTTTAATATAATTAAGCCTTGTTTCCATATTAAAAAAAAACACTAAGTTGCTGACCAAGGCAGTTTATTAAGATGTAGAAAAACTTAAGTGAAGACTCCCGTTGCTAAGTGTTTTTACATCTTAATAAACAGCCTTGGTCAGCAACTTAGTGTTTTCCCATTTTTATTTTACTTTCATGCCTGCATTGGTGTTTCATGTCTAATTTATCTAGTTAAAAGTAAAAGTAAAGTGCTCCCCTGTGCTTTGCGCCACGCCATGAAGGCGTATAGGGGGTGTGGCGTTAGGGCCCCACATTTTCTTGATCACGGCCGGAGATGGGGGTTATGTGATCAGCACCACGACCCTGGCCGCCTTTACCCTCCAAAGTTTCCTCCAGGTACCCACTTTATACGACGCTGGGTGGGCGCCGGAGCCGCTTGAACAGGTGGGAAAAAATCCCGGTTCATCCCCGTCGGGGATCGAATCCGGGTCTCTCGCATGGTAGTCACACGCCCTAACGACTGAGCTACCGTGGCATATAATTTATCTAGTTAGGGGGTATATATTAAATATATACAATAAGTGAGAATTATTGCGGTAAACGAGGTAAAATTTTCAGGATACGCCACTGTGATACACTCTATTCCACAGTATTTTCTTCGTCAAGGCTATGTAAGCTTATCTGGAGAGTCAGTCGGCAAAAAAAAGAAAAAAGGTCAAATTTTTCTGTTAATGCATGATATAGTTTTGGTAACCTGCTGTACCAGTGGAACAACATAGAGTAATTAAAAATTATAATGATATTACAATTAAAAAAACATTGCCAGTATGCGTCACATAGATGATTACATTAGAATGCACATGAAGCCTCGGGCAACTGATTTATTGAGGTACGTGAACATTATCTTCTCGTGAGATCGGTCCACGTCAGCACTACCTTATCATGCTAACGTATGAAAATATTTATCTATCCTTGTACATCCAACAAACTTGATAATGAATGAATGATTCAGAAAGTCTCAACAAGTAAGATATGTCACTGACTCCCAAAATTGGAGATGCCGTCCCTTGGGGAGTGTGCACTACGGGGTATGGGGGGGCTGTAGAAACAAGGCGTCAGTGCCCTGGTGGGTTTCTGTATGTGTGATGTTCGGTGTTTACGATTTCCATGGTAATAAAGAAAGAAAGGGAGAAAGGTTTGAATATGACACTTCCCTTTAGCTAATATTCGAGATAGTGGTATGGTGAAGTTTGATTGTGATTGATCTTTTTTACTTCGCATTTCTGCAACTTTTGGCTAATCGCGAAGATGAGAATGAGTGATGATATGATGAAAGTGATGAAGGGACACTCACAAACACCCAAGTCTAGGCCGGGATTCGAACCCGGGATCCCTGGGGTCGTAGGGCGCTGTGTCAACCACTCTGCACGAAAAGATCTTGGCGATCGCTCGACTATATCTCGTTTCGTCTCATCACACACACACACACACAGAGAGAGAGAGAGAGAGAGAGAGAGAGAGAGAGAGAGAGAGAGAGAGAGAGAGAGAAATACGGTAGCTCTCAACTAAAAAAACAATATATATTTAAAAAAATATATATTATAGCTACTTTTATTTGAAGATTGTTCTTAAAAGATTCTGAAAACATGCACAGGCTAGGTAAGCTCTACGATCCATTCCATCGTTTTGTACCCACTTTAAACAGTCCTCAATTCCTTATAAAGTTTTTCAAGATCAGATCAAGTGAGGTAACGAGTACTACAATGTACGTAGTATAATAGGTTATGGTTGGTTTTGATTGTTTTGGATAGCGAGATAATGTAGACAAGACATTTCTTGCGCTTAGACACTAAAAATGAGGCTCTTTGAGAGGCAGGATCTTCCGTCTCACAAACTATCTGAGGATGGTACAGTGGGATGCACAAATATTGCCCATGCTCAGCATATTGTCCATGGCTATATTCATTAGCTCTCTTACATTATTTAGCGTTTTGTTTCAATTCTTGAAATTCTCATTGGGTAAAACAAACATGAAGATGGGTAATTTGTTTGGTAATATTTATGCATCTCACTGTACGAGGGGCATAATCTGGATCAAAGGATTTAGGAGGTTACAGTACTACTTCCGTAACCCTTGTTCCTGCGCAACTGCATGCTACTACTATATTTTAAGTGACATAAGACAGAAAGGCCTTTGGGATAAGTTTGAGAACGACTGATATTCGGTCAAAATTCTACGTGTGTGTGTTTTCTAATAGCAAACGCTTTGAATGGACTTTTTGTTGTTGTTTGTAAGGACTTCTTTTCTCCTGCCACATTGAAACAAACATTTAAACTACCATTTGTTTTCCTTCCTGGTTCCCACTTGACAGTTTTCATTCCCACATTCGAATTAACCCTTTCTCATAATTATGCAATAGCATTTACACAATTACGTACTTACAATCATACTATAAGCATATGGTCACACTCAAGAAAGAAAATCTGGTCTATCTGTTTGGACGTGGGAGGGTCTGGAAAGTAACAGTTAGGCATCAAATAATGAAAACGATACTTTCGATCAGATGTTTTATTGCTAGAATTATTCATATTATTTCTCCTTGAAAAGTGTCATTTGCTGAAATATAATAACGTGTGTTGTTTCATTATTCTACTACAGGGTGACTGCCATTCCGAGGCCACAAAACGAAAATTATGAACCTTTATTTAAATGGCATTCAACAGTTTCCTTGCCTTGTATGCTAAAGGAACAATGCACTCAGAAAGGAAATTGGACAGCGTATGCCTATTTCAAAAGTGGCAAATATAATATTTATAGCTCATTTAACCTTCATTAATCCCATCCATATTTCAATTACACTTTACGTGCCAAGGTTAGTCACGGGATTAACGGATGACTTCCCGATTTCTGATGTTGAATTATTAGAAGATATTAATGAATGAAATTGATACGGAGGCCGTGTTTGAAGTAGCGGGAGGTATTCTCAGCTAGCAAAATTTTCGCAACTATCCTAAAATATGAATAGTGCAATGTACGAGGGTTGTTTTATGAGTAAGGTAAATGACACACAGATGGCAGCACTACGAACAAAGAGATTACATTTACTCCATCCCTCAGATAAGCTTGTGCCAAATTTTCAGTGCTGTGTGCTGCATACTCATTGGCTATTCAAATATACAAAGGACCCCCCCCCCCAAAAAAAAGGGGGTGGTATGTGACTATTTTTTTTTAAGGGAGAAAACAGCTGTCTGGATAGAAACTAAACTTCGTGCTTTATGGGTCTGCTCACGTTACAACAGATGTGCCATCTGAGTGTTTTGAACTCTCAAATTTCAGGAAAGTGTCAAGTGGTACAGTTATCTTGCAGATCTCGAAAAAATGGGTTTCGTAACAAAAAGTACACATTCATTACAGTAGAACATCGTTGGACAAAGTGTGTCGAACTGAAAGGAGCCAAACTGAAATCGTTGAAAAATATTTTCCACTCCCAGATATTATCTGGATTTATTGATTGATTGAGTTGGTGTTTTAAGTCCACTTTATGCACAGTAAGGCTAATCGGGACTGGACCTACAGTTTAAAGTGGGATCCGACCCGCTATGTGCCTCCACCGGGTATCTAACCCGGGACCCCTTGATACAAGGCGAGAACGCTACCACTGCGCTATAGGGTAAACCCATTTTTTTCTGGCGTAATTAGTAGAATATTTCTAAAATAATATTTCAAGTCCGGCCTTATCCGCTGAAAAATCCAGCCAAATTTACTAATTAGTGGTTTATGTAAGTTGTTATACCAAAATTAGAATTATATTCCATAACACATCCAAATTACACCTTTCCAGTCTCATTTTACGCAGGTAACACAAGGGATTGTGTTGTCCATCGCGAGGATTAAACTTCATAACTTCGTCTGGGATAGTGCAGAGTTGACTAAATTTAACCTTTTGGCGTCAAAGGCCATTTTCACATATAAGCCTCTCGGTACCAAGCCGATTTTGAGCAAAATGCAGAGTTTCAATTAAATGAGTGTAGATCGGAGACTAATTGCCCTAGAGAGATGAGTGATATACCGTTGTACGCGGAAAGAACCAGAGATTCAGACTATATGAAATTTATGCAAATTTGGCGTATATGTGGCGGGGGGGAGGGGGCTAACTCTCAAAATTCCAAAATTTCGGGAAAAAATTGGTTCCCCCACCCTCCCCCCAAGAAAAAAAGTACATGACAGTGTCGACATGCACATGGAAATGATCGCTGACATGTAAGGAACACAAAAATATTTGCATTATTATCATATGACCAATGACTTGAGTTGTGCCCCCAAAAGGAATGGTCGGCACGCCACTGATTCAAGCTTCAAAATGCAGCGGTACCTTGAAATGACTTTAGCTCAGAGACTATTTGCCCTGGAGATATGAAAGATATACCGTTGTACGCAGAATGAATCACAGATTCTGACGATATATAATTTATGCACATTCGGCGTACATATGGAGGGGGAAAGGGGGGAAATCCCCTCAAAAATACTTTTCTTAAAAAAAATGGTGTTTCCCACCGCCCCCTCGAAAAAAGGTCAAAATGCACAAAATGCAAAATTTATGCAAATTTGGCGTATATATGGAGGGGGAAGGGAGAAAACCCCAAAAATTATTTTAAAAAATTGTCACTTCACCCAAAAAATGTCCTCGCACTTGAGCACAAAACGACACCTACACACAACATTCACGGACGAAAAGCTAGAACGCAGTGAAAAATGGGCGGCGATTCTTGCAGCTGCTGGAAATTCTATTTTTAGACAATGCAAGGTAACTCCTGTCGCAACTTGTGGACACTTGTGCTTAAAAAACAAAGGTTTCCTTCAGCGTGCTTCGAAATTCCATTCTCACAACGCAGATTCAACAACCAGTCTTCCCCCTCCCCCACCCTGCACCCCCTGCATGCACCCTCACGGAAAACTTTCATTTTGACATCGGATACTGATAAACAAGTTTCCTTCGAATGCAGTTAACAGACGGGAGTGAAAAGCATTGCTTTAGAACAACAAAGCCCGTCTTCCTTTATCGGCAAAAATTTGACGTTGAAAAGAGCCGCAAAAGAGAAGTACCCTTTCCCGCCTTTTCCCCTCCATTTTCATGAAAAAAAATATGCAAAAATCCATTTCTGTTAAATACATGTGTTAGGAACAATATAAAAAATAAAATCGAAATTCTAGCCAAAAATAGAAAAGTTATAACGTAAAAACTACGACCTTGACACAGCGTCTCGATCGAGACGCTTGGGACAGTGAGGGTTACATTTGGGTATCTGGTTCGAGACGCTTGGGCGGCAAAAGGTTAAACACGAAAAATTTAATCTGTTTTTAACATAACCTAAGAAAACAGAATAAACTCTTTCTTGAAGAAAATTTAAATTTCCAAAAGAAAGAGAGAGAGAAAAAAAAGACAACAAGAGAGATTAATCTTCCACATCGAAGGTTCCGGTTTCGTAAGATCGCATTTTTCTAATCAATACAACAAGTTGCCAACATGTAATGACGAAAACAGCTGACAGCTCCTAACCCGCCGAGATGAGAAAGGCAATTTCTGCATTGACACATTGACCCATCCACTTACGTCTTGTTCCACTGGAGTAAAGTAAGTCAAGATCGATTCCTTACTGCATTAGCTTGATTAGATAAGGCAATGGGGGGGGGGAGGGGAGAATGTAGACATATAGGACTGCAGGTACAATGTTCTTTTCCTGTAACATTGTAAACATGCAAGTTTACAATAACATGTGCACAATTCTTTATTAGGCTATAATGTTAATTAGACATGTAGATTGTCTAGTTCTTTTTGCCGATTGGGGATCGGACCTACAACAGACCTGCGATTCTTTACTACTACTCCGGTGCGCTAATGGTGGAAAGATCGCCGTTCAGTAGTTGATTATTTGATTGATTGAATTTTTGTTTTAAGTTCACTATATGCGCAGATAGGCTAATCGAGACTGAACCTGAAGTTCAAAGTGGGATCCGAACCATTGTGTAATGTGCCTCCACTGGGTATCGAATCCGAGATCTATTGATTACCAGTTGGTTACTTGGCCTGCACTGGCCATCAACTCAGGAACTGTTGCTTTCAAGAAGTTTATCGAAGTTTCGTAGAAATTTCTGCGAAAAGTGCACGTTCTACGAGGACCCGGACACGAGTCTCTGGCATCTGGTTTCGCCAGATTTTTCGCTCTTGCTGTTTTACCAGCTTGGAATTATCTCTGTCAGCGCTGCTGCAACGGGATACTTTGCCTTTGAAACATCTTGGTCGAGCCTGAAATTTTCGCTAAAATTTCTATGTACCTAGGTAGTACATCTCGTGTGTGTGCCAAACAGTAAGGTTATCGAAGTCTGTTTTAAGGCCACTTCATACACTGATGGGCGAATAGGGGATGGAACTACATTTTAACTGATATTTCAACCAGTGAGATGCGCCACCAACGGGAATCGAAGCAGTTCGAGTATTTTACGTAGCTTTTCTGCAATCGCATCGGCGATCGTAAATGATGATTAGATGAAGTTTGTGAAGGAACGGATGCCAAGGCTAGCCCATTGCCCGATAGGGAATTGCACCCAGAAACCTCAGAGTCGAGCACTATACTGATGCTGGGCCTTGATTACAAACAAGGAGATAAACAAACAACCCTAAAGGACCCAACTTCTAAGTTTCATCCTTACATGAGGAAATAAAAACAAGCAACTGTCAGTTCGAATGAGCTACAGCATTGTTCTAATATAATGTCTTGAACACTGCAGCAGTGGGATAAAATTATTCCAAAGTAAAATCTGATACTTTGTGATTTAAACCAGATTAAAATACGATTAATGAAAAATACATGGAATCCAAGAAAGCTGAATGGTTAACACTACAGGTAGAACTGGGCGATAAAAGAATTCAAACGAGAATACGTAAGCATCCTGATGAAGCATATCTAAAATTAAACACGCCTTGTTAGGCAAACATCCGATAAGCCAAAATCACAGGGAAAAAAGGGGGAGAACTCAGGATAGATCAAAAATGAAAGCCTTGCGCCCTGGTAATGCTGTGCTCATTGTACTGTCAATTGTGGGAGGGGAAGTAAACCAGAATGTTAGTTAAATTTCTTAAAAAATCCGGCTAAATTAAAAGTGCTTTACCATGCGATTATGTTTAAGTCAATTTTATGCTCATATAGGCTAATAGGGACTGAACCTGCTGTTTGAAATTGGATTCGAACCACTGTGCAATGTGTTTCCATGGGGATCAAACCACAGAGACCACTTCATTACAAGACGACGCCGTTATCACTATGCCATCAAAGAGGCTCGCTTTTCTATGAGATCTTTATGATTATTTATAAATAAGTTAAATTTCTTGTTTAATATGCAAACATAAAGTTTATACTTGTTTGTTAATCAGTGTTTTTGAACGCTTTATTAAGTATTATTTCGCGACTCGAAACGAGATTTTCTTTCGTCTGAAGTTTTTTTTTTTTTTTTCCCCGATCTTTCTTCTTTCCACTTATGTCTTTTTACCAATCGCTTCGAACAGCACATCTTCTGTAACAAGACTTTAAAAATTCTCCACAAAAGCAATGTCGAGCGGCTCTACCAAGCAGACGGATTAGCCTGCGAGTCTCGACACTCCGTGCCTGGAGAAGATATTTACACCGACAGAAAATGCCGTCACTTTTGCTGCATGTGGTGCACGTAACATTCGCATCTGCAGATATTTTTCTCGATCACCGTAAAGCACGCACACACTGGTTCACTTCGAGGAGCGAAGCAGATGTGCTTCGGACGCAGCTGAACTACATCAACGCATGCGTCATCAAATATGCATTCGTGCGTGCGTGAATTCCATATGAGAATACTGTTTTTCATAAATAATGCCGTTGTATTCCAGATCGTGCTATGTGGAGATTCGATGTGGGATACGCAATAATACATTATCACTATGTAAGAAATTTAGGTGAAAAATTGTGATACAACCAGGACTCGAACTCTGGACACTTCTATGTGTGCGCACCTTGTCGTAGAATATCACGCCGTTACTTGTACTGGATGCACCTAAAGCACATATATACATTATTCATTAGCTATAATATACTTCACATTATAATGTTTTGTACAATGGGGTGCGTAAGTATTACCAAGCTAATTGTCCATCACAATTTGTCTTTTAGTTTTACGCAATGAGAGCTTAGAATTTAAAAAAGAAACGCCAAAGGAGCTCCTGGCAACCTTTACATCAGCAAACGCAGAAGTCCATTCCTTAAAACACGTAGGATACAATAGAAAAATTAAAGTAGTCATGGACAATTTGCCAGGCAATACTTGTGCATCCCTATGTGCATTTCTGTCGAAGTGGTACATAAACGAGTTTACAATCAAATGTAATAAATTATGTGAAATGTTCGAATATCCGAATATGTGCATTAACCGGACGTTTTATTGTTATCAGTTTTACGGACTATCCAAATATTCTTTTATTCGTCATGTTCGTATTTCACTTCACGGATTTTGTACAATTCCTTTATGAAATCTGTACTATCCGGATATTGTGGCCATCTCCTGTCCACATCACTATCGTGACTATCAGATTATATCATTACTAGTTGAATTGTAAAAATCTCGAATAAATTCGATATTCATACGAATATATATAATTTATTCATGTTATAAAGCATTCAAGTGACAAACTTTATGTTACTGATATCTCTGATTAGCACAAAAATAACATGGGCATGTGAGTTAACACGAAGTCTATCTCGCCGAAAATAGATGAGTTCCGATACATTGTCTTCAAAAACGATTATGATGTAGTGATTCAGTGGACATAACGTGGGGTTTAATTTTATTTGGGGGGGGGGCGGGAGCGAATTGGAAAGTTTTCCATCTCATAATCGTTCCTCAAGTCCCAGGTGACTAACAACTTGTAAGTTGTAAATTCTAATAAACCTTAAAAGTTTGGGAAGCAACTGCCCCCATTTCTTCCGCCAAGTTACGCATGTAGTGATTGTCACAGATCACGCTTTCCACGTTGATGGTTACACAGTACTACGAAAGGCTAGAAACCTTGAACGGGCCGGTGTCACTGTTGTATTGGCGCTCAGATACTTGACTGTGAAACTGTTGCTCTCGGCGACTATACAGACATACACTGAAAGTACAAAACAAAAAAACTTGGCATAAATGCAACATACAGACCCAAATGTCGCCTACACTAGGTTGTCAGTTCTTGAAAAATCGCATTGCATACGCATTCCCTACTGTGGATACCCTAATTGTAGCTTGATACGAACTACGATTATTTATCGCCCAACAAATCAGAAACAAGTTTTCTGAAATCAATAGTAGAGACACTTTCGACACGACGCGAGCCATTAAAAAAACCCAGCAGAATTACAGGTATTTCTATCATACATCAGTAGACGTCATTGTTGTGACTGACGTAAGTGTGACGTAACGATTAGTACTTCGGATCATTAGAGTGCCACACACGTAAATTTGCCGTTGCGTAGAAACGAATTTTCGTTTCGTCTCCCTCTCTCTTAGCATCATGTGTTCTACCCTGCTCGAAAACCTTCGCTATTGTTGCCACATTGTCATTCCATTCCTGGACACACTCGCGCAAACATCATTGAAAACAATTGAATAGCTCTCCAGCTCGCGGTTCCCACCGTTCGGTAGGGACGCTAATGTGGCAATATAGCACGGCGTAGTGCTTGCTTCTTTTATGCAGTGCATGTTCATTGGCTAGCTAGTAACTAGTGTTGCCAACTGTAATAATGAAGCACTATTTCTGTCACGGAAGGGGAAAAGGCAGGTAAAGTGGCGGTGAGTTTTGTTGGATTGGAAGCACCATATTTTTATTTTATACTAAGTATTTGACCGGTTTGACGTTGTGTGCGTGTATTGCGTGTGTTTATGTAAAAGTGTGTGTTTGCTAATGAACGTTAAATTCCATAATGCCTCCAGTTCTGTCGAAGTTGAAATCAAAAACCTTGCATAGCCAAGCTCGGGAAATTCTAAGCAACGTGCACGAGTTCATGAAGGAGGAAGCCAGTCATGGTGTTAGCATCCCAATAAAGCATTTTGGCAAGAGAGCAGCGAACAGCAGCAACAAATTGTTCATATTTCATAATTTTGGAATTATTCAAAATAAATAAATTATGTGGTTCCAACATCATTTCAACTCTGGCTCCGGCACGTGTTCTTGTAGAAATTGCATAGAGGAGGCTGTCATTTTTGCTGCTTAATGCGATACATATTGTTTTCTGTGTTAAAATTGCCATGCTTTGATGGGTGACCAAGTTCATAGCAGGGCCGGCGGAAGGGGAGGGCGAACCGTCCCATCGCCCAGAGCGGCAAAATTTGAAGAGAAGAAAAAAATAAGCCTATTGAAAACTGTGATCGAGCGAGATATTCTTTTGCGCTGAATAGTATTGAAATAGCATAAGAAGTCTCATTATTTATTTTATATTTTGATGTTTTAGTTAGGAATATATTGATTTTCAATTTTCCGTTGCTGGGTAATGACCGGGGGGAGGGGGGGTCGAAATAGAGCGGCATCTGCCGCCACCTCCCAGGGAGGCAAAATTACTAGCGCCGGCCCTGGTTCATAACAAAAGAAAAAGCCGCGCAGCTTATCGTCTAGTGGCAGTATATGTACTTGTTATTGTTGTGGAAGCCGGCATCCTTTGTAAATGTACAACAAAGGCAACCGACTGTCGCCGATCTCAGAGAGGAAATAATAATACTGCTTCAGGAGGAGTGTTATGGTGCAATTGTAGCGGTTTAACACGTTGGCATGTTATTATCTGCCGTTGCAGTTCCATAACAGTGTATACGGGTTTTGGGAGTGAAAAGTTAGAACGCCACCAGTGCATTAATGCAATGAAAAATAATATATATATTTTTTTATTTTGTTTGAAATCACTCAAATAAGGAATCGTATGAAGAAGTCTTCTTTGCAGCATTTTTGGTAATTTTACTTATGTGTTAGTTCATATTTTGCGAATTTTTAGTCCATATGTATGTAGCTACATACATAGTCACTTGTTAGTACATATTAATCCTAGTCCTGGTATAATGCATGACGTTTAAAACTCAACGTTAGATAGACCTGAATTCTCTAATTTTATTGTTGTACGTAACAGCTGTGCATCGGCGCACCGCAGCGATTTTTCTATCTGCTCCATTAGCAACACTGCTTCTTTAGTTCTGTCGCGCATTGCACGGCAGAATTATCTGCGCTGGACTCTACACTGAGACTTGAGGAAACCCAATAGACAGTTTGAGAGTTCCGAAGCGGAAGCTTAACAATTGGGACAATATTAAGTACAGGGTGATTACAAAGTCACTACACACGCTAGTGAAAAGTTGATGACATGATGCGCTGAACTCCTTGGAGGAGTGGTTAGCAGAGCGCGTTACGACGCCAGGGGTCCCTGGTTCGAACCGTTCTGGGCATGGGTGTTCTTTGTAAGAGTCCTTTCAACAATTTCATAATATAGTCACTCATTCTTATCTTCGCGATTAGCCAAAAGCGGCAGTAAAGCGAAGTAAAGTAAGCAAAATCGAAATCAAATAACGTTACGCAATACTTTCATTTGTATGTGATGGTAACTGTAGAAGAAGGAACGGTCGTTGTTTATGCGCATCTGGGTGGAATGGACAGGGGCGGGCAGACTTCACCCTCGCCACTGTTTTTGGCTCCCATTTGCCCGATCTGACTCCCATGTACTTTTTAGTCTGGAGGCTTATCAAGTCTAAGGTGTATACAGGGTGAAGATCCACAGCATCGCACAATTGAAACAACGGATTACGGCCGCAGGTGCTGAGATTTCACCGGCCATGTCGGAGAGTGTGTTTCGGGGCGTGATGGCTCCCTGACAGCTGTGCCTAAACCTGCGGGGTGAATACGTTGAGTTACATTGTCCTACAATGTTTCAATACATATTGACAGGGGTAGACAAAACTAAAACTAATTCAGGCGCCACAGCCTTTTTCTCAGAAACCAGATTTAAAAAAAAAACTGGCTAAGAAAGCAATGAATCAACTAAGATAAACAAACACATTTTGAAATGTAACCGTAAAACATTTCATTTATCAATGATAATTAAAAGTAGTTAATTCTTGCGCCGGAGTAGCTATCCTAAACAACTCTACCGGTAACAGCATAAATCTCGTACCTACCAATATTCTAATACATGGCCGAATCTACCATATCGCTAAGGTAAAAAAGGTAAAGAGCTCCCCTGTGCACCACGCCATGATGGCGTATAGGGGGTGTGGGGGTAACGCCCCACACTTTCTTGATCCGGTCGTGAGTGGAGGTGATGTGATCAGCATCACGCTCCTGACCGCCTTTACCCCCAGGGTTTTCCCCAGGTACCCTTGTCATTCGACGCTGGGTGGGCGCCGGGACCGCTTCCAACGTTAGAAAAGTTCCCGGATTTGAACCGGCCGGGGATCGACCATGAGCATGGTAGTCAGACGCGTTACCGACTGAGCCACAGCGGCCACATCGCTGCAGATTTTAATATTAGGCTACCAACAGTGCAAAATTTATAGTGACATGTTTATTATGCTGATTTAATGGTACACGTGACATAGGAAACACACAAATATTTAAAAAAAAACACTGTTCTTGTTATAAAAAAAAAGGTAATGGAAATTTCCATAAGTGAACTTGAATTATTGGAAAAAAAAACATTTTTTTAGAACTGGATTAGAAAATTCAGGCGCCATGTATTTTTCTACTCCTGCATATTGCATATGTAATAAAACCTGCTTATGTAGAAATGTATTGTAACATCAGCCTGTATTTAGATAATATTAAGGATAAAGCAAACTTGATGGTATTACGAATTATAACTATTGTCGATATGTACGTCCCAATACGAACTCCATGATCAACTAAGGGGAAAAATACCATGTTAGGTCCCAGGGATAGACTGGTATGATATTCAGTCCCTGTGTCGTCCTAGAATAACTTTTTTTCCTCCTCTCTCTTTGCTTCACAATGTTCCCTTCTTGTTCATTTTATTTGCTTAAAGCTGCGTTTTAATTTGAATGGACGTTCTTTGCTTGTGAGCTGAAGAGCGCCCGGAGCCTTGGCGGGGCACAATCCGAGAATCCCTGTCTTAGAATTCAATTCGAGCGCAACGGGTTCTCCCGTCTCCTGGCAAATGTCAAAAGTCAACTGCTGGATGGGAATAGTTTCATAGAGAGAGACTGGCAGACTCTCTCCGCATGTAATTTTATAATATCATTCCTTGTGATCACCTTTGTTTGTTCGTTGGACTATGGGGACATTAAGTATACGCTTGCTTCTCTTTTCTCTCTGTACTCAGCCGAAACCAAATTCTTCTTGGAACGCTGAAAATAAAATGGTCGCATTACTAATGTAATAAGATGCAATACGCCTCCTCTAATTGAACTTTCATTACAAACTGACGTCATTTCACTTAAATTCCATTGCATGATGTACGTTTCCTACTGCATACGAAATAGTAATTTAAATATATAATGGTTGCCAATGTAAGGATTGTACCGGGATGGACTAGTTTTGTGAAAAAGGAAAGATTTTCCGGTGTCGAAGGAAAATATCGATCTCTTATCGATTCTTGAAATAACACATTGCAATAATGAAAAAAAGCCCTTATTAAACAATCTTAAAACATGGTTTTAGCATATTAAACAGCATGTACTCTCGGGAGTTACAGATTATAATATTCTAGATTCCTTTTCCCCCCTCTTCACTGCTGAGAACACGCAGTTAAGTGTGCCGATAGATCCAAACAATACAAATCGAGTGTATAACCGTGACCTTGATGCTGTATAACTGGTGTACACGCAATGGTCTTGTAATGTACACCAGTAAGTGCTGCATTACAGTAATTGGGTTCTAGCGATGCTTGATTTATTGATTTGGTTTGTTTTACTTTCCGCTAATCGCGAAGATAAGCATGAAATTGATGAGAGGGCAATTACAAACACATATGGACAGGACACGACAAAATAGGCACACAGGATAATACTGGCTGTGGGTCGGCGCCAGTCTCGCTGACCTTGAAGACTGAAGTTATCGGGGTATACTACGTGATACTACGTGGAAGAGAGGGTGGCATTTGAGTGTCACACCTTACACCCGTACCGCTGTTTTAAATAAAATCCAAACAATCAATTAAATATTAATGATGTGAGGGTCCCGCACTACACAACTGTAAAAAAAATGCGCATGTGAGATCTCAGCAGAAATTTGATTGGCAACTCCACATAGCTTCGCAAAGTTCAAAAGCCTATATGGCATACTTAGATCACTCTACAAATCATCACATTTACTCAACTGAAGTTAAATTAGTTCTGCAGCTCTTTGACGTGTGTTTATGGGGTTCAATAAACAACAACAAAAAAAAGTTATGAAAACGTACACAGAGTAACGAATTGTTGCATACGTATTGCTCTTAATTTAAAAAAAAAAAGGAATCTCCTGTTGCTCAATTAAGTAGACAGACTATGTTTGAATTATCCACATAGTAAAGCAATTTTCATTTACCTTACATTCTTATGTAATAAAGAATAGAAGGGGACGAGATTGTCGATATCATCCCTGTAAACTGTTCATTCTAGAAGTAGTAATAGAGAATGTGACGTCACAGTTTAACAAAAAAAGCGATCGTTGGCTGAATAGTCACTTGATTTCTCGTTAAGGGCGTATTCAAATTCTCCAGCTTGTGTGCTGTATCATCATCCATCCTACTCGGCACAAATTATTTACAGTGTGACGCGTGCCTTTAAATAATCCACTTGAGGCTGAAGAGGACTTTCGCTTCGGGTTGGCGTGACTGTATCTTGCTACAGAGCACGCTACAAGAACGCGGCTGGAAAAGATGGAAAAACTAGGTAAAGGTCCACCCCCCGCGTTTTACATAATAAGCGAACGTGGGACAATTCTTTAAGGCACAAACACGTAACATGTCGGTCCTTTCAGATCGTACAAAATTTCGGTTTATATTGCAAGAACTGTCTTCCGAACGCACACATAAAATTGGAATAAACCAAAGGACTACGGAATATTGATGAACAAATAAGAGCCAGCTGAGTGCTTAGTGCAACGGGTGAATAAGTTAGATGTCTTAGCTGCGAATCCTGATGGTGAAGTGTGGATGTTCCTTTCTGCTTAATCTATCACTTCGTCCTCGTCGTTGCGATTAACCGAAAGACGTTTATTGATTGATTGATCGATTTAGTTTATTTTACTTCGCTTTTGTGCCACTGTTGGCTAATTGCGAAGATGGGGATGAGTGATGATATGATGAAATTGATGAATGAACACTCACAAATACTTATGCCGGAATTCGAACCCGGGACCTCTGTAACCGAAAGAGGTAGAATAATGAGCTGAAACAAAAATTAACAAAACAAAAGTTGAAACTCGTGCAACTCTTACCACAGAGTTGTGGCACAGCCACCTCTAGAACAAGGCCGCAACACCGCTCCCGCTCGTGGAAGGAGGCTGGTTAGCCCAACGAGCTATATAAACACTAGAGAGGCAACGAGGCAGCCCATCTTTGAAACAATTTGAGCGGGTCAGGCAGGCTGAACAGCTGACGGTGGCGCAGACGTTAACAAGTCGTAACCCATGCATTACATCTAACTTGAAACTTAACAAGGAATACTTACACATTATAAAAGATTTCTACTATCGTAGAGATGAGTTGTTTACCTTTTCTAGCGAAAGGTTAGAGCTGTATAAATTGCTAATACAAAATTTGCACGCATATTGCCTCGTAGAACTTTCCTCTTTTGCACAGAGGACGCAAAATAGCTTTGAGAATAAAATACTTATTTCCTTTGTGCTTATTCCACAGGGCTCCGATAAATATGTAACTGCAGTATCTTATCATAGCCGGCCCTAGGGAGGGGCACCTCGGGCCCCGCGCTAAATAAAATAACTGTTTATATCCAGTTTTTACGAGTTTATAGGACGCTGGTGCTTCCAATTAAGAAACTAATCTAATTTTTCTTGACTTCACGGATTATTTTCACAGACTTAAATATATCCAAAATCACTGAAATCATATTCCATACAAAGAAGTACATAAGATTCGTGTTCAAATATATTAATAAAAAGTTGTTAATGTGTACTATTCGTTTAATTATAGAATGAAACCATGAAGTGAGATTATTATTTTACATGAAAGAGCCTTTCACAACAGCGTCAAAATTAAATGTAAAGTAAACAAAAGAGAATTATGATAAAGTGTTATTGGTTATGATTACCACATTGTATGTAGACAATGTAACCTGCAAGAAAAGGAATGTGAAATGCTGTTTTGAACGACACCTGGTTTTTTAACAATGCCAACTTCCGTGGCGGCCCTGAGATTTGGGAGGTTCCAAACTAGAGTGCAGAAGGTTTAACCTGGCACAGTTGGCGCCAAACCATAGATTTCCTTCTGCTAGCAGACTTTCCCGGGCGTCACGTGAGTGTTTTCAACCATTGGCAGAAGCCTTCGAGACAGCACGTGCTTTGTCCTCTGCCTACCAGGGGTCGCCGCTTCCTTTGCGTGTCCTTTGTTGCCACGTTGTCAAGGACGTGAATGTTGGTGGTGGAGACATCTGTGCTTGCACCCCCAAATTACCGCTCGCAGCCCGGCCTGTCGCTACGTTTGTTCGATTGCGCCGAAATCAGTGGCAACAACGTCCTGCAGACGATAGAGAAGGTTTTGGCGGGAGCCGTGCCAGGTTAAAGCCTTTTGCACTGTAGTGTTGCCCACGGGACGAGACATGTCCCGTCTCGTCTCGAAAATGAGACGAGACACTAGACGGGACGGGCTTTTAAAAATTCGAGACGAGACAGACCATCTGTTCCGTCTCGTTTTCGAGACGAGACACGAGACGGCTCATGAAAAGTCTCGTCCCGTCTCGGAAGTCTCGAAAAAATACAAAAAAATAATTAATCAGTTGCAAATAATTATTTACTCGGAATAAAGTATTTTTGTTTGAAATCCAAATCAGCGTGTATTACATCGAAAAAAAACGCGCCTCATCGATGACGTAACGTCGTCGCCTTGTAACCAAGGGGTCCCGAGTTCGATACCTGGTGAAGGCACATGGCATAGTAGTTCGGATTCCACTTTAAACTGTAGGTCCAGTCCCGATTAGCTTTTCTGTGCATAAAGTGGACTTAAAACAACAATTCAACAACAATACATCCAAAAAAGGCTATCCTACTTATTTTTAACACTCTTTCGAAATCCAGCATTACTTCCATTTTTCAATGTATTCAAGCTTAATATTTTTTTTATTTTAATAGTACTCCAGGTTCAAGTACATTACTAAAATACCGATTCAGATATCTATTTGAAAAAATATTGTGATAAGAGAACTGTTTTTGATAATTTCTTTGAGTGAGAAATTTATGAAAATATTGTAAACCTTACGAAGAAAATTGCGGGCTTTGTTTGTTTTTCCATATTAATGAAATTATTTGCTTATCCTTAAAACATCTGGCAGGGCCGCCGTTAGGAAGCGCGAGGCCCTGTGCAAACTATACCCGCGAGGCTCTTATATTTTGAAAAATTATAATGCATACACCTTCAATTCCTCGTAAAATTATACACTAATACCAACATGGTTATTACTATTGCATAATTTTTACCCCACCTTCAACACAAGGATTTCCCTTGAGCCACCAATGCAATTTGGCAGCGTGTTGAGGACATCAAGACAAATAACTTTCTTTAATAACTTTTTGCTACTTTAGGACCTGTTTCGAACATCCATCAGCCTTCGAAAAACATATTTTATCCTGTATGTATGTAGCCATGCTCTACAGATTCATCGTTACAAACATACATAAGAGCCGCGGTATAATAGTCGGTAGGGCATCTGACTGCCACGCGGGAGGTCCGGTTTAGATTCCCAGGGTGGGTGTTCTAGGGCTGGTACGAGAGAATGGTATTCCCCAGTCAAGTCCCTTTGCTTATGCAAAGAATCCCTCCCGCTATTCCCAAGACTGGAACATTATTCCCCACCTAACACATTCCACTACAAACGCTCTTCTTTACACATGTGTTGTGAAAGAATAAATATTTGTTATGGTATAGTTGAGGGAAATTCTTTTTAAAAGAGCACAATGTAGCTTACTTCTCTCATAAAATGTGTCCCTCACCTTTCGTGTAGCAGTCCAATGCCAAGGGTGGCCGTTCCTTCCTACCCAAAGCCAATAGCGTTCACCCACATAATGCATAATTCTCATAAAGCATTTAATGAATAACTGAAATCACTTTTATTAGCTTTACACTTAATTGATCTACCTTCCCCCGAAATCCTTCATTCTCTTCACCTACCGGTCTAAATATGGTGCATCGGGTAGTCAAAGTGTCTTAAAACCAGCTAAAGTTAATGAATTACTAAGGATATATATATTCTAATTTCCCCCACCTCATTGCACATATTGCAACATGATGTAAACGTGAAAACCTTTTTTTTTACACATTACAATATTATATATATATTCAAGAAAAATGTATTCATGTTGAATTTTATATTATTTTGAGAAAAAATATCTCCTCCAAATATTTGATGATGCGGTTCGCGCCATTATCAGCCCCTCTCTGTGTGTGCCCTGGTCAATCCCATAATCGAAGTCAAATTTTGACGCTACATAAGTTTCTGTCAATCTGTGAAAAATTTCCAACGTGAAGAATTTCAGTTAACTGCTCCTGAAGCATTGGGACATTATAAAAATTAGGACATACATTTGCTTCCCTAAGAGCAAAACATTAGCAACCATAGGGCAAGGTTCTTCGACCTCTACTTCCCCCGAAGCGGGCGTATATCAAGTCAACTTTTTACTACAGGGGGGTGGAGATACCAGAGGGATAATTCACCCTCATCCGCTCTTCAAATACCACCCCGGAGTTAACCTTTTTGGGTTGACTGGCATAGTGGTAAAATCCGCGAAATCTGCCCAGCCCCTTCTCTGGGTTTCAAGGAAGTAGAAATAAAAGGATCTCTAAATCTTTATTTATATTTAGCTACGGATCCGTTTCACACAAAAGACAACATGCCGACCGGGACAAGTTTCCCTGTCACGGTCTATCCTCTTCTTGACGTCTGTTCTCAATTTGCCTACATCGTAAATTCCCCATCCTTAAATTTCGGGCCTGGGAGCTCGGTTTCAACGCAAAGAATCACAACGATGCACTCTATCGAACAATAGAGTTTATGACAGGGAATCGGTAGAAGGTTGGGATCACAAACAAGAAACTCCACTTGTTAGTGGTGCTGAAACTTTCTTTTCAGAGCAAATTTTCTTTTCTTCCTTCCATTAATCCTTGCGCAAAACGATGTGGAGGTAGTCACTACCATTGTTTACTGTAGGTCTTCGTCCAGCCATGCTGGAGACAATCGTCATAAAATTCTTGCTCGTACAAACAGTTCTTTCATTGCGACCCCTCTTCTCAAAATCAACACACCCTCGCTCCCCTCAAGTATACTGATTGCAAACTCCAAACGTTTCGCACTAACAAGCTAGAAATTGAACTCTTTGATTGGTTGATTTAATTGGTGTTTAAGTTCACTTTATGCACAGTAACGCTAATCGATACTGGACCTACAGTTTAAAGTGGGATCCGAACCACTAGGTACCTCCATCGGGTATTGAACCCATGACTCCTTGATTAAAAGGCGACGACACTACCACCATCCCATCGGGGAGGACCTAGTAATAGACAAATAGTTAAAGCCGAATCACACGGAACTGGATATACAGTTAGTTGGCGCTGAACTGACTACCTGCCCGGATGTGATGTCTGCCTGGCTGACTGTTTGACTGGGTTGGAAAAATAGTACATGTTCTACGTAATTGCTACTGGCTTTCCTGGACTGGATTCTGTGGAACAGCCAATCAGAGCAAAGTTAGGGCATGTGAAGATAATCTGTGAGTTTGCAAAGGGGAGTTTTTTGTCTCTGGTTTTCGAGTGTTGCCTGTTTTTGTTAGTTTCTGTTTCTCGATTAAAAAAAAAAAAGTAAAGAGATGACGTGCAGTACATTTGTGTTCAATTCATTACTCCATCTGTCCCATAATTATAGTCTGGTATGCCAAAATGGTAGTACAGGAATGACAGACGAAGAGGCAGATGGAAAGCACAATTTGTACTGATCCTTGAGTAGTAAAGTTGTATTATGACTCATTCCCTTGTTTCATGTTCTTCTTCTGTATACACCAATATCACAGTTTGAATATCGGGCAATTATTATGAGACAACAAACAAAGGTGTACCGGACAATAATTATGGGACAGAGGGAGTAATATTTAGGTGTTTATGCAAAGCGATGAGATGTGTACGTGACATTTTTTTTTCTGAATGAGTCCTGCGAATCTCATGTTCATCAAAAAGCTTGTTCTGTACGCATTGATTACCATATTTATTTCGAGCCAATTTCTAGTCCATAATTTTCTCTTTTAATTTTTAATAAAAGCACAAAGCAGTATTCTTCAAATTGCTCGTCCGCCATTATGAATTATGGGAACAAAAGTCTATCGACAAGTACGGTAACAAAACAACTAACAAGTATCGTGTGAGGCGAAAACAAGCAATTGGGTAGCCAGTTCAGCGCCAACTAGGGCATTCCTACTGGAAATCCAGTTCCGTGTGATTCGGGCTTTAGATACTGTGCGTTGACGTGAATAACATATCTTGCCTGAAGTCAAAGGAGTAAGAAGAATCACGAGTGGAAATGAACACTCAATAATAAATGCAAGCTTCCGTAGCGGAGAGCTACGACGAGCGATACGTGTCGCTTGTCGCTTGCGTGTCGCTCAGACTTGGCCGTTTTCTAATAGTTATATTATAATGTATCGTGTTGCCTCTGTCTATTGATAGAGCATGTGCGGGAAATGCCCGCTTATAGACTAAATGAGATTGTGTCGGTTGTCGCTTAGGTGCGATACTCCCGTGTCGCTTGGGGATTCCACCAATCGAACGCAGGCTTGAGCAGCCTCTCGTGCCGCTACGGTGTGCAATGTTGCTGTTCATGGGCTCGTTCCCAAGTGTCGCTTGTTGCTTCGGTGTCAAATCTCCATTACATGAAATCTTTCGAACCGAAGCGACTCAACAAACTGCTCGTGTCGATTGTCGCTTGCGTGTTGTACGGATTAGGCCGTTTTATTGATACCGTGTGTCGTGTGCATACGCGGTGAAAGTTGCTTATACCTGAAGAGGTCCGTGTCGCTTGCCCTTGCCTAGACGGAAGGGGTTCGTTCGTGTCGCTTGTAACTTTGTAAGATTACAACCCCACCATGCGAATTGTCTCCTGTCGCGTGTTTCTTCGGTGTGAAAGCTCGCTTAGTGTACATTGGATAAAGAGTGGATGGACGTCAGAAATACAAGGCAGGTTCCATAAACTATCTAGCTATTAGTAATCAACAAACTTTACTTTAGACTAAATATTAATGTCCTTGTAGTTAACAAACCTTATTTTTTCTGACTATACAGTGAACAAAATGTTTTAAAGGTTTAACCCACTTGAGGGAATAATGTTTCTCCCACTCTTAACTTTTGTTGGCATGATATCATACATTAATTTCAAGAGACGAGACGAGACAGGCCAAAGTCTCGTCACGTCTCGTCTCATGAGCAACACTATCCAAACCCTATCACATTGTGTACATTTTTCTATTTCATTATTCATATAATAATACTTTACCATAAAACACCAAACCTAATGTACAGTCACGGACACTTCTGGATTGTAACAGCCCCATATACTTTCAATACGATTGCTACAATCCAGAAGTATCAGTGACTGTACTTTTTTGCAGTTAATTTTCAGTCATGGTGGAAAGAAATATATTCTACTCATATATCAAAAATAAGTACGTATAAATTATCGATTTTGCGAGGCCCATGTAAGAGTAGGCTCTAGGCGACTCCTTGTTCGCCTATATACAGGACCTTCTCTGACCAACCTGTATTGAGGTGAAACAAAGTCAGAATTTTCGCGAGCATATACTCTTGGTGAAAATTAAAATGTTCAGTACGAGGGTCACTATTTATATTTTGAGCCTAACAATGAAAAAACAGGAATTTGGCATTGAAAACTGCTTTATTGTTTTTCGAAGTATTCTCCGTTATGGTCAATACACTTTTGCATTCGTTCGAACCATTTGTCAAAGCAGTTTTTCCAATCTTCTTGAGACACCTCCATAATATGGTTTTTGAACGCATCAACGGCGTCTTCCGCCGACGAAAATCGTTGTCCACGCAATTTATTCTTGACATTCGGGAACAAGAAGAAGTCATTGGGTGCCAAATCAGGACTGTACGGCGGATGACCCATCAATTCGATTTTTTGACTGTTCATAAAGTCGGTTGTTAGACGAGATGTGTGACAGCTGGCATTGTCTTGATGAAGAATGATCCGACGGCGTTTGTTTGTTTTCCGTATTTGACCGAAGACCTCTGGCAAACAAATTGTTGTGTACCATTCAGAGTTGACCGTTCTACGTTCCTCTAAAGGCACAGTTGCCACATGACCAGTTTTCTCGAAAAAACAGGCGACCATTTGTTTCGATGTGCTTCGAGCGCGAACAACTTTTGTTGGATTGGGTTCATCTTGAAACACCCATACAGTCGACTGCTGTTTACGTTCCGGTTCGTATGCATATATCCATGATTCGTCACCTGTTACAATCTTATATACGTCTTTTGAAGCACCACGATTGTATTTATTGAGCATTTGTTTGCACCAATTGATGCGAGCGTCTTTTTGAGTTTTTGTCAAATTGTGTGGGATCCAACGAGAACATACCTTTCTCACAGCTAAATGATCATGTAATATTTTATATATGCTGGTGGAACTAATGCCTATGGTTGCCTCAATCTCACAGTATGTCACATGACGATCTTGCAGTATTAGGTTTTGCACAGCATCAATGTTTTCTTGAACAACAACTGATTTTGGACGACCTTCGCGAATCTCGTCGGTGAGCGAATGGCGGCCACGATTAAATTCGTTATACCAGCGTTTCACAGTGGCAAAGGATGGGGCTTCATCGCCAAATGTGGAAGTAAGTTGATCGATGCACTCTTGTCTTGATAATCCACGTCGAAAATCGTAAAAAATCATCGCACGAAAATGTTCACGAGTTAATTCCATTTTATTGTTGTCGCGCAATCTCCAAGGCAACATAAACAACACAAATCAAGCTATTGACAAAACATTTGAAGTACGTTATGGTCAATAATGCCAGACGATTCCGTGCAAACGTCAAATCGCGCCTAACTTCAATCAGTGTTGCCAAGGCTCAAAATATAAATAGTGACCCTCGTAAATACAGGTTGCATTCATGCGACAAACGTCTGCTTTCAGTATGTGATACTTAACAAGATGTTCGTATCCCGCACGTATTCAACAAGTCAAAACCAAAGACAATTCAATTCTGCTTCCAAAAAAACTGCTCTTTTAGCCTTCCTTGGACGCCGAGTAGTTTACATTATTAGTAGAGCCCGGAAGTTTGGCAAAATGCCTCTTTTTATCTACTGCATATATTGATAAAATTTTTCCGGATATACGTTTTTTATGTTGTTTCGAATGTTTTAGAAGCCTTTTCATTTTGCCTATTTGGGACCCCACTGCCTATTTTTAATTATAATGCCTTGTTTTGCCTTTTTCAATGAAATTTGAACATTTTTTTTTTTAAAATGTGTAAATAAATTATTTCTCTCCCAAAAAAACGTTGTTGGCATTTATTTTCCTTCCGTTTATTATGTGAATAATTTTCGCCTTATTTAAGTAATATTGAACTCACGCATGTTTCAACATTGCTGAAGGAGAAAAGTGTGTTTAAAAAAAAATAGTATTTCATGCTGAGTTAAGATATTGCCTTTCCGTTAACATGTCCTTGTGAATGATTGACTGCTGAAAACCTGTTGCAGAACACCTGCACAATTACGTCATCACGTCCAGCGTCCGTGTCAGGAGGTTATTGACAAGAAACAGCACTAATGCACAAGGGCCTTTGCATGGATTCCAAAATCAAGTTCTCTATCTTCAGTTTAGTTCTGCACTTTGGAAGGAAAGGATCGTGTAGTTGTCATCATGTCGAAATTTAGTGTGCTATTAAGTGGTAAGTTACATGGTTACGTGAATGAATTTGGTGAAAGCACATTTTTGACAGATGGTACTATTCTTCTCTGCAAGATATGTGAAAAAACATTCAACCATGAGAAAAAATACTTTATATCTCAGCATGTGTCAACAGCAAAACATAAATCTGCAGTTGCCAAAAAGGTTGGACAGAAGAAGATATCCCTAATTTCAACAGTGGGCACTTCATCCAACAGGCAATCTGTTTTCTCTTGAACTGTGCAAAGCTTTCATGGAAGCAGGATACCTTTCTGGAAAGTGGAAAATAAGTCACTGAGGAAATTCCTGGAGAAATACACTAAAACGGTGCCGTCGGAATCTACGCTGCGGAAAACATATTTAAGCATCTGCTACGAAGAAGCTCTGCAAAGAATTCGTGCTGAAGTTGGTGGAAAGAAGGTTTGGATTTAAACAGATGAAAGTACTGACGCTATGGGACGCTGAATAGCCAACGTCATCATATGAACTATGGAACCAACATGTGGAGAATCCTCGTCATTTCTTCTCACGTCAGAACAACTAGAGTGAGCCAATGGTTCGTCAATAGCTCAGTTATTCTCAAATTCCCTACTTCAGCTCTGGCCAGATGGTGTACATCATGATGACATGTTACTTTTATCAGTGATGCAGATCCCTATATAAAGAAGGCTGCCATAGCATTGAAAATTCTCTTCCCGAACATGCTTCATATCACATGTGTAGCCCACGCAATGCACAGAATCGCCGAAAAAGTTAGAGTGTTGCACCCAGAAGTGGACAGGTTGATTTCGAACACAAAGAAGATATTTCTGAAAACTCCCTCTCGAACCCGAACATTTCAGGAAGTTGCACCTGAGCTTAGTTTACCTCCGCAACCAGTCTTGACGAGATGGGGAACCTGGATATCAGCAGCTATATACAAGTATTATGCTAACCACTTTGAAATAATCAGTGAGGTGATCGATGCTTATCCAGAAAATGAAGCGGCTTCAATTCGTGAAGTGAAAAAACTCCAGTGCTATTCAGAACTGAAGAATGAACTGTCGTTTATTTTTGCACATTATGGTGCATTGCCAGAAACAATTACAAAGCTAGAAAAAAGAGGTGAGACTCTTGTAGCATCCATGAAAATCTTCGAGGAATCTATGCAGCAGATGATGGAAGTGTCAGGAGAAAAGGGGTCAGCTGTTGTGGAAAAGTGCAAATGGGTAGTGAGTGCAAATGATGACTTGAAACAATTGAAAACAATTTTGATATTCTAAAAGGTGAAAATGCTGTTATCGAAATGAGTCCAGCTACATTTGCTTGTTTTATGTATGCTTCATTAACATTTTGCCAGAAATTATAGATAAAAGTAAGTGACTTTCAAATGTGCCTTTTTCAGTTTATCTTGCCTTTTTTTCCCATTTTTAGTGCCCATTTTCCACATTATAAATGCCTTTTTGCCTGCCTATTTTAACGAAAATAAATGCCTGAACTTCCGGGCTCTAATTATTAGATTACATTGTCTGCATGCATTTCATATGCATAGTCACATCAGCTGAGTGGGTGTGGGGTCTCGGGCATACAATATACGCTGGACCTTCAGATTTTTGTTAATTAGTCTGAAGTACAGATGTTCTACATTATCACATGGAGAAATAAAATGAACATGTTGAAGATTAAAATCAAGAATTATGGGATGCTGAGTTTCTAAATTAGTCTTCCTTTTCATTTCAATATCAAACTAAAAATTTACGTATAAAAGTAGCAATTTATATCATATCCAATAACATTATCTATCATCATTTTATCTTTCCTTCTTTTCATTGAATTTTAAGGCTGTAGTGAATTTACATGGTTTCACATGAAATAATATTTTTACTCCAGGATTTCACAATTAATACAGATTAGTTTTGATTGAAATGTTTGGATCCGATTTTTATGTAGTACTTTGATTAGAATATGGTGTCAGTAATTTTGGTATTTGAGTTTATCTTTTGTACTTTATTTTGTTGTGCTAAACTACGTATAGGCTATTATTGTACAAAGAAGGGAAATAAATAGAAATACATTTCTTCACAAGTCCCCAAAATTTACTTTTTCAATGTTAACGGATTTTCATACATTGTTAAAACCAAGTAAAAACCAAGAAAACTATGACAAAATGGTAAGCTTTCTTCTATTGCTGTGCTGAACCACTTGATCAGTTCTGGACTTGGAGTAATTGTTCAATAGAATTTTACACATGGTCGAGACAATTCTTTTTGCAATTTGTAAATTTTCTCTGCCACAAGGTCTCTTTTCTCTTAAAGTATCACTTATAACTAAGTCCAAATTGAGACCATCTAAACTAAGTTGTTCTAAAACATATTTTTGATTACAAGTTTCTAAAAATGTGGGCTCATACTTTGGTTGTAAAAGTGTCTGAGCAATACCAATCACGTGTCAGCTTACATCAATAGTAAAGTCTGAAGGTACAGGTACAGAAAGTCCTCCCCTATTTAGTTCCTCAAAATTACTATCGTTAGGCTGGTTTACAGTTATCAGTAAATTAGAACAATCACTACAGCTCAAGCTTGCATTTAGCTTGAAACTTACATAGCCACATACAAACAAAAATCCTGACTTATCGCACTTAATGTTGTGAATGTATGGTTCTAATAGTACATCGCATAAACTGTCATCTACAGATTGCAATGGTAGTGACTTACTGTTAGGCCTACCATACTCACTGGCATTTTCTTCACTCATGAGGCCATCTTTTCAAAACTTTACCTCGCCCTTCCTGGCAGAGTGAAGACCTAGTACACTTTTAATCCTATTTTTTTCAGCTTCAAGAACTTGTATAACTGAAATGTTATAGTTTCCATCTGTCAATTGCCTGTATTGGCCAAATCTCGACTCTAAATTGCCTGTTTGAATTTGCCAGTCAAAATAAACTGAGCTTTGACAAGAGTTACAGAATAGATTATTAGCTCTCTTAAAACGTATGTTGTTTGAAAAATGGCGGAATAAGTGTCATCGGTCAAAAAAACAGCTTTACTTTTTTTTTAACCACAGCAAAAAGTCTTTCAAAAACACTAAACGCTTATCATTGACAGAATCAAATGGTTTCTGCAGTAGATTGCGCTTAATATGAGTAAATTTACGTTTAACATTAACAATACTCCACCAACTCAAAACTACCTTAGCAAACATTGCTGTTTCACAAAAACCATAGTTTTGTAAGGCAGTGACTGTAGTCTCATGAAAAATGTTCACAACAAGAGATACTTTTTCTCTCTCCAATGAATTCGGATATAAACTTTTGAAATTAAGTTTTGGAGCGGACTTAATTAACTGGTATGACTCTATTTTGTACAAATGTCTTAAATCATTAAAAGATGCACGTGCTAGGGTTACGTTGTCAAACTTATCTTCTATGTTTGTATTCGAAATAAGGTCATTTACAACATTTACATCATCATTTCCAGTGTAAGTATCCAAATGATCCCAGACAGGAATGAGAAAAGACTGTGACTGAACACTGTCACAAATTAAACACCATGAGGACAAAAACAAACGAGCGCACACTATTTCCCTACGCATTCAAATGGCGCTAAAGGCTTGCGACCAGCCTCCTCGCGACGTTGCCAATTCTCATTCGCCGCGGCCTTGTTCTAGAGGTGGCTGTGGTTGTGGTCTGTGCTCTTACGCTTCACGTCTCGACAAGATAAGGGTGTAATCAGCACAATGCTTCGATAGCATTTATTCTTACTGATACCTACTGATAGGATGCCATTTGTGCGTGTGTGTAATTAATTACGCACGTTCATTATTATTCGAAGATAGTCTACAATGATTTTGCTTGATTTGATTTAGTTTACTTCGTTTTTCTGCCACTAATCACTAAGTGAGGATGAATGGTGATAAAATGAAATGCATGAAGGGACAATCAGACATATGGATGGCACACTGCACGGGCTTCACAGATGATTATGCTGGTTTTGAGTCCAGACACCAGTGTCTCGTTACTCTGCTACAATGCAGTTAGAGTTACGTGCTAGTAAGGTTGACATTGCCTGTCTTTAGAAAGGTTTACCCCTTATACTCCAGATATTCTGTATCTATTGGTAAGTGGCAGTGACGGCGCGAAGGGTGGGCAAACGCCCACCCGATTGGTGTTTAGGAAAATATGAATGCTTCAATAAGAAAAAGTAATTTATTGTCTTGACTCCGTGTACATTTTTCTTATGAAAACACTACACTACATTGATTAATTGATTGACTTGATTTATTTTACTTCGCTTTTTGTGTCACGTTTGGCTAATTTGCAAAGATGGGGATGAGTGATGATTTGATGAATCACAAACATCCATGCCCAGGTCGGGATTCGAACCCGGGACCCCTGGAGTCGCAGCGCGATGTGATAACCACTCCGCTGTCCACACTAGAAATTGTCCAAATTATCTTATAAAAAGTTTCGCTCATTCACTGTACTTGGATTTACATTGCTACGCCCTCCCTTGCCCGGGAAAACAAATGCTACCACTACCTAGATAGAGGCGGCATAATCTCCCTCGGACAAGCGAAATAGCGTTACGGTCCAGGATAAGTTCGTGTGTAGGAACCGGTGACCGACAGTGCATAGTGATAAGCCATATCGAATAAAAACAAAGACATATGTACTTTCAAATTACCACCTCTTTACCTGTAGCCGGGAAGCGGCTAGCTGCATACCTGAAAATCACGGGTAGCGACATGCATACGAAAATGATATAGCCCAAAATTAACATGAAAATAAAAAGTATATTCTATTCATAACCAACAAAAATGGAATTATTACAGGTCCCCACACTTGCACTCTCACATTCTCTCTCAGATTCAATCCTCATGGGGTCATCGACACAAGAAATTATACATGACATGTACAGGTTTTATGACGACAAGCCCTAATTATTGCATTCTCAATTAATTTTATCTTACTTTTTGTCTAATCAGGTCATTTGTGATTTTGCTCCAGTGCTACTTAAATCCTAGCCAGCCCTTACTTAAGTTCACCTTTTGTTTTTTTTAAAAAAGAAGCTAGTCGGCGCGGTGACCATACATTACTTGACCAGTATAAACAAAGGCGTCTCAACGGCAATTACATTCACGTGGGCGGACGTTTTCCTTTTACAAGACCTCACGTGGTTCCAAACATAACAAATAACCTCCGTTGAGTGGCGCAAACATATACTCTCTAGCAGGCGGGACTTAAACACTTCGCCGCGACGAGCAATTCACATTACCAGGCAAATACTTTAACAAATAATCACATATGCGACCGGACATAGCTAGCAGCGACACAGCGCTCACACATAAAAATGAACAAACCTCAAGTAGAATATGCAATTAAGCGGGCGGCGCTTTACTCTAATAGTACGCACTTTAAACAAATACAAAGGAGCACAAAAAAACAATGAATTTAAGATCATAAAAAAAAATATCACAAGGAATACGAAAAATTGACCTGAGACGAATAGATTACAAATGACAAGCGCGACGGGAGTTTGGTATGAAGTTCGAGTTGAGTGGGCGTTTTCAAAATGTCGACGAATTTCAAGGGCGTTCTCTAAATCAATCGGGCCGTCACGTGTTAAGGTTCACACAGATGAATACTTTACCACCTCTCAGCTTCCGGGGTGCATCCTGGCGTCTTTATGGGCGATTGAAAACACATAGTATCCACGCGAAAGGTTTCTTTGGTCGCGACGGTGAAGATGCGAAAAGGATTCAAACACCTAGTTCCCCGGCTCCTCTTCCTCTCGGGATCGGTGGGTCTCCGTGGTATGGCGCGGTTCGGACGTCGCATCTGAGCGGTCGTTGTAGGCGTCGTCGGCGTCGTCGGGGCGTCAACATCTCTCTCTACGTCCCTCTGTCGCGGCTGGTAGGCGTCGTCGGCGTATCAATAGGGCGGCGTTCGACGTTCTCTCTCTCTCCATGGCGGCGGATAGGCATCATCGGCGTAGTTTCTTCTGACGTCGGGCGAATCGACGTAACGCCCTCATCTCCTTTCTTCCTCTAGCCCGCCATAGTTTCCGGTGTTCCTTGTTTCTCAAAAATTATAAATGGCGTAAGGTAATCACGGAAACACGGTTTCGCTTCAACTTCCCCCAGCGGTTGAGGTAGGCGCACTCGTGTAGACTTACTGCCTATCACACACACTGGTGTTCGCACAACACAACAAAGTCCACTGTACACGAAAGGTAGCGCGAAGGTGCTCTCGTTCCAAGAATCGCGGCAAAACTGTATATGGAGAGTTAGCACGGAGCTGCTCTCACTACAAGGATCGCGGTAAGACTGTGTAACGAAAAACCATGTCCTTCGTTTTATTTGGATTTTGAAAAAGGACGCTAGGCGCACGTTGGAGTGACGCTTCCGAAGAGGTTATTCCACCACGCTCTATTGTCTCCAAACTAGGACGGACCGTGTCCGAAGTTTACTTGTGTGGATTAAGCTTCCGCCTGGCTGTCGCCCATAGCTCAATTGCAATCGCTGTCCACAAACTGATCAATTAGAACCGATTTGATCTGGCGTCCGTAATTGTCGCTTGATCGTGAAGAAACTCCACACATCCGTCCTTGCACACATGCCGCTGCGCTGGTATAAGTTTCACATGAATCGGACCGTTGGAAACCGAGATATTTAAATGTTTGTCATTACGGTCGAATTTCCTAAGCTTTAGACGCATAGCGTGACCCTTCAGGTGCTCACCCTTAACACAAGCGAATGTCTCGTTCCTCCCGTCGGCTTGGCAAAAATCAAATATGTAATCTTACAAATTAAAACACTTAACACTTTGAATCAACACGTCTTTTTACCGCTACATACATGAATAATAATGATAATAATAATGACGGTAAATCTGACTGTCACAACATTACTGAGTAAGAAAAGGAAAATCGTTAGAAAATATGTTGATGAATAATACCTGTCAAATTTATCTCTTATTTAAAACTTGAAACATGATCTAGTTAATACAGTGAATTCGTTTTGGCTCTAGGCAGAGATAGCGTGTGCCATGGCACAGATGCCGGCATTTTCGTTTCGCAACGTCTCGTTTATTTACGCACATATCTTTAGACAATTGTATTTATATTGCATAACAAGTACTAATCTGTGTTATAAGATTGTGCAAAGTTGTTCACGCGCTCTCTCGGCCCAGAGCCAAAACGAACACACTGTACTTCTGTGGCTAGAAGTAGTGCAATATCTGGCTATACCTAAAGTGCGTGTTTTTCGAGGTGGACCAGAATGGAACAAATATCTTAAAACAACCAAACACGTAAATTAAAACATGTTCTTTCCATATGGTTTGAAAAAGAACTTCGAGGCTTCCTTATCCTAGCGTTTTGGGTAATGGATGTTTCATTTCGATAATAATCATAGGGTGGCAACTTTCTATAAACATTTGGGGGGGGGGGCAAGACAGAGAACAATATAGGCTATATTTGTTTATATAAAATGTATATAACCTACTTCTTGAGTAATTTGGAAGGCAGAAAGTGCTCTCTCCCCTAAAGTCGACGCCTATGGCGATAATTGTAAATAAATGAAGCTTTTTCCAATAGTTTCGAAGGGCTATGAACAAGAAAAGAACGATCAAATTTGATGAACCTTTTGGTCTAAATTACTTTCCACAATATAATATGCAAAAGTACTTGTTTTCCCAAGCGCTATGCATATTTCTATTAAACCATATCGAGAAATCTTTTTTCTACATTGGCCAGATTAAGATTTACTTCAGTCAGTGATCGCTTCCGTAATTGCATCGATCTTTCGATATTCATTTTGCCCAAATTTTACCTTTTTTCAGTGATATCTTGTGTGAAAATTCTCGTTTTTATGCTGGGAAGTTTAATGCAGAAAGAACAAAAATTGTGCATTCCTTGTGTATTTTTAAAAAAATCATAATAAGACATTAATTAAATGCAAAGGGTCATATGCACTTATCAATTTGTAAAGCTCCGTGAGCCGAGTAAAAGGATCATTCATTAACCCTCATCCAGGAAGAAGCACTCTTTCCAGTTAAAAACTCACAATATTAAAACTGCATATACAAGATCATTAATTTGAATTATGAAGAAAACAAACATAATCTTCACTTTTGTCGGGGTTTACATACCTTCTGTCACCATTCTTGAATGTATAATGTACACGTAGCATGTGTCTTGTATCGAAAGAAGAAACAAGGTGTTTCGTATTGTAAAGGACGTTAATAGTGGCAAATAAAAGAGGGCAGTTAAAACTTGCTCAACTGTAAAAGTAGAATTTTGGCATATTTTGCTTTCCGAATCTAAAACGCTAAAATTACATTTGAGTTTTTTGTTTAAATTAATGGCACTCGACCTACAGTTTAAAGTGGAATCCGAACCACTATGTGCCTCCACCGGTTATTAAAAAATTACATTTCAAATGGCTTGCCTCCATGTAGCCCGAAGCCTCGACCCTTTCCTAGGGGAGGCGCTGGTTTCACAAATATACGAGAATACTTCATGGAACCTATTAATAACTTTCCTGCCTCTTTCATTGGTAAATAATTTCTTCCATATGTTTTATAATTTTCGCATGAATTAAACAGTACAGCCCTAATTTTTATTTGCTACATTCACGTAAGAGATAATACATGGAAAATTCCTTCCTAACTTCAAGGGAGAAGACAATATATTTATTCACTATAGAAAGTGAAGTATACAGTGAGCAGTTGAAAGCACGGACAGCCAGATACAATGAAAGGAAGGGGGACCAAAATGAGAGACAAGAAGGGAGATTATATCAAGACTGACATAGGAAATGCAGAAGAAATGATAGAAAGGAGAAAACCCTGAGCAGCAGCAGATCTTTGAAGTGTCAAGTCAAGATAGAGACAGACACATAGCCAGGGGGAGGGCTAAGGGGGCTGAAGCCCTCTCCTGAAATCCTACAAATAACTAATTTAAATAGTGTATAGTGGAAATTAATTTTACTTCCTTGGCAGGAGTAAACACCTTGTGTAATAAGTGGTAATATACTTAGAAATTCATCTTCAGGGGTTTTACCTCCCAACTTTCCTGACTTTAGATGGCGGCTTCCGATAAAGGATGAGCCACCCTCCCCAGGCTACGGGCTTGGACCAAGACCTGTTAAGTGTTTTTTTTTCAGTAGGTGACGGCATCGAGTCCCTTCGCCACCTTTTTCCAGAGTGGAGTGATTAGAGAGAATTCAGATGAGAAATTTGATTAGAAGAATTTATGAAAGGATTATGCGCATGTGTGTGTGAGAGAAAGAGAGACATAAGGGGGGACACAAGCAGAGGAAAAAGGTAAGTAAAGGATAAATAAGAAAATGTACACCAGCAAAAAGAAAGGGGAAAGAAATACAAACCAAGTCAGGGGGAGAAGGGGGAGGGAGAGAGAGAGAGAATGCACGTTTGTGAAACTCAAACTTTATATCTGCCCACCCTAACTTATCAATATATGGATCCTGCCCACCCGGTCAAAATTTTCTGGCGCCGCTCCTGGTAAGTGGTGACGATGAGGGAGGATATGCAATGAACGAAAAATGAGAAAACAAGCTAAATGAAACATTCATGTCTTGCGCAGTGTTCGAAGCTGGAATCCACGACTTACATAGTACAGTACGTTAAGAGCTCAATTAATGGCCCTGATTAGATGATAATCGTTTGCAAAGTTTTCTTGTATCGTAACAGGGTTTTCTTTTTTTTTTTAAAAAAAAAAAAAATAATAATAATAATAACATGTGACATACCTTGCCCAGTCTTTTGCTATGGATTACAGGAAACACCATTTCATTTCCGATGTCAATCACACAACAGTGCGACCATATTTGAAAATGAAATCTTTTCTGATTGGCTGCCGGAAGCTCCTGCAATAGGAAACGCGCGCACACACAGCCACAAATAATGCCATCTTCTTCTTTCCTAGATTAACATTGCAGGTCGACCGATAGGCAACAAAAGTGGACTGTCGCAAATAAATCAGTAGCAGCAGACGATTCAGTTTGTTCCCAGCATTTTCTTACTTCCTCGAGAAATCTCAATATCCCTGATCATTCCTTGCCTTGAATGAAACTACATAAATTTCGGCTAGTGCATTTCACATCTCTCAAGACTAGGATTCAGTAATAAATATGCAATTAGCAAATCAGGCCAAGGTGAAGTAGGGGGTTCCAAGGAGAAACTGACGAAAACTTAAATAGGTCACCAGATCAGTGGAATATCAGAACCTAAAAAAAATTGCATGTCTATGGATACTAATGTATGCGCATTTACTTTCATTCTGCACCAGTTGTCATGCAAGAATAAAGAACGCGAGAATAAATCTCGTTCCCCAAGTGAAATTCACGCCTACATTTGACAAAAAAGAATATTTTTAAGTGAATCGTAACCTTTACTATATTTGGTGATTTTGACTAAATTATTGGGTCCACTATTGATCAGAATTTCTTAATTGGACCAATAACCTTGTCCGTGCGGTTAGCAGCAAATGTAATAGTACGTGGAGATTGTGTTGTGAACAATTGCCGTCTACTTACACACATGCTTACTAACTACCGTTCTTTTCATTAAAAGAAGCATTCTTTCTGTATAAAATATACTGATCTAGATAGGAACACCGTTTATTCGCCAGGCAAACTTCGGCAAAAAGTTGCAAAATTTTTGCACATCAATAAACACCAGAGCCCAGCACTCCTCGATGCGTTGCATTGTAGTAACTTGCGGAAGCTTGCAATAAAATGTTACTTATAGTCAGTAATTCTAGTTTTTACCCTGAACTAAAATAGCGTGAAGATGAAAACTGGCGGAAAGTTAGTTTAGAGCTCCCCGAAAAATACACTGAAAGCAGTGACGCAAAAATGGGTGGCTAAGGGTACATTGCAGCCACTGAAAGTTTTGGAAGGGGGTACAGTAACCCCTAAATTCTTTGATCCTAACTGTACCCTTTGTACCCACTCAATTAAGCTGACAGGCGCAAGATGCTGCCTTTCAAAGAATCTCGTTTTTAGTAGTAGCTAAACGCAAAAAAGCTTCTCTTTCCTACATAATCTTCCTATCTAATAATAATATTAATAATAATTCAAACCACTGTAAACCTATTATACTACACTTTGGCACTAATTAGCTAACTTCAGTTCTCAAAAAACTTTGAGAACGTAAAAACCGTTTAAAATAAGTACAAAACGATTTAATGGGGCCCAGGGCTTTCTCTCTTCTGGAATCGTACAGATCTTAAAAGGCGTTAAAAACTATTTCGAAAATAGGCATAACTATTATTTTTAATTTAAAAAATCAAAGTTATTTTGTGAATATTGCTACTTTATTGGCAGTACTGGATCATGTAAATGTAACTCTAAAAAGCTGAAATCTGGGTGGTCTGTTCTAAAATGAATACACATTCATATACAGACACAAATTAATATTAGTATTACACACAATCACACATATGTATGTACGTTCATGGAGAATGATCTTTGTACCCCCAAATCAAAAACATTCCTGCGCCACTGACTGAAAGTCCTCTAAAATCTATGTCAGAGTCGATCAAATACGGCGAATTAAAAGACGGTGGCCGGCAAGTTACATCGGGTTGTGGTGATATAATCGTTACTATTGCAACTTCAAACCAACACCAATTGAAATATAACCCAACCATAATAAATTAATTTCCCCTTTCTTTGCAACTTTAGAAATGTTAAGACTTCAAATTAGATTTTATTTTTGAAACTTCAGTGAGGCACTTTTGTCAAATAACGTTGAAACTATGCACCCTGTATAGTTTGTTTTTTTCTTCCTGAGACCAGTTTAGATAGAGATCGTTAATAAATGAATTTCAAACAGGAGAAGACTAAGATGTTTTCTCCCAGTGCCTGCATAGTTCGTTCCTTTGTAAAAATAAGCTTCTCTTAAAACATCCCAACGACGAAACCGCATAAGGACAGCATATCATCCTTAGTTTATTTTCCAAGTTGCCTAATTTCGAAGAGTTAGTTTCTTCACAAAGAGCGAATATGCGTACCAGGAAGTCGCAGAGATGAGAAACAACCGAGACAAACAAAGATGTAGAAACTCACTTTCTTGAGGTAAGTTTGGTTAATCACAAATAGGCGTCGAGAATGCAAACCTCCTAGTACACCCTGGACTGCATTTTGCAGACTAACGAGGCTCTGCAGTCTGGATCTGCAGCCAGGAAAATCCTCTGTGGAGCTCGTGTTGGATGGTCCCTATGTATTTGTGATTGTTCCTTCATCCATTTCATCTTATCATTATTCTTCTTCATCTTCGCGATTAGCCAAAGGGGCAGAATCAGAAAAGCTAAGTAAAATAAACTAAACAATCAATCAGTCAACTATGTTGGGTGAATTTTTCTCATTCCAGCATATGGAAGTGTTTTTTTGTCCGTTTTTGGGAGGGATGGGTGGATGGGTCAATACGATGAGAAGCGACATATGTTTCTGAATTGCCTATTAAAATGATTCTGGAAAGAAAATAGGGGAGATTTTCAATCAACAATGTCTGTTACATTGTAAACTGTAAAGCGTGCGTGTCTATCAACAGGTTGGCTGTTCTAAAGCCAGGACGAATATGTTCGAACTTTAGGGCTAAAAATTATATGATCTTTAGAGCACCAATTCACTTAAGAGTTGAAAAAATTTAAGAGAGATCGAATACAAGTCGCACAACTAATCAAAGACTGTGAATAACAGACGATGTTGTTAATCATGACTGGATCTAAACTTTAAAAGTGGTATCCGAACAACTATGTTCCTCCGTCAGGTATCGAACTCGGGATCCCTTAATTACAGGGTGACAACGTTATCACTATGCCATTGGGGAGGCCCTAAACAAATTCTGAGATGAAGTGGTTAGCGTGCTAACAATGTTCGATTCCCGGGAAAGGCCTGTAGTTTGTCCAATCATCTATTTCATCGTCGTGATTAACACAAGAGAGGTAGAAAAGCGACATGATTGTAGATAGAAATTGTAAATTTAAGTAAATATTTTGACACGGCAGGTTTGGACCCTTAAAGAGTTGTTGCAACACGGAGATTAGGTTTTCCTTTGTAGGGTAATGTGAGAACATGGCAATGATGTGCTAATTACAAGTAACACAACATTCATTTTCCTGATACTCCGAAGTACTAAATAACACGCCTAAAACACGACATGGGAAAGTTAAATTGTGTTAGATATGAAGACTCACAAAATCCTCATTGGTAAATAGACCTTTCTATACATACACTTTGTTTTTATAGAGAATGTATGTATACATACTTTTGTAGATAATGTTCACGAAGAATTAAAGTTTAATTCCCTGAATTCAATAAATGGAATCATCCAATGGGCACCTTGATTAAGTATTACGAAACGAATAACAGATATGTTTATGTGCCTAGTTGTGTAATTATATATTAAGTCACCTATTTTTTTTTAGATTTGTTTGACTTTTACATGTTTCTATTATTAAACTAATCTAAAGCTGCTCTAGATATAATGCGGAGCAATGATAAGGGGTTCTAATTTTCCATGAAGTTGTCATTTTGTAAGCAAGATAACGTAAATTTTATGGACAGTTCCTCAGCCTGACTCATTACGATCTGCCTGCACTCTGTTGGCATTTTGGAGGAGGAGCACGCACGTAGCCAGGGGGAGGGCTCAGGGGGCTGAAGACCCTCCCGAAACCCTACAAATATCTCACTTAAATAGTGTATAGTGTTAATTAATTATACTTGCTTAGCAGGATTAAACATAAGTTGTAATACACTGAGAAATGCAAGTATCACTTTCACCCCCGCACTTTTTCGCCTTTAGATGGTGCTGCCCTCACCGAAATAAAATTCTGGCTACGGACCTGGGGAGGAGTCTTACTGCATGCAATTCAAATATAAACCAGGTAATCGAAAAGGTCCAGAGCAAATTTATAACATTTTTAGATTATAAATTTAGGCTCTTCAAGTACTACTATCAGAACGATAACATATTGCATGTTTTCAAATTAAAAAGCCTTGAAGTAAGAAGGGAAAAATGCAATAAAGCTCACTTAGAGAATATTTTAGAAGATAGACTGTAAGTGCATAGGCTACTAACATCAATATGTTTGAAAGCGAATCAACACCATTTTATTGAAAATAGTGCACTGTTGTTACCCTAACTTAAGCAAAACAAACAATATGTTTTCAATAAGATTTATAATTCCTATCTAGCAAGGCTAAATATTTAGAAAGTGTAATGATCTGGTATTATATTTTTTCTTAAAGTAGATCATTCTAATGTATAATACTTCCTAGGATTTTTTTTATTAGAATTCAATGTTTATTTCTCTTAATCATTTTTTTTTATGTTAGTTTTAGTATTTCGTTGTCACTCTTTATCAATTTAAATGGAATGTGTTATCAGTTTTTAGTATCTCTGCCATCGTGTGAATGTATATAATACACTGAGAAATGCAAGTATCAGGCTTTCACCCCCGAACTTTTTCGCCTTTAGATGGTGGCTGCTTATAAAGGATGAGCCCTCCCCGAAATAAAATTCTACAGGTTAAAACCATGTGTTCAATATGCGACTGCTGTTACGTCCGATTTTTACGCTTCGTAAGGTTTCATTAGGTAAAAGAAGGTAAAGTGTTCCCCTGTGCTTAGCACCACGCCATGAAGGCGTATAGGGGGTGGGTGTGAACGCCCCACACTTTCTTGATCCGGTCGTGAGTGGGGGTGATGTGATCAGCACCACGCCCCTGACCGCCTTTACCCCCCAGGGTTTCCCCCAGGTACCCATGTTATTCGACGCTGGGTGGGCGCCGGGGCCGCTTCCAACGTTAGAAAAGTTCCAGGATTTGAACCGGCCGGGGATCGAACCCGGTTCCTTTAGCATGGTAGTCAGACGCGTTACCGACTGAGCCACCGCTGTAAGGTTTCATTGGTCGTTTATACCGATTTTAACAGTTATCTAACAAAACTAATCGTAAAGTACAAATGTCGAATAGTGTAGTACCATTGACAGCAATCGCAGTATTCACAATCGCGATCCCACACGAAAGAAGGGGAGAAAATGAAATATCGATACTGGAATGGAAGAAAGGTATTTTATGGACAAGAAATATTAATTTTGTCTAATTCAGTGGGCAAACTATTACTGACAATAGTGAAATTCTTGATACTATACAAAGCCAATTTTATAAAGCTACGGAAATAACGGGACTGAGCTGCTAGGCGATTGGTTGTCGGTTTATTGCGCAAAGCGGCAATACTTTCGGAGTCTGACATTGTTGTGAGAATTATTAAGGTTATTTATTATCCACTGTTTTCGTCTATGTAAAGACGGGAAAAGTTTGGTTCTAAGTCCACTTTATTCACACAGGCTATCGCCCAAGTGCTCCAGAGCCATCATAGCGCAAACCGACCAGGAATAAAACCTCGGACCCATTGATTACAAGGCGAAGGCGTTAACCAGTACGCTATCGAGCACACCATAATGAAAATACTTATTTTGGCATTCATAAGCATAGGAAAACAGAGATAAAGAAGCGTACTTCCGATAAATTCACTTAACTCTGTCAGACAGGGTGACTTTTATGGAAACGTAACAACATATACAAATTTCAGCTTCAAAAATGAAACGCTCATATTGACAGATGCGTAATTAAAATGTGGACATCAAAGTAGCTCTTTATCTTCCGTACTCATTGAAGTTCTTCGTGCGGCATTCAGAATCAAACTGATAACGTCATTTTTTTTTTTTTTTTAACGGGCCTTAAATGCCTCAACGTACATGCCACAATATCCAAACTTAAGTTTCAAGATTCACGCGAAAAACAAAAACTTTATTTAAACAAACATTATAAATGTAATTTACAAGTCATGGATCCTGTTTTGGCTATAATTTTCCAGTTTGCTAACAAATTTAAAATTCCATCGAGACAAGACGAAACTTGGTTTCGTCTCGAGCTGAATATGCCCGTCTCGAAATATACAGTACAGTGGGATGCATAAGTACTACCAAGAAAATTGTCCATCACCATGTTTATTCTATTTATTTTACACACTGGGATCTTCAAAAACTGAAATATTACGCCAAAACAAGCTACTGACAACCTATGCACCTGCAACGTCAAAATCCATTCCTTAAAAACATCTAAGATGCAAATATAAAAATTAATGAACGTATCCACGGACAATTTGCATACTTGTGCATCCCACTGTACAAACATAGCGTGTCACTGCACAAGGTTTTACAGCATTCGGAGGCCATTGGAACTTTTCACTGTTAATATTTTTTTGTCTGACACTGCGAAAACAATTTTATCCTGAACGTGCAGGCATACATGCAGCACAATTGCCACTAACGGACTAACTTTTTACTATTATGAAGAAAATACATGACATCCATAAAAATCAGGTAGAAAGTCGACCAGCGTGTCTCAAGTCGCATAGTAAAGTAAAGTTTTTCAATATCGTACCACAAGACTCAGTCTCGTCTCGATTGTCAAAAGACAGTCTCGGAAACATCCCTATGCCAAATGGTGAAAGTTCCTTTCAGAACAATGACTTCATCGGTGCATGTAGGTCAGAAAAGTTACAGCTTCCTCGAACATGGGAGAGTGTACTATTCCCCACGCCAAGAGTTCTCGATATCTAATCAATGTGGCAAGATTCCAAGAGCCAACACACGGGGCGTTGTGGCAGGAAGATTGGATAGAGTATCACTGTTCCCTTGGGACGTTTCTTTGATTCTAGTTCTTCTACGTTTCTTGGTCCATTAGAGGTCTTCGTATGCTTGACGTCAGATGCTACCGACGTGCTACTACGTAATTAGACATTCATAATTCAACATCTTGAGTTTTTGGACTTTTAACCACAGTTTTACATATTTAAGTACCTACGTTTCGGAGGCTGATTCTGCCTCCTTCCTCAGGGTAGTGTGTATCTAATGAATCATTGTTCAGTCCCTGGACACATGTGGTGTTTGGGGACGGCGTCTAGTAGGGGTGTAAAATCAGCTGCCTTGGAGGATTCTTTTCAGTGACCAAGGCTCCACCTCGTCTGCTGGTCATCAAGACCTGTTGTAAGTGAAGGTGCCGGGTAGGATTATCAGTGGCCCAGGCTTCACTTTCGTCTGGTGGTTACGTCAAGACCTGTAAAGTGCCAGGGAGGATTATTACGGTGGCCCAAGCTCCACCTTGTCAAAAGGTTATGAGTTGATAATATTAGTAATCAACCAGGAAAAAAATGTAATTAATCTCCTTCAGTGTCGCTTATGTGCAATTGTGAGACCCTGTATGGTTGTGGGAATACAGTTCTCCCAGTGGGTGTGCTACACTGATATTAGTTTGTATGCTGACTGCCCACAGCAGGGTTGGAGATGTATCTCTAAAGTGATAATCCCTCCTGGCACTTTACAGGTCTTGACGTGACCACCAGAAGAAAGTGGAGCCTAGGCCACTGATAATCCTATCTGGCACCTTCACTTACAACAGGTCTTTATGGCCAGCAGACGAGGTGGAGCCTTGCCACTGAAAATAATCCTCCAAGGCAGCTGATTTTACACCCCTACTAGATGATGTCCCCAAACACATCATGTGTCCAGGGACTGAACAATGATTCATTAGCTACACACACTACCCTGAGGACGGAAGCAGAATCAGCCTCCGAAACGTAGGTACTTAAATATTTAATACAGTGGTTAAAAGTCCAAAGACTCAAGATGAATAAAATCAGCAAACAAAGAATAATTCAACATATTCTACAAATCAGCCACGGTGGCGTAATACATGCTTGCGCACGGAATGATTCGTTATAGTGATCAATAACGGATGAAGAGATTCTCTATGAATAACGACCAGATGAATTCTAAGATTATAATGTTTTTTGAGCTTCGGTTCCTGAAAATTTGAGGATGTTACCTCTCGAAATCTTGGAACCTTCAGAACATCATTCTCCAGGTCAAATAATACAAACTATTCAAAAAGGATGTACTGGTTACGTATTTTGAGATAGGGGATGGTGGTGAATTAAAGGAATGACCATTATAACCACACTGGTGTGCGTGTACAAAAAATATGATAAACTTTTTCTTTGTACCGCTACCACGATCGTAACTTGGGGTCTAACTTTGGGGAAGCATATTCGAAGTTGGAACTTAATTTTGAGGAGAAGGGGGATTTTTCTATCCAATAAAAATAGCTTCCAATACTATTTTGCTAAATAACTGTTACATTTTCGAAATCATAAAAATTACTCTTTATTACTTTGCTCCTCAGATCCCAGGAGGTTAACAAAAGTACTCATAACTTGTAAAGCCGGTCTCCGTGGCGGAGTGGTTGTCTCATCGCAATACGACGGCAGGGTCCCGGGTTCGAAGCCCGGCCTGGGCATGGATGTTTGTGAGTGTCCATTCATCAATTTCATCGTATCATCACTCTTCCCCATCTTTGCAAATTAGCCAAAAGTGGCACAAAATCGAAGTAAAATAAACAAATAAATTTTAATAAACCTGAAAATTTGGGAGGGGAGTGCTCCCTGCCAAGTTACGCATATGATCGTAACCATCCAAAAACTAGCGTTTTCTCCGCTCGGTGACGGTTTTTGCAATACAGCGGCTGATATTAAGGAGAAGCCACCTTGTGTTATATAGTCGGTTCGTTACCATTGTCTAGCGGCAATTTGGGAAATATCAGACTTCTAACAGTTTCATTAAAAGATGGTGTGCTCACATTCAGAAAGCAGGGTTCTGTGTACCAAAAAAAGAAGAAAAGAAAAAATTTCTCTCTCTCTCTCTCTCTCTGAAAATGAGCCCAGATTAGGAGGCGTCTTACATACAAATGTCTGCATAGCAACAAATTATGCACATACTGAGCATTTGTAATGCAGCATATCTCATGCACCACGTGTAGATTTTTAAAACAGCAACGCTCTCTTTCAATAGCATTGTACGTTAAGAAATATAGTAAGACTAACATTACAAAGTGTACGGGGAAGACATTAGATAGTAATTACGCAATATACTGGTGCCTATCTTATTTTACTGTCTTGCACGCTGGTTGTAACTTCAGGAAAGACAACGTAAAGATTGAATTGTAGCTTTTTGCAAGGAAACGAACTTCCATAGCGCGTTTAACTACACATGAATTGGGACCTTAAGTAAGAGTAGCTTTTACCCCTTCACCCATTCTCGGTGAAATAACCAATGAAAAGTAACTAAATCAAATCAGTCAGGGGACTTTCTGTATGGAATAGCTTATGGTACAAAAGTTTCCATAATCTTGCAGGAAGTTATGAATCAATTGCATTCAGTTGTGACTTGACCTGGCAGTTATCTAACGACCAGAAGCATTAATCCGAATACACATGGATTGATTTAAAAAATACGACCCCTTTTTTGGGGTCTAAATCTATGTACGTGCACAAGGAAAATGGCGTAGTTGGCAACATTCACGAAATACACGTCACCTTCAACCGTAAATTTCCACTAAGTCCTTTCCTGTGGGTGTAATGTTCGTGTAAATCCTAGTTGGACGTCAATTAGCTTCCGCTATCCTGAGAATACGTTAAAATTAACTATTCGACTTGCTCAACTAAAGTTTGAGTGTACGGGTTAAACGAGCCACAGTGCCTTTGCCATTACTAAAGTGTGGCCGTGGACTTGCCTGAACTTGAGCCACACCATTTTCCTGGCTCGGCTTCGGGTCTTCAGTACAATATGCTGCCCACCTAGCACCTGCATTCTAATGCGTGTAAATTTGAAGTGCTAATCTTGCTGTATTTGGTTTCCGCTGTCAACACGTGTCATCTCTCTCTCAATATCAAAGTATGCCGTGAACCAACTTTCAAAGTCCTTGCATAAGGTGCTATTTTTGACTGGAGTTCAAAGTCATTCGACCAAAACAAAATTCCCCTTCTTTGATATTTTACAATAAATTTTCAGACAATTCTCTGATTTTCAGTACACTTTCATGTGGAAATATGAAAGTGACGACTCAAAAGAGAAATTATATTTTTAAGCGAGCACTGTGGTGATGGTACTACCAGAATACAACTCTGGTATGGTTCGAATTCTGTATTAGTTACCGAAATTCGAACATTACAAGCAAAGATCAGAATTCAAATTACGGATTCGTGGGGCATCCGCTATCCTAGCTTTTATTCAGTATCTAGATCGTGGATTCATTACCTAAATCTTGCACATGTTACTTCAAGACGAAATTTCTGATTCGGTACAAAACACAATTATACAGCCTCAATTTTGCTTTTAGTAATTTTAATTCGTTTTTCTGGATAGCTACGTAATGAACATAAATAAAAACGTAAACTTACGTCTGTGTTCGCATCTTACATACAGCAGACAGTTTCCATAGCATGAAAGCAAGTATTAGGTTATGTCCAATACAATCATTTGCTAAATATGATTAACATTTTTGCTACAAACTTGATATACTCAGAATCAACTTCACAAAACTTCTTGATACACAAATTGAAAATACACTTAAAACGCTTGAAGGTATTTTGAATCCAGGTAGACCTTTTTACTGTTTCATACACTACTGTTACATTAAATATAAAATTTACGATCAAGAGGAAAGAATAAATCGAACTTACGATATTGCACCACAGCGACACTTACCTACGAAAAAAAAAAAAAATTAAAATCATTTAAATCTTTCTTATGCATCATATAAATGTGTTTTACTTGCATGAACTTCTTAATTATTATTACACAATTTGCCAAGTAAAATTAAACGATGGCTGCCGCCGGAAACATATTGTTGTACCAAACGCAGTTTAATAATATTAATGGCTGATAAAGTTTTGTGATCGTGATTTCAATGTTTCTGTGAACAGAAAATTTGGATGAAAAGGTGAAATTCTGCACTAGAAAAGGCGAATTCCTTTTGTTTACCAGCTATCTATAAATAGACACCTCTAGGTATACCCCTTGTTTACCAGCTATCTATATATAGATACCTGGACAAGGTCGTAGTTTTTCCGTCATAATGTCGATATTTCTATTTGGAGTTACGATTTGTTTTTTTTATATATTATTGTTAACACTGCACCGTAAGGACTCTTGCACGTCTTCTTCTTCCATAAAAAGGCGGGAAAATGGCGGTTTTCTTTGTGGCGGCTTCCTCTGAAGAAAGAAAGCATTGTGCCCAACAAAGACCGGAATTTTTGTTCCACTACAATAGTGCCAATAGTGCAGTTGAACCTCAATTTGAAAATAGTTTGCTGCGATCACTTCCATGCGTATGTTGACAATGTCCTGTACTTTGTTGTCCAGGGGCGGACGGGGGAAAGGGGCATTTTTCTTCAGAAATTTTGGAATTTTCCGGTTCCTCCCCTCCCCCCCTGCATCCATATATACATTCAATGTGCATAAATTTTAAATAGTCCGAATCTATGGTTCATTCCGCGTATAACGGTACTTCATTCGTTCGTCTAGGGCAATTAGCCTCCGAGCTACAGTAATCTAAATGAAACTCTGCATTTTGCTAAAACTTGACCCGGTTTCTGCGTGCTTATTTGGCGAAATGGGCTCGGTAAACAAAAGGTTAATGGCTGATAAAGTTTTGTGATCGTGATTTCAATTTTTCTGTGAACACAAAAATTGGATGAAAAGGTGAAATTCTGCACTAGAAAAGGGGGAATTGTACTATCTGGTCGTGAAATTGCCGGCCAGTTGTGCAAGAAAGGAGAGTGGGGAAGGGGGTAGCGCTAGCTCTGAGAGAAAGCAAATATCTTTGCAAAATGTAAAAGCAACATATTTACTCGATGTGTTAATTCAAGCAGGCAATCTTTATTGCCACTCCCTGCAGCAAAACCACTTCCTCATAATTAGCCAGGCTGGATTGCGGAATTTCTGTCAGTAAACAAGATTCCAGCTGCATTAAGATAATGAATGGGCAGACTTTTAAATCTTTCAGGCACGCTACTCCCCTCGATTTGCGTTAATGCTACCCACGCTTGGGGGAAATTACAACGTTGCTTCGAGCCTCGGGTGGCATGAAGAGCGAGAGTAACACCACCATGCTCTGCTGCTTCTAATCAATTTATTACACACAGTCGCTACTAATTACCATCTTTGCAACCTCAGAATCTCATCGACTCGATCTTCACGTGTCGAACAGATCGAAACGGAGCGAGAAGATCGTAATTTCTAAAGATCAAAAAATGGCATTCTCGCTTCTTTCCTTTATACGATCTTTCGACATTGAAATCCCTATTTACGATGTTATTATTTCACATTCCAAACACTTCCAGCTTCAAAATGAAACATGTTTGGTATCTATAGCATCCACACATTAAATTATTCTCGAAGTTAGTTAGCTAAGCGCGTTAGTTAAGCTCCAATTTTTTAGCTTGCAAGATTCCAACTGTTCAGTAATATTTGTGGAACTTCGTGCAGCTGTATTTTTTTCGACTACAACCTGGACTCGAGTCGATTCGCGTCTGAGGAGTTTGCCTCGTTCTCGGGCTTGAAATATGCTTGTATAATAAAATAAAAATAAATATGTACAGCGCAAGCTTTGACAGTGTACAGAGGTCATCAAGGGAAACAATTTCCTTAATAACATTATTATGTTGTCACTTTGTTCCGAAACTACAAACTCGAAAACCCTTCTTTTTTTCTGAATGTATGCAACCCTGCTTTATACTGGCAGTTGGCAGTTGTTCAAAGTACGATTGGGAAGATACAGAATTGATCATTAATAAAGGGTCTTTGTGAGTGTTCTTCATTAATTTCAATATTCCTCGTCATCGTCGCGACTAACCAACAGAGGCAAAAAAGTTATGTAAAAAAAGGAATGGGAAACTTAGGCTCTAAAACCAAAAATAACGCAACAACACCCCTCGATGTTTCTCCATCAGATGGATAAGCTTCCATTATTTTCACTGCCAAAAAAATAAAATAAAATAAATACGTATGGGTCATTTTCGTTTCTCAGAACGATATATCTAATAGAAGTTCCGGAGACAGTGGAGCAAAGTAGGGGCAAATCACGGACTTCAGGACTAAATCAAGAAGTGGAGAGGCTTCGATTCCATGTCAGTGGTTGACAATCTCAGCTAGCCTCTGCTAGAACAACAGATTTACCTTTCTGCTTTTCATCCGCAGTAAATAGAGAACTAACTCAGACATGAAAATTCTGTTCGTAAACCTGATCTGATACATAGATCCAGAAATAAAAAATGTTAGTTTGTCACACAATTTAATTTCTGTATACTATTTACATATAGCTACGTAGTATATAACTTTCAAGTATAATTTTCGATTATTTTAAGTATAATTTTTGAGTGGTATACTATGCTGGGGACCAAACACCATCGATTCACTCTCTTTCACGTGTCTTGCATTAGAATGTTTAACCTGGTACAGTTCCCGCCACTGGGTGGTCTGTCGTTTGCTGAAACACCTTGTCAGATACCACGTGAGTGCTTCCGTCCACTGGCGAAGAGCTGGAGACATCACGTGCTTTACTCTGTCAGCTAGAGCGCGCCGTTCCTCTTATGAGCAGGAATGAACTAATTTAATTATACATATTACATCGCCCTTCTTCCGCTTATGGCTAATTACGAAGATGAGGATGGATGGTGATAAGATAAAAGTGATGAAAGGGCAATCACAAACACACATGGGCAGCACACAATTCCCAGAGAGAAATATACGGACTGCGAGTCCAGACGCCATAGCCTCGTTAGTCTGCAAAATACAGTCCAGGTTTTACTACATGGAAGAGAGGTTGACACTTGGGTATCTTGGAAAGCTCACGTGGGGTAAATTATGGAGACCAAGGAGGCCTGTGGTGCGCATCAGCTTTCAAGGTGTGTGCAGCTACGAGGTGCATTCAAGTTCTAAGGTCTCCTATTTTTTTCTTTCATAAACAACTTACACAACAGAGATGAAACTTCATTCACTTCTCGACATAGTCTCCCTCTAGACGTACACACTTTTCGCAACGTCGACGCCATGATTGCATGGCCGCCGCGAACGCTTCTTCAGGGGTCTGCTCGCCCCACTGGAAAATTGCCGATGCAATAGCAGCACGAGAGGAAAATGTGCGGCCCCGGAGAAAGTCCTTCAGCGTTGGGAAAAGCCAAAAATCACTAGGTGCAAGGTCCGGGGAGTATGGACGGAGCATGTGATTCGCTTCAAATTTGTTTTCCGTGAAGAGCGGCTGAAAAATGGCCGCCCAATGAGAAGGTGCGTTGTCCTGATGAAAGAACACAGCTTCAGCCATTTCCGGCCGTTTCTTTCGCAATGCTGGAAGCAACTTGGTCCTCAAATCAGTTCCATAGCTTGTACCCATCATTGTGGTACCCTTAGGATAGCATTGCGTGAGTATAACGCCTTCGCAGTCCCAAAACATCCCTTTTCTCAGCAATGTAGTATCTGGCGTCTGGTTCTTGGGCGAGGCTCTTTTGGTTTGTTACCATACGACGTTCGACATTCCTTGAACTATCAGACCCACGAACGCACATTACTCACGTCCATGACACCACCACAGCATGTCTCAAGTCAATTTAAGATGAATATCGATGGGTGTTACTCCACGCAGGTGAAGAAAATAGATATTAACACGCTGTAAGTGATGTCATTCCCAGTATCAAAAACATGTCCGTCGTCAGATAGCGCCACTAGCTTCCTATGGGCCGGTTCATGATGTCATCTGACCTCATCAAGCTTCAAGAATGGATGCTTCTTCTCAGACAACTCTCACGTATGTAACTGCTTCTAGTAATGAAGAAAAAATAGGAGACCTTAGAACTTAAATGCACCTCGTATGAGGGGAAACTTGAGAGGGTAGGTCTCCATAATGACGTAAACAGCACCTCTTCATATTTTGGCACTGACCTTTCTGGCACCTAGTATTTATCTCCACCAATAACGGTAGTTCAGGGCGAAAATACATCAAAGTAGATTAAAGGAAAACGATCGATATAAACCGGCAGAAAAATAGAACCACGGTTACGAAATAAAGAGGAAAGACGCTTAAATAGAAATATCACCTGACACAATTTCGGAAGTAGTGCAATGGCCTCACCTTGGAACCGCTTTTCCCGTCCACTCTGATGGCTATCGAAGAGGCTGAACACATTCACCTTGTTTCATGACACGTGATAAAGAGACATAAACATTATGACAAACTGTTTTCCGACTTCGGGATCACGAAAACCACTCAGTGGAACGCTCGAGCCACGATAACCCACACGCTGCGAGAAGAGAACGTGGGAAGGCATTCTCCAGTGAGTTAAGATTGAGAGAATGCTTTTAATTAATATAATCGTTCTGCTACGAAACTAAGCAAAAGTTATTTACGATGTTTAGCAATTCTAAGCAGTGTTTTCGCAGAACACTTACAACCAGGTTAATGCAATAACAAGTTTTGTTTTCGCGGCAAGTGTTTTGTACCACGTGTAAGTAAAACGATAAAATAATAACTCTCTACAAATAATTGTGTATTGAATTTGAATTTGAATTTAACATTTTGGGTGCGTCAGCACTAAGGCTATTTTGAACCCGTCACATTATACGGGGTCCAGCCCCTTATCGTTACAAATAACAACTCTAACGTTGCAGAACTAAAAGCATAAAATATTAAAATCTTCTGACTTTCGTTAAAAGCTGAGGCTGTAAAGGGGCACTCAGCACACATAAGGACAAAAGGACAGGACAATACAAACAAAATTATACTGGCCATAGGGCCAGTCGCCAGAGCCTCGTTAGTCTTCAGTCCAGGGTGTACTAACGTGGAAGTGAGGTTGACATTTGGGTGTACTATGTGGAAGGTCACCCCTTACACCCCAATTGTGTATTTTCTATTAGTATTCTGTTAGTGTCACCTTAGTATCTGTTTAAGTTAATCGCGACGATAAGAATAACGAGTACACACAGAACTTGAAATACATCAAATCAATGCTGATGCATTTTTTATCCATCAATTGGATTAACACAATTACGCGTGTAATTGTGGTTCCTTTAAAATTATTCTGTCTGATCTCAACCAATGCATTTTTTTGCGAATCGCACGGAACAGCATATGATAAAAGTACCTTTTGATGAATTTCTGTGTCCACTTCGATGCATCAGTTACTGGAGTCAACATATTTGTGTTCTCTCCCTGGTTCAATACCCGGGAGGTCATAGCGGTGTAGATCCCACTTTAAACTGCAGGTCCAGTCCAGATTAGCCCATCTGTGCATAACTTGGATTTAAGGCAAAAACAAACGTTGTAGGTTGTGTGTGTAAATGAAAAAGTCACAAATGGGCACCCATTCTTAGACTTGGGCTCAAACCCGAATTCGCAAGACTCCTAAGCTCTAATACGTTGCAAAAGCGATGACACTATTGACTGCACCGTCGACTTGACCTACGACGGATTCATTTCTGCCAGTGAATGGTGTGTGCTTACAATCTTCGGTAAAAGCCACTATGTAGGCAAAAGATAAGTCATGCATGATCTGGGACCCAATTATCACTTTCAAAGTATGGAGTATCTTACAATTTTACCCAGATTTTATGAAATATAGCTTCTGGTGGCATTCGCGAGGAGTATCTTTTCTCATTTGGTTACTTTACGTCGCCTTTCTATGTCAACATCAACGATGGGACAAACGCGATGCAACATCCATGCCTTTTCCAGGATTCGAATCTGTACGGCCAATGGATTCATAGCAGTTACGCTAACCATATCGGAAGACATAACTAATAGCAACACCTGATTTTGCAATTTACAAACTACTGGTAACGCCTGTTTTCAATTCCTATTATTAGCTTTCTGGGTAAGCTTTCCCATGAGGAACTAGCCAGCCAGCTGAGTCTTCCACGAACGCGAGTGCGGTAGTAAAATTGAAAGTATTAACTAATGCTAATAGGATACTAACAAGCTTCCCGGCTTACACCCTAATCAAATGCAAACATGTCTCTGCAGGTCAAATTCATGCTCAAACGGAAAGTTACATATGAGCCACTAAATTAACTTTACCTGGGGAGGGAGAGGGGGGGGGTCAACAATCACAGATCCGTATAAAATTACACCAATAGAAAATAATAATCGACATTACACGGAATGAGCATATCAATTATGAAATTGCGAATTTAATCTGTAGAATAATGTTGATAATGAAAACATATGTAGCCAGTTTTAATACTAAATTCTTATTACGTGTATTCTAAAGACAGGAGTTGTCGCCTCGTTGGCCTTGGTGGTCGCTTTTCGATCTCACCACCGAAGTTCCCGGGTTTGAGACCCGCCAAGGGTGTTATGTGCGAGTGTCTCTTCATCAATTACACATGTCATGAGTCACTCATCCTCGTCGTCGCGATTCAGTCACAAGTGGAATTAAAGCGATGGTGAATAACAAAATAGTAATGACACGTGTGCTTGAATAAAGTACGACGACTTCGTACTCGACGGTTAAATTAATTAATTTTAGTAATGATGCTATGAGGTGGGGTTGAAATGTGTGAAGTGGATTAAAATGTTTGGACAATGGACCGGGTTTATTCTAATATTCCCTTTATGTACATGATTCTTCGGAAATGCACTGGATCACTAAACTCCGTGGAGAGTTAAACCAGAATCTCTTGATTACGAGGCAAGACACAGCAGTGGGTTACTATATTCATATATACAAGCCTGAAAAATTTATTCGAAAGGGAAAAATAAATTAAAATTATCTACATTAACGCATGCATATTCCATCATTGTATCATACAGCTCATTAAAAGAATGGAATCAAAATAACATTTCGCATTTTCTCCGAAATGCTTGTTGCTTAAAAACTGATTGTGCATCATAAATGATTAAAAAGTCTTCTGTGAAAACCCATTGAATAGGGTATTCAAAAATGTATGTTATTGTCTTTACAGTTACTAAGCGTGTTATAACTATAATTACTGCACAGGCGATGTTCGTTAAATACTGTTTTGTAGCACCGGTTCGGAGTAAGAAAATTACGCCATCAAATCGCACAGTTTAAAACACATATAATTTCACTTCAAAGTACACTTTCGCTTTCGGCATGAATTTCAACTTCCCACTACAAGTATAACAATCATCACGTTTATGAGTTCATCTATTGGAGCGTCAGCACCGAGGACGTTTGCACCATTCACAATTAAGTCGTTAAGGATTAAAATAAGGCTAATTAATAAAAAATGTCATTCCTGGACTTTCTCTCATTTTCAACTAAAGTCGTACATTAAGCATTAGAAACAATTAGAAGAACAAAAGGGGAAGAAGTTTGTTCAGGGACTCCAAGAGTTGTAAGATCTTGAAGGCCAAACAATTGTGCATACCAGCTGCGTCAACACATTTATTCAGCACTTGATGCGATAACGGAAAACTCGTTTATAATTTTAACGGGCCTCTTGTACTCGCTTCATACCGGAATGGTTTTACCGCATGTTTGCAGTCGATCTATTAGTGTCAAATTTAAATCTCGGCGGCATGGTTGCATACATTCAGGATTAAATTCCATTTTGGGGTGTGTGTAATGTCGAAACTAAGTGTCAAATAGAAAAACGCCAAGACAAATTGTCTCAAGGACTACACGTTGACCCTTCCCTGTGTTCTGCGTAATATTACGCTCTTGGTCACTATAGCTGATTCTGTGTTCGCCGTAATATTACGCCCGCGAACATCTCTGACTGAAGTAACCTGTGTTGAACGGAATAATACGTTTCTTGTTGGTGAAACATGTGTTTTGCTATTGAAGAAACAACGATCTTTTATTTAGTCACGATTTTCAGTGCCGGCAAAGAAGAAGAAGAAAAAGAATAAGTTCAGACGAAAGTAATCTGTTTTTGTGTTATGCTGACAAAGTGCAAACGTGAGTTCGTTTGTGTACCGCGTTTAGTCAGTTGCTTTATTTTTTTGGTGTTGCGTTATTTGAAATGTTGGTCATTTATTTTTGGTTTTTGACTTTGTGAGTTTCTAATAGTATTGTCAAACAGGATTGCGAAATATTTTTTTCCTCATACCTATTGAAGATACTGCAATGGAACTTGGCGGACGCATTACGTAGACCATAGTATTTTTCAAGACAGATTATAATCGGATACCTATATCCAGGGCCGGTCCAGAGGGCCCCAAAGTTACCAAAAGGGATTTTTCGGAGGGAAATTTCCCGAATTATCCCCGATTTCCCTTTCCTCATACTTGATGTACACATGTGCGTGGTACCATTTGAAAGCCTGTTCTACTCTGAAGAGAAAGACGAACGAACCATGATACTCGGATGAATCGTGCTGAAGCAGTAGCTACTTTAAAATATTACTACACAAACTCAGGAAAAAAATACACAGAACGGGAAACCATCTTGTTAGAAAATTTCTCGGGGAAGGGGTTAAAATTTTGATCGGTGATACACTGTATTGTACACAGTATACGACGAGGCGAGCCCGAGACGAGAACAAGGCGGGTGTTTATAAATCAAGACGGGACCAAGGCATTCGCGCAGAGGATTCTATTGGTCGCTCTGCGTAGCTAACACTAATACTTTCCGAAAAGGCCACCCTTGAGTTTTAATTAACGTACAAAATCAGAATCAGCGGGCGGCTTCTTGGCAAGAAAGCAAATGAATTATACAACTAAAAAAAAATCTCAGACGCTTCCTACTCGGCAACGATGTAATTCTGGATACCACAACATCCTAGAGATAACCGTCCACATCACGGAAACTCTCCCAAGGCAAAGTCAATGTTTGTACATGCGTGACGCGAGATTTTAGGATGGACGTTAATTGAAATACTGCATTATTCATGATAACCGTTCGGCTTCGCTAACCAGCGCCACGTGGCAACTCCCGATTAACGAGCACGCGACTCATCTCTCACCGGTCATGTTCTCGTCCAGATGAATGAACGGTGAAAGCGTCCCTCAAAGGCTGAGAGTGGCATCGACCCTTGTCATTTCCGGATCAAGAAAGCAACTGCGTATCTTCTCTGAATCTAATCACCGACAGTTGTATATTTACGTGTCCTTCAACGCCTGAACATGAGCATAGCACTACTTGTTAGAAATTACACACACATGATGAATATGTAAGCAACCGTGCAGTTTGCTGGTTGGAGATACACACACATTTGTACAGGTAGACTGATTGATTTGTTTTACCTCGCTTTTCTGCCACGTTTCGCTAAGCGCGAAGATGAGGATGAACGGTGAATAGTTTAAATGGATCAAACATTCCAGTTTTGGTTTTAAGTCCACTTTATGCACAGGAAGACTAATCGGGACTGAATCTACAGTTTAAAGTGAGATCCGAAACACTGTGTGCTTCAGTTAGCTGGGTACCGAACTCGGGACCTCTTGATTACAAGGCGACGACGTTACTAAAAGTTTTATTTGGTATCTACTAGTGAGAGGCTCAAGACGGGATCCGAGAATTAAGAATGGTACTGACACTGAGATATCTTGTATAAATCACAACGGAACAGCGACTTACTGTCAGAGACCTTGGCAAAATATATTGTATGAAGTTTAAAAAGGAAATTGCTTTACCAAGTGACTACTTCATACATATTGATTGATTGATATGGTGTTTTAAGCTCACTTTATGCACAGTAAGGCTAATCGGGACTGGACCTATAGTTTAAAGTGGGATCCGAACCACTGTGTGTCCCCGCCGGGTATCGAACCCGGGACCCCTTTATTACAAGGCAACGACGCTACAACAAGGCACTTCGCCATCGGGGAGACCTTTCGTACATATTAAGCATATATCTTTCTGATTATTAATGGATGTCATTATTTGATTGTAGTAATTACAAAATCAATTCTTTAGTGGCCGTGTAGTACAGGAAAAAAATAATTTTCTAAAGGGCTATTAGCGTTGAAACAAGCTGCCAAACAGTAAAACGTCATTAAGGAAGAAAAAAATCCTTAATGGCCTTTCTAAGCTGTGAAAGTTGGTGCGGTGACACGCTGTGAATGTTATTTACATCGAATATCGAGTCGAGATCGACAACGAGATAGGCAGCGGCAATTCTAGACGAGGCCGGGGAATTGACAAGTCTCGACCCTTCTCGATACCATCGCAACAGTCAATGTAGATACATTCCAGGCTATGTAGGAACAGACTAAGAACATCCCTGGATTCGAGGACGCACGAAGTGCCTGATTAGAAACATTTTGCCTCTGAAATGTTCACATCGGCAATGCTGCAAAGTGCTCGAGCAATCAGTACAAACAAATACTTAAAATATTCAAATGTAAGTACAATTACGCTGCTGAAACTGTAAGTGCTCGTTAATTTGTGTAGATCGATCTGTGATCTGCCCTGCGTTATTTCGCAATTCCTGGAAAATGAAATTATGCCTTTCGTAGACGGTAGTGACGTCTGAAATTTACAAACTTACGAAAGTAAACTATGGGATTCTGGGAAATTGATCACGTAGGCAATATGACAGGCGGTCTGTAGAGGATTTAACATTTCGTTATCTTATCAATTTCTGGTTGCTTCAGGGAAAAACGGAGATGCCAAATGATAAAGAGACTGTATACTCCCGCAATAATGAAACATGTTGGGGCTCTATGGTTAACGTGTCGTCAGGGTTCTCTTGCACTTAGCACAAATAAATTCCACGATTTTTCCAGGTATGGACCGTTATGTAATTCTTAGCTCAATTTACAGTTTATTTCTAAAGTGCAAAAGAAACTGTGGTTCCAGTTTAAAAGCATTTGTCCTTGTAGGTTACTCAAAGTTATGTGAAAACTGTGAGTTAACAAGGGATCGAACCTTTTCATGGGAGAAAGGGAGGGGGGTTGCAATCCCTGTCATTAAGCTACCATATTATGTTTAAGTTTTAAGTCTGCTTTATGCACAGATAGCCTAATCGGGAATTTGTCTACAGTTTAAAGTGGGATCCGAAGCATTATGTGCTTTCATCGGGTATCGAACCCGGGATCTCTTGATTATAAGGCGACGACGTTAATACCAAGGCTACAACCCACAATCTTTTCCTAGTAGACAATGCCTATGTTTAATCGACAACTTAAAGGAAGAAAGCTGGTTCAAAGAGGCGTTATTTCTCCATTCTAAACCCCGGAGTACGCTGCTGCCCTTAAGAGTCGATCATTTTTTAACAGTGCAACCCCACAAAGCTGTAAATGAGGAACTACATCTTTTTTCCTGTGAAGGTAATGAGATGAAAACGAAGACAATACATTGGGAAAAGAGAGCATGTATGCCTTTCAAGGGAAGTAGGTCATTCATGCTGAAAGATAGTCATCGCAACGTTCAGTAGCGGAGTTAAGGAAGCCTAAGGAAGTAATTTACGTTTGAAGTCCATTTCTAAAAAAATGTCTTCCGAAGACGACTGTAAAACGCGCCGTAAAATATTAATCAAGTTCACGCGGCGAGAGCCGAGCATTGATTGCCCTTCACTCACACACAATGCCGTAGGTAGGGGCGGGTGGGGAGGTTTGTCGTTAATCATCATGTGGACCATCCCGCACGCCGGATATCGACCGGGTCGTGAAGGTGCTACTTGGATACACGATAAGGGACCTTGGTTTCCAAGCCGCCCTCACCACACGCACGCAAGCTGAAGTTTTCTACACGGCCAAGAAAACAAACGACACAAAAAGAAAAACACACCCCCAGAACACGCAACCGCTTTTGTCTGATAAAAAGTCGCTTCAGCAGTCGACATGCATCGATGCACTTACGTTGTCCATTTGCCGATTGAACGTCTGCATCATACTACAGCCCTAATAAAAACTGATTAATTCGTTTCCCTAGATATCCGTGTCAATCTTTCAGGAGATATCATGACAGTAATCAAAGCTTGTAAAATGTTGCCACTTGTTATTATAAAACATGTTGCAACTAACCCACGGGTAGCTAAATCTTTTAAAAATTTAGGCGCCAGCTTCTTTTTCTCAGGAGCCAGACTATCTTTGGGGGATAGGGTTTACGAAAGCCACGAATCTAACTAATATAAATAAAGCTCCTTCACATTTTGAAATATGATCTTAAAACATTTAATTTATTAAAAAATACACGACTGGATTAAAAGTAATTACCGTATAAGACGCACTTTTTCCCTTTAAAAATAGATACTCAGTTTTTTATTACCTTCATATCTGGAAATTTTCTCTCTTCTGAGTTGGACGATTTCTTTCTTGTGGTGTGTGAACGATGAAGATTATTCTTTCCTAGTTAGATTAGGTAAATTATTTGCAGACCTACATATTACTTTAAATTTGAAATACTGTAAATTAATTATAAATTCAGTGATAAAGCTTTTTCCTCGAAAAACAGTGTACGAAAATGGGGGTCTTATACGCCAGTGCGTCTTATATGCCGGAAAATACGACAATTCTTGTGCCAGAGTGGCCTTCCTAAAGAAGGCTCTATCGGTAACAGCATGTATAACTCTAATACTAATATATGGCAGACTCTACCACATCGCTGCAGAATTTGAAATTCCCGGCTAGCAACATTCCAAAAATGTATAATGGCATGTTTTTTATTCTGATTTAATGATACACGTGATACAGAAAACACATACTGTACTCGATTTTTCTTTTTTTTAAAAAAAAAAAAGTAATGGAAATTTCCATAAGCGAACTCGAAATAATAAAACTTATATATATATATATATATATATATATATATTAGAATTGAATTTGAAAATCCAGGTACCAGGTGGAAATTTTCAGGCGCCATGCCGACCTGTATTTATTTTGGCTAATGGTGAAGATGAGGATGAGTGATGATATGATGAAACTGATGAAGGGGCACTCACAAAGTACATTCATGCCCAGGCCGAGAATCGAACCCGGGACCCATGGCGTCGTAAGGTGTTGTGACAACCACTCCGCCACGGAGGTCGGCGTTTTTAAAGTATTAGATAAAAATATTTACGGTCCATTCCAACGGAACACATGTACTAAGAATTCGCTAGGAACATGCATAGTGAACTTTTACGCAAATCTGCTTAGAAGTATAAGAAACTACTTTGATATGATCCATATTTTTATGTGACGTCACAACTTTAAAATATGTCACTAATATATTTATTTTGAGCAAAGAAAGCGTAATTTCAGTGTTATTATATGTAATATTGCACCTTGTTTGTAATGTATATCATTTAATATTTATTGTATTTTATGCTGTATTATGAGTAGTTCAATGTATCTTTAGATTTGCGAGAGTGCACTATGTGAATTTGTATTTCTAAGTATGTATATAGTTTTGTTGATAGCATCCTTTTGTAGATAGTGAGTGATTCATTTCTACTTGAATCTGGTTGTCGAAAATAGTATAAAAGCAAGGATATCGCGTTAGAAATAACAGGCATTCGCCACGGATCGTCGAGGATTTTAAACTTAAAAAGAACTCCTTGGTGTTGTGCATACATCTTGGTATGGTAGGTCGGGGCGCAAACTAAGCCTATATGACCATAGGTATACCGATGGCCATGCATTGATGATATGCACAATACGTTAAGAAATAAAGCTAGCCTAAGGATTAATTTGGAATAAAAGGCTAAAGAGCAAATATTGGTTCAGTTATTATTGCATATCTCTTTGTGTGGTAGTTCGGGTAGCAAGCTAGGTCTATGTGATCATAGGCATGCCGACAGCCACGCATTGAGTTTATGCGTTTTTAGTTGAGTCAAGTCATCGACAAAGCGAAATCCTTACCTTCGTACTAAGCCTGTTTGCATCATAATCGCAATAAATAAAGAATAAATCATTTCGTTTTTGTCTACTGCAATAATGTGGTTTTATTCCTCTGTGCTGTGAAGCATTGTCTTTGCCTAGCATTGTTCCTGTACCTGAGAGGAGTCTGTGTACTTCGAGTCTCATCGCTCACCGCTGGGTAATACTGAGTTATTAATAATAAGAATAATACAACGACATAGTAACAAATATAATAATAATACGTTTTAATAATAGAAACTTGAACGTATCAACTTGAACTGTGTATGACTTTACAACTTTCACTTTCATTTTAACATCAAACTTCTCCCGATGACTTCTTGAAGTGAAAGCAGAAATGGAAAAGTACTTGGGTAACTTCTATTCGAAATAAACAGTTAAACTGAATCATTAATAACTACAAGAATTGATCAGCATTACTTAAAAACATGTGGTGTGGATGGTCGTGCACTACATACAAATAGACTGCTGCATAAAGAAATTGGATGGTTGCAGCAGCATGTGCAAATGTCCAACATCGTTAGTGGGAATACGGTAGCCACGAAACTTGCTACACAGAACTCTACCAAGTACATCACCGACAACCTTCACTGCACTTGCATGCAACCGAGTCGATAGTTCCAAGTAACTAAATGCACGTGTGTAGAAGGTCAGCGAGTATTTTATCGCGACAGCTTGAAAAGAAATGGCCGAACCACGCTATCTTGTCAAGTTCGATATTCAAGATTCGAGTTCCGACTTCGATACTCATGCTATCGTGTGACCTTTTAATTTAGCACACTTTCTTTCACCAATTGTTATTATTATTGCATGCGTAAACCATTTTACTCGTATATGCTGTTACAATAAACGTTTAGAGTTGTCGACATCATTTTGAAAAACCATGAACGTCGATATTTTTTTACTGTATTTTTCACGCCTCGTGGTAGAATCTGAGCCACAAACCAAGTGGAAACGTTACAATATTACTTGCACTAGAATTTCCATAAACAAACTACACTTTGAAATGGTTTACGAAGGATGGAGGAAAGCACAAGTCACTAATTTTTTAGCACACCAACCTACAAAATTACAGCGTTTGACATGAAAGTGTCATAGTTGCTGAATGCTCTGTAGGACTGATCAATATCGGCGCTGAAGAATTTGCTTTCACACATGGAATGCATATAAAACGCATTATAACCGGTAATATTAATATAGTTTTCCTAATAAATCAATTTCCTCACAAGGAAAGTGAATTGCCACAAACATTCCTTATAATGTTTGGAAAATAAAAGAAACAAGCAGAATTAAGAACGACCCTTTGCTCTTAGTAAAGTAACTTCATAATTTGCAAATTACTTCTGCAACTCTCTGCCAAACAATATTAATACCTCAATTGGTGTATCGATGGCATAATATTCCGGAGAAGCGGGTTCGAGTCCGGGCCTGGTGTGCAATTTTCACTGGAACTTCTGCACATCCGAATTGCGTGTGTGCCAACAATTGAGAAAGGAGCTTCTCATAGTGCAATAGTTATAATAAAGCAAAACACAAGCAGCATGAGCTTGGAAATGTCACTGATACTGTACATAAAAATTCAAGCTAGACATACAAAATAAACTTTCAACATGCTTTATCAGCATCGGATTTCGCAAATGATAAGAACAGTGTTTCGCTCCCACATTTATCTACAACTCGTCAAGGGAAATGAAGCATGCAAAGTCTACAAATGCCACATTGCATGTCACCCGATTATCTCTGCGAAAAAATATTTTTTTCTTTTTAAATTTATTTCCGACTGTCGATAATTTATGTCTCTTTTAAGTTCTCGTAACTAACCGGATGGACTAGTCTGACGTCAACTTCCTCTGCCAACTGTACGAACTTCCTCTGTCTATCATACTCCTCGATAGAGGACGTTTATGTGATTATTCAGAGAACAGCAAACCTACCTGCAATAGCGATAAGTAGGGCTAGGATTTTCATGACTTAGCATATTTTTGGGGGGTAAGGGTGATGTGTTCCCCAAACATATAGAAATTCATATTGTGAAGAAAATAATTAAATTAAGGTGCTTTTTAAGGGCATATTTTGGCATATTTGGCCATTTGTGCGTGATAGAGCATATTTTGATGGATTTTCGGTCATATTCGGCATATTTTTGCATTTTCGAGAAATATAGTTATTTTCGAAGTGGATTCGTTCTTACTCCCATGTTTACTCGAGAGGAGTTTTTTTTTCTTTTGGACTGCAGAAAAATCTTTTTTTTATTTTTATTTGAAAATTTAGAGAAAGTATTCATTTTGTATTGCAACTCAGGGCCCATAATGTGAACTAAAAATAGTACGTACGTGAAAATCTCTCAGCATTTAGATATTGATGTTTGAAACAGTCCAGTTATAAGCGCATATTTTTCAAATTATAGTGCATATTTTGTAAAATTGTACGTCATAAGAGCATATTTCATTTTGCATATTTTGGTGATTTTAAGGTCATAAAAATCCTAGCCTTAATGATAAGTGTTCAGCACGGCCTTCATTTTACATACCTGGTAACATCCTCAGATACAAAAGAATGTGCGTCTAATTTCAGACTTAATTATGTATATAGGGTGTACAACAAATTATGACAATTTATAAGTAAATGCTACACACGATTACGATAAACAAGGCCGAAAATGCATCCATATTGAGCTAAAATGTGAAAATATTGTATGGATGCGGAAGAGGGTGTGACGAAACGAAGATAAAGAAATAAACAAACTCTGTTGGACAACAACATCTATAGTATAAGAGATATAACTCGTCCCTTATCATTACGATGAGTATTGGCTAATAAGAAGTTGCTGTAGAACAACATTTCGTGAACAAAATTGACATTTCTGTGCTGCAATTATATTCAAGTTCATTTTTTCTTTTCTTTTTAGCACAATGGTCAAGATGTGACGGCGGGAATGGACTGGATAAACCATCTCGAATTAGGTTTTTCCAAATTTTCACCCAGTTACTACAGTCGATGCCGAGATGTTACCTTTAACGAAGGCCACAAACTAATCCTTTCTTGTCGTTGACCACCTTCTGAGCGTCATTCGACTTTTACTTCTTCCGCGTAGCAGTGAACCCAACACTGTAACAGTGCGAACATCAATAACAATGATGAGATTGGATGATGAATGACGAAATAGATGCAATTAGATTTGCAGCCTGACCATGGCGAACCCGCTAAAGAAAGGGTCTGTCCATGTCCACACGACAACTCGTTGCTAAGAACCTTACACCTGGTCCTCCTAGTCTAACCACGTAGGCGTTATTAGAACTAGGAGCAATTGTAACTGAAAAATAATGCATGTTAAACGGTTAGGGAAGTTAGGTTTGCTCTTAGCATACTTTTATCGTCAGGTGACACATAAATGGCTGTGCTGTCGAACGTATGATGTGGCTGGAGATAAATGTATGGCCAATATTTAGGCACACGTTGCTTGCGTCTGTTGACAAAATGCTGACCTGCTTGTCTTGCCAACTAAGGCCATATGTCCCTAAAATGGCACTTCTTCGCATAATCGCCAGCCACAAACCCATGAAAATGACAGATCTGTCGAAAATGAGATTAACATGACACTCATCAGACGTTTAATTATGAACCTTCAATAATTTCTTACATATTTTTTTCACCCAAAAGTGGTTTCTGAAAAGAAAAAAATTACGCTGACTTCCAACATTTATTAATTTATAGAATGTTCTGTATGGAGTAAACTTATAATGTTAAGCATTGAAAAATAGCTCAATAGATGAGCCTTTGTAATGCAGAAAATCCGGTGTTAATCTCTCTTAGGTTTTCATGTTACAAGCGATCACATTCTGGTTGCGCGACTTTTGAAACATACTGTGGAAACATATAAGGAACATTAACTGCTACATAATTAATTGCATACTTGTAAATAACAATAATAATAGTTTAGTTTATTGTTCGTTAATGCTGAGTACAGCAGCAGACAAATACAGCAGCAAGTCACCAATTACTTCACACCACATCATTTAAATTTTCACCTTCGACGAGAGCAATTTCTGAACATTATTTTTTTTTTTTACTTCTTAAATTCAGAAGTTGTAAAGTGAGATGCATCCAACCACTCCTCATATTTATATGCCACATAATGTATTTGAGTTTTCATCCATAGTAATAATTAGGGAACGGAACTTTATGTGCTAAAAAACACAGAAATATTTATTTTTTATGTGTCATAAATGTTGAAAATATGTGATAAAAACAGGAAAATATGTGACAAAAATAAAAACATTTGGTAACAAAAACAAACTATAACATGCATTTTAAACACCTGAAATTAGTTTCTAAATGATTACCTCTTAGCGAGCAATTTTTTGGAAGAGTTGCAGTGGATCACCATAGTTTTTTCCAAATTCTCCATTGTAAATCTGTGACGATTATCTCTAAAAAGCATCTTATATTGTGAGAAAGATCGCTCCACGTCACAAGAAACAATTCTTGCATATTTGAATCACGAAATGTCACTAACGCTTAAGTTTTCCAAAGCTTCCTCTTCCTCTACTTCACTTTCCAAAACACATGCAATTTGGCACAAAGTTTGAAAACCTTGTTTTTTCCCAAAAAATTCTGTACATTTAGACACTTAGATCCAGTGAGTTCTTGCAGTTTCGATTATACTATACGGACTTTAACAATGGAAGCTGCCAAAGTGTTCGCGGACGATTCAAGCTTTCATATGGAATTAGAGAGAATGGACAGGTTTGTTGAGATGTATGCCAATTCGACTTTTACGGAGGGCTCCATCAACAGTTCTTGCAGAATTCTTCTTTGTCGAGATCATTTACAACAGATACAATTTTTTCAAACTTCTGGGCATAACATCTGCATCCAACCAAGTGCCCCATCGCGTAACTACAGGTGTAGGGGGAAGGGGAACCTCAGGACATTTTTGTTTAAAATTGTCTATTCTTCTAGCCAACTTGATAAAAACTTTCTTGCCATTTGAAACCAGTTTATCGACATTGGGATAAAGAGCTCTTATCTTTTCACATATTCTATGCAACGCATGGGCCACACATTTAACGTGCACCATTTTGGGGTAGCTAACGGCAAGGCCTACTGCAGCTTTTTTCATGTAAGCTGCAGCATCTGTCACGAGGAAAAGAACATTGTCAAATATTATGCCTTCCGGCCACAATAGCTGCATTGCTTCATTAAAAAGTCTTGCTATCATTACGTGTAGCCAGCCCCAGCTACTACTTACAGCTATTTTCTCCCAATAGGATCGTAGGCGAGGTGCCAGAAGTCTGCCAGCGAGGGTGTTCAAAGACAAAACAAACCTAGCACTCTCGATATGAAAGAGGTGCAGAGTAGCCTATAAACATTTTTCCTTCGAGGATTTCGAGGTGGATGAAGTCAATGAGCGATTTTATGTATTTAAAATGAAAATTCGCAAAATATGTATTTACATACGGAAAACTGGAAAATATGTGTTTTTATGTAAAATAAAATTTGCTGTGTTGACATATAAGGCTATAATCAGAATTTTGGCAAAAATGAGGGTCTGTATCTTATCGCAGAAAAAACATTTAATTACCTAAGTTCCTTTCCCTAGTAATAATAGGCCTGAATGCACCGGCACACATTTCTGAACATTTAGAACGAACGAACGAAAATAAAAAGATGGAGTTGCACCGCCTTAGGATACCTCCGAGCCTGTGCACAAATAGCGATGACGTACCCTTAATAACAACTTGCATTAATGTTATGTTAAATGGTACGATACACAGCTACACACATTCAGCGCGAGCGCGTGTGTAGGAGCGTCTCTCTATACACAGGGCGTGGAATAGGCTTGGTCACCCAACAACCAAAAGGTTAATGAACTTCCAACGAGAGCTGGAAATGATTCCTTACCAGCCAACTGGAATAACGGCGCATTTAAAAACCAGCGACCGTAAAATACGTTTCATTTCTCTCCTTAATGTGCACTACATCGATGACAGCGACCTGATTCATTGTGTGGAATTAAATGTATTTGTCTTTTCGAGTCATAGTTCAATAGATAATATGTATGCATTCAAATTTCGTGATTATCTTATTTTACGTCACTCTTCTGTCACATTTGACTGATCGCGAAGATGAAGATGGATGATTGGATAAATATTGATGAACGGACGAATACAAAGGAATGCCTCTGCTTAGACTGGGTCTCGAACCCAAAACCTTACGGGGCCGTGAGTCGGGCACTCAATGAACTTCTTCAGCCTTAGTGGCAAAAGGGTAACTTGTATTTTAACTCTTCCTGCAGGGTGCGAATTAACGGGAGGGGATTCCCTCCAGTATCCCTGGAAAGAAAGGTACGAGGGGCTATCCAAGTTTTTACCATTCTCGTATAATTATGTTACCTCGACAAATCATGCCTCAAATTAATCAGTAACACTGTATTTCGTGTCGTAAGTACCATTTGGAATGTTCATTTTTCATTTTTAAAGAACTGTACTCTGTGTGATGGAAGAATTCAATGTAATTGTTAAGTTCTAATCACTGAACTATAACCATTTTGTATGCCAATTTTTTACAATCTTTTTAAATCAAATTTACGTCACGAAATAATTTACTCCCAAGTTAAATGTATGTTAGAGTGAGTTTATTTTCCTAACGTCTCTGGCTGTTATTGCACTTGCAGCTTGGCAGAGAGTCCTAACTCACGAAGCCTCGAATCTACAAGCGAGCCGCTGACGTCATCTCAAGATGACCCAATCTCTAAGCTTCTTGCTCACGCTATACACAGTTCCGAGGCTCGCTAGCTAAAGTGGAGATGTTCTGGCTGCAATAATCTTCGTCCACATCCTAAATACTGATTAACTTCAAGCAGTTACAACATTCAACTCTGAAGTCTATTCGTACGAAACAAAATTGCTTAATCCTCTATATTATCACTAGTTTATGTAGTTAGTTCACTATCTTCAGATGTTGAGCAGAAGATAGCAAAACGTCAAACGGAAATGTCTTGCACACGATTTCGAGACCCATAATTTTGTTATCAGGTGGTAAGAAATTTATTTCTATACCATTAAGGAACGACAAGTGCAACATTGACGTAATGTATTAACGAAAAAAAAACTTATCGGTTCCTTGATATAAGGGAAATGTTCTTTACGTTTATCGACATATATTTCCTGAAATCAAACGTAAAGGAGAGAACAATGCTGCAGCTCTTCAATGGTTTTGACAGTTTCAATTTCCGCTGGATGCATAAAAGAAGTCAACCCCCGCCGAAACCAATGCGTTTCGCATCGTTGCCTCTTATATTTTCGAGAGAATATGTGCAGCAGGTAGTAAATGTAATAGTACGCAAACTGCATATTGCTGCATTTATTCTTTCCTTTCTAAATCCCGAGTATTGCTAATGGAAGGAATTGTTCTGATGCTGAATTAAGACGCTGTCTTCTGCTACGTTGGCGCTCATCTTTCAATTCTCCGTCATCGAATTGCATAAAAGATAAACCAATTAACATGGTTCGACCAGAACTCGAAGCCGAATCTCTACTACACCGTGCCATTGTCCAAGTGAGGCAGTCATGGTTGCGCCTGCCGTTTCAGCTCTGTGGAAAATGTCTGAGTTAGGCGAAAGTGAACCCAGTTGGTAGTGAAATGGCACGGTATGACAGAGATCCGGATTCGATGATGATTAGATGACATTGATTAGACACAAATAAACACCACGACTCGAACTCGAAAGCTTCAGTAAGATTAAAACACAGGGACTGACAATTTGCCTACTAATTGCATTTACCGACCGCTGTCCATGTATGTCCCGTCTCCAAAACGAGCACAACGCTGAAAAAAAAAAAAAAAAACTTTACTTATTACTAATATGCGAAAGCAGCATTGGCGAGATGGAAACCTTTTATATGTTGTCAGTAAAGATGCAGTCCTGTATGATTTGCTTATATTTACGTTGATACACACACAGGCACACACGAACATGTATTTAAGTTCCCTGCTTGGTACACAAATTTTCGGCGTTAGCACAACATAGTGAGAATAGAGAAAGTCGTTTTGTAGTTCCTCCAAGTCCCATAACTTCACGAGTTAGTTTTTACTTGTTACACAGTCCATCCAAGTTATTGTGCACATTGCACAAATTCCAGCCAGAAAGCTGAAAGCAACAGCGCCCCCCCTTTTTTTAAGCTTTGATGCGTTAATACCACTTAAGGCGAAGAGGGACAATTACGCACCAGTTGTGCATTTATTTCACTATCGTTGGATTGGGCACTGCTATTTAAAAAGGGATTAGTATGCAAGAGAGTATGAACTTCTCTCCATGTTGCAAGTGGAAACTATTTTTCAAGTTGATTAGTAAGCTAGACACGATGTTTGAAAATATGATTAATAAGTATTTACAGAATCCCATGTATTCCTTATTGGAAATCAACTTTAACTTCAAATTACGGCTAATCAAATGGGAGCTTCGACTTTTCCTTCTACTATGACATAGTTCAACGTGTCCTATTCCGTCCATGTACTTTTCTACGACATTGGATGTTTGATATTCCCATGAGAACGAATAAAAAAATGGTCCCATAAGCCTAAAGCATTTCTCCTTGCCTCCTACGGCCATCCTGGCAGTGTTGCCAAACCTGATGTGCATAAAAGAGCTAAATTTCACCACTAATAGAGCTTAACATTACTTTCAAGGAGCTAGATTGACGAAGGATGCATAAAGTACCTCCTAATTTTAAGTGTCAGAGGAGAGGGGGCGCTGCTATTACCGTTAGCTATAAAGTGATGGCAATTTATTCTTAACTTTCACCGCCTAGATTCGGCAGCATCACCCATCTCAATAATCCACTGATGCTCATATGAAATCGAAAATAAAGGATTCCCGGATAATAATATTGTCATCTTCATCTTAGCCACGGCGCTATATAAAAGTAGCTGGGGAGGAGGTAAGAGGGGGTGGGTGACGCAGCCAATATAACAATATCACGTCACGTGCAAAATGTACACTCATGGCAAAAGTTGGTCTTTGTGGGCCGGAGCCAGTGGTGGCATCATAGTGGGTCAGGGGGCGGATGCCACAGTTCAAAGACAAACGAGTGCACGAAAGAGCCAGATCTGGCTTCAAAAGAGCAAAGTTTGCAACAGTGATCGGCAGCTGCCGCAGTGAGAAAGACGTAGGGGAAATTGTCCCTCTCCCCCTTAACAGTCGCCCAATCATTTCCAATAATTCGTAATTTCACTCTCACATATTTTTGAAAGCAAGAGAATGTCTTGGACATAACCCAAACTTAACATGGTGTTCAAGCATGAACCTAACCTCGACCTTCGCGACGTAAACATGGTAAACTATTCCACAATGATTTTGCATACGAGAAACCAAAACTACTTCCATTAAATAAAACGTAATGCCTAACTTCAAGGATGACCGCCTTTGCGCAATGCAAGGTTAGCAAACGTCACAAAGCAAACAGCTTATCTGTTAGACGAGCCAACTCACGCCCTAGGTTACCGTGTACTTTACGTTCCGAGCCACAGGCCTGGTGCAACAGATTTCAAGCAGAACAAACGAAAATAGAAATAAACATAATTTACTACCGCCACGCGAAAAGAGCTCAGATGTTGAAAACGCCCACATTTTCGTAAACCGAATTACGAAGTACTTCGCCTTGCAGTAGCAAAGTGGATGAATCATACTCGACCTCAAATTATTTTCAGACTCTACTACCATGTTTACTTTGGTTATCTCTGTGAGTCACTGAGAACACTGACTGGGACAAAGAGAACGTCTCCTTGTTGTCATAAAACGAGGGCATCTCTATGTTTGAATTTTGCATTGAAGCACAAGTTGATGCAAGCGATGGAAAATAACTGGTAGGCGGAATACTATGGATGCTGGTTCAAAACATGTTTCTGAATTCCGTGCCTCTTGAGATCAGGCAGTAACAACACCAGAAAAAAATTAGAAGAGGGAAGGGCATAGAAAAGTCCACAAAAATTCTCGGAAGTCTGAAGGTTATTGCAGAATATTGTATGGTAATATGATGCCAAGTCGACCCCGCTTCCATGGTAACCAGGGACAGATCAAAGTACAATACCTGTACACGGATATTAAATACAGTACATCTCGCGAGGCGCCACAAAATATAGAGTTCTGTGCATTTCGAGTTGGTCGCATTATTATTATTATAGCACATGGACATGAACGTTACAATAGTAATGCAATTTATGTAATCTTCAATAAAAGTTCAAGATTTGAAACCTGGAATCCCTCGTCTATCTCCTTACTTCAGAATATTTCATGTATTTTTGGAGGCTTCTATTTTCCAAGTGAATAAATACGAGGGTCATTCAAAAAATAAGTTTCCCTATGTTATAACATTTTTATTTGGTAATATATACGTGCAAACTCTACATATCTAGATAAGTATATACCTGTACTACTTTTCAACATAATCGCCTTGCACATCGAGGTATTTGTCCCAACGCTGCACCAGTTTATCGAAGTCCTCTGCAAAAAAAAAGTCCGGGCACAGGCCTTGTAACACTCGTCTTACTGCGGCCTGACTTCCGCATCAGTGAAAACACCGACCTTCCAACTCATTTATGTGTGAGAAAAGATGAAAATTGCTAGGCGCTAAATCAGGGCTGTAAGGTGGATGGTGTAGCCGTTCCCATCCCGATTGCGCAATCTTGGCCTGTGTTTGTGCGGCCGAGTGGGGGCGAGCATTGTCGTCGAGCAGGATGGCACTAGCTGAGAGTAAGCCAGGGCGTTTGTATCGAATTGCCGATTTCAGCCGCTCCAACGTCTGACAATACCGGGCAGCAGTAATCGTGCCTCCTCGTTCCAGAAAGTCAAAGAGCAGAATACCCATTGCATCCTAGAAGATGGTCACAAGCACCTTGCCTGCCGATGGAGTTGTATTGAATTTATTTTGCACGGGATAACTCTGATACTTCCACTCCAACGATGTTCTTGTGAATTCGGGAGTGAAGTGATGAACGAAGCTCTCATCACCTGTCACCTTCTTCTTGGTATCTATCGCATTAGAGCATCAAGGCTACAGCCCAATCTCGTCTGAAGATGTTCAGACGTGAGTTGTCGAGCAACCCAACGTGCACAAACTTTGCGGTATCGCAAGTCCTCATGGATGATGCTGTAAGCGGACCCAAAAGAAATGTTCAACGTGTTGGCCACCTCACGAACCTTGATTCTTCCGTTCCCGCGGATCAGTTCATCCACTTTCGCGATGTTCTCATCAGTGAGCCAATTGAGGGACGACCGGATCGAACTTCATCAAAAATCCCTACTCTGCCTTCAGTGAACATGTTGCACTACCTTCTGGCCACCACCCTCCAGCGTCCAAGCACTTTTGTACGCGAGTTTGCGAACTCGCGAAGACGTGTGCCAATATAACATCAGTGATGGAAGCAATCTCCCGCCGCATCGGGTCTCTGAAGGCGTTAATTGTTGGCGGTATTATTGCCCTTTAGTAAATCCAACAAGAAAGTGACAAGTCTGGTGAACTTTGGGGCCATGTATTTTTGTAAATTAATCGGTCACTTTAATTTACCTCATGCTTGCATTAGATGTGTAGCACGTTGAACCATCTTGTTAAGAACTGATTCGAATAAGCTAACGCCAATAGGCATTCATTAAAGTCCAACCTTCATAGCACACTATCCTCGCCAATTTTAGCCACGGTTTTTGCCCTTTCTTTAACCACTTCTCGTAATTTATTCACCGTCTTTCCTCAATTGCATAGCTTGAGAAATTGCTACTGACAACAGAAACACATGATAATACCTTAATTTGATTGTGCTAATATTTTACGCCAAACGGGGCATTGCTTAGTCTGTAATTAAGCCCGTCTTTGTTTTAAATTGCCAGCAACTGTCCTGCCAACGAATACGCACATAATAACACACTAGTCAAAAGTTTCCACTTTCGATCAATAGATAATTCTAACTCAGCGTGAAGTACGTAAAGGGGTGTTTATTGTCATCACTTCACATTGTTGATCCATCTTTGACAAAATCGATGTATTTTATGCATTGCTTATCTGATATTTCCAATCCATCACCGTTGGTTGGTTGTCAACTGACACTTTCAAGTACACAGCACCATACTGAGATCCTATTTTAATTAAAATCTGGTAAGATTACCTCTGTATGTGTGTGATGTTTGTATATCCTACCCTATATATCTGAACGATATGAAAACGATAGTAACGGATACATGCCATGAATGACACTTTGACCGGTCTCTGCCTTGCAAAATTTTAAAGAATGTGTTTGTTAGTTATTTTTCCGTTGCTTTTTCTACATATTGGAGGCAATATCACGACGAAGAAGCGGATAAGGAAAAGATTCGTATCAGAATTCGAAACAACCTTCAGCTTCGCTGAGAGGTCACATTATGTCATCTTCATTAACTATGCGAACATATTCGCATAAGGCTTAAACAAGTTTCCAATTCTGCCCTGAAGATGAGAGTAACGTTAGCTCTCAAAAGCTCGACTCACCTGGTCGATAGCCCGACATTCGTCGTGAGGAATGCTTCAAGACTTATTTCGTTTTCACTCTACCTTCATTTTTCAGTCTGTGCTTTGGATCTTCCTAGATAGATCGATGGGAGGTTGCTAGCATGGGCGTAGCGGGTTCGACTCCCGCCTGAAAATTTGCATCGTTCATTTATAGTTACATAAAAGCTGAAAACTTGATTTTTATTGTTAATAACAGAAAAAAAGTGCACTTTATTTATATTCGAACAGAGTTCACACTGAGTTAGATCGAAAAAATCGAAAAACTTGAGTTTAAAATACAGAAACTGTGGTAAGTTTCTTCTTTCGAACTTTATCACTTAATCCAATAAATGGTTTTAAAGATTTTGCTTGAACGAGGTGTGTAAAAGTTAATAACAATACAGAATAACTATGCATTTCAGTACACTAACTCTATGAAATGTAAAAAAAATAATGAAAATAGTTGTGCTAGATATTCATTCATCTGGTGGATCGAATAGAAAAGTCTCTCAAAGAATAAAATAATATTAAATTAGGAATAATATTGGTTTATTTTTATTAATAATAATATTAATTATTGTCTAATAATAACCATAACCATGATGATATTATTGTTGTTACTATTTCTGCAACGCCCATGGGTGTACCGTTTCAAACCTCAAATCAATTTGGATAAAAAAAAAAAAACACTTATACATGCGAATGCGTTCAAGTAGACTTGGAACTTTTCCATTCTGAATTCTTCTCTCATTTACCAACTGTATCCTCGACATTTATGCAACCAATCTTTAATCAACGCTTAGCTGGTTGCCAGACTACCCCACAAAATCTAAGGTCAATGACATACATCAGTGAACACTATTTGAACAGCAACCTCTGAACCTTCCGGCGACTACTATGATGATGAAATCTTACTTCAAGATTAAAACAAAAAAGGAAGTTATCGCCATGAGCGATTATCGTATAATGCGCCAACAGTGATGGATGCATCACCATTCTCGTAAGTTTCATGACGCTGTGGTCAGAACAATGCTTTCCAAAAGAGTAAGGCACATTTATCCATATATTCGGGCTTAACTACTAGGAGGAGTTAAAATGACAGAAATAGGCACAGAAAAAAGGGGTGTACTCATTGAAAACTAAACTAAGTTCCGTGGCCAAAGTTTGTGGGCAAGGCTTTTCAAGAGGCTTCCATTGGATGGCGAATGGTCTGCGCGTCGAACCCCATCGCCGATGTTTTCTGCTTTTCGAGATCGGAGTTCGCTGCTTCCATGCAGCTCCCTAATTGCCTTCGCAATGATGGGTCAACGCCTTAATTTTGGACCTTACACCGGAACCTATCGCACCAAAGGCAGAAGCGTTAAACACTCCGGCAAGCACGATGTAGTAAATCGGCATGTGATAGAAAATATGATACCATTGATAGCCTGGCGGTACATACATGCATTTACCTGCTGCATGATTAGCAACTTACAAACACTCACAATAAGAAGATTAGTAGCCAAACTCCGTGGCGGAGTGGTTAGTACAGCGCGTTACGACAGGAGTCCTGGGTTCGGGGAAAGGTGTTCTTTGTGATCATCAATTTCATCATATATCATCAGTCATCACTCATCCTCGCGAAGTGGAAGAAAAGCGAAGTAAAGTAAACCAAATCAATCAGTCCATGTACTGCACCTTCAGGGGCGTGGAAACACAGGACATATAGATGAGCGCCCGAAAGGTGGGGTCAGGGGACGGCCACCCCAACGGAAGTCCAATTTTTTACGAAAATGACACACTCAATACCTGTAATTGTATTTAAATTTCATTGTTATAAAGGATTGGAAATTACAAGTCAAGATTCCTCTGAGAAGTTTCAATTCAGGCAGTTTTAGGAAACGACAGCCAGTTCGGATGATGAGGGGTGGGGGTGCATAATTTGCTTGCCATAGAATGCAGTATTCCCAAAGAAGAAAGGAAGATCCATAGACTGCATTACGTACGGAAAACATATGTTATATAACTCCCACGTGAATGATCCATCAGCACGTATCCTGAACACAGCAATCTAGATTTTTACACTATACAAAAAATCATGATGATATGATCGTTTTACAAAACAAAGTAAATTCAAGTTTGTCTCCAATTTCTGCTTTTGGTAAGTAAATACGAGTATAAGCATTAATTTAACACAATAGAACCATATACATCCCAATTTCCCACTACACTAACGTCCAGTAACCAATCAACTAATTGCAGTTGCTTGTCATATGTAATAATTACAAAAATTCTCCAAGTCCTCAGGTAACCTTTACTAAAGCACCAATCAAACACCAATTATTGTGCAATTATTTACTATCAAAATCGACTTGGTGCAGGCAATGTTTATTCGATGTTCGAGACGAGCTTCAGGGAATAATATACACCAACATTTTAAAATTGAAAAGAACAGACGCCTCAGAACAGAACCTTAATATGGTGTTATCACTTTGTTGTGATATTTGATATTGTGTGTAATTAATTTAATTCTAATAATATATTAATCATTGCAAAACTTTAAAATTAGCGTTTGGTGTCTTTATTAAGTGAGATGTAATTTGGCGACTTAGTTTTCAACTTTGGCGACTTGGTTTGATATGTTACGCGCTTAGGTGTCGAGGTTCAGTTTAGAACTCTGAAAAGTTCCGCTAAGGTTTTCTAAAGAATCCGAGCATAATAGTTTTGTGACTACACTATATTGTGAACGACAGCAAATACTAGTAGAAGTACTTAGTAATTATAATAAACTCTAATGCAGAGCAAATTACGAACCTGCATATATGAAACATTTACGCAAGGACTTCAGTTTGATTAAGTCCTATTAAAAAGCAGCACTAATTGTTTGGATTGACTTACAAACGGAAGACACAATTCTAAATAACACGCATGCGCGTAATTAACGGAACATGAAAAAATTCTAGCATTTATATTATAGAATCTGCCTGCACAATAGAGACATTTACAGAGGAACAATTAATTATCTAACTTTGCACTTCAGTCAGGGCATGTAAATTGACCTTGTCGAATCTGAATTCTGAAAAAATGCTAGAGGTGATGTCCTACTTCCTGCGTAGATTTTTCCAGAAGCTGTTGCTAGGATTATTTGGTCCGAACACGGAACACGCCTACTGCCAATAAAACATTCACGCCAATCGTTAAAACAAATGCCGACACACGTGTCCGAATCCGCGAAACCAACGTCATGCGTGAATAATTAAACCGTAACTACAACCCAATGACTGGTAAATTAGGAAACGTTGAAATATTGAATGGGAAATTCACCGGAAAGCCTTAATAATGTATGCAAGATGCAACTGGCACAGAAATACAGGGGTTTCTTATAGCTGCTGGGGGGGAGGGGGTACAGAATTAATAAAAAGAGCATTATGTTTAATAAACAACTTACAGGAATCCTCTGGAGCTTTCCTCAAACTTCGCGTTACGTAACTTAGATCTCGGATCCGTGACTAGGGACTGAAACACGGATGCAACGAAGCAACTAAATTATTACACAAGCCAGCACCTAGTTTTTTAACAGCACACGAGAAGATATGTGCGCGAGCATGAAAAGCAAGGGCGGTATTTGATTCCACATTTTCGCTACACGCAAACCTCTTCAATGCTGATGAGTCTTGCTTTAAGCGGATATATAGGCACTAAAACCTAGTAAAATAAGCAGACGAAAGAGGCACCACAAATCATGAATATATGCACTTAAAATGACACTACAAACTAAAAATGCACCAAAATAGACAGTGGATATGAACTTACTTATTTTCTCATGGGGTAAGATACATTATTCAATTCGATTAATGCATAAAGACAAAGGAAGCAGCAGATAAAAGGTCACGAAGAAAGAAGTATTCTTAGACAAGATATTGGAGATGCTTCGATTGTCAAGCCTCGAAAGGTGCAGTGAAATTCAACTAGAAATGACAGCTGCTACTACCAGGTGCAAGGTGTAGGGATTTATACAGAAGTTTCCACCTGGGGGGTGTAAGGTCATTTTATGTGAGGTAGTAAGGTATACTTAGCGCCAAAACGTCATAAATTGGACATTTTTTTAAAAAAAACTAGGGGGTGTTGAGGAAAAATGAAGTGGTGTTAGGAGTGCGTGTATGAATCACTGTTCGGAAGGTCATCAAATTGCAACTTTTCGTCCCCACGTTACACGCTGGAAACCTCATTTATCCAGGCTGAAGAGGAGCTGGCGCCTAGACGCCCAGCAAGCAAGAAACATGTTAAGTTCGTTTTGTGTGTGTGTGCTGAGTGCTCTGGGGCAGCCTTAACTCTGGCGTGTGGATTTATTACGCCCGAGACACGCATATTGCTTTTAACCTTGGCAATATGTTTTCTATTATTTCACGCTATCTGCGTCCCCGTACGATGTGACGAATGTAAACTGCCTAAACGTTAATAAGCCCATAATGTTATTTTCAATCAACCCATGTTATTTGCATTAATCTAATAATGAAAACAAACACTGATAGATGCACGAGATTTAAGAAGAAAATATTTTCGCTGTCAAAATAGTTACGAAGCAAATAAGATCTGAAGAGAAAATGTTAAAATCTACAAAGCACGTAAAAAAGAGACAATCGGGAAAGAATAGTTGAGTAGTAAGGCAATAATGCCAAACTATCCAATTTTCAAAGACGACGTCAAAAGTGCGAAGCTGCCGACCTATTTCATTTTCTTTGCAAACCTTTGTTACTCACGACAAACAAATTGAACAAATACAAAATTACATTTTTGTAAATGCCTCCATAAGCAAGTATAATCTGGTCTGAAATTTAAGCATGATTTTCTATTCAATATCGTTCGAACTAAAATGTTTACAAATCTTCCGTCCATATCAATAACAAAATGAATTAATATGGAAATTATTAGTTTTTAACTGCATTAAGGTTTAGATGTTTGCAAATGCATATGATTTGCACATTTCACCAATAAAAGTTACTAGCATCTGCAGTCTATATGCTTAACAGACAAATGAAGTCAAAATTTGCTACATTTTTAAAGCGTCACACACGTAACGCACTTTTGTTAACGTTTTTCATGCATTCAGCCTATTCCATGATATTCATTTTTTTTATTTGTTAGCAGACACCACAGATAATTCATAATTCTATATCAGTTCATTATGAATATTTTAATCCAGTCTCATGTCTAAAACCTTCAATTTTGTGTGTAAAATGTCAAACACGTAACATTGGAATGTGCCTTTTAATATTCATTTTTGAAGTTTGCCGGAATTTCTAATGCTTATCCATGTTAGGAAAATCAGAACTTTTGCACCGCAATTTAATATCGACATATCACTGCTAATTATTTTCAATAGGCTGTATCTAATATTTTATATACATTTTGCTCCAAGGTCTGAACTGTATATCCGGCAACACTGTGCCTTCGTTCTTGGAAAACTTAAGGGTGAAGATAAAAATAGAAGCAATAGAAAAGTTAAAAGTTAGGGACACAAAAAGAGATATTAGAATAAAAAGTGCGCGACTGAGAAAAATTGTATGGAATACGAGGAGTCCACACGAAGGGGGGAGGGGGGAGAGATGCTATAAAGCTGGCGACACAATACGTGTACACATTTATACTACACCCATTGTAGTTATTTATTTACTATCTCCTGGTCCATTCGAAGAATAAACAATGTGAAATTACTTCAAAACAATAAACGGGAGGTGGAAGCGGCGTAGACAGTTAGGCTTCAACATAACGTAGAAACTCCAATGCACTGATAAAGTGCGCGTCAAATCTCCTGCATATGGCGATAGCCAATAGCAGCGCATTGCAGCGGTGCCATGTCGAAATCTCACACGGAAAAAAGACAACGTGGTTGAGCGAAACGCCTTGTCACGGAACTAGGCAACGCCGCACGTCTGTGATTCACTGGTGCTGGTCAGTCGTTCAAGGCCATATGCAGGAGATTTGACGCGCACTCTAACAGACATGTCAATGAAACACATTACCAACCAGTTCTAGAGGAGACATGGGACCCGTGCGTGACACGACGTCATCGACTAATCTACGTAATCCAAACAAATCCGCGGGAGACCAGCACGTAAGAAGAAAGCATAAATTTCCAATTGGGACAATAGCTCCAGCAGTTTCTGTTATTTGTAACTGACAATTACAATACTCCGGTACAGAAAGCGTAAGCGTACGCGTGTGGCGCAAAACATAAAATATAACTGCAAACTATACGTTGTAGCCTTGTAGGTACAAACAGGTGTTCCCACAAAGAAACTAGAATTAAGAGACGTTAGGCACCACGGATTGGCCAGCGAGTACAGGTTTGCATAAAGTATCTGGTTTGAAATTGACATCACAATTATTACTTATTACTATCTCCAACTGAGTATTTCTCAAATTGCAGAAGGCAACGGAGTGGTAATCTGTATACAAATATTACACTGAATTGTGCATTTATTAATGTACCTTTGGTAGAGGTTTGTGCAGTTTATTGTTCCAATGTATGAGATGCATGATTTCCATATGTTCATTTTCGTATAATAAGAAATTGGTTTGTGTGGTTCTGCATTCATACAGAAAAAAATTGTTCAACATCATCTTGTAGTTAGTTATTTTAAGTGTGAAATCACGATCTGGTTTTAAGCTTCAGATTCTACGTACTGTATGAGTCATTCCATGCGAAATCAACACAGCCTCCAACCTGACCATCTCCGATTTTCATGAAATTTGGGGAGTTGAAACTATGCATGGAACTTAGTAACTATGAAAACTTTTAGTCTCGCTCGTCTTGTAATTGTTAAATTATTCAAAGGTCAAAGTTAGCAGAAATTGCCCTTTTTGAGCCCGCTTAGCTATAGGCTACTAAATGTGCTGTAACTCCGCCACTATTTCGCCTAGAAAGCTCAAATAAAGCTTATTGTACAGGGAAATGAACAAGCTTTCCAGTGATATACAGGGTGGCTCAATAAGTCACTTAACACACCCAGTACAAGGCCACTGCAGCGCGCAACATGGAAATTGTGATGACCAATCGTTATCAGGCCAAGGGGGAACCACATTGACGCCACCCACACGGTCGGCGGCCATCTTGATGTCCGCCATCTTGAATTCAACTTCAGAATTTTAAATGGGAAGGGGGTCGTGCGACATATCAAAATGGGCTAGAATTTCACGAGAAATGCAATTGTGAAGGATTTAACCAGTAAAAAGTTATGACTGAATTCTTGTACCAATTTGCTCATTTTCGAGGTGTTAGAAAAATGCCTTAAAATTTGTTTAGCGCTTCGGTAATGCATCGAGATCAAAGTGACGTCTATGGAGAGACGTTCGCATGCCATTGCACATTATTTTAATCGGATACATCCATGAAGAGCTGTGCATTATGAATGGTTGTCGCGAACAATTTACATTGTGACGCTTCCATTGAATTAAAAGTCGTTCACAGTGACAAGGCTAATGTTTATGTTCATAAGGAAGTTCATGTCTAACATATTTCTTTCATGAACAGGATAACTCCTTTACATTTTGTAGGGGGTGTTAAAGGACTTTTGACTCGTCATAGTTCATGTAATGAGGCTTTTATCAGTCACATAGTTACACACATTATTTTGTATCTTCTGATCCCATTGCAGTCCCAGAATTATTTTTTGATATGTTTTAGAGTATGGCACGAGGGGCCAAATATATTTTTTTCACGATTGTTGGTTATGACATGTTTTGAGATATTCAAGGTCAAAAGTCAAGGTCACGTGACAAAATTATATTTTTATCGAAAGGTGGGCTTGTTATATATCACTGGAAAGCTTGTTCAATTCCCTGTACAATAAGCTTTATTTGAGCTTTCTAGGCGAAATAGTGGCGGAGTTACAGCACAATTAGTAGCCTATAGCTAAGCGGGCTCAAAAAGGGCAATTTCTGCTAACTTTGCCCTTGAATAATTGAACAATTACAAGACGCACAAGACTAAAAGTTTTCATAGTTACTAAGTTCCATGCATAGTTTCAACTCCCCATATTTCATGGAAATCGGAGATGGTCAGGTTGGAAATTGCACATATCTGTGTTGATTTGGCATGGAATGACTCGTATGTGAAACGTTTAAAATTTTTGTACTTTTCTGTTTTGGCTACACTATACGTCAATGATTGTCTCGACAGCAAATTTCATTCATAACATTAAATTTTATTTGTTAAATAAATACTCTATTGTCTGACACAGCAGTTATTATTTTCTATAAAAATACCTTTTGCAATACTTGTCTCCTATTTGTAAGACTTCCATAATTAAATTCTTTGGGCAGAGTTTTGAAAATGTTACAATATTAAGATACGTAATTATTTTTAGCTATAGCTGAATTAGTACAAGGGAATAAATCGTGTCAACGAATGCATTGCGAAAACTAAAACCACTATTCAAAACATGAAAAGTGGTATTATCTGTATAGGATGTTCAAAATAATATAATACTAAATCAATCCATATTAATTTTCAGCTTTCTAAGATGATAAGGTGGTTAACTTTGCGTACCACGTCGCATAGATACTGCTCATACTAATTTTGCTCGTATTTTTTTGTATTTAGCGTCGCTTTTCTGCCACCTTTCACTAATTTCGACGATGAGGAGTGATGATTAGATGAAAGGACACTCACAAAGAGGTGCCCAGGCTGGGGCTTGAACCTGTGAACTACTATATCTTTGGCAAATCTACAAGCATTATAAAATGATCTGCATATTACATGACAGAATATATTGTTAAATTATCATTAAAAAAATAAAAATTAGCATATACTGTAACGATCAATTCCTTTCCGCTTTTAGCTACATTCCAATCATATATCGCATAAATTCAGTGACGTTCCTTCCTGTATGCACATGCATCAGGTTGCGTGCACTGAAGCAACATCTAATTCGTGCAGGTATTTCACTATCATTCCACGCAACATGAAATCTTTCAACAGGTAGTAATATGTTCTAAAAAATACGAGAGGATACGAACTTCGCCTGCTTGAAAAACAATGAAATACTGAAAAGTTTATCAGCTTTTAAAGAACGTGGTTATATCACTTACGGTTGTTTTACGATTGGACACTGTGTCGCAATATTGCAATTCTCAATAATATTTTGTACATTTAAAAAAAATGCACACCACTGGACGCATACCCAGTAAAAATCTAGGTCTGTGTAGAGGAGAAACCATGAAGAAATAGTATACCAAGACAATGTTAATGATGGTAAGAAAACGTATGAGCAGCATTCTGCCTACACCAATATTTTCTACCTTCCAGAAACAGATGGGCAGATGCTGTCGAATTGTTGATTTAAGTCCACTTAATGCATAGATAGGCTAATCGGTACTAGACCTACAGTTTAAAGTGGGATCCGAACCTCCACCGGGTATCGAAAATGGGCAGATGAGACCACTGTTGTAGTCGTCCTTTCATTGAGATCTGAATGGTATTTAATTGGTTTGAATAAAACAAACAAGATCTCTTGTAGAGTGTATTTTGTTGAAAACCTCGCAGGCATTCATCACTGGAACCTTTACACATACTACGGTGAGGAGATTACAGGTTCCACGCAGTTTTAATGCTCTATATTGTTATTTAGCCGAAACTACTTCATACAGGGGATTTTGCGTCTTTTAATCCGTTCACGTCACACTATAATCTATATTCCAGCCCCCCCAAACAAAACACATGAGAAGGGATGGGCTTCAGAAAAGGTTAATCTTCATTTATGCACAAGACCAACAATATGTCACAAAGGTTAACATTCAGTGAACATAGAGTGGGTATTACCTTTGATTGATCTCATCGATCTGACTTAATTTACCTTCTTCCCAATACGTTGTGATTTTCTTGGATAATTCAAATAAATCGCGTCTGAGCCAAGTACCTAGCACTCAGTAGTTATTCTATTTCGTTCTGCAGAATTAATTTATCAGGAAGGCGCCCTAAATATATTCCCAAGTCATCTGTATTAATCCTAAAGTACAGCAACATTCGTATATTTTTATTATTTTCCGAATATCAACCATTGTTCCTCAAGAATGGAAGATATATTAAACATACTCTGAAAATGTCAAGTTAATTACACTAGGATCAATTAGTCCTATCGTGAGAGAATAGTCATACGGATAAAAGGAAATCTATAATTTGATGCCGCATCTGAAGTGACGAATGCACTCCAAGATATCAAAATAGAGTTGATTTGATTCCGGGGTAATATGATGGAAATTAAAAGTTAGCAGAACTGATAAATTCGCAAAAGAAAAATACGTATTAAGTCATGACTAATACGCAAGCATATATATTTGTAATATATTCAAAATAGCATTCAAGAACAAGAGAAAACAAGTAGGGGAGAGTGGGGGAAAAGAAACAGGGGTAATAAGAAACTTATTTTTTATTTTCATTATTTGTGAAAGTAAAAATTTAAAAAAAATTCACAAGCTAACCTTATTAATAGCCTATTACTGTAAAAAATCAAGAAGATTGTGGTTATGTTTAAGATCATTCCATTTGTTTATGCTTGTGTGAAACTTTTCCATCGGAAAGTAGCGTTTTCACATTAATATTATTTTCTATAGTAAATACAGATTATACATTCTTGATATTTTTTACGTGATTCTGTGGACAAAAGACAGGACTTTCTGGTCCTGTTTTGTTAATTTTCTGTCACAAAAGTAGAGAGTGATTATTGTCATGTATCTTATTATCCCAAATATGAAAAGCAAATAAGATACTGATGTCTATTACCCCTTGCTTTGGGCAATAATCAATAACACTTTGATTTCTCATCATGGCAAGCAGAAGTTATCTCATGAAGATCAAGAAGATAGTGAAACAGATATTATATTGCCAGAACGATACTATGCCATTTACTATGGCATCAGCTGGTATGTGGGACGAGTTACTAAAGTTCAAGAAGACAGCTGCATAATCAAGTTCCTCAACTAATCTTTGGGTACTTTTAATTGGCGTTCTTATGACGACATACAAAGTGTACATAAATACTTTATCATGTGTGGCTCTATATCTTTAAACGGAAACGGACCATTTAATTTAAGCTGCTCAGACTTAGTTAGAATCAAAACACTATATGCAGAGAAGAAAAAGGACATTATAAAGTCACAAATATGATTTTCTTTGTTAATTTACCATAAAACCTATTAGAAATAAGCATTTGAAGATGTCAGTTGCTTTTGCTTTGAAAATATAGAGCTGTATCAAAACTTTTGCCATTGCATTTATTTTATAGCATTTTCATTCCTTTGTAATAAAAAATATTTAAAAAAATATGCACCAAAATTTTATGGGTAAATAAGATACACATGTTGAGTGTGTCGTTTAACTCCAGCCAGTTTAATAGATAGAATGCATCAAAATACACGGCTTGTTTCTTATTAACCCCTATGGGGTAATAAGGTGAAAAAAATTGTCAATTATTTTATAATTTTTGTGTGCTCGTTTTCTTGCACAATTGAGCTCATTATTTTTTTCTGGGTACATTGGGTTCCAAATTATGCAAGAAAGAATTATCAATGCTAGAAATTTAAAATTGTTGGTTATGTTAATTTCTCATATTTCTTATTACCCCATGTGTTTCTTATTCACCCACTCTCCCCTATGTGTCGATTTGTGAAAACCTGTAGCTGGGAACTTGGAACTTTTCGGGCTTATTTCCCGAAAATTCGATTTTCAAAAAACTCGAATGATAAAAATTAATAGTTATTTTCAGCCTTTACACTCACTACAAAAATTAAGTGATAAAACATTCAAACTAACCAAAATTCACATTTTCCCCCACCATGCCATGAAGGTAAATCCGGGCTATGAAGCTAGACTCCTCATATTCACGATCAAGGTCACACTACAAGTTAATAAATCGCATTCCCCATGTTGCCTCCAGATACTCACTGATATGAGGCTGGGTGGGTCTAGGAGACACTTATACAAAGATATTATAAAAATTTACACCTGAAACCACCCACATCGGGTATCGAACCCAGGTCTCTCGCATGACAGTCAGGCCATATCGGCTGAAATATTCAGCTTCAGTGTGGAGTCCTTACCGCACCGCACTACTAAGTCGGAGATCTTAGGTTCGAATACTGGATACGGCTTGGACGTTTGTTTGTTGCCCTTGTGAATCTCGTTATAATTCACCGACGTCACGTTTAGCCTAATCATGCTGGAAAATTAGTAAAATAAATAAATCCAATGGTGCAATACATATCTTGTCACTCATACTCAAGAATAAATTATTTCATTTTAAGATATAGAGGACGTCAGGTGACGTCAGAGATACGTTGTTTGTGCGTCAACAGCTGTTTTTTTTTTTTTTTTTTTTTTTACACACAAACTCGCACTAGCGCCAGCCCTAAATTAAGCCTTTGAACAAAATAGGAAACCCGCTGATAACTGTCTGGAAAAATAAAATGACTCAAGCCACCCTTAAACGAAGGAGACACGAACTAGTCTCAGATCGATAACTCATAAAAGCAAACAATATTGAAAGTTCAGGGCTAACATTTACCATGACCACGATAAAAATCTTGGGCTGTAATGGGCCTTCGGGGACGAAAAACCTAAGAAGGAACTTACGTCAAGATAGCGAAAAGATATCATGGCCTTTGAACCAATTGTCGAAGTTTTCTCATCTTTCACGTTGAAGACATATCCTTGCAGTTAGGCAGCCAAACTTACTTCTTCGTGAAATATTCAGCCGATCCATCAGGATGAGGTAGGACCGTGTACACTCTGTCAAGAGAATCTCCGGGGCAAGTGAACGAAAACACGTATCTAACCTGGAGGTGCTGAGGGGGTGCGGAAAGAAATTTAGTTGGGTGCGATACTGAAAATAAGGAAAACCATGAAACACGCATGCAACCTTTCAAAACTGGGGAGGGGGCAAGGTTCAAAAACGGAGGGAAGGGAAAAGACAGTTTACTTTCCCTTGGTAGATAGGGTTTAGCATAGTGCCGGGACAACTGCACCCCTAATCGCCGCCACTGATTAACATAAATTACCGACTGAAATGAAATTGTATGTGTGAAATATAATCTTTAGATTGACATTCATTTTCCAGGGAGACTGTGCCTCTCTTGCCCTCCCCCAGGACTTACATGATTATATGTATTAAGTCTTATACTCCAAGAAAGTGGCCGTACAGTGTAAACATTCAGATACACGTTGCAGTCTTATTGAACTATGTAGTGAAATACAAAATGAAATTATCCTTGTCTTTAAAAACACAATTTTTGAACTTTTCAATGTAACCCATGGAGGTACAAAATACATAGTACATTGTACCCTCCGTCTGCCACTTCAGGACAAAAAGCAAAGTGCACAGCAACTTCGTCTTCGTTAAAATTCCTTCTGCCGCACTATCTCCAACAACTAAGGTGGCCATACGTCCCGTTTTGACAGGGACAGTCCCGTTTCAGAAGCTCGTCCCGTCGATGCTATTAAAAAAAACCTCTATTTGTCCCGTCTTATAAGAATCTAGGAGTTAGCTTGAAAACTAAATCTAAATACTTAGCTCGCGTCCCGAGTTGTATTTGCTTTGTGTGTGATCCGTTATTGTAGAGCAACTAATAAGCTTGGCCCAGAAGCGTACATGTAGTAAATTGGACATGCAACTAGAATTTAAGCCGGCCCCCGTGGCGGAGTGGTTAGCACATCGCGCTACGACGCCAGGGGTCCCGGGTTCGAATCCTCGCCTGGGCATGGGATGTTTGTGGTGTCTATTCATCAATTCCATCTATCATCACTCATCCCCCATCTTCGCAAATTAGCCAAAAGTGACACAAAAAACTAAGTAAAATAAAGCAATTCAATCAATTAACTAGAATTTAAATTCCTGTTTATGAACGATTGGTTGGTGATGAAAAAAGTTTTTCTCAAGAAGATTGGTTCTTGAGCATGACTTGGTGATGCCTTGAAAGCAGCTGCATTTTTTTGCTCCAGGGTGAGGAAGAACAAGTAGGCGAAAAATAAACAGTTTAGCAAAAATTAAAAAAATTAAAAGAAAGAAAAACATAACTCACTTGAAGCTGTAGGTAATTATCGAAAACCACAAACAGACCACTTCAAGAAACAAAAGACAAAAAAAAATCATAACAATAATGCTGACGTGGGTGGGGGTGAGGGGTAGGGGTCATTATAAGTACATGAAAAACAGCATCAGTTGTAGCACGCATCTTTGAAATGTCACGAGCCGCCGCTGCGTACCGATATTAACGATGTGCAATATGTAGATAAATGATATTTCGTATTGCAAGTTGAGCGAGTTGTTAGGTGTCTAATGTTTCCTATGTTCTGCTTAATGAATATATTCTTACCTAGAAAGGGTTATTCAAAAAGAGCTCGACAACGTAGTGAAACGAAGCTTCTTTATAACTGTGGACCTTGTGCACTTGGGAAGAATCTCCCGATGATATGCCGATTTAAGTCATGTTAAAGACTATCCTATACTATCCTGCTATATTAGAGGGCTCAGAAGGAGGCATAACTGAAATCAACACAAGTTCATCAGAAGATCCTGGAGGAATTTCACTATCGCCTTGATGTGTACAGGGTTCCCTGTGGAGCACACATCATTGTTTGTCTGGAAGTAAATTGTCTTACACGTAAGCTCTAATTTGAAACCGCTTTTCAATTTCAACAATTACGAACTTTTATTGTAATAAACATTTAGAGTTGACCTTTTCAAAAACCCTGTATTATGTTCACCTAGACATTAAGCATACAATATTACACATTATCTTTATTACAAAATTATTTATGAAAAATGTAGAGCACTGATTGTCTCATTTGCGTTGTTATACGAGAATGGAGAAGTTCAACTGAGTACAAAAAGAGGCGTCCTTTACGCTTCCAAATACATAATTTTTGGTGGGCACCTTGATTACAATTTTCTTTCATGTGTATTGAGACTGTCACAGTTCAATTGAAACACTTGGATCATTTCATTAAGCAGAAAAAAAATCTTTTTTAAAAAACATGTGTCGCTTTTCTGCCACTTTTGGCAAATAGACGACGAATGATGACTAGGCTATATAAAATTGACGAAGGCATGCTCAGAAAGGGACTCGATCCTAGAACCTTCGGTAGCGAGGTCGGGAAATGATTGCTCAACGTGCTCGGCAATCGGCAACAAAAGCATGTAAAATTATGTTATGAACTTCTAAAAGAGAAAATATATTTTAGACCACAAGAAGCTTACATGTTGGAATATAATTTCACGTGGAAGCGTAACTTACAGCTTTTCTCATATACACGAAACAAGAAAATCGATGGTCTGTTGCTTTATTGCTAGAAATAAGACGGTTATGTGGTAGCAGTTGACTACTATAAGTCACTTGTCTTTACTTCTGAAGTAGCAATGTCTCGCGTAACTGAACAATGCACGAGTCGATATGATCATACTGTCCCGTCACTATGGTGGCGACAGTAATATCCACACATCAACTTTTAAAAGAGCTAAAACCTCAAAGTAAAAATAGCAAACAGAAATAATAGTACAACCATTGCCTTTGTTAAACAAGCAACTGCAAGTACAAAGCAGGCGTTTATAAAACAGTGCTACCTAGTAGAAAGGGAAAGTGCGCAGATAAGATAAGAACAAAGTGATTGGATTGGTCTACTTACCTTCGAAACACACGGCAGGTCGAATTGTTTATTCTCTTGTCACTCTTGTGTCGCCTACGGTCCTCAAACATGTCTTTAATTGCTGTAACTCCTAGCACAAACAACACAGGTATCATGGACACTTCTTTTCCGAACGCATTGATGGCCGGGAACCAATTCAATAGAACTATGAACAGGAAATATAGATTCGCCACTCGGTGGAACTGTTCGAACAGGTTCTTTGGTAGAAACGACAGAATGGTATACTTGGTCGTCCTTATGCGATTGTTCGGGTAGATGCTGTTCGGATGCTGGTGCTTGGGAATGCTCGAAGGGATCACGTGATTGGGCACAATTCGGCGATGGTGCGTCTCCTCCGTCCCCTTTTTTCGACGCCAGAAGAAAACCCTGTCCGACAGAGAAGGCACATGTTGTCGCAAGGTGTAGATGGACTCGGAGCGCGATGCCTGGCGAGAGTGTCCGAAACACACGGACTCGGTGCGGGGTGTCTGGTGCTGCAACCTGGTGTCGCGGTCCTGGTGACCCGGCGGGAGAATGAAATCTGTCTTGGACCCCACCCTGCTATGTCCCTTCAGGGCCTGGGACGACCCGTCCACGATCTGTCCCTGGGAGAAGGCCCGAGCGTGTCCTCTTTTGAGCGCCGAGGGCCGTGCCACCACCGCACCGCTGGGACTCACGGTGGCCCCGTGGCTGGCGCTGCGAATGTGGCCCCTGTTCATGGTGCGAGCCACCACACTCACGGGTCCGGCAGGGTTGTCCGACAGAGCACCACCGACAAAGCCGTGCGACGCAGCCGCCGCCTCGCACGAGACTGGCGTTACGGTGCTGACATCTGAGGACACAGGAAACACATAGGTGGCAACGCGAGGATGTTGGCTCGTTATCTCTCCACTTCCTGACATGATAGTACATCTGCAAAGAAAAAACAAACAGCTTAGTGAGTTTTGGAAGAAGTTATAACATAAATCAAATACGCTGTTGCTTCTAAATAATGCATGCATTCGCAAACAAAAGAGTAATGTTTGCATGTTACTCTCATGAAAATATTACGTGGTCGACATTGACATGCTTTCTGTCACAAACAGCTGAAGATCGATAAACTTGGAAAACTTTGCGGTAGGTCGCGAACATAAGTTCCCATCATGTCACGGCACCCTCAGTGGCCAAATGTGCTGGGTGCTCAATTAGGGACTTCGCCATCGAAGGTTTCGAGTTCGAGTCCCGGTATGAACATGGGTGTACAATCACCGACAATAAAAAATGGGACCCATATCCTGGAATTCTCGCTTCAGCAAGGCGTTGTGTGTGTTGCCTAACTCTACGGCGGTGGCAGAAGTGGCATTGAAAATTTTCTCTTAAAATCAGAACGCCGTTGAGTTACGCTACACGCATAACGCCTTGCAGGGAAGCGAGAACTTCAGGACCTATGTGTCCCGATTTTATTGCCGGTGACTGTACATTTCCAAGTGTCCCACCGAAAATTTAACCTGGATATCAAGCCAACCTCATCGTGGCGATTAGCTCAAAGTAAAAATGTGACGTTACAAACGTTTAAAACAGAGAAGCCCCTCCTACCCTGTGCATTTACACGATACCATCAAGTCGTGCAGGGGGTGTGCAGATACGATGCCGCACATCCTCGATCTTTGTCCCAGTGATCAGCACCACGCTCTTACCGCCTTCATTCCTCTCTCACAGAGTACCCTCTGAAGAGAGACTGGGTGCCACTTACGGGTATGGTCACACTGGATTAGGTTTCGGTAGAACTTTCACACTGGAGTACACAGGGGAACGAACAGCACCATGTAAATAAATTTGTGAGCGGTCACACTTACGCCGAGATGCTCTGGCGTACATAGCCGTGTTTCACCGACCACCGAATGGAACGTATTCATTTTATTTCTTTTGTCCGAATTTGCCACAACTACGCTCTTTATGCTTGATTTCTTGCGTACTTTGTATGACGTGACAATAATGGACAATAAAAGGTTTACTGACTTGTAGATCATTCACATCAATAAAGAACTGTCACAATCGGGAGTCAGGGAACTATAGGTTAAAATTACAGGGGAATTGTAAAGCACAAACTGAGTTATCTCGTCATTAAATATGCATAAATAATAAGAAATATTCCAAAATCTCATTGACCCGGTTTGTTCATCCTCTGCAACATTTATTTGTCTAAAAGTCCGAAATCAAATCCAGTGCAACGGCACAGTCATATAGGGTCATTGTCCCCCACGCCGCAAACTGGAAAACTGCGGCGCCCTGACGCTGAATAAGAAGAATACAAGATTAGGCCATCAGTTATTAAAAACCAAAAATGTCCAATTAGAACAGAAAGAAACGCTCCGTCTTGAGGATGGGAGCCGATGAGGCCCGCACCTACAGAAATTTTGAGAAAACAAATTTTTTCTAATGAAAGCAGTCAAGAACTAGGGGAGAGAATTTACTAGTGGTAAATTCAAACCCAACTTAAAATGGCCCCCCGACTACCATTTTTTTTTATTTTTAGCAGATTCTAACTGATTGATTAAATCTTTATTTTACTTCGCTTTTGTGCTAACTCTGCCTAATCGCGAAGATGAGGATGAAAGGTGGTAAGAAGGAATGGTGATAGGATGAAAGGATAAAAACATAGGGACAGCACACAACACAGTCCCACGGAGGATTATACTGGCCGTGAGTCCAGACGCCAGACCCTCGCTAGTCTGCAAAATGCAGTACAGGGTGTACTATGTGGAAGTGAATTTGACATTTGGGTGTCTTTGGAAAGGTACCCCCTTCCCCAAATGCAGCTATGGAATATCTACATTTACACCCTCCTAAAGTTTATCCGTCTACGGCCATGATAAACTCGGAACTGGATGATGTATTTGTGTTGTTTTAATCTTGTGCACGTAAGTTACACTACGAAAACAATAGTTACAAACACGCGTTAAATGTTCATATTACACGACAAAGTACTGTAAAGGAAACTGCAAGGTGTTGCCTTTTTCCATAGTAAATTGACTATGCATTAAGCGGTGGAACGAGGCGCTTGATCTCTACTTCTGCATGGGAGGATTAAAGGAAGGTGGACAATGAGGGCTCTACAATCCAAGACTTCATTCTAAGAACGAAAAATGTAGGTTCTTACAATTGTATAAAGAGATCATGTATTAAATTTTATCAAAATCTGAGGAGTTGGGATGAACACCCCTATATGATCTGGCACAGAATGATCCTGTAGTCAATGTGTAAAACGTCATGGTAGTGTTTCAAGGAAACAAATAAACCAATTGGAACCAATGTCACTCTATTTTTCCTTTTTGTTGCTTGGAAGAATATACCTTGAACACCTTCGTCATGTTGTGCTATGTGTATGGAATACTTTGGTAAATTAACCCCATTAATTATTCAACTTCTAGCCCGTTAATTAAGAATATATTCTTTGTATTTAACCTCGATATTTTTCACCTTTATATCATAGAATTACACAATTGGTCAGAACCTTAACTTGGAATGTTTTGTAGGAAGATTAGAAGTTGAGTATTCATTTCTCTTTCTTCCCTCTCTTTAAATCAACATTTTTGACAGTATCTTCTTCCTTCTTATTTTTTCTCCTATGCTCAAGTCTATGACATGGTACACAGTTGTATAACAAAGATGAGGAGAGGAATCCCCACCACCAGACAAGTGGGGGTTGGTGTAAGATATGTGAAAAGTACAGATGACCTTTCACAATTGAGTTGAAAACGAGACCAAGCCAATCGAGAATTGTTGAGATCTTGGCAAAACTGAGACAATATGAGACTTAAGGTCCAAGACTCGGTGTTGTCTGGGCTCTGATATCCGAAATATTTACCTAAACAAAATGTATTCTAGTATACTACATTTTCAGACATACCAAGTTAATATCTAACTGAACGAAGTCTATCCATTAGTAGCAATTATGGACCTTAGCAGTGTGGTTGCATAGAATAGCATTTCTTTTGTTAACAGCATGAAAACGAGATATTCAACAGAATAATGTTATCAACAAAAGTTGCTTCCTTAATTAGCCCGTATACACTATGAAGCTTCTGCAGCAGCACACTATTTATGTTACCCATAATATTCCGAGATCCAAGAAAAGACTGAGACTTGCCTTTCCTTGTTAATACAATGTACATCAGGACAAGATAACAGTCCAACCCGTCTCACTGCATCCATTATAAAAAGGAAGTACAATATGATGTGTCCCACTTAAAACAAGCTCCAGTCACAATACACCACATAAACAATATTTTCCATTATTTAAGTTATTTAAGAACTGCATGGCGATAGTTTTTTTTTTTTTTTTTTTTTTTTAAGTATCACATTGACATCCTTGCAGTACAATGATTTCTGTGAAAGTGTTACTTTTGATAATGGTTCATTCAGTCAACAAAATTTTGTTTTAAGTCCACTAGATGTTCAGACAGGCTAAACGGGACTGAACATGCACTTTAAAGTTTCATCCCAAGCACTATTATGTGAAATATGCCTGCATTGGTCATCAAACCTGAGACCCATTGATTACAAAGTGACTGTTGGGGAGGGCCCTATTCTGTCAAAGAAAGAGTTCATGGAGTTTGATATTACACTTGCACATTTTTGTGTGAAATTTCCAAGAAACATTGAACACTTGAAAAATGAACTGTTGTATTTGATATTTGAATAGAAAGAAAACATTTACAGAATCATCAAAGATATTAGTGCATTACCTTGAATGCAATTAAAAGAGCACACAACTCAAAATGACTTCAAGTACCTTGTGTACATTTACCTATAGATCTTTTTTTGTTTCACATTTCCCATGCTTTATGAAATTTAAAAAAAATCACTGAAACAAGTACTGTCAATGAATTTTGTCCAAGTTCATTAACAATCACGTAAGGTCAGCATTGCACAGGACACCCTGTATAACTGATTACTAGAAATATGAAGTCCCCCTCCCCCCACACACACGGGGCATATAACACATTACTTCTCAATGTATAGTGTTAACAAAATTGCATGAGCAACTATAACAGTAATGTTTACTTTGTGTAAAAATCTCCTACAATCTTCTTCTCTTAAGTTCTGGGCTATCTATTTGGAAAACAATACCTGTCTTCCGCCGGAAAAGGACAATTTTACATTTCTCAGGATTCAGCAGCATTGTGACATAGATCTAAATAAGTGCAGTGAGGTCAAGCACCTTTGGTACCTACCACAGGCAGGCAGACATCTTTCGCTGGGAACCATGATCCAGAATTCCTTATCTCTATATACCAGGCAGCCAGGGCGATGATTAGCAAAAAGATCTTCTAAGAAACTGTGTAGCAATTCTCGTTATGTTGGGGAATCTCACTACAGACAGCTAACTGATAACATGTGCTATGTTTATGACAGTGGGGTTTATCATAATCTTGATGATTAGACACACACACACACACAAAAATCTTGCAAAAAGATAGATTGCAAATTTTGACCATTGCAAGCAAGATTCTCTGGGTTCATTCTCAGTTTTATTATAGTTACTTGTAGGGTGGTATTTAAATGGGGAGTTGAAGTAGGCTTGTCAATAAGCTTGCTCCATCCCCCTACGTAAAAAAAAAAAATTAAAAAAAATTGTGGCATACATATGCCTAATATTATTAATATTTCAGATACAAGGTTTGGATGTATTTCATTCAGGGTGGCTACAGACAAGCAGAAATGAAATTCCCTGACTTTTCCAGATTTTCCAGGACAAATTTTGCATTTTCTCCCTGACAATTTTGAACTAAATCGACGTATTTGTACATGGAAAATAAACTCATAGAGCATTCAGGTGTCTATATTAGCTAACAAGAAATTGACTTAATTTCTCTATGATTTATATTTGTTCTGAAAAATAGTGAATTTGAAAAAATATTACAAATCACAAGCTAGAGAGGGACTTTTACAAGACTTTTCTAATTTGCAAGCAAGCTTAAATAAAATATTTTATTACTTTTAAAGTTATAACTAAATGAAATTAGAGTAAATTAGTTGTTTTTAATGAAGTGCTCAGTCGGTAACGCATCTGACTACCATGCTAAAGGTCCCGGGTTCGATCCCCGGCCGGTTCAAATCCAGGAACTTTTCTAACGATGGAAGCGGCCCAGGTGCCCACCTAGCATCGAATAACATGGTTACCTGGGGGAAACCCTGGGGGGTAAAGGCGGTCAGGGGCATGATGCTGATCACATCACCCCACTCACGACCGGATCAAGAAAGTGTGGGGCCTTACCCCCACACCCCCTATATGCCTTAATGGCGTGGTGCTATGCACAGGGGAGCACTTTATTTTTATTTTATTTTTACTAAGCCTTTCTCGTTATTAGATGTATCACCTGTACTTGCAAAAACCATGACTGCAAACTTATTTTCGAAGCATTAACGCTTGTATACTATGTCTCTTTTCTATATAAAGCAAACAACTTAATCCATGCACACATGATTGAGATATTAGTATGGTGAATTCGCAGCTTGTTTGATGTGAACATGGCAACATGCAACACATGGCGTCCACTTGGCATCTAAAACCCTAATATATCTTAAACCTGATTCTCGGGACTAAACATTCTGAAAGTGCAGCAATGGAATTGTACAAAACAAAGTGTTATATTACCTTACATTATGAGACTTCTGTTTCAGTACAAACATTCACAGTATATCCAAGTACCGTGAAACTGGCAACACACTGCTACTTGTATTTGTGTGTGTGTGTGTATAAGTAAGTTCCGATATCGTTGGAATGCTGTGCTAATGGTAGGAGCACGATGTGCACATACAAGTAGGAAGAAGTCCAAGCTATCTCCTGGCTATATTCACAGCGAAGTTTATCCAAGTACGGTTATTTTGCCAAAATCCTGTTTCCCTAGTGGCAGCTGCAGGGAGGAGGGATTCTAAGGTTGCCGATTGTTGCTCAATGAGGGTGCAAGTTTCTTAGGTAAAATTGGCAACAGCAGGTCATTGCCATAAAGATGGGTTCATGCCAGGCAAGTAGCTTGGTTGATTGATTTGCTTCATTTTACTTTGCTTCTTGCACCACTTTTCGCTGATTTGCGAAGATGGGGGTGAGTGATGACATGATGAAATTGATGAATGGACACTCACAAACAGGCCGGGACTCGAACCTGGGATCCCTGGTGTTGTAGCACGATGTGCTCAACACTCCACCATGGGGTCTGGTAAATTGGCTCAACTCTATGAGAACAATGGCAGTTCTCATATAGCGACTGCATGCTGTAATCAGATTTTTACACACTGAGAATCGGATGCCGGCAGAGATCCACAGGAACTTGGGAGTGTAAGGACTGGATGCCATAAGTGACAGTATGGTCAGGTGATGATGTAGACATGGCAGGCAGATCCATCATGCACGACCCCACACACCTAGCACAAGTAGGATCTTTTGCATCCCCAACCTCACACGCTACGACCTTCATCTCTTCCTTCAGCTGAAGCAGTTTCTGGCAGCATATACATTTTGACAGTAACGCTGCTGTACAGATGGTTCTGCAAAAGTTAGTGCAACATTACAACAAATACCTGAAGAACGGTGGTAAATATGTCGAAAAGTAAGTTATGGGTCACTGTAATTAAGACAATAAAATCATAAAGTATTGCTAAAGTTTGAGTTTCAATTTATGGCTATTGGAATGTAATTTCTGGACCGACCTCGTATAAATCTTCAGCCTGTTAAATTCAATAACAGTAGACGAGAAGTGAAAATTCAGTTCAGCTGGCAGAGGAATATTGATTACTGATGAAAATGATATGTTTTAGGATTGAGAGTCTGAAATTTTGTCCGAGAAAATGTTCCACTACATTAGACAAAAAAAAATGGATGCATGCATTTTTGTGAAGTAGTGAGACATTTTGTTGCAATTCGACATTAGTCAGATTCAAGTAAATCTTGAAGCTTATCTGGCGACAAATGATGAAATGATTCTCTCAGGCTATTGACCAGGTGAGTTGTGGAAAGAATACCCAAGCTTTCGAAAGCTAACAGCCCGAGAGAATCTTTTCATTAGTCAGATTTATCCGACAAATAATTCATGCATCAATGGAACCTAAATATCTGGTGGATCAAATGTCATTCCATGACATACGACAAAAAATCCAGGTTGGATAAAAGCCCTCATTCATTACAATGTTCCTTCAGAAAGTCCACGCAATGCAGTACTACGGTGTTGGACGGTGCCAGAGTGGGTGCACCCTTCTGGTCGACAGGTTCGACCCCTTATAGCTTCCATAGACAAGAATAAAAATATGCCAATACATTTTAAACGTGACATTTAGAGGTTAATCAAATGTGTGTGCCTCACTGGAAATTTCTCCTCCCTTTCCATCACTTCTTATGCCACCGTGGTTGTGTCCAATGCATAACAGACACCTAAAAGTTTACGCCAAAGGCTGGCAAGATGGTTTTTAAGTGTAGCACTTATTGCGACTTCTTCAAAATCAAATGTCTGGCAGGTTCATTGCATCACACCACATCTACAATTCAACAAAGACAAAATTTCCTGACTTTTTTTGACCTCTCCAATTCCCTGGCATTTCTAGGTCTGTCGCCACCCTATTCATTCTTTTTTTCCTCACAGTTCCCAATTTCATAAGAACAGTGTTATTCTGAGATTTTGTGCTCTATCTTCCACTGCTGCCTTATCACGATGATGCTTATATTCAGAAAGGAACGCCTATGCCTATGTGGCAGATGTCATTCTCGAGAATAAATTTTCCTCCATTTTATGAATTTTACGTTGACTATGTATGCCATTATGTATTATATATGTTCTGTCTGTATATTATATGTATTTGTATATTATAATTCATAAATAAATAAGAAAATAAAAAGGTGGGGGAACCGATCAAATTGATACAACTGACATCCTGGTTTATTAAAGGCACCAGGACCTAAGCGCTTACCCTCGAATGTATGCGGAAGGAGGCAGGCTTACTTCAGGGACCCTTTTTTATACATAGTCTGCAAATACCAGCTTCCTTCCTGATTATAGTACTATTGTTCATACACAACTAATGAATGAGACTATATTTTTGGCTGATTGAGTACCCAACCGAAATTGTCCCCTCCCAGGATTTCACTGGGATTAGGGACAACCACTCTCTCCCTTTCTGTTTGCTAATTTTTCACAACATTGGGAGGGGTTCTTTCTGCACAGATAATTTGCATATCACACCAATACTTCAAAACATATAACTGAAATTTCCCCACTACTAGTAGTAGAAAATTTTTTTCCTGGGAAGAAAACAAAACATTAGGTTAGGCAAACATAGTTAAAAAATATTCACATTTTGCAGAGAACATTTACCAAGTTTTGAAAACTGTTATCTAGATTTGTGGAAATGTTTAAAGGCAGGTTACTTCTTCTTTCAGTAGTAGAAAGGGTACTAGTTCTGTATAGTGGAGACACCTAGAAATCATTTATTTCACACTTTTTTACATTGCTAACATACAATTCTGCATTGCGGAACATTCCTTTAGGTGTAATAATGAATATCTAATGGAAATAATGTCTATTTCTTACATTTATGAGTACTTACTGTTCTTCCTTTTCTCGGTTCTGTAACACACAATATGGTGATAGCGTACTGGTTCATCGCGCGATGAGGCAGTGTTTTGTCGATTTGGAGTGCGAATGCAGTGTTTCAACCTTATTGAATGAAAAATACCTACTTTCGTGGCTGGATTGGAAATTGTGCTAATACCTCGTTCGCTACACAAACCATTGGTGTTAGCACCACAAACCATTTCTGGTAAGGTTAGGTTAGGTTCGCTTAGGTTAGGCAAACATAGTTAAAAAATACAGGCTTGAAACACTTATTGGGGGTTAAGTCATCTAAAACACAGAACATTGTCTTCACGTGCAGAAAGCAAATGGGAGCAACAGCAATTCCGTGTCAGAGAGATATTTTCCCAGAAGAAAACATGAATTGGTGTTGAAAAGGATAAAAACTACATTCCCGAACCTCAACAACGCTACAGAAAATGATTTCCGTAAGTACTTTCTTCTGTAAAAAGTAAGAAATCCGTCTCCACTATACGGAACTGTTACCGTAGAAAGATGATTTAGGCTATATTTTTTTAAAGTAAAGTATTGCATTACTATTTTTAGAGAAAATTTCCCAACTCTCAGGCATGGATCCATGCAGAAGGTGATTGCCACTCATAACTGCCATGTTTTTTTGAATATATTGTTAAGCCTAATATTTTTGAAGATTCAAATGTTCTGTCACCAAGTTTAACAAGCTCAAGAATACATATTTCACTAACCTGTCATTACTCACAGGTGAGAGCTATGATTACTTTCATTTTCAAATGCTTGAAATCAGAGGTGCAACCACAAATTTTTGTCTGGGGGTGGGCAAGGACCAGGATAAACATACCAATAATAATAGTAATAAAATATGTTCGTTATTAATATTAGTAGTAGTAGTAGTATCAAAGGCATTGTTATCCTCGTAAATTGCGCAAAAAAGGGGCAGAAGTTGGTTCTAAAGCATTTATGTTGGAACAAACTATTTGAAATATATTTTTGAAAGACAGAAAATGTTTGATTTTGCATAAAATTTGAAAGGGGAGCAACCGCCCCTCTGTGCCCTCTGCAGGTGCCCTTGGTTGTCAATGTTGGCCCCCTCCCCCATAATTGATTTCCTTCCAAGGCTGGGGGAGATGCCTCCTGGTGGTTGCGCCACAGCTTGGAATTCAAGCTTTGTGGAAGTGTGAGAGCAAAAATCTTGTCTACCTTCCTTTCCGAATATTCCTTTTCAATAAAATACCACAATCCAAAATATGAGTCACCACTAACCCTCTGTTTCAGTTGTGTCGGAGGTGCAAGAAGAAAGAAGCACAGTGCTCACCTGCGAGCAACGGTATTTTCGCCTGGTAATGAGTTACAATAAATTTTATTTGCTTCTTAAAGAAAATAAGTGAAGCTTTACAATGTGTATTATTCATAAACAAAATACACATATATTGCATAAAATTCCTGATCTGAATAAAATTTAGCAAAGAAAATCATTAGAAATATGAAAATACATAGGTGAGTGCTCACCTGCAAGTAATGGCGTGACAGATCAGACAGCGAGTAGCGCTGAGTTAAGTTCTATTAAAGTCCATGCTAGACTGATCGGAATAGGACCTACAGTTTAAATGGGGATTAAACCCAAGGCCCAAGGTATCTGACTGATATGCCCCCCCCCCCCCCAAACTGTAACTTCTGTGTCCACCACCATATGATCTTCTCTGTAAAATTCTTTAGATTCAACTGGCCAAAGGCATTTAATTGGCTTGCAATGTTTTTCATTGAATTTGTTAGTTTTCCAGGCTGATTCGAGCTAGTAATATGATGGTACATGAACAGCAATAAATGTTTGTAATCTTGGTACTATTCAAATTTAAAACAGCATGTATTATTATTAGTGCTTATCTCAGGAAGCTCAATAATTTACCATATAATTGCTGAACTGTTTAAAAGGGGAAAAAAAGTTTCAAGACACCTAATCACCATTATGAAAAATACAAAGGGGGAACAGCACAAAATTGAGTGTTATCCCATGCAAATAGATATCATGAATTAAAAACATTAAAAATAAAAATCGAAAATATCTGGCTAATTTATTGTCTTATTTGATTCTTGATTAGATGAACATCAAATCTGGACATATTTTCAGACTACTTCTTGATAAAATAATAAAACTGTATGATGCATACTACTCAATCTACAGTTCCATATAACTGAATGCATTAGCTTGTACTAGTTCACTGTAACATCCACATATTATAGACATGTAGGCTATCAAGAAAACTAAATTACAAAATTATTAATAATAAGAAGCAGCAGCATTAAATATCTGTAAGCATGAAAGTAGTTAAAATTCTTATGTAGGATATCATGTAGTCTATGTGCATAATTTTAACAAAAAATACGGACTAAATATGTGAAGTGATTTACATGGTGTCTCTTTTGAGAAGGTAAAACTACATGTGGAAATTATCTTTAGGTATAGTTCCAAATGAATAAGGTTCTTTTTTTTTAAATTTCTCTCAAGCCGACCGTATCATAGTAATAACATTTGAAAATTAATTATCATAACTATTATTTGTTTGCTAGTAGTTCATAACAATCCAAGTCGTCATACCGAGCGCCAATTGATCAAGTGTTCACATTCAGATTTCCATTACAAAACTTTAGTATTTGAGATGTAGTAAAGGCATGAATTTATTCGCTATTACTTTCATTTATCACATGCAATCTATATCCTATTCTTTGAGATCTCTCGGTAGAAAGACGCGAGAACAAACTATGGACGTAATTGTGTCAATGCGATAGGCAGACGCTTGTCCGTCGTAAAGTTGAATAACATTAGGAAGGTCGAAAGCTGACCCTAATGTTGACATCTTACACACAATATCTACATATGTAACTAAAAAAAATATTGTACCTCACGTGCTAAATCTCTTAATAGCATTATCAAAACATCTGTTCTACTTGCAGTTTTACAATTCGTCAATTAACCCAATGTGCTTTGTTTGAGTGTCATGTAATTAACTTATTAGAAATCCATAAATTGCTCTATTTGAATGGTATGTTCACAGCTGGGTCAAAAAGATATACCTCACTGATGAATTTTCAATACACCTCACAAGTACTAAGCGTTGCACAAACACGTAACGTGTGACAGTTTGTTTTATTCCTTACCTTATTTTCCGTTCCTTTTTCTTTTATACATAAGAGAAAGCCAAATTCGGCACATATGATAATACTGAAAAGTTCATGATATTCACAAATAACTTGTTTGATACGAAAATAAAACTATTCACGAAATTAGTTCATACACACGATTTCGCACACGTCCCCACTTCATACAACCAACCAACGTCAACGAGACTTCCAACTCGACTGACATCAAGGCCATCTGGCGGGGAACTTTGAGTTCGTTCGACACAAAAACAACCGAAGACCGCTCTGGGGATTCGCTTCGATCAAAGACCGAAGTCCACATACAGCCACGATTTGTCGTGTAGTCACATTTGAAATCAGTTGGACAATATGTTTACATGCGTAATTTGTACGTCAAAAAGCTAAATGTTGGTATCACTAGCGTACGGAGGACTTTTTTCCCCCAGAGTTATGTTCCGTACTAGGGGAGGCGCAATACACTAAATTATTTCGTAATTATCAAAGATAAAAGTGGTAATCGGAGTAATTTTGAGAGCCTAGTTTGCATTTACCACTTTTGTTTTGCTGTTTTGATTTGATTTTCTTTTCTCAAAATTTCGGGAGGGGCTGCAATGATGGGCGTCCGGAAGGGGGGGGCCGTGGCCCCTCCCTGGAAAATGGAAGTGAACCAAAAATTATGTATTTCACACATATAATTTTATTTTAGCCACAATAATATGTGTTAATTATTGCATGAATACCATAAATTCAAATTTAAGCTATTTTTTTTTAGGGAAGAATACTATTTTGGGGGAAAATGTGCCTTGTTTGCCCCCACCTGGAAAAAAATACCTTCCATGCTCCTCCCTGGAGAAATCCTGTGGACGTCCATAGCTGCAATCCTATCAACACCCCCCTTCCCCTAAAGCACGGCCTGCGCTAGTGACTGATGATCACACCATACTAAAATCACAAGGGTAACCGAATGATTATAAAAAAAATAAGAGGAATTCTGAAGTTCGCCAGGGATTTACAATAATAACTGTTTCAGTCTCTGCACATTCCTGTCTATACTTCTAATAACCTTGCATTGTTGGCCCATAGCCAGTGGTAGGCTATGGAACAATTTCAATCCGCGGGCAATACATATAAATGGCTTGCAGGACATTCACAAAACAAACCTTGGTACTACTCATACAATCTTCCAAGATCAGTTATTACTTTTATAATACGTCTACATACAGGTCATGTTCGCACTAACGATCATTTAGCACAATTACATATTACAACAAAACTAGCATGCACATGTGGAGAAATTAATCAAAATGTCACACATCTCTTTCTACAATGTCCTAATTTCGACAGGGAACACGATAAATTATATAATGGTTTGCATCGCCATGGAGTTCCATTCCCTACATCTCTAATTGCCCTGCTCACGGATCCTATTCCTCCCACTATATGGCTTCTTTATGGATATGCAAGAAAATGTAATTTGACGATCTAACAAACAGTATATATATATATATATATATGTTTTTTTTTTATTCTTGTGAAAAATAAGTGCATAGTGAACTAAATACATATTGCAAAAAACTTAGAAAAATGACTAAAATCGACTAACAGTTGATAGGGTCATAAAAAAAAAGGCTAGGGGGCTCAGGCCCAGGATGCCATTTAAAAAAATCTTGGACAACAAAGTGCGAATGTGGGACAGAGACATGTACACTTGGCAGAGGTAAGGAGAGAAAGAAAACATACAAGGTGTTACTTGACCTTTGATATCTCAATATTGTAAATTGAAAAAGAAATTGCAAAAATAGTTAATTTTAATAAGGTAATTGATAATTTTGCTTCATTGAAAGAAAGATAAGTTAAATTCTATTATTTTCTTTTTGTGATATCAGTTGGATTACATAAATATTTTGTAAATTTTACTTGTGTATAATACACACTTTACAACGATGTTATTTTTTTCAAGCAGAGTTGAATAATTTTAAATTACATTTTTTCTACTGAGAACATATTGCACACTGTTTTATTTTAATTATTATTATCATCCTTTTTTGTTCATTTACTTGTAAGCTTATATTCTGGAAACACAATGCTGGAATTTTCTGTTTGCCAAAGTGGTAGCAATAGAATGCTTTGAAAGATGTTCTTCAGACACTAAGACATATCTATCAGAAATACAAACTATGAATCTTTAAATATAACATATATTTTTGAAATTATATTTTCTTTGTTTCCTAATTTCAAAATCTGAAGGATGTAAATATCACAAACCATGGCATCAGAAAAAAACATTAAAGGATGCACATAAAATGTCAGTGGTTTACTAGGTAGTGTGTGTGTGGGGGGGGTCTGTCTAGGGCAGCAAAATATCTAGCTAAGCGGCCAGGACATCATTCTGAAGCTATAAATTGTGACTACATAAATGTAAATTTTTATTATTATTGCCTAGATCAAACTTGAATGTTTAGATTGGCGGAGGAGATGCAACTTACCTCTTAATTGTAATGCACTACTCAAGTTTATACAGGTTTCAATTTATACAAATATATCCCTTTCACAGCTTTTCAGATCAACAAATAAATCTGACCCCCACGACTGCATTTTTTACCTCATATTGCTATTCTGTACTTTTGACTAATTGCAATGATAGATAGCATTTTGTAGGTTTGGTGCATATTACTCACAATTCCAGAATATAAAAGGATGTTAAAAAATTAACGTTAAACCTGTACTTACGTATGCGAGTATGTTGTTCTTTAGAACTACGTTTCAGACATTAACTATGGTGGGGATATATCATCTTAAATGTATCCACACCAACTCTTGTCCACAATCCTTTTATTACATTTTGACGTGGTACTATGCTAAGTACCTAGTTTTTCATATGAACCTAGTTAATCTCCGAAGCGTAGTTATAAAGAAAGACAAATAGGAACAACATACTCGCACACGTACAGTTTTTAACGTCCTTTTATATTCTGCAATGACAGAATCAATGGTGATTTGATTAAATTGAAGAGACTTTCACAAAGATGAGGACTTTGGGCCTGGAACTTATGGCAGCAAGATTGTGAGCAGTGCCATGATTTGTGGAATAGTGTCTAGCAGTGATAGATCACTCAATCTTACAGCTTGCCTAAGTTTTACATTGCAATATTTATTATCTTACTGAAGTCGCAATTCATGCAAGACATCCATTTTTGCATTCCTTTTCACCTCAGTATGACTAGGCAGACTGAAAATAGCTCCCCTAAATGCCTTCTCAACTGCTCGGCCAGAGAATGCAAGAAGATTTTTGTTTCAAGTCCCCCCCCCCCTACCCAACATCTCCCTATCTCCTTCAGCCAATCAAAAGATGCAATGGGTCATATCACCTAAGGAACTTGAAGAAAATATTTCTGAACAGCTAAGAATATATTTTTTCAGTGTATTTGTTTTAATAAGCTAATCTCATCTTCAAGTGTAGATGCTAATCACTACAGTTGGATAAGCATACAATCAGAAATGTGTGCATGAGAGTTGTAATAAGGCGAGATGAATATTATTTTAGAAATTACAAAAATCTTGTCATCAGTTCTCCCACTATGCTACATTTTATGTCATTGCACACTTTTCCAGCATTTTAACCCTTCAGGACTCAGGTGGGGTGTGAAACACCCAAAGGGTTTTATTTTTCTTTGCTGCTGATAAAGTGTGTGTGTGTTTCATTTGTTGATCACTGTATGATGTGAGAAAGCTGTACCTTCAAGTTGAGTTGCAAGAAAGAGATCCTGGCCATAACCATCAGCCAGTTGTCTATTAGCATTAATCTGTGTTGTATTAAACTGTGCTTGGGGTGTGACACACCACACCAGAGTAATCCCGTAACTACAAAAATATTTTAGTGGTAAGTTAGAGAAAAATTATTATAGTTTGTAAGTGTTCTAATTTGTATTACACTTGTGTTTCATATCCCATATGTTAAAGATTAGTACCTAATAAAACTTGCTTTTCAATTGATGTCGTATGAAACTGCACAAGAGTCAATCCAGCCAACGATCCAAGAAGTAGATGATGATCAAGAGCAAGTTGGCTGTTGCCACAGTGCACCATGATGCAGAAATTGATACCAGCATAGGATAATTACAAAAATCAGAAATTACTACACAAGCTCATTGTAGGCTTCTAAATATGATGTCTCTAGAAACAGTAGGCCTTGTCCACTGGTGGTGTTTTTTTTTTTTTTGTTTTTTTTATGAAAGTTATTCCAAATACAACATGGTAATGCAAGCATTCCTGCAATATCTTGGCCCAGAACTTGTAAAGCCATTCACAGAGGAAAGGAAAAACAAGAATTGTCTGTAGAGAACCATCAAATAGGTCTCAACCTCTACCAAAATGAGCTAAACAACAAAGATGTAGTATGTGCCCAGTCTCTGAGGACAGAAAGTCCAAAATTGATTGCAAAATGTTCTAGGGGATTCTGTACATGGAGCACCTCATTCCATTTTGTAGAAACTATGCAGGTGAAAGTGAGTCCAATTAATGATGCCACTATCTAATCAAAGGGACTATGTACATTTCTTAACTCGATATTTCATGTATCCCTGATGTGTATGCTTCAGAATGTTTTATAATTCTCTTGGTTATATAGTGTTATTATTTGTCATATGAAGAAAGACAAGATGACTTTCTTCATTTAAACGTTTTTCGCATGTTATGGAACAAATTTTTTTTTTACTCTAACATGCAGAGACACGTTTCTTCTTCTTACAAAATGTACCAAATGGAATGTAATGTGCACCTAAATAAATGTATTACATAAACAAATAGTTATATGTTGACAATATTCATATTCAGATACATAATGGGATGTGTCACACCCCACCTGAGTCCTTACGTAAATTTATGAAACCTGAGACCTCGAGGGTTAAATTTATTTGCAAAAATAGAAATGATGAATATATTCATGAAAAAATAAGTGAGAGACAGTTGTATAATACAATATCTTGCATGTACATAATAAATTAAATTGAGGTTTTACCAAATTATCACTTCCAATGAAGTCAGCCCTTGGTTCAATACAGCAGTGGAAGAAGCTCCAAAATTTTCATGTTGCAGGGTGGCCACTCTAGGACCATGATAAAATTCAAGTATAATTCCCAGTTTTCAAGGTGAACTTCCCAAACATTTAAGGCTACAAGAAGCGGTTTTCTCTATTTCAGCCTTTTTTTTCCATTACCACCTCTCACCCCCCCAAAAAAAAAAACAAATACAGTATATTAACAATATAAACGGTCTTGTGATTGCAATGTATCTGAAAAATTCTTATTCAATTCAAATATATATATATATATATATATATACAAATAATGAAGGAGCCACCACACCACAGAAGAGCACCAGTCCTCGGACAAAAGATCCCCCCAGCATACTGACATTCCTCACCCCCAACCACCCACTGACTGCACCTCCATCTTGAACCTTTCCAACCACAACCTCAAAACCACCGAAATTGACGTACTTTCCAAAGGTCTTACCTTCTCCCCAGCCTCCACCCCTAACAATTTCCGGCTATTATTTGACATACAAACTTTCGCCCGCAGACTTAGGTGGACATACTTTTGGGCCAAGAATCCCCCCTCCAAAGCTAATCCTTCTGACATACATCCCAGTCTCCTCCAACTCTGCCCCCCTTCCCCCCATGATCCCCCCTCCCTTCCCAACAACCACCCCCTCGAAAGATACATCACCTCTGTTGTCAACAATGTTTCCGACAGTACATACCTCCAAAACCCCCCTTCCCACCACAAGCTAACCCCAGCCCAGCACCAAGCCCTCCGGTCCCTCCGCAACAACCCAGACATCAAAATCCTCCCCGCTGATAAAGGGTCCACCACAGTACTCATGAACTCCTCTGACTACGTGGCGGAAGCCTCCCGTCAACTCTCTGATTCATCGACCTACAAGCCCACCACGGTTGATTCATCTACCACACACCTAGACAAAATTCGGGATTTTGTCCTCTCCCGAGGACCCCCTGAAGGCCTATCCAATTCCACCACCTCCTCACTCATACCTGACAACCCCCGCACCCCCACTTTCTACCTCCTCCCGAAAATTCACAAACCTAACAACCCCGGGAGACCCATTGTGTCCAGCTACAATTCACCCACTGAACGCATTTCAGCCTTTCTAGACTCTCACCTCCAACCCCTCGTCCAAGCCCTGCCCTCCTACCTCCGTGACACCAACCACTTCCTCAACATCATCCAAAACTTACCATCCCTACCACCCAACACCATCCTCACAACAGTTGATGTCACATCCCTTTACACAAATATTCCCCATACCCATGACCTCCGTGCCGCGGAATCATTCCTTAACAGCCGACCCAAACCCCACAATCCCAGCACTCACTTCCTGATACAACTAGCTAACCTTGTACTTACCTGCAACAACTTCTGCTTCGGTGACCAACATTACCTGCAGATACGTGGCACAGCTATGGGTACCTGCATTGCCCCCTCTTATGCCAACCTGTTCATGGGCAGGCTGGAACAGGAATTCCTTGACTCCCAGCAACTGAAACCACTCCTCTGGCTAAGATTCATTGATGACATTTTTCTCCTCTGGACACATGGCGAACCCTCCCTCACAACATTCCTAAACCGACTAAATGAGTTCACCACCCTCAAATTCACCTGGTTCCACTCCAAAGACCAAGTGACCTTCCTCGATGTGGACATCCACATTGCGGGAGACCACTTGGAAACATCCATACATATCAAACCAACCAACCACCTCCAGTATCTCCACTACTCCAGCTCACACCCCTACCACACCAATAAAGCCATCCCATTTTCCCTTGCCCTCAGAGGCCAGCGCCTCAACTCATCCCCCTCATCCCGCCAAAATTACAACCTACGTCTGCACCAAGCCCTAACCAACTGTGGCTACCCCTCCACCCTCATCAACAAACAAATCACTAGAGCTAACTCCCACAACCGCACCAAACAACCCAAAACCAACCCTCCAACTCTGATCACCCAATACCACCCTCACATTACGAAAATCAGACATACCCTCCACTCCCTCCTCCCCATCCTGCACAGTGATCCCGAGACCAGAGACATCTTTCGGGAAAAACCTAGGGTCGTCTTCCGTCGCCCCCCCAACCTCCAAAACATCTTGGTCCGAAACACCCCCACCCCTTCTGCACCCCTTCCCCCAGCCCACAGGTGCAACAAACCCAGATGCAAGACCTGCCCCATACTCATCACCTCCCCCACCCTCCTGATCCCTACAGCGGCAGGTGAGTTCACCCTTCACCCTAAGGGCACCTGCCACTCATCCAACCTAATTTACACCCTCATCTGTCAAATCTGCGGCAACTTCTACCTAGGCGAAACCTCCACCCCCTTGAATCTAAGGATTAATAATCACCCTTCCTCCACCCAAAACTCCAATTTCACAGTTGCCATCCACACCAACAGCCATAACATCACCTTCAATAACTGCTTTCCTGTTGCCATCATCCACCTTTTACCCCCCCGCTCTGACACATCTTTCCGCAGGCGATGGGAAAGGGCCTATATAGCAGGCATGCACGCCACTATACCCCCCGGACTCAACCTAGCCAACCAGTAACTCTTTCCTCTCCTCCCCGAAACTACCCACCAACCTTACAGTAAACACTGGCTAAAGTATTTCGTGTTTCCTTTCAACTGTTTCTGGCAACACTGACCGTAGAGACGCTACCCTGGACACACTCCCCCAACCAGATCACCTTCCTGGATGTGGACGTGCACATCGAGGGAGGACACCTGACTACCTCCATCCACATAAAACCCACCAACCAAATGCAATACCTACACTTCTCCAGCTCCCACCCGTTCCACACCAAAAAAGCAATTCCATTATCTCTGGCCCTCAGGGGACAGCGCCTGAACACTTCACCCACCTCCCGCCAGAATTATAACCTCCGCCTACACCAGGCCCTGGTTAACCGTGGATATCCTCCATCCTGGTCACCAAGCAAATATCACGAGCTGCCTCACATACCACTACCACCAAGAAACCTATTTCCCGACAAACCCAGGGTGGTTTTCAAACGCCCCCCTAACCTCCAAAACATCCTGGTCCACAACACTCCTTCACCACACATCCAACACCCCCCTGCCCATAAATGCAACCGACCCAGGTGCAAGACCTGTCCCATCCTCATCACTTCTCACACCCTCCAGGTGCACACGGCCACTGGCAAATTTACCCTCCATCCCAAAGGGACCTGCCATGCCTCAAACCTTATCTACATCCTCACCTGCAACATCTGTGATGATTTTTACCTGGGGGAAACATCAACGGCCCTCAACCTCCGCATCAATAACCACCGCTCCTCCACCCACAACCTGGACTTCACTGTCGCCATCCACACCAACCACCACAACATCAGTTTCAACGACTGCTTCCGGGTAGCGATCATCCACCTCCTACCCCAACCAGCCAACACCTCTGTTCGCAAAAGATGGGAGAGGGCCTATATATCGGCCATGAGTGCAACCACTCCACCTGGCCTGAACAAGGCCACCCATTAATGCCCAACCCTCACCCACCCTCCCAACTCATCCTACACACTCACAGTTTACGACGAGCCTGGTGACGAAACAGTGTTTTTTTCGTTCTACGCACCGCTTCTTCTTCAATGGGGACCTGGCAACTCTGCAGGACCCCAACTTCCGGTTCCGTCTTCTGTTTCTTCTCACACCGATGATGCTATAAATTAGCGAAAATTTTGAATTTTCCTACTGTCCGGTGAGTGTTTCCTTTTACCTTATTTGATTTTTATATATATATATATATTCATTCATTCATTCATTGTTTTCTGCCTAATTGGCAGGTTTTTCACTGCAATCTCCAGCTTTCCCTGTTCTCTGCCTTACGCTTCGTAATAGCATACGACCCAGTTAATTTAATATCATCCATAAGCTGATATCTCTTTCTTCCACGGACTTTTCTTCCTTCAACCATTCCCTCCAAGGCATCTCTTAGCAGGCAGTTTCTTCTTAGACAGTGCCCTAACCAGTTTCTTTTCCTCTTCTTGATGGTCTCCAGTATAGATCTTTTATCACCAACTCTTTTCAGTACGGCTTCGTTTCTTACTTTGTCCGTCCATTTTACACGCTCCATTTTTCGCCATGTCCACATTTCAAAAGCTTCGAGTCGTTTCTCTTCATTTCTTCTCAACGTCCAGGTATCTGCACCATAGAATCCAGCAAGTGGATATGAGCAATATATATATATATATATATATATATATATATATATATATATATATATATATATATATATATATATATAAATCAAAGGGCTAAGTAAAAATCAAATAAGGTAAAAGGAAACACTCACCGGACAGTAGGAAAATTCAAAATTTTCGCTGATTTATAGCATCATCGGTGTGAGAAGAAACAGAAGACGGAACCGGAAGTTGGGGTCCTGCAGAGTTGCCAGGTCCCCTTTGAAGAAGAAGCGGTGCGTAGAACGAAAAAAACACTGTTTCGTCACCAGGCTCGTCGTCTCCCAATCCTCCACAGTGATCCCGAAACCAAAAACATATTTCCCGACAAACCCAGGGTGGTTTTCAAACGCCCCCCTAACCTCCAAAACATCCTGGTCCACAACACTCCTTCACCACACATCCAACACCCCCCTGCCCATAAATGCAACCGACCCAGGTGCAAGACCTGTCCCATCCTCATCACTTCTCACACCCTCCAGGTGCACACGGCCACTGGCAAATTTACCCTCCATCCCAAAGGGACCTGCCATGCCTCAAACCTTATCTACATCCTCACCTGCAACATCTGTGGTGATTTTTACCTGGGGGAAACATCAACGGCCCTCAACCTCCGCATCAATAACCACCGCTCCTCCACCCACAACCTGGACTTCACTGTCGCCGTCCACACCAACCACCACAACATCAGTTTCAACGACTGCTTCCGGGTAGCGATCATCCACCTCCTACCCCAACCAGCCAACACCTCTGTTCGCAAAAGATGGGAGAGGGCCTATATATCGGCCATGAGTGCAACCACTCCACCTGGCCTGAACAAGGCCACCCATTAATGCCCAACCCTCACCCACCCTCCCAACTCATCCTACACACTCACAGTTTACGACGAGCCTGGTGACGAAACAGTGTTTTTTTCGTTCTACGCACCGCTTCTTCTTCAATGGGGACCTGGCAACTCTGCAGGACCCCAACTTCCGGTTCCGTCTTCTGTTTCTTCTCACACCGATGATGCTATAAATTAGCGAAAATTTTGAATTTTCCTACTGTCCGGTGAGTGTTTCCTTTTACCTTATTTGATTTTTACTTAGCCCTTTTGGCCCTCCTTGCTTTTATCCATATATATATATATATATATATATATATATATATATATATAAAATAATTAATTTAAGGTGTGGAGTTTACATTTGCCATTTCACATACTCAGACTCGAAATGCATCTACAAACACAAGCCACAAATATTACAGGAGATACTAATTTACAAAAATGTCAATTGTATAAGAATTTCCAACTCAAATTTACCTAATCAAGTTCAACATATCTTATCTTGCAATAATCTTTCGTCTGTCAGATAGATTATTGTTCTGCAAAGGACACTAACGAAGCAAACCGATTGAGAGAATTCAGTTTTATTTTCCATGCAGTTTTCCTTTCTTTCCCTTCCTCGATAAAAATAAAAGCTAAATTGTCAAAAATTTATCTCAGGGCATTTATAAATAAAGTAAACTCATTCTGATTTGCATTAATAAAAGTTGCAATTTTTCACGTCCATGGAGAAAAATCCACACATAATTCCCGGTGAGAGCCACCCTGTGTTAATTCTGCACAGTGAAGATAATTTGGGAGCAATAATAGCAAACTGTGTCTGAAAAGCCAGAAAGCAGCAAAAGCATTGACCATGCGAATACTTGGCAGCATGGGCATCCAGAAGGAAAGGGGGCTACAGTCCCCCCCCCCTCCCGGAAAATGAGTTAACCTCAAATCATATGTTTCACACATATATCATTGCAGCCACAATAATATATGTTAATTATTTCATAAACATGATAACTTCAAATTGAAACAATGCTTTTTGAGGGGACAACACTATTATCTGGGAAAACATGCCTTGTTTGCCGGACCTCCTGGAAAAAAACACCTTGCTTGCTCCTCCCTGCAAAGGTCTTTGCACTTCACGGAATTTACTTTTAATTTCTTAGTTACATAAACAACACTGCAACCTAAGTATTTATGAGTGGGAGGGGGTGCCCAATGCTTCGAATTACTGATCACGAAGGTTATAAATGAAATTATGATTTGTGTGGGTACATAAACACACACATTTTTTAAAAAAATAATCGACTAGCCAACATGAACTGCTACCCAAAGTGAGATCCCTCATGTCCCTGATTGTGAGTTGGCCACTCAGTGTAACTTGGCTACCAAGGCAGCTTATTCGTTATATCTGATATATATTCCATTATCACATGTTCGAACAAGTGTTCTCAGGTTACCAGCCAGGTTAAGTCGATGTTGGCTTCCAACGCTTCGAGTGCATACATTACTCTCATCATCACGGAATGATGATCGACTTAACCTTGGTGGTAACCCGAGAACACTTGTTCGAATCTCGTTGCCAGGAAAGCTACAATTCCTATTATCACATGTTGTCCACTTCATTAACAAGAAAATAAAACAAATCCACAACATGTATTAAATTCTCAGATATTTTCAACATTATCTGATGCTATCATCACAAGGAATAGATATACAGGCAAGGCCCAATATTTACAAAGTACAGAGTTCACCAATATTTCTTTAAATTTTATTTTGTGTGTCCCGTCATTTTCGGATTTATCAATTTTTTATAATTCTTGTAATGTCCTTTACAGTTAATTTATCACTTAATATTTAAAAGTAAAATGCGCAATAATATATGTGTGGACATTGTACAAGTTGGAAATTTTAGAACAAAAATTACTTATAAAGGTGAGAAAAATACTTACTTTTTTTGCACATTCATTTATTATCTAGATTAACTTTGATGGATATGTGAGGATGACAGGAGCTACTGCAATTAATAAAATCAGGGAAATCTATCTAGATATGCAGAAAAAGTAAATATCCCCCTGCTCACTAAACATATATTACAAACAGTGTCAGTTACTTGCACTTGTAATGTGTTCCTTTCATGCTTTAGCTGATTAGTGTATTATGTGCTGTTTTACTGAACAACATGTACAGGTGATGAAATTTGTATTTGAATATTTGTTATTTTAAATAACTTATCTGCCACTTTTGGCTAATTTCAATGATGAGAATGAGTGACGATTAGATGAAATTGATAAAGGGATATTCACAATGAACACCTATGACTGGGTCAGGACTCAAACCTGGGAAATTTAGTGGTGAGATCAAAAGGTGACCAATTAACATGCCATGCTGGCATGATGAAATTTAAACAAAACAAATACCATAGACATTGATTAGCCGTAATATCTATCATTATTGTACATTTATTCATAAAAATGGGAATTAAAAATGCTTCAAAAAGTAATAAACTCACTGGACAGTTCATATTTATTACAAATAAGTAATAATAATTAACATAAATAAAATGTATTACATTTTCATTTACTTACATATACATGTGTACATATATACACACATATAAAACACCTTTAAATTATTTCTAAACAATACAAATAATTATCTCGACAGCCAATGACTATCTGATTATTGCACACAACTGGTGATGAGAACACTTCAGTAGGGAGAGAGTAGTAATGATTCAATTTACCTGTTGTAAGGTCCATCAGGTAAACTGAACCCTTAACGGAGGCAGCAATTACCCAGTAGGAGTGGTTTCTGCCACCGTCCTTCCCACGCTTCTGATCCCCAACTTGAGTCGAACCCATTGAGTAAAAATTATCACTAGAAAACACTTTGGAATTTGTGCTTTGGAAGTCACTTAATTGGTAATCTGACTGGATGTTTTCACTTGTGCCTGCTTGCGCCGCTTCCGTGAGATCGCTGCTTGCATTCTTGGTCCCTTGGCCCACTGGGAAAATGAAGGGGGTTGCGTACACAGGGGAATCAACTTTCAACTTCCACATTAAATCGCCATTTTCTCTCAAGCAATAAATGTTGCTGTCGTGACAACCAAACACAATCAGGCTATCCCCTTGCTCATCGGCATGGTGAACACAGAATGAAGAGAACACACTACCTCCAGCTTGGAAATTCCACAACTATGGGAGAAAGAAAATACAAATTGCTGATTTATTTACAAATATAGCACAAGCACTTACAGTGAAACCTCGATTTTACGTTTTTTAGGGAACCAAGCTAAAAAAACATAAAATGTGGGAAAATATAAAATAGAGGACATTTCTATAACATTTAACTATGTTGGGACCATCAAGATTGAATGTATTATATAATGCAGGAAAATATAAAACTTGGGAAAGTAAAATTGAAATTCCACTGTACAACTCTCTTATGAGTTTATATAATTATTTGAGTTAACGTAAACATAATGAAACACTTCTGAAGAATTTAAGACATCGAAAATGTTGAAAAATTGTTAAAAAAGAGAAAGCACAATCATAAAGGCAGTCCTAAAAAATATGTATATGTGTACCCATAGAATTAATGCCTTGTCAGTAAAGTGTTAGAAACATGATCCTACTTTCTCTTTTTTAACCTTGGTCGTCCCAGAAAAAGGAACTAGAAACAGAAACAAAATGTTGGAAAGAAGACATGAAACTCAACCACTTGTTACTACTCCCCTTTTCTCTTTTTTGATGTGTTTTATTTAAACAGGTCTTCTTTAGCATAATTTTTCTGACAGTTTTTGGCACAATATGGTGAGGATGAGTGATCATTAGGTGACAAAACCCTCCCAGGGAACACCCATGCTTAGGATGGGGCTCAAACCAAGGCATTTTGGTAGTGAAGATCAAGAGCTGAGCATTAAACATGTTTGTCCACCATGTCAGCAATAACTACATTTAAAGATTAAAAAATTAAAATTGATACCAATGTTCTCAAAAGTTTAATAAACACTGTTGAATATTATAAAATAATACAGTAAATGTTACTATTAAAGTAATTTCTATTATTGTAACATGCATGGACACATACACAAACAAATCTTTACATGGCTAGTCCTTCTACACTAATATCACCAGTCTTGTGTCCTCTTCCAGCTTTCTTCCCATCCCCTAAATCCTGTAGCCCACTCTTTTTTGTCTTCCCTGTCCATCTACTGTTTCATTTTTAAATGGTGATACCCTAAATTGAGTTTTGAAAAAAGAAAAGCAAAATACTTTTGCAAGCATTTCACAAGTAAAGCTAAAATTCCAAAGTTGAAAATAATGTTTGCTACTTTCATTGTAATGGTTTGTGTGATTCTTATTTTATACTACTTTCCTGCTACTTTTGGTTAATCACGTCTATAAGGAAGAATGATAACAACATTGATGAAGGGTCACTAAAAAAAATAACACTTGAGCCTAGGCTAAAACTCAAAACTCTTCAGCGTATAATAGTTGTACACATGAGTTCAATGTGCTTGGCCATAATTAGATTGAAAGTTAGTGAAGTGAAGTTGAGAAGTAATGAAAACCGTCACCAGTTGTATTAGTATAGTAAAATATCAATTAGAATTTACAAAAACCCACTGATACTTTTCTGGAGTTTGGGTATATCTCGAGTTCTGCAAAAATATTTTGTGACACTTTCATCGAGTCTAATTGTCCTGAAAATTGTGCACAATTCTAAGCTTTCACAGCAGTGTGTGAAAAGTGGCTTTTGTGATTAAATGACTGCTACTTAAATATTCCACAGTAATTCTTGAATATTTTTAAAAATGGTATATTGATGCATATAATTGCAGTGGAGCACTTACATATTAGTATTAATCTAGATTGTGAACATTTTTTTCTTGCTCCAATTTGAAAGCATTAGTATTGGTATTAGTGGAATCAGTAAGAGTATTCGTTACTGGTATTAGTTGCAACTTAAAAGCGGTAAAATTTGATAATGTTATGCCCTAATGGGACTATGAGGATTGTATTATAATGCAGGGAAATGTAAAATCTTGAAATGTATAAACCAGGGTTCCATTGTATTATTATTGCTTAACATTGCTCCTGAAACGTCACAACAAAAAAAAAAAACTGTGTTTTTATGCTCGTAACAACCATAGACTACAAGGGAAATAATAACAAATAATATTTTCTAATAAGACAACCAAACCAGAAAAATATGTAATAAGGCTCACCAGTTCTCCCAAGCCTGAAATGTATGAAATCAGTCCATCAACAGAACTAAAAACAACACCATTTCCAACCACAGCTGGCGACGAAAATACTGGTTTCTCCAACTGAAACTTCCACAGAAGTCTTCCGTCATGTTGTGCCAGTGCTACACAAGTACCATCCAGAGATGCAGCATATATTGCACTTTGAGTAACACAGGGGGATGAGAATACACTACCTGCACCTGGTCTGCTTTTCCATACAAGAGCTCCTTGCTGAAACAAGAAAATAAATACTGGTAAATATAAACAAATTATGCGCTTATCAATAAAAACAATTGCATGTTATGTATTAGAAATTATGAAGTTGTAGCTATTACCATTAATGTTCACAAGAATTTCATTATTAACACAAAAAATACAAATGAACAGAACATATCTTCAATATGAAACTGTGCTCTGTGGGCAGTATGTTGCAATATTGTATCATATTAACAGTAATAAATCAACAAATATAATTTGACGTGAAATTATTGCTTCTCACATGTCAACTTACTAATCACTGTAAGAACAGTAAAAAGCAATTAACATTTTTCAATAATATGATCAAGATAATTTTCTTTATGATTTATTGATATTGTGTGATTATATACAAGCAAGAAAATTACAGTAAATGATTGTAAATTAAAGAACTGTTGCAAATACTAGGCTTCAAATCACACGCTTTGTTCGTGAATGTAATTTTTCTTTTTGAAAAAAGATATAGTTACTTACTTCTGAATCTACCTTTCACAGAAAAAATACAACAAATATTTATTTTCAAACTTCCTATTCATCATCACTAAAAGAAAAGTAAAGGCTTGAACACACTGTATTGGTAGGAACATGAATACATATTGTGTATAATTTTACCATGAAAATCTTGTTGTTGTTGTTGTTTAGCGTCACTGCAATAATTATGATGGAATTTCTCTACTCTCAACAACATAAAAATATTATCTAACATTCTTTTAGCAAGACTAACCCCATATGCTAATGAAATTATAGGTGATTATCAATGTGAATTTAAACGTAACAGATCAACAACAGATCAAATTTTTCACATCAGACAGACACTTAAGAAAAAGGGGGAATATAATCCAAATGTCCATCAGCTATTCATTGATTTTAAAAAAGCATATGATTCAGTCAAAAGAGAGAAATTATATAATATATTAGTAGCGTTTGGAATATCTAAGAAGCTTGTTAGTACGATAAAAGTATGCACCAGTGAAACAAAGTAAAATTCGTTTTGTGTATTAATGTGTCTCAAAATTTACAATTCATGATCGGTTAAAACAAGGAGATGCATTATCTCCATTGCTCTTTAATTTTGCCTTAGAATATGCTCTTAGGAAGGTAAAAGAAACTAATGAAGGACTAAAATTAAATGGTGTGACTCAGTTGTTAGCATATGCAGATGATGTAGACTTACTGTGGGATGGTGTAAATACAATTAAGAATAATTCTAAAATTGAAAGCAGCTAAAGAGATAGATTTGGAAGTTAGCAAAGAGAAAACGAAATATATGCTTACAGGCCGAAACCAAGTGTTACGTAATCAAAATCTAATTATTGATAACAACTCGTTTGAACCAGTTTCCAAATTCAAGTACTTAGGAGTAATACTAACAAATGAAAATGATATTAAAAGAGAAAATAAAAAGCAGGCTTAATTCAGGAAATGCATATTAATTTTCTCTCCATAAACTTAATAATATCTAAGAAACTAAAAGTTAAAATACACAAAACAGTAACTTTGCCTGTTAGGCAAGTCAATACGGGGGTCCAATAAGGAAAAAAAATATGGAAAGCTGGAACAAATTTTATTATTTTTCTAAAAGGGTTCTTAACAACATTAATTTTGCATCCCTGTACCACCCCGAATTTGGCCACCATCTTTAACAAATGGCACCCAAAATCAGTTTTTTCAAATATCTCGCTCGAGTTGAGTTGGTGTTTTAAGTCCACTTTATGCACAGTAAGTATAATCGGGACTGGACCTACAGTTTAAAGTGGGATCCGAACCACTTGTGCCTCCACCGGGTATCGAACCTGGGACCCCTTGATTACAAGGCAGCGACGCTACCACTGCGCCATCGGGGAGGCCCAAAATATCTTGCTTGAAAAGCACTTTACAGCAAAAGAGGTTGTGATAAAAAATAATATACATAAAATTCTCTGCATCTTTCTTTTAGGATGCTTCGTTTGGGTGTTAGATGAGCGAGAAAGTTTAGGTTTCCTGCACCGTTTTGCAAGCGAGGAACTCACGGAAGCACATGTTACATGATGTTATGCAGTATATCTATTCTATAAAACTGGACTTATTACATTTGTTCTTTTTTTAAGAATGTCATTTATGGTTCAATTGTTTTTATCATTGCATGCAGGACTTTATAGAAAATAGTTTAGTGTGTAAAAAGGTAAAAAAAAAAGATAAAGTGCTTCCTTGTGCTTTGCACCATGCCAGTTTAGTGTGTGCGGGAGATAATATGTTTGGTTGGAAAGTCAAGGCCTCTCCAAAGGAACAAGTTGACTTTGTCCAAAAGGGCTATTTAACAATAAAACGCCCATCTAATCGAGGAGTCACAGGTTCAATACTCGGTGGAGGCACATTTGGTGGTTTGGAGTCCATTTTGAACTGTGGGTCCAGTCTCGATTAGCCTACTCGTGTGTAAAGTAGACTTAAGACAATAACTCAAACCCCAATAACACGATCACAAAAGTTTTGGTCTCTGATCTGCTCAGATATGACGACTGAGCCGTGATGTGCCCCATGAAGAGTTGTGGGGGACGCCAGAGAAGTGACTGACTCAATGCTAAACAAGTGGATTTTTGGCATGCCTACTAGTTCACAGATAAAATAGATGAGTTGCATGTTGATGTATGAAAGTCTCTTATATCAAGGGATAAGCAAAGACTTCCAGTTATTTTGTCAGTGATTCTCTCTCACCCACCATTCCCTGGTTTTGATGGTATAAGGTCAATAATTACAGGATTAACAGGAAACAAGAAAACCAATCCTTCAGCTGCTCATGATGTTAGAATGTCTTCAATGTTGAGTATTTGGCAAATGTCAAGTGTGAACGAAATAAGAGAGATAATCACTGGGTCACTTCTGAAGTGAAAATCAGAGATGCATTGTATCCAGTTGATCCAGAGTTTTTATTTAAAATAATATTTTACTAAAAAATTACAAGACCTATTCAGAGTACAAACTGTTCTACACCCGTTGTAGCTGATGAGGTAGGGATGTGGAAAACCAAAAAGCCTTCTCCTTATGATCCTCTTTCAACCACTCTCTCAAAGTTTCACAGATGGTATCAACAGACAAGGAAGCTGCACCACCAGTTTCTTCGAATTATATTCTGTGAACGCCTTCAAGGTTCCACAAGGGGCCTTGTAGCTGTAGAAAATTGGGCTATTGTTCATTGATCTGTGACCATTGCAAAGATTTACCTGTTCAAAACCCAGTGGTCAGAAGTAGCGAGCTACTTGTAGCGTCGCTACTGTAGCTAGCTACAAAATTTGTAGCTGTAGCAGTAGCGATGCTACATTTTGAAAATTGTAGTTGTAGCGGTAGCGAAGCTACAAAATTCCTGTAGTTGTAGCGGTAGCGAAGCTACAAAATTCCTGTAGTTGTAGCGAAAATTTCGCTACAGCTACATTTTTTCTCGGCATTTTGAGGTGAATTTTGAACGTGGCAACAGCGTCAGAAAAAATCGACAATAACCCTTAATTTTGCAGGAGGTTCATAAAGACAGTCTATTACATGAAGATACACATTATCTAGATTGTAGATTATAGATATCTGCGTAATTTATTAATTAGTATCTGAAGAATTCAGGTATCCAGATAACTGACATATATGAATATATTCCTGCTAACAGCTACTTTTTTTTTAGCTGCATCGCTATTTTGCCTTGTTTGCTGCACCACTGAAAAAAATTCCTCGTTTGCATCACCCCCGGAACAAATCCTGTGGATATTCATGGTGTAAGAGACACCAAAATGTCATTAATTGCTGTGTAAGACACAACTTGCAGTGCAAAAACGAGGAATGGAATATCCACTGCACTGACAAGGGAATAGTGTCAGCAATAAATGGCTCGGTACGACAATTTTCTTTAGTTAATATACATAGTTTTCAAATGTATGTATTTCTCCTACTTTTGCGTTACTTTTCTGTAACTTTTGCTAATCATGACATCATCATCATCATCCTTCGCTGTTTCCTGCCTCTGGCTGGGTCGGCATAGAAGTCAAGCCTCTCCATTTTTTCCTGGTCTTTCACAACTCCTCTCTTTCCAAGGTGTTCCAATCTTGTCTCCTAACACACTCCACTATCTGGTCTTTCCACCTACATCTTGGTCTCCCCCTTGGCCTTATTCCCACTCCTTGTGCATTGTAAGCTCTTACTGGCAGTCTTTCTGCATCCATCCTCTTCATGTGTCCTGACCATCTCATCTGTGCCTGATCTATTCTGTCCTGAAGCTTCACTACACCCACTGTCTGTCGGATCTCCTCATTTCTTATTCTATCCCATCTGGTCTTCCTCAAAAGACTTCTTAGAAATTCCTGCATCTTTTCTTTGTCTCTCTATGTCATTGTCCAAGTCTCTGCTCCATACGTAATTATTGGCACATAGTATGTTACATATTACCTTCTTGCATTTCATAGGTACATCCCTATTCCATATTATTCTTCGAATGCTTTGATATAGTCCACCACCATTCATTTGTCCTCTTCTGTTTACCTCCTCATCTATTCTTCCACTTCTCTCAATCATGACAATGAGGATGAATGGTTTATTTAATTATTCTCTTATCTATAGTCACTTTCTGCCACTTTTGGCTAATTGTGAGAATGAGGATGAATGATGAGCAGTGTGGGGAATGGAGGAGCAGGAGGATCCCATCCTCCCAACTTGACGTCTTTCCTAGTTTTTGTTTTGAGTCCATTTTAAGCATAGATAATCTGAGACTGGATCCTAACCACTATGTGCCTCTGCTGGGTATCGAACCTGGGGCCCTTTTGTAGTCAAAGGGCTCCATGTACTTTTCATTCAAATTGCTGACTTCATATCAGTCTATAAAAAATGAAATATTTATTCTCAAGTAAAATATGTTGATGTGAACATAAATACGTAATACCAAATTTTATTTGTGTATAGTTTCAATAATTAATTTGGGTAACACCCTAATTGCAAAATTCATATATCAAATTTGAATTGATATGCCATGTGCATAGGTATGGTATTCTCAAAAACTATTGTAAAAATAAGTAACTGAAGTAACATTGCTATTAAAATTATCGAATGACTGGAATCATGATAATAAATAACAGAATCTATTTACCAGTAGTAGGGGATTTTTTTAATACCCATATTGTTGTTTTCATTTTTTTTATGCAGAAGTAGCGCAAAAAGTAGTGAAGTAGCGAGTAGCGAACAGGAGTAGCGCAGCGAGCTACTTTTTGGTAAATGTAGCTGTAGCGAAGCTACTTTTAAAATGTAGTGTTCCGATCACTGTCAAAACCTGACACTGTTCTATACTCTGTCCAGGGAATATCTGGAGCAAGGCCGCGTGCATTATAGTAGAGAAAGGGATAAAGCGAGTGGACGACGTGAAGCACTACAAGCTCCTGGAAACGGCTAGTAGCTACAGTAGTTTATCCCACACCATGCAATTCTATCCAGTCTCATGTAGAGGTTTCGAATTAGGGCCCCACACTTTCTTGAGCACGTCCAAAGGTGGTGGTGATGTGATCAGCACCATGCCAATGGCTGGCTTTAACCCCAGTTTCCACCAGGTACCCACTTTACACTACACTGTGTGGGTGCTGGAGCAGCTTGAACAGGTGGAAAAAATCTCCCTTCTTCCCCGCTGGGGATCGAACCCAGGTCTCTCGCGTTGTGGTCAGATGCCCTAATGTTCCTTTTTTCTCAAGGAATACTCCTATGCGGTAGTATTCCCCATCATTCACCATTTTCTCAACTTTCACACATATCACTTTTTACTAAAACCTTTTTTTTTTTTTTGTAGAGTATTTTATGTAGATAATTTCTCATCATAACCTCTATTGCTGTAAAGTGCTTTCCAAGCAAGATATTTGCAAAAATCAGGGGTGATACAGGAGTGCAAAATTAATATGTTGTTAAGAATCCTTTTAGGAAGATAATAAAATCTGTTCCAGCTTTCCCTATTTTTTTTCCTTATTGGACCCCAAAATCATCCCTTGTTGACTGTATTATATGCATGTGAAACTTGATCCCTTACATTGAAAGAGGAACATAAATTGAGAGTATTTGAAAATAAGATCCTTAGGAAAATCTTTGGACCTAAAAGGGATGAGAAGACAGGTGAGTGGAGAAGGTTACATAATTTAGAAGTACATAATTTGTATTCGTGTCCAGCTATTATTAGAATGATTAAATCAAGAAGACTAGGTGGGTAGGCCATGTGGCACGAATGGGAGAGGAAAGAAGAGTTTACAGGATTCTTGTTGGAAAACCTGATGGTAAAAGACCAGTAGGTAGTCCAAGACTAAGATGGAGGGATAATGTTGAGATGGACCTAAAGGAAATTGGTAGGGATGGAAAAGAGTATGTAGATCTTGTTCAGGGATTGGGACAGATGGAAGGCCTGTGTTGCTGCGGCCATGAACCTTTGGGTTTAAGAATGCTCAAGAGTTAGTTAGTTAGTTAGTGTCACATTCCACAGTTTAGTGCAAAATTGTTGTTCATGGTATACATCTAGATATACAAATTTGCAACTCTTAAATATTATAACCAGCTAAATTTAGTCTTACCTCTGTGAGGAATCAGGATTTTAATACAGTATATAGCATCTGCTTCATCACAAACTCAATATTAACTGAATAATATCAAGTCTCTTTCAACACCATTATATTTACAATGTTCATGTGAAAGAATGTCTTCTTTTTAAATTTTTGTTGAAATAATTGAAGGAAAGTATTCCATTGGAACTATACCGTAACATATTCATAATTTTACATGAGATTGAGGATCCCAAGTGATACCAAGTTACAGAAAAGTATTGGTTAGTATCATTGGTTAAATCGCCCCCACTGACACTTTCTGGCTCAGCTCTACTTTATTTCTGATTTTTTCGGTGTTATTGTTCAAACATAAAATTTATTGTCCCTACATATTGATCGTCTATTATTACTAAACCAAAATATCTATTAATGGTATGGATCAAATATTATGTTAAACCTACATATAGAAAAACATAATTATACCTTAATATTTATACAGTATATAAAATGGTCGTGAGATCCAACAACAACACAGGATCCATTGCTCAAAACTGCTGGTGAACTCTTCACTATTCCACCCGTTTCAAACGACCAATGAACCAATCCAGAGGTAGCTTTCAGACAATAGACCTTCCTGTCGTAACATCCTAAAAAGGAATACAATTTAAGTTCAGAATTATGTCCAGAAACAGATGTTAATGTTACCTTTCAACCACTACATGCACTTGCATGATGGTTTGATGTGGACTGTGTTTGTTTCCACAGCCTAAAAAACATTCCTTTGTACTGTGTGACACACCAGCAAATTCATCACTTCCTGTACACTGTCAGGGTTCCCACACGACCTCTAAATGTATTATCTTCGAGTTTTCCAGAATCCTCAATTTTTTTCCAAGAGTTCTCAATACACAGTATATTACTACTTTAAATGTATTTTACAATGGCCTCCTCCATTTCCCCTCATAGTCGTACCATCCTCACCCCTATTATTATTGTTATTATTATTAGAGATGGAACAGGTTGACCAGCACACTAGGGGTTTTGGTCGATATAGGCATATCGGTGTATCAATAATACAAATTGTATTAAGTTAAGTTTAACACCAATTGACAACAGGAAGCTGCACTGTGTCAGGAATGGATACAGATTCAAGTTATTTAAGTGTGGTAGTTACTTTGATATTATACATTTTAAAAATCATATTTAATTTGTTCTAGAGATAAAAAAAACAACCTGCAAGACTTACCAACAATAACATATTCTCCACATGGAGTGGCACATGCTGAAGACTCGATTCTATCTGGCAATTCACAATCCCAGAGTTTCCTTCCAGAATCCATTGATACTGCCACTAATAAATGTGAATGAGATCCCACGACTGCTACCCCAGGTTTCCTTTGGAAAAGAAAAAAATAATTTATGTACATCTTATTGGGGAAGATGGTTTTAGAATTATAAAGTGGTGAATATAAGGTCAAGTGATAAACACTGTGCATTAACATTTACTTAAATGTTATGCAGCAAGGATTTTTTTCTCCTATATACGAGGTGTGATTGAAAAGTTCTTAGACTGGGCTTGTGATTTCCAAATGACAGTACTTTCAGGTTATGGTGATGAATCCTCTTCAAAGTAGTGCACTCCTGATTGAACACAACTACTCCAACAGCGTTTCCACTTTTGGAAGCATTCCTGGAAGTCCTCCTCCTCGCCGTATTTGCCTGATTCTCTTAAATTGACTCAAATCGTTCGCTTTGAGCGACAATTTCAATTTTGGAAATAGGTAGAAGTCTGCTGAGGCTAAATCTGGAGAATAGGGGGGTTGGGAAGCACAGGAATTTGGCCTAACATTAATCTTGTCCGTCAATAATTTGGAGATGAATTGCATAAACACACAACGGATGTTTAATTCCTCACTTAAAATTGACTGAGCTATACAGAAACTCACATTCAGTTCACTGGCCATCTCTCTGATCTTAAGTCGATAATGCACTAAGTCACAAACTCTGGCAATGTTATCATCAGTTTGAATCAGGAGGAGGACCAGACCGAGAATCATCTTAGAGTTATTATCGGCCATCTTTAAATGTATTATAGCAGTTAAAATCACTTGCCCTACGTACACACATATCCCCGAAAAGTATTTTCAACAGTTCATAGGTCTCCAAAGCTGATTTTCCAGTTTTAAAGGAAATTTTATGTATACGCCCAGTTCTGTTTTTTGTATCCATTGTTCCGCATACACAATAAACAGCTGACAATACTACACACATCTGCACTTAACAAGATGCAACTAAACCAAGATAGAGCCATGAACTCTTCAGGATCCCTCAAGGACAAAAAAAAACTTTATTTTCCCTACACACAATCCCTGTAAAACTTAAACAGTTAACAGTGGCGGCTCCTGTCCAAGAACTTTTCAATCACAACTCGTATTTCAAAGTGAACAATGTTATGAGGGGATATCAAAAAGTAATTGAGTTAAATTCTTTACAGTCAAACGGAAATGTATTCACAAAAACTGAAATATACATTTGGAAGTACATTTATTTTGCCACCTTTCTATGAGATGTCAGTTGTTTCAAAATGGCAGCTACGCTTGAGACGTTCGATGCAGTTGAGCTCCGGAGTGTGATTCGATTTCTGTGGTCAAAGGGACAGAAACCACCTGAAAACTATCGTGAGTTGTGTGCAATGTATGGTGACATGTGCATGACATTCACAAATGTCTGTAACTGGTGTCCAAAGTTCAACACAGGGTGTGTAAATGTCTGATGAACCCCACTCTGGACTGCCTCGTACATCCCACACACAGAGCAATGTTGATGCTGTGGAGGCATTGAATCAGGACAGGCGTCAACAATCCAAACAACAGTGGATGCAGTGGGCATTTCATATGGCAGTGCATACTCTATCATCCATGAAGAACTTGGGTATCGCAAAGTGTCTGCGAGATAGGTCCCCAGACAGCTCACACCACAGCATATAGAGGACCGTATGGGATACAGTCTTGAGCATTTCCTCCGGTACCATAGGGCTTGAAACGCATTCCTCGACCACATTGTTACCGGGGACGAATCATGGGTTTTTCATTACACCCCTGAATGAAAGTGACAGAGTATGGTATGGAAACACACAAACTCGGCCCCACCAAAAAAATTCAGGACAACCCCGTCTGCAGGAAAGGTTTTGCTTACCATTTTCTTGGACAGCCAGGGTGTCATTGTTGCTGATTTTGGGGCAAAGGAGCAACATGTAAATGCTGCTGCATATTGTGCCACACTCGATCGTCTATGAGCTGCTCTGTGCCGTAAACGTCCAACAAAATCTCTGGAGGAGATCATCATTCTCCATGACAAGCTCGTCCCCATGTGGTGCATGAGTGATGCAAAAAGTCAATTCCTGGCATTGGGAAATTCTCAAGCATCCAGCCTACAGTCCAGACCTGGCCTCATCAGACTTTCACCTGTTCGGCCCACTGAAGGAACACCTTGCCGGCAAACACTTCAGATGCGACACAAAAGTTGTGACAGACGTGTGTCGTTGGTTACGCATCCAGCCGAACAATTTCTACTGCATGGGCATCAAAAAATTGGTGTCACGGTGGGACAAATGTATAAATGTGAATGGATGTTATGTGGAAAAGTAGAGTAATGTTCAACGTTCAATATGTATATTTCAGTTTTTGTGAATACATTTCTGTTTGGTTGTAAAAAATTTACTCAATTACTTTTTGATATCCCCTCATAGTATATCCCTTACAAATAATGTTTCATCTCTATTCAACAATCTTTAATATCAATCAATTCAATTCAAATGAACCACCAAAATCTACGACAATTTCACAATCAACCTAACCTTTGTAAATATGTTGAATGAAAAAAGATAGTACAGTACATATTTTTTTTCTGTGTATTTATTATACTGCCACATCTTCCATTCCCCAAAACATAAATAAAAACTTCATTACAACTTTTTGGCTAACTGAACACAGATGCAGTGAAGATATTGTACTGTGGAACAAGTGCACACCATTTGAATTTTACATTCATACACAAATACTTCGCCATGATGCTATGATCTATTTCTATCACTCTATGTAATTAGGTGATTATGTACTTCCATGGAAGTAAAACTAGATTTTTTTAAAATGTTAAAAAATGGACTCTGTTCAAACCATTAACCCTTACAATATGCATAGCTGTACCAACAGGCATTTCTACCAACATGGCAGAGTACAGCAAATTTCCAAGAACTACTATTCTTTTTTTCTTAGCTTTAGAAACAGCCAACTATGGCTCAGATAATGTTCAGAGATATAGGTTTTAATCGCTACACAAATCTTGACGTCTATTGTTATATAAGAACCTTTTCTTGATGACTTTTAACATCAGGCTGTTTTTCCATTTGCAAGCAACAGACATTTTCTTTGCAGCCTGCAGACGTATGCAACAAGTTTGCTTGTCAAACTTCTTGTCACAGCCTACAAGCTGTCACCACTGTCAAGCAAAGCCACAAGTCAAGTGAAAAATTAAAAGATGGGAAGCAGGTGGAGCTTCTATTCTGGCAGCCTGTTAACTAGAAATCAGTGTGCTGCATACATCTATCATCTAATCCTTGAGGCCACAATTTTTGGTGCTGCTTGTAGTGGTTTATTTGTGTAAATAAGACATGTTGACATTTTTGTGGGTGACATTCAGCGAATGAACTACAATTACAGGAAAACCTTGTTAATACGATATTGGTTAATACGAAGTACCCTTTAATCCATTCCCCAGGCATTTAATGTATTTCGGTATGGATAAATTGAAATACGGATAATTTTTAATACGAAGTTCTTTACACGACCCTTCGGGAAAACTGGTTTCACTTAATTCGAAGTAGACACCTGCATAAGTTGACAAGAGAAGATCGAATGTGGAGAGAGCTTGGATGTTAATTTAACTTGACCTTGACATGATTCCTTGTCCTAAGAGCTAATGACAGCTTGGGTGGAAGTAACCCGAAATGCCTGCTGGACTTGCATTCTTTGTCAATGTGCATAGCAGGTCAAGTTCTTTCACTGCTGAATGCATCACAATGTGCATAGCAGGTCAAGTTCTTTCACTGCTGAATGCATCACAATGTGCATAGCAGGTCAAGTTCTTTCACTGCTAAATGCACCATCTTGGAAATATTAACCAGTGCAGATGAGAAATTTGAAATAAGATAGCAGGAATGTTCCAAAATACAAGACACATAGTATCTGGAAGTCTCACCCATCTGTCTAGCTCTGAGATCGAGATTCAGCAGTTTCCCGTGAGCGAGCAACTCTTGGCCTGGTAGCAAACAACTTCCGGTAACCACTTTCTTTCAAAACTTGTTCTTTAAGCCCTGTAGCATTTCATAAAAAAAAAGGGGAAGTGATCAAAGCCACATAGGCCAACTAAAGATCATCAAACCGCTTAATGCATTGTCATCAAGGTTTACGCAAAAGTTTACCTCGATCTTACATATGAGTATGTCATAATTACCGTTACCCGCTTGTACGTTTCCCAACTGTGCGTCATAACTCCGGTTTCCCAACTGTGCCATGCCTTAAAATATGCCCAAAAAGTGTTCCATTGGCTGGGTGTTCGGCCACGATTTTCTTGCTCGTGTGTAGACACAAGCAAGGTTGGATGTGGACCCCTCTTCCTTTCCTTTGGCGTCTTAAAGTGAAGCATTCTTCACAACAAACAAAAACCGTTGGATAAGAAAAAGTGACTCCCCTCCCCTTCTCCTACAACAGCTCATTCTCTGCCACTGGTATGCACGGCAATGTGATAATTGCAGACTTCAGGTCCCTCTTTCTTGTTTGAATGCAGCTGTCTGCATAAGAAAAATAGCCTGTATTATTGTCTGCTGCAAGGTAAAACGTAAAGCAAGGATCATTTCTTTCTTCTTTACACTGCTGATAAAAGTTTAGTCTTTAAAATGCCGAGGATTTTCTCTTCTGCCACCTGCTGCTCTAACTTCCAGCCAGTCTCATTGTGTTTACGCTGCAGGTGGTGCCAGTGCTTCGTCTAGCATCTGCAAAACTGTCGCTTGCCTATAACAGCAATGACTCATCCAGTGTGAAGAAAAAAAAAATCATTGTTTTGAATTTCGATCTCCAGAAAGAAAAAAAGATTTCATACTATGGGAATGAGAGGTGCGGAAATAGATAATTAAGGTATTCAGGTTTTCCGTGAAGCTGTTTTAACATTATTTTCTATTAATTTCGGTAGCCACTGCCACCATCCTCTGAATTTGTTGTTGTTGCTTGGAGCGTTTGTTGTTTTTTCCTAAATCACCGCCAGGTGTGCTGCTGTTGCCTGTATGTCTGCATATATGTAGTCTGCTGTCCACCGGTGTTAATTGCTGCAGTAATGGAAGCCAGACGTGGTGTGCCTGACCACCATCTATGTTCAGTTCATGGTTGTAGTGCATGATGGCATGTGTTTCATCATACAGGCAACAGCAGCACACCTAGCAGCAATGTAGGAAAAAAAAACAGAAACGTGCCAAGCTACAAAACAACGAATTCCAATGAGGAAGGTGGCAGAGGCTACCAAAATTAATAGACAATAATGTAAAACAGCTTCGCGGAAAACTTGAGAAAAGAGAAAAAGAAGAGTTAAAACAACTTCATGATGCACACAAAGTTCGATATAATATAATCCCCGCTTTTCTTAACAAACTTTCCCATGCTATATACAAATAATCCGACAATGCCCAATGTAGGAATGGACGCTGAGTCAGATAAAAAAAAAGAAGTTATTCAAGAGGTAGTTTTGGTGGATCAAGTGTTTGACCTCCAGAATACTCCTAAATCCAACAATAAATCGTCGATTAACGTGAGAGTAAATAACAATCTTCCATTTTGATATCTGAAAATGCGCAAGTTTCATAAAGCTTATGTTCCTGTAGTTTACGGTCATCACAAGCATAAGAAAACAGTTTTTTGTTGTGACGTTTCAGGAGAACACACGCTCCCTTCATCAGATATTTATTTCATTTTGACTAAAGATACAGTTATAACAATGGTTAGCAATTTTTTAAACAAAAGAATCCATTATATAATGGACGTTGTCAATGTTACATTGTTGTAATATAGCAATCTAACTGTGAAAAGAAGCAGTCTGTTTTATTTTTATTTCAGATAAAAATAATTTTGATCACATTATTTTTTATTTAAAAAATTATGAATCCCAAATATCATCAGGTAATTCAAAATCTTCATTGTTTTCACAAAGTCTCTTGATGTTATCTGTTACATTAAATTTTAAAGATGGTGGTTTTCTCCATTCGTGAAAAAGAGGACTCCATACTGAATCTACGTTACCATTTTCATTCTTTAATTTATTCCCGTGTTCCTCTGCAATGAACGAAGCTTCCCAGACATTCAACTCTATGTTTCCCGTCAATCTTTTTAAAACCCTTCTCTTTTTAATCAAATGCTTCTCTTCGATGATGTGAGCTGACAAATCTGTTCTTGGGTTTAGATTCATAATGTCCAAATCATGTTCGTGCCATCTTATTGTCATTTTCCTTGCTGTTTGTCCTACATAATCCTTTGAACATGAACAACTTATATTATATATTCCTGTGGTTTCCACATCTGGAAGAGAGTTTCTCATGTTGAATTCATTAAATGTACAGTCCAAACTTCTTGGTGATCTAAAAACAATTTTGAAATTAAATCTTCTAAAAAATTTTGCAATTTTATGTGAGAATCCCTTGTGGAATGAAATGTACACAAATTTCTTTTCAACAGATTTTTGATCTTTATCTGTATTTCTCTTTTCCTTTAGTTTTCTTGCGACTTGTTTTTTGATTTGGTTTATTCTGTTAGTGTGAAAGTCATTTTCTTTTGCTATATTAAAAAGCCTTTCTTCTTCATTTTTGATATCCTTATTATTAGATCATACTCTTTGTGCTCTCAGGAAAAAAATTAAAAATATATTATCCATTGTTATATGTGAATGTTCTGAATTGGCATGGATGTAATTTTTTTCCTATGGACTGATGTTTGAATTATTGTGTCAGTTGTCTTAGTTTTCAGATCAAGGAAAGAAATTACATTGTTATTCATGGGTTCGCAAGTGAATTTTATGCGACGTTGTGATTCATTTAACAATTTAAATACATCCATGATGGTGTTCTCATTTTTAGTAATAAATAAATTTTTAAATAAAAAATAATGTGATCATTTTTTTAATCTGAAATAAAAATAAAACAGACGGCTTCTTTTCACAGTTAGGTTGCTATATTCCAACAATGTAACATTGACAACATTAATTACATAACTGATTATTTTTGTTTAAAAAATCGCTAACCATTGTTATAACTGTATCTTTAGTCAAAATGAAAATAAATGTCTGATGAAGGGAGCATATGTTCTCCTGAAACATCACAACAAAAAACTGTCTTCTTATCCTTGTAATAACCGTAAACTACAGGAACATAATTCTACAATGCAGGCAATGCCTACATACACGAAAAACTATTCATAAAGCTTGTCTTGAGTTCATTTTATGCTGATGGATTAATCGGGACTAAATATAAAGTTTAAAGTGGAATCCAAACCAGATCGAGTGCAGAGCTGTTTAATGTGTCCTCGGATCCACATTCAGTTTAAACAGATCGCAAATTGAGAGTTAACTTTTTCAGGATGGATTACAATGCAAGCTGAGGACAAATTTGGACTGCTCCCTCGAAAGGATTCACTTTCTCAGTACATATAAAGCGTATTTTTTGAGCTATTACTAAGTATAAAACATCCGTTATGGTGAAATTAATACTGTAATTTATTTACACCTGAAAAACAGGTGCCATCTTGAAAAGTTTGGATAACTTGAAGTCATTTAATTCAAAGTTGACATTTGTTTGTCCCATGAACTTCGTATAAACGAGGTTTTCCTGTAGTAGTCTAAGAGATATTAAATTTTCTTCTAAACGAAGTATAGAATTTCAAATTCCCCACAGCTCCATACTTGGCACAAATACCAGAAAACAGCTATGCATTGTAAGGGTTAAAACTCTAATTTCCAGTAGTGCTAGCACATGCCTCATGTATTTCTTAGGATTCAGATCAGTAGTAGTTTGAGGTTTAAGCGGAAGTTCATGCATTGATACAAGAGAGTAAAGCTGTTATATAAATGCAGTTTCTAGTTTATTGCATCTATTATAACCTTGACAGTGGCAAGCAGATTGGAAGATTTAGATTGAGGCCTCTAATGCACACATTTATATACCCTGAGTTTCTAATCACACTGATTTAAAACAACTTGTTTTTAACCATATTTCTTCAATAGGCATGGGTTTTACATTTCCCATAAAACTCTTTCAATCATAAATGATGTGAATGAAAAATTACTATTAAAAATATATGTATTGTTATTCACTATATATTTATAAGTAGCATATTGATTATTTTATAACAGGTAACGTTTTGCACTCTTTGGCATCTTTATGTAGGAAAGTTTCCTGTCAAAATATACCATATTTCACATCATAATTGCCACACCTTTCTTTTTTCAGTCTAACCATTAGTTTGTAACATTTCATCACGTAATTGTCGCATCTGCATGGCAGATAACGAAACCAATGATAGTGGCCCAGAATATTCACAGACAAAAGATAAAATTTTGTAAGTCTGTACTTCGCAACAGTTGAAGCAAACTTTCTCAAGTGTAATATTTCACATATAGTACACAAATTCAATAACAACTAATATGATAACTTCTTTTTTTCAGACCAGAAAAATGTTTGCTAAGCTGTCACAAAAGAAATGAGATGTGTCAATTGGGACTATTAGATTTTAAAGTATAATCACAAGTATTTCAAGCATCCTAATCTCGCAACAAAGACAGTCTATAATAAATGATTTTCATGTACTGGTAATACTGGCACAATTTTTTTAAAAAAAGGCATAAAATCTGCAACACGCGGTGAAATATGGTATACACAATGGATGGTAACTTCAATAACGAACATTATTCTAAAGAAAATAACCCACAAACATACACCAACACCTAACACTCACTCAACAATCCAGACGACTACAAAGCAGAGGAAGGTGGAACATGCTCTTGAAGGGAGAATGCGCACTAGGAACAGTCACAATGTTCTTGCACATTTATGACTCAAAAATCAACTGCTTACCTTCCATAGTGAAGAAGTAGTGGAGAAGCATCAATACACTTACTTAGATTGAACTTCCAATGGATTTTCACGTACACATTATCCATGCTCTTCACAACAGTCGTGAGGTTCCCACAGAATGGGCTAACCATACTCTTTCCTCGACAACAGGCCATCCAGAGATCGCTCGATTGCTTCTCTTCAGTCACCCGAAAATTTGACAACCTGGAAAGCTTCTCAGCATCCACAAAGTCACTTTGAATCCTAGATCTTTTGCAGTCTAATAATGTTATGGAGTTCATAGAAATGCATTCACACACACTTTCACATACATCCTTGAAAGTCCCGTTGAGTATTTTGTCCACTAATGAAACACATCCGCATCCTACAGCTGTCTCAATATCAGACCCTAACTGTACAGCTAAAAATGAGTCTCCACCACACAGTAAAAAGTTGTCCTCATACAAAGGGGCGGAGCTCACTTTGACGTACTTCATCCAGAGATCAGCAACTATTCTGAAGACTTTTTGAGTATCGAATGAAAGAAAATGTCTCTTTCTAGTTCCTGTGGAGTTCTCAAGTAAAGATCTCAGTTCAAATTTGTCAGTTTTACCTGTCAAAATAAAAACATAGTTACATTAATACAATTTTTTTCTTCAAATATAGCCAACAAAGAGTGAAATACAGTATATTATAGCCATTAAAAAAGGTAAAGGTGATGAAGGTATAAGGGGTGATATCGTATAGAGCTCCACATATTCTTGATCTTGGCTATAGTTGGTATGATGTGATAAGCATCATGCCCAGCTGCCTTTACCCCCTAGGTACCCATTTAGGTACTAATCTATTATTTCCCGGACAGATTTCTTCATTTTTACAGAAGAAACTACTTATGGTAATAAGTTCCTGTAGCATTGTCTAACATCTGGAAGGTGTTTTGTGTGATGTGGGAATGTTTCATAGCAGAAATTCAACCATTGACTCACAGCCCCACGAACCATTTCCGGTAAGGTTATGTTAGGTAGGGTCACGTATAGGTTACAATAGTTAAAAATTGGTTTCGAAAAAATATGCATAGCCCCACACACCATTCTCACATAACTCCACAAACCATTGACACATAGCCCCACGAACCATTGACACATAGCCCCACAAACCATTTGCGGAAACATATGTTCTTCAGTTAGAAAAACACTTTTTTTTTTAAAAAAAAAATGCAATTACTTTGATCAAAAAAACGTGAATACATGTTAAAGAATGTTCAGCAAAGCAAATAGGTAAGTACAAATGTCAAAAATTGACAAAACAAAGAAGCTATAGGTGTCCGGGGAATATCAGATTTTTACCCTCATTTATTATACAAGACTGGGTGGGCCTGAGAGCCATGCAGAAACACTGAAATGACTGGAAAATTTCCAGGTCCAGATCACCTGCCCCGGAATTCAAACTTAGGTTTTCTGCATGGTAGCCAGATGCACTACCAACTGAACTACCGCAACCATAGCAGCACATGAATGATTTGTGCACATTTCATAAACTGTGAATGCATGATTGTACCACACACATGATTTCTTCTTGCAATCCAATCCTTACTATTTTCATGCCTCTAAATTGCATAGTAAGGGTAGCAGTGTTTGGGTGGGGTCAAGAACAGTTTACTTTATTTTGGTATACAAGTCTTAGCATTAAGAGACAATGGTACTGGGGCAAAAGTAGGGGTGGGCACCTAGCATAGTAATGTTCCTCACATGATCTTATCACCACACTTATCACTCCCTAAAAATGTCTCACTGACAAATGTACTAGTACATTTTCACGATACACTCAATGATTTAAAGATAAGACAATTCAGCAAAACTGGAAGTTCCTAAGAGATGCAAAGAATTGCATGCATACCACATCCAACACAGTGAAATCTTGATTTTGTTACTGGATTTTACATTTTCATGCATCACAATACAATGACACAATTTATTTCTGGACTTTACATTTTTCCACAACTTTATTAAGCCTCAGGTTCCTGGAATGCACATAATCCAGGTTCTACTGCATATACATGCATGAATTTGTGTCAAGACACATTCAGTGGAACAGAGTTATCATTAGCAGTACATGAAGTACATATCTAGGGTGTTATGGGGAAAAAGCCCTGAAGTCACAAACTGTGATTTTCTGTTGCTTTTATGTAAGTTGCACTGAATCTGTTTAAATAAAATATTATAAGTAAATTATATTAGGCATGTGTAAACGATCCAACATGTATATCATGTCTACAATGTTTACTATTAAAAGAATAAACAAATAACTGTTGGCTGTAAAATTGCATTTTTTGACTTAAGCACTTTTTCTCGAACAACCTAGATATTATTGCAGTGGAACACAGATTTCACATTCCCGAAACTTACGTTTCCCGGCAAAATATGTATGTTTAGTGAACCAGCTTGAAATTGAGTATAGTGAGATGCACATATATAACCAGGCAAACAACTATTCTATTTTCATTCATTTTTCTCTTATGTGCTACATATTTGTAATGAACTGAACTGTACCAATCTTGATATGAGGGATGTAAGTTGCTTCATATGCTTTTTGTTTAAAATCTTTAACTTCGCACTATATAGAACAGAGTAAATAAACATAACTATGGACAATTTGCCTCACCTACATCTGTCATACTTTTGTACAATTCACATTTTATACATTGTTATTTAACGGACTAGGACCAAAAACAGTCTTTTGTGAATGATTGCACTAAGTCACTAAAATTGATAAGTTAAATTTTATAACAAGTAAAATGTAGGTCTGATGTTTACTTATCGAACTGTATTATTACCACGTACGTATATGTTATGAATTTAAAAAATATATAGTGGAACTTCACTATACATTTTCAGGACACCCAAGGTGGAAAACCCTTCAAATACAGGAAAGCATACAATTGCGGAAAATTTTATAGCATTTTGATATGTTGGATGCATGAGAATCAAATGTATAACAAGGAAAAATGGAAAATCCAGAAGCGTAAGTTAAGGGATTCACTTTAATTGCTGTATACATTGGAAATTCATCCCCAGCAGAGAAAAACAAAGGCTGGTCAAAAAATACAAATAAGAAAAAATATTCCTTACCATGGTTTGTAAGAGGAAGTGACTTTTGGATGAAAATTGTGTCTGGCAAAAGAGCCGACGGAAGCCTCTGCATCAGAAATTGCCGCAGTTCACGGATTCTCGGATCTTCTACATGGATGCCGCTTTCAGATTTCTTGTTTTGAGATGGTGGGTCAGTCGATGAGTCCAGAACAATGAACAATCCCAATCTCCCATACTTATCGCACACTGCACTGCAAGCATTTACCACACTATGGCACGATGCAACCAACTCCAAATGTACCAGACTTACTTTCTGCCCAGCACGTTTAATAATGCTGTCCTTCCGACCAACATAGTAGTATCTCCCTTTGCACACTCTTACTACGTCGCCGGTTGCTCTAAATATAGGTGTAAAAGGAAAGTGTTCTTCGTCATCAATGAAACATATTCTCTCGTTGCTCCCTACAAAATCAAATTCAAAAGAAATAAAAGTGATGCTTTCCACACACTTGCAAATGTAAGCATTTTTTACAGAACAAGGCAGCTTCAGTTACAAAATTACTATATAAGTATGGTATAGGTAACATATTCAACAATACAAGTCTTAAACAAAAATCTCAAAATTTCTCATTTACTACTTGAAGTTCTACGAAATTACACATTTATTGGCACAAACCAGGGTTATGAAATGTAACTTTTATTTTTATGTACGGATGGAGGAATTGGATGAAAATGTGAAAGAGTAAAATTGTATAGAAACATGTTTATTGAAACATTAAAAAACCTTCAAAAATTGATTCAGCCTAACCAATGATGTTTTCAGCACTTACAGCACACAAGATCATTTCATACCCAAAGTCCCCAATATCCTCTCTCTTCCACCCAAAATTATCCCTTTGTTGTGCCAAACTCTTTGTACAATTTTTTTCATATCTGGGACAGAATGAGAAAAATTAAAAACCACAGGATTTATTTAATACATATTTTAAAATATTGACAAATTTGCAGTTAAAAAATTATGTTCCCTTTTATCCACATACAAAAATTGAGATAAGACCACACCTCTTTTATTTTTTAACTTTTTAACATTCGGTCCAAGATTTGATTGTGTTATGAGTTTCTTACAAGTTGTATAAGAGGACAAGCAAAGCAACAGGGTGCTGATGTCCTTGCATACACATGCAAGAAAGGGGAAACTTTGCATGATTTTTTAAGATTATGATCCACATGAATGTCAGATGTTGTTTATAGCTCACAGAGGTGCCTTAACCAAGTAATTACTGAATTTAAGTCGTCTCATTTATAATGACATGACATTGTTGTCAACTCCACATAATGTGAACTGCGTATAGGGAATTATTTGTTACATATTTTTTTGTTGGGTATAAAATGCAACTGCCTTTGAATGTTAAGCTGTAGTAAATAATTGGTAATGCATTGGATTGGAGAACAAGTTGCAAGTGATTACGTTATGTTTCAGTATTTATCATATCAAATTACTTGCTTAGGATAGAGTATCAATTGATGAACTTAGTCCCCAGATGTGCCTTATCTTCTGTTGTTGACACCAAAAGTGAACATGCTAGCATGTGGTGTGACTTTCGTATTAGCCTACTGAATGATGTTAATCATCTTGGTCATTATATGCGATATTCAGAACCACCAAATGCACTGGTTTTCATAAATATTGTTCATTCTAAAATTCACTACCAAATTAAAAATGTGAAGAAATATACAACTTACCTATGTACATTTCACCTTCTCCTTCCAGTATTCTTTCTCCAGATACATTTCTCACTTCCATCAATGTGTCCTGTAGAGCTGTTCCCAAAGGTACAGCAAACTGTAGCTTTTCCCCTGGTTCTTCATTAGAAAACATGTAATAACTCTTCCTTTCCTCTGGCCGATTATCATAGTTCTGTTCCCCACTCACATCTACCCTTTTCAATGGTTCTCTCTCGCCCTGATCGCACACGTTCGTGACAGTATCTCCTCCATCTTCAGCCTTACCGTCAGAGTCCTTCACGGATGCACATTCCAAAGAATGATCAAGTTCAATCTTCTCCACAGAGGCCCAACACGAAACTTCACTTATGCCGTAAAGATTATAGAGCTGGGTCTTGTTCTCTTTGTGTTTCCACCTTAAAAGTACGTCTAAACTTGGACAACACTCCCCACCCAATGCTAACACTCGTAAAGATGATTTCTCCCCGAGAATACCATTCTGCAGATGGTTCACGTTGAACCGGACCAGCAGGGAGGGAGTAGCTTGTAGTATCGTTACGTTGTTTCGCTCCAACAAAAATTTCGGGAGAATCTCGGGAGCAGCTTTGTACGCTTGTGGTATAACCAAGAGCGAGGCTCCTGTGGTAAGGCTTATGAACACTTCAATTATGCTTGGGTCAAACGTTGGCGGAGATGACAGGAAAACAGTGTCTGTTGGCCCTACTTTAAAAATGGACCTATCAAGAGAAAAATAAACATGGCAGTGAATTAATGAACTCGGCTAAACTTTAATCATATTTGAATGCATAAAACTAAATATGAATTTTACATTCAGCTCATGTATTATAATTATCCCAGGTCTTACCTTTCCTGTATTTTGTTCTTACGGTGAACATGCTTCTGAAAAACATGCAATTGAGCTTCCACTGCATCATTACTAGTAATAACACAAGTTTTTACTGCATTGCATTTTTAGAGAAGTCCCTTTTGGAATGTGAATAAATTGTGAATTTGGTTTACTTCACTTCACTTTTCTGTCATTTTTGGCTAATTGTGAAGATGAGAATGAGTGATGATCAGTAGTGTATTCTGAAAATTTAACCTGGTTTACCACAACAGTTTTTATTTATTTATTTGAAAATAAGATCGGGATGAGGAGACAGGTGAGTGGAGAAGGTTACATAATTTAGAACTACATAATTTGTATTCGTGTCCAGATATTATTAGAATAATTAAATCAAGACGACTTAGGTGGGCAGGCCATGTGGCACGAATGGGAGAGGAAAGAGGAGTTTACGTTATTCTTGTTGGGAAACCTGATGGTAAGAGACCAGTAGGAAGACCAAGATGAAGATGGAGGGACAACGTTGAGATGGACCTAAAAGAAATTGGTAGGGATGGAAAAGAGTATATAGATCTTGCGCAAGATATGGACAGATGGAAAGCCTGTGTTGCTGCAGCCATGAACCTTCGGGTTTAAGAAGGCTAAAGAGTTAGTTACTTAGTTTTTATTTATTGTACCGTGCGTTCGAAAAGTCTCTCCGCAGTTAATTGTGGCAAAAGGGATACAATCACCTAGGTTAAAGAAAATGTTTTCCCTGAGCTTGAAGACACAGCTCAATCCCCTTACAAATGTTTGCGAACACTCGAAGCAGAATTTGGTAGTAGATTGATTGATTGTATTACAATATGATAGCGTTCTTGATTTCTTGAATAGTTAGGCACCTTATACATTCACTGCGGAGAGACTTTTTGAACGCACGTTATATTTATTACACTAATGCAGGTATGCAAGTAAAACAAAAACAGAAGTTCGTCAACTTCAAATTTTCGGCCAATTTCTATATACATATGAAAAAGTTGATTTACTAGCGGTAAATCTGATAACATGGGAGAATATGTCATTGGTGATGATTAGAGGCACATACTTTTGGTAAATAAAAAAGCAAAATTTCGGTACAAAAACTGAGTCAATTTCGGGTTCAAAAGCGGTAAATAAAATTAAATATCGGTGTTATAGCGGTGAAAAAATGGATGAAAAGTGGTATATAAAAAGACATGTTTGTTTTAAAATTGTGAATATAATCCTAAATTTGATTTAAAAACTACACTTATTCCACAGAATTAACATTTCACTTCTAATAGCACATTTATGTAGTTATCATAGTAGTAAGTTTATTTCTGTGTATAGGAGTCCAATTTTGCTTCTCCAATATTAACAGCAGAATTAATCAATTTTCCGGGAATTGCATAACACACAGGATAATTCAGACCTCAGAAGGTGTCGCGTCGGTGAATAAACCCTGAATTTCATGTTTAAGAGTTAATTTCACTTTTTGCACTTCATTTTGCATTATTTCGTGACAAAATATGGTCACAAAATGCATCTCACACCTTTCAAAAACATGAAAAATAACACTGCAATGTGTTTTTTCAAATTTCGTTTTTTCGTCAAAAACGAAATATGCATGCCTCTAGTGATGAAGGGAAACTCACAAAGAACACCCATGCCCAGGTTGTGATTTGAACACATGGTCCCTGGCATCATAGCATACTGTGATAACAACTCTGCCACAGATCTCTGTATGCACCGATGAATTAAATGAAGCAAAAACAAGGAAATTCCATGCTGTACTCAGGATTCACCCCTAGGATCATGTAGTGTTTGAAGCACATGTTAACCATTTTGCCATGGAGGATAAATAACAAAGGTTTAAATTTGAGCAGAAGTAAAAATGTTCGCTGATAGGAATTATCAAAAGCAACAAAAAGAGTGTGAGGTAACATTTAAACATGCTTTTACCAAAACTAAATTTTACCAGTGTCTATGTAATGCTGTAAATAAAGTAATTCAGAAAGGAGAACTATAGAAAGGTACAAAGCCTAGGAACATATCTTATACAAACAGCTGCTACAGCTACATGGAAGTCACAATTACAGGACTCGGCACATTCACATAGTCAGTTCTGGTAGGCTGTTAAAAAAAAGCATGTTCAAATGTAAAATCATGTTCATAATGTGACCTTTGAATGCTAACAATGAGCAGCAGAGTGAAATTCAAAGTCAAACTTTGTTCTAAGTTCACATTATGCACTGATAGGCTAATCCAGACTGGACCTACAGTTTAAAGTGGGATTCTAACCACCATGTGCCTCCACTAGGGATTGATCCGGAACCCCTTGATTAGGTGACAGCATTAGGAGTGAAATTCATTGTCAAACTTCTGGAACATGTCATGAGTGATGGTATGGTTAGGAGACGGGTCTGTCACTGCAGATGAACTACTGAAGTACATCTATATCTAGGTGGCTAATTTCTACAATAGCTTACAAAAGCTAGCGTCCCACTTTGATAACTGCCTTTAACAATGGTAGTGACTGTATCACGAAATAGTTTATGGTAAGGATCCTCATCATAATTAATTTGACAAATACATGCTATTTTTAAAAACCTACCCTGACTTAAAGTGTTCCCCTGTGCATAGCACCACGCCATGAAGGCGTATAGGGGGTGTGGGGGTAACGCCCCACACTTTCTTGATCCGGTCGTGAGTGGGGGTGATGTGATCAGCATCACGCCCCTAACCGCCTTTACCCCCCAGGGTTTCCCCCAGGTACCCATGATATTCGACGCTGGGTGGGCGCCGGGGCCGCTTTCACCGTTAGAAAAGTTCCCGGATTTGAACCGGCCGGGGATCGAACCCGGGACCTTGAGCATGGTAGTCAGACGCGTTACCGACTGAGCCACCGCGGCTTAACCTGACTTAGCTTCCAAATACACCTGGTCCATAAACATGCAAAAACAGAAGAAAAAGTAGTTTATGGTAAGAATTGATGAATAGTGTTGCAATACATACCTTAGTTGAGTAATGTTTGGTAGTATGCATCGATGTGGTACTTTAATCAATTTTGGCTGGCCCGTAGTCCCTGATGTCTGTATTGCATATGCTATACCAGCATTACCAAATGTCATAGCTATTCCTTCAAAAGACTCATCCAAAATTTCCAAGAGGAGAAGAATTTCACCATGAACATCAATCTCCTCCACCAAATTGGCAGTAAACATTGACGGAACATCAGACTGTGACCGTGCAAACAACCAGCGAATATGCAGGCGACTCAACAGGTGGTAATTCCATTCAGTGTTTGCTTTTGGGTTGAAGCAAGTGAATGCTGCACCATGTGACAAAACCCTGGAATGATATTCTATCATCAGTATTACACAAATGTATCTCCACCTTTAAAAGAACACATATTAACATATATATATCTACCAGAATATTACACACGTATTAAGGTTTCTCTTTCATTTTTAAAAAAAATAAATTCCTGACTTTTCCAGGTCCTTATAAATATTTTTCCCGACCACTCTACAGGCCAAGGCAAAAGTCGGGATACATAGGAAAACAAATACGTGCAAACAAACATACACACGACTGATATGTATGGGCAGACATTTTGTTTTTGACGAAAACATGAAATGTGAAACAACACATTGCAATATTAATTTTTCATGCTTTTGAAAGGTGTGAGGTGCATTTTGCTACCTCATTTTGTCATGAAATGATGCAAAATCCGAAAAACTAAAACATGAATTTCAGGATTTATTTACTGACAAGACACCTTCTGAGGTCTGATTTATCCTGAGAGTTATGCAAATCACAGAAAATTAATTAATTCTACTGTAAATATTTGAGAAGCAAAAATAGACTCTTTTACTCAGGAATAAACTTAATACTCCAATAACTAAATATATGTGTTATTGGAAGAAAAATGTTCATTTTGTGTTATAAATATAGGTTTTAAATCAAATTTTGGTTTTCATTCACCATTTTAACACCAATATGCCATTTTATGTACAACTCTTGATCCCGAAATGTGACCAGTTTTTGTACCAAAATCTTTATCTTTTATTCACCATAAATATGGGTCACTGTCCATGTCTCTGATCTGTACACAATTATTGCACACAGTACATGTTATATATTACCTTCTATAAAATGCAAGAAGGTAATATATATATACCACATACTATTTGTCAATAATTATGTATGGAGCAGAGACTTGGACAATGACAGAGAGAGAGAAAAGAAAGATGCAGGCAGTGGAGATGAAATTTTTAAGGAGTATATTGGAGACGACTAGAAGGGATAGAATACTGAATGAGGACATCTGACAGACAGTGGGGGTGGTGAACATTGAGGACAGGATAGATCAGGCACAAATGAGATGGTTCGGACACATCAAGAGGATGGATGCAGAAACATTACCAATAAGAGCTTACAATGCACATGGAGTGGGAATAAGGCAAGATGTCGGTGGAAAGAGCAGATAGCAGAGAGTGTTAGGAGAAGAGGACAAGATTGAAAAACTGTGGAAAGAGAGAAGTGATGGAAGACCAGGAAAAAATGGAGAAGCTTGACTTCTATGCTGACCCAGCCACAGGAAGGAAACGGCGAAGGATGATGATGAAATATGTGGCTCTACAGATATGTAATAGTTACAGTACATGTTTTAACCATCTGCATGGATGCATGCTTTAAATTGACGCTCCCAGTTCTGTTAAGAAGACTACTAGTGGGGTGAATTTGGAGGTGGCGCCTGTGATTTTTCCTTTCAGACTCTTAATTTTCTTAGAATCCAGAGGTGTTAGACCTAACAATAAATGGAACACAAACAATATCACCTATGTAACCTGACTTTCCCCTCATCATTCACCATAGTAATAAATCTGTCCTATATTCCAACATTGCATGCACGTTAATCAAATATTGTTGAAATTACATTACGAGAAAATAAAGATCAATTTTATGTAAAATATTTCCCAGAAATAAACCAATTAGGAGGAAATAATTAAATGTGGTTTCAGTTTCCAACCTTGGCAAGGAAAAATATTTAACTTCCCTAACTTCTCAAGCTTTCAAAATGTTTTTACGAAGTTTCTTCAGCTTTTCACTCCTGCATCAATTTTCCTAGTTTTTCAGTATTTACAAGTGAGTCGGAACCCAGATATTGTATGGTCATTGTTAGCCTTTCACACAATTTCTACGTAAACAGTTTTTTCTGTACCTATTATATTTAGGGAAGTACAACAAAAATTGGATACAACGTATGATGCAAGGATTGTAAGTGAGCCATTATATTTATACCGGAGGGAACAAAATTAGATGGTTATGTTCACATACAAGAATAGCTAATGAGAGAAGGCCCACTGTTAGCAAAAGAGACCATTGCAACACTGATCTTTCTAACACATGATGATGATGTCACATTATATCAGACATTCCAAAGATGGACTGAAAAGTGAGAATAGATTGTCATAGCTCCCCTATTGTAGCAAGTTATGTGGCATTATGTAAATTTAGAGCCACTTTCAGTAACAAAATAACAGTTCAAATTTAATTACAGAAATTTTCTGTGAGTACGGGTATGTGGCAGGGGGTGGAAAATACAGCCTGGCACTTTGGCAGAGTCTAACTACTGTTGAAGTATGGAACAATTAAATTTTTCATGAATTTTGAGTAGATATTTGGTCACAAAAGTGGATTTCTTGATTAAATGAGTTATTTTAACATCCTAATTATCTTAAGGATAAATTTATGAATATTAAAAACAATTGAAATGATACAAATGCAATGGAATACTTCTACATTAACATTTAGAACTACCTTGAACAATTTTAAATTGTTACAGTGTTCACATATTGGTATCATTGAAAAATATTACAAGTACCAGCACTACATATTTTTTTTTTAGTTATTTTAGGTTGCTTTCCTAAATTCTTGTAAGCTACATTATTCCTGGGTATAAGACTAAATGTAACTAAACTAAGTGAATGATTCTCTGAATGTTTCCATTAGGCCTACTTCCAGTTTAGACATGAATATGAATAGCACAACTTCCACTTCTCTCCAACAATGGCAAAACCCTGAATACTGGGGCAAACCCTGTATACTGGGGCTCCACAAACGTGCAGGCATGTAATATGTGTACAGAAGATGGATTCTAATATTACACCATATACCAAAATGCCACTATTTAGGTCCGATGATATTGACATGGCTTATAGGTGGATGAGGAAGGAGTTTAAAGGAAAATGTGGTGAGTACCAACCTTGCACCTCTATTTTGTGTTTGCATGATGCTTAACATGGGCATGTATTGTCAAGAGCTTAGCATCCAGCAATTGGAAGTCAAGATCAAATCTAAAAAGTGATATAGAATAAAAATACCTAGGTTTGATTTGCTGAGTTGGCAATTGTAGGTAGAAATTACTTCCAACAATATCCCTGCATAAATTGACTCTTGGACTCACCCAGTATCTAATCAAAGGGTGGAAAGGGCATAGTGCTGATCACACCTCCATTATGACTGAGATCAAGAATGCATAAAGCCCTACCTCCACAGCCCCTATGAACCTTCATGGCATGGTGCAATGCAAGGGGAATTTCTTTATGAAATTTTCGTTTTCAGTTCTTTTAAACGTAATGCCATGAATATAATGTTCAACTGCCATCGAGGTTTAGAATGTGTACTTAATAAATGCTTTGAAAGTAGAACCATGACAACCAAACATAGTATTATAGAAACTTAAAGTGTGCCAATGCTTTACCTTTCACCTATACCCAGTGACCATGCCCTGAATTCGGACACCTGTGGCACGATGTAATCAAAGGGAGAACAGTGATAAGTTACAGACCTAACCGATAATTTGAAGACAACCATAATTCACCTATACTTCAGCTCACCAGGAAACTGAATCGTCCTTGAGTACTAAACACATAATACTAAAAAATATATTTTCTTGCATGTGACAGTCACATACTTACCCAAGTAAGAGGGCAGGAAAACTCAAGGAAGGTTCCACATAAATACCAACAAATTCATTTTGCACTCCAGCTATCTGCAAATATTCTGAAATTGAATTACTTGCTTGAAGAACTTCTCTATAAGTAACAGTCTTTCTTGAAGCACATACATCCCATATGACAGCAACATTATCAGGATAACTGGAGGCAGCTTCAAGAAAATGCCCATGCAGCGTCTGCATATTCGTCAAAATTGCAGGGCCTTCTGAATCTGGAAAATGAAGAGGTACACAATAAATGATAAGAATGCAATCAAACTTGTTGGTACAAATAACAAAAACGTGACAGTTAACTGAAATATAGCTTTATGTTCTGAACATGAAGAAACACACTAAAAACAAGTGAATTAAAAATGGTGAGAAATTTTAAGAGAAAATACAACTTTCAAAATTAATAACTGGCACAAAGTCACAGTAAATATATATTATTGGCCATCTATTGCAAAAGAAATAATAATAAAAGATTTTCAAAATTTCTGCATCTTACACTGTGTATGAGGTAAGAATTATGAACTTGAAGCAAAGGGGGAGAAAATATAGAAACCTAAAAAAAAGTGTGAATAATTTGTGGCCGCGGTGTCTCAGTCGGTAACGCGTCTGACTACCATTCTAAAGGTCCCGGTTTTGTTCCCCGGCTGGTTCAAATCCGGGAACTTTTCTAACGATGGAAGCGGCCCCGGCGCCCACCCAGCATCGAATAACATGGGTACCTGGGGGAAACCCTGGGGGGTAAAGGCAGTCAGGGGTGTGATGCTGATCACATCACCCCCACTCACGACCGGATCAAGAAAGTGTGGGGTGTTACCCCCACACCCCTATACACCTTCATGGCATGGTGCTATGCCCAGGGGAGCACTTTACCTTTTTTTTTTAATTTGCAAACACACTAAAGAGGCATGAGAACATTTTACAATAAACACATACCTGAAATAACTGTTCTAAATGATTAACCAAAAGTAGCAGTGTGTTCTTAATGATTTAACCAAAAGTAGCAGAGAAACTAAGTAAAAATAGATCAAATTAATCAATGAACGAAATTACAGTTTATCACAAACATATCACAAAGAAGAAAATAAAATATGCAACAGTTAAAATTGCACCCAGCATATATGTATAAAGTAAAAGTAAAGTGCTCCCCTGCGCTTTGCAGCACACCATGATGGTGTATAGGGGGTCTGGAGTTGGAGCTGCACACTTTCTTGATCATTTCCGAAGGTGGGGGTGATGTGATCAGCACCACGCCCCTGGCTGCCTTAGCCCCCCAGTTTTTCCTCCAGGTACCCACTTTATACAATGCTGGGTGGGAACGGGAGCCGATTGAACAGGTGGAAAAAATCCCAGTTCCCCTCCACTGGGGATCGAATCCATGTCTCTCCCATGGAAGTCAGATGCCCTAAATGCCTGAGCTACCGCAGCCACCATATATGTATAAAGTCACAAATGATAAATTCCACATAAAAAGCATGTCTATTTGTTGCTATCCCATCTGAAAAATAACAAAAAATTATCCTTCGTGTGGCCTAAAAATGGTTGACTGCAAATTTTATTAAACACTACTTTTCTGTGACTTCAAGTTAAATGTTGCTTTGGAATGAATGAAGAATATAGATAATGTCTCTAATTACGTTAATATTTGGTATACTAACTAAATTTGGCCTTCTAATCACGAATCTTCTGTTAAAATGCCGCGGACGTGTGTAAAAATTCACAGGTAGCCCCACAAACCATTGACTGATAGCCCCAAAAGCCATTCACGGATAGCCAAACAAACCATTTTCGGCAAGGTTAAGTTAGGCAAGCATAGTTAAAATTTTGTTCGTAAAACAATGCGAATTTCTTTTTTTTTAAAAGGTAACAGTATGGTATAGTGAAAACACATTTCACTCATTTATTTCCTAATTATTTACATTTGTACTTACCTGTTATGAATAGCGGAACATTTTTGAACGTGGGATTTTGCTTTTTTCAAAAAACCATAATTTTTCACTGAAAAAAGCATAATTTTTCCACATTACAAGTATTTATTGTTCGTTGCAAATTCGCTTTAGTTAGTATACCAAATATTAACGAAATTAGAGACATTCTCTAAATTCTACCTTCGCTCCGTTGCTTTTTATTAGAAGCTCAGGATCTTTTATTTGCAGCACAAAACCCTACCTAACCATTACACTACCGACAATAACTTGATTTACAGTTTAAAGTCTGATCCAAATCACTGAAGCCAGTCACCGTGGCGGAGCGGTTAGAACATTGCACTAGGACGCCAGTGGTCCCGGGTGAAAATCCCTGCCTGGTCATGGATGTTTGCGAGTGTCCATTCATCAATTTCATCATATTATCCCCATCTTCGCAAATTAACCAAAAGTGGCACAAAGCGAAGAAAAATTAAGCAAACTGAATCACTGAAACATGTCCCGCCGAGAATCGAACCGAAGACCCTGGGTTTTAAATTGTACATATAAATGTTCTAGTTTCAACGAATCCAATCTTTATCAAATCTCATAGATTTCCGGTATATTTCTAGACTTGCTACGTGAAGGCAGTGCGTTTCAACCCACCACTTCGAATGCTATAACGCCGGTATACCACTTACTCCATTTACGCATCATCACTATTGACTAATTGAACACCCCGTAAACTTGAAATTTCATAAATATCTCAATACGTAAACGACAGATGTAGTATTATGGTATCAATTTATACCTTACAGAAAAAAATAATAAATATTTCATTCAACAGTTAACAATGACATACGTGTAATTCTTCTGTCTACTACAATGGCTACTCCCTCACCATGATTTACGCCATAACACTCTTCCATTGCTGTATCGTCAATACCGTGTCATCGGAGCTTACCAGGAAAACTGGGAAGCGAGCAAAGTTCTCCGAATCCTTCCATAGGTATTCACTTCCTTAATCTGCTATTAGATATCAAAATATCCTGCTCTTCTCACTGTTGGAATAATTCCAAACCCATCATAAAACATTTCGTTTTTGAATTACTCCTTACTCCCCAAAACAATACAATCGCGTACTCTTTCATGAACAACGTCCATGACAGTTGCGGCCAGTGTTGCCAATCTCCGAATGCAGAATTTCCCTTTTTCGACCTAAATTTCCCTCGATTTTCAAAACACATCTGAAGCTGTATCTTTGTATTACTATAACTGTTAATAAGGCGGTTTAGTGGGTTCAAACCCCCCATTGAATAAAATACTAGAAACTGATCATAGTTTCATAATATAATTATCCTAAAATAAACGTTTGAATTTTCAAATAAAACACTAATGTATTGAAAAAATCCCCAAACAAAAAAATAATTCGTCTGTTGCGCAATGATTGTCGGACTTTGAAACCCACCCATTGTCAAAGCTTAGCTAGGGGCCTGCTGTTAATATTTTTCTTTTGACGCCTGTTTTGCCTGAGGAACAAACTTTTTTATTATTATTATTATTAAATATTTATGAAAATCATAAAAGTGTGAAGTAATGGGCAGCCACTCAATACGATTTTTTTTCACATGTTTCCCATATATCTTTTCATCCGCAGATAAATCCCCACGACGTTTTCTAACCTTTTTTGGGAGTTGCATGTAGCTTCCTATCAGTCACCTCTTCCATTCTCCTTGCAACGACACAGGACACACAAAGCCAGTGTTGCCACGAACTAGTTAGTCTCTGGTCGAGCTTCACTGTTAAGAACGATTCGTCGATTCCGCACCGCATTTCTGTGAACTTTCAAGGACCAGATGCAATACAACTGAACAAAGGTTCGCATTTTCTGGAATCGACGCTATCCGTAATTCGCCTCGAGCTACACAGCATATCAAAACCAGAAACAAGGGGATAAAGTGACAATGTGCACTTGCTACCTGCTCCGCAAGAGGGGTCGCAGGACGAGCTTGCAGGTGCAGAGGAGGGTCGGTTAAGTGAATTCTTCTTTGCAGTTTACTTTACTGAAAATACCAAAAAACATTTCATTACTGAAAGTGCTAGATTTGTAGCAAGATTTCTCTCTGTAGGGCTAAAAAGCCCCTTCGGGCTTTTGCTGAATTTTGGGGCTGAGAACGTACTCAAAAGGGCCAGTTCTGGCCCCAAAAGGGCCAACTTGGCAACACTGCACAAAGCACACACACAGCCACTAAGACACGTTCTGAAATGATGGATGGAATAAGAAAAGAAGTTGAAAATCGCGTCCCAAATTCTTTCCAGATGCAGCGCGGCTCGTGCCTTGAGGCCTTTCTAGGAAACTCGACAAATATAAGACTGACCGGTCAAGGTCATCTATAACAGGGAGAAAGAAAGCTTACTGAAAAGTATCACTGTTGCTAACTATTCATTTGGAAAAAGTACACGCTGAAAGTAAATATTTTCGAACTTTTTAAAATAACGAAAATGTGAGTTTAAATTTCCCTGTTTTTTAGCTATTTTTCATAAAATTTCCCTTTTCCCTTTTCACCCTCAAATTTCCCTGTGCCGAGGGAAATTTCCCTGCTTTTGGCATCACCGGCGAGCCAAAACAAACGCAGTGTACATATAGTGTTGCCAGTTTCAACTCAAATTAATAATGCTACACCCTATTTATTTGTTGTTTTGGAACAAGTGTGTCTTTCAGAAAGGAAGAATAATTTTATATAAATAAAATATATATGCACGGAACATGAGAAAACTATGAAAGAAAAATCTATTTACATGTCTGTAGTCTGCACACATTATAAGGGGGGGGGGTAGGGCATTGCACCCGTTGTGGTTCTGCGTATGTTTTATCATAGAATAGGTTTTATATTTTATTATTGGTCATAGCATGAATCAACAAGTATTTTTTTTAAAAAAGTAGGCGAAGTTCAATAACATTTCATACTGATTAGTTTACACCTCCTGACTTGACCCGCCAAAGAAAAGGTGAAGACACTGAAGAGAAGAAGAAGGAGAGGAATAAAGGAAAACGACGAAGAAAGTTCAGGGAAGCTGAAGAAGCTTTCGATGCGATAAGTGTCGAAATTAACCATTATTCACGATTAAACTGAAACAAGTGAAATAATCACAATTGAGTAGTTTACATTTGCAAAGAAGTTAATCCCGTTGGAATCTAATTTCACCCTGGACTGGTCAAAGCCAAAATGCAATCCAAAGGCGCAAAGGTAAGAGTGTTATTTCAATCATCTAGTGTCAGGTATTCGTATCGTTACATTAAATGCGAAATGATCTGTTGAAGCATGAGCGCCAAAATGCAGGGCACCCTTAACCCTCCGTACCCCCACGAGAAAGTAAAACGTTTCGCGCGATGTATGAAGGTTATGTTCCATAGGAATAGGGTGACCAGACATACTCTTTTTAAGAGTATTATACTCTTGTAGAAGTTCATATCCTCTATACTCTTTTCAATTTACAAAAATTCCCAAATATACTCTTTTCCTTGCTATTTAATTTCATTCATTATTTTACGCGCAAAAATGCCTTAAAATCCACAGAACGGAAAACTTCATTAACAGTTTCATGCATCGGAGACACATTTAAATCGGATATTTTGTCTTTCTCGTGGTTTGTACTTACCAATTATGTATTGCGGAACATAGTGGAAGGTGCCAATATGCTTTTTGCACGAAAACAAACACTTTTTCTGCTAAAATAAACCATTTTCCTTAATGCTACGGAAAGCACGTCACGGTGCGATATCGCTTGCTTTGCGAATTGTAACGCTTCTTTTGTTTTCGAATATCAATGTTTCCAACTCTATTGTGCATGAAAGTTGTAAAAACCGGGGATCACGTCTGGAAATTGTACATTTCGATGAAACATTGTTCGTTAGCCCCAAAAACAATCCACGGGTAGCCCCACAAACCATTGACGTTAGCCCCAAAAACCATCCACGGGTAGCCCCACAAACCATTGACGTTAGCCCCAAAAACCATCCACGGGTAGCCCCACAAACCATTGACGTTAGCCCCACAAACCATTGACGTTAGCCCCAAAAACCATCCACGGGTAGCCCCACAAACCATTGACGTTAGCCCCAAAAACCATCCACGGGTAGCCCCACAAACCATTGACGTTAGCCCCAAAAACCATCCACGGGTAGCCCCACGAACCATTCACACGAGGTTAGGTTAGGCCTGTTAGGTTAGGTTCCATTAGCACTCATTTCACCCCTAAATTCATCGAAAAACCATTTTCCTTTCTCGACAAAAAACCGCCCGTTTCTCGAAGAAAAAAAAACTCGCGTTTCTCGAAAAAAATCGCGCGTTTGGAAACCCTGATTCCACTAGCGAGATCGCGTGACTTCCGACGCTAGAGCCATCTGCAGGTACATCTTGGAAACAACGGCATGATGTTGTCGATTTTCACAAAATGCGCAATATTATTACATGAAAAGTGATTATTTATTGTTCTGCTGCATTGTAGGATGAAGTTTTAGGAAGAATATATATCGACGGAGGTTGTAAACCTTGAAGAAACTCATTTCCGTAAGTAGTTTCTTGTGTAAAATTGAAGAAATGTGTCTCCGATGCATGAAACTGTTACCAAAACTTCAAGATGTTAACAAACTGAAGTATTTACTCCTTGACTCAAGAATTTCCTATGAACAATTTGAAGTGTCATTTTCATATTCAAACAACAAGCAAAACATATTTCAAATTCATTGGAAGGTACTAGTTTACTATCCTTCGGACACATTTATTTATTTTTACAGAAGAAACTACTTACTGTAATAAGTATTGGAAATAATTGCGAACCATTGGCGCGTGGTTAGGTTAGTTCTGTTAGGTTAGGAAACATAGTTAAAATTTCATCAAAACAACATTGATACACCTTCAGGAATGTTCCGTGAAGCAGATACGTAAGTACAAATGTCAAAAATTGACGAAACGAAAAAATTAGATAGTAAATTTTTACCGATGCCGATACCGATACTTGAAAATTGCAATAATTAAAATTTGTTCAAAATATTGATCAATATTAGTGTGTAAATATTCTCCTCCAATTATATGCATCAACATACCAAGAAATTTGCTTTAGAATATTCAAGAATTGCATCAGAATATTAAAATAGATGTTATGTAGTCACAAAATATAGTTTTTTGTGCAAAATTAGTGTAAAATAAAAAGGATGTTTTAATTTTTCATAATCTCAAGGATAATTAGACTGTCAAGAAGTCGCGCTGGATTTTTGCGGACCCCGTGAAAGAGCAGAATACATGAGCACCTTCAACCTGTAGACTATACTCTTTTTGGTCAACAAATATCTGGTCACCCTACATAGGAACGATTTCTCTTAGCTTAGCTCAACTTTTATTTTCCACGGGACCCAGACCCCCTCCCCCTTGTTTCTCACTGGACGTTCATGTAGGAGTGAATGAGTTTAAAATTTTGGGTGCGTTGGCACGTTTGATTCACGCATCTCAACTTTTCTGACCCCCCCCCCCCTCTCTCAAAGCAAATGCTTGATTTATTGTAATTTTAATGCAACATTTATGTCAGCGCCTTGTAATCAAGGGGTCCTGGGTTCAATACCCGGTGGAGGCACATAGTGGTTCGGATCCCACTTTAAACTAAACTGTAGGTCCAGTCCCGATTAGCCTTACTGTGCATAAAGTGGACTTAAGACACCAACTGAATCAATCAACCATGATGCAACATTTACCATTACGCCTCCCTTTCTAAAATCAACATTTCACTTCTTCAGATTTAAAATTCTTGATGAACTACTAGGTACTCTTTAGGATCATTTTGGCCCAACTTCCAATTGCTTGATGATAATATTACTTCGGTAATGTTAGCACTGAATTCAAAATAAAATTTTCATTATTCACACATGGAAGAGAAATAATTAATGTTTCTTGCTTGTTTTAAATATGAATATGTGTTGATTCTTGCCTGGGATAGTGCTTCTATCTACAGTATATTAGCCCAGTCAAGTTCACTACACGTTTTGACACCTGGTGTAGTGCAGAACTGCAGATGCATCCCATGTCAGGCTGGTGAAAGAAAATTGTGATCAACCAAGTAGACACTGTACTCCTCAATGGTTAACATACATCACGTGACCATACATCAAAATACACGGCACCAGAGCGTGAAGCAAAGGGTGCAGGCACCAAATACACTACTTGACTTCAAAGCAACGAAGTAGAAGACTCTGTTTATGCCTTGTAGCCAACTAGACACATTAGTTCAAAGAGAGTCAAAAAATGCAGCAAATTAGTCGGGGATATTGTAGTTGGTTCATTTCCAGTTTTATTTATCTATTTTTGCATTTTACATAAATAAGGTAAAATTCCATCAATATTTACATCAGTTTTTATTTTATGTGAAAAAGTTACTTGGGACTGTTAATCCACTGTACCTCCTCGAGAATCATCTTGATTTTTTGGTAAAAATGCGATAACCCCCGGACACCTTTAACTCATTTATTTCCTTAATTTTACCACTGGTACTTACCATTTCTGCATTGCGGAACATTCTTTAAGGTGAAGTTATGCCTTTTTCCATAAAATAGTGTCAACCTTTCATATTACGAGTGATTATTTGTCTTCCTTGTTCCGCTTGGGTAACTCCTTGTTCCGCTTGGGTAACAGACAATATGGCATGCACTCGTCATGGATAATCGCACCGTGCTTGTGTTTTGTCGTTTTGGAGTGGGTATGCAGTTTTTCAACCTTCTTAACCGAAAAATACCTACTTTCATGTTCATTATCTCATCACAAACCACTGACGGATAGACCCAAAAAAACATTCACGATAGCCCCACAAACCATTGCCGGATAGCCCCAAAAACCATTCACGATAGCCTCAAAAACTATTTACGTTAGCCCCAAAAACCATTCACGATAGCCCCAAAAACCATTCACGATAGCCCCAAAAACCATTCACGATAGCCCCAAAATCCATTTCTGGCAAGGTTAGGTTAGGTAAGCATAGTTAAAAAAAAAGAAAACAAAATTCTCGTTAAAAAAATGCACGTTTGTAAACACTGACGAGACCATGTGACTTTCGACGCTCTCGCCATCTGCACGCTCACAATGGAAACAATGGCATAATATGGCAGGCAATGCAAGTTTCTTACGTAAAAAGTGATTAATTCTTGTTCGCCAGCATTCAAATATGAAGTTTTTAGTTTCCCGTGAAAGAAAATACCTCCAAGAACGTCCAGAATGCTAAAGAAACTCATTTCAGTAAGTACTTTCTCCTGTAAATTTGAAGAAATCCGTCCGGGCGATATCGCATATTTACCGATTTTTTTTTTTAATCGACGTATTTTGATGTTTTACATATTATAAAACTGGTTCCAGCATTTTCAGCATGTGGAAAACACAAATAACAGAGATATTTGATCCCAAAGTATGGCCCAAGTAAGTAAAAACCTGCCATCTCGTACTACTTTTGCTACTTTTTATTAGTACACTAAAATAGCAAGAGAACATGTCGGGAATTGCTATCAACTTCAAACCTAACAACGTAAAATTATAGCGGTAAGAATTTACAATACCGGACCCTTCCGTAATTTCTATCCTAGTTCTTATACTCACAAAATACATAGTCCCTATGAAGTATCTGAGGTTAATATGTGGGGGTGATGTGTTGAAATTGTTCATTGACGTGTAGAAGTTGTAAAATAAGCTTTTCAATTACCACGATCGTTCTCCGTATACAAGCATGGAAACCATGTTTGTTGAACGTAGCATTCACTTGTTCAGTAATGTGCGTGTGTGAGGAAGATGGTGATTTTGAAGGTAGGAAATAAAGTTCTTTCTTTTGTAAGTTCTTTTTAGTAACTTTTAGTTGGGTACATATTAATAATACAGGTCATTCGTTCATATTTCGTATAGCCAATAATTTAGGACACTTGATCACGATTGTGTAGTTAAAATTTCTTGCCCAAATGCTACAAAACTGACAATTTTTTATGGTGCCCCACAAACCATTCACGGTAAGGTTAGGTTAGGCAAACATAGTTAAAATTTCGTTCTAAAATGTAAAATATTGAAATAACCATTGTTTTCGTGGAGAAATCTAGGGTTTCTGTTCTGAACGCAAACCACTCAATTTCGCTTATTTTGCAATTTCCACGTGACCCCCAAATTTTAACTTCAAATTCGTGATTAGGAGGCCTCAATTAGTGATTATACGAAATATTACAAAAATCGGAGAGGGGTCCGGTATTGTAAATTCGCTCCATTATAGCTGCTATTGTAGAATGTTGTGTGGGTTAAAACAACAGAAAACATTCATATTGAAAAGTCAGTAAAGTCAGTATTTTTTTTATTTCTGCAATTTGCGCTTGTTTTGTTATTGCATTTTGGGGGTAGGTTATCTCTTCTCCAATGACAAGTTGCCATTGTTTACAATTTGTTAGCAATTTAGGAAAAATTAAAATGTTGTCATATCTTCATGAAATTATAGCTTGGTGTTCAATAAAAAGGTGTACCACCATGAAACGTCTGCGATGTTAGCACCGAAATGAAATCGGAAGTGAGTGACAGAACGCAGCGAACGCAAAGCTAAAGCTTGGAGTCGCAGGGTTGCCAGGAGTGTTAAAGAAGAGGCCTCTAAGTCAAGAAAAGGAAAAAATTATGCACATAGCAATTTCTCACATAGATTATCGGTTAATACCAAGTTCAATGATGAAAATGGAAGTCAATGATATTACGAAAATGTATATATGTAATTATATCCGTAATTATACATAAAAATAAAATTATAAGGGCAAATTGAAAATTTTCCCCCTGTCCAAACTGTGGCCTGCAAGGATCTTTTAAACTGGGATTTGGTAGGTGCAATATTTCTCTATAAGCTTGCATAGGCCACATATTTCATTATAATAAGGTATACAAGGGAATAACGTAAAACTTAATGTCCCGCAGTACCCAACCTGCAGCCTGCGAGGATTTGATTTTCCCATGAAATGAAAGAAGGTCCCTTCACATATCAATCACCCTGTATGCTCCATATATTTTTTCGTATTGGATTCTAGGTTCTAGGGCATTTCCAATGGGATTGTACGTACCGATTATAAGGGGGGAAATTTGAAAATTCCCTCCTGTCCAAACTGTGGCCCTTGAAGATCTGATAACCTAGGATGTTGTAGGTAGCCTATATCCTTTGTTTGTCACCCTGTATAGTCAAAATATTTCTTCGAATGATTTTTTTTTTTTGTTCAGTTAAATCTGTAATTTGGACACTCTGACTAGTTTTCACTCCAGATTATAAAAAAGACAGCCACAGTGATCTGTACTGTAGGATGTATGACTTCCTCGCTGGAGACCTTAGTTTGATTCCATGAATGTGTTAAAATTTTTACAAAAATATCCCTGCATAAATCATTGCTGGGGCTCACCCAGACACTAAAGAGTGGGTACAACCTTAGGAAATGAAGGTGGCCATAGTATGGTGCTGATCACGTCACCTCCAGTGTGGCTGAGAACAAAACTACATGGATTCTACCCCCATATGTGCTTTCATGTCTCAATATACCTTTTTTTGTTATTATTATTAATCAAGTGCTAAACTTCAGTTTTGAACAATGGTAGTAATGAGGACTCTACTTTTTGTATGTCATTATAACTTGTGCATTATTAGTTACAGCATCTTGGCTACTTAGCTACAAAAAAGGTTAGTCGGTGGGACAAAGGGCTAGCTGCACGGTTGCCAGAAGCATACAAAAAATTTTGGAAGGAGTGGAAACACCAGGAACCAACACCTGTTCACTGGATTCCAGAACAGGGAAAGTTTAAGAGGAATCCAGAAACAGGAGAAGTGTAAGCTAGAATTTTTAATACTTTTTAGAATCATATTTTCCATACACAACCTTTGGTGGACCAGGCTTTACCAAGTAGCTTTTCATCAGCGCCCTTTACATGTACAGTGTTTCAAGTGAAAAAGCATACAATGGTCATTTACACAGTATTCAGAGAACACAAACCTGTGTTGGGCAGTTCACTCGTGTAAAATTCAGCCACAGGATTAGAAGTGATCAATCCCATATGACGTACGTGAAAATTCAAGTGTGTGCTGAGGCCAAGACAACAGTTATCGTAGCTGTACAGATTTATGTAACATCCTGTAAATCCTACAAAATAAATCTTTGATTCTTGAATCTTTGAAAAACACAGGTGCAGTGACGCCAACAGAAAAAAATAATGGTGAAACAGATGGTAGAAATATATCCTGGGTGGCAGTCACATTTATTAAACATGTAAATACCATACAAGAATGCATATTTGTATAACGTAGCATTTATTTATCTAGTTTTTCCTGTTTGCTGGGGGATGAGCCCCCACCTGTCTCCCTTTGGCATCGTCACTGTACAGAAGCTAATGCAATCATATGTTGCTTGCATTTTTTTACAGCAAAGTCATGCTTAGCATTTGGAAATGTAGGTTTGTATAATTAGCTTCCCATATGCTTTGTTTGTAGCTATTCTTTTAAAATTCAACTTCCAAGAAAATATATATTTATAAGAATAGTAATGACAGATATTTTATCTGTCCTCTCCAATTCATGTCTGTACAGATTTAGCTTTTATTATAGACATAAATTATTAATGATAATATTATTATTAATAAACAACTTTAGAGCATGCCAGAGTGGGTTGAAGTTTACAATTTGGTTGTTGTATTTGATTAATCCAATGTCTAATTTTTGCTAGTGGTTTGGTCTTTTTATTTTTAGAGGTACAAATAGCCCAGTAGTTGGCATTCAATGTTAATTTTATAAACTTGTGAAAAGTAACAGCACATAAAATTATGATAAAAGTTGTGGTATTGGATTCATAAGTGTATTTTCACCAACTGTCTGAAATTTGTAAAGAATGGTAAATGTCATACATCATTTAGTAATTATTGTATTTCACAGTGAATTTCCATATCATGTCTATGTGTGACCAAAGCAGGTTAACTGCCAAATCCATCATAATGACCGAAACTGGTGCATACCAATCATGCCATGTTGGTGATTATGACCGAAACATGTGGCTTGACTTTGTTGTTCCTAGGACACCATTGATCACATGTATAACAATGTGTGCATAAGGCATGACCGACAAGGCATGGGAGTAGAATGCACATTAAAAGGTTTTGCCTGTTCTATTTTTTTTTTTTTTTTACAGGAAAGAAGTTAAATTTTCGAATTTGTCAAATATCAAATAAAGTCCAATAACCACTTTGGCTAATGCTATGGCAGTTAACGTGTTAATGCAAATTCATTTTGGCTAATGTTACAAAAAAATTATTTACAGGGCACCTGTACAAAATGTTGCGTTGCCTGTGCTGTACCCAAAAGAGCACGATGAAGGAATATGGGGTGGTGAAGGTATCGTGAAAGGATTCCAGAAGCGCCATCTTCTTCGCCGACGTGTGCCTCACTTTTGGGTCCCAGTTTTACACAAGAATGTTGTTTATAGTGAGATCCTTGATAAACATATATCCCTTATTGTAACGGAGAGAACCATACGCCTTATCCATCAAAATTATGGCTTTGATTATTACTTGTTAAAGGTAATTTTTTGAAGTGCAGAATAATCAAAATTGTTCCTTAATATGTATTATTAAAGCCTAAGCAATAAAGGTATGTGTAATATTTTAGAATAATTTATACAGTTAAAAATGATGTTGATATGCATCATATAACAAGGTGTCTATCAGTCAAGAAATTTTGTATGAATTTTTGCTATTTTTTACAGTATAGTGAATTTAGAATTCTATACACCTTTACTGGGATTTCATAAAATTGAATATTTGGAAATGTAAAATTGCTTTGGGTTGTGGGTTCACTTTCTTTCTTAAGAATTACATTCTTGTATGTGTGAAGGTTTGTAAAAAATATTAAATAAATTAATGTGGCCATTTCCCACCATGATAAAGTCTGAAGCATTAATTTTTACATGCATTAATAATTAAAGCAAGTCTAAATATCTTGTGAAAGTACAGCTTCAGTTTTCATCTTAATCCTTCCAATCCCTCCAATCTTAAGTGTGTGGTAGTGGTTTTTCATTAAAATATATATTTTCTTAATTTTCAACTATACCTAAGTAGGGGGTGGGTAAATTAACGTTAAGAAAAAGGCAAAAATGGTCAAGAGGAAGGAAAGTAAGGTCATGAAAAAGTCAAGAATTTTGGATTTGTTATTTTGGTAGGCACCCTGCATAAGTACTACATTAAAATGATTAAATAAATATGGAAAGTCTGTAATAAACACAAATATTACAGTACGAAATATAGGTTTTACTGATGATGTGTACATTTACATTATAAGAAATTAGTAAAGGCATGCATTTTTTTTTTTTTACGGAAACTCGAAATGTAAAATAACATGCTGTAATGTTAATGTCATGGTTTTGATTGATATAAGGGACATGAAATATGCAAAATGCGAAATAGACTCTCAAAACTACATAAATGTGCTATTAGAATTTTGTGTAATAAGTATAGTTTTCAAATCAAATTTGGGATTTTAACACCGGATGGCATTTTATATACCTTGTTTGATCCCAAAATGTGCCCAAGTTTCATACAAAAATTTTGCTACCTTTTCAATTACTTTTTTTTTAACCAAGGAGATATTCATGTTGCTTGTAGTTGACAAACTGTAGTTCAATAGGATTGTAAAATAATGTGCAAATCAGTAAGTTATTTGTGATTACTTCATTACAGACCCCAGCCTGTGATCTGAAATCAGATGTTGCCTTGAAGTTGAAAAGAAAGCTTCTGATGACTTTGCACAAAAAGGAAATGTATCCAGGCAACCCAAAGAAGCAGGAGGAGATTTACGACAAGTATAAGCAGTATTTGTTGCCGGTAGGTTTCACTGTTTACGTTCATGATATAAATGTGTTTAAACTTAATTTACATTGTTTTATGTGTTTAGAATTTATTATTTATTTGTTTATTTATTAACGCCTTGTTTTAAATGGCGGAGTTAAGGTCGTTAAGGCATACTCTGGAGTATTGCAATTGCAGCACACGCGGGCCGTGGCTATTCACAGTTTTAAAATTTTAACATTCCAAGGAGCAGTTTCTAATTGGGGGAAACAGCATGGTACTATGATGTGCACCTGTAATGGGTTTTAGATTTTTATTGTTTTTTTTAACCACACACCTTATACCAATCCTATATCCTGTACCTATGGAGAGGTCGACGTGGCTATGAATTATATATAACGTAAGCGTGAACAAGGGAGCAGTAGCGTTCCGAAACGTCGTAGGAGCAACATAGATACTCGCAAAACGTAAGTTATTAATATATTTATATTAAATTTGTGAGTAATTCGCACAACTTTCATCATGAATTCTGATTACATTGATTTCTCAACACGCGGTAGTTATTAAAACTACTTAAAGTATTTGGAAATTTGAGGTACTTGTCAGATTTAAACCTGCGGTGAGCCGAATCGCGCTCCGCCATAAGTGCAAGAATGCTGTTGGTCATCCAGGGAGAAGCAGGCCGCGTGACACGTTTTTTCTTTAGTCGATCATGTTTGTCGAAAAGGTGTAAGATTAGACTATTTAATTCATTAAGCTTATCGTTAATATGAGTGAAGCTGTATATTGAATTCCATGGGGTTCTTGTAGCATCTTTGTTTAGAAAAACGAGGTCAATTTTCTTTAAATCGCGGTATTCAATTATTTTTGGCTTGGATTTCGGAACATTGAGTGAGTAAGCAACGTAAAAAAGGTCATGGAACGAGAGACCGCAGGCGCTCATTTGTCCATGTTTGGTGATTCGAGAGCAGTCTCCTGTTAGATGACATCTAGCCAAGAATGCGAGGTAGCCGTGTGGAAGGTAGGATCGAGCTTCAAAATATTTAGATTGTAAGAAGAGATAGCAGCGTGGAATTTATTTACTTCAGGTTTGTCAGTTTCTAAATGAAAGTTCAGATCGCCCAGTAATAATACATGCAAGTACATGGGAATGAGTTTAGGCAGTTCCTCCTCACAATTTACAAAGCACGTTCCAGGTGGACGGTACGCAACAGCCAGCAGTAGCTTCTGTTGATGGTAAGTTCCAGGAAAAGATATTCTGTCATTCGTTCATAGTTACAGTCAGATGTAGTCACAACCACCGCATTAATATCCTCCCGTATCAGTGCCATCACTCCGCCACCTCGTTTCCCCAACCTGTCGTTTTGGAAGACTTTGTAGCCTTTGCAAGGAGACCATGTGGGAGGGTGTGAGGGGATTAAGCCACATTTCCGATACAATAATGCAGTGGAGATTCAGGGGGGAGAAAATAGCTTTGAATCTGTCGAGATGCGCTTCGATGCTCTGTGCATTCACGTGTGACACCAACAGTGAGTTCGGACAAGTCTTCAGCTCGTTTCCGAGAATTTCGGCTGTGCTGACTGCGGGGGGCGTAGTGCCAGGGCAATTAGCAGAGTGATGACCCTCTTCAGAATTTCGTCCACTGTCACCGAGATGCGTTGTTGCCAGATTAGCCATTTTTAGAATTGAGGTTTAACGAACAGAAACAAGATGGGAGAAGGAACATTAGCATACCAAAATTAAATTTAGAATTATTACGTACCCTGTCAAGCAGAATAGCATGGAGGAAAGCATCAGGGAATGACACACACACACACACATGCGCACATTAAAAAACTATAACATAAACAAGAACCCGGACAAAAAACTCACACTAAACACACATGTTTTGAACACATCACACTCACAATTATTCATACACAGCATATCATAACGACAAAAGTCACATATGCTCTTCATTACACTTCATACTCAGTTCGCGTTGCACCCCATCTCAAAGGAGAATGTCAAGATCCTCGGGGGAAGATATAAGGTAGTGACGACCTCCGTGAGATATGAAAATGTGCCCGTCTTGGCTCCAGGCATTGCGTGTCCCTATGCGATCCTTTGCCACCCGCAAAACCCTCTGTCTGTAGGGAGTTAGTGACTGTAATTAATAGGGATGAGTTCTTTAGCATCTTCTTTGACTTCCACACCTCGTTCCTGGAGCGGTAGCTTACAAATTTCACTATGATGGGGCATTTTCCTGATCTCAAGACTTCCGCAGACTATCTTTTTGGAGGGCCAAGCCTGTGGCGCCGGTCAACGTGCTCGAGCTTGATGTGCTGCAACTGAAGGTTATTTTGAAAAGTCTGGAGCACGATGCTGTCCACATCTTCGTTGGTGGTTTCGGGGACCCCATGCAGCAAAATGCAGTTCCTCCTAGAGTACTGCGCTGGTCATCTATTTCAATGGTGTTCGTGCGTATCTGCTTGTCCATGCTGTCTAGGTCTCGCCGCAGCGCTGTCATGGAGTCGCTCGTCGATCTCTTAAATTCCACAAACTCCTCTCTGAGGTTCAGGAGTGACTTGCGGAGGTCAGCATCTTCTTGCATCGATCCATGGTTGTCTAGCAACTCATCAAGCCATTGCTGGAATGCTTCCATAGTTTTTCCTATTTCTTCCACTTTGGTTGAATCAACTGATAGTGTAGGCTTGGACATGATAACAACCCCGAAGATTCACAAGGTGAAGCTTTTGACCTGGCAGAAGATGTGGCAACGTACAGCAGTGGAGAATAAAATGCCAGGCTAGCTGAGGGGTGAAAGCGCGGAGCTCTATTCAAGCACGTCCATCCACTACAACTGTCAACTGTTTGTGCATAAACAAACAACAATTCTATTTTGTTTGTGAAAGATATTTTTGTCTGTTCACTGAATGATAAGGTCTCAGTGGCCTGAAGACCAACTTCACAAATAAGGCAGACTGATGTGATGTGGAATGTGAATCCCATTGATATTTCATCAGCAAGACTGTCACATTTTCAAGAGTTAATGGTAGAATTGAAAATTTTCCAGTGCATGAAGGACTCGGACAGACACAACATACACAGACCAAGAACATTTCATTGTAAAGAAACTATTTAAAAAGTTGTGGGTAGTAAATTCAGTGGTTTGGAAACCAACATTGTCAGGATGGCTTAACCACACACACTGAAACCAACAGCAGAAAATCTACCCCATATCATGCATTTCATTACCCGCAGCACATGAGTCATTACATCAGCTAAGTTACTGATAGCAACTGGAACACAAGTGACATCTGGTGAACATACCTGTAATAAACTACAACAGTTGACTTAAATTTTTGCACACTGGACCAATAAAAGTCATGTTGAACTTGCCTTTTGACAGGCAACAGAAAAACTATGTCCTAGATCTAAGTAAAGAGTGAATTGTGACCAAGTTGTCACCAAAATTTATAAGCGTCATTCGTGATGGCATAGTGGTAACATTGCTGCCTTGTAATCAAGGGGTCCCAGGTTCAATACCAGGTAGACATACATAGTTCAGATAAACTGTAGGTCCAGTCCCGATTAGCCTGTGCACAAAGTGGACTTAAAAGCTTAAAAATTGATAGCCAATTTAGTATTTTTTGCAAATAACAGATTTGTAGTTTATTGTTGTTTTTTTTTTTTTGTTTTTTTTTGCAATTTTAGAATTGAGGCTTTCTGGGCCATGGGTGTCTTCGCACAGTAACAATGTGTATTATCCAAGCATGCTTCATTTGAAAGATAGACTTGATTGATCATGAGACAGTGTTTACTAAATCATTTGTAAAAGGACCAATTTGATATTTCTGTAAATTGCCTGTAGCTTCCTTTCATAATTGTCTAAGATTACTAGCTTGGATTGAATGTTTAGTACTGTGGTCTGTGTCTTATGGAAAAGTTTATTACTTAAATTTTATAATTGTCTCATCACTTTGTCTTATTTCATTTCTTTGTAATTTTGTTTGATTATTTTAATTTGTACTTTTTGGATGTTGGGTAGCCAGTAAAGTCGGTTGAGTTCGTAAAACAGCGTTCATTTCTTCTATGTCTAGTAAGATGTATTTTTGAAACTGCTTAAATCTTTTCAGTAGGGATGAGCCGATATGAAATTTTGGGCGATACCGATAAAGTACCGATATAAAATTTACCGATACCAATAACCGATAGTCTACCGATCCGATATAATATTAGAAATGGTCCTTAAGAACCTGAAATGTTCATTGATCTCCTTAATAAATGTGTGTTTCGTGGTGATTGCAGTGCAAAAGAAGTTGAATATTTAGACATTTACTTTTTTTAGAAAGATGGCCATGGAGATTATCCATAAAAATTACAACAAAATGGCAGAATTTTGCACTAAATTATCGGATATTTATCGATATATCAGATCGGTAAAATAATCGGTAATTTTACCGATACACCGATATGCCTATATCGGCCGATACCGATAGAGTACCGATTAATTGGTCCCATCCCTACTTTTCAGACAAAGTTGCAGAGTCAGGATACAAAAGAGGTGAGGCATATTTAAACAAAGGATGAATGGATATCTGCTATAGAATGAATATAAATATGTGAAAAGCATTTTGGAGTGAACTCTAAATATGGTATTAGTACTGTTGCCAAAAAGATAGCAAAATTTAAATGACATAAAGTAGCATAAGTCCCTAAACTCAGCGAACTAAAATGGAATAGCTATTGGCCTGACTCCCTTTCAAGCCTGGATTATTGTGAGAAAGTAAATTAATTTCACACACCAGAGGTCCTATATATCAGTATGCTATTTTTAATGCATTAACTTACACAGTACTGGATGGGCATTTTTTACAGTTGAATATTTACGCCAGAGGTCGCAGGTTTTGAATCCAGGCCTGGCCATGAGTGTTCTTTGCGAATGTCACTTCATCAATTTCATCACCCATTCTCATCTTTGCAATTAGCTAAAAGTGGCAGAAAAGCAAAGGAAAATTAACCAAATCAATCAAAGAGTCCCGCACTGTGGTTGTGCTGTCTAAAGCATCAGGCTTTGGGCTTGGACCACAATAACCATGCTGGTTCGAGTCTCCGAGAAGTGTAACTACATTTCTCCTGAGATTTCGGCCAGTGTATGGGATCAGTTGCCACCCACCATTGTGAGGAAATTGGAGTAGATAACCCAGTTATGGGAACCTAAAGAAAGTCTTGGGGTTTGTTGTGCTGACCACATGTCATCCTGTAACTGGTTGGCTGATCACCCACCTCTGTTGAGGCGTGTGGGAGTGATGCCAGTAGGCAGGCCCTGGTCCTCAAGGGCTGTTGTGCCATGGATCAAGTTAATCAATCGAAGATAATGTTAATGTCTGTACTGCAAATTTTAATCAATTCACTTCACAATAATTATACACATCTTCATACAGAGAAAAAAGACTAGAGATTATACCGAACAATGCTTATAATGCCTTTATACATATATAAAAAAGCAACAACTTGTTCTTAGTTTTGTAGAACAATTTTTTTTAATTGGATGAAAAAATGCTTCATGAAAAGCATTTTAATTTGATGAATAATGTATTATGAGGGGATGGGAAATACAGTGCTTCTTATGGGTTGGACTCGGAGCATCTATTAAATAGATGTAACTTACCTGAAGAGGAAAATGTATGTCAAGGAGTATGCAGTGGAACCCCAATGTTTCATTCCCGCATTTATTGTTTCAGGTCCCCCCCCCCCCCATCTTCTTTCGTTGGAAAAACATACAATCAAGGAACCACTGTATTAATCTGTTGGAGCACCTAGAGGTTATTTAATCTTCTGACTGTGCTTATCTGACATCCAGGTGAACACTCGGATCGTACCTTCAGTGAAGATGATAGGCAATGCCTTCCAATCCCTGTGAAAAGTTATCAGTTAGTGTTGAAAAAGTCAGTTACTGGTCTGTAAGGTTCTGTCAGTAGGCACATCCAATTCCTAACATGTCACAAAAATCGGTTGCTGAACATGCTGATAGCCTCAAACTTAGCCCTCCTAATCAGCTAACATGCATTATTTTCGCAGTTTCAATTCTAATAATGGCTATGTTGTTAGGTTATGAGGCCAAGTTTAGGGCTCTTAGCAACCAATTTTCACGATGTTTTAGGAGCTGGTTGGGCCTGACAATGGAGTCGAACTGTAATCTTAATCTTGTAAGCAATCCAAGTTTTTAGGCATGGAGCATTTTCACTTTATTTCTTCTATGTATTTCAGGAAGAAGAAATTGAATGGTATGGTCTCAGTTTTAAAGAAGCCTGCATTAAATTTCATAACATTGAGAAAGAGAAGATCAAAATAGAACCCTTGAAACACAAATACCGAAAGGAATTGTTGGAAAGGTTAAATGAAGCTGATGAAGATGAATTGGATGATCTTGAGTAAGTAAAATGTTTTGACTTGGATTTTCTTTGTAGTGCTAAGATAGAAATTAAGGTCGTACCACTTTTAATGATACATAAATTGTTTTTACCAGTAAGACAGTTCAATTTCCAAAATAGGTAGTTCACTTCCCAGTAGGGATATGAAATTTTGACTGATACCGATATTCTACCGATCTGATATAAAATTCCAAATGGTTCAATGACTGTAATAAATGTACATTACGATGAACCAAGCTTTTGCAATACAAAAGAAGCTGCATATTCAGACATTTACTTTGTTTAAAGAAAAAATACAGAATGGAACTTATGTTTATGTCCATAAAAATTACAACAGAATGGCACAATATTGCACTAAATTGTAAGATATTTATAGATATATATTGGATGGGTAAAATTGTCGGTAATGAACTGATAAACTGATATGCCTATATCAGTCAATACCAATAGAGTAATTAATGTGTCCTATCTCTAGTTCTCAGGTGTATAATATGGGAATAAATGTTGCACACACACACACAAGGTAAAATTGCCAGGACTCAAACTTAGTATGTTGACAATTTATGTTCTAATTGAAGGGCTCGAGGGTAAAACATGGTGAGATTTTGGTCATTAATGAATTTAGGGATGGGCCAATATGAAATTTTGGCGATACAGATATAAAATTTACCGATAACTGATATTCTATAAAATTAGAAATGATCCATGAAGAACCTGAAACGTTCATTGACCTCCTTAATAAACCTTAAGAAATGTGTGTTTCAAGGTGATTGCAGTGCAAAAGAAATTGCATATTTAGACATTTCCTTTTTTAGAAAGTAGAGCATGGAGATTATCCATAAAAATTACAACAAAATGGCAGAATTTTGCACTAAATTATCATATATATCAGATCGGTAATTTTACCGATTCACCGATATGCCTATATATCGGCTGATACCGATAGAGTACCGATTAATCGGTCCCATCCCTAATTGAATTACAAAGCAAAAAGAGCTGGTGTCCACTTTCGGGTGCAATGGTCACATCAGGGGCATAAATAATGCCCCCGCAATCCCTGTGGTGGGGGGGGGGTGTGCAGGGGCCCAGGGTGCAGTAAGAATGTTAAATTAAGGAATACCAATAGTTCAAAAAAGTTTTCCTTTTGGCGTTAAAATATATTTTCTTATATTTTTTATGCTCCTACAAATGCAAACAGAAAATGTTAATCACTAGAATAGTAGAAAGTGAATTACCACATTAGAAGAAAACCTTCATTAGCTGAATAGTTGAAGCCATTGATTACATCGCCAAAGGGTAAACTACAGTATTCTAGTAAATCAAGTAAACCATAGATTCAGAGTATGAAACAAATCACAGAAAGCTTCACCTTTTTAAGCCCCACCACCCTAATAGAACACACCGACAGACATTTAATGGAATCTGGGAGAAATATGAAGAAATGTATCTTGCACTGTACACACAGAAATTGTTTGTTTTCGGAATGTAGTATTAACTGAAATCAAAAGAAGAAACATGTCGAACATCAGCGAAGTTGCAGAATGCCTCTTAATAGAGAACAAAATTCTGGCTAGTACCATTCCTGATGTTTGCACTGCTTGTATGCTGTATTTGATCCTACCTGTGATGTCTGCATCAGCTGAGAGGTTGTTTTCTAAGCTAAAATTAAAAATTATTTGAGAAGCACAACAGCAAGAGTGAGATTAAGTGAACTGGTGCTGTTAAGCATTGGAAGCGATCGGGCTCGAAAACTGGATTTGACCAAACTAGCACAAGAATTTGCTTCTATCATTTTTTTTTCTTACAGTTTGTCTGTTGTCTGAACCTTTTGTACCTGTTTTTACATTGATTCAAATTATATGTATGTATTTTCATATTTGTATATATATGTGCAACTGAAAGTTGCAGGGGGTGTAGAATGTCTTGGTTACGCTACTGGGCCACGTCATGTAATTACCATTGTGCTCGTTAAAAGCTTCTGAAATTGATAAACACAACATGAAAACAATTTATCTACGGTATAGCTTCTACCAGGTATCCAAAAAAGTTCATGCCGTATATTGCAGTGAGAAATAAAGACTGTAATTTCTGGAAAATGTAAAGTTCTGGTCCCTAGAAGCAAAAAATTGCCCTATGACCTGCGTGACATCATCTCTGTTTCGGAACTGTCGCTCATGCAAATGGTTATACATGGCCAAGAACAAGTGAAAGTCGGATGGGGCAATGTCCTGGGAGTAAGGAGGATGAGGTAAAATTTCCCAACCAAGTGTGTTGATTACCTCCTTGGTCGCTTTCGCCGTATGAAGTCTAACGTCTTGAAGAAGGATCACTCCTTTCCTGTTGACTAGTGCTGGCTGTTTCGGACGCAGTGCAGCTGCAACCCCTTGCAACTGGGACGAGTATACCTCGGATGTGATGGTTTTGCCATGCTCTAGGAATTCAAACTGCACAACACAAGCGCTGGTTCACCAAACACAGAGCAGAACCTTCTGTTGAATTTTTTCTTTGGGAGTCAATGCAACAGAACCAGGGGACGACCAATGATGTTTTCTTTTGCGGTTACTGTATAACATCCATTTCTCGTCACATGTCAATATCTGGTCCAGGAATGGGGCTTTCTTGTGGCGTGACAGCAATGATGCCCAAATGGTGAGCCGCTGGCGTTTGTTTTCCTCGGACAAAACGTGAGGAACCCACTTACTGAGCTTCCAAGTCTTCCCGAGGTTGTGCAGATGCAATCGAATGGTTTCCTCCGACACTCCAAACCCTTGTGCAATTTCTTTGCACGTTTGCTGTGGATCGCACTCGATGATCTCCTTCAGCAGGGCTTCGTCGATAGTGGCGGGGCATCCAGCTCGAGGCTTGTCCTGGAGGCTCTCATCGCCCGATGCAAAGCGACTGTACCACTTTCACGCTGTGCGCTCACTCACAGATGCCTCTCCAAAAGCGGAGCATATCTTTTGAGCAGCGGCTGCAGCATTGCTGCCCAATTTGAACTCGTACAGTAAACACGGCCGTAAAACATCCTCTGACACTGACATGTTCCCTTCAGGATTGTAGTTTTTACAGACCTGCTGCCTATGCGACCGACACGGCTCCAAACTCTGCACTGACTGATGGTTGCCGTGAATGTAAACTCTTGACGCCATCCAGATAGGGTTGCCGACACATGCCGTTTGACTTTCACTTTTCGTTCCAGCGGCACGAACTTTTTTGGATACCTGGTAATAACCTTCCTGCTTAACCAACTCAATACAGTGGAACCCCGATTTTACGTTACCCAGTTTTACACTTTCCTGCATTATACATTCAATCTTGATGGTTCCAACAGGAAAATGCTATAAAATTTTCCCACATTTTAAGTTCATTGAACTTGGTTCCCTGAAAAACGTAAAATCGAGGTTCCACTGTAATTACCAAAGTGTCACCATGCTTTACCTCCGAGCCCTTCAATTACTGTATTATCTAAATTCCATTTATATTAGAGGCATATCAAAACAGGGCATCTCTTCTGTTAAACAAAACAATGAGATACAATGGAACTTCAATTTTATGTTTTTCAGGGGATCAAGCTGAAAAAAAACTGAATATGAGTGGAAACATTTTGCTATGTTGGAACCATCAAGATTGAATGTATAATGTAGGAAAATGTATCTGTACATCTCTTAAGAATTTGCACAACCTAATTTGACAGTAATTTTGGCAAATTTAATTTACCTCCCCCCCCCCTTGCTTCCCATTAAAAAATTCTGGATTTCTGAACAAAAATGGGACAGATTGACCAACACTGTTATCAAAATCACCAATCTAGGATTATTGGTTTATCAATAAAATTGCTGATAATTTTACAGATCCATATACTTCAAGTTAATAAATATGTGCATGAAAATAAAGATATAAAATCAGATTATTTGGTTGTGTGTGTACATTTTTTAAAAATATTTTCTGAATGAATCTAGTATGGTATACTCTAATTGGAACTGCAGCAAATGTTTTTGACTCGAGCCTGTACCATTGTAATGTGCTTCTTTTTTAAGTAGAACTGCAAGCCTATTGATTGCATCCAATAATCTTATCCAATAAGTTATATTTTGATCTTAATTATGGTATTTTTTTTATTGAATGTACAGCAGAATTGATAAAAGTTATTTTTTTCTTTCTTACAAAAAGGAAATCATCATCTTGGCTATCAAGGTTCAATCCATTTGGTTCCAAGAAAGAAGCAACTGAAAATGCATAGGCCTGTAAAATTAAGTTAGTAGTGTTACCAACATATTATGTTGCTTATGTGTAGAAGTCATGTACAATGCAGGTTATGCATTTGAGAATCAATAACTATTTGTACTGTGTACATGTTAATAAAATAATATAAAAGCAGTCTTTTTCCTTGTGCACTCTTTAGAGTTGATAAGAGAAAAGATGCCCTGAACCACTAACTCGTAATCTAGAAAATTATAATAGAACAGTTGCAAAAAACAGTATTTAATTAACCTACAATCTTACCAATACATACAAATATACACTTCTATTTCAATATAGATGCATATTCACAATTTCATAGTGAACTCAAGTTCTAACAGTAAACAAAAGCTGAGCCCCTTTTCCCCTTGTAATATCTTGTCATGACTAGATATTGTACAAAGTTTTTCAATTTATGAACAACCATTGTGCAACATGGACAATGTACTATTTTCAATTGACTGCTATGTTATAACAAGTAGATAAAACATTTATTATGTACACTAGAAAATAAATTTTATTCAACAAACTCTTACCATCATGGCAAGTACTTAGGTACATGTGCTTTCATGTTTGTAATTCTTATACAGCATTTGAAATACTAAATAGTATTGTATAAGAATTACTAAATATCGAACAGGTAGTTGGATTCCAAGTCTAACAACAAATGCTTGTCACTGTACATTAAAAATAATAATCTGTTTTGTGAAAGAAGAGTACTACAAGCAAGTTCACATCTCTGGTGTAATGGCATACAATTTTCTTGTTTAAATTGCTAATAAGTTTTCAAATTTGTACTATGGACTTCAATTTTCTTCTGCAATTTTGTTATTTCATATATTGATGAGTACACTATTTGTTATCAGGGTTGGTATATTTTGTATCAGTACTGTATATTAGTAAAATAAATTCTTACTGTACATCTAAAATACTTATATAACAGTTCAGGTGCACTCTTCCATTGATTGTGGGGAGGATTGAGGTTGGCTTGGTACCTCAGCAGTAGAGCCTTGGCAACAAGAAATCCCCAAAGACCCGGGTCTGATCACTGGTTGAGCCATTATTTTCACATAACTTTTCAGTAAGTCAAGAAAACATAGCTACTACTCACGAGACACTAAATACATAGATGACAGTGTTTTATCAATTAAATACCACAGCGATGGATTTCAGATCCTGATACTGTTCACACATGGAAGGGTGTGTGTGTTTTTATGTATGTATTTAGTAGGGATGGGCAGACATGAAATTTTGGCCGATACCGATAAAGTACCAATATAAAATTTACGGATACAGATATTCTACGGATCTGATATAAAATTAGAAATGGTCCTTAAAGAACCGGAAAGGTTCATTGACCACCTTAATAAATTGTTTCAAGGTGACTGAAGTGCAAAAGAAGTTTTATATTTAGACTAACTTGTTTAGAAAGTAGAGCATGGAGATTATCCATAAAAATTACAACAAGATGGCAGAAATTTGCACTAATTTATCAGATATTTATTGATATATCGGATCGGTAAAATAATAGGTAATTTTACCGATACACCAATATGCCTATCTCTAGGGATGTGACGAAGCTGAAAATTTACCGATGCCGATGTACTCACCGATAATTATTGGAACCGATACCGATATTTAACCGATTCCGATACATAAGATTATTAAACGGAAATGGGATGTTATTTTCAGCATGACAAAAATAAATTTGCTATGTACATTGCTATTGCATATCATATGTATACAAAATGTTATGTGAACCTTTAGGAAGAACATGGATTCTCAAGAGATTAAACATTAGTACACAAGCAGTTCTTTGAAATGCAAAATGAATTCCTGTTCTGCCAGATTCAAGTTCAGAAACACGAGATTGAGAAGCACTTCAGGAAGTAACCTACTACTTCTCTTATCTCAAATCTGTTCAGCAACACTGAACACTCAATCACTGAATACTGATGCAGCAGGTATGCCCAAGTATTTTCTCAGGACTTACTTCAGGTTTGAATATTCATTTTTGAATTTCCGATTTATAGTTAGGTTGATCCTCTGAATGAGTTTGCAATAATTGTATTACAAAAACTACAATAATGACTAATCATAACCAAATTTTCAATAAATCTTACAAAACTAGAATATAAAACTTATTAGAAGGTAAAAACTCTAGTATAATCTGTACCGGTTTAAATATCGGATTTTTGCTGATTCCGATACCGATGTGTCAATTTCGGCCGATTTTCATACATCTGTAATCGGCTTCGGCACATCCCTACCTATATCGGCAGATACCGATAGAGTATCGATTAATCGGTCCCATCCCTAGTATTTAGTCTGAGAAAAGTACTGCATAAAGAGCTGAAATAAGACCTACTTAAAATTCAGTGATGATTATAATGTGATTTTTCACCTTATCTCCAACACTATATAGATGAATTCAAATGTCATCACACATTTTCTTTTTATTCCTCCAAAAAAAAATATTTCTACATAGAATGATCAACTAAGAGTTTTTGTTCCCTTTCATGGCCAGCGAGTGACAAGCAGAGTGGCTACATTAGGAATAGGACAATTCATGACCACGTTCCTCCCCCCCCCCCCCTTATTTTTAAGAACACTTCTATCAAAAATGTTTTAAAAGCCAGGTGCCAACAATCTGATCTAAAATTTCAACAAATTCTTCCAGTTTATAGTTCATTCTAATTGGAATATTTTCACATAGTATAATGGTAAACTGACCATAATAATCAATAAAAACTATATTGTTTGATACAAAGGTCAAATAGTTCTGTTGGCTGCATCTTTCATATTCTCAACAGGAAAAAACAATATATCTTTGTGTTGATTAATCAGGAAAAAGAGGATGAATGATAAATGGATGACAGTATGATATTGTTTTTTGGGGGCACCAAACTCAATGTAAGGTCTTTGTCTTATCCAGGAACCCTTGGCTTTGTAGCATGGTATTCTGATCAATTGGCCAAGGTGGCTGGAAAGAGAATATCAAAACTGGATGTGGAAAAGATTACACTTGCTCCACTCCAACTCCATTTAAGAAACAGACATGTCTTTGTGTACAATATGTTTAATTTAGTTTGTATACAAACACATTATAATGTTTGAAATATTTAATGGTCTCTGCTTAGGATAAACAACTCATTCGCTTAGATAACTCACATACAATTAGCATTTAAATTTTTGGAAATATAGTTCAGCAAAGACACATGATATGGCACCACTACAGCACTGATGAAAAATACAATTCAAACCCTGTACATTTTCAACATGTGGAAGATAATACAATTGTATACACATACACCTAGCTTAACTAATAGAACAGTCCAATTCACCGTCCCTCGGCAAGCAATCCATGATTGTTGCCATGGCCCTAGTTAAGTATGTCATAGTACCAAATGAGCCGCTTGGAGCACTGTCGTAAAAATGTTGGCAAATGTAGGCAGCACCACCACACAGCAACCCACCTGCAGCAGACGTTTCTCTTTGTTCTCTTGGTTTGGCACAGCACAGTGTAGCATCACCGTTCACCTTCATCTGTGTAGTAACAAAGATATCTGAATAACATTAATTCAACCTTGTCAACAAAATTTGTTGAACAGAAAATACTTATTGCAGATGTGCTTGTAATTCTATAACAGCTGTTTATTCCAAACTGAAATAGTTATTTGAATGCCATGCAGCCTGCAGAAAATGTGATGATACAGCATATTCCTATAAAATGCCAAGCTTCAAGATCCAATACCTGGTTGAACCATAATTTTCTGGAAGTTATGTGTGTCCTCTCTTTATCATAAGACTTTTCATTTAGTTCTTTCAATTGAATAGCAGATAGGTGGCATTAACGTTCACATGCCCAATAGTAATAGGAAACTGCAGTGTACCAAGGATTGACTTATGCATACATCTAAGTTGTGCAAATTGTGGGAGACTATAGATTCACTCAGTAGCACAATATGACACTAGCATGGAATGCCAAAGACTTAGGTTTGATCCTTTGTTAAAATCACAATTTTCAGATAACTTTCCAGAAGATATTTTATATAGCAAGTCAGTTATTAGATGGTTATAACATTCCTTTTTTTAAGCAATAACATTTCAGATCAGGGTGTATATACAGTGGAATCCCGATTTTACGTTCTTTGATTTTACATTTTTTTCTATTGTATGTTCAATCTTCATTTTATTAATGTTATAAACTTTTCCCGGGTTTTACATGTCCACACTTTTAAGTTTTTCATCTTGCTCCCCTGAAAAATGTAAAATCAAGGTTACACCAGTAGCACCTTCTGCCTATTCGCACGTGCACACCCAAATAAATCTGTAATGCAAATCATTATTATTATACTTATTTATTGAACTCTATCTCCTTCGAAACATCAAGTGTTCCCACGCCGCTCCACCAAGAGAGATGGTGGAGAAGGCTGCGATCCGTGATAACCCACGTAGACCAGGCCGTGATCGGGGCAGGAACACAAGGGTAGTTTTGCTCGCTATGACGCTGTTGCAGCAGTCGCATAGAGGATGCTGATTGGGTGTTTTGGCTTGAGCGCCGTGAGAGGGGAGGTTGCATCATTTAGGAAGGCTGTGAATGCAGCGATCTGTGTGCGAGCGAATGTAGTGTTGCAAACCCATTCCATTGGAGATCGTGTGACGGAGTCGATGCAACCCATACATCATCGCAAATTGAGGGATTTTTTTTATGAAAGGGAAATTTCGATGGTATATTGTCCCGAGCATAACAGGGGGAAGAAAAGGAGGAGAGGGGGAGGGCAACTGAAACCAAAACGGGTGTTTTAAGCATGCCTTTGCTTCGTGCATCTTGGTCAAAATAAATGGCCTCTGTGGCGCAGTAGCCAAATTACCAACCCGCATCAAATAGTCAGCTGTTTTGCATTGTGTGGCTGTTACTGCGTTACAAAATTATTTAACGCTGTCAAAAGATCGTTCCTGTTTCAGTGCAAAGTGGTTGATTTCATGATGAATAGGGAAACTGTACATAGCGAAAGCAGAGTTAACGTTATTGAATTTTTGGAGGGAAGTTAGCTACAAAGCCTGTAGCAACTGCAGTAATATATGGATATGGCAGAAGAGAAGGAAAATTCTGAAGCATGATTACGAAGCACGGCAGTGTGAAGTTAGTGAGTACTGTTATTTGCTTTAACATTTATTATTCTCTTGATTTCGCTTCATTTGCTTGGTTTGATCAAGCTGTCATTAGAAATAAACAACAGCTAGATAGATTACAACTGATTTCCTCCATGTGGTAGTTGGATCGGCTTCTTTGGTGTACGCCAATGTTGTTATTCTCCTTGTTCATTAATATCAGCAGAGTGGGGACAACCTTTTTACGAAATATTTTACAAATCGATAATAGTATTGATATTGTAGATCGGTATTTCTATGTTTTGAGTGATTTTGTCAGGTTATCGAATGCTGAATTACATAATGCACAATAACATCGCTCTTCTCGTGATTGGCTGGAAAATTTCTGAAATATTTGAAATTTGTAAAAAAAAAATTGTGTATGATAAATCATGAAATCGTATACAGTCTGCGCAGAAAGTATTGACGCCAACAGCAATGACGTCAATTATTTTCGTGTTTTTACATAGGACCACCTATCTCCTAAATGACACCGTGAAAAGAGTTGTCGTTCATGGGCAGTAAACTACCACCTGCGATCTTCCTTTGTTCGTAGCTGCAAGTTTCAACTCGCTCAGTTTCGAGTGGGAGACGTTGTTGTACGTGCGCACGTGCGTGTGGTATTTCCTGTGAATTTTGGGCTGTTGTGTTGGTGTTCTGAGTTGATTTTGTGTGTGAAACGATGCCTTACAACATATTGAAGCCTGGTGATACTGAGCAAGTGATTGCCTTGTTTAGAGCAGGCATAAAAAGCACAGAAATCGCGACACAAACAGGCGTGAACCTGAGAACAGTGCAACATTTGGTGAAACGCTTTAAGGACGAAGGTGGGGTCAAAATGCTTTGCCAAAACCTAAGTCTGGTTGGCCTAGGAAAGTGTCTGAAAAAACACTGCACATCATGAAAAGGCAGCTAAGGAACCAACCTTCGTTAACAGCTAGGGAACTGAAAGAAAAAAATCCTCTGCTGCTTGATAATGTGTTCCTCTGGACAATTCAGGAGAAGATCCATGATGACTTAGGGCTACGCAGTTACAGAGCTTGCCTGAAACCTCGCCTTACAGAGAAGCATCGTAAGAAAAGACGGGATTTCTGTAAGAAATACAGTACCTGGACTGTTCATGACTGGAAAGAAGTGTTGTGGAGTGATGAAGCCACTTTCTTTGTTACTGGAAGTGGTTACAAGCGAGTGTACCATTCTCCCGGTGATGATCCCACCCTTCCTCAGTACACACATCCAACTATAAAACACCCTCCCAGTATTATGGTGTGGGGTTCCTTTAGTTATGGTGGTGTAGGAGAGTTAGTTATTCTTCCTAAAAACCAGACCATGAATCAGTACTCCTATTTTGAGCTCATAAATGATGTTTTGGAAGTGTCCTTTGAAAAAAGAGGAGCATCTTTTTTTATGCAGGATGGGGCTCCTTGTCACACAGCCAAAAGTGTGGTTTCATGGCTCAAAGATGCTTGTGTCCCTTATTTTGATGATTGGCCAGGACAAAGCCCCGACCTCAACCCGATTGAAAACCTGTGGTCTACATGAAGCGACGTTTAAGGAACAGGGACACATCTACACTCCTTAAGCTAGAAGCTGCCATAAGCGACATTTGGGTCAATCTGCCAGTTAATCTCCTCCAAAACCTGGCTTTGAGTGTTCCAAAACGACTGACAGAATGCCGGAAGCATAAAGGAGGGTCGACAAAATACTGACTACAAGGTGAGTAGTACAACATTGATTTTGTTGTTTGTTTGGTGTATACATCTGTTGTGGTTCTTGCTTTCACTGGTGTGGCGTCAATACTTTCCGTGCAGACTGTAACTCTGTCATAGCCCCATTTTCAGTGAAAGGTGATCAAAACTTGGGTTGCCAATATATTAAGCTTCATTATGTACGCAAAAATGGGTGTGAGTATTTCACAGGGGTGGTATAACACTTCTGGACGATAGACTGAAGTGCACACCCATAGAGCCAGACTACGAGCTGCCACTGGGTTACACTGCATGATTTTCTTACTAGAATGCTAACTGTATATCACAGTATTTGTAAACTGAAAATGAGTCCATGATTTATTTAAAATAGGAAAAAGTTGTGCCACAAGCCAGTGAGACAATGTGACTTGACTTGTCTGATAAATAAGTCTCTCCCCTCCCCCTCACTTTAATTTCTACATTTCACTACAGAGATTTATTCTGTCACTGTTTATGTATATTGTAGAAAGTTGTAAAATATCCACACTTATTCATTATGAAACTACAAAGTTCTGAACTCCTACCTATGATCATCAGTTTTATTTTTCATGTATATGTAGAGTTGGAAATGGTCGGAAAAAACTGGCTTTTTTGGAAAAAAAAAAAAAAAACAGTTTTTTTCCATGGCTTTTTTGGTTGGGCTTTTTTCACAAGTGTCTCAAACCAAAGAAAATACAGGAGTTGGCAGTATTTTTCCTGTTTCATGGTTTTTCGTTTATCTCCCTACTGTAAAACAGACACTAATTTCTAAATATAAAATACAATTTACAATATGAAATTCATAACTACACAAAAACAGTGTTTCCAAGAAAGCTGGCTTTTTTGAATGGGCGGTTCTTTCTGAGTGTTATCTTCATATTTTAATAGGCTTATTAAATATATCAATGTAGTATAAGCATGTTCACATAACTAGAGTAGTTTTGTATGTGGTTTTAATAAAACCTAATAGTTTGGTTAGTATGATGATTTTCAATGTTTGAATTTGTTATAGGAAAATGTACATGAAGCAAAAAATAAAATACTGCTCTATCTTTTGAAAATGTAGTATCAAATCTCTTTACATTAAATTTTGTGTTCAGTAATATATATTTGTATTCTGGCTTTCCAGTACATCATGTATAATTTGGTTAAATGGCCACTAAACCTGGTCACGGAGCAACTAGTCATGTATTTTAGCTGCTTGTTGCAGTGGTTCTCGACCTTTCTGAGACCACAGCTCTGTAAATTTATTTCTTACAATAGTTTTTCTTGTATGTACGCATTGCTTGCATGATAGAATTATTTTCCTGTAGTTTACGGTTATTACAAGCATAAGAAAACAGTTTTTTCTTTGTGACGTTTCAGGAGAACACACGCTCCTTTCATCAGACATTTATTTTCATTTTGACTAAAGATACAGTTATAACAATGGTTAGTAATTTTTAAACAAAAAGAATCTGTTATATAATGGATGTTGTCAATGTTACATTGTTGTAATATAGCAACTTAACTGTGAAAAAAGCAGTCTATTTTTTAAATTATGAATCCCAAATATCATCAGGTAATTCAAATTCATCATTGTTTTCACAAAGTCTCTTGATGTTTTCTGTTACATTAAATTTTAAAGATGGTGGCTTACTCCATTTGTGAAAAAGAAAACTCCACACTGGATCTATATTACCATTTTCATTATTTAATTTATTCCAGTGTTCTTCCGCAATGAACGAGGCTTCCCAGACATTCAACTCTGTGTTTCCCGTTAATCTTTTTAAAACCCTTCTCTTTTTAATCAAATGCTTCTCTTCGATGATATGAGTTGACAAACCTGTTCTTGGGTTTAGATTTATAATGTCCAAATCATGTTCGTGCCATCTTATTGCCATTTTCCTTGCTGTTTGTCCCACATAATCTTTTGAACATGAACAACTTATATTATATATTCCTGTGGTTTCCACATCTGGTAGCGAGTTTCTCATTTTGAATTCATTAAATGTACATTCCAAACTTCTTGGTGATTTAAAAACAATTTTGAAATTAAAACTTCTAAAAATTTTTGCAATTTTATGTGAGAATCCCTTGTGGAATGGAATGCACACAAATTTCTTTTCAACAGATTTTTCATCTTTGTCTGTATTTCTCTTTTCCTTTAGTTTTCTTGCAACTTGTTTTTTGATTTGGTTTATTCTGGTAGTGTGAAAGCCATTTTCTTTTGCTATATTAAAGAGCCTTTCTTCTTCATTTTTGATATCCTCATTATTAGAACATAGTCTTTGTGCTCTCAGGAAAAAATTTAAAAATATGTTATCCATTGTTATACGCGAATGTTCTGATTTGGCATGGATGTATTTTTCCCCCGCTAATTTTTTTCTATGGACTGATGTTTGAATTATTGAGTCAGTTGTCTTAATTTGCAGATCAAGGAAAGAAATTACATTGTTATTCATGGGTTCGCAAGTGAATTTTATGCGACGATGTGATTCATTTAACGATTTAAATACGTCCATGATGGTGTTCTCATTTTTAGCAATAATTAGCACATCATCTACATATCTGATGTAGAGTTTGATATCCGCACCTATCGCATTAACAATTGGAGATTCTATGTAATGAAGAAAAATGCTGGAGATGATTCCGGATACTGGGTTTCCCATTGATAGACCATTATTTTGCTGATAGATTTTGCCATCAAATATAAAGTAATTGTAATTTGCACATACAACCATTTCCCATGATTCTACTGGGTTAACCTTCATCTCAATAAGCCATCTGTGTAATGCATCTGTGGCACCTTCTATTGGGACACTAGGATATAAATTTTCTACATCAAAACTTGCAATACGATACTCACTATTCCAAACAATATTTTTTAGTTTCTGTTTCACCTCATATGCATTTTTAACACTGAATGGTGTTTGTTGTTTAATTATAGCAAGTCTTTCAACTAAATATTTGGATAGTTTGTATGCAGGATGTGTGAAAGTTGCAATGATGGGTCGTATTGGAGTTCCAGGTTTGTGAGTTTTTGGTAGTCCAAAGGCAATCGGCAGGGTTGAATTTTTGACAATGAGTTTTTTCTTCATTTCTCTTGGTATCGTGATACTGCTTTCAATTACTTTCTTTACCTCATTTATTATTTTAGTTATAGGGTTTCGAGAGGTTTCTGTGAAATTGTTTAATTTGAAACATTCTTCCATTTTTTCTTTATAGTCCTTAATTCGGATAAGGACAGGTTTATTTTCCTTGTCCGATTTTATTAAGAAAATGTCGTTTTCTTTCAACCAGATCTTGAAACCATGAACTTTTTTTCCCAACCTTATATGCTCTTTCTCCCGTTCTGTGTATTTTGGACCTCTGTTAGTTCTTCTGTTGTATTCAAAACTTAAACGTTCATCAAGAGCATCATGTGTGAGACTTCGTAATTTTCTTTTTTCCTCCTCATCATCTAAGAAATTCAGTGCTTTCTCTATTGAAATCACGAAATCTTCCTTGTGTATATAAGCACTACCAACTGAAAATTTCATTCCGAATTGAAAAATTTCTATATACTCATCAGGTACCTCAATATCCGTAAGATTTATAAATAATCTGTTGTCAATGTTCTTAGTTTCTATTTTACCAGTGACATTAACTGCTTCCCTTCTTTCATTGTTGTTGTATATAACTTGTTCTTCTTGAATTAGCTGGTAGAATTTCCTATCAAGTCTCCTTTCTGAAAGCTTGCTGTAGTGTTCTACAACTTGTTCTGTAGCTCTGTTTACTTTATCCCATATGAGTGGGTGCAAAGAATTTGACAATGTTATGTGGAGATCATATGTCTTTCGAGAAAGGCTGTCCAATTCTGAGTACGAGTCCCTGATTAGGCGTCCTATCATTAACATTTGTAGCTTTCCTTTAAAATCACTGGTGTAGGTATTACGAGTTCGAACTTTCCACTTCAAAAAATTTGGCACTATATTGTTTAACTTGCATCTTCTCAAAAATCTGATTCTCTGAAGTGTCGTTTGAATCTTGATTTGATATTTCTGGAATGTACGTACCTCTCTCCCCGTAATAGATGAATAATAGTTTTTCTTGTATGTACGCATTGCTTGCATGATAGAATTATTTTCCTGTAGTTTACGGTTATTACAAGCATAAGAAAACAGTTTTTTCTTTGTGACGTAGTGCTTATATACACAAGGAAGATTTCGTGATTTCAATAGAGAAAGCACTGAATTTCTTAGATGATGAGGAGGAAAAAAGAAAATTACGAAGTCTCACACATGATGCTCTTGATGAACGTTTAAGTTTTGAATACAACAGAAGAACTAACAGAGGTCCAAAATACACAGAACGGGAGAAAGAGCTTATAAGGTTGGGAAAAAAAGTTCATGGTTTCAAGATCTGGTTGAAAGAAAACGACATTTTCTTAATAAAATCGGACAAGGAAAATAAACCTGTCCTTATCCGAATTAAGGACTATAAAGAAAAAATGGAAGAATGTTTCAAATTAAACAATTTCACAGAAACCTCTCGAAACCCTATAACTAAAATAATAAATGAGGTAAAGAAAGTAATTGAAAGCAGTATCACGATACCAAGAGAAATGAAGAAAAAACTCATTGTCAAAAATTCAACCCTGCCGATTGCCTTTGGACTACCAAAAACTCACAAACCTGGAACTCCAATACGACCCATCATTGCAACTTTCACACATCCTGCATACAAACTATCCAAATATTTAGTTGAAAGACTTGCTATAATTAAACAACAAACACCATTCAGTGTTAAAAATGCATATGAGGTGAAACAGAAACTAAAAAATATTGTTTGGAATAGTGAGTATCGTATTGCAAGTTTTGATGTAGAAAATTTATATCCTAGTGTCCCAATAGAAGGTGCCACAGATGCATTACACAGATGGCTTATTGAGATGAAGGTTAACCCAGTAGAATCATGGGAAATGGTTGTATGTGCAAATTACAATTACTTTATATTTGATGGCAAAATCTATCAGCAAAATAATGGTCTATCAATGGGAAACCCAGTATCCGGAATCATCTCCAGCATTTTTCTTCATTACATAGAATCTCCAATTGTTAATGCGATAGGTGTGGATATCAAACTCTACATCAGATATGTAGATGATGTGCTAATTATTGCTAAAAATGAGAACACCATCATGGACGTATTTAAATCGTTAAATGAATCACATCGTCGCATAAAATTCACTTGCGAACCCATGAATAACAATGTAATTTCTTTCCTTGATCTGCAAATTAAGACAACTGACTCAATAATTCAAACATCAGTCCATAGAAAAAAATTAGCGGGGGAAAAATACATCCATGCCAAATCAGAACATTCGCGTATAACAATGGATAACATATTTTTAAATTTTTTCCTGAGAGCACAAAGACTATGTTCTAATAATGAGGATATCAAAAATGAAGAAGAAAGGCTCTTTAATATAGCAAAAGAAAATGGCTTTCACACTACCAGAATAAACCAAATCAAAAAACAAGTTGCAAGAAAACTAAAGGAAAAGAGAAATACAGACAAAGATGAAAAATCTGTTGAAAAGAAATTTGTGTGCATTCCATTCCACAAGGGATTCTCACATAAAATTGCAAAAATTTTTAGAAGTTTTAATTTCAAAATTGTTTTTAAATCACCAAGAAGTTTGGAATGTACATTTAATGAATTCAAAATGAGAAACTCGCTACCAGATGTGGAAACCACAGGAATATATAATATAAGTTGTTCATGTTCAAAAGATTATGTGGGACAAACAGCAAGGAAAATGGCAATAAGATGGCACGAACATGATTTGGACATTATAAATCTAAACCCAAGAACAGGTTTGTCAACTCATATCATCGAAGAGAAGCATTTGATTAAAAAGAGAAGGGTTTTAAAAAGATTAACGGGAAACACAGAGTTGAATGTCTGGGAAGCCTCGTTCATTGCGGAAGAACACTGGAATAAATTAAATAATGAAAATGGTAATATAGATCCAGTGTGGAGTTTTCTTTTTCACAAATGGAGTAAGCCACCATCTTTAAAATTTAATGTAACAGAAAACATCAAGGGACTTTGTGAAAACAATGATGAATTTGAATTACCTGATGATATTTGGGATTCATAATTTAAAAAATAGACTGCTTTTTTCACAGTTAAGTTGCTATATTACAACAATGTAACATTGACAACATCCATTATATAACAGATTCTTTTTGTTTAAAAATTACTAACCATTGTTATAACTGTATCTTTAGTCAAAATGAAAATAAATGTCTGATGAAAGGAGCGTGTGTTCTCCTGAAACGTCACAAAGAAAAAACTGTTTTCTTATGCTTGTAATAACCGTAAACTACAGGAAAATATTTCTTACAAGTCGATGCCCTGATCCCAACAATTTCACTCATAAATACATTTCTGAACTTTAAAGTTTATATGGAAATTAATATGCAACCTTAAATAATATTAATATATCAAGTATGGCATAATCAGAGTTCAAATATATATAGACTTTCCGTTAAATATATAATTAGTTTTAAATTTGTCGACAACCCCTTGGGTGCAACGGAACTTTTGCGGTCCGGCAGTTGAAAAACACTGGCACTAAAACTGAAGTAGAAGCAAATAAAACAGGCCCCAAATGGAAAATAATCTATAAAATAAATCTGAAGTGGACCTACAGTTTGAAATGAGATCCACTATGAGAATTGAACCTCAGACCCCTTCTTATTAAAAGGCAACAGTTACTTTATTCCACTCCGGAGGCCCATTCATGATTATAAAAGGAACATTCTATCAAAAAGCAGGCCTTTTCCATCAATAGTACTTACAATTGTTCTCTGTGATTTACAGGCTAAATGAAATCTTAATCTCTGATGAAGTAGAGCTAACAATCTTGTTAAGTAGTTAAGTATAGATAGAGAATATTCAGACCGAAGCAACACATGACAGTGCGGGGGGAGGGGTCACATTGAAGTGACAAGTGACATGGGCACCTTCAGTCTGTAAGCAAGCATCCACCACACATGCACAAACGATACCAAGGTGGCATGATGCGTGCCATTGAAGGAGCTTTCAGACTGAAGTCACAGATGACAAGCGACACAGACTTCTTCAGTATAAAGCAAAACATTCACCGTGCATGTAATAAAAACAGACAGATGCAACCGTGAATGATGCATTCTGCATATGTGTTGTGAACAGTAAAGATTTTTAATTGTCCTGAAACATCGAATATTTTGATACTAACATTTGTCTCGTATTTTATAACATCAACATTTAAATTGAGACACAAACATGTAAAAGCCTGTTTTAAGTCAATTTCATGGTCAGATGTGCTCATTAGGACTTCACATTTAGTTTTAACCCTAGCTTACCGACGTCGTATGAGAAACTTACTTACCGGGGGGTGGCTCACAGGCCACACTTTGTTGTATCACTAAACTTCAAGAAAACATTTTATAATTGAATCACTGCTTCCTTTGCTGATTACATATGTGCAGTTATTTATTAATTATAATAATTACAAAAATTACTACCATTAATAAAAAATAATAACCAATTATTTCATGAGTCTCTCACATATATTTTATCATTCACTAAAGCTCGGAAAATCCATAATAATTTTTATTAATGTTTTTTAGTTTGCAGAAGTGCAGTTGTTTATTAAATATGATAATTACAATAAATGTCACCATAACCAACCAATTGTACACTGTCACGGGCATGAGTGTCTCGAATAAGACATTCAAAGATGGCACCTGATATGCCCATCAAGTGCATTTTACCTCCTAATTACATTAAGTACATTTATGTTTTTATAAACAAAAGAGTAGTGGTATTTGTACTATTATAAACCCGAGAAATGAAGAGCCCCTCTCAAGCAGATTTGGCTATACTTAAAACAAGCTCAACATGCCTACATGAGCTTTTTGCTCAAGTGTGGAATCTTGTCTAATCCAAGATTTTTGTAAAAAAGCCCTCATGGAATCCATGAGAAAGGAAGAGCTCCCTCAGATTGATTTGCCTACACTTATAAAAGGCACTTCTGTGAGATTGTTGTCCATAAATTTATTCCCTTGGGCCACACTTAAAACTAGGCCACCCACACCTATATACACCTACACCCACCCACACCCACCCACACATATTTACTTCCGGTCCACTTCCGGTCCACTTCCGGTCTACTTCCGGTCCACTTCCGGTCCACTTCCGGTCCACTTCCGGTCTACTTCCGGTTTAAGTTCAATTGGACACCATGCCCATATTGCATATCTAGTACTAAGACAATGCAAAACACAGAGACCCTCTAGAATTGCTCCGTGACTCTCTCATTTCTTACATCATAAACATATGATTTTTCACCTATGAGAATAACACTACATATGGTGTCATCAGGTAATGCCTCGTGGAATTCACAGATAATTTTAATGTTTGTCCTGTCATTAACCACAACCTGTTTCCTTTTTGAAGCGTTGATGACAAACATGGGTCTCCGTGCTTTGAATTCATCTGGTGTGTAATACATGTCAGTACTGCCAGTAGTAACCCTTTTGAAAGCCGAAAATGCCTCATATAATTTGAGGAAATCATCCTTGGACATGTCTAAATTGTAATTTTCTCTAGGAAATACCTCATTTCTGCCATTTTTAAGATATATGTTCTTGATGTTGCAGTTATCAAATTTACTTGAATTTTTTTCCTGATTGTTGTGTCTCCCAGTCTGAAACAGTACCACCACAAAATCCGGCATGTCATATTGTATGCTGGAGAATGAATTTGTAGCATCAAACTCATAATAAGTACCAGCGGCAGGCTTCTGTACACATTGATATGTATAAAATTGCAGAGGAATCTGTGGATTTTTTATTATATCAGCTTTGTATTTAAGAGCGTAACTGGCCTCATATTCAACAACAGGGATTCTTAGCTCCATAGTCTGAATAATGCATTTGCCCGCATCTGGTAAAGTATTAGGCAGAGCTTCTCCTGTAGGGTTTAATGTGCTGTACCTCATCAAAGCATTATTATCATTTGCAGCTCTTCTAAATGTGATTCTTAAACCACCCTTCCACATAATTTCTTTGTAATCTGAGAAGAATCCTGGCAACAGGCGCATGGGGAACAGCACTGTGTGATTTTTAGATAATATCTTATCACCAGCCTCAAATCCACCTATTTTGTAGTAAGAAGCCTCGGTTTTGGATAATTTTAGAGTGGCCAAAGCTGTGGAGGTAATGCCGGGATAATCTATTCTGTTTATAACAACACCATGCTTTCTGATCTCAATTTCAGAGAACAGATGCGGTACAAAATTATCAACCAATCTTATATTTGAATTTGCCGGATAATCTGTTCCATCGAGCTTTACAACATCAAATTTGATGTACAGATCTGCTCTGTGGGGGTGTATAAAGCCGTCCCCTACATCAAGATCGACCTCAATTTCTGTGTTGGGTTGATTTAAATTTGCAAATGTCCTCCTGTTTGGGGGGAATGATTGTAGCTCATAACTCTCAATATTTTCCATTGTATGTATTTTTATTTAAATATTAATCTCTATGATAGCAGTTGTTGTGGCTCCAGCAAAATCAACTAATTCTTCTTTTTCATTAGTGACCATCAATTCAATATTATCTATTCTATTATGGCACACAGGAAAATATAATGTTGGGGATGGATTGTAGATGATGGGCTCCATGAATTCGGAATTAGGTTTGAATGTTGCAATGATGCCGGTTTGTTTGTGAGTGCCTATGCCATTTGATTTGGTGATCATACCCTCAGCCACATTACAGTGAATATTCAGAGTCTCTATGGCCAAGAATTTGGGTATATTCATAGCAGTGTGTTTGATGGCCGGTTCAAGTTTTGTGTTGTTCTCAAAGCCTAACAGCTCTCCTATAGTACCCAGATGCACTGTTTCTGTAGCAGACACAATTTCTACTCTGTGAGTGACAGAATTTTGACTTAACACTACACCTCTGGGTAATTGAGCATTTAGAGTGGAAAGATTATACTGCCCTGGAGTGATGACAATTTTTTGATCCCCTACTGCAATTGTATTGTTGTGGTGTGTAATATTAGGGATCAAGTACATGCCGTAAAATGCTCTGAGAGCTATTGTTTTGGGATACACTATGTCATCATGTAATTTGAGTTTCAATATTGAATTTTGGCTGGTGAGATGGAATACCCCCATGATGTTTTAGATACCACAAGGCTTTTTGAAAATTTTCAATTGATGGTTTATTTATTTGAGACATGTATCTCAGAACAGATAAACACAAATGTCCGCAATTAACATCTTTGAAGTTTTGAACACGGGCATTATTGTAATAAAGATTAGGTGATTTTAGATATTTTATTAAATTTTCAGGTGGAACACCTCCAAATGAATCAAACACAAATGCCTCATTGTTTAAATATTTAAGATAACAAATCCAGTGAGTGCCCTGATTTTTGTACTCATCCAAATTAACAATGCCACACTCTTTGTTGAGTGGTTGTTCCGGTAAAGAATCAGACATGTACACACCCCTAAAATGTTTGATGCCCAGTGGCTTGATTAAAGCTTCAATATCTTGGTTTGTAAGCGGCTCTTGTTTTTTTTAAACTTATTCATGGCTCTCTTAACACCTTTGCCTTTTTTCTCCATGGCCAGGTTATGGCGCCTCTGCTCATCTAATTCTGCCTTATTCTTCTTGGCATCTATTACTGTTTTTGCTATGGCAGCTGATCCCCCAGCCAAGCTCCCAACAGCCCCGAGAGCAGCTAAGATGGCCGGGATAGTAAATATGAATCCCCCCACATGTGATTTTTTTCTTGATTGCTGTAATTTTTTTAATTGGGGGGTACTAAGCAACAATTTCATACCATGTCCCTTTGCAAGACAAGAGCTTTTTTTCTTGCGCTGCTTTTTGGTCAAAAGACTGTCAATAGGCCCAAGAGATTTGAGACCTGCATAAGGTATTTGATACATAACACCCTTGGCCTTCATTGTAGGTTTATTATATACATATTCACAACCCCCACCCCAGTTTTTGTTTGGTGCTCATAGCTATGGTGGTTCCCAATGCTGCTATTCTCTCACTTAAAGAAGCATCTTTGCTTACAAATCTACCAAATGCAGTCTCTTCTAATTTCTTGTCTGCAACATGTCTCTTGTCAAGATCAGAATGTGTGTTGTATGCTATGTCATGGTCTCTGCAAGCAGCATCTAGGGGATTTACACCAGGATCACCTCTGTTTAATCTATGATCCAATTTTGTGCCTGGACCACAATACTGATAGCCTGGAATATGTAGTTCAAATGGCAGCTTGTTTATAATGTCATTAACCAACCCCCGACCCTCGGAAACATTCCAAAATTTGGGGGGTAGAGTATTAATAATTTTTATAAGATATCCAATCCCCTTAGGGTCATTCACTATAAAATTAGACAATTTTGTGCTTATCATGTCCATAATTCCAACTTTTTCATTGTAAAAATTGTGGTTCCCAGCATTTTCCTCCCCAGCTATCACCAGCAACCTATCTACAAGTTTCCTGACATCATCAACCCACACAAATTCTTTAGGCAGGGTGTTGTATTGTTTGATTCCACTGCCAGTCTTGATCTGTGACCATATGGGCTTGATTAAATTATTGTATTTTGCCCCACTGCTAGACTTGACTCTTTTTTGTGTGGGATCATTGTTCTGGTATAGAGCATCTGATTTTATTAATATTTCTTTGTAATAATCATAATCTTGATCTGTATAGCTGCCAGGCCTTTTCCGAGTCATCAGTTCCCACAACCCAGGTGTTCCGGGGTACTTAACAAAAGCACCTTTTTCTCCGAGACGAGATTCTGAATAAACAATCAGATCATCCCCCATAAATGTTACTCTGAAATTGCCAATTCTATGTATGATGCTACCATCAAGCTCTGTGTCAGCATATAAGCCAAAGACCTCATCTTTATTGTCTTTAGGTGTGGTTAAATATTTTTGAGCAAGAAGACCCAATTCAATAGGATCCTGTGTAGCTTCAATTCTTCTAGGAGCAATAGGACTAGGTGTATGAATACTGGAAAGTGGGGTGAATGGATAATCTAATATGTTTCTTGCAGCTACAGGTACAAGCTCTGTGATCAAATTTTGATTTTGCTCTGTAACAGTTTTGATATTCTTACCTAAATTATTAATAGCATCAATTACAGGCTGTTCTGTTTGTTTGTGTTTTTCATAAATTCCACGGTTCTCTGATTTCCATCCCTTAAATCTTTTTACAAGATAATCTCTTAACTTAAGATCATCAATGATTGGCCTTTTCATGGTTATTTATATACGTCTCAACGTCTAGAAAATCGTTGATTTTATTTCTGTATTTGCCACTACTGGGTGTTCTTGTCATATCAATTGTGACAAACCCATAACTGTCCTGGTTCCAGCACCTGCTGCAAAACTTGGAAAAATCATTGTAGCTCAAGTCCCCACCTACATATTCATCATGTATGTGTTTGAGGTTGGTATGATCTTGATGAAACACACATATAAAATTGCTGTTGTCTCGGATCAGCTGCTTTGGGATTTTAGAAAAAGTCTGTGCCAGGTAGAAGCAATCAATGTTTTTGTGTCGCCCCTGTGTAAAAAAATTTCTAACCTTGTTTTGATTATCCAGTATAATGTCATCAAACACAACAACGGAATTATCGAGACATTCATCAAGTGGCTTAACATCTGATTCAAAAGTGGCTATATCCAATCCATCATATAGCTTCATCAGCTGCTGATATTTTAATTGTTCCAAGCTCTTAGAGAAGATATACAAGTGCCTGTTTTTCCAGTCTAACCAGTTGGGTGCCAATAAAAAATTATCAACCATTAGTGTAGTTTTACCACAAGCAGATGGCCCAACAATAAGACACCTAATATTTTCAGGCAGCAATTTGCCATTTTTTTTATTCTGCTGTTCAGGTTCTGGCAGCCTTTTTATAACATCCCAGGTGCTCATATTATTATTTTGTTTGCATCGATCCAGCTGTTTTCCGGATGACCCAGCCATTTGACAAGTAATTTGTTGCCTTTTCTGCGGATGATTTTTTCTATGAGATATGTGTCAGGCTGTTTAGTTTTGCTGAGCTCTTGTTCATAGAACCTGCCTTTGAGAATTTCTCCTCGGTGATCTTTTATTATATATGTGTTAAGGGTCCCGGGTTTAACTTGAACCACAGTAAATAATTCAGTGCTCCAGTTTCTTGTAAAGCCTCTCTTGAATAAGTGCTTATATTTGCTGATTCTTACTTGATCACCCACCTTGTATTTGGCCTTTCTTGTTGTTGGCTGGTATCTAGGATAATAAACAGTACTGATCAATTTTTGCTCATCAGATGAAGTTACTTCAGAGGGTTTCATGTTGATTGTGGAATGGACCGAGTTGTTATATTTATGTAGAAGTTCTGGAAGAATATTAACCCATTTATAATTACCTTGAAGTGTAAATTGTTTATACATAAGATTTTTTAAGGTTCTGTTGAATCTCTCTACAATTGAGGCTTTGAGATCACTGTAACTCGAGTAATGTTTTATTGACTGGCTTTTAATAAATTGTTGGAACACAGAATTATAAAATTCTTTGCCATTATCTGTTTGCAAATAGTGCGGTGATCTTCCACTCTGATTGATGATTGTCCTGATGGCTTCTGTAACACATTTTCCAGTCTTGGATTTAAGTGGCAGAGCCCAGGCAAATTTTGAAAATGTATCTATTACAGTGAGTAGATACTTGTAGCCCTTGTTGATTTTGTCTAAGTTTTTCAACTTTCCACTTGCCATTTCAATCAAGTCGCTCTGCCATAAATCATCTATGCCCTTTGTGACTACTGGGAGTCTCTTATAATTATGTCTGGCCTGTCTGTGTAATTCATCAACGATAATTTGTCTAGACATGGTATGAAAACAAGAATATTGCAACTATAGGGTGTTCAGCAGCTGATACTACAGGATTTTCTAAATACAGTTTGTCTCCTATTTGTATATTAAATTCCAGAGAGCCATCATCTTCAACATAGGCTGTTTCTAATGTATTGGGATCTGTAAAATCCTCTAACTCTACACTGGTGATTTTTACTTTGTTGTCAGCATTTGTTATTGATAAGGTAGGGTAGTGGTGTGCCTGTGGCTGATGCCAATATCTGATCTTGATTGGTCTCAGTGTGCCCCCAACAAAAAACTGGTAATAAAATTGTGCAGGGGACAGCATATATATTTTGCCACCTGGTGTAAATGGTGAATCATATTCTTTGTTGGGGATGCTGTACAATTCAAGAATTACTGTATGTTTTGGATTCTCGATTATGCCTGTTATTTCTTTTTCTGCTGTAAGCAATCTGCTTGTTACAGATTCAAGATGCTCATTGATGGTCCTAACAACATCATCATGGCCTGGCTTGATTTTTATGTCCACAATAAGTTTCTTGTATTGTTGCACAATCTCTTGAAGCTGGGTGGCAAAAACAGACAAAGCATTTGCTTGATTGGATTCCATGGTCCCTAGCTGTTGCTTGATATTAGCTACAATTTGTTGCAAATTTTCAACAACTGCCAATTTTGAATTTTGAGCAGTAAGATCATGGACCTGTCTTCTGATATCCTCAAACAGGGCATGCAATTCATTAATATGTTGATTGGTTGGAAGAGTGGCCACTGTCTGAGTGAGTTGTTTGATCTCTGTCTGGATATTCTTGATATCTTCTGATTTCAATATCCTATTCACTGCCCTCTTAATATTTTTAAGTTCCTGTGATGTGGGAAGATTTGATACAGTATTCTGCAAAAATTCAAGTGCCAATTTCACATTGTTTAATTCAGATGCATCAGCCACATTTTGCATAGCATCTTGGAGCAGGGTTATATCTGCCTGAGAGGGTGTGGATTGTTGTAAAATTTCAAGCTTTGTTTGGATATCATCGATCAAGTGATGAAAATGAGATAGCTCAGATTCAGTGTTGAGGTTTTCAAGTTTTGTGATCTGTTGCTGGACACTGACAAGTGTGTCTACAATACCAGGCAGGCGAGTTTCTTGTACATTTGTCAGATCACTTTGCACTGCTGCTATTGTACCTTCAAGATGGGTTATGGTACTTTGAATTTTTCCAAAATCTTCATATGTTTCAAGTTGCAGCTTAATATTGGCAACACTACGAGTTATTGCATTCAAAGCATCAGAAGATGGCAAGTTGTTCATAAAATTTTCAAGTGTCTCAATTTTTTCTTTAACCTCGGCTATGGCATTGTTCAAGGGGTCCAGATTAGGTATTTGGAGTGATTGAATCTGTTCTTTTAGAGTGGAAATCACTAGATCAAAATCTTCTTGTGATTTTATGCTTTTGACAATTGTTTGGAGCTGTGCCTGGACATTATTTATCTGCTCTTCCAATTGTTGTTTCAATTGCTCAGAATTGGTAGCCTGGGTCTTAAATTTGGCTTGAAGAGCTGCTACAGCTTCTTCTAAACTTTGAAAATTATCCAATGTGGCCAAATCAGTATATTTTTGAAGCAACAATTTGAGTTCAGAATCAATTTTAAGAAGAGGGTCCATGCATTGTGATTGTAAATTTGTAATTTCTAATTGAAGACTGGCATTGAGTGTGGTTTGCAAAGCTTGTAAATCACTTCTTAATTTCTTGACTCTGACATCAAGCATAAGAATCTCATCACTGTGATCTTCATGTCTTGTATGGCCAAATATATCGTTAGGCATTTTGTTTTAATGGTTATTTATTATAGAGTATCTGATTCTTAATTCTATAAAAAAGGGTATGAGCTTGTCATATGATCCAGGGACCTCAATATATAAGCAGTCACCAGCAGAAACAGTATATACAGTGCCAGAAACCATGTTTGAGTGCTTAATTCTGTAAATATTTCTCCCTACTGAAATCTTGACATCACCCTCAGGGGTTGTAATAAATTGCAATTGCCCACCTACAGGTAATTGGTAATGATTTAAATTATTGTTAAATATGTACAATATTTTGCCTGTTTCATCATCATTATCTGTAAATATGCTGTTCAGATGAATAATTAACAAGCCACTCAGTTTAGACATCATATCAGAAGAGGGTTGTGGTGTGGGCAGCTCCATAATAGCCTGTTTCTTGAACCCAAATAAGTTCATAGGCATGTTTATTTATTTCAAATCATGCTCTGGAATTGGGCATTGATTCCCATTTTTCAAATCACAATGCCCCCAAGGTAGAGTATGTATGCAACATGATAAAATGCATCTCTTATCATCATGTGGGTCCAGGGCCACTTTTCTTACAATATTTGAAGTCAACAAGTGATCCTCACTCTGAATTCTGGATTCTGATGTTTTGATTGAATTCTGGGATTTGATGCAATTTTCATAATCTTCAAATTGGAGATCTTTTTCAACAGTTACTCTGCCAATGCCCTTGGCCTTTTTGACAACAGCACTACATGTTTTAAAACTGTACATCTTGGCACTTAACCCAGCAAATTTCACAATAACATCACCAAGTGTCTCATCTTTTAACTTGCCAGGCACCTTTTTGTTGTGGTGGTGTTGAATCTTTGTATGTTCACTGGTATCAAAGTATTGAAACAATTCAGGCTGTGACATATCTTGATAAACATCTTCTGTTTGAATATCAAGAATAAAACTATCCGTGTCCATGTACAATAATTTTACACGATCACCATAAAAAGGTTTCAGCACATCATAATACAATATTAACATATGTAATTTGGACAATTCCAATATCACAGCCCCTACATAAATAGGTTTATCAAACTTGATCTTTGTTTTCTTCATGTTGAAAAGTGCCATGTGCTCATCATAAATTCTTCTGTAATTGAAATTAGGCTTTGCAACCAATTTTTTGCTCAGGCTGGGGTCAGTAATTATTTTAACATCGGTATGTTTTCTGACATTTTCAATAGTTTTGCCATACACTGAATTCACCATCAATTTAAACAAGCCCTTATCAAATTGACTCTTTGCAGATGTTCGAAGCTCTGTATTTGTATCAATGTATGGTTTCAACCATTCTGAGTGCTTGAACCTTAAGACTTTGCCAACTTTGGTCACTTGAACACCATGTTTCATCAGGAACTGGAGGTTTTTGTAATATGTGACATATCCCTGTTTCGGCTCCAGGGTCATCATGAGCTTCTTCTGTTTAGAGCCAGGTGAGCACTTAACCTCAGGAATTGGGGACAGATCAGAAAATTTGTTGTGCAAATGATCTGGAATTATCAGATCAACCTCTAAGATGAGGCCATGTTCACGGTCATCATAATTCTTAAGATCTTCAATATTGTAATTTTCAACCCACTCAAGCTCTGCATATGGCAGTTTTTGCATCATGGCATGACCATAGAGGCTGTTTGCATCTACATACGTTATATAATTTGATGGCCGTGCTGGATCATAATCAGGCAGCATAATATGCTTGTTATTTGCTCTGGCATATCTCTGGGAACATTGCACCATCCCTCCTCTTATACCTTTCTCCATAAACAGATACATATCTTGATCCTGGATCAGATCCAATTGCATTTTGGTATTCAAAAACGTTGCGGCCCATGCTAGGCCCGGGGCACTGTAAAAATACATTGGATCCAGTCTATAATTTTGCATAGAAGATTTTCTGAATGCCTGAAGTATATCAGCTAAGAGGGTCACATCAAGTTTCAAATATGCCTTGTGATAATCACCAAATGTCTGGCATTTTAAATTGTTCCACATCAACTGGGCATGGTGATAATCTTCATCAGTGATTCCAGATCCTCTGATTTTGCTGTAAAACTCTTCTTGTGGTGGCAGGGAACACTCATCAAATTTAGAAAAATCTGTAACATAGTCATATGGATATACACCCTTCCGCCTAATTAATTTCAGGTCCTGATTTGGAAACAATGCACGTGTGATTTTGAATTGTTCATCAGATAATTGATTTGCCAGTGTAGCCAGGCCAGCAGATAAAAATCTGTAAGAATCAAGAAATCTTATGTGAATAGGAACACCACCAACTTTAATTATCTTGCTAATAGATATATATTTCTCATCATTTTCAGCTAAAATATTTAAATTCTGCTTGTCAAACCCCTCGTACCTGATCAGATGATGGAAATCATAATTGGATGCTCCATGGCAAAATATGGGGACAAATCTTGGTCTCTTGATCTTAATATTACAGCTATTACACAGGGCCATTAAGAATTTACCATCTGTATGAGAATGGTGTTTCACCTTGATATTTGTATCTGAAAATTCACAATCACATACCGGGCATTTTTCTGCATTGTTGAAATCTTCAATCTGTTCCTCTGTTAAAGGCAGCATAGGCTTTGATTTTAATAAGATGTTAGATGCTATGTCACGGCACTCATTTTCTATTCTATGTGCAAATATTTTGATGGCATTTGGTCCCATGTATAAGTATGGCTCACTAGCTACACCATCCCGTATAACCACATAGCAAAAACTAGAAGGTTCATGTAGCTGGTATGGTGTACTTGAAGATTCATCAGGATCTGGATTGCAGAATGCAAGAGGTTTGAGGTTCGATTCAAAATCACAGACAATATATGCTGGGTGTTCCAACAAGGCTTCAAACTTTTTGAATTTGCAATTTTCACTTGGATTAGGCATCACCATATGAACAGGTTTATGATTCCCACAGTATTTCAGATGCTCAATTAACTTGTTTTTAGCAATTTCTGCATTCTTTTCACAAACACCATTTACCATTTTTCTACCATCAAATACAGTTAAACATCTTCTGCACAACTTAAATATTGTATTGGATTTATCTAGTTGTGTTCTGACTATAGCTTCAAGATTATGTATCAAAGTGTAATGATATGTGCCATCCTTTTCAATTAAGAGCAGATCAATCGGAATTGCAGATTCATCATCAAGTGTACTGATTCTGAGAGGATCTATCAAGCAATTGCCACTAGAACAAGTAAATACATTAATAGATAATTGTTTACCATTGATTTCCCGGGCCCTTTTTTCAAATTTATCAATATTCTGAACTGACATTGGATATTCTAAACCCTCCATTGCATCGTCAAAATCATGTTCATGATGTTTATAATAAGTTATTCTCTCAGGATGCCTTGAAACTGGATACAGAGCAGCTAATATACACCACAAAAAGCATTTCTGGTCGGTATTTTCTATATTAACCACGGCTCTTCTGTTTTTAATATTATCAGGTAATGGCAGATATGTAGATCCTTGCAATGGGCTGAATTCAGAAATATTAACATAGAGCTTGTGCGGAGAGCCGCATAGGCTCCATCCAGACTCTTTTGCTGCAAATTCAGAGTGTTTAATATTCAATTGATTTATCAAGCTGCTTATTATTGTGTCTGAATTTGTATTTGAATATACCGGTACAGTTTCTGTTATGTGGGGCTGTGTAAATTTTGTGCCATTTGGTTTCTTATATTGTGTAAACAATTTAAGGGACAGTTTATAAGAGCCAAGATGTGCATTAAGAATTGCCTGCAGATCAGAATTTTTACTGTTCAAGAAATTCTCAATGCCACATCTTGGCTCTGACACAAAACAGTGATCCCTAAGTTGGCCATTAAAACTGCTACGGATAGGTTCATGTCGTGGCTGCTTTGCTGCTCTGGCATTAACAGGTGCTTCGTGCTTTCTTTTCAGACCAGATGTAGATGGTTGAGGGGGTAATGTTGATGACTGTACAGAGCAAGTATTTTTATGTTTATATGTGAAATATTCCATGCTATATTTTCTATGGCATTTGGGGCAAATTTTTGTGGGAGTTCTGTATTTGTCCGGATTACAAATCTTTTGGTGTCTGGCCCAATTAGAGCTAAATATATTTTTATTGCATTGATTACAATATTTTTGATTCGGCATTTTTGTTGTTGTTTATTATATACAATTTCTTGGGATTCAATTCAAAATTCTATGCTGGATAAAAATAGCAGTTGGGTTCAACACTGTGCTTTGTATGTGTGTGTGTATGTGTATGTGTGTATACACTTAATATTTTTGGCTTTGGTATTTATATACAATTTCTTGGGATTCAATTCAAAATTCTATGCTGGATAAAAATAGCAGTTGGGTTCAACACTGTGCTTTGTATGTGTGTGTGTATGTGTATGTGTGTATACACTTAATATTTTTGGCTTTGGTATTTATATACAATTTCTTGGGATTCAATTCAAAATTCTATGCTGGATAAAAATAGCAGTTGGGTTCAACACTGTGCTTTGTATGTGTGTGTGTATGTGTATGTGTGTATACACTTAATATTTTTGGCTTTGGTATTTATATACAATTTCTTGGGATTCAATTCAAAATTCTATGCTGGATAAAAATAGCAGTTGGGTTCAACACTGTGCTTTGTATGTGTGTGTGTATGTGTATGTGTGTGTGTGTGTATGTGTATGTGTGTGTGTGTATATGTGTATGTGTGTATGTGTGTATGTATATATACACTTAATATTTTTGGCTTTGGTATTTATATACAATTTCTTGGGATTCAATTCAAAATTCTATGCTGGATAAAAAAACAGAAATAGGCCACAACTTGGCCACAAGTAGACCGGAAGTAGGCAAACCGGAAGTGAACCGGAAGTGAACCGGAAGTGGACCGGAAGTGGACCGGAAGTGGACCGGAAGTGGACCGGAAGTGAACCGGAAGTGGACCGGAAGTGGACCGGAAGTAGACCGGAAGTGGACCGGAAGTAGACCGGAAGTAAATATGTGTGGGTGGGTGTGGGTGGGTGTAGGTGTATATAGGTGTGGGTGGCCTAGTTTTAAGTGTGGCCCAAGGGAATAAATTTATGGACAACAATCTCACAGAAGTGCCTTTTATAAGTGTAGGCAAATCAATCTGAGGGAGCTCTTCCTTTCTCATGGATTCCATGAGGGCTTTTTTACAAAAATCTTGGATTAGACAAGATTCCACACTTGAGCAAAAAGCTCATGTAGGCATGTTGAGCTTGTTTTAAGTATAGCCAAATCTGCTTAAGGGGGGCTCTTCATTTCTCGGGTTTATAATAGTACAAATACCACTACTCAAAAGTAATAAAGAAATATTGGGAACATCCTAGGAAACGAATGTAATTTATTTTTAAACAGTTGTAAAATATAAATAAAAGAGGTTTTGTGTATGCAAGGCCCTCCCCGGTTAGCTAGGGTTAAAATTGTATCTGAACCACTATGCAATATGTGTCCACTGGGATTGGCCAATATCTGCCTCTTTACTGCTACATCACGTAAATTTATTTTAGCTGGTTGTAAAATATGTCACTACAAACTTGTAAACTCATAACAGTAACTTCAAGTGCAATAGGTTAGCTGTAATTGGTAAAAAGCCAAAGTTCCAATTTTTTTCCAAAAAAAGCTGGCTTTTTTGCAACTCTATGTATATGGTTTGCCTGGAGATACAAACATCCTCTGGTTGATTGTTCATGGGTACAGTTATTAAGCATTGCTGTAATGAAGGTAATGGAAATAAAATGCAAAAACACTTGAATCAGCACTTACCTGATCTTCCAAGAATATGAGATTGGCTTTGTGAACTAGATTTTCCACAGCAATAATGCCACCCAACGAAGATGCGACATTATACTCTGTGATCAAGGTAAGGACCATTAGAGCTTCCACTATTAACTGCCGATATTCTGGCTGAGGGATTGAATTGAGAACAGTCTCTACGGCCAGAGCAAACTTCAATTCACCAGGCGTCATCTAAAAATAAATGTGAGAGAAAATGTATTTTATATGATGGAATCTACTGACTTTGTGCATTGCTTCTATACTTTGCTAATAAAACATAAAGGTATTTAAAGCTAGGCCTGATTTGACTACCTGTAGTATCAGTGCCAGAAAGTATCAATTTAAATTTAATCACCAATACCAGTTGATACTATTCTGAACCCACAAGATACCCAAACACCAGAAAGTATCAACCAGTATCGGTGATTAAATTGAACTGATACTTTTCGATACTGATACTGTTAATATTTGTACTGGCTTAGCTCTAGACATATCTGGAGTCAAAAAATGTCATCAAATGCTTGCAAGAACTGTTTATAGCATGCTCCTCATAACCAAAGATAAGCAGCAGTGGCTCCCAAAGTGTGCGCCGCGGTACCCTGGAGTGTGAAAAATAAATATGCTGACCAAGGCAGTAATTTATTTTATTAAAAACATAAACTAAACGTAACGTTTCAACCTTCTAGCAAGGTCTTCTTCAGACTCATTTATAATGCCCTGTTTTTGTATCTTGTTACTTTTGTACTTGATACAGTCTGAAGAAGACCTTGCTAGAAGGTTGAAACGTTACGTTTCGTTTATGTTTTTAATAAAATAAATTACTGCCTTGGTCAGCATATTTATTTTTCATAATCATGGAAACAAGGCTTAATGGTGTTACCCTGGAGTGCTGTGGCTGGCTTACAGGGGCCCTGTGAAGTGTTCCAATATTTTCACTGAAATGACACTTATTAGTCTACACATGGTTTTTAGAATCGGACCATTGCATCAATCCACCTATGTGGTTATTTAGTACTTTTTACACATAAAATGTTTCTGAATTTGAAACATGTGTTTATTTTTTAACTTAGGCAAGCAACCTACCCACACTAACTAATCGTTGCAAGTGTTAGATAGGTCTTCGACTTAGGCATTGTGGAAAAATCTTGAAAACTAAGGGCATCGTGAAATGAAAAAGTTTGGGAACCCCTGCCTTCTAGCATATAATTTGGTACTGCTTATATACAGTGAAATTCTTTGTTACTGTACTGTTTACATACATGCAAGCTTATGCAAGCAAAATAAGTTTTGAATTGTACTTACTTCCTGTGTGAGATTTTGTGGCAGAACTCTACCTTCTATTGCCAAACCTTGACACTGAAATTAAGACAAAAATAATATATTTACCAGATAGTACTTTGACTGAAATTAATAATTTAATCAATAATAAACATAATATGTTTGAATAATGAACATATTTTTTGGATTTACGTAACACACTGAAAAATTGACAACAAATGATAAATCTTTAATCATACAAGTCATGTTCATTATACATGAAATCTACATTGTGTCCTCAAACACAGTATACAGGTTGTTCGCTTTATATTCGACCATTTTCGATTCGGTGCTGCCACCTGGCGTATCATGCTGGAACTATGGGTCTGCTGGCGGGAGCAGTTTTGTGTCTGACCTTGTAGGTGCGTGAGTGTTGGTAGTGAATGTTATCAAATGGCGCCCAAAATCAACTGGTATTGGGAGGGTTACGTAATGGCCCTTTTCCATGCTAAGTTTTCATACGTACTCATTGTGAAACAGTCGGGAGAATAGGTTAACACTCGGGGTGACTACTGCGAAAGCTATTGTGGCCCATTACACACAACAGGCTCTCCTTGCGAAACATTCACCCACGAAAACCAACAGGAGAAGGGCTGCAAGCAAAGTGTCACCCGTAGTGCGAAGGGGGATACGTCGATTGGCGTGCCAAGAGTGTGATATGGCCCACAGATTTCACCTTGCACCGTCAACTGTGAACAAAACAATTCACAAGCGCCTCGGGTTGAAGTGTGTGCGGAAGGCCCGTGTACACCACCTTCTACCGCATCACATTGCCGAACGTAAGACGACCTGCAGGAAACTGTATGAAAAGTACCTGGCACGTTCCAAATGGAAGAAAGTTTTCACAATGGCTGAATCATATGTCCATCTCACTGCTGGTGGTCACATTCAGGCGATCAGGCAAGGGGCGCAGCAACTTTGTTCGTTAGTGCAGGGAAAGTTTCCCTTGTGGCTTTATGGTTGTGACGGGATTCGGATATGAGGGTAAGTTGATGATACGCAAGGTGGACAAAAACGTGAAGGTGAATGCCAGATACTTCCAAGACTCCATTCTGACACCTATCTATCGGAGAGAGATCCCACTATTGTATGGAATGGACACGAACCAGGTGATGATTCATATGAACAAGGCTTCGAGTCATGCCGCCAGAACATCACTACGTTTTTATCAGGAAATGGCAGAGGAATTAGGAATTCGTGTCATTCCGTTTGAAGACATTCCTGTGAAAAGCCAAGATGCCAGTCCAATGGATTTTTGCGCATTTGGACTGTTGAAACGACGTCTTCAACATCGCCACCCACGCACCCTGGATGGTCTATGGAAAGCTTGCAGGGAAGAGTGGGACAGAATTCCCATGCCTATCCTGCGCCGGAGCTTGCTGCAATGGAAACTGCGATGCCAGGCGATAGTCCACAATGCTGGGGGTCCAATAGAACATGATCGGTGGTGGCGGCGCGGTATCTCTTAAGGTGAGTACCCATCAGAAATGGTCGGATATAAAGCGAACAACCTTACTGTATAACTTCTTTTCACTAGAAATATTGAATACATTGATTGAATTGTTGTTTAAGTCCACTTTATGCACAGTGAGGCTAATTGGGACTGGACCTACAGTTTAAACTGGAATCCGAACCACTATGTGCCTCCACTGGGTATCGAACCTGGGAACCCTTGATTACAAAGCGATGATGCTACCACTGCAGCATCGGGTTCACTAGAAAGAGAACTACAATATATGGAACATCTTTGTTGTTGGAGAGTTTGTTTCCTATGTGGCAGTAGCTTGGAACTCTGGTGAGTGGTGGCACTAATTGGCTCAAAAACAGAAATGGCATCTCAGTAAGAGAGAGAGAGAGTGCACATTATGTATTTTTGTGTTGTGTTTGTTCATTTGCAAAATTAAATATCTCTTGATTTTTACTCCACATGATATCTTTTTTTGGTACTTTTTCTACAACATGCAAAGGTGATGTCTATCATCAACCTACAAAAACACACTAGTGAAGCCTTTCTCCATGTAACACCTGGCATCATGCACGAGTGAAAGAACAGGGCACACATGTTGAAAAAAATCACACTGACCACATTGCAATAAAAAAACAACTTTAAAAGTTGGAATGTATTTCAGGAATGCAAGTTTCGCAAATCTGGAATTGTATACTTCATTTATGTACACACTGTATAACAATGCAACTATGTCTTATCCACAATGATGAGAACTGATGAAATAGACACAAGTAACATCAATATTTCCACAGGATTTAAACCTAGAAATTTCATTGCAGTATGTAAAACTAGCCACTCCACCATGGAGCCTAACACTGTTTTGAAATATTTTGAATAACGAGACAGATATATTTGGTTCCGCAAAATTAAAGAACGGTTTTGACATAAATGTTTGCCATTTTATATCTATATTGGTCAATTTTATATCGGTATCACTGCAATTTTCATGCTGTTACAGCCGTAATATACATATGCATACGCACATATGGATAGTACTTACTCTCTCTAAGACAGACCATACCCGTGGGTAGAAACCTCGGGGTACCCTGTTGAGGGCTCCATCCAGACGCCGCCGCCTTAACCACTGGCCTTGTCTATCTGATTCAGGTTCATCTGGTTCTTCTTTGCCCAGAAGACTACCAATCTGACTTTTCTGTTGTGGAGAAATCAATTTTATAGACAATGCATTTACATGTCACATAGCTCGGTAATATACACTTGCTACCTAGTTTACATTTCAAGCTTGAGTTTCTGTTTTAAGTCCACTCTATGCACAGATAAGCTAATTGGGACTGGACCTAGAATTTAAAGTGGGATCCAAACCAATATATCCTTCCTCCAGGGATTCCTTAATTACAAGGTGACAATGTTACCACTACGCTATGCTACACCATCAACAAGGTCTTTATGTATGGCCTAGTGTCTTTCACTATATGAACACAGTTATTAAACACAAACACATTACAGCCCATATGATTACGTTTTTCTAGCCAAAATGGTTGATTTAAGCATAATAAGAATATCTTCTTACACTTGAATACTTCAGTGTTCGGAAAGTTACTTTTTGAAAGGTAACTAGTTACAGTTACTTGCTTAAAAAGTAACAGAGTTACAGTTACTCATTTTAAAAAGTAACTCAATTACTTTGCTTCAAATGTAACTGTAAGATACTTTCTGCTGGAAATTTTCTTTTCTTGCAAACAAATTACACAAATCGATCATTAATTGTAGTACATTAGTTTGTGAAGACTTACATGTTTTTTACTTATGTTACTGGTACATAACTCTTCATTCTAGAAACTTCACAGAAATAGCATGATTTTAACTATCTAACGTACCGGTTTCTCTTACTCGCTGCTCACGTATGTGTGTGTGTGTCTTTGTGTCCGCCGGAGAGATCCAGGGGGTACCTCGACAATTTACGGGGGTTGAACATTTCCATTTTATGAGTCAGCCGACTTCAAATTAAGCTTTGTACAATTTGGTTTTAAAATATGGGTCATAAATTTTTTAATAGTTGACGAAAAGTTGCCGATTTAAGTTTGTATCCTGACCAAAAAAGTTCAAGGCCACTTTACAATCAGAACAGCTGCAGTGACTGGGAGGCCTATTACTGTGTACATAATTTCATGACTCATTTTTGTTTTGGAAGTGATCAAGATAATGAATTTAATGTAGATTCTTCTGTATTTTAGTAATGATTTTTGTTCGGTGATGCCATCAACTTGACAACGCATGCTGAAACCGAAAAATATTTCTAAAAAAAATACCATCTTCCAACTGGCCCCATAGATTATGTATGAGCTTCAAAACATGATCCACTTGCAAAGTTACAGAGTCCCACTCTATAGTATGTAATATGAGTAGTGTGTGTTTATGTGCTTGACAGAGAGAGAGAGGGAGATCATTCATATAGAATACACTGGGATTAAGAAACTCACTCCTTCCCCTGTCCCCACAAAAAAACTCTTGACAATTACAATTTAAGTACGAATTTATCAGTTTTCTATGTCCTATATGTATCATGAGGAAAAAGTCTATATGATTAAGTATTTCTTTTTAGTTCATTCTTTTTTTTACCATTGTCAGTCCAGAAAGAAAAAATGAACAAATGCCATAACTCTGCAACCAAGGAAGCTCCAAATTTACTGTTTTGTAAAATATATTGAAGTTTTCAAGAACTTGCACTTTCTGAAATTATATTCTAACAAGGGAGATTTGCTGTGCATAAAGATTATATTATATTTTTAAATTATCTGGAATTGAGAGATAAATGAAATGACATAGATTTCAGCTTTCATATGCACACTTGCTAGGTCTTGTCTTCTTCAGTTTTGTTTATAATACCAGTACTGTCAAGTTCTTTTGTAAAAACACTTAAATATTGCAGGATGTCACTTTCCATTTTAATCCGGTATTCTAGCAAAGAAAAGCTATTGGATGCTACTTACACAAGGGGGAAATTATAAGGTCACATAGGAACAAACTACAGAAACAAGAGACACTTCACAGCACATGCCTGACAATGGCAAACTGTCAGCAATGGGAATGAATTCTCCTCCTAGAAGCTTATCTTCCTGCTTGTGGAAAATCCATCCCTCTTTCGAATATGCATATCACTTTGGGCATTTGAGGACTATGAACGAAAAATTAAACATGTGATAAACCTGTCACCTGCACCTGGAGCCTACCAACAGGAGACAAATTTAGTACAACTTTCTCTATTCCACTTCATCTATTGTTTGCAAGAATTAGTGAAACAAAAGATAGCTTTTGTGTTGCAGCAGATATCGAGTTCCAGCTCACTTTAAGTCCTAAATCGCCAATAATTTAACTGTCGTAAAGTAACTGTTGAAACGTTACTTCTATCAGAAAAAGTAACTGTTACAGTTACTTACTTTTAAAAGTAACTAGTTACAGTTACATTTTTTCAACTGTTACTTGTAACTAGTTACTTCCAAACACTGGAATACTTTGTTTTGGCTTTTTCATTAAATGTGATTAAAGTTTGCCTTGTTAAAAAGTTGACATAATTTATCTGCTTTATAAGTTTGAAAGCAATTAAATGAAAACCCACTAGCAATGAACCAAACTGCCATGAATTAAATCAGAATTCCAATACATTTCCAAAATAATACATTAGATGCCTATAAATGTTTTTAAACCAGCCTCCATGGCAGAGTGGTTAGCGCACTGCACTATGACACTAAAGGTCCAGGGTTCGAATTCTGGGCTGGGCATGCCATGGGTGTTTTTTGTAAGTGTCCCTTCATATATTTCATCATATCACCACATTCATCCTCATCTTCGTTATTAGCCAAAGTGACAGAAAAGCGAAGTAAAGTAAAATGAAACAATCAATCAAATGTTTCTAAGCTCTTGCTTCCTTCACAACTGACACAATTTCCTTTCAAAATCCTGATAACTTACCTTGCTCACTCTGCTTGATTTGCTGCTTATTACAGAGAAATTACCATGCCCAACTGTGGAAAAACAAAGATAAACTAATAAAGAGATAAACAATACTTATTTTGCAATATACTCATACTATGAACTTTCTGTTACTTGGGAATCACAATAAAAATTGTGATGTAATTGTCATCACAAGGTTCTCCAGAAAATTATTATAACCAAGTTGCCAACAAAGACAATTTGGGAAGAGCACTCTGAAATTTCTTATACATTTTTCTGGCACTGACAAACTTTCCCAATTAACTAAACCCTATGGTGCAACCACCATCTGAGGGCCAGGGCCAGCCAAACAGATTTTTTCAGTTGATTCATGGTTAGCACAACAAGTCCCATTGCACCTGTTTTCTGGCTTTCAATACCAGGACCTGTTCCTTTTTTTTTTTTTTTCCTTCTTTCCAAATAGCTCCCCAACTGTCCTCATGATGCTGAACTCTTAATTTTGGGGGCTTCCACCAGTAATCGAACCTGGGACTGCCCACAGCAAAGGTGGGAGCACTAATCATTTGGCTGCATTGGGGCTCTACAATTAACCAAGATATTTTAGTTACTTCTATGTGTAATTATGCCCATTTATGTATTTCTTTTGCAGGATAAGATTTATTTTTTAAAAGACCACGTTGTGCATCTTCTAATGTTTGTGCACATTTCAGCTGACATATTCCATAGAAAGATACAAAAGACCAATTGAATTTTTAATTACGAGGGATGATCGGAAAAAGAAGTTACAAAGCATATAACTTTTGTTTTATTCACTGTAACGTAACGAAAATTTATGTGTAAATTAATAACATGTTTGTCTTGTTGCGAGTTTGAGGACTTCGGATTCTGACCATGTATACCCGAGAAGCGGCCATTTAAAATGGTGACTCGTCTAGAAAATTGGTCAAGAGTAGAAGTGAGGGCAGTGGTGCGGTTCCTGTGGGAAAAAAAAACTACACCTGCTGACATTCATAGGCAGATTGTGGAGGTGTATGGGGAGGGGACAATTTCAAGGCAACATGTAGCGAAGTGGTGTCGTGCCTTCAAAGAAGGACGGACCAGTATTGTTAATGACAACCCAGGACACAGCAGTAGGCCCAGTACCTCAACCACTGACGTGAACTGTGCTCTTGTGGATGTCTGTGTATTCGTGAGGACAGAAGAAGAACATTACGCTCAATATCAGCTGAGCTGGGACTACCATTTGGTTGGCTGGCCACCATTATCTGACATATGATGATGTCAAAAGAGCTGCCTCACGGTGGCTACGAGAACTTGACACAGATTTCTGTGCAACTGGTATGAAAAACCTCATCTACCGTTGTGACAAGTGCTTGAACAAAAAAGGTGATTACATCGAGGACTAGTGTTGAGTGCCCTCCATCATCAGGTGTGTTGATCTTCCAGCTACGTCTAACACATATGTCATAATAGGCTTTGTAACCTTTTTTTCGATCATCCCTCGTATTTTAATTTTAAATTACACAGGAACTGATTTTTGAAGTACATGCAAACAGTTTCAATAATACACCAGGTGTTTTGAAGAAGAAAAAAAATAAGAACGTTGAATAAGGCAAAAGATGGAATATTATCACTCTGATAAGCTAACACAGAGTCATGCCATTCTTTACAAAATTCATCGACAAGCTGTTGTTGATGGACTGTGGTAAGTTGCACGCATATACTTTAAACTAATTTCTACGTACATTCTCCCACTAATTCATTCAAACAAAAATTATAACAGTACTGTGATGTGAGCTGATCCTTCCACAAATTAAATTTAACAATGGAAGAATGGAAACATGTGGTCATAGTTATCTTAGAATGTGAAGCAAAAAATGTAACAAAGTAAAGAGACTTTCGGCATAAGTCCTCTCTATATATAACACACAAGTAAAGACATGATCAAAATGCTTGTACCAATAACAAACATAGAAAATATATATAACCTCAAAACAAATACTCACCACTGCTTACTGCAAATTCTTTCCCACTCATTATGTGATGTAGCAAATTCTTCATTTCGAATGGCGACAGATTTAGCAAATGATCAGAAGCTTCTTCGCCAGTGCATTTCAGAGTACGGGATAATTCTGTTGCCATAACCTGAAAATGAGCACATGTGACAATCACATAATTGATGTACCATTATTGAATGCATTTATTTCTCGACATGGGATTTACGTGATGTGTAAATTTGGTAAAAAATGTACGTGCAGTTGCATTAATTAGCATCAAATCTATACATCTTTTAATTCTCAGGGGCTGTATGTATTCAGTGATTTTTAAATAAAACTTGTGACATAATAATACTTTCTATCCACTTATGTTCAAAAGGTGCCAGGTTTGATTCCTGGTGGAGGCACATAGTGGTTTGGATCCCACTTTAAACTGTAGGTCCAGTCCCGATTAGCCTTACTGTGCATAAAGTGGACTTAAAACACCAAATCAATCCAATCTATCCACTTATGATTTGGCGCACATACAAGAGAAGTACTTTGTGACACAGCAAAAAAAAAAAAAAAAAAAAATCAGGTGAAACCAGGCCTGGCTTGGTAGCTCAGTTGGAAAGCAATGTCATAGCATAGCAGAAACCTGGGTTGGAGTCCATGGTTTTTAATCTTAAGTACAGTACTATAAAATGTAAAGCGTAGGTTTTAAAGCAGCTTCCCAACCTCATCCAAACTTTCCTAATCTCTATGCCTACCTTTTAAAAAAAACATTGTTACATTAGGACATTTGTAATTTACACAATCTATCTTTAAAAGAAAACAATTCCATCTTATCAAAACAAACAAACAAAAAATTTACATGCATTGTCAGTATTTTAGGCTACAATCAATGTTATAAAATACTTGTTCTTTCAACAATAATGCAAAATAATCTAAAACAGTTTGCATGTACAAAACGTGGTTATGCGAACCTTCAAGAAGAACATTGATATTTCAACAATAATAAACTATAGAATAAAAACATTAACAGGATGTCTACCAAAGTAACATATCCAAAATTCAAGACTTTTTCATGATTTTCTGTTGACCTTTATTTCCTTTTTCTTGACCTTTTTTCTATTTTCTTAACATTTATTTAATCACCCCCTACTTATGTACAGTTGAGAATTAAGAAAATAGATATTTTTATTCAATCAAAAACACCTACCACAAGGCCGGTTAAGATGAAAACTGAAGTTATACATTTTTAACAAGAGATCTAGACTTGCTTTAATTATTAATGCATGTAAAAATTAATGCTTTCAGACTTCATCCTACATGAGGAAAGACCAAATTTACTTTATTTAATATTTTTACTAAACTTCATGCATTCAAGAATGTAATTCTTAATAAATAAAGTGAACAAATCTAAACCACAACTCAATACAATTTTAGATTTCCGAATATTCAATTTTATCAAATCCCAGTACAGATATATAACAATGTAAGTTCACTATACCGTAAAAAAATAGCAAAAATTCTTGACCACAAGCATAATTTCTTGACTTCCTTGACCTACCTGCTGATTTCTTGACTTTTTCTTGACTAGTAGACACCCTAATTAAGGTGTGTATATGTATTCACTTTCCTACATACACTGTACTTATTACATATTTTGTACTGTACACATACCTGAATGTTTGCCACGGTAACTCCGTCATTAACACATTGGGGTCTCACGACGGGCATAGCCCGCAGTGCACTTAAAGTCAATGTGGACGAACAACAGGCAATCCTGCGGTATGCAATCGCTTTGCCGATTGAACGACGAGCTATGCTCGTACTTCGTCTCATGTGCATGTTCATTCAAGCCCCTCTGTTGAAATTCCGACCGCTAGGTGACTCATGTGCTATTTTTATCTCGCACCTGCGACTCTTTGTTATCGGGTTGATGTACTGTGCATTGTTTAGAATGGCGTCGTTAGATCCAGACTGCATAGAGGATTCTGCCTCAGAGTTTGAAGTTAGCGACGATTTTGATGATGCAGATGAATTTGAAGATTTGGAAGGTAGGTTATATTCGTAATAATTAATTGTCGACAATATAAACAGTGTTGCAAACTCTAGTATTTTACGAATGAAGTGAGAAGAGGTAATTTTTTTGGGTCTATTCATCTTGCCTCTTGCTTGATTCTCCTACATGCACTGATGTATTTTAGTTTTTCCATTTATTATTATAGTGTATGTCAGATGAAAATTTATTTTATTTATTTAGTTTATTTATTTATTTGTTTAATTTTTACAGATGACGCAGAACCAACTGATACATCATCTGGTCCTGTCCTGCAGCCATTTTGTCATACAAAAGTTAATTACCTGTAATTTGTAATTATTTTTGTAATTATTTTTTGTTATGTGCAGATAAGAAGTATTCTTGAAGTGAAGTGAAGTATTTACTTATGCAAGATTCAAAAGATGTATTGATAGTTTATGTAGTTAATTATTGAAATTTTTAGATTATGAACTTAAAATATATCTATATTAACATTTGTTACAATGTTGTACTTTTTTTTCACAAAACATTGCTGAAAAAAATATTCAAAAATGTCTGAAAATGAAAAGAAAATTTAACAAATTTTTGTTCATTGAAAAGAGGAAGTTTTGTAGATTTAAGAAATATGTGGTAAATAAAAACAAATTAAAAATATTTTTTCTATCATTTTTTTTAAAAAACAACCAAAAACCGCAGAACAGAGATAAAAATGCTGTATTATGAGGCCAGACTCGAATGTGTTAAGGCATCTGACTACCATGTGAGACCTCGGTTCGATCCCCTACGGAGGAGAACTGGGATTCTTTTCCACCTATTTAAGTGGCTCTGGCACCCACCCAGCATCATATAAGGTGGGTACCTGGAGTAAACTCTGCGTGGTAAAGGCGGCCAGGGACGTGGTGCTGATCACATCACCCCCATCTTCGGTCGTTATCAAGGAAATGTGGGACCCTAACTCCACACCCCCTATACGTCTTCCTGGCGTGGCGCAAAGCACAGGGCAGCACTTTACTTTTTTACTTTTATACATACCTGGATTATAAGGCCTACTCGCAGCCTTAGCATTTCATGGAACAGCTGTGCTTCTGTCCTTATAAACATTGCCAGGTATACCAGTAGTTCCTACAAGAAAACAAAAAAATCCATGTATTTAGTGCTTGCTCATGTGAATCCTATTTCACAGAAATAAGAAAGTGTGATAGATTTGAACTTGCTAATAAAAAAAACAAAAGAGGATCAGCATCAGTTTAAAAACTTTGATTCCTTCTGACAACTGATATGTGAACAACTTAGAAATTATAAATTACTATGATATGACCGCTGCTTAACATATGTTATTCTACCAGGTTACCGCTGAGAAAACATTTGTGAAAAAACACAGAATATTAAAATAGCTAGTATATATTTTTTCTAAAAAAGCTGTTGACCCATGATCCTACCACCAAAGGCACGGGGTTTGAGTCACAGCATAGCCATGTGAGTGTTCCATCATCAATTTCAACTAATCATCATTCACCTTCATCATCATGATTAGTCAACATAGCAGGAAAACAGCATTTTTAAGGTCTTTTCGTAACAAAGTGAATTCAGATATGTAACTAAATAGCTTAACTGTAACACAAAACCCTTCCAAATTAGTGTTTACTTTCTGAAGTTGATCCTTATGGAATTCAATTTTGGTAGAACAAGGTTCCAAAAACATATGATCATAATTTCAAATTTCCATGATTTTGGGTAAAAGAGAATTGGCTTCGTTTCTACCATATTTATTTGTTTATTGAATACTTATATTTTTTCACCTCCAGAAATCCTGCACCTAGGCTGCAGCCTACAGATAAATGTGGCTCTAATGATTTTTTTTTTAAATATATATATACACACTGTAGTTGCTAATAGTGTAATTTGCATTGAAAAGACTGAGCTCTTAATCTTGATTAAATTTGCACATTATTTTTGTTCTCAGCAAATTGAAACAAATACTAACATACAGTGGAACCTCGATTTTATGTTTTTCAGGGAACCAAGTTGAAGAAAATTTTTATAACATTTTGCTATGCTGGGATCATTAAGTTGCAATGTATAATGTGGAAAATATTTAAATTTGGGAACATAAAATCGGGATTCCACTGTAGTTTATGTTAGTTATTTCTTAGTGCATAGCACTGTAAAACTGGCAGTCAGACCTTTGATTTTTACTAAAATTTCACATATTTGTTTGCTGGATTAATCAGTCACTTGCACTCACATTCACGGTTTTCTACTTTGTGTTAGTGATCTATAATTGATTTGTCTGTCTTTGTAGCAGAGAAGGGGGTGGGGGAAGTAAATTTTGCATGTGAATTTGGGTTGGCTGTGAACACCCAAGATTTTCACCACATGACACTATTGCATACCTGAGTGAGCATTGCTGTGCTCTCGTCATCCCCATACGCCTGGTGAATCAGCTGTCTGAGTTCATTTTCTGGCAAAGGAGCTGTAATTGTATGTTCATTTGTTGGAGGCATCCCGACCGTCAATTGTTTCTGCCTCACCAGCAAATCTGTGACTGCTTTAGCTAGATCTTCTACTCTCTTTCCAAGCATACCTAACAAAAGTAGAACTTTATAAGTACAGCCTTCTAATAGATGCATTGACAAATCAAAATACCATATATTGAATCTATTCAACCATAAAACAAAAGAAAATGATCTCTGATTGAGGACTGGTCAGATATACATTGAACTAGCATGGATTTCTCATGGATTATTGGATGCTAATCAGAATTTAAATTTAAAATAGAAGTATATTACTTTGCAACTCAGCCAAGTCAGTTACCAAAAATGTGCTTAAAATACTCTTTTGATTTACTTATATGATAGACAACATAAATAAAACAGATGTCACTTAACACCTAAATAGCCAGGTAGATCAACACAGCTCTTGTTTTAAACTGGACTGGGCTTTATTCTTCGATAATTTCTCATATTTTTTTTCTCATTCGAAAGTGCCAATCTGGAAAAAAAAATTAATGCTGACTTCCAACAGTTATTAATTTATAGAATTTTCTGTACGAAGTACTCAAAGAATATTAAGAATTGAAAAAAAAATAATTTCAATGGATGATGCTTTATATTGCACAAAACCCTGTGTACATATCTTTTACAGTTTTCATGTTATAGACATTCAAAAGTTGGACTGCATGACTTTTGAAATACTCTGTATTGACAAAGCTTTCCTGTATTATTTTAAGTCTGAGTGTTTGCTTTAAGTCTAGTTTATGCAGAATTAAACTACGTGGGACTTGACCTACACTTTAAAGTGGGATCTGAACCACTATGTGTCTTCACTACACCATCAGTGAAGTCTGCAAAACCATCAGTGAAGTAAAACCATGTCTACAAAAATGAAAATTGTGTATGTGCACTTGACTCGGTGGCATCTACAATGAATATTCACATGTAGCATCGCTGTTAGGCACCTGTCTATGCAGTAGTCATTTGACTTAAAAAATGCCAACAGTTGCTGAGTTGCCAGTGTATGTTGTACTGCAACTACTTACCTGCTGTATGCCTTACAAGTCCCCACAGCTTCTGCTGGCAAGCCTTTTCGAACAACACCTTCAGCAAATCCCTTACAGTAACTGTTTTACCTCCTTCCGTCATACCTGAAATTCAAAATCATACATATGAAATTATATCTTTTCTTTTGAGAAAAAAGGAAATCATAAAACAGTCCTCTTTCTAAGAGAATCATGCAAAATATGGAATACTACCGAGAGGTAATAATTGAAAATCTTTATGAATTTATGTTCTAATATAGTTACATATTACACCACATTTGAAATATTTTTATAATAATGACCACTGCGTACCTAGTACTTACTTTTTACGTTGAGTTTGATGATAAACCCGTAATAATTCATTCAAAGGAAATCAATGTAAATTTTTATCATGAATATGACAGAAAACACTCATTGGCCTGGTTACCATGCATGCTAATGTTTATATTGTTTAGAAATTGTATGATATAATTAGTTATATATAGAGGCACGTATTTTTGGTAAATAAAAAAGCAAAATTTCGGTACAAAAACGGAGTCAATTTCAGGTTCAAAAGCGGTAAATAAAATAAAATATCGGTGTTAAAGCGGTGAAAAAATGGATGAAAAGTGGTATATAAAAAGACATACTGGTTTTAAAATTGTGAAAATAATCCTAAATTTGATTTAAAAACTACACTTCCACAGAATTAACATTTCACTTCTAATAGCACATTATCAGAGTATTAAGTTTATTTCTGTGTAAAGGAGTCCATTTTTGCTTCTCCAATCTTAACAGCAGAATTAATCAATTTTCCGGGAATTGCATAACTCTCAGGATAATTCAGACCTCAGAAGGTGTCGCGTCGGTGAATAAACCCTGAATTTCGTGTTTAAGAGTTAATTTCGCTTTTTACAGTTCATTTCGCATTATTTCGTGTCAAAATATGGTCACAAAATGCACCTCACACCTTTCAAAAACATGAAAAATTAACACTACAATGTGTTTTTTCAAATTTCGTTTTTTCGTCAAAAACGAAATATGCATGCCCCTATACTAAGGAAGTAAGAAACTTCAATAAACTATAAGAAAGTGAATCACACTGAAAAAGAAAAGTTTAGTTTCATTTAAGATATTTCTACAAATGTTCTACATTTATATTAGTGACTGACTGATATGACGACTTTTTTTTTATCAGTGTTGATAACTAATATTTACCGATCCAATACAAAATTGCAAATGCTCCTTAAAGAACATGAATGGTTCATTAACCTCCTTAATTAGTGTATGCAACAAGGTGACTGAAGGAGATTCTACCTTTGAAAAAGAAACTGTCTATTTAAACTTTTACTTTACAAAATTAGGACATATGAATTTTATTACGTAGATTTTCAGTGAAAAATGCAGGCTCAATCATGACTCGAACCCAGGTCTCTGGTAATCTGTGCCATTGCTCTACCACTGAGCTACCGAGCCGGTCTGGCTTCGCCTGATTTTTCGCTGTTGCCTTGGTTCCTACCAGCGTAGAGATGTCAATTCATTAAATTAGGCACACACAGGAGATGTACTACATAGATTTTTCAGTCTGTGTGTGCCTAATTTTATGAATCTTATGTTTACACTCATAACAATTTTAAACAAACAGCACAATTTTGCACAAAATTACAGGCTATTTACAGACATATTTAAAATTACAGATAATTTTACTGATATCCTGATATGTGAATATGCCTATAATAGCCAATACTGATAGAGTACCAATGAATCTGTCCCATCTCCAATTTAATAGGAAAAAACATGTTTTTTTTACCAGTATTGAAATTAAGTCCCTGGGTGTCGACAAGATACTGCAAGATATCTCCTTGCTCCTCCAGATGTTCTGTTTCCCTTAACATTGTAAGCAGCTCTTCCACCTCCGTGTCAGCATACTGTGTATCAGAGGTGGACCTGGAATTATATGTTACATAACAATTTTAAAAGAAAATGGAGAAGTTTGATATGGAATATCTGAAAAAGACATTTTTGCTGATGTTAACTAGTGAGTACTAGTTTCTCTGTATTTAATTCTGATGTTTGGAAATCTCAAAACATTGTAAAATTACTCTGCACCATTACAAATTTCTGAACATAGAGTAAAACTACGATTTTGCATTTTCTGTGTATCATCACTTTAATCTTCTTGGTCCTAATAAAACAATGGATTGCACAATTTTATCAGGTTTTACATTTTCCATCAGGTTCCTGGAAAATGTATATCAAGGTTCCATTGCATCTTTTCTCTTGCAAATTAACATAAAAACAAGCACTAATATTTGCAATGTTTGACAGCTGGCAGCATCATGCAGCGTTGAACATGGAACAAAAACACAATCTGTGATGCTACAGGAGAAAGAATCTTGCATGTTATTTTTCTCAAGAAGTTGTAGAATTCATCCTTCGGGGTTTTATAAAAGAGTACTGTCCATGGGGACAAGAGTGACATACTGTGCTCAACCACATCACTTTAATGTAATATGCAACATTTTGCAATGTGCACTGATGGAAGATCAACCAATGGTGTGCACATGAAGATCTAGCGACTACATATACAACAACTATTGCAGTTACCATACATTATAAACATTATTGTCAGTTGTTACTTATTGTAGTTTCCGAATACTACCATAATACTTCATTTATGCATAATGTACTTTGGAGCCAGGAATCTAGGTTTGAATTCTGGTTGAAGTATTGTGTTTGTCTAATGCTATTCTATCAATCATCTTCAACATTGCAATAAACTGAAGAGGTTTAAAAGTTATGTAAAACAGTCAAAATATATGGGTAAATACATCTAATGTTATTGCTAATAACTTCGAATTGGAAAAAAATTCACCCTTGATTTAAAAAGAATCCAGTTATTTTTCTAACCTGCACTGGTGGCATTTACTTGAATCTCAGAATTACATAATTGTCATCAATCCACATTCTAAATTCATGATTCAGCCATTGCTGCATTTTCAACATTTTACATTACTTTTCTGCCACACTGGTTAATTGTAACTGGTGACTACATGAAATTTAATGAAGGGCTATTCACAAAGAGCATTCCTGCCCATAACATGATCCAAACCTGGAACTCTCAGCACCGAAAACATGACTTGTCTGCTCGATGCACTCAAACACTGGGGTGACATTTTGTCATTGTCAATCTGAACTAAATAAGTGCAACAGAACTTTTAATATCTATCTTGTGTGGAAAGTCAAGTTTGTAATGTTTTAACCCATTAATGCATGGTGTCCGATTAATCGGACGTTGACATATTTGCATTTTCTGTAACACTGTTTTACTTTAATTGGTTATATTTATCAAATCTAGTTCTTTGGTACCTCTGTGATGCATATGTCACCCCACAGGCTTGGCAACATTGTAAATTTCCCGCCAAATTGTAAGGGAGTGAAACATGGAGAGAGAGATGTACTGCGTGTCTGCGTAACGGGAAAGCAAATTTCAATTCATATGTAGTAGTTGACATTTATCCGAGATGTGTTTTGACAAATATGCGTAAGAAACATTAGTAATCAAATATGTAACAATAATTTGTACATTAGTTTCATCTCTGAGCTGCTATTGCGAGAGAAAATATAGTGTCCGATATATCGGACTCTATGCACATTGAGCACTTTATGCATATTTTCCATTTTCTGTAAAATTTTCGATAACGTTGATGTTTAGACATTGTCAATGTATATATGTGTATGTATGTGTGTGTGTGTGTGTTTGTGCATTAGTGTGTGTATGTGTGCATATATGTGTGTATGTGTGAGCGTTTATGAGTGTGTGCATTAGTGTGTGTATGTCTGCATGTGTATGCGTGTATGTGTGCGTGTTTATGCATTAGTGTGTGAATGTGTGCGTGTTTATGCATTAGTGTGAATGTGTGCGTGTTTACGCATTAGTGTGAATGTGTGCGTGTTTGTGCATTAGTGTGTGTATGTGTGCGTGCGTGTGTGTGTGTAAGATCAAATTTTGACTACTTTGGAGAATGAAGATGTTGGGGAGGAAGAGGAACAACTCATTTATGTTACACCACCAGTGGATGGCAAGGATACAGACGAAGACAGTGATAAATCTGATGATCAGCATGCGGCCAATCTAAACAATTTTTGGCAAAATACAGTAATGAGCGTTTGTGAGGTGCAAATTAAAATATGAAGTTGTGTTGATTGTGAAGGTTCATCCAGTAATGTAGCATCTACATCTACCACAATGGTGCTTCAAAAAAAGAATACGTCTTCAGACTAAATCAAGACCCTTGTGGAAGAAAAGGATATTTTCATTCTAATTACAAACTGAGTGTTGACCTATTGAACCATCTGAAGAAGCACAAAACTGTGAATCACCATTCGACTTTTATAATTTATTTTTTGATGAGGACATGCTAAATCTTACAAATCAATCCAAATTGTATGCTTCACACAAAAATATTGATCTTGATTTGACGAAAGAAGAACTTCTTGTTGTTCTTGGTGGTCTCTTGTTGTTAGGTTATGCAAAATATTCAAACAGACGTATATTTGGTCAAAAGAAAAATATACTCCTTCGATACTTTCTGAAAGAATTCGTTGTGGTCGGTTTGAGACTATTCTGCATAATATTCATTTGAATGATAATACACAAATAGATGAGTCCGATCGTCTGTACAAGATACGGCCATATTTCGAGAAACTTTCCTCATCTTTCGAACAGCATGGGGGTGTGGACGAAATACTTTCCATCGACGAGAGTATGATTCCTTACACCGGGAGGCACTACGCAAAACAGTTCGTTAGAGTTCATCCATGTTGGGTTCAAGAACTGGGCAAAAAAGCTCTAGTAGTGGTTACATGATAGATTTCCAGTTGTACACAGATACAAACTGATAACGGACAACTGTGTTCTGTACTGTAATAATAATAATTTTGTGTATATTAGTTGATTTCTATTCCAAACGTTTCCTTTTGTATTGTTTCTTCGAAATATGGGTATCTATTTATGTATGTATGTAAACATACACATGACCAGTGGCTGGAATTAGGGGGGCAGTTGCCATTCCCATTTTTCGTCACTTTTGCACCCTCACTATGATAAACCTTATCTACAAAGGGAAATATACTGTCTTTGCGACCTACATTTGGCATTGGCACCTTGCCCCCCATTTTGGAACCCAATATCCGCCACTGCACATGACTGATCTTAAGCGTTTCATTTTCTTTTGGTTACATATTTTCCACAGCAATACTTTTTCCTTGGGACAGCTATTTATAGACAAAACATGAAAGCGATCATTGTGCACAGTGTCCGATTTATTGGATACACGGAAGTGATCGTAGTGCACAGTGTCCGATTTATCGGACGCACTGTATCTCTTACATACGTTGTAAAAATAAAAATGTATCATATATTGTGTCTTATTTGAATTGTACTGATACCAAAACCATGAAAAAAATTTCATGACTGGGGTTTGTAAACTTTATGCATTAATGGGTTAACTATGTATCACTGACCTGTGGCGTGGAGTTGGTGAATTTGGAATTGCGAGAGTCTTCCACGGCATGAAATTTTCATCAGGCGATGGACTTCGAGGCTCCATTTCCGTGCGTTCAACTTCAATACCAAGTTGGTGACTATTCATTATAGATACTCGACGCTCCCCACTCTGCATTCCTAATATTTCAGCTACAATACAGAAAACAAAATGTATTATCCGTACGTATATGTGCAATTTAATTATATTTCTTTCAAAGCGCAGACTGACTGAATTAATTTCAATTAAATTAAATAGAATTGCAAGCTGAATGTAAATTCAATGTTTGCTTACGGATTCTTTTACAATATAAAACATCATAGTGTGACAATTTTATAATTTCTATTCAAGCAAATTGTGTTCGAAGTTCCAAATTTCTACTCATTTCTAATATTTTGTTGCTAACAAATTCAAAAACATTGCTTTCAAAACTTAAACATATGCACAATGAAAGTTATGAAATATATTACACACAAAGTACTGTACAGTATGGTACAAAACAGAGGTAAAAAATAAATATGCATACGTTCTACAGCAATAGATCTTGTCTTCTTGATGGTTCCTTTAACTGAGATTCTTCGACGCATACTCTTTGCCCTCTTCACAGGAGTTTTGACAAGAAGCTGAGAACGTGAAGTCAGGGACTTCTCAAGCAGGTGCTCTCCTAAGTACTGCTGCACTTGTGGGTTCAACTCTAGAATTGAAAAGGAGATAAGAAGGCATAAATTGAAGAGTGGTATATTCAAACCATGAACATAGTGCACCTGTATCTGCAAACTCTGGATACACTTACGGATCGGAGATGTACTCCATACCACAATGATTATCTTACTTTCTTTTCATCATTTCTGTTGGATTCACATAACCTAGTTTCTGCTGGTGAATGAAATATCTACAGATATGGGCCCTACTGCCTTCCATTAGTGTAATGTGCTACAAAACCAGAGGTGTCAGGTTTGTGAACCTTGAGTAAAGCATTAATGTATTCACCATGTTTGTCCCATTGACCATTTCATCAGTTCATCATTCATCATTAGGGCTAGGATTTTTATGACCTAAAAATCACCAAAATATGCAAAATAAAATATGCTCTTATGACCTAAAATTTTACAAAATATGCACTATAATTTGAAAAATATGCCCTTATGCTTTCTCTGGCAGCCTTTCTGTTCCGATCCTCTTCATATGTCCAAACCATCTCATCTGGGCCTCATATACTTCCTGCACTGTTTCAAACATCAATATCTAACTTATGCTGAAATATTTTCATACACATACTATTTTAGTTCATTTTATGGGCCCTGATGAGTTGAAATGCACAATGAATACTTTCTGTAAATTTTCAATTAAAAATGAAAAAGATTTTGCTGCTGTCCAAAAAGAAACAAAAAAAAACCGAGTGAACATGGGAGTAAAAACGAATCCACTTGGAAAATGACTGTATATTTCTTGAAAAAGCTAAAATATGCTGAATATGACCGAAAATACACCAAAATATGCTTTATCACATAGAAATGGCCAAATATGCCCTTAAAAAGCACCTTAATTCAATTAGTTTCTTCACAATATGAATTTCTATATATTTAGAGAACACATCACCCTTACCAAAAAAAAATGCTAAATAATAAAAATCTTAGCCCTATTCATCATTATTATTGCAATTAACCCAAGAGCTACAAAAGTGACATTAAAAAAAATGAAACAGAATGAAAGAAAGACATGGACCCTTCAAAGCTGTAAAGGTGCAAACATTAAGCTTCCAAAACGTTGGAATATTTTTTATTTGCATTTGTATTTTTCTCATTTAGAATCACTTTTCTACCACCTTTGACTAATTATGACGATGGGGATGAGTGGTGAATAGATGAAATTTGATGAATGCCCAGACCAGGACTCTAAGCCCAGGAGCTTTGGTGAGGAGATCGAAAGTTGACCACTAAATGTGCTTCACCTCCAAGTCACCAGGGAACTTCTTAATAATGATCCTCAGTATATGTGTAATTAAATTAAACCTTAAACAGATATGCATAATTTAAAAATATGTTTGCACAGATAGAAGTAGCAAATGAACCATTTGAACATGTTCCGAGCCCCACTTGGATGTAATAAAAATTACAATTCTGGTGTGAGTACTGAAAGATTAATAGGAAATTAAATTTTCTTTCATGTAACTGTAGCTATGTACTACTGAAACATGAAAAAAGTGTTATTCCCTATGTAATCTTTCGATACTTGCTCCAGATTCATGCATTAGCATTACGAAACTGGCTTCCAATTAAATATTCATCATAACTAACTAACTAACTCCCTAGCCTTCTTAAACCCGAAGGTTCATGGCTGCATCAACACAGGCCTTCCATCTTTCCCTATCTTGAGCAAGTTCTATATACTCTTTTCCATCCCTACCGATTTCCCTTAGGTCCATCTCAACGTTGTCCCTCCATCTTTGTCTTGGCCTTCCTACAGGCTCTTACCATCAGGTTTCCCAACAAGAATCCTGGGAACTCCTCTTTCCTCTCCCATTCGTGCCACATGGCCTGCCCACCTAAGTCTTTTTGATTTAATTATTCTAATAATATCTGGACATGAATACAAATTATGTAGTTCTAAATTATGTAACCTTCTCCACTCACCTGTCTCCTCATCCCTTTTAGGTCAAAAGATTTTCCTAAGGATCTTATTTTCAAATACTCTCAATTTATGTTCCTCTTTCAATGTAAGGGACCAAGTTTCACATCCATATAATAGTACAGGCAAAATTACTGTTTTGTATATTTTAACTTTTAGTTTCTTAGATATTATACGAGAAGACAAAAGTTTATGAAGAGAGAAGTAACATGCATTTCCTGAATTAAGCCTACTTTTTATTTCCTCTTTAATATAATTTTCATTTGTTAATATTACTCCTAAATATTTGAATTTGGAAACTGGTTCAAACGAGTTGTTATCAATAATTAGATTTTGATTATTACCTAACACTTGGTTTCGGCCTGTAAGCATATATTTAGTTTTCTCTTTGTTAACTTCCAAACCTATCTCTTTAGCAGTTTTGAAAAAATATTTTAGCATTATTCTTAATTGTATTCACATCATCCCCCAGTAAGTCTACATCATCTGCATATGCTAACAACTGAGTCACACCATTTAATTTTAGTCCTTCTTTAGTTTCTTTTACCTTCCTAACAGCATATTCTAAGGCAAAATTAAATAGCAATGGAGATAATGCATCTCCTTGTTTTAACCCATCATGAATTGTAAATTTGTCAGACATATTAATACCCACACGAATTTTACTTTCTGTTTCACTGGTGCATATTTTTATCATACTAACAAGCTTCTTAGGTATTCCAAACTCTACTAATATATTATATAATTTATCTCTTTTGACAGAATCATATGCTTTTTTGAAATCAATGAATAGCTGATGGACATTTTGATTATATTCCCACTTTTTTTCAAGTGTCTGTCTGATGTGAAAAATTTGATCTGTAGTTGATCTGTTACGTTTAAATCCACATTGATAATCACCTATAATTTCATTAGCATATGGTGTTAGTCTTGTTAAAAGAATGTTAGATAATATTTTATATGTTGTTGAGAGTAGAGAAATTCCACGGTAATTATTGCAGTTCATTTTATCACCTTTTTTAAACACAGGAACAATTATGGATTCTTTCCACTGTTGAGGGATTTCTTCTTTATTCCATATTAAACAAATTAATTTATGAATTTGACATATTAATGAATTTCCACCATATTTAATTAACTCAGCTGGTATTAAATCAATGCCAGGTGCTTTGTTATTCTTTAGCCTTTTAATAGCATCTTTAACTTCAGTCAAGTTAGGTTCTGGAACTAAAGGTTCTGCTGTGTGTACTTCATTTACTTCTGATTTATCTCCTACATGGACATTTAAAAGGTCATTAAAGTAGTTCTTCCATCTATTTAGAATATCGCTTGGGTCAGCTAGAAAATCACCGTCTTTATCTTTTATAAAGTTTACTTTAGGTTGCCACCCCTTTCTAAACTCATTTACACCTTTATATAAATCTCTGATATTTTTATTTTTGCTGTTTGTTTCAATTTCGTTAATTTTGCTTTTCAAGTAATCTCTTTTTTTACTTCTAAACGTGCGGTTAACTTCTCGCTTTATTCTATTATAATTGTTTAGATTTGTATCATCAGAGTTATTTAACCACCTAAGTCTAGCCTGATTTCTTATTTCTATTAGATTATGACATTCATTATCAAACCATGGCTTACTTTTTCTCGGTTTATGGTATCCTATACTTTCTTTAGCTGGTGATTCTATTGCATTACGTATGTGCTCCCAATTTTTATTTACGTCTGTTTCATTTATATTTTCATCATCATTTAAATACTGCAAAACATCAAATCTATTTGACAGTTTAATTTGGTAATCTTTCTTAATTCTTTCGTCAGTAAACTTTCCTGTATCAAATTTTAGAACTTTTAGATTTTGTTGCTTATGATTTATCACTGAGAGTCTTTCTCTTAATTTAGCAATTACTAAATAATGGTCACTGGCACAGTCAGCACCTCTATGTGTACGAACGTCAATTATACTAGTATGCCTTCTCTTATCAATGAGAATATGATCTATCTGATTATGAGTTTTACCATCTGGAGAAGACCAGGTATATTTATGGATATCTTTATGTTTAAAAGTGGTACTTTTCACAATTAAATTCTTTGAGGTTGCAAAAGTAATCAATCTTATACCATTATCATTACTTAATTCATGAAGACTTTCTTTACCAATCGTGGGTTTAAATGTATCTTCTTTGCCAATCTGTGCATTACAGTCACCTAACAGAAATTTCATATCATACTGAGAAAATTTATCAAAGACCTGTTCTAACTCTGTATAAAAATCATCTTTAGTATTATCATCTTTATCTTCCGTTGGTGCATGTATGTTTATTAAAATAATTTTACACCACCTACCCTGTAAAACTGCATATGATATCCTATCATTAATAAATTCTACTATTTTAAGAGCTGAAATAATTCTATTATTTATGAAAAATATTCATCATACTTTTTAAAATGCTTTTACAAGATGACTTACATTTATCTTCACTAATGTTGACCTTTTGGTATTTTATTTTCCTATATTCTGCTTTGCTAAATAGAAATATTATGAAGAAGAGAAAACTAAGATTGTGCAAACTAAACTAAAACTTCCTTATTACAACTGGGTTGCCATTGGCAACCTGAAAGTTCTTGCACTGCTCAGTCACATCAAGGACCTGTGGTGGTCTAGTCAATAGGGCACCTAACTGGTATGTGCAAGACCAAGGTTCGATTCCGGGGGTGGGTTATCTGAGATTGGAATTTTTCTAGCCTTATCCCTAAAAAGCAGGTTTGAAGTTCACCCAGCTCGAGAATGTGTGGGACCTAACCTTCACATTCTCCTATATGTGCCTTTGTGGCATGGTGCAATGTGCACAGGGAACACTACCTACCTTTTACCTTCAGTTACAAAAGGTAAAAAAAAAAGTAAAGTGCTCCCCTGTGCATAGCACCACGCCATGAAGGCGTATAGGGGGTGTGGGGGTAACGCCCCACACTTTCTTGATCCGGTCGTGAGTGGGGATGATGTGATCAGTATCATGCCCCTGACTGCCTTTACCCCCCAGGGTTTCCCCCAGGTACCCATGTTATTCGACGCTGGGTGGGTGCCGGGGCCGCTTCCACCGTTAGAAAAGTTCCCGGATTTGAACCGGCCGGGGATCGAACCCGGGACCTTTAGCATGGTAGTCAGACGCGTTACCGACTGAGCCACCGTGGCCACCTTCAGTTACACCCTTCAATAATATGTAACAAAGATACAGAAGTAGCATCTTATGCACATTAGCCACTTCTGGCAGTTAACCTCACTCATGCTCCAAGTGCAGCAGGAAAAAAAGGGGAAGTTATGTATGCGATAGTACAGTATTTCCACTGTGATTATTTTACATTTCTTTATTACCTCTCTTAGATATTTCATGATGATGAAGTGATGCAACAGATGAAAGAAACATAAATAAAATATGTGTGCTTTTCCCAGGATTCAAACCTGAGACTTCTGGCTTCATAGCATGATACGTCACTCATTGTGCTAAGTTGATAGATTGATTTGGTTTTGAGTCCACTTTATGCACAGTAAGGCTAATCAGGACTGGACCTACAGTTTAAAGTGGGATTCAAACCCGGGACCCATTGATTGCAAGGCAACGACATAACCACTGTGCCATCGGGGAGGCTCATTGTGCTAAGGATGCCTGAACAGTGGTACAGTGAAAGGGTATGTACAAATTTAAAAAATGTTGGAGGATACTTGCAATTTTTTTTTTTTAAAAAAAAATGCTGTTGTAAATTTTACAATGGCATCAAAAATAACATTTTCTCACCAAAAAATGCTGCAGTTTGTGATTGATTAATCGATTGATTTGTTTTATTTTACTTCACTTTTCTGCCAATTTTGGTTAATTGCGAAGATCAGCATGAGAGATGAAATGAAACTAATGATGGGGCACTCACAAAGAACACCCATTCCCAAACTGGGATTCGAACCAAGGACGCCTGGCATTGTAGGATGCTGTGCTAACTATTCTGCCAAGGAGGCCAGACCTGCTGCAGTTCATGAGAATCACACATGAACAAATGCATAAAGAATAACAATATATAGAACTCTATAGCAGAAATAAAGTAAAGGTGTCCATTTTTTTACCTACCGAAGTGTAAATAAGCAAAATTAAATATGAACTGCATGCCAAATTACATCATCCACAGAAAAGAAACAATGCACTTACTGTCAGGCAATCCATCCTCCTGGCTCCCAAGAAAACTTAAATTTGTAATGCAAGATGTGTTGAGAAAATCTCCTAGGTTACCCAGAGTTACTCTGAAAGATAATGAAGAAAGAATGGGTTGGAATTTATTCTCTGGTAGAGACCAGTATGACATTTGCATATTTTGTGGTGTCCACAAAAATGAGGTGTAACACACCAATGCTGTGCCAAAAAATTGATTTTGTGATTAATTCAGAGTAATTCCTTGCACAGCTTAAAATAAAACTAATACATTAATGCACATAATTGCAGTGGAATATTGTATTTATTAAAATTAATCAATATTTTGAAAAACTTTTAATTCTTTCAAATTTGAAGCACCAGTATTAGTTAAAAGTGGTACAGGTTCAGCTCTAGAAATATTAAATGAATGTCATTTATCTAATAACATTTCCTCTCTACTATCAAACACTAAAAATTATCTGACACAAGATACAATCTTACATCTTGTGCTAGAAAATACATGAATTATTCATTGATATTCACTATATCATCTGTCAGTGCCTGGTCCTATGTCTGTAATTATATTTTTATCTGCCCTACTTGGCGTAGGGAACTTTGTAAAATAATCTCATTGAAAATAATGGACTTTACACAATAAATTACTCACCTTGTCCCATTTATATATCCACTCTTTAATTTCTTCATTGTAGTGACCATCGCAATTGGGATTTTTCCTTGTTCTGAAACCCAGAAAATTAAGAGAATGTAAGACAATAAAGTTAACAAATGTTAAATTTTAAATACACATTAGAATAAAATGGTACACCCTTTGTATTTGGATATATGTATAACCCTTTTCTCCTCTCATGTAACACAGTGTGTACAATAGTCTTATGACAGTGCTAGGGAAGGACACAACTATAATCAAACAAAAAGCATAAAACATCAAAGAACATGCCTTTAGTACTTTGCATGCAATAACAACACATACTAATAACAAAAGCTGTACATATACAGAAATCAATATGTGGAATTAGTACATCATACAGTACGATCAATGATCATCAAATAACTTTCAAATCATGCATTGGACATTCACAGTTAAAATTACTTCACACACACCAAACATGAAAATGTGATATTTAGCGAGAAAGTCAAACTTGAAATAGCAGTCTCTTGCCAACAGAATGTAGAAGTGAAGTTGCATGGAACCATGAGGGGATAAAGATAGAGGAATAATCCAGAACACAGATACAAGAGTGTCAAAGGAGAATATCTGTATGTTCTGAAACAATTTTTAAAATTTATTTATACACGTTACAATTAGCTAATACTAGAATTCAAGTAATAATTTAAGACTTAGCGGATTTCACACAAGACCACATTCACATATTCACATTGGAGCTTACAATTTTAATAAGAACTGTACTTGTAGTGCTAAACTTCATTTGCTCAATGTTTCGGCAAAATAAACATGCAGTGATAATTTTATTACTGATTATTGCTTGTAACTAGCATTATATTTCATAATGCTCATAGCTCTTGAGAAAGATGTGTGGTAAATGTGTTCAAACAATGACCAAATAAACGTTTCATCTACTTCAGTGCAGTTATTATTCTTAAGTTTAAGTAACAATATCTACTTTTATTCTAAGCATAATGTATTTACACTGTGCAGAATTCATTAAGTGTAATATATTATGAGGATCGTATCAGGGAAAGGGAGGGACTAATACAAAAAATTTACTGACACTGATAAAGTGCAAGTACATAATTTATGTAATCAATAATATTGCATTCGTTCACTCCCTTAATTAATGTACAAGTGTTGCACAAACAAGCAATATTCATCAGCAACATTTAATTCTAACCGATACTGATAAAGCGAGTATACAGCCAGCTCAATGGCAGAGCACATTAAGTGATCAACATTTTATCTTATTACCAAAGTTCAGAGGTTTGAATCCCAGCCTGGGCATGGGCATCCTTTGAAAATGTCCCTTCATCAATTTAATTTTGTTATCACTCACCCTCAATGTCACAATTAGACAAAAGTGGCAGAAATGCAATTCTGAATAACAAAAGTAAAAATACAATAACTGATATTAAATCATGATATTGAATAGTTCGGTCACCTCCTATAACTGTATGAAACTAGGTGGCTGTCTTGTTTTTTCCTTCAAAATGAACAGCATATTTAGAAATAGTCTTGTATATTTAGAAATATGCTTTACACAACCATGGCATATGAATTATACATATTTGGGATAGACCAATATTAAATATTTGTTGATATTGATAAAATACAGATAAATTTACCAATACTGATAACCCATATTCTACCGATCCAATATTAAACTGAAAATATTGCTTCAAGAACATGAAATGATCCTTAACCTACTCAGGTAACATTTAGGCCTACTTAATAAAACTGCGACATTCAAAGAAGTACACAAAATGATGGAATTTTGCACAAAATTATAGGTTATCTATAAATATACCAGATAGGTAAATTGGTCATTAATTTCACCAATAAACAGATGCACTCTACAACTGTAGCAACTGATATGCTGATACCAATAAGAGTACCAATTAATGTACTTCTATTTCTAGTTTTTGTTATTTTACATTGCTTTTCTTCTCCTTGGATTATTTGCATCAATGAAGATGGATGATATATAGATGGTGACAGGACAAACACAAAGATACTTCCATGCCTCACATGGTTTAAACCTGGTATGCCTGGCTTCGTATCACCTTATGCTCGAAACTCTGCCATGGAGGTCAGCACCAAATTACTCTGTCCGAGACCTAATTCAACACATTTTCCTTTGCAGGTATTCAATTGAAAATGTAAATTTATAATTACATTTTGAAGACTGAAAAAATTTGTGTTCTCTCTTTGTGTTATACGGCGTACAGTTTTAGAAGCGATATCGGGCAGAGCCATGCAAAGCGTGTCCTTGGTAACCAGCCACTTACAGGAGTGCATCATTGTACAGTTAGGAAACTGCGGCGTGCAAGTTCAATGCCGTGTCCTGTATTTTTCATGTGCAGATGAAGATTTCATAAAACTCGCTACTTTAAAGTTCACTACATGGAGCAAGACATTTTGAACCTGACTGTCCAAGTCCCATAAAATTCCGTCACCTACAGCTGGAGTTCGTCGTTTCTCAAAGAAACACTGGGGAACAACACATCTCAGCACACACACAATGACCCTTTCATGTTCTTTCCATCTGTTTTTTTCATTGCCACTGTGTTGACACTGAGTTGTTGTCTTGGGAAAATAATGGGTGTTAAATTCGTCTCAATATACACAATGACCCTTCATTGTCTTGGACATTCTCCAACATTGCGAGTCTGAGTCAGTTTGAGTTCTTATATGCTGCAGTGATATCATATTTCAATCCTGTGTAGAAATATTCACTGTACTCATATATACCGTGAATGCATTATAAAAAAAATGGTTGAATATTGGACACAGGGAATCCTCTTTCCCTTCCGCTAGCAGTTAGTTTGGCAACAGTGCAATAGCACTGCCTGCGTATTGGCTGAACTCAAGTTCCTTCTAAAAACATAACGTTTTTGCAGTAAAATAAATATGAATTATTATTATAAACGAAAACCACTGTATCTGGGTTGGTTGTCTCACTCAGTTGGAAACAAGACATACTTTGCTGTGCAAGACCTGAAGCAATGATGGTAGTGGTACTTTGAAATTAATAGGTTCCAACATGGGTACAGTGGTTTTGGGGTAATTTTAACCACACTTACTGCATAACATCATGAAATATGAATTAATTTTGTGTAATAAAAGTAACTGTACTTTCTACAATGAGTAATAAAACATTAAGATTCGCAAGCAAACTGTGCAACAGCAAACTACTGAACACAGATGTCAATTTAGTAACATATACTCAGCATAATTTATTTGCTGGCCAGTACATTCTTACCAGTCAGTAGATTAGAATGAATCACCATTGTAATTGTTGGTCGTCCGAGCATTTTTCGCCAGCTGATAGTTACAAATGCCAAATCATCCATGAAATTGTTTGCAAACAGATCTATATCATTACATTGGTAGAATTCTTCCACATCAAAGTTCTAAAATGCAACACAAAAACAAGACAAATGCATTGTATATTAATGTTAAGATTAAAACTACAAGCATTCAGTGTTAACAAATTATATAAGCTTAGTGCATCAATACAAAATGCATGTTAATGTTCCCCTTTCCAAGCATGCTACCAAAAAGTAATATTTCATCTGATTGGTGATTGTGTCCCATATGGGCTCAAAACAATGAAGATTATTCGCTGAGTCTTATATTACTTTAGAACTCACTTTTTTTGGCAAGTAAGAAGGGAGGTGCTGGCCACTGAACCAACCAAGCACCTCCCAAGGGAATGTGGAATTTTCATTTTCCACTGTATCCCTATCATTTACAAAGATCCTTGGCCCAATAGGGAAGTAGGTTTCTCAAATACCTCTGCTGTTCTCAATTCATTGGTTCAAATGTGAGGGGAGCATATGATGAGTGGTCAGAGGGTTGTTTATGACCATGGGGAAAAAAAAAAACTTCTTACAGTTTCTTCTTAGGCATTGACTAAGAAGAGTAGTAGCCAAAACGGCAACTTGCAAAATCTACGTAGGTGCAAAAAGAGAGAATCCTAATAGCATTTTGCCACTTGTGACTGATAATTCGAACACTGCTGGGTATGTTGACACATCTACAATACTGAAAGAAATTGTTGCATATCGTGAAAACATTGTGTGGCAGCACTGTTCCCTTATCATCACCTGTTTCTGCAGGAGCACAGAATCCATCGCAGTCATGGCCAGCTTATTCCCCACCCTCAACTGCATCAAAAATGATTGTCAATCATCCCAGTCCACCACAGACCCTCGGATAGCTCACCAAGGTGGCCATAGGCCAGGATAGACTGGGGATACACTGGACCACCTGATGCGAAGCATGCCACGTCGTGTAGAGAAGTGTATGTGTGCTCAGTGAAGCCCATTGGTTCTTGAAGACCAGGAACCACTGCAACCGCAATGACCATTGGGACTGCTAACACTCATAAGCACCTTGGTTGTATTGGTTCGTTTTGTAACACTGCTACTGTATACTTTTTCCCTCTTGTTTAATGTATAACACTTCGTCTTTATTGTCAAATAAAAATGTTTGCTTTCTGTCTCATTTCCTGGCAACCCCATTCCCTTCTGTAAATACAGTGTAACCTCAATTTTACGTTTTCCAGGGGAACAAGGTGAAAAACTTAAAATAATTATATAACATTTTGCTATTTTCCTGTAGCTTACGGTTATTACAAGCATAAGAAAACAGTTTTTCATTGTGACGTTTCAGGAACCATTGTTGTAACTGTATCTTTAGTATAAATGAAAATAAATGTCTGATGAAGGGAGCGTGTGTTCTCCTGAAACGCCACAACGAAAAACTGTTTTCTTATGCTTGTAATAACCGTAAACTACAGGAAAATAATTCTATAATGCAAGCAATGCGTACATACAAGAAAAACTATAACATTTTGCTATGTTGGGACCCTCAAGATTGAATGTATAATATGGGAAAATGTAAAATCCAGAAACTTGAAATCGGGGTTTCACTGTATCACATTATGCAACAATTTTTTTGAGCACTGTGCAAGAAATTATTAGGTTGTAAACTAAGCAAGCGAGACCTTTATTTATACAGCTTCTAGAGCACCTGCTTTCACACAAGAGGAGTACATTCTCATGAGCGTGAATTCATTTGTATTAATATGAAGGCTACGTGATGGACAAGATGTCACCAGTTTGGAAGCAATCAATCTCATGCATGGAAATGAAAAGTTAAAATACATTTTTTTAGGCATTAAGCAAATGTTTAACATTATTCTAAAATGAGCATTAATCAGGGCATGTTAGGTATTAAGTTCCACTATTAATTTTTAGTTTCAACAATAAACCACACAACAATAATCAGTAAATTATACATGCACCACACACACACCAGAAGAGAGAGTCTATGCGCTATTGAATTTTCCAGTTCTTATACATGTCATTTTATCCTTATGCAACACATTACATACACACATCTAACTGTAATCACACCGAGAAATCTTACATGTGGGACAAAAGAGTGGGGGAAGGGTCCCTCAACAGAAAATCATCTCAAGCTCAGCTAGCCTCACCTTGCATATGTATCAGAAATGCTTCATCTAGTAATGTCTTTCATTTTTGAATTCAATATTCAAAAAACCTGAACAAATTAGATCCATTTCAAAATGACTGTAGATCAGTCCGGAGAAATCACTATCCGTACTTGATATCCTGTAACCAAAGGTTCAAGAACAGAAAACAAGCACTGTGCTGCTGTTACTAAACTATTACACACACTCACGTAACAGGCTAATCAATCCACATGAAACATTTACCAACTGCCTAAAATTGCTTTTTGTTTTTGAGATTTTGTAATAATACTTCACACAAAAGACATTTCTGTCATAGGTCTACATAGGTCAAGCCAAGCCTTCAATATATAATTAGACAGAAAATATTAACAGTTCCTTTTTTTTCTTGTGGAATGATATGTACATAATACAATATGCTAATAAGACAGAGAAAGGAAAAGATGCTACAAACAGAGTTAAGCAAGAAATATTTCAAAACAGAAAAAGCTATTATGCGCTCAGAAAATATCAACCAAGAGGAAAGTTGTGAAAACTGTGTTTGAATCAGGGTTCTTGTTATTCTGTGCCAATGTTCCACCAACTGAGAAACTTTACAGCATTTAGATATTCCTTCTGCGCACTATGTCCATTTCAGGCACACTGCAGATATGTGAGGGAAGTAATTCAAACTGAGCACCTATTTTGTAACCATAATGTCCAGCATTGATGCACTTGTATTTTGAAGAAAGTTTCTAAGTGTATCTGAAAAAAATTGTTTACTTATGGTACAGGAAGCAACATCATTATCTTAAAAAGAGAGTTACTCTTTAATATTCACATTTTAAGGCATTGAAAGTAAATCATTTTTGACTGTATAACAATAAATTCTAATGCCAATGCAACTTAAGTTAAATTTTTCTTGTATGTACACATTGTAGAATTATTTATCTTTTAGTCTTCAGTTGTTACAAACATAAAAACACAGCTTTTTGTTGTGACGTATCAGGAGAACACACGCTCTCTTCATCAGACATTTATTTTTAGTTTGATTAAAGATACAGTTATAACAATGGTTACAAATCTTTAAAAAAGGATCAGCTACACAATGGATCTTGTCAATGTTACATTGTTGGAATGTAGTAACTTAACCACTTGCTTGATTAACCCGAGTTAACTCTGAATTTGTTTTTGCTTTACATATTATTTACCAGAGTTATCTCGTTAAAATCGTACAATTGCAGTGCACTTTTCTGCCTACCCTGACAGTCTCGTTTGAGCTTTAATAGGTGTTAATTCCCATTTTAGCCACTAGGTGGAAGGTGTAGATAGCTTGCCGAGGTACTGCTGCCATCTACCGGATTCCCGTGACACTACGTAGTTGTCGCCTTTCCAGTGACGCGAGAGGAAAGAAGATTCATCATGCCCAGATTGCGATGTTGCACTCTGTGTTAGCCCATGCTTTCAGGTTTATCACACTGTGAGTAACATTTGATGTGAGACAGTATGTGTGATAGTCTGTAAACTTGGACAGCATTAAAATGGAAGACATTTTATTTTCGACAGTTTATATGCTATTTTCAAACATTTGTAGTACTTTCCATATATGTACGAGTTAACTCGGGTTAATAATTATGGAGTTTTTTTGAATAGTTTTGTAACCTTATTTGACCCCAAAAATAGAATATTGTTACTGTTCCTTAATTGCCGATATCGGTACATTACAAACACAGAATAAAAAAAATGTGTAAAATATGGACCATTTTTGGGAAAATAATGTGTCAGGCAAGTGGTTAACTGTGAAACAAGCAGTCTGAAGAAGACTCCAACATGAAGAAAACTCCATAGGGTAAAGCAATCTGAATCTGATCAAATTGTTGATGCGATGAAACAATTATGGTGGGTCTATGTTACCATTTTTATTATTTAATTTATTCCAGTGTTTTTCCGCAATGAACGAAGCTTCCTAGACATTCAAATCTATGTTCCCCATCACTATTTTCAAAACCCTTCTTTTTAATCATATGCCTCTCTGTATGGAGTTTTCTTTTTCACAACCGGAGTAGGCCACCATCTTTAAAATTCAACGTAACTGAAAACATCAAGAATCTCTGTAAACGGGATGATGATTTTGAATTTGCCTGATGGTATTTGGGATTTATAGTTTTAAAAAAAGTGATAAAAAATGTTCATCTGAAATAAGTTTTACAGTTACGTTGCTACATTCCAACAATGTAACAACATCCATTGTACAACTGATTCTTTTTTAAAGATTTGTAACCATTGTTCTAACTGTATCTTTAATCAAACTAAAAATAAATATCTGATGAAGTGTGTGTGTGTTCTTCTGAAACGTCACAACAAAAAACTGTGTTTTTATGTTTGTAACAACAACAAGAGAAATAACTCACGTTCAGTAGTGGTTTCTGATTCTCTGGCATTCAGACTAGGAACAAACTTCTAAATCATTCAAGATTCTTGAGATAAACTGTCATGAATAAGGCAATAAAATGCACTCAAAGTAAGTTCTGTGCAACAAAATATACCTATCTGAATGATAAAGTCCTCATTTGGTTAAGAAAAGTTAGCTAAGGCGAGAAGGGTGTTCTAATGCCGATAACATATAAGTTTTAATCTTTAGTAGTTGTTTGGTTAGCTGAAAATAAATGACTCACTACCTAAATGAATGTTCCTTATTGCCATAACAACAAGTGGTCGTCCTAACATATTTTGCCAGCTAGACTTGAGAAAGTTGATTTCACTCTTAAATATATCAATCATCAGATCATAGTCAGAAGCAATGTAGAAGCGTTGCTGGTCCGTTAGCTGAAGATAAAAAAAAAAAAAAAGAAATAGAAAAAGCAAATAAATTAAAATAAGTAATGATACAAAAGTGCAAATGGAAATTAATTAGATATTAAAAAAATGTGTTCTTAGATTCAAGGAATAAGTCAGCATTACATTGCTATGAAACAACAAGGTTGCGGAACGAGCAACAGAAAAAGCATCTTATGATCTAAACAACTCTGCTACCTAATTTACTGGTTCATCATGGTTGTTAGCATACACCTTTGTTTATTATTCATTGTATACAGTGGAATGCACAAGAACTACCAAGCATATGTCAATCACTATTTTAATTAATTTCCCTCTTACATCTTATGTGCTTTTAAAGAATGGAATTGTACTGATGAAGATGGGCAATTGGTGATACTTACGCATCCCGAGCTACACGGGTATTATGTTAGGGATGGTGATCTGATAGAAAACCTTAAATGGAAATTACCCTTTGTCTATTTCTTCCCTCCATTTTAGAGAGTACCTCTTTGCTCATCTTCGGGTGACATCCAATGATGATCAAACCCATAATAGACCTGTGACTTATTACTGGTGTACTTTACCTTGCTAAATGTGGTTAACACACTGGACAGGTATTTATGGTGAATAAAAGATTGAGAGTTGGGTACAAAAATTTAGCACATTTCAGGATCAAAAGCAACATTCCTAACATTCACATAATGAAATGCAAGGAAGTAAAAACCCTAATATTCTCTGGCTTTGTAGTATCTACATTTCTTCCCAATTTAAATTAAGGTAATTATGTATGTTAGAACAGTTGGCACTTACCAATACAGAATCATTTTGTTGTAGAATATAATAGATCCATTTATGCAGTTTATTCTTTATTCCTGAGCAAAGAATTCCATTTTTCTATCCATATTTTGCACAAGAACTCGTCAATGTTCAATGCAACATTTTATTTCTTTTGAGTTTATTTCGCATATTGAAACTGATTTTGCATAATTTTGTAACAAAATAGTGTAGGTAAAAGGGCCTCACACCTTTCAAAAACAACAAAAATGAAATATGAATGTTACACGTAACATTCAAGTCACAGATTGATAGGTTTGATATCTTCCAGAGAAAAGAAAGAAGATGGGAGATGAGGTGTTCTCTCAAAATGTTCACATTAGTGCTCATAAGCAACAACTATTGACAGTAACATTCAGACACATGAGGGGCTCAGAGCACATTTTAAAAGGCGTTAAAAACTTATTTTGAAAATAGCCATAATATTTTTTAAAAAAAAATTTAAAAAACAAAGTTATTTTGTGAATATTCATTGCCTTTTTGTTGGCAGTACTGGGTCATGTAAATGTTGCTTTAAAAACTGAAAGCTAGGTAGCCTGTTCTAAAATGAACACATGCATACACACAAATTAATATTACATGAGGGGTTCAGAGCATAAGTGGCACAACTCCACTTTTCGTGGAAATTAAGTTAGATGTATAACTTAGAACAGTGAAGTATCAACATTTCAATGCTAGAAGTAAGTATCTCCTCCACAGAGAGAAGGGCAGCCAAGTTTTGAATTCTTGCTCATAGAGGCACCATTGTGTTTGTGCTCCAACAGCTAAACGTAGTACTAAGTTATTTCAATGTGTCTTTCCTCAAAAATGTCTTAAATGGATTTACGCCACTTGTGCTCTGAACCTATCATATATCGATAAACCTCTTTAATCAATACATGTAGTAGCTATATGTATGTGACCAAATGGCATATTTTGAAAATTATTGCAAGAAAAATAAAAGGAAGAATAAATGAATTTTCACATTTGCATTAAAAACAAAAATACCAAAACAACATGATTATGGGTGCACATTTCAAACAATTTACAGATATGTTGAATCAGTAAAATGAACAGCAGTTTTACAGATATGTAGTACCAATGGCACACATCTCTACATCCCTATTCTACATACACACACACATGTACATGAATATGTACACATGTATATATTTCACTTTACCTGTGGTGTAAATGCAAATATTCTATCGTGAAGAGAATACAGTTTACTGGTACTCAAAATACCCACATCTCGTGATTTACGGCCAGACAAACCCAGCTTCTTATTTCTACCTGAAAATATAAGAAAGAAAAAAAAAATTGCATTATATGTCATATTGTCACTATTGTTTTCTATTAAGTCAGAATTAAACTATAGCTAAAAATAATTTATACTCAACTATGACATATTCACAAAAATGTCACACACACATTCAAGTATTTGATTTGATTTGTTTAACTTTGCTTTTCTGCCACTTTTGGCTAATCTTGAAGATGGGGATGAAAGGTGAAAAGATTAAATGTCTATGCAGTCCAGGATGTACGTACTAAGTGGTCATTTCATTTGGGTGCCTTCCGAAAAGGTCACTCCTTACACCCCTATTCAAGTATTTAAAATTTAACACAAACTAATAACAAACTCCAAAAACTTTACTGTCAGTACAGTGTAATTCATATATCCATTTTTATTCTAATCACAAAGATCAGGATGAATGGCGATCAGATTAAATTGCTGAAGGGACACACGAAGGAACTTGCATATCCAGGCCAGGATTCGAACGTGGTCAGATACTCAACACACTGAGCCACACTGGGGGGCTCATTTAGTTGATGGTTATGGTTGAATGCTTGATATGAACACATACCTGATGGTTTAAGTGTCCGGAACATCGGTATTGAGACCATCTTTTTTGTAGCACGGCCAAACTCTGCGCCATATTTTGACATACTTCGTGATGCAAGTGTGAATAAGACCTTTTTCCAGGCAGAGGTGGTTAATCAATGACACAGGTATGTGTTCATATCAAGTAATCAGACTATTAACATAGTAGTGTCGAAAATAAAGGGAGGGGGGTATGCCCACTTTGTGACCACCCTGTACAACAGAATGATTATACAATCTGGGACAGAATTTTCTTTCCTGAACTGCCAACATTTCCTCCTCCAATACAAAAAAAATTGTAGCTCAGACTAGGTTTTCAGTGTTCTCACTAACACCAGATATCACTACAGGATCTGGCCAGAAATGTTTTATGCGAAATCAACACTAATTTTCCTCTGTCCAACTACAAAGGGTGACCTCATTGATTCAAATGATGGGCATGCACTTGTGCATGCATCCACAAACTTGTGATGAGTATAAAGATTGGGTTTCTATATTTCGACAAAAGCAATACAGGTTAAAGACACCAAAACATACCAAATATAACATTGCTCAAAGAGAAAACTATTGACATGTACCACCAATAGTGGATTAGAATGCTAAAAATTCAAGGAAACATAGAATTGTGTTTTTGTTACTTAACATTACTTTTGAGCCACTTTTGCCCAATTGCGACAATGAAATTGATGATGGGACAATCACAAACACCACCACCATCCAAATCCAATGGAATTTGAACCTGAGAACTTCGACGGTGAGAAAGCAAAATTAGAAATCAAGGCACAGCTGTAAAAAGTCCAAATGCACTGGAATCATGGTTTTTACATTCCTAGACTTGGTAATGTAATTAACAACCTGAGCATCATCTTCATTTTCACTACCTTATCCTGCTTTTTATTTGACACTTTTGTTTGTTTGTTATGCATGTGGGAAGTTAACTATTTTTTTAAAAAAACAGCAATTTTTTCAACAAAATAAAATGTTCACAATTATTACCTAGATAGGTATACAGGTAACTCAGAACTCTTGCCGGCTGAACTTCGATGGGGGCAACCTCTGATATGGTCTGCACTTGGATATCATACTGAAGTAATTTCTCTCTAATGTCTGCATCTTCAGCCAGAAGTACAATTTGAACAACAACATCTGGCTTCTTTTCTGAGCACAGGCGACGATTGAGAGGATCAAGTTCACCGACTGCTAGAAAACCCTGAAATAAAGGACTATGTAGAATCCCAGTGCAAAATACTTAACACAGTTTATAAAAGTAACATTTTAGTCAATTAAACAATTTATAACTGATTCATTTTCCAGAGTGTGGGTGGAGCTGTAAAATTCTGCATGACATTTTGCAGTCTTATTATCCTGAAAATTATGTGACACCACTATCGTATGTACAAAATGGATTTTGTGCACTTAGGAAATTATGAAAATTTAGGGCTGATCACTTTAAAGTGATACCCATACTGATGCTGAGTCTCACTGATTCCCACTGATACTGATTAATATTATAGAGCATCTCAACCTTAAAAGTCAGTATGGAAGTAAATGGAGTACTTTCCTGCTGTGTGATAATTGTGGATTGCATGTAAGTTATATATTTCACTTAATAATGGATAGAGAAGCAAGCTGGAAAAAGACGCAGTATTGGTAAACTTTGAGGTAAAGAATGCATAATAGTTATGCGCGTGCTAAATCACTGATACAGTCCAGGTATTAAGCGTATGGCTACAAGGCTTGGTATTCACGGCCAGAAGAGAAATCATAAGCAGATGTATTCTGTGTGTATTCTTGCTGTATCATCGAGCCATTTCGAAGCATTCATCCAATAGATTGATGAGATGGGCTCTACTTTTATCTTCATATTGATATAATATAATTCATTCCAGCAAGGTAGAAGTAGCTGACATGCTAAGAGGGTTGCCTACGCAAACACATGACACAATACCAGCTGGAGAAGAAGAACTTCATGCATATTTCGGGCCCATTGAAGACGCTGTAGTTCCTCTTTCACGAGACTCTGTACAGAACGCTACTTCAGAAGACTCACTGCTCTCATTAGTGGTCTCCTGTGTAGTAAACAGGATGGCCACATCAACTCACTCGACACGTCTGCTGAAAGAAAGAAGCTCACACCTTTCTTCGAAAGAAGAGCTCACCTAACGTACAAGCAGGCAATGCTCATGTGGTCAGGTACACTTATCATTCCCACAGTTAAACGGAAAGAAGTTCTTAGAGCGTTACACGATGGACACACAGGTTCAACTCGCATGAGATTATGGATTTTGTAACGAGCTGCAATACATGCCGAGCTAATGCTCCTAAGGTCCGCAATGGATCTGATTCCTCATGGCCTCTCGCTTTGTACGTGAACGAGAGATGGCATATAGACCACTTTTTCTTTGCAGGGCGTAAGTTCCTACTGATAGTAGATGCCTTTGAAGTTTGCACATTTCCAGGATAATTATACTCTGCAAAGATGTGTGCCGCAGAAAAGTATAGGAAAATAAAATCCAACTGATCCTTTCCAATACAATGGCAATTGCTAAGACCTAGACAATTTTAAAACAGAACTCTGGGTAGGCTGGTATGTTTTAATTCCAATTGGAATATTTTAAATATCCTGAAAACTGCTACCAAGCATCAGTATCAATGAGGATCACTTAGGGTATCGGCACTGGTTTGAAGTGGAGTTGAGTTGAGTTGGTGTTTTAAGTTCACTTTATGCACAGTAGGCTAATCGGGACTGGGCCTACAGTTTAAAGTGGGATCTGAAACACTATATGCCTCCACCGGGTATCGAACCTGGGACCCCATGATTACAAGGCAACATGGAATTAGCCCTGTTTATAACATAAAAGAGTGAAACCTTGATTTTATGCTTTTCAGAGCTCCAAGGATAAAAAAAACTTAAAATTTAAAATATAGGTAACATTTGTAACATTACACTCCATGGGTACTATGAGGATTGAATGTATATATACAAAATGCAAAATCCAGGAATGTAAAATCAGGGTTCCACTATAAAAGGTAAAGTGTTCCCCTGTGCATAGCACCATGCCATGAAGGCATATAGGGGGTGTGGGGGTAACAGGGTTCCACTATAGTATTGATATTAGAGATTTTTTTTCATTCCACACAAAGTAATTACTTGAAGAACTAGCATAGTTTTTGAATGAGTATTACAAATAATAATAATAATTCTCCTAATGCATAAATTTAATTTATTTTTTTTAAGAATGGAAAATTATTATTCAATGACAAAACAAGGCTACTAAGAAATATAATTTAACTTATATTCACCTCCTGCAGTAGTTTTCCCACAATGTACAAGGACTGAGCCCAAAGAAATGGACAACGCCCTAATGCAACTCTTTCTTGACTTCCAGGCTCTTTGTATTCATCTGCAACATTCTCTGCGGGAACTGCATACAGTTCAGGCACAAATCGCGTGCCATCTTCAGTGCGAATCATAATCTATTTAAAAAATGAACAACAAAAACACTTACTCAAGACAAAAGCACAATTTCCTTTCACCCAACTGAGCACCTTCCAATTGTTACTGATCTTGTAAAACCATCACAAATCTGCTCTTAATACAAGACACCCAAACCTTAGCTTTTATTATACAAGAAAACATTTTCTGTTTTAAAAATTTTGAATTCATAATTACGCATTAAACCACAAACTACTTTTAGACTTAATTATGAACATTTGTTAACATACTCTTTAATTATAAAGTTCCAGGAAATTTAAAAAAATATATATGTGTAGAGTTCTTTGTAGCTGATGAGTGGTGACTGGGTCATGTTGAATTGTTGGTCTTTTAATCAATGTTCTTAGTTTTTATATGTACCTGCACTTTAGATACTGGTTCTGTCTCTGTCCTCAAGGTGGTTTATGTGTTTATATCTTGTCATCTGTCAGTAGTCACTGAACACAGGGTGTGTGGGGAAGGGGCATCAATATGTGTGGTTATAGTGCAAAGTTGAATATAAACAGTGTGCCTGGGAGAATTATTTCAGTGTCCGAGGCTCCACCTCATCTAGTGGTCTCAGCAAAGACCTGCTTTTGGGTTTGTGGGCAATTTTTAATTCTGATTTTACAGGAAGGAAAGTGTGAGGATGGATCTTCTTTTGCAGTGGCTCAGGCTCCACCATGTCAGAGTTGTTTGGGGTTGACACTTGGAGTAATCAAAGACATTTACCTCTTCCAGACTTTCTGCATATTCAGATACAGCTTCTTTGTCACCTTGAAAACAGTAGTCTATGATCAGATAGCAGAAGAAAAGTGGCCATTCACACTCAATGTGTTCAAACATTCTAAGTTCCCAAGGTTCATAATACAACCTGTTCGGATCCTGAAAGAAAAAAAAATATTAAAATCGATATTACTATGAAGGCCATTTTTCTTGTAGTAGCAACACTGTTGGTATGCGTTTGTCAGTTGTCGCTGGGACAAAACACGATCGGGTCTTGTTTAGTATTGTACTACAGATCATGTGTAGGTGTTTGGTGCTGAATAGTACTGTTGTGTGGTAGTTAGAAGAAATTAAAGTGAAGTGTGTGTATAATACTGCCCTGAACAATGTTCATGCGTGAAGAACAACAAATATTCGTCAAATTTCAGGTTGCATGTGGAAGGAATACATGGCAAATTCACAAGGGCTTACGCGAGGCATGTGGGGACCATGCTTTACCATATCGTACCGTTGCCAGATGGGCCAAGGCATTTGAAAGTGGTTGTAAATCAGCCAAGAAAGAACATGGTGGCGAGCATCCTCGCACAGCAACAGATCCACACCACCTTGATGCACTTCGCAGATTGCTGCAGAATGATCGGCGTATTTTTTTATGTATGTACGAGGTGTTAGCAACCACCTTATTCTCCTGGTTTAAGTCCCTGTGACTTTAATTTATTTCCCAAGAAAAAGGAACCCTTGAGGAGGAAATGCTTTCCAGACGTCCCGAGCATCATTTCGGCCACAGGGTGGTTTTTGTGCACACTGGCACGAACAGGAGCTATCAATGACATCTAACGACTGCCAGATGTTTGGAAACGTGTTCACGCAGCAGCAGAAGATTACATTCAAGGATTGTAAATGATTCCAGGTATGCATCTTCTTTCATATCTCTTTCTCATACATGTTGCCACTACAAGAAAAATGGCCCTCATATACTCTATACTGGGTGTCTTTCAATTAACAGACAGATTTATCAGCCATAAATTTGAAATCAGTTTATTGCTCCATTTCCAGATACTTTCAATGATCTGATATACTGTATCTACACATACAAGGTGAGGCAATAAAGTTTCTGGACTCATGCTGTAACTCCGTTATTGAAAAAATATCAGACAATCGAAATGTTGTACCCTTCAATGTAGTCCCCTCCTTGATCCCTACTCTGCTTCACGTGGATCTTTCACTGTTAGAAGCAGTGTTGCAGGTCATTTTGTGATATGCTGTTCAAGAGTTGTGTCGCTTTCACCGCATCCACAGACTCGAACCAGGTTCCTTTCAGTGCAGACTAGACTTTGGGAAGAGAAAAAATCGCTCGGGGCTAGGTCCAGCGAGTACGGTGGATATTCCAACACTGGAATGTTGTGTTTACCAGAAACTTCATAGATAGCATGTTGTGAATTGCCACTGTGTCCTGATGAAGAATCCATGAACCATTCTTCCACATGTTTTATCTCCTTCTCACCCGTTCACGAAAGGTCCCCAAAAGATTCCTAAAATACAACTGTTTGACAGTCTGACCTTCAGGCACCCAAAGAAGGACCAATTTTAGCAACCTACTTGATACTGACTTGAGTTTTCGAAGAATAAGAGCAGCCTGTTTGTGGATCATCCTCTACGCCTTCTCTACCCTTTTTAAACTTCTTAAACCACTTGAAACCTCATGTGCAAAATAAACACTGATCCCCACAAATTTCTTTCAACTAATTGTAAGTTTCCATGGTGGATTTCCCAAGTTTCGAGACATTAACACGTTGTTCCACTTTCAAACTTAACATGATTCTGAAGGAGTTCCGATGTACGGTCCACTTCTAACAAATACTACAGCCAGACTGATCTACGCATGTGCGTAGGCAGAGCATAGTCCACATGTCAGTATCCTACCCAGCTCTTTCTTATCGTGACCTGAAATGAATTTGAAAATCAATCCGGAAACTTGATTGCCACACCTCCTACACTATGAAACAATTCCTTCCTGTAGTTTGTAGAGATGGTCCAGCATGAACATTTTGCTGATGTTGATAGAGTACTGAAAAAATTTACTGATACTGATAACAAATATTCAACCAATCCAATACAGAAATGCAGAATCTAAATGGCTCATGTATCTCCTTAATTAATATTGGTCGATGCAATATGTCTTGCTTCGAAAAAAAACTTTGTATTTAAATATGTTCTTTACAAAACCAGAGAATGTGTTTTATATTCACAATTATATTCATGGAAATACTAAAAAAATGAAAGAGTATTGCACTAACTTACTGGCCACTTACAAAAATATAACATCAATAAAATTATCAAAGATTTTACGCCTATAATGGCTAATACCAAGAGAGTACTGATTAATCTAATCATGTTAACCTTATCAATTGCTGATCTTCCTTATCCCTTTTTTGGGGGTGAGGGGTCTGAAAGTAACAAGATATTACTGCATTAAATCTGTAATTGATAGAACCGAAAATAGTTGAGGAATGAAATGCATACAGTGGAATTATTTATTCTCTTGTTAATCAGCATACAGTGGAATTATTTATTCTCTTGTTAATCATTTTACAATACATGGTGTGATTTTTTTCTTTCTTTTCAAACTAGATATGGACAAATCTCACCCTTAAGCATGTACAGTGTGGCCAGAAAGTCCCTTTACACCCGAACTAAATGCGTGTAACAATGTAAGATTGTAAGATATTTAAAATTTTTACCTCCCATCCTGATCATTGATATAGCAACAGTTCTCCTCACATGAATTGCCACCTGCCTGCCGCGTAACTGCCACGTGACTGCCTGCGGAGGAAGAATCAAGTCTGTGCGTTGACCAGTTCATTGTCGCGCCTTCCCGTGTTTGGTGAATAACAATGGCAGGTACCAGTGACTTCACTTTGGAGGAGCGCTTAGTGACAACTGCGTGGGTCCATAAACGGAAGCACAACAACGAAAATATGCCGCAGGTGATGGATAGGTTTCGTGAACGGTTCGGTAAGGAGCCACCAAGTCATCAGAAGAAAGCTTTTCTCCTGGGAAGTGTTTTGGATGCCACTCGTTCTGGTCGTCCATCAACCCGAAAGGAAACGTGTGTAGACGTTAGTGTGTCAGTGATGAGTTCACCCTGCAAGTCGATCAGAAAGCATTCTGCAGAACTTGGAAATGCAAGGAGCACAATGAAGCTCCACACGAAAATGGACTTAGGCCTGCACGCATTCCGGCCAATGGCCATCAATGGGCATATCAAGCTGTGCAGGGATCATGGAGGTGCACATACGGATGTTTTGGACAACTAACTGTAAATATTATTCATGTAGGGATTAAATTAGTGGAGGTGTAAAGGGACTTTCTGACCACCCTGTACATGTAACTCTCCAAAAACTATCATTCTAAATGTGTTATTCTTAACAAAACATATCATTCCAACATTTAGTCCAAAAGTAAGAATTACCTCTTTTGGGGTCTTGTAACCATCTCGTAAAAATCTCTTGCATCCAAATCTTCCCTGCAGCTTGGAGATGATGGTTCCACGAGTTAATTTGATAAGCTCCGGATCATCAACAGCAAATGCAGGGAAACTTATTACAGACAGCAGGCCACTGTCAAGTTCCTTTGAGCTGGATTCTCGAGGCAACATTGACTGCAAATAAAAGATAATAATCTTATAAGTTGCTCAAAATTTACAAAAATACTAAAATCAAGCAAACACACATAGGACATAGTTTTCTGTACATAGTACTGTAGACACAGCCATATATTTGGACAGAAGGAATGATGCTAAAAATGGAAACTTTACACAACTATCCTACTTTTTACTTTGAAAAAAGTATCAATGTGAAATATTTATATTTTTATGCAGACCCAAATAATAACAGTTGAAGGCAAGGTCTTTCCACTGGTATAGTGGTAATGCTGTTGCCTTGAAATCATCAAGGAGTTGATCATCAGTGGAGCCACATTGCACAGTGGTTTGCATTTCACTTTAAACTGTAGGTCCAGTCATGCTTGGAGCTTAAAGTGGATTGAACTATGTTTCCAAATCTATAAATGATATCTGTCTGGATGACACGGTTCTCAGAGACTGGATTTGGAGAAACGACCCTGTGGAACGGGCACCACGGTCAGCGGACCTCAACCTCGCTGATTTTGACGTGGAGAATTTTGAAATGTGAAGTGTGTGCTGTCAAAATCTGGGATCTGGATATCTACAGAAAAGGATAACCACTCCAATGTCTCCCCTTGAATGTTGAAGCATTCAAGGAAGTGTGTTGAGACTGGTAGTGGACATGTGGAGAGTGTTTTGCATTAAGGAAATGCTCTCCATCCGTTTTCCCTATTGTTTCCTGACTTTATGGACACCCTGTACATTAAGCATCTCCAACAAGAAATTAATTACAAATTCACCTGCAGCACAGCCTGGCACTTTTGGGCTTCATCAGCTAAGACATGAATGACAGAAGATGGACCTCCACGGGCACCAAATAAATCCAATTCATTCATTGCTTCTAGAGCAGCCTTAGCCATTCCAATGGAACTAGCATTAAGTTCAGGAAGTCCATGGTTAGTTTTATCGCCACGTTCCCAAATTCCATAGTCCTAGCAATAAATGGAAAATAAAAATACAGTTATGTACTTTCATTGAAAAGAAAATTCATGCATTTTATTGCATTACATGCACATGCATGCCAAGGAAAAACTGGAAGAAACTAACATCTCTAGGAATAAAACATGTATTACAAAGAAACATCACTTCCAAGTAAAAACATGAAAAATTAAATCTTTTACAGTAGTTTTGTTTACTCTATACTGCTCCTTCTCTCCAATTTTTATCATGTTAATGCAACTTTTGATGGGTGAAATATTTTTAACAAATTTCAAACACAGATTAACATACATGATATTTTCGTTAAATGTTTCTGGAAAATCACATAACAAATATATACACAAGACATGTCAATGTGTAGGTCAAATTTGAAGGTCATTTAAATAACTGTACATTGTCAACAAACAGCAGAAATGTGTGTTCTAGTTACAACTGATTGATCAACTGATTTAGTTTATTTTACTTCACTTTTCTGTGACTTCTGCAACAAAGATGAGGATGAGTGATGATACGATGAAAATTGATGAAGGGACATTCACAACGAAACACCCATGCCCAGGCCAGAATTCAAACCCAGGACACCATCATAGCATGCTGTGCATTCCCAGTTACAAGGACACACACACAAACTACTTCATACTTACAGGAGTACAATAAGCTGACTCAATGTAAAAGACCAGATTCTGGATAAAGGCAACTTCATCTAAACTGAATATAATCTGCAGACCTATAAAGACAGAGAAAAATGATATACTTTCATTTCCGGCATTTTTATAGTATACATTAATACAAGGGCCACTATTTATATTTCGAGCCTTGGCAACACTGATTGAAGTTAGGCGCGATTTGACGTTTGCACGGAATCGTCTGGCATTATTGACCATAACATACTTCAAATGTTTTGTCAATAGCTTCATTGGTGTTGTTTATGTTGCCTTGGAGATTGCGCGACAACAATAAAATGGAATTAACTCGTGAACATTTTCGTGTGATGATTTTTTACGTGGATTATCAAGACAAGAGTGCATCGATCAACTTACTTCCACATTTGGCGATGAAGCCCCATCCTTTGCCACTGTGAAACGCTGGTATAACGAATTCAATCGTGGCAGCCATTCGCTCACCGATGAGATTCGCGAAGGTCGTCCAAAATCAGTTGTTGTTCAAGAAAACATTGATGCTGTGCAAAACCTAATACTGCAAGATCGTCATGCGACATACTGTGAGATTGAGGCACCCATAGGCATTAGTTCCACCAGCATATATAAAATATTACATGATCATTTAGCTGTGAGAAAGGTATGTTCTCGTTGGATCCCACACAATTTGACAAAAACTCAAAAAGACGCTCGCGTCAATTGGTGCAAACAAATGCTCAATAAATACAATCGTGGTGCTTCAAAAGACGTATATAAGATTGTAACAGGTGACGGATCATGGATATATGCATATGAACCGGAACATAAACAGTAGTCGACTGTATGGGTGTTTCAAGATGAACCCAATCCAACAAAAGTTGTTCGTGCTCGAAGCACATCGAAACAAATGGTCGCCTGTTTTTTCGGGAAAACTGGTCATGTGGCAACTGTGCCTTTAGAGGAACGTAGAACGGTCAACTCTGAATGGTACACAACCATTTGTTTGCCAGAGGTCTTCGGTCAAATACGGAAAACAAACAAACACCGTCGGATCATTCTTCATCAAGACAATGCCAGCTGTCACACATCTAGTCTAACAACCGACTTTATGAACAGTCAAAAAATCGAATTGATGGGTCATCTGCCGTACAGTCCTGATTTGGCACCCAATGACTTTTTCTTGTTCCCGAATGTCAAGAATAAATTGCGTGGACAACGATTTTCGTCGGCGGAAGATGCCGTTGATGCGTTCAAAAACCATATTATGGAGGTGTCTCAAGAAGATTGGAAAAACTGCTTTGACAAATAGTTCGAACGAATGCAAAAGTGTATTGACCACAAAGGAGAATACTTCGAAAAACAATAAAGCAGTTTTCAATGCCAAATTCCTGTTTTTTCATTGTTAGGCTCAAAATATAAATAGTGACCCTCATATGCTACTTGAACACAAACTTTCTGCACAACAGGCTTGAGCAACTTGTTTTCACTAGCGGAGGCCAGCGAGTGTTCTGTGGAACAGTAAGCAGCACAGGAGTGGGGCTGCTTGAATTGGATATAAAAGATACTGTCGAGGAAGTCACTCCCATTTTTATGGAACATCATCCTGTTTCCTTTTTTTTTTTACTTTTGTGTACATATTGCTTGCATTGTAAAATTATTTCTCTTGTAGTTAATATGTTTGTAACAAGCATAAACCACAAGAGAAATACTCCAGTTTCTTGTCATGATTCAGGGTGTCTACAATTTCGTAAAAACAAAATTCTCTGACTTTTCCAGGTTTTCCAAAACTAAGAACCAAACATTTCCAGACCAAGTTGTTACAGTAATTCAAAAAGGTCACTACATTTTAGTTAAATATCACACTTACAATCCCACTCAACTTTGTCAAAAGTAATAATGGGAAGGGAAACTCAGCTTTTACGTAATACTTGCCATGTATTGACTAATGATAAACAAATAATTATTTCTTTAATAAAAAATATCATAATAATCGCAGCATAAATAATACATAATTGTAGTAAAAATTTAGTAATATATGTATTAATCTTAATATCAACCAAACACAACTCAAACATTTTAAAAAAGAAAGTGGTACAATAGTCCCTTACTGTAGTCAATTTCTACTTTAAAATAGTTCAAAAAATAACCCCATTTGCTAGGATATTGAATATGCAATTTCTACTGTAACTACCAGTAATAATCAGTATACCAAACTGAAATGCTTACCTGATGCAGTCATCTGGGCTAAAATAAGCAGGTACAGAGAAATGGCATCAACCTGCAAATGGCCCCACTCGTCATCTCCGACAACAGTTTGCCCAGTAGCTGAACTGTACTTTGCATGCATAGCATCCAGTGGGTGCTGGGTCATCTTGAATTTCTCAAGCTTATCCTTTTGCCTCATCATAGCCATTAGCAAACCACGCATCAACTTTACGCAGCTCTGAAATGTAGTCGGAAAACAGATTAGTTAAACAGAAAAGCCTAATTTGTGCATATATAATTTTCTTGTAATATAATTAAGCCTTGTTTCCATATTAAAAAACACTAAGTTGCTGACCAACACATTTATTAAGATATACCCTGTATCAGGATCTTACTCAGACGAAGAACTAAACTAAAATGAAGAAATACACACACAGAAAGATATATACACATAGCAGGGTGACTAGCCACACAAAAAGAAATCATGTTGACAGTCCTTATATTGGACGATTTTTCCAAAGGAATTAAGTACATTTCGACTCTTGACAGATGACTAATGGGTCTACCACACTGACAAGTGATTGACAGGTCAAGATTAGCAAGAGTCTGGAACTACCTGTTTATCATTCCCCCACCTCTCCTGCCTTTTTGGATATGGATGAATACCTCCTCCCCATGTCTTCTTCTCTTCTCTTTCTTCCTTGTTCCTTCTTCTTTCATCCTTCCTTTTTCTCATCCTTTCAACTTTCTCTAACACACTCTTCCATTCCTTGTATATCTTGAGTCCTCCATTCCAATTCATGATTTCTTCTCCTTTCTTCCCTATTTCTTTGGTCTCCTTCCATTTTCGCACTAGTTCTCTCTTCCTATTTGCCTAGCCAAATCACATTCTACTTCATGTCCCATCTCTCTACTGTGTTTGAATATGGCATTCCTGTCTCTCTTCAAACTCACATCATCCATGTGTTGCTTTAACCTGTCTTTCAGTCTCTTCGTCGTTTCCCCTATATATACACTTACGCATCCTCTGCACTTCACCTCCTAGATAACCCCTTCCTCTTCTTCCTCTCTCTTTTCTTCATTCTACTTGCTGGCTATACTTAAAACAGTGCATCCTCCCTTCCTGTAAGTTCTAACAACCACTTTCCTCAGCACTTTGCATATCTTCTCTGGAGGAGGACCGGAAGAGAAGGAAGAAAAAGAGAGATGGTTTGGTATAAGAAGTATGGGAGAGGCTACAGAGAAGATATGGCTAATTGTGAAGGTGAGGAAACACAGATGGACAGCACACAACACGAGTTCCACAGAGAATTATACTGGCCAGCCTCTTGATAGTCTGCAAAATGCAGTAAAGGATGTGGAAGTGAGATTCCTTGACCTCTCAAAGGCATTTTATAGAGTAAACCATAAAATTCTGGTGCACAAACTCTACAGCTACGGAATAAGAGGGATCCCATATTTATTAATAGTCATATCTACAGAAAGGAAAGCAATATAGCCTACTCAAATACATTTTCATATTTGTGGAACTCTCACTGACTACACCTCTCCAACGAGAAGTGTATCCCTCAGGAATCAATTCTAGGACCATTGCTATTAACCTTATATATATATTTTTATTGAGTTTGTAAGCCCACTTTATGCACATAAGGCTAATAGGGACTGGACCTACAGTTTTAAAGTGGAATCCGAACCACTACGTGCCTCCACCAGGTACTGAATCTGGGACCCCTTTAAAATTAGCTCACCTGCTCCAGTTCATATGTTTTTGCTCGATCCTCATCCATGTCGGCATTCTTCTTGTATGCCATGGAGAGACCCCACACTGCCAAGATGCAATAAACATTGTCTCTAATCCACGCATGATTATTATCACTACTGGCCGGAAAGAGTCCTGTCACAGGATTCTGCAGAAAGAAAAGAAGAATGGTACACAGTATAATACATAATATTTGAAAAGGTTAAATGTTCAGTAAGATATCATCTAAAGGAGGTATTACAAAAATGCTACTAATAATAATAACACCATGTACAATAGTGTCTCGATAATTTGAGGGGAGAAGTCCGAATATTCTTCGGATAAGTCCTCAAATAAGTGGGTTCATTAACAAAAATGATGCAACATCTTGAAGCAGAAGACACTTGACCATTTCTTTAAATGTAACTTCAATGTTGGTTAACTATCTCCCCGCCCCTAATAACGCTGTTACTACCGTACTGAGCAATCTAAGTACAATACTCATAATAATACAGTACATCCCATTTTTCATACACTGTAGGTTTTGTTATATTGCTTTTCTTTCGCCTGTTCCGATTTTTCCAAGGTGATTCAATAGGGTTCGCACATGAACTCTAAATGTGTTTTCTCTGAGTTTTCCAGAATCCTCACATTTTTTTCCAGAGTACTTTATAAACCCCCCTCGGTAATTGTTTACTATCCTTCGGACACCTATAACTACTTAGTTTCTTAAATTTTTGACATTCGTACTTACGTATCTGCTTCGCGGAACATTCCTGAAGGTGTATCAACGTTGTTTTGATGAAATTAATTGCAATTTTTCACATTACCAGTAAGTCTTTCTGATAGGCCTTTTCGCTTGCCTGACGAACTAACCTAACCATGCGCCAATGGTTCGTGGGGCTAGCACCAATGGTTCGCAATTATTTCCAATTTCTAAATCCTGATACTAACACGACACCAAATTTTAACTATGTTTCCTAACCTAACCACACGCCAATGGTTCGTGGGGCTCGCACCAATGGTTCGCAATTATTTCCAATTTCTAGATCCTGATACTAACACGACACCAAATTTTAACTATGTTTCCTAACCTAACAGAACTAACCTATCCACGTGCCAATGGTTCGTGGGGCTAGCTATCTCCGAATTTCAGCTATGAAACATTCCCACATCACACAAAACACCTTCCCGATGTTCGACAATGCTACAGGAACTTATTACGGTAAGTAGTTTCTTCTGTAAAAATAAATAAATGTGTCCGAAGGATAGTAAACAAGTACCCCACCCTCACCTTCAATGTTATTATTAATTGGGACAGAGTAATTGATATGGGCAAATATAGGCATATGGGGCATTGGTCAGTAATATTACTGATCTGATATATTTGTAACTAGCACATAATTTATTGCCATTTTCTGAAATGTTCTATTATTTTTGTTAATAAAGCATATACTTCATATGTCATGGTTTGTAAAGTAAATGTCTAAATACAAAGTTCCTTCGCAAAGGCATTTCATTCACCTGGTTACATACAGTAACTAAGAGATTGTCTGAACCATTTGTGTTCTTCAAGAAGCATTTGCTATTTTACGAGGTTTGTTCAAAAAGTATCAGACTTTCATTAATTAAAAATTTGTGTATTCAGATACCACAATCTTACATTAATCTCCTTCAAAGTAGTCCCCTTAGGCTGCCACACACTTCTCCCAATGGTTCTCCCATTGTTGGAAGCAGCACTGGAATGCCTCTTTTGGTATTGCGCACAGCTGGTCCGTCGCATTTTGCATGATGTCTTCTCTGAACTGAAATCTGGTTCCTTTCAGGGGCATTTTCAGCTTGGGGAAAAGCAAGAAATCACATGGAACCATGTCAGAAGAGTAGGGAGCCTGACGAAGCACAGGTGTGCTGTGTTTGGCCAGGAAAGTCTGTATCAAATGTGAAGAATGGGCGGATGGAGGTGCCATTTGCCCGTTGCCCACAGGTCCAGCCAAATCATTAGTCAAAATGGAATGAATGGATCCAATGCTGATGCCCACCTTGTCTGAAAGTTCTCGGATTGTGATTTGACGAACCTGCATCACCAGGGTCCTCACTTTGTCAATGACGATCTCATTTCTGGATGCTGAGGGCTTACCAGAACGTGCTTCACTCTCCACTGACGTGCGGCCACCTTTGAATCGGTTGTACCACTCCTTTATCTGTGTGGTGCCCATTGCTTCGTCCCCAAAGGCCTGTCGAATCTTTCGGATCGTTTCCACTTGGCATTCTCCAAGCTTGACACAAAATGTAATGCAGTAGCGTTGTTCGAGTTTTTCAGTCATTTTGTCAAAAACGAAATTCCGACACCACTCACTCACACCTCCTCACTCATCAGCGGTCTGCCGGCGACTGACTGCTTCTGCAGGCTGGAAAAAAATCTAAAATGCGCATTAGGATCACCTACATACGTGCATCAAATCATGCCTCCCTAACTAGATTTGTTTATGCCAAAAGAATTAAGGTCGGATACTTTTTGAACAAACCTCGTATATCAGGTTAGTAGAATATTGATTACCAGTATTAGTCAATTTTGTGTAGTGGTTTATCAATATCACCAAAAATTCAATGTCATTTTATCCCCAATTATTAATATTATTGTTACTTTCTGATCCCAATAACAACTATTTAAAGAATTAAATTACATGTTTGTGCACATAATTAAGAACTAAGGTTACAGGTTTTTCTGCAAGTTTTCAAACTGCATTACAGTGTACAAAATAAATTTCAAACATATCATACACATAGAACACTTTTGACAATTACTAATTTATGATACCAATTAATCTGTGTTGCAAACAAACATATATCTAAAACATATATCTTCAAAGTAATTTGTGTAAATTAAGTTACTGAAGTTGTACTTATTAGTACAAGAGCATATTTTAGCCCCTTCAGATATGCATCATTGGGAATAGTTGATACATCAGAAGATTATCCCTAAGATTTTAAATATTTCAAATTCCCTGATATGTCTGGCATTTCTAGGTGTTCAAGGTAATCTCGGTCCCATCCATCTTGAATTATCTGTATTCTACTGCATATACACATAACCAGTGCTCGAAAAATCTTCTTCAGAGCTAGGTGCCAGCTCTGAAAATCAGGCACCAGGAAACCACCTACTGGCAATTGTGCATACTATAAGAAGTTGAGCATCACCATATTCAAAACATCGCTAAATCATGTGAGAAAGCAGGAAATGGGGGATTGGGGGACAAAGAGTAAGTTACTGATTCTATGAAATGTTCACGTTGATAAAAAAATCATTTGCTAACTTACGCTGTACTGCAATTTGAACATAGAATCTTCAAAATTTCGTACATGCAAACTTAAGAAAACGGCAATATTACAGCAAAAGATCACAGTCGTCATGCTGAAATTTTTAGTCGTCATGGCGACTTGGCGAATGGGATTTTTCGAACCTTGCACATAACCTACGTAACAAACCGAATCTCCTTCACAAGTTCTATTTTCACGAAAAGATAAATGATACAATTATTCTATGATCGTTTCCAAGCTCCTTTCTTCATCTTACACATAGTGGCATCCTAACACTGCCAACAACCCAATAAAATTCTTCAGCAAGGCCCAATTTGTGGCCATTTTGGCATTAAATTCAACCTTACAACATCTCTGCCACAACAAAAATTCTGGATCAACCCAAAATAAATTTTCTGGTGACGCCACTTAAGTTTGTTTGTTGCACAAGACTACTTCGAAGAGAAATAAATATTTAAACCCTAGAAAGTTAAGGCTTTGTCAAATTGACAACACTTAAATATGAAAAGCTTTCCCCTGCCCCATTTTACTAGGTGTCGCCCTTGTTGCTCTCAGTACCTTCAGTTGACCTTGATCTGTGGAGGGACTGATACTGTCCTTGTTGAATTACTATCCAGTTGGATCGTTATTTGCGGTTCTTTTATCTGCATATTTGGTCAGACGAAGCATTCACTTAAGTTGCATGCTATGTTTCGCAGTATTATATACTATATCTGTAACATTGTGCACACATTTTATTTCTCTACATAAGTAATACACAAGATCCATTTCAAAATTTTTAACTGTTATTGTGCAAAACAAAATGGGTATCATGCAAAATGAAAAAAATATAAGAAAATAATGCAAGAAATTGGCGGGACAGGTGACTATGAATGTGAGAGTTTTAATGAAACTGAAGAGACATGGAAATTGATGATTATGTGTTGACAGCCAAGGATGATTACGATGTTAGTCTAATTCTTAATTTCACAGTGAAACAAGATTACCTCATAATTCTCCAGACTTCAGTTCTGAAGCACAACTCTGTAATGAACAGAGTGAACCATTTTGGAATGCAAAATTTACAGCACCTGCTACGTTTGTCCACGGCAGAAATATTAAAGGCCCAAGTTCCTTTTGTTTTATCCCGATTTCATGATGCCAAGAATGCAATTTTAACATTGTTCAATTTCGCTTTACTTCTGTTAACACATACTGTGGAGTTTTGGTGATTACTTAAGACTTTTTTTCAATATATGCTTTCGTGATTAGGTTAGGCAGGCCAGATTTGGTTCTCTTAGCATTAAAATAAAGTCCCAAAATGCATTCTGCTAAGGTTCCGATTTATTTCTACATTAATTCCCAATAGTCTACAATACTTACAGTCGTTTTTTAACTGAAAATACATTGTCCATGGGAAGCATGCATGCTTGTGTAATGTAATTTTTAAGTTGTTCCAACATAAATAACTTTTTTTAAAATCCAAACAATATTACACGTAAATATGCCTACAGATGAAACAGAGGTCATGTAAATGCAAGATTTTTGCCTTCTATCCAAGCAAGTAGAGGAGGATGAAAAACGTGTTTTGCAGCAATGGCTCCAAAAAATATCTATAGAACATAATGCAATTTACTGTCTTGAATTTAACTTTGGACGTAAATTACATCAAATCCTTTTTGTTTGTTGCTAATACTATGAGAAACGGGACCGTTTACCCACTGTACCCCCTCCAGAACTACGTCGTACTTTTTTTTAATCTACAATTTCAATGTTTTATGTAATGTAAAAGTTGTTCCAGCGTTAGGAAATCACAAATAACAGAGACATTTGATACCAAAGAATGACACACGTAAGTTAGAACCTGCAATTTCAAAGTATTTTAGCCGCTTTTTGTTAGTAAAAAGTGTTTGTATGTATACTAAAATAGTGAGAGAACACGCCGAAAATAACGATCAGTACCAAACCTAACTAGCCTACCTACAATTATAGATGCTGTTGTGGAAAGTAGTTTTGGATGCTATATTCACTTGCGTGCAACCTTCGGACTGTTCTGCTTCACAGTAAAGTAACATGCTAAGGTAACAGACGTACTTTACTTCACAATAACACATTTCCGAGAGCTAAAATCAACTGAAAACGTTCATAAAAAAACAAATCTTCATAAACCATGCAACATATTTAACTTTCTCTAGGGGGTACAGAGGGTCAAGGATACCAAAATGACTAAGCCTTAGCTTCAGTGTTCCTGATTTTCCACCTTAGATCTCTAGAGTTCAAAGAGAATATCCTTTTTGTCTAGAGTAAATAATAATGATACGTCCATCATAGAGTTCCCGTTCATACGCTATAACGGGTATTAAAAAAGCGTAAATACCTGGTGACAAATAATAATTTTATGAACTATTCGCTGATAATAATCTAATCTCACTCCAGAATTACTTCTACTTCTCATGGTTAATGTAATAAATTAAAATTCAAGAACATGTAGTTTCTTCTATGTGACTTTCCATTTGTCCTTGATCAGCTGTTTGTGATTTCCACATAAACAACAGACGATCGAAATACATAACAAAACATAACGTTTCAGTACTTGTTCTTACTGTTTTAATTTATGCAATGAAGGACAAAATAATGTGCAATAATAAAATTCATATTAGAGCAATTATCTTTATTTTCTTTATATTTGCACGTAAAATGCAAAAAGTCTCTTTCGTAAAAGGTTGCATCTAACCGCATCAACTAGTGTGATGCTACGCTGCTGCTAGTCAACCTTTGTTAGTTATCATCAGTTAGCACAACCTGACTTCCGCTTGGACTCCATCATCATTCACCACGCCACCAATAGTTTTCATTCCTTGGGAAGGGAGGGTGGTGAAAGGTGCCCCTGCCCAGAGCGGCAAATTTTCAGGGCTGTAAAATGTGAAGTGTAGAAAGAAATAAGCCTAATGAAAACTTGAAAGTTATAATATTATATTATATAACTAGAAAGTTAATATATGCCAAACCAACCCACAGTTTTGAAGGAACATATCATCATGATATCATAACCACCGAGTGCCACAAGGTGGGAAAGCAGATTCGATGCCTTAACTCCGTTGAAATATCAAGTGGGAGAGGTCTATGATGTGCTCCTTCAAATAATAGGCGACGATAAAACTGTATTGCAAACCAGTTGTTTGGCTTTTAGTTAGGCCGAGTTTGCTGCCACGCACGTGTCAGCAGTAAGAATAAGCGTCAAATTTGCTGCTGCCACGTAATTCGTCTGCTAAGAGGATGTTACAAATCTTAAGAACAGATTAAGACGAGAGAAATGCAAGTTTATGATTAGTGGGAATGAATGTACAGGTAATTTAGAACCTTTTTCTTTAGAAAGCATTTAGCGATATTATTTTAATGCGAACAGAACTTAACCTAACTACGAGAGCATTTAGGTTTATTATTAGAAGAATGCTGAGGGACCTAATCTTAAAACATTTTTGTGAAAGTAATCGCTACAACTTCACAGTATGTGTTACAGACGTAATTGCATACATAGCATGATGAAATCACGATAAAACAAAGACCAAGTCTACTGCCACGCGCATGTGTTGACCTGTGAGTACCCGTTGATGAGAAGGAATTGGCATCGAATTTAGATATAGATGATCCAAAGATAGGCCATATTGTACAGGGCCGAAATCGAAAGAAGCAGCAGTTTCAGGCCGTGTCACAAAGGTGAAAGACCGTACTTGAAGCCAGCATCCTCCGAGTATGGTCTTGGAGTGCGGTCTTGAAGTCGTGGACTGGAAGTGAAAGTCTTTTGAATTGCAATGCGACTGCAGCGCCAAATACGATCAGTAGATAAAGCTGAGTACTCGTTGTTTTCCCCACGTTATAAACACTTGTTTTTTACCATAGAAATCACGTTGCATTTTCAAATGTTCGTACACATACACTTCCACACATTAGAAGCACTTTAACCAACAACTTGCTGACCCATGACGTATATTTAACCTGTGTTGCTGACTTTCTACCTCCGCGATTTTAAACAAACGAACAACGAGTTTGGAAATCACGTGACCGAGTCAGCTTCCATCTGCACTGCGAGATATGCACTTGCGTACTCCTGTACTTGGCGCTTTCGAACTGTACTAGGTGACGTCACTTCCACCAAAACCATGCTTCAAGTACGTACTTCGTACCTTTCGGACAGAGCCTCAGTATGATGAAACTGTTGAAGGTCCACAAAAACGGTACAAAGTTGCTTAGTATTACCAGGTCCTAGACCATTATTTTAGTTCTAAGGGAAAGATTTGAGTAACTTAAACATCATAGTGAATTTTTCAATTTATTTTATATTAGAAAGCATAAAGAGATGCCATCTGATATTTTGTCTGATAAGTGTAGAAAACTTGCCGGAATGTTAACACATGAAGGCTACTGAATTAAAAGATGAACTGAAAGTGCTTTCGGTTATAATAAAACAATTACACCAAAGAAGACCTTAACCTGATAAAGGGTCATGATTTGACACCTAATGTGAGTGTAGAACTTCGAATTTATTAACTTTGTCGGTAATCATTGGAATGTGGCGAACAAAGTTTTATTTAAAATTAGGGCTAATAAAAATACTATATCTTCCGTCAATCATGTCTGAAATACGCTTGCTTCCATTTTATGCAAGATAGCATTATACGAAAAAGAATATTACATGTAAAGTAAACGTAAAGTCCCTGTGGATATACGTGGGGAGTCTGATAAGTATTGAGCCTTAAGCCTGGTTTACATTGGTCGAGTAGACGGGAGAGTAGCTGGAGCGAGTAGCATAAACAACTGGGGAGAGCACTGGAACCAGTACTCGCTCCAGTAGTTAGAACAGTCGAATGTCTGTCCACGGAGGACAGCGACTCGACCGAGTAAACGTTTTCTGAGTACTGGTGAATTCTTCTATATGTAATGGTGCAAAATCGACTTTCTATGATTTAACTTCCCTTGGACAATGCCTCTCTTTCTATGATTTTAACTTCCCTTTGACAATGCCTCACCCAGAGGCGTCTCGTGAACGTATGCGTCAATTGTGGGAAAATGGACAGCTTGCTCTGCGACGACATTTACGAGCATTTCTACATTCTAATTTCTTCATATAGGAGAAGTATTTATTTTACACGAGAGCGCTGAACTAAGCTTATATTACATTTCTTGGATCTGAAGTGAAAGAAAGTAATAATTCTTTTCCCACAATAGATGCATGCGTCGCTTCAGAAATGTAATATAAGCTTAGTTCAGCGCTCTCGTGTAAAATAAATACTTCTCCTACATGAAGAAATTAGAATGTAGAAATGCTCATGAATGTCGTCGCAGAGCAAGCTGTCCTTTTCCCCACAATTGACGCATGCTCAGCATGCGTTCACGAGACGCCTCTGGCCTCACCGCACACTGCAGGTGAAACAATGGCGACACTGACCTCCTTAGGCTTTCAAATTTTGCCCCATCCACCTTATTCGCCTGACTTGGCTCCATCTGACTATCGTCTGTTTCCCCATCTGAGATAACACCTAAAGGGAAAACGATTTGGAGTGTTCAGGAGGCAACTGATGCTGCAAGTGAGTGGTTACTTTTGGTCCTAAAAAACAAAGGGAAGTTGATTTTTGCACCATAACATATAGAAGAATTGATTAGTACATCCTGCAAATTTCAGCCTCCTAGCTCATTTTTTTCTGGGTGAGGCTCAATACTTATCAGCCTCCCTTCGTAGCACCATGTCATGAAGGTACATTCTCGATCTCGGCCATTTTGGAGGTGATGTGATCAGCACCACTCTCCGGTCAATTTTACCTCCCATGGTTGCCCCCAGGTACCCATTAATTTGAAGCTTGGAGAACCCCAGAGCCGCTTTATGCGTGGACAACGCAGACAGATCACTCACGCGGGAGATCAGGGAATATTACCATATTACATGTCATTATTGTAATAATCCAATCATATATCACAGACCTACAACGGTAAACATATGAAGTCAAGCATTCATTTCTTTCCTAATACTTGTTACATCTAAGATACGTTTAAGAGAGAGAGTGTGTGTGTCGCATTTTCCAGTGGCGTGCGGTGACATTTAAACTAGGGTACGCAACATGGGCCAACCGAAATGAATTATGGGGGCCAGAACCCCCCCTCCCTGGCCATCATGTTATTCAGAAAATAATTTTTTCTACGATTTTATAATGGGAAATTTCTCATCCTTGTATCAATATCCAAATGTAACGAGGTAAAATATATGTATGATATTTTATATTTGCAAATATATTCTGATAGTAGCTACGTAGAGTCCAACAATTCACCTTTGTTTATTTCCTTCATGCAGTGCGATGAACATTGAACGGGAAGGAAATGGCTCAATCATTTTCCGTCCTTTCAAATTTCATGTAATAAATTTGATAAATCTCAGTATACTCTACTATTTCACACCTTTCGCAGAGGAAACCAACGAATAAGGCCAACAATAAAGTTTCACTGTTTTTTTACTCAGTCAATCACTCTGTAGATATATTTTTTCTTCTTCTCAAAAATCAAAATGCCTAATATACTGCTTACCATCCTTCACAACTCCTACCTGAAACAATTTTTCCAAATCAGGAACAGACATTCCATTTCGGATTGTTTACACTTTTTTCGTAAATTCCGAAAATCCCTTCTCCAGTATGTCATCAATAACTCCCGGTCCCCCTATTTTATCACTTCACAGCACCGACAAACAATAGAGATCCTGTAATGTAAATAATATGAACGAAACACTCGCTGCAAATTTCGCACGACAGAAGAAAGCAAAAGACAACCTCACGCGGTACGTTGTGTCCGGTCCCGCTATGCCCGAAAACCACGCGTTCTTGTGGACGAATGAATCGGAGTTGCCAGTCGACGAAGTATTTTGTAGAAGGGAGATAATTAAGGACAAGTAGAAAATACGTCAGCATACATCCCAGAACACTTCAAAAGCTAAACTACCGTACATCACTTTGCAATGTCTGGTGGGAGGGATCCCATTGTAAGCATTGTGTTTTATTATGTTTTTCTTTTATCATTCATTCATATCGTCGGGTCAACAATCAACACCCATGCTATGGAACTCAAAGGAAATGTTGATCCCGAAAGGAAATAAACAGATACTTTCATACTCTCAGAATGGACATTTCCACTCAATTTTTTTTACAACAATTTTAAAAACTACACCCTGGAAAAATGACCCCTGCAAGTTTTCGCGTTTCTCTGCGTCCAGTTTAAGGCAGAAACGAGACTTCCAAAGTTGCGAGGCTAGCGTTGCGCTGAAAACACGCCGCCGCCATGTTACTGCGTCACTCCTTAGGGAGAGCTCGTTTGTCGTCTGCTTCGAGCGTCCAGTTCCGGATATGTAGCCCACGGTGAGCGAACACGTGCAGCAGTTTTACAAATCTGTACCGATTTAAATAATTGAAGAAGGAGCGATAGTGGAAAGGAAAGCTATGCTTTGTAATGATCATTCTTCTATGAAATATCCGTGCTGCTCACGTGCAGGATAAATGAAAGGGTTCAGCTGCGTGTGTGTTCTCAGGCCATGCGAAAAATATTGCTTATAAAATTGGTTGCTGACCAGACACTCAAAACTATTTTTTAAACTTATATTTATCGATATTTACCGTAACCTATGTAGTGCAAAATAGGAATTTTCACATTCTTCACTTTATTTATAAAGCCTATTTAACTTTCTTTTCCATAAAGCAATTTCAGTTTGTGTTCCATTTCTGTTGCGCAAATTATGATCAAATATTTTCGTGCAGATAAGAGAAAATACACTGAGAAGATTACATTAGTTGCACAGTACATATCTATACTTAGTTTATGTATAATTATTACAAGGAAATAATGTGTATAATCATGGGCTTATTTAAGTAGGATTCAACGGGTCCAACCCCCCCTTTTTTTTTCTTTTAAGTCCTTCGGACTTATTTCATTCTCTTAAATTAGAGACGTATAGGAAGGGATACGGATGGGAAGGAAATTTCGTAATTCCACACACCAGATGGGACTGCAGACCAATATCTGCAATTTCCTGATAGTTTCGGAATTTCTGCGATAAGAAATTGCATCGAGACTGTCAAATCAGTTATTTTTCCCCCCTCGAATCATATTAAAGGAATTTGGTTCTTAAAAACGTAGTGACACAAGATGAACAGAAAAGTATCAATACTTCGTGACTACAAACACACAACTTTGTCGGGTCCAACATCCCCTCCCCCCATGCTCCCCAACAAGCTTCCGGCGAGCAGTGTCCTGGATTTTCACTTACGAAATAAAGTAACCCTAATCATACCAAAAGTTGATCCATCCCTCCCCCCCCCCCCACCGTGAACTATATATACGCTCATGTGTATAACAATATCCCATGCTGAAATGGTACGATATAATTATTTTGAATTTTGTACTGCAAAAAAAGCCGCCTCATCTCGTTACCCCGAACGCATTAATTGATTGGTTCACAACTTCACCACTAAGGAACCTATCGAGACGAGACATGGCAGCCTTGGTCTCGTTCTCGTTGAGAGTTGTAAATGTCTGTCTCGTGTTTATTTGTAAATGTCTCATTGACAGTCTCGTCTCAATTTATAAACATCCGTCTCGGTTTGGGAGGGCAATTCTCGTTCTCGTCTCAAGTCTAGAAAAATATAGAATTAACAACGTATGCAAAGGCTTATCACTATAAATACAAAAAAAACTTTCTTAATGTTTTTTTTTTGACTCCTCGTTTCGACGGTACAGCCCTCGAAAACTAAATATTATCCTGCTTATATATGCAAACCAAACTGGAGATTCAGAATTACCAGGAATGAACTGGCGTTGTAATTATTATACACAAAATTCATGATTTATTTGAGGAAGTCGCATGTTCCAGGTTTGACTCTCGACCTGGGTATGACTTTCCTTGTGAGTGACATTTCATTGAACTGTAAATTGTTACATGGGAGGATGTTTGCTCGAGACATTGGGGACAGCTGGGGGGATGCTTCTATTGTTAATGTTAGTGTTGCTCACGAGACGAGGCATGTTCCGTCTCGTCTGATAAAAGGAGATGGGACAAGTGGAATGTTTTCGAAATGAGATGGGACAGAAGAAAAAGTTCGTCTCTTATCATGGCAGGTTGGGTGATACTTAGATTGTGCAGTTGGTGGTAGTGTGTGTGTGGGGGGGTGTACTCCTGCACCCCGACTTCGAATACTGCTTGTAGTTATTCATCTTCATTGTAGCGATTAGCCAAAAGTGGGAAGAAATGTGATGTTAGAGATGATACATAATAAATTAACCATGCGTTCTCATCGTTGCGGTTAAACAAAGTGAACGGAAAAGCGACGTAAAAGGAGGCTAAATACAAAAATTTGCAATATATATATATATTAACTGAAGAAAACTGTCATTTACTGCAGGAAATTTAAAAACTCCCCGTACCTTTTTATACCGTATCACCTCTTATTTTGCAGAAATTGGCGTGTAAACCAGTGTGTTCTAAAAGTATTATCTTAAAATTTGTGAAGAAAATATTATGGCGAAAATAATTGTAATTCCAGAAAAGGCATTCCTATAACATTAAGTTCTTGCCAGTCAGAACTAACCTATGTATTCGCAATGAACAAGGCTGTTCACGTGTTCAGCCATTGACTGTTACAAGGTTTGCTTTGTCACCCTAATGGGAAAACCCTCTACCGAATGGCTGAATTATAGTAAATACTACTATCCTGCTAGGGCATAATTCATCTCCAAGAAATGGAGCCCAGATTTTTGCACTGGAAGTTGTAAGATACTTGTTTTACACAGTAGCAAGTGAATTTTCTGTCGCTTCCGCGGCTCATGCTACGAGCAGACGAGCAGAAGCCCAGCCTGCACGCATTTCTAAGTGATGACGTCAGAGGACCTCCTGTCTGTGGAGAGGACGTTTTCAAATCCGTGACGTAGTAGGTGAATTTCAGCGGTGTTTGAAGGCGTGTTTCTCGAGAACCGAAACAAATATCGCCGAGATATTTTGCACATCTCATGTTTGTGTCATTATCTGTAAAATGAATGGATTTAAAACGTTTTTCATGTCAAAGTGGAAATGTCCATTGTGCGAAACTTGCAAATTGTTCACATATTTTCCCCTCGACACAGTGACAGTCCATTCTGGTCCTCACCTCCCTATACGAAAAAAAACAACTTGCTAGTGTAACTTTAACCTCACATAAATATTTTATATGTGATAGTTTACGCGTATATTAAATATGATCTTCCACCACTGCATATTCTTGCTCTCCTGTCTGATTCCTGCATCACTTTTTATAATGTATTTTTATTGCAACCCAACAGTGATCTATCTACACGTGGCTGCTAAATGCTAGTAAGCTAAGTATTCCAGAAAAAAATATGTTGACTACTGTCAACACTGCATACGCTGTCAAAATCTTGGGTACCCTCGATGCTTAGAACCGGGAAAGAAGTGGGAGAGAGGGTAGGCGCGGGCAGACCCAAACACGTGGTCGAGGCTGATATGAGCCAATGGGGTTACCTTCCGAATTTCTAGGGTACCAAGCAGAAGAAACAGCGTCTTTCTGCGGAAATCGGCAACGCGGATCGGGTGGGTGCCGAAGTCACAATCGGGAACGTTCGGGACTGCCTTCAGCAAGGCAGCAGCGTGTTCGTGCGGAAATCGGAATTTCTTGCAGTGGAACTGCTTTCGGAGCGATAATTGTTGAATTTTCATGTTCGGGGAAGACGAAAAAATGTTTATTTTTTCTTACTGTGTTGTGGGTACGCAGTGCGTACCTTGCGTATCCTGAATGCACGCCGCTTGCATTTTCCAAAGTTTAACTGTGCTCGAGCGAGATATCGTTTTATGCTTAACAGCTTGAAAGAGCGTATGAAGTCTAATTATTTATTTTTTAGTTTGAGGTTTTACTTAGGAATATATTGATTTTCAATTTGCCGTTGCTGCGTAATGACCGGGGGGGGGGCGCCGAAAGGGAGCGGCATCTTCCGCCACGGCCCTGCTCGGGAGATTAGATTTTCTTTGTCGTAGAATATTACGAGAAACATTTACTGAATTTTCCGTATCCCGAACAGTAGAGAAATTCCAAATCATTATATTTAAATACTTCTCGACATTTTCTGCACTATAGGTGTCTAGAATTTCTTGAAGATCGCAGTTTTATTCCCGAAATGCAAAAACAACGCTCACCCCGTTCCTGTGCTCATTCTCAACCCTTTTCCAAGAAGCTGCAGACAAGCTAGCCTAAATGTTATGGTGGATTGGATACGGCTCCGTTTTTACGTCTGACAACACTGCTTACAAACAGGAAAACAAATGAATTCATAGTAGCACAGAAGTGATCGTGTCCGTCGTGTTTAGGAAATGGTGGAGTAATTCTTCACATTTGACAAACTCAATTCGTGTATGTTTATTTTTGAATGTCTTGTTATTAATATAATATTATTAAACTCATAATTCTTAAATTAGCATTTGGTTTAGAATTCTCACTTACCCATACTAAAACGATTCACGGTATACGAGGTGTCAACATAAATTACTCTAGCCTTTCATTTTCATGTTTTGCAACACTAGTATAAAATGTACACCTGGAACAGTAACTTATCATGCATGAATTTATATATATTATTTAATGATTGAAGTGATTATCGTGTCAGGGGATATCTGCTAATAGACATATTTAAAATATAATGCATGTCCAATTCAATACTTCACATTGACTCTGAAGTATGCATTTCACGATTAACCTAAATCTTAGTAGAAGCCGCAGGTTCTTGGAGACAGTACCATGGGCGTCGCCAGAAATTTTCCTAGGGGTGTGGGGTCGAACCGTAGATGTCAAAGTTACCCCCTCCCCTCAAAAATATTCTGATCTAGACAAGTGGCATATGCAGAAGTTTGTCAAAGAGGGGTTCATTTTCAAAAATATTGCATATCGATATTTTAAATTACGTTATTATTATTTTATTATTATTACTACTACTAATACTAGTAGTAGCAGTAGCAGTTTTAGTTTAGTTTATTTTAGCATCCAATAAGTTTATTATATGAAAAATATAGTACTTGTTACAACCAAGCTTACATAATAGTTACTTCAAACATTAGTAGTAGCAGCAGCAGCAAACGCAATAGTAGGGGAGAGTCGTACAGTACTAGCCACCTTAAGCTTATTGATTATAACTGATGCAGGATTAGGAGATAGTCGGATTGAATATAGTAATATGATACCTCAATGCATACTTTAAAGAAAACAGGTTTAATTTCTCTGAAATGTTTTCAGAACTACAAGATATATACAAAAAACGAAAAGCTGAATTTTCAATGAGTGGAAAAATTGTCGTCCAGTATCGGCCAGTCAAAATTTTAATTTTTAGGATTGTTACCTATTGATAAATGCTTCAGTTTTATGAAGAAACTCTGAACTATATGTACAAAGGTATGGTAGTTAACAAATGTGCAAATAAAGTCTGTTAAAGCAGAGTTGAAAACACATTTTTACAATAGTCACAAAAATACAAAATATTTTCTTGGTCTACGCATTAAACAGTGCCATACTCCACATTCGGTACACTGAACCCAATCTTCCTCAAAGCGCTCTATACAAATTATTCATTGTACAGTTTCTACAGTTGTCTTATTATTATTTACTGAGGGGCATAAACTTATTGTGCAAGTCTTTAATATATGAAAGTAATTGTTTTTCACTTTTCATTGCTCTCAATCTATCTCCTAACGTGCTTCTTGGTAAACAATATATACTAACTGCTTGTCTTGCTGTCATTTTGTTTGTCATTACCTCATTTAACGCCTCTTTCATGGCCTCTTCAGTCCATTTACCTCTTTTTTGTTGACCTCCTAGTCTGCCATCTTATTCTGAAAACAAAAGCAAGCGGACTGTAGTAGGTGTGTATGAAATTCTGTGTGGCCGATACTGGATGACACTTCACTGGCCGATACTGTACGATCATTAGGTGGTAACAAAAGTTCCGATTACACGTTCTTTATAATCAATACCAAATTTGATATGTCAAAACGATTTTTAAACAATGAGGGGAAATGAAGTGCTTCGTTTTTGAATTGCCATAAATTGAAAAAAAGTAGATATAAATTTCCAGGGGGGTTGAACCGGTCAACCCCCCCCCCACCTTGTTGACGCCCATGGCCAGTACCTATATGTCACATCTCCCCTTAAATTTTGACTAGTTATTATTGGTTATCCATATTTACTATTCAATTATGTCTTGTTTTACACTGGGGTAGGAACTGAACATCTTGGTGATAAACACAAGCACACGTTTTAAGGGAAAGAGTCAAGCAGTTTGGCATGTTGGATCTTAAAGTTGTAAACTTGGTGAACCCTGAAATATGTGGATATTCTCCGTTGAAGAATTCACAAGCTTCTGACAGCGAGATTATCATATGTTGGATTTGGATGTGACACTTTTTTTTTTTTTAAAAAAAAATATCCCTTTTCTAATGTTATCCCCATAAATCAATATTTTTTTTACAGGGAGTTTGTCAGCTTATATCATCCCTTTCAAAGAAGTCATTTGTTTTTTAATATTGTCTGCAGAAAGTCTTGTTATTAAATGGCTAATTTTCAACCAGTTTTGTGACTTGTTTGAAGATTTGGGCAATTTGCATTTAACATGGCATGCAGCATTCCTGAAGATTGTTTTAGGTCAGGTACAAAATGGAGAAAATCATCACGTTTCAAGTAGAACCCATCAGTCATAGTAGCAATTTTTAGTGTAAACGATTTAATATGTAGGAACACTTTCTTTCTTGTTTTATCTTTTTCCAAGTATAAGTCAAGTCAAATATACCGTGCGTCCATTTCAATCTTCAGCTGAGAGATCGGGAGAAGCGTGGTGGGCGGTGCTGACGGAGATGCCGACATTTGCGGCCTGTAATGCCCGCTTATTTTTATGGACATATGCAGACATTTATATAAATATTGCAAAACGAGCACTAACCTGTGTTATAAGAGTTATTCAAACTGATATCCACCAAGTGCCAAGTGTGTAGACTTTCGGGGGGAATACGTTGAATAGCCTGAAACTTTCGTGCCTGTAGCTAAAGTCCTTCTGGGTCGGGCCGAGAACTTATCAGCCCCCCTCGTAACGTGAACCTTGCGGCTGGCATTCCAATCCTCTCACTGACACAACACATATACACACTGCAATAACACAAACAAGTAACGGCAAGTAACCAATAATAACACTCTTGCGCACAGTACGAAATTAACACGCTCTTGGTTTACATCTGCTCGCCACTATATTCACAGCTCTGTCGCGAAGGAACAAAAAACTTGAGCTAGGAGATTTCGGATTGCAAGGAAGCTCACGAACACCATTGACTTTTATTAATGGTTTCGTCTACAGCGTAATCTTTTATACAGTGTTGCACATTCGAAACCTCCAAACGATCCCCATCGGCACAAAACTCTTTCAAGGATATAAACTTAAGCAGGACATTACTGGTCAAAACCATGATTAAAATGTTTTATTATCTGTGGCTCTTAACATCGTTTCTAAAGCGTATTTTTTTGTGTATATAAGGGCAGAACTTGGATGAATTGCAGATGATAAATTATAACACAGGTTAGTGCTCGTTTTGCAATATTTATATAAATGTATGTATATGTCCATAAAAATAAGCGGGCATTACAGGCAAATGTCGGCATCTCCGCCAGCGCCGCCCGACATGCTTCTCCCGATCTCTCGGCTGAAGATCGAAATGTACGCACTGTATGTCCTGATTGGATCATCCTTGAGTTCTCTCTCTATTCTGTCTGTTTCTCCTCGTTTGCCAGTGGCATCTTCTCACACAATTAAAGAAAGTAGCTTCATACTTGGGCAATATTAATTCAATTAGCTTATTCCTAAACTTCAGCTAATCCTTCCCTGAGTCAGAACAGTAGCCAGAACTGTAGTTGTAATTATTCTGTTAATTTTTTATTTGTTCCATTTATGGTTACAGACAACCAGTGGGCAATACAAAGCTCTGACAACTGTGATCAGTTAACCTCTTCAGTTCTTAGTTCCCCCATAGAAAGTGAAATGGTCATCTGACTCAAGCAGTGAAAATAACTACCAAAAAAGTAAACAAAGCACGATTATAAGATGTGAAACTGGTAGTGGTGGATGATTGTGCTAGCATATATGACCTGGACAGAAAAAATAGTTTATACTATTATGGGTTGGGCAAGGAAAGTTATCAGTAGGGAGCGGAAGTTGATGACCTAAAAAAATATAGGTGTATGACCTATAGAATGTCCTAAAAAATGGGGGAAAAATGATGTGAAAAATGACCATTAAATTTGTGAGTTTCAGGTTAAAAATTGAAATGAAAAGGAAATTAAACAAAATGCAATCTTGCTTTCAAAAAGGAAAAAAAGGCACCAAATGATACCACATGCATTCAATTTCCAATGGAAACAACCGAATAATTTTAAAACAGTTTAATGAAAAAGTAGTATACACTGAATCAAGAATATTATCAAAATGAAAGGAGTGGCAAAATATGACGAAACAATACACCGAATATTGCAAAAAATTCCAAAAATCTGGGAAAATAACCTAAAACCTGAAAATTGTCAAAAAATGCAAAAACATTGACTTTAAAATTACCTTTTTTGGGTTATAGACGAAGTGCAATATTGTGTGTATCTAAGGGACATCGTGTCCGAGATGTCAGCAAAAAGATGACATTTCATCAACTTCCACTCCCTAGTTATGAGTCTTAATCCTACATTTATATGATGTCAGAAGTACAATATCAGGCTTACAACAATTTGTACAACCAAAACCAGTATATTTCAAAACTTGTCAGAATATTCTCCAAACAGACTTTGGTATGTTGAATTACTATGCAAATATGACTTGTAAAGTAAGTTCATGAACAAAACTTGCGAAAGCCTGCTAATGGATAAAACTTGTACTTTTTTCTTGGTGCAATACACTAATTATGACAAAATGATGGATGTCATGATTACATCCCAGTATGATCACTGCATCTTGCTGATGCTGCTAGTTTCTTTGTGGTTTAGACTAGACCGTCACAAATCACACATCTGTGTGATCAGAAATTTAATGACCGTGTGGTCATATTCATTCTTATTCACCATTATGCAGGTTTCATATTTTGAGATGATAGGTCCAACAAAATCTATTTTTGAGTCTTGTATGTGAATAAGTGAGCAGACGATGTGTTTCCAGTAAGCATATAAGTACTAAATTAAGGTCCAGACTACTGTTATGGTTTGAAGAATACAGTAATAATTTGTAGTCCTTTTGTTGATGCTTTTCATTGCTGATTATTACATTTGGATAGCATGTTCAGTTGGTGAAGACATACCCAAAGTGATACACATTTCCAACCTACATTTTTTAATGCTAGCTAAGTGACTATTAATCAATACTCAATATGCTTGTCAAGGTATTTAACTTCTCTCTTTCCCCACGGTTTGGGTTTTCACATACAATTAATTCATTGTATAAGAACCAGAGGGTTGTAACTCCAATTTATCACATTTACAGGAGAGAAGAAATCATGTATTTTTAGGAATATGTCTAACTGAAAAAGAGTCAGTAAGTTGGAGATAAGTGTTTCCACCTAATGATTAGAAGTGGAGCTCTTCAGAGGAGTTTATTAAAACAAGACTAAAAACTGCTTTTTGGGGATTACATTCCTCTCGTTCTCACATGACGAGCTGCAGCACACTAGACAATTCAATTTCTCAGAACTACATTGCCTCTGAATATATTGTAGATACTTTTCTTTGTTGTGCTCAGGTAAATTTCAGAAAAATGTTTTTCTTGTGGATGAGCAAGCTGGAAGTGTGGAGAAAATCATAGAAATAATTATTGTGTGGGAAATTGTGTTGTGGAAAATAACTTGTATGCTTTATGCTGCTTGTGTATCACTGCTATCTGCATTTTTTTATGTGCACCAGGGCCGCCGTTAGGGAACGTGAGGCTCTGTGCGAACTATATCCACGAGACCGTTGTATTATGTAATGTTAAAATATCGATAACATCCGTTTCTTGTAAAATTCTTCTCTAACGCCAACCTTGTTATTACAATTGTGTAATTATTACCTATGGTTAAGCACGAGCGCACGTTCACAGTATCGCCCTTTAGGACCAATAAAATATAAAATTTGGCAACCAGCTTTTCTTCATGACTGCTGAATGAAACCTTGTTTTAGCGATACAAGCCCTAGAAAAATAATATTTTATCCTGTATGTTCGCAGCCATGTATTGTAAATTTTCCCTTGTTCTTGATATGTATTTCTTCAGCCAGAAAACACACTAAATACGGAAAGGGGGTCATGACAGGGGTGACAACTTGTGTGCATTTTTTTAATGAGTTATAGGATGCTAGTGTTTCCAATTAAGTAACTTATCTGATATAGCCTGCATTCGTGTCTTATTTTGACATACTTCATCATATCCAAAATTACTGAAATCATAAACAAAGTAGCTACTACATAAAGATAGTGTTCCAACTATTTGCATCAAAATACTTAACACATATTGTTTGTTTACTTATAGAATGAAATATGATATGAAAATATTATTGTATGGAACAATGCAAAATCACTACAGTGTCACAGTAAAGAAAACAATTATCTTATTGGATATGATTAAATATTGCTACTTTTTAATTAAAGTAACAATATGATATTAAACATTCCCGTTTTTGCAATTAAATATAATGAACATCAGATTGATTGATTGATTTGTTGTTGTTGTTGTAAATCCACTTAATGCCCAGAGAGGATAATCTGCATTGGAACTACAGTTTAAAGTGGGATCCGAACCACTGTGCCACCTGGTATCAAACCCAGGACCCTTTGATTATAAGGCAATGACATACATCAGAATGAAAACGAAATGAACATGTAGAATGAAAACGAAATGAACATGTAATAGTGTTTACATTATGATTTTGTAGGACACCTCTACTTCAGACTAAGGAACAAAAATTGAAAAAAAAAAATATTGTATATATATGTCCCGCGATATTTTACGCCCCAGGCCCCATAATGCAAGACCATGCTCTGCCAAATACTTAATGACATATAGTATTTGTTTCAAGACCTCACGCTAATGCTGCTTTTCCTGTGAAATCAACAATCCCTGTTACTCATCAATAGTTGTTGTTCTGCGGTCTAAATTCACATTCGGTTCATTTTTTAAGGCATTGAATTTGACTTCCTGATCTTTCATGGTTTTGTATTTGATAGCTTAAATGCCTCCAATCATCGCAGCCTTCATTTGGCAGCATGCCCCCACCTTTCTTCCCAAAAACTTTACAACAAAAACAGAAAATCTTATCTTTCCTCTTCGAGTACACCAACCACCATATTTAAGGTCACCGCCACCACTGATACACACGACTTGGACTATATCACGAAGACACTCCATAACATCACCATCAACACTAACACTAAAACCCTTGACGTCAAATGTATCTACATTATTTCCGTTTATCGTGGCAAAATTTGAAATTGAAACTGTATTTACAGGCAGCAAGATTTTTTCGAAGACACACTTCTGACTTTCTAAAAATGTGCATCCTTTCCCCCCTTTTTTTAGCCTTTTGGAATCCAGATTCAAATTTACGAAATTTGTCCCCTTCCCTAGACATTCCGATAATAGCGATTCTACACACCCGCAGGCACTACTGTGTCAAATATGAATGACTTGAAATTTGTTGACACTTTGGCATGGCTGTAAAATCTGGAAACGTTCCTTCTCTGGGAGGGTTTGAGAGGCAATAAAAATAAAGTACTCATATCTCCAGATCTTTACTTCTATTTCATCTGTGGGGACAATATGCCGACCCAAGGTCCTTTGACCTGCACACCGCCTGCCTTGAGAAGCCTGTTTCTGAAGTTCCTTTTTGGAAATGAATGGAGCTGTAAAGTTTAACGTCAGAGGGAGGGAAGGCTGCGGAAAAGAACACAGTACACCACTGATCAGAAAGTAAATAATCTTGTGTAATTTTTGTTGTTGAATTTCTCTGTTCATTATGATTTATTTTTGTTGGATTCTCATTTCATATCGAAGTTAGAGACATAAATACTGTCATCAAGTACAGTAAAATGCAATATTAGAAAACTGATGTCGTTCATTTTTCTACAAAAGTTCTGTACAAGCGCTATTTACAATCTGAAGTGCTTGGAATATCACCAAATAAAGACTTAAGATTGACGCCAATCCTGTGTTGCGAATTGCTTGCCTAAAAAATTGGGAAATTACTATTGTCATGAACACTATACATGCCGACAAGCTCAAATGAAAACACAATGAAAATAAATTCTTGCAAACAAGAGGTTTTTTTTTAAATACTGCAGTCACATTTCAGTGCATAAAAGTGACAAGCAAATTATTGATTGTGCCAGCAATGGAACTGTTCTCAAATTATATTTATGCCTACTGTTCTTATTTTCCTGCAGGACCCTGTAGCCAAGTGGTTAGCACAGCGATGCCAAGGGTCCCGGGTTCGAATTCCGATTGGGCTTGGTTCTTTGTGAATGTCATTTCATCACATCCCCTGTTACGTACCCAATAGGACCAAGTAATGTAAATAGTTTGCCAAAGAGGAATAGAGATGGCAGCACCAGGCATGCAAGATAAGAATTAGCATAATATATGTGAATAACTTTATAAATAAGAACAAAGCAAATTGGGAAGATGTAAAACAATAGAATCTACTATAAGAAGACAAAGAATAAATATAAAAGAAATAAATTAATGTATATACTCGATAAATCAAACTAGTGATCATATGTAAATTGATCAGGAAATTAAAGAAGTCAAAGCACTGATACAAATTTGTGTCTTTGTACAGATCTTGAATCTGTCTGATTTGATTTACCTTTCCAATAGTGGTGCCCCACAGCACTTTTGGTTGCGTTTCAGCCGTGGCACCTACTTGGAGGGGTGTGTCAGTCGTTTTGGCACCAAGTACACCCTAGGTTGGACATATTTAGTGTTGGCGTGTTCCACAGGGGAGGAAATTAGTACATTTTCCAAAGCCTAAGGGAAAAAGTTGTAATAAGGATAAAGTAATCCCCAAATTGTAGAAAAAGTGGAAATTAAGAAAAAAAGTCCAGATCCAGAACATCCATTAAGAAGGAAGTCCAGATCCTGATATTTCATTAAGAAGGAAGTCCAGATCGTCCACTAAGAAGGAAGTCCATACAGAAGAATATTCAAATAGAGGAAAAGAAATAATAAAAAGGATATTGATATGAAAATTGACTGTGAATGAAAATTACAGAAGATTGTAGCTTATCATGTAAATATTCTGATTCCATGTATCCTGTGTTCGAATAATATATACATTTAGACATCTCCATTGGAAGGCATCCTGTCTGGTTTCATTGTCTACAAAGAAACCTACCCTGTAGATATTCAAGCTGAGGTTTAAAATTAAGATTTATGTACCTTTGCACAAATGGAGGTAGCACCCCATCTTCACAAATTAGCCAAGAGGCACAAAACGCAAAGTAAAATAAACTAAATCAATCAATTTTCTATTTTCCGTCACTTTTCTTCCTCATCGTAACGATGAGCATGAATGACGCTTATATAAAATTGAAGAAGGGAGACTCACAAAGTAACATCCAAGCCCACGCCAGGATTCGAGCAAGTGCATTTTTTGAGATTTAGATATTTGATAGGAATGAAGCAAAAGAACTGAATTTATCTATAATTGTAAAATGGCTAATGCTGTATTTGGAATCTTCTATTAAATAAATTAAATAAATAATGCTGCTGCAAACAACTCCATGGTGCAAGAGCCATCTTAGGGGCACAGCCTGCCAATCAAATTTTCTTTGGGTGACCCGTGGTGAGCACATCAAATGACACTTTGGCATGGCTGTAAAATCTGGAAACGTTCCTTCTCTGGGAGGGTTTGAGAGGCAATAAAAATAAAGTACTCATATCTCCAGATCTTTACTTCTATTTCATCTGTGGGGACAATATGCCGACCCAAGGTCCTTTGACCTGCACACCGCCTGCCTTGAGAAGCCTGTTTCTGAAGTTCCTTTTTGGAAATGAATGGAGCTGTAAAGTTTAACGTCAGAGGGAGGGAAGGCTGCGGAAAAGAACACAGTACACCACTGATCAGAAAGTAAATAATCTTGTGTAATTTTTGTTGTTGAATTTCTCTGTTCATTATGATTTATTTTTGTTGGATTCTCATTTCATATCGAAGTTAGAGACATAAATACTGTCATCAAGTACAGTAAAATGCAATATTAGAAAACTGATGTCGTTCATTTTTCTACAAAAGTTCTGTACAAGCGCTATTTACAATCTGAAGTGCTTGGAATATCACCAAATAAAGACTTAAGATTGACGCCAATCCTGTGTTGCGAATTGCTTGCCTAAAAAATTGGGAAATTACTATTGTCATGAACACTATACATGCCGACAAGCTCAAATGAAAACACAATGAAAATAAATTCTTGCAAACAAGAGGTTTTTTTTTAAATACTGCAGTCACATTTCAGTGCATAAAAGTGACAAGCAAATTATTGATTGTGCCAGCAATGGAACTGTTCTCAAATTATATTTATGCCTACTGTTCTTATTTTCCTGCAGGACCCTGTAGCCAAGTGGTTAGCACAGCGATGCCAAGGGTCCCGGGTTCGAATTCCGATTGGGCTTGGTTCTTTGTGAATGTCATTTCATCACATCCCCTGTTACGTACCCAATAGGACCAAGTAATGTAAATAGTTTGCCAAAGAGGAATAGAGATGGCAGCACCAGGCATGCAAGATAAGAATTAGCATAATATATGTGAATAACTTTATAAATAAGAACAAAGCAAATTGGGAAGATGTAAAACAATAGAATCTACTATAAGAAGACAAAGAATAAATATAAAAGAAATAAATTAATGTATATACTCGATAAATCAAACTAGTGATCATATGTAAATTGATCAGGAAATTAAAGAAGTCAAAGCACTGATACAAATTTGTGTCTTTGTACAGATCTTGAATCTGTCTGATTTGATTTACCTTTCCAATAGTGGTGCCCCACAGCACTTTTGGTTGCGTTTCAGCCGTGGCACCTACTTGGAGGGGTGTGTCAGTCGTTTTGGCACCAAGTACACCCTAGGTTGGACATATTTAGTGTTGGCGTGTTCCACAGGGGAGGAAATTAGTACATTTTCCAAAGCCTAAGGGAAAAAGTTGTAATAAGGATAAAGTAATCCCCAAATTGTAGAAAAAGTGGAAATTAAGAAAAAAAGTCCAGATCCAGAACATCCATTAAGAAGGAAGTCCAGATCCTGATATTTCATTAAGAAGGAAGTCCAGATCGTCCACTAAGAAGGAAGTCCATACAGAAGAATATTCAAATAGAGGAAAAGAAATAATAAAAAGGATATTGATATGAAAATTGACTGTGAATGAAAATTACAGAAGATTGTAGCTTATCATGTAAATATTCTGATTCCATGTATCCTGTGTTCGAATAATATATACATTTAGACATCTCCATTGGAAGGCATCCTGTCTGGTTTCATTGTCTACAAAGAAACCTACCCTGTAGATATTCAAGCTGAGGTTTAAAATTAAGATTTATGTACCTTTGCACAAATGGAGGTAGCACCCCATCTTCACAAATTAGCCAAGAGGCACAAAACGCAAAGTAAAATAAACTAAATCAATCAATTTTCTATTTTCCGTCACTTTTCTTCCTCATCGTAACGATGAGCATGAATGACGCTTATATAAAATTGAAGAAGGGAGACTCACAAAGTAACATCCAAGCCCACGCCAGGATTCGAGCAAGTGCATTTTTTGAGATTTAGATATTTGATAGGAATGAAGCAAAAGAACTGAATTTATCTATAATTGTAAAATGGCTAATGCTGTATTTGGAATCTTCTATTAAATAAATTAAATAAATAATGCTGCTGCAAACAACTCCATGGTGCAAGAGCCATCTTAGGGGCACAGCCTGCCAATCAAATTTTCTTTGGGTGACCCGTGGTGAGCACATCAAATCCCATCGCCGCTATTTTCTGGCGTTTGAGACTGGAGCCAGTTTATTTTCAAGTAGCTTCTTAATTGTCCTCACGATGCTGGGATAATACCGAAATTTGGAGAGTTCATACTGGAAATCAAACCCGGGACCACTTCCACCAAAATCTAGAGCGGTAACCAGTAGACTTTGCAGGAGCCCTCTTTACAGTAATATGTACGCTTAAATGTATTTCTTTAATATAAAATAACTTTCTCCTAATTTCATCTAACCACCATTCATCATCGTCGCCACGATCAGGCCAAAAAACAGAGAAATGTATTTTTATTCTTTGGGTGCTTAATTGTCTACTTGATTTAGATGTTTTTGCTGACTACAAATCCGCACTGCTATTCATTATTCTCGAAAACAAGAGTGTTACGTGCTTTGCACTAATGGAGTATCAGACACTCGGTATAGACGGTTTCATCTGGTCATTAAAGATGCCCAGCTGCGGTTGTAAACACGAGGGGTTGTAGTAAAGAGCCCAGCGGACCTTCAAGTCTTTGATGCCAACTCTTGTTTTCGTCTTTTCTCGGAGCGGCACACCCTCAAATTTGTTCTCACAGCCTTCCACCTCACCATTTCTGAATTGCATGAAACTGTAAGAGTTAGTACTATTTGAGGAAACAATAATATTTGCACAATAACAGCCAACAGCGATGCATACTTTTGTGTAGCAGGGTTGCCAACTTAGGGAAAAAGTGAAAAATTTGACACACGGTGCCGAAGAAAAAAAATCATAACTGTTGTTGCAGATAAGCTATATTCTACAGGTTGGGCTCATTTTAAAGCTAAAGGATTGTTCTTTTAATGAAAAATAAACTTCTATACCTTCAATCAAATTTTTATGTCAAGGTCATATCATATAACCTTTGACCTTGAAAATTTTCAAAACTGTATTTTTGAAATTTTTGAAACTAATACATATGGTGCATTAAGATGTTTTCTATAAGTGACAGAAATATCATCTTGGGATGGCATTGGGAACAGGAGCTGCTGAAATTTATAAACTTAATGAAAAAATGTTACTGTGCATTGACTGAGATATAAACACTGGGAACGATGCACATGTTTACATTTTAGAAAAGTACACAATAATAATAACAAATAATATTACGTATAGTGCAGATTAGTGGCGTTTCCTATTCCTCATCTTCTCTTCTGAGGTCTTAGTGTCTGATGATGGATCTTATATGCCCGTCCAGTTTCAGTTCTTGGATCTACATTAGTCAGAACATCCTGGATGGGAATTCTTCTTATGTCTGGATGTTGGGGATATACATATGATGGAGAAGGACCATGTGGGTGAAGACAACTGATAACAACCTCATAAGAACTTTCACAAACATCGACAACACATCCCAACCACTATGCATGATCATTAACACACGTCACAAAACCACGAACTTCTTCCAAAGGGCGACACTGGTGTGGTGTTTTTCACTTCTTATGTCTGTTGAAGACCTTTTCACAAGTTCTTCTGGTGTCACAGGTATTCCTGGATTCAAACTTCTCCCAGGTTTAGGATTTGGTGATGACATTACTCCACATTCCCTCACTAGCTTTTTGAAGTTTGTATCATGTGATTTGTTGCACTTGCGAATTCATTCTCAATTCTTCCAATACTCCAATCATTAGGTAGTATAGTCAAGATTTGCACTTTAGCACTTCTTTCTGTACATTTTTCACTTTTCTTTCAACTGCTCCAATATTTTTCCATCAGTACTTTTGTTTTCTGCAACCTGTTCTTCTGCTGCTGGTATTTGGAATATTTTGTTTTGTACTGCTTCTGTAATCTTCTTTATTTTGCTTTTGCTATAACCTGTTGATTTCATTTTTTTCTGTTTGATGGGTGATTCTCCAACACTTTGTAAGCTTTCATGTAATGCCTGACATCTCTGTGGAACTTCTCCACTTCCTCATCACTACCATTATCACTTTCTCTTTGTTCTCTAACCATTGTGTCTTCACCACTCACTCTGTTGCTGGTTCTGATTGGAATTTTTTTGTACAAGTGTCACATATCTTGTGTGTGGTGTGGCATGGGAGAACATTTCTTAATTGTTTTCTGCTACTGATATGTCCTTCAATGTCAAACGGGTTACATCACTGTGTAGGTACATAATAGTTCTTATCCGCTGTAATATACCGCAAAGAGATCCACACACACAAGACGAAATGTTAATAAGCACACTGGCACAGGACACCTCTCACTGCTTGAAAGACTGTAGCTGCACTGAGAACAAAGTGACTGAGCGCATCTGAACCTTCAGTGCAACAACTGCCGAAGTCCACTGCACCAGTGGACATTAACTATCATAGTTCCTGTTCCCAATGCCATCCCAAGATGGTATTTCTGTCACTTATAGACAACAACTTAATGTACCATATGTATTAGTTTCAAGAATTTAAAAAATAGTGAAAATTTTCAAGGTCAAAGGTCATATGATATGACCTTGACATAAAAATTTGTTTGAAGGTAAAGAAGTTTTTTTATTAAAAGAACAATCCTTTAGTTTTAAAATGAGCTCAACATGAAGATTCTAGCCTGCAACAACAGTTATGATTTTTTTTCTTCGGCACCGTGTGTCAAATTTTTCACTTTTTCCCTAAGTTGGCAACCCTGCTACATGAAAAGTATACATCGCTGTTGGCTGTTATTGTGCAAATATTCTTTGCTCCTCAAATAATACTAACTCTGAGAGTTTCATGAAATTCGGAAATGGTGAGGTTAAAAAATTCCATTTGTTTTGAGTGATTTGGCATGGAATGACCCTTTACAGACAAGTAACTAACCATTTTATGATACCTGTCCTCGGTCGAACATTAGGCAGGAAATCAGGGAAAGTTGGAGTCACCAATGTGTTGTCGTTCCTTGTCAGCGAATTTTCACTGGTGGCTTGTCAAGAAAAGACAGAGTTGTCCGTTACCAGAAATACAACTTTGTTATGATGCAATTTTTCTTTTCACAACAATTATGTTTTCCTTCCTTCTATTTGAGTGCAATCGTGCTTGCACAAAACATGAGCAAATAACTGTTTTGGAAGCACGAGGCCCCTGAAAGCGGTGGCACGCGTCGCACACCCCTAACGGCAGCCCTGATGTGCACATTATATACATGCATTTTTTAAATACACAAACTATTAAACAGCTTAAAATTAGCTTCAGTACAATAGCATACATTCTCACAGTAAATTTAGATTGTTGGAAGCTATGTATTTTCTACAATGTGTCTGAGAAGTCCCCTGTACCCTTGTATGTATCATGTACTGACCATGTTGAAAATTGGCTGGTATTTGCTTCCTTGGGAATGATTTCATTTTTGTGATTGGTATTCTAGCTATGAGGGTCAAATGGAACACATTCGTATGCCAGACATTGTGCCATCGCTGATGTAAGCGGTCATAGTTACAGTGCTGAGTGGCCAGTGATGACAACGCTGGATCCAACTATGTACTGTAATGTAATGTCAAGTCCCCAAGTATGTTATAATGTAAATAAATAGTAACATGTGTTAAATAAATATGCCAATAAATAGTAACATATGCCATATAGCACATAAGTCACGAACTGAGATTTCATGTTGCTTTATTTTAAGTCTCACTGAATCAATTAAATAGCACATTGTAAGTAGAATTTTTATGTTGGGTACATGTAAAGATCCTAAACAGTGATGATCCAACATGTAAATCATGTCTACAATGTTTGCTATGAAAAGAATAAACATACAAAACTGCCTGCTGTAAAATTGCATTTTTTGACTTAAGTGCTTTTTCCCCGAACAGTCTAGATGTGTACTATAATCTTGGGGTACGGGTACTTGGGATCAGAGACACTGTAGAATATAGAAATTGCATTGCCTTTTGATTGATAGTCCTGTGTGAAACGTCACATCTGAAGGAGTATTATTGAGCTTACAACACTATTATGGTTATTATTCGAACTAGGAATGCATTCATTATGCTTCTTAACCCATGTTGATACATTATTTTTCTTCACTAATAGCTTTTTATTTTTATTTCAGATCATTTACCCAAGAGTTTGGGACATGGAGTTCTGTTTCATATTGTTAATTTCAACGGTTATATCTCAGGGATTAAGTGAACATCAGTCAACTTCACCTGAGCATCTGCAGAGTAACTTGTCTTTGATATCTGCACACCATACTGTTCCACCCGAAATAAAAAAGTTATTTTCAGAACCAGGCAAAGGGAACCTTTCTTTGAACACAAAGAACATTCAGGACAATAGAAGGGAAAGTGATGTTCAAGACCCTAGCAGTAATGGAACAGTCAAAGTGAAGAAATTTCTACAGCCTGAAAAAGGAAGCGTGTTACCTACACCCTCATTAGATGGTTCCGGTGACAGTAAACTTGGGTTTGCAGAGGGTGGTTCCATATTAACTTCAAAATATATAACACCACCAAGTACTGCACCTTCAACCACATCGCATGCTCCAGATTCTTCCGTGCAATATGAAAGAAATAATAGCAAGAATCTTGACAATGATAAACCTTTAAGCTTAGATTTGTCGTTCCCGCACGAGATAGAGCATAAAAATACTTCAACGGTTGTGGCCCGAAAGGGTGTCGGCCTTCCGCCACCTGCTGTAAAGCAAGAATCAAGCCATGTTAATACAACAACGTCAGAGGCGTGCGAGTGTTGTGCTGAATCACCAAGACCAGTAAACTGTACTTGCTGTAACATTTCGAGCGATTCATCATCAACAGTGGGACCATCAACTGAAAACACCCTCCATGCCAGGAACGGAACATATCAGAAACCAGGAAATAACACATATGAAGATAACTTGCCAGATACTAATGCGACATCCAAGCCTGTAGAGCAGAAGAATGGTGAAAATGGTACTGCTGTAACTACAGGACCTGTGTCGATTTCGAAAGGAAAACCCACGGCAACTCCGGATCATGATGATGGCTATTCGAGTGATATGCAAAGTTCTCTGGTCATTCCAATCATTAGCATAATTCTCGCGGTGCCACTGGTTGTCGTGCTGTGTTTGTTTTTGTACAAGAAGAGTCAGGAATTCTGGGAGCGACGACACTATAAAAGGATGGATTTCCTCATTGATGGTATGTACAATGAATAAGATATGTACATGTGTCAAAGTAGATGGTTGCAGGATGTTTCTTCTTGTACAGTGAAACATAGTTGTGTATATATCAATAAGAATTCCTGGTTGTGCATAATAATAATAATAATGAACACTGAAAACAGAGAGCTTTAATATGTTCACAAAAAGAAGGGGCTGCTAATATTTGTAAATGGTCACATGGCACAAGGTAGAGTATCATATGTTTTATTTATTTTGCAAAAAATAACTTTTAACATTGCTGTTCAAAAATACATATTGCAATACACAAGTGCCTATACTTTACTGCAAATATCAAACAATAATTTGTACTGAACAAAAAGTTTTTTTTAGCTAAGAAGAATAAGTGTGATTTAGGTCAAACAAAAACACTATAGTAGAATGTATGTTGGTTCTTATTGTTAAAAGTGTTAGCTATTTATGATCTAAGAACATTTTAACCATCCCATATAGAGCATAATGTTCGGTTCATACAAGTTTGCAGAATGCTTTCAAAAAGATATGTAAATCTTGTATTTTTAAAATCAAGATAGCAACGTTAACATGTCTTCACTTATTTGTGGAATTAATGCATTGAATAATTTTCTTGTCATTGAACAGAAACCTGTAACAAATTTACTTTGATTTATCTGCTCTGTGGAATAATTGTGGCATATTTAATATTTCTTTGATCTCATTTCATCATTTTTCCTAAAACTTGTCATGTTCGAAATGTAAAGTGTCAATGCAGTGTGTTATGTGTTTATTTTGATCTGGGTCTTAGTATTTAGTTAGATAGTAGTACTGTGTGTGACTTCAGCTTTCATTAAATTAAAATAAGAAGCAACACATTTGTTATAGTTGACCTCATATCATCATAATTATTTTATTACACTTCACTTAAGACTATACCGTTAAGAATCAATAACAAATTCACTTAGGGCTGATGCACTGTTAACAAAATTATCTTGGAAATTTAGCAGCGAAGTTGGGTAAATATTAGAAATTTAGCAGCTAAGTTGGGTAAATATGCAATAATATGTACCTGGATATACTTCATAATAATGCAACACATTACACCTTGCAAATAAAACATAATTGTTGTTCATAAGAGGAGTGCAAATTGTGCTAGTAAAAAAAAGGGAATTATATCTTGCATGTTCTTTCTGAAGTGAGCTTTGTTCTTTGTGTTGGAATTCTAATGTTAGATATGATTTGTCTTGCATAATTTGCAAAATAAGGGTGCATCTGTCATTTTCAAATTCAAATATATTATCATGTTAATAAAAATGCACATTGACTACATTTATGCATGCATTGATTTTAAAATAGGAATTTGATATTACAGTGAGTGCATTGTAAATTTTCATTCACATTAACCTGTTGAATAGTTGGTTTTCAAGCTGGGAAGAAACTCTAGTTGTGCTGTAAATTTATCTTGGGTGATAATTTCTATCATATGCATTAAAATTGAGGTTTTTATATCTTGAGGATACATCCCTGTATCCTCTTGTATTGTTGTTCACAAGGTCCACTTCGTCAGACAGTGTGATATTTAAGATTTTTCTTTGAACTGAAACAGTGTTTTGCATATCAGCTTGCAATTTGCAAGACTAATTTCACTACTGTAGTAGAGTTACATACTGATTATTCAATTTTTTTAAAATGTTTCTCTGTTATGTATCACCATGTCAAAAAGTACACATTAGAAAACAAAGATGAATTTCAAAAAATCTCTTATGTTCAACTCTAGTTTCAGTGTAATATAGCCTACTTGATTCTCTCTGGAATTGATAATTCTATTTTTAATTAATCATTCTGAAATGTGGATTCCAGTGCACTGTTCTGGAACATAAAAAACATGCTCCAGAGATTCATTTAATGGGCATGTAAAGAGTGGTCATGCATTTATCGCTTACTTTATTTAGCTGTATTGGTAGTCACATGTTTATTAATAGAATGTCCAGGTCCAAGTTAATATACTCCTACTAATTAGTTTTGTCTTTCATATGATGTTACCAATATTCATTGTGATAAAAGAGACTGTAGGGAGGTTTAATGCAATTTCTCTCGTGCATTTTTATTTATGTACTTGTCATAATTTCTCGTATCTGGTGAAAGGATCAATTTTATTATTAAAAGTGTGCTCTGAAAATATTGAAAAAATGCATTATTGTTGTAATAACTTTCAAGTTAAAAATATTGTGATCGTAGGATTTCTTTGCTCAATTTTGAAATAGAATTATAATTTTTAGTATGTATAGCTACATGAACAATTATTGCTAACCTTCTAATTATGATTTTGGAGCATGTAATTACTGTCCATAATTTGGACTGCAGCAGTAGATATACAGTATTATTCTCATTCTATTTGTAGATCTACTTAGTTTATTACACTGCAAAAGAAAAGTAATGTTTAAAATTACATTGAATGAGTTTAAACATTCTAAAAGCATGCATTGCTTTGTGGGACTATATGAGTTGTACATTCCTGAATTTTACGTTTACTTGTATAGTATGGTCAACCTTCCGAAATTCATGCAAAAATGTTGTTGTTATTAATTCCCATAACATTGTCTGCATTATCTGAAGACCCCTGGAAAATGTATGATCACATTTCACTGTAATTTTTTATGTATTTATCATAACTAGGGAGCGGAAGTTGATGAAATGTCATCTTTTTTCTGACATCTCGGACCCGATGCCCATTCAATTTTTCAATTTTTTTTCAATTTTCCTTTCCTTTATTAAAGGGCGAGGTTCAGCCTGCGGCTGTTCTACCACCTACACAATGTCATACTTCGTTTAGAACCCAAAAAAGGTAATTTTAAAGTGCATTTTTTTTTTGCATTTTTTGCCAATTTTCAGATTTTAGTTCATTTTCCCCGATTTTCTGCATTTTCCCATAATTTTTCGCAATATTCGTTGTATTATTTTGTCATATTTTGTCACTTCTTTCATTTTGGTAATATTCTTGAGTCTTTTCACCAAGGTGCATAGGCCTATATATATCTCGCAGGATTGCAATTTACGAACAAAAGAAATGCTGAACTGTCTTTGTCTTTGTTGTGTCGGGGGAAACCACAAGGTGTCCGTCTGGGGCAAACTCCGATCTAAGATCAGATAAGGAGAGGCTGGAAATACCCTGGCCAGTCTGGCCTGATTTTGGTTTCCCTATTTTTTTATACATTTTGTTAAATTTCTAAACAAAAATTGTCGTACGTGGATCGTGATAATTTCTTTTTCTTTACAGTGCCACAGAAACACACCACACTACATCACTAGGCAAAGATGTGGGAAATTAATTCATTTTACACCAATTCATTCAGTGTGTATGACTTTTTCATTAAATTGTTTTAAAATTATTCTGTTGTTTCTATTGGAAATCCTCGTTGCATATTTTGATTGAATGTGCATGTGGTATCATTTGGTGCCTTTTTTTTAAAAGAGCAAGATTGCATTTTGTTTAATTTCCTTTTCATTTCAATTTTTAACCTGAAACTAACAAATGTACTGGTCATTTTTGCATTTTTTATGCCATTTTTTCCCATTTTTAGAACATTCTATAGGTCATATACCTATATTTTTTAGGTCATCAACTTCCACTCCCTAATCATAACAAATAAGCAGTGGCGGCGATTGGGTCCCAAAACCAGGGGGGGCAAGGTGCCAAAACTGAGGGGGGGGGGTGCAATGACATTTCCCTTTGTAGATAAGATTTAGCATAGTGCGGGGGCAAAAGTGCCAAGAACTGGGGGGCAACTGCCTCCCCTAATCATTGCCACTGCAAATAAGACTAGAAGAATGGATATTTATATTGGAAAGATATCAGGTTACAGGTATGAAAAATAAATGATAAATGACATTACGGAAACAAATAATGGGGAGAGATAAGTTTGGTAACTACAAGTAGTTCAGCAGCAAGTGGAAAATTGAGATATTGCAATGTGGTTACATCTTACATTCAGTGTTCAAAATAGTACATGGCATATGATGAAGGATATTTATTTCTTGTTTCACTCATTCAAAACAATAAGAAGTGAATGAAATGGTTTTTTTTTTGTTGAAAACTGACTAAAATTTATGGATGAATAAATAAAATGTATGCCAAGGATAAAATATATACAGAAAGTATCTATTCACCAATACATGTTTATTGCCACTTGTTATCTATAAATACCATAATGTTTGTATGTGAATATTTTCCACAATTAATCCTGCTATGTGTGAGTTGTCACTTCCTTGATTGCTATTTCAGTATCTATTTTAAACTTTTAAAATACAAGGTTTCAGTGTATAATGTAATGCAAAGTCTGCCATAAATGTAATTGATAACTTTAATTTATTGCTTCACATAGCATTGAATGAATGTACTTTCACAGCTGGAACAATCGAATTTCTTGTGCCAAAACAATAATAAATCCACTAGTAAGATTACAGTGCATTTTTCAGACCATGTTAATGCAATAAGATATTTGCCAAAATTATATGTATTTGTGTTTATTTAATTTTATTGTTTTCTTGGTAGCTGTCAGTGTAAGCAAATTACTGGTGTTTATAATAGTGCCTATTTCATTTCAGATAAGTCATGTTTTATTATTGCATAATGAATGAAGTGGGATTGATGAAAGGATATATGTTTATTTTCCGGTTACACAAGCCTTTTATTTCTGAAATTCCACATATGCATCTTAGCATTATCTGTACTAAAGCACGTTTCCTTCCTTTGTTGCTGTGCATTTGTAAAAACAATTATACAGAGTGTCCGAAAAGTCACGCAACCCGGTGTTTACGACCGTATAACGGAATAGCGAAACGGAATGAGAAGAAACGCTTTCCGCCAAGAGAATGCCCTGTATATTGGGAAAATTTAGAGAGACAAACATATGTAAGAACATGCATGTTTTAATAACAAATAAGCAAAGTGTTGCCAAAGGTGGAAAAAAAATATTTGCAAATCGTGTATATTGATGCACAGAACTCACTGAGGTAAATTATTGCAACATTTCACAATACCAACGAACAATTTGGATGGCCATCTAATGAATTTGACAGAAAAAGAACTTTGACGAAGTTTCAAAAACATTGCAGAAGGGAATAAATGGGCTGTTCCAAAAATCGATGTTTTCACAATATTACGAGGGACACTGTTAACACTGTTGGTGTCACGTGTCACTAACAGACGTGTTTCACCTCAGGCTATCACACTAAGGCACTTTTAACGACAAAGGAGAAAGTTGGTTATTCTCGAACATATGCAATAAATTACATACACCTTGCAACCCTGAAATGTGGGTATCACTACAAATTAAAGCAAATGTTTGAAGTGTCCACCATTTTCTTGGATACATAAGTTAGTTCGCTTGATCATGTTCTCAGATACCTTTCTGAGGGTTGCAGCACCGATATTATTAATTTCCTGTGTAATGTTTCGTTTCAGCTCCTCCAATGTTCTGGGTCCCGTTTGGTATACTTTCCCCTTTAAGTAACCCCACAGAAAAAAAAATCTCCAGATGTTAAATCGGGCAAGCGACTGGGCCACAAATCCTTGGATATTAGACGATCACCAAAAAATTCTCTCAGCATACGAAGAGATTCATTAGATGTATGGCAAGTTGCTCCATCTTGTAGCCAAACATCACGTTCGTCTTCTTCCAGGAGAGCAACGAATTGCATTATGAGATCCCCGTACACAGCGGTATCCACTGTTGTCTCAAAGAATAACGGTCCCACAATACGACGTCGCGATATTCCACACCATACACCGATTTTCGGAGAGTGCAAGGGTAGTTCATGCAACTGATGTGGGTTTTCTGTCGACCAATGCCTGGAATTTTGGCTATTGACATACCTATCCAATTGAAACCACATTTCAGGGTTGCAAGGTGTATGTAATTTATTGCATATGTTCGAGAATAACCAACTTTCTCCTTTGTCGTTAAAAGTGCCTTAGTGTGATAGCCTGAGGTGAAACACGTCTGTTAGTGACACGTGACACCAACAGTGTTGCCAGTGTCTCTCGTAATATTTTTGGAACAGCCCATTTATTCCCTTCTGCAATGTTTTTGAAACTTCGTCAAAGTTCTTTTTCTGTCAAATTCATTAGATGGCCATCCAAATTGTTCGTTGGTATTGTGAAATGTTGCAATAATTTACCTCAGTGAGTTCTGTGCATCAATATACACGATTTGCAAATATTTTTTTTCCACCTTTGGCAACACTTTGCTTATTTGTTATTAAAACATGCAAGTTCTTACATATGTTTGTCTCTCTAAATTTTCCCAATATACAGGGCATTCTCTTGGCAGAAAGCGTTTCTTCTCATTTTGTTTCGCTATTCCGTTATACGGTCGTAAACACCGGGTTGCGTGACTTTTCGGACACACTGTAGTATCTAGGGATTGATTAGTAGAGTAGAAAATTAGAAACTAACTGTAGGTTCAAAAATTATTTTAAAAAAATGTTGAAATGCAATAGCATTTATTGTACATAGACAGTTGACATTTTATAATGGGTGATTATATTGTTTTTATTACAATATGCTGCACTTATTGTATAGGAATATGATGCCTGCAGTTTTATGTAGGTACTGGCAAAAGAGTATAAGGTTTAGATAATTCACATGTACAATTGATAGATTTCTAATGTTCAAATCCAAATAGAATTTTTTTTGAATTCAAGAATTTTGATTAATAATTATTTAATACATATTACCATTTGTATTTGCAATTAAATACTCATAAGAAGGTTTGTATTTCATTATGTTAAATTCTATTTACTCTTGAGGTTGATATTATTACTTGTGCTGGTACATTACCCTTATAATATAACTTTTTACATCTTAACATAATTCTTAATTGAAACTGAATTGCTTAAAATGTATATTTTGTGATTACTCTTCTTGTTGTTGTGAGTTTATCCCATTACCATGAATCAGGTCTATGCTCTTTGCTGTAACTCTGTGCTGTTCTGCCATCGAGTGTGACATCACTTGCACCATGTTGCATTGCCGGCGGAAGTGAATCCAAAATGCCGTGTGCAATTGCCAGACGAGGAGCATTCACAGCGTCATTGTTTCTATACAATATGTCTCAGGAAGTGTCCATACCCTGCATTATTTCAACAGATGTTTTGAAGTAATAAAATTAAATTACTTCATGTGGCAATCTGGACATGCTGTAGTTGTCCAAGCATGATTTTCTTTGTAATTTTTCTTGGGAAGAGTCTGTGAGTGTAGGCTTGATTGCCATTTTTTCTGTTAATGCAAACTAGATCATGAGTCAGTGGATTCACAAACAAGACCAACAAGTACCAAGTGCAAGATGTGTTTTGGGAATGGTTTAATTCGGCTATACTGATGATAATTGCAACCTTACCCCAACAGAAAATCAACTACTTTCTGTCATTTCAATCTGCACGCTAAGTGATGCTTAATCAAGGGTGAGTCCATGTGAATGCATGACTCATCCCATGAAGTATTATTACCAATTGTGCTTGGACAATTACATCATGTACTGCATTGCCACATGAAGTAATTTAATTCCATTTTATTAATTGAAAACATCGTCTGTAGAGATAATGTAGTGGTAAGAGGACTTCCCGGACACAATGTACATTCAGCTGTCTTTCTTGAATTCTGATATAACCTACTGCAGTCTCTATCATAAAAGTGGTACTTGCATGTTGCACAGACTTCTGTGCATTATATTTTCAGCAAGTAGGTGGAGTTGGGAATGCACATGTGGTAAAATGGTGCATTTCGGCAAGATGTGACAGTTCTGGAGGCAGATTCACTGCCTGATTCTTTTTCGCAGATACGTCCCTGTAAAGACATCTGCTGTTGTGGCATGAAGAACACAGAGTTACTTGAATAAATTATTAAAGAGATAAATCTTATTTTTAAAGTGGTTTTTATTCTTCTAGTGAGTTTTTGTTCCAGTCTAATTCCCCAGAACATGTTCTAGCTTACACTCAGTGCTATTTAAAAGAGGGAGTGAGGGGAAATTTTCTACTGGCTGCACATTTTTTAGCACTTGGGGGTGGGAGTGTTTGGATGTCTGTAAAATATTTGGATACTTCAAGAGAACTTTCTGGAAATTTTTCAAATATGAGAATGGTAAATTTATATGGCTTGTCACTGATATAAAGTTGTGTGTATATTGGTAGTGTAAGCTTCAAAATTTCGGGAAACTAGAATGAAGTGTCGCTTGAAGAATATAAACCACTTTCTAAAATACAAACTTTTAAGGAGAGCATGGTTCCTTGATGCATAAAATCATAATTTTTCATCATGGAATCTATGCAATAAATTCTTCCACTTGGAGAATAATTAATAGAGTCTTTGTATTATCAGATAATAATTCTCCAGTTGATTCAAGAAATTTGGTACCTTTGAAATGGTATGCATGTTTATGAAATCTTATTACAATCGGATCATACTATTGCTTGGTACAATATTGATATTACAAAATAAATTGTTACACATTAGGTGAGACTATTATAATGATAAGTACAAATTAGTGTAAGAGACCCTTGTAATTTTTCTTTCATATGTTATTGATAAAATATTTTGCACACGTGTAAGTTAATTAGTTTTGTTTCAAAGTACTATAAAATCAACATTGAAGCACCAGTGAATTATCAATAATGAATTTTTCCACGAATTTTACCAGTGTTTATGCAGGTACATTAAATTATATAATACTTCTCCGTCCACCTTTCAGTGTCTGTTCACATTTATACTGTAATTATACCAGTGCATAACCTGTGTTGACTATTTGGATTCTGATTTTATAACTTTCTTTTGCAATTGTATTAGAACAATAGAATTATAACAACATGCCATTTTTCAACTTGATTTTCCTGTCTCTAAGGTTCGTTTGGTATTAGTTTATGTAATACGAAGGTGTAGATGTTTGAATTACCATAAGAACAACCTTTATTTTAAAGATGAGAACAAAACAAAATTCATTAATTGATGTGATAATTAGAATAACTTGTAGTACCTTTGATATTGGCATAAAAACCTTTTGTAAATCTATTGTTCATATAGCTATTGATAAGGTTTTGGTTATTTGTGATGAATTAGGTGAGAATCAATTTGTACAAGCTCATATTTTTGAGTACAATAAAGGTTACAAACACATTTACTGTCAAGTTATTAATAAACTTGTACATGTGTGATACTTGGTGTTCAAAGTCACTAATGCGCCAGACATTCCGGGTTCGAATCCCAGGCCGGGCATTGGTGTTTGTGAGTGTCCATTCATCAATTTCATCATATCGTTTCTGCCAGTGCTACCGCAATGGGATGATTCCACGCAGGTAAAACAGCGATAGCGAAAAATCAGGCAAGGCCAGGCTGGCTCGGTAGCTCAGTGGTTAGAGTAATGGCACGGTATGCCAGAGACCCTGCATTTTTCGCTGAAAATTTCTGTCGTACATCTCCTGTGTGTGACTAATCTACAATAATTAACATCTCTCGCTAGGAGGAACCAGGCAACGTCGAAGTCTACGGTGTTTCAAAGGCAGCAGATCCCATTGCGGTAGCACTGGCAGAGACTATTCCACGCAGGTAAAACCGAAAGCGAAAAATCAGGCAAGGCCAGGCCGGCTCGGTAGCTCAGTGGTTAGAGCAATGGCACGGTATGCCAGAGACCCTGCATTTTTCGCTGAAAATTTATGCGTAATACATATCCTGTGTGTGCCTAATCTACACTTAAAAATTGTTGTAACCCAAAACAAAAAGAACGAAAATACGAGGGAAAAATGTCTGATTAATAGAAAGAAAACATATGTAATTTTTAAGTTATCGGATTGGGCATACTGTATAATAATAAATATGCGCTTACTCACGAAATACATTTTTCCTTTATAATTTTGGGGGGAAACGTAAAAGCGTAGTGTAAAAATCTAATTTTTATAGACCCATGGCAGCTATGTACGACCAAAATTACTTCAAGTTTAATTTTCTTTGTGCATAAACACACTATATTTAGCCCATCTGAGCTACCTTGCATTGCGCTTTAATATATTAATTCTTAGGTTCAGGAGAATGTAATTTTCGGTAATTTATGACCTGCTATATAATGTTAGAGGTTTGCTAAACACATTTTTGTTATCGATTTACACAATAAGTTCTTACCTTTGTTGAAAATAACGTTTGAATAGCCATCCCATCGTGCTTCAATGTAAAGCTTAGGGCAACCAAATGACGAACGAAATTCTTCAGGGGGACAACAGGGGTGGTGCCTCTAGCGGAAAAGTTTGGCAATGAACAGGCCCATTCTGGAGACTTAGCCTGAAGACTAGATTCACATGATTGTAGCACCCAATACACTTGATGTCGATTGTAATTTTACATTTTACTCTTCGAATTTTCACGTGTTCTTGTGTGTGTGTAGAATGAAATTTGCTAAAAAGAAAGTTGTGAAAGTTAATATTCACAATAATTAACGGATTATATATTTAATTGAAAAACACAAGGTTCAAAATTAAAAATCATGTTGATAAACATGTCTGGAAAAAATTCATTTTTGGACTGGAAAACCTGGAAATGTCAGGGAATTTCATAATCAAAAAATCGTAGCAATCGTGAATAAGATCGTCTGGAGCCCACATGGCTGTCACAGAAAAAAAAATATCCAATTTGAGCTGGGAATAGTGAAAGTAGTCCCCCTCGATATATGACTGATATCACAGGTCCCTAAGTGAAAGGAGACCACCATACCATCCTGTGGCCTGCGATTGAACTATAGGATAAGGTCCGTAGCTATAATTCATATCAAGGGGGGGGGGGGCGGCCTTTGTAAACAAAGTCCATTTTTTAAAAAAAAAATAACAGTATTAAATGAAGGTAAAAAATGGGGGAGAGGGGAGGGTCAATAAGTTATAAAAATATTATAAATGTCATACAAATGCTACAATTTTCTATATATTTTAAAACATCTCTGATGCTGAAATCATCCCTTACATGCTCCATACTATATATGATACAGATATTTATATCCAGGAACGTTGTTAGGGGGACATGCGGGAGCACTGGCCCCGGCAAACATCCACGTGGTCCCGGGAAACTGTTGTGTATTTGCTGGAAGTTTTACTTTGATGACAAATATTGCAAAATAATTCTTCAGTAAATTTTGCTTGCACTTTGAAAACTTCTTCAATTTTCTGTAGCACGAACCCAAGCAAGGCATTTCTTTCTTATTTCCTTGTTTCTTGCTTGTTGAATACAAGCAGATGTATTGGGAGGGGATGCAGTTACTGGTTTTGTGGTCCACCCCGGTCAGGGAAGTCTGAGACCTGTTGAAAATGCACTTTCCTCCCTGCTGCACACCAGATCCAGGATCCCCCAAAACCCTCACTTTCTCTCCATCTGGCTCCATGGGCGCCGAAAGGACGACACAAACGGGAAGATTTAGCTACGGGTGGCTAGAACTTCCTGTGCCGTTATTTATTTTATGGTTCAGAAAAGATATCCCCATGCGTTTCAAATTCCAAGAACAGAATTCTATTGCTTGTCCCTTTTTCTGCGTGGGAATTAATGACATAGCGGTTCTTCTCACATGCACTCAACCCTCCTGCTAATGACCTGCCCTGCAAGGAGGGAAAGGCCACTTTCTGAAAATTCGGAGAAACATCGAAGCGGTCGGTTCATCTGTTGATTTGGTGGACAGTTGATATCTGTCAGTTTGAAGTAGGATTTGTTGTCCGAGCGGTGGTAAACTTCTGTAAACGCGAGAAGATAGCATCACGAAGTGTTTGTGATCTCGTTTTCCTACATCGCGAGTAAAATGTCGAATGAGAAGCTGCCAGATGGTCTTCCTCTGGAAACAATGGATCAGGATCGACCAAATATCCAACATATTTGCATTCTAAAAGAGAGTCTGGCTACCACACAAGATCCTGGGTTCGACTCCCAGGGTGGTTGATCTCCTGTATAATGAAAAATAAACCACATTTCAATTAAGGAAAAAAAGGTAAAGGTAAAGTATTCCCCTGTGCTTAGCACCACGCCATGAAGGTGTATAGGGGGTGTGGGGGTAACGCCCCACACTTTCTTGATCCGGTCATGAGTGAGGGTGATGTGATCAGCATCACGCCCCTGACCGCCTTTACCCCCCAGGCTTTCCCCCAGGTACCCATGTTATTCGACACTGGGTGGGCGCCGGGGCCGCTTCCAACATTAGAAAAGTTCCCGGATTTGAACCGGCCGTGGATCGAACCCGGGACCTTTAGCTTGGTAGTCAGACGCGTTACCGTCTGAGCCACCGAAAAGGTATATAGCAATTGTTTTTACAGCCGTCTGCATGATCTATAAGTATTATGTTACAAAATTTGTATATATTTCTGACTTCCTGTGATTTTTCTTCATTTAGCCTCCACCTGCAAATGTGGATGCTGCTGCTGCTTAGGTGGCTAGGTTGGCTAGACATACAAATATAATTAATCCCTAGTCATACAGCGAATAATACTTATAATCATGAGTTATGGAGAAGCAAAAAACTTATCAAACATTTTCTGTTTATATTTGTTGTGCAGTGGTTAACAAGGTGCATTACGATGCCAGGGGTCCTGGGTTCGAATCCCGTACTGGGCGTGTGTGTTCTTTAAGATGCTCCTCTCATCAATTTCACATCACTCATTGTCATCTTCACGATTAGCCAAAAAGTGTTAGAAAAGCGAAGTAAAATAAACGAAATCAATCATTTATATATTTCTATATTACGCCGCTTTTCTACCTCTTGGGTTAAATGCGACGATGAGGATGAAGGATGAGCCGAAGGAATGGCGATGGGACAGACATGATACAACCATACCTGTCCAATGTCCGAACCTTGGACCTCTGGTTTCGTAGCTTGTTATACTCAGTGGAATTCTTAGGAATAAAAACTGTAAAAGTAGGGTGAAAAGAAGCAAAGTTGTACGATGCATAAAAAGCCATGTTTAGTTCTTCTAAAACCATCCAATTATCGAGTTCGTGTTTTAAGTCCACTGTATGCACAGTAAGGCTAACCGGGGATCCGAACCACTATGTGCCTCCACCGGGTATCGAACCCGGGACCCCTTGATTGCAAGGCGGCGACGCTACCACTGCGTCATCGAGGAGGCCTATTGAGGGACGAGGTCTGCGAAGAGTTCTTTCATTCGGTTGCACGTGGTCATCACATCGAGTCCCATAGTTTCGAGAGCAGAATTTGCTTCCATGTCGCTTTTAAGGACTTCCCAAATTGTCCTCACGATGTTGGAACAACACAGAAATTTTGGAACTAATACAAGCAGGCACATACCCAGGGAAGGGGCTCGGGGGCTGCAGTCCTTTCCCGAAATCCTACAAATATCTGATTTTAATGTGTAGTACTAATTAAATTTACTTCATTAACAGGATTAAACATCTTATATATGGTAAGTTGCAATATACCAAGAAATTCATCTTCAGCGCATTTACTCCTCCCCCCAACCTTTTGGTCTTTAGATGGCGGCTGCCGATAGGGGATAAGCCCCTTCCGAAATCAAATTCTGACCACCAGCGATCGAACCTTGAACCTTTCGATTGATTGATTAATTGAACTGGTGTTTTAAGTCCATTTTATGCACAGTAAGGCTAATCGGGACTGGACCTACAGTTTGAATTGCAACAACTGTGTGCCTCCATCGGGAATCTAACCCGGGCAGGTTGTTGAACCTTCCGAACCAAAGACGAGAGCGTAATTATTTGAGCGTGTGGGAACTTTGTTTTATCCAGTGCCATCATATTATTCAGTTTTCCACACACAAATAAGATTAATTTTAAGAAATTAGACGTGTGCATATAATTTCTTATTGTCATAATTTCCCAAATGAATAATCAGATGCCATAGAAGACTCGGGCCCGCCCTTGAACTAAGAGATACCGTATTCGATCCCGGTATGAACTGTATACATGAGATACCTAGCTTGAACTCATTACGCACACATTTCATATTTGCACTGTTGCCAATACTTGTAAACCTGGTTCCAGCACTTTATATCTAAAACCACGGAAAAGGGTTTTATCTACTTCTCAATTTTTTTTCCAGCAAATTTACAAATATAAAGACTAATAACATTGTTCTTGGTGTATAAGCCATTAAGCTAATGAGTTCATTCTGCATTTAGTTTCCCGAATAATGGCTGTGCATTTCGCGAGAGTATATTCGTAGACTGTTGGGATCTACAGAACAAAATGATGTTCCTTTCCAATTTATTGATTGATTGAGTTGGTGTTTTAAGTCCACTTTATAGACAGTAAGGCTAATCGGGACTGGTTCTACAGTGTAAAGTGGGATCCGAACCACTATGAGCATCCACCGGGTATCGAAACCTGAACCCCTTGATTACAAGGCGACGATGCTACCATGCGCCACCGAGGAGGCCCTTGATCCTTTTCTTTCCAAGACTATATATACAGGGTGACTGGTAATTAGATGTATTCCCTGAAAGGGGTTAAAGTAGAGACAATTTGCAATAAATTGGACCATATGATACCCCATCCGAAAATTAGTAGTTTTCGAGATAATCGAATTTCAATTGTTTTTGAAAAAAATGACAATTTTCCACATAAAAAGATGAATTGAGAAAAAACTGCTCATTGTATGGAACTTATTTCAGCGTTTTCTGATAGCTAACAAATAAGTGGTTCGTTGAAAATTAAGTTTTTCCCAAATAACAATCACATGTAAGTACCGGGTGGGTCTAAACTTACAAGTGATGATAAAAAAATTCACTCTTAGTTTACTTGGCAACGTATTAATAACAAAAATGGTATGACACGAAGCGTGCAAATTACTTAAATTACTTCCTTGTTACATCTGCTATCCAACAAGGTACACATGTTGCTAACATTCAGATTTGTGTACAAGAAATAATACTTCATTCATCTTCATGTGAATGGAATCAATGCACAATACAATTAAAGAACATTACACGTCTTGCTCAAAGTGGGCACCTCCGTTACGAATGCAGGCACGCAGGTTTTTACTGACATTTGGTCTCTTAACTCGTGATGTGATGGTGTCCTTGATGTGTTGACCAGCTGTTAAGATCCTCTCCCTGAGCTCTTCTTGCGAGTTTACCTCTGTCTTGTCATGTGGCTACAAATGTAAAAGTCGCAAGGCTTCAAATCGGGCGATCGAGCCGGCCAGGGAATCGAGCCGCCTCGGTCAATCCATTTCTGTGGGTAATTTTCATCCAGCCACAGTCGCACGCCCAAGCAGAAGTATGGATGGGCGTAATCAACAATCATTTGATCGGGCCATTTTTCCTGCCCCAAATCTTAAAAGTACCGGGTGGATCTAAACTTACAAGTGATGATAAAAAAATTCACTCTTAGTTTACTTGGCAACGTATTAATAACAAAAATGGTATGACACGAAGCGTGCATATGAACATTTCTTGAGGAACGGGATGGCAATGTTGTTGGAGGATGTGCCTCTAGCTACAAGACGTGACATAATTTACAAGCATGATGGCTGCCCAGCTCGATCCCCCGATCGATTTGAAGCCTTGCGACTTTTACATTTGGAGCCACATGACAAGAGACAGGTAAACTCGCAAGAAGAGCTCAGCGAGAGGATCTTAACAGCTGGTCAACACATCAAGGACACCATCACATCACGAGTTAAGAGACCAAATGTCCGTAAAAACCTGTGTGCCTGCATTCGTAACGGAGGTGCCCACTTTGAGCAAGACGTGTAATGTTCTTTAATTGTATTGTGCATTGATTCCATTCACATGAAGATGAATGAAGTATTATTTCTTGTACACAAATCTGAATGTTAGCAACATTTGTACCTTGTTGCATAGCAGATGTAACAAGGAAGTAATTTAAGTAATTTGTACGCTTCGTGTCATACCATTTTTGTTATTAATACGTTGCCAAGTAAACTAAGAGTGAATTTTTTTATCATCACTTGTAAGTTTAGACCCACCCGGTACTTACATGTGATTGTTATTTGGGAAAAACTTAATTTTCAACGAACCACTTATTTGTTAGCTATCAGAAAATGCTGAAATAAGTTCCATACAATGAGCAGTTTTTTCTCAATTCATCTTTTTATGTGGAAAATTGTCATTTTTTTCAAAAACAATTGAAATTCGATTATCTCGAAAACTACTAATTTCCGGATGTGGTATCATATGGTCAAATTTATTGCAAATTGTCTCTACTTTAACCCCTTTCAGGGAATACATCTAATTACCAGTCACCCTGTATTCACACATACATATACAATATATAATGTATGTATACAGCATAGGCCTATATGGTGTATAAATAGTTTGATAATTTATAATACTTTGATACAAGAAAATCTTATGTTTGGACCCCCCTCCCCAAATTAATCAACCTAGCTACGTCCCTGTTTATATCACAAAAAAATGGACAATATTTAATCACAGTGCCAACAGTACATTCCACCCCCGGCCGAAGCAATGCAACTCCCCTTCGTTCCAAAAACTTGGGAGCAGTTGACCTTTGATGCAGATGCGAAGGGAATTTGCATGATGACAGTCGCAGATTTCTGAGATCGCAACAGGGACTGTGAAAGTACAGCTAAGGAAGCTCCCCTATGATAGAACTTACAAAGTCTAGATAATCTTCCAAATACTTACAGCCAGTGGCGGGAATTGAGTTTCAAAACCGGGGAAGTATATTTCCCTTTGTAGACAAGATTTAACATTGCGGGGGTAAAAGTGTGTGTGTGAGGGGGGGGGGGGTTGAACTGACCCTCTTCGGCCCCTAATCGCCGCCACTGCTTGCAGCTACTTAGACTTCAGTTCATAAACAAGACGAGCGAATGTAATAGCTATTGTTCATGTTCTGTGAATTTATCCTTAAAGTTGAGAGGTCTATATTTTCACTCTTCACTGCAAACACAGTATACAAAATAGTTTCACCTAATGTCAAGGGGGCTTATGATAGTGCCAGGGGGGACTGACGTCAGTTCCAGGGGGCTCAGCCCCCCTGACTCCTGCCTGGCTACGGGGCTGTATACGATTTCAAGGCTGTTTATTGCCTGGGGGTGCAGCTCCTTTTAAGCGAATCTTCGCTCTCTATTAGTTGTAGGCACTCTATGGTTATACTCGGCCAGAGGTAGTTTGTTTTTCTTTTATATGTTAAATACTGCAAAGCGGTCCTAAAAATAAAAAAAACTCGGCAGAGGGTAGGGCCAGTGTCAATTTGCCTCCTTGCCTAAAAGAGTAGTGTCGCTGGAAAGGTAGGCACAGGCGTGTGAGTTCGTGTTGTTATGGGTCCAACTTTTTTAAAATATAAAAAATATAACCTTCAAAGTTATTTTTGAAAATGTAACAACAAACTTTTGATGTGTGCTAACTCGTAAATCGTACTTCTTGATTTTATTGTAAATTGATTCTTTAGATGTCATTCGAGTGGCAGTCCTCAATGCTCCTATGCCTCTTCTTTCTTCCTATGTCCGGTAATAGGCTTTTGTTTTTGTAGAATTTCAGAGTAATACAAGTCATGATTCCCCTTTCTCACTTCACGCTCACAACAATGAAATCCGACCCCCTGGCAGAGTGGTTAGCAGATTGCGCTACGACGCCAGGGGTCCTGGGTTCGAATCTCGGCCGGCGAATGGGTATTTCTGGTCAATTTCATTATATCGACACTCTTCCCCATCTTCGCAAATTAGCCAAAAGTGGCACAAAAAGCGAGGTAAAAAAAATCAAAGAAAAATAAAAAATCTAAATGAACGAAAAGAAAAAAAACAAGATAAAATATAACAAAAAACAACAACGCAACAGGAGTAAATCAAGAAACTAACGAAAACGCAGAACACTGGGATAGAAACATTTTTTTTCGCCCTCGGAACAAGTTGTCTTTGCCATTCTACCCTCACCTTCCCTTTCCCCTAGTTGGACACCCCGCACTGAACAAGAAACAGATGTGAAGGCCAGTTTGTACCGTGTGTCCATCGTTGCCAACCTTCCAATCAGGAAAAGTGTGCTGATTAAACTCTTAAATTTTGCTAAATGCAACTAAATTGTGCTCGGATGACTTAGGTCTTAAGTTCGTTTTATGCATCTATTTTGGGGGCAGTTGTGATGTGAACATGCGTTGATTAGTTAAACAATATTGGTAATTTCCTCCATGAAATTAGTTACAATGGTTTAACCAATATAATTGGTTCAATATAACGCTTGAAAAGTTTGAGAAAATTCGACGACTACAAACGGCGGCGGCTTGTTTTAGTTTTATCTGTGACCCCAACTTTCTAGCAATTTCCTTCAATAAAATGTTCGTCGTGAGCTAAGTGAGGAAAGATAAAGAAAAGATGAAAAGAGACGGTGGACCAGATGTAGCTGGATCGGCATGCTACCTTTTGTTTGAAACAAATAAGATTTTCGTCTTTGTTTTTTTTTTCAAAATATATTCCTCTGAATTCAATTTATCTGTCTCCCCGGGGCGCATGTTTATAGATGATGCTATATTTTACCATTATTCCAAACACAGGGTGCTAGGTGCCAATGAAGTTCAAATTGTACTACGTTTAGCATAATTATGCTAGGGTTGGCATCACTGCGTGATGCCGGACTCACTGTGTCCATTTCAGGCGAACGCCCCCCTGAAATTATGCTTTCCCGCATGAATCACATAGAATGTTATGGGACCAGCTGAGGCCCTCGGAGAAGTGGCTCAACATGCGACGATATAGTCTCTGGCAGGGATGGAAATTTGTGGAAATTATCTTAAGGCCTGGAATTTCAGTTTTCTTGTATTGAGGCGTCGTTTAATGAAATTAAAAGTAATAAAATAATCCATAATAGCCAATTACACTGCTCTGCAGTAAAAATGAGGTTTTCAAATGAATGAGTGTTCCTAAATGGAATTTTCACGCTGAGTTCAACGGTGCAATTCGTTTTTTCCTATCACGTCAGGTTTTCGAGAAAAACAGGAATTTGTGTTTCATAAAAGTCCCGTTTATATACCATAGGAGGATATGGAGAGTATTTAGAGTTAACGACCCGAACACTTTCTCTTAAGTATGTGGGAAGTACATGTTGTGTAAACCAAGACTAAAGATAACGCCATTCGTCAAAGAACCCTACCTTGCATATTTTGGACTTGTGTTTGGCGATGAAAATAAACCATGGGCACCTCAGAAAGTATGTAAGACTTGTGTTGAAGGTTTGAGGTTCTGGATGAACGGACAAAGAGAGAAATTCTATTTTGCTCTGCCAATGGTATGGAGGGAACAATTAAACCATACGGATGACTGTTATTTTTGTCAAGTTCAAGTGCAAGGTTTTAGTGACATAGTGTATCCACATTTGTGATCTGCAATGAGACCAATCAAACATGACGAAAGTCTACCAATTCCTTCTCGTCCATCTTCAAGCTGTACATCGCCTCGAAAGGAAGTTGTAAGCGATACAACGGACATCAGTGGATCAGTACAAGTGATAATACCCCACACCTATTTAGTCAGACCACACTGAATGACTTGGTACGTGATCTTACGTTACCAAAGGAAAGTTCTGAACTGTTAGCTTCTGTACTGAAAGACAGACATTTATTGTTACCTGGCACTAAAATTTCATGTTACAGATCTCGGGAACAAGAAATAGTTTCTTTATTTTCAGAAGAAAGGTCTGTGATCTTCTGCAATGACATACCGAAACTTGTAACGTGGCTTGGTGTAAAGTATGTAACTTCTGAATGGAGGCTTTTCATAGATTCTTCTGCAAGCAGCCTGAAAGGTGTGTTACTCCACAATGGCAATGTTCTTGGATCTGTACCAGTTGCTTATTCTATTACTTTGAAATAATCATATGCAAGTTTGCAGTTTCTATTGCAGTGTGTGAATTACTCCGAGTATGGGTGGGTTGTATGTGGTGACTTCAAAGTTATCAACCTTTCACTGGGACTACAAATGGGATACAGAAAAATGCCCTGTTTCCTGTGCGAGTGGAATAGTCGAGACAGACAAAATCACTGGCAAAGGCGGGAGTGGCCAACCAGAGGACCCTTGATACCCGGAACAAATAATGTTATTCATGTGCCCCTTGTGGAACCCACAAAAGTTCTTCTCCCTTCTCTACACATTAAATTGGGTATCATGAGCCAGTTTGTACGTGCCCTAGATACGGACAGTGAGTGTTTTTAGTACATATGTAGTGTTTATCAGAGATGACCCTAGATAAGCTGAAAGCAGGTGTTTATACTGGACCTCAGATCAGGTAATTAATGTGTGACCCCAATTTTGAGGATACAATGAGCCAAACAGAAAAGCAAGCCTGGGAGAGCTACAAAGATGTAAAAAACTTTCTAGGAAACAGAAGGAGTCCAGCTTACAAAACCATTATGAACACCATGCTGGAAAATTTGAGAAAACTAAGTTGTAACATGAGTTTGAAGCTACACTTCCTACATGCTCACATTGACTGTTTTCCAGATACCTGTCTTGGATTTTACAGCGAGGAACAGGGTGAACGTTTCCATCAGGATTTGAAAGACATGGAAAGAAGATACCATGGTAGTTGGACTGTGAACATGATGGTAGACTACTGTTGGTCTCTGAAAAGGGAAAGTACTTCTCATGCATATGGAAGAAGTTCAAAGACGAAAATTCCTGCCTGTAAAATAAGTGAGGTCACTGTAAATAATATCACTTGTTGGTAGTTCTTGTGAACTGTACGTACATTTTGTTTACAATTACATAATTATAATATACACGTACACCACGTTTCTAAGCATGGCAATGATCTTGTAGAAGGGTATAAATATATGTCGGTAATGGTTCAATATGCAAATTTTGTTTTCATTTTTTCCCAACAATCTGGACGTGATAGAAGAAAACTGCTTACATATTTGGAATCAGCGCCCCAAAATTAGGGGGAAACGACATTCGAAACAAAAACATAAAAAAAAATATATTTCAAATTGCAGAGCGGTGTTATATTAGAGTAGGCCCTGCCTCTGGGCCTCTTATGACGCTTCGCCACTACCTAGAAGGTCAGTACTGTCTCATATAAGTCCTGAATTCTACATCCCTCTATCGCACAGGGTACAGTGTGCATGAGCTCCATTTCACAATTATTTTTTTTGTGGGGTGCGTGGGGAGGGAATAGTGTGAAGTTCATATATATGCACTACGACAACAGGTGTCCTGGGTTCGAATCCCATATGGGCATGGGCAGGGGTGCCCATCCCCCCCAAGGCGCATGACGCATCCCCCCAAAAAGTAGAACATTTGCCCCCCGTTTATGCCGAATGAAATAATCAAATTATTTTTGTCGGACAAAATTTGTGGTAAAATATAATAGCAGAGGTGCAATCACGAATTTTTGTCTGGAGGGGGGCAAGTACCAGGATAAACGTACCAATAATAATAATAACATGAATAATGGCTTTATTACTATTACTACTACTAATACTACCAGTAGTAGTAATAATAGTAATAAAGCCATAGTAGTATCAAAGAAGTTATTATCCACATAAATTACGCAAAAAGGGGGTAGAAGTCTGTGCTAAAGCATTTGTTTGGAACAAACTATTTGATATATTTTTTTCAACACTGCCCGACTCTGTGGCCAAGTGGTTAGCACATCGCGCTGCGACGCCAAGGGTCCCGGGTTCGAATCCCGGTCGGGCTTGGTTGTTTGTGAATGTCCATTCATCAATTTCATCATTTCATCACTCATCCCCATCTTCGCAAATTAGCCAAGAGGCACAAAACGCGAAGTAAAATAAACTAAATCAATCAATCAATCAATTTTTCAACACCGTCAAATTCACATTAGCTAATAGCTAATGGAAATGAAGCACACAAGCTGTATTTTTAAATGGCAGAAAATGAATGATAATGCAGGACCGTAGGCAGGCAGGGGCCGGGGGGGCTGTGCCCCCCTGGAACTGCCGTCAGCCCCCCCTGACACAGTCTTTAGCCCCCTGGATATTAGGCAAAACTGTTTTCTGTAATTTGTTTGCAGTGAAGAGTAAAAATGTAGACAGCAGATATTATTTTGCTCAAAATTTTCGTGAAGGATAAATTCACAAAACATGAACAACAGCTAATACATTTGTTCGTCTTATTTATAATAATAAGAAGTATAAGTAGCGGCAAGTATTTTGAAGATTGTCTTCTCTAGACTCTAGAAGGTTCTTTCACAGGGCAGCTTCTTTATCTGTACGTTCGCTGCCCCTGTTGCGACCTCCCGTTTAGACAGAAACCTGTGACTTTGATGTCATCATGCAAATTCCCTCCGCATCTGCGTCAAAGGTCAACAGCTCCCATGATTTGGAAACGAAGGGGAGTGTCATTGCTTCCGCCGGGGGTGGAATGCATTGTAGGCACTATGATTGAATATTGTGCATTTTTTCTTGTGTGATATAAATATCTGTATCATGAAAAGTAGTATGGGGTGTGTAGTGAGGGATGATGTGAGTAGCAGTCAACACTTCAAAAATACGATCTTTTAAAAGATATAGAAAAAATTTAGTATTTGTATGATATTTCTAAAATTCATATAACTTAATGACCCCTCACACATAATTTACTTTCATTTAATACTGTTAAACTTTTGAAAATTGGACTTGGTTTACAAAGTCCCCCCTGATAGCCCGTGAGCCCCCCCTGGAGATCAATTCTGGCTACGGGCCTGGATAAATGCATTCCGTAGATACATGTGTAACTTTCATGTACAACATATGTTTTACACGTATGCAACATGGAGCGACATAAAATAAGAAAATACACATGCAACAAGCTAACACTAAATTGTGTACGTATTCAAAGCTTATTCAATACAAATATACAACACATATTATTTAAATACATCACATTACAGAAAAGAAAAAGAATGCGAGCGAAGCGAGCAAGAAAATTTTTAGATCCAATTTTTGCAATAGAAAACAATATTGATTTAATAGGGCGCAAATAATTTCACTGGACGCCATGGCATTCTCTTTTTTACAACTTTTTTTTTTAGATCATTCGGTGCCCATTGCCGACTCCCGCCGCCCCTAACTACAGCTCTGAACTTGATGAAAACGAGAAAAGCAGATAATGCGAGCGAAGCAAAATTTCACAAAATGAATTTTTATTTGCATAAAATTTGAAATCGAAGGGGTAATTGCTCCTCTGTGCCCCCTGCAGGTGCCATTGGCTGTCAATGTTTGTCCGCCCTTGCCCCCCCCCCCCAAGAATTGACTTCCGTCGAAGTTTGGGGGAATGACCCCCTGCCCTCCCCTGTGGTTGCGTCACTGTATAATACAGACATATTTAAGCAATATATGTTTACTTTAGATACTTTAGGTTCAATGCCATTGTTAGTCAAGCTTATTCTGCTCGACTAATCTTGTATTAATGCGAGTATCACGCACCCTCCCCGCTCTCCATCCAATCCGATTCTAAAGGCATAAGAGGTTTTGCTTCATTTCAACAATATCACCGCGATCACCCACAGGTAGGTAGAAAAACTATACATAATAACCAAAACTAAATATCAATAACAAGTCAATCAAACAATACGACCCCCCCATTTTTATGTGAAAATTAATGAAAATAGTCATGGGCAATTTGCACGGTAATACTCATGGATCCCAATGTACAAACACCCCTCTCTGCACGCGATCAATACGTATATGCGTTATAGTATCACGATAGTATTCTCCACAATTTTTTCGTTAAGATTCCCAACAGTCATGTGACCAGGGGGGCGGGTTCTTGGGGATCATACCCAACCGCCTTTGGGCCAGTATCCCCTTCCCCGAAGAACGTCAAAGGCAGGAAAAGATTCAAAATGATGACTGTCTACTGAAAAAATCTATACTTAACCCCCTTTTTTCGGAGACCCTATGCACGCCACTGGGTCTCGAATATTTTACTTGGGTGGTTGTTGGGGTCATACCCACCCGCCTTTGGCCCAAAAAAAAGAACGTCAAAGACAGGAAAAGATTCAAAATAAGGACTGTATACTGTAAAAATGTATAGGTATCACTTCTTTTCTTCGAAAACCCTAGGCACGGCACTAGGTCTTGAATATTTTACTTGGGGTGCACAGTGATTTACGCCACTGCCTTATTCATTCACTTTGTTGTAGTATTGACGCAATGTGAGGCTCATCGATTCAAACAAAAATGTCAAGATAGCAAAGTAAGTTATATCCTCTGCAGAAACAACGTAAACGATAGATATTTTATTTTATTGATAAAAAGGAATATTTTTAAGTAATCGCAAATTTTTGCGAGACCATTTATACTTGAACTTATGTTCCACTATCTGGTGAGCAACAAGTCAGGACTAACCTGCCAGGTGTTAAGACAATGTTGCTTATGCTGCCCTCTATTTAGCAGCAGAGAGCAGGAGAGAGTCGAAGTGAATTGTATGCTCATGTTCATTTGACCGGATTTATTTCAGCAATGTAAGAAAGATGCCATGAATACTGACGGTAAATGTTTTCTAGATTTTATTTCAATATTTTTAAAGTTTCTGGTATTTATACTGTAATCTCTTTAGATTGATGGTGTTAATTTAGCCCTGGCACAACGAAAAGTGGACATACAGGTGTTTACATTTTGCAATGTTCGTAAAATGAAACAACGTAAACGTGAATCCATAATGCCTTGCCCTTGCGCATTACGTGAGCATCGTGTATTTCAGTGTCTGTTCCAAAAAATACGAAACGAATTCGAATGTGTTGTCTTTTGAAGAGTTGTAGAAATTCTAAGTAAATTCAATCGGTATAATTTTACTATTCGTGTAGTTTTTAGAAGTTGCATAAACTGTGAAAGAAAAGAACAGGTATTCATGTAAATATCTGCCCATTCGCAATATTGCTGTGTGAAGTCTACTAATTCCTTCTTGTTTATCTCTTGTGCATACAATTTTTAAAACCTGGCTATATATTGTACGTTTGTTAATGTCGTGCATTTACAGAATGACTTGAAGCTTCATTTCTTCGCACAGGTTAGATAGTGTTTCCTAATGATATTCTTGTCAAAGACGACGAGGTTAACGGCTGCGTTGTGAATGTAAACTATCTAACATTGTATGAAATTTCGATAATATGTGCGTAGTTGTGGTTATTTGAGGCAAGTTGGGTGATGTGTTTGTTGTAGGTGCTGTTATACATAGGCAATCAGGTATTACGCCTGTTTGAACTTGATAGAATGAATGTGCAAGGACAAATTCCAAAGTTACACATTAAAACGAACGACATTCTTACAATTTATAGTTGTTACAAACATTTGAACATGTTTTTATTCGACTATTATTTGGGTTCAATAAATACACTACAAATAAGTGTCTGATAAAGGCAGCGTGCGTTCTTCCGAAATGTTACATAAAAATTTAAGAAAATGTCTTTAAAAGCTTGTAACAACCAGTGGCGCTAACTTTTGAAAACCATTGGGTGGACTGAAATTGGGAGATTTGTTTAATTTTATCCTGTCCTAAAATGCCTTTTTGTTCCTTGGCCCGGAAATGAAGCCTTTTACGTTTAACAACCGTTTCAGGCCATTTCCAAGAGGAATACATGAATTTTATAGTGGCTCATTTAGCCTATTTTAGTTATAAGAGTTTATTTCGAAGATAACTGCTTTTTGAGTGCCTAATCCTGGAAAATGAATACTGTCCATGCTAGTACCTATTTCTGTGTTTTTAGTGTCTTATTGCCTGCCTATTTTGAGAGTTTTTAGTGCCTATCAATCATCAAATTGTTTGTAAGACCCTACCAGTGGCGGTGATTAAGGGTATGGGTTGGTGGCAGTTACTTTCCCCTACTTTTAGCCCCCGCAGTATGGCCTCTTATTGCTGAGCCATGTCTACCAAGAGAAAGTAAACTATTCTGGCCTCCCAAGATTCGGCACCCATTCGCTACTGAATCCTCTCTTACTTTTCTAATAACGTGACATCGGATAGTATAAACAATAGACACTGGAAAGTACCATCTTGGAGATGTAATAAATTATGATGAAATATTTAGCCTACCTCCGTGGCCGAGTGGTTAGGACAGGTCGCGGGTTCGAATCCTGGCCTGAGCATGGGTGATTTTTGTGAGTGTCCCTTAAACAATTTCATCATATCACTCATCCTTACCTTCGCGATTAGCCAAATGTGGCATTAAAGTGACGTAAAATAACATAATTAAATCAACCACTATTGTGAAATATTTTAGTTACAGTAATTAACTATAATGAAATATTTTGTTTTCTTAAGCACAGGAACTTTATTTCTAAAAATAAATTTGTGAAATTATTGGATGGGCTCAAGCCCCACAAGCCCATATAAGCTGACGCCACTGGTAACAACCATAAATAATAATAATTATGAAATGCAGACGATACAAGAAAAACTACTTGTAATTCGTTCTATTTTAGTTATATTACTTCGATTTTATACTACTTGGATTAATCGCGACGATGAGAGAATAAATAGTGAAATTAGTAATGTGACAACCACAAGGATACGCGCTGACCACTACGGAGGTCGACTACCTGTAAATGGTGTTGGTTTCAACTTGTGAACTGTAAACTAGTTACATATTTCTAGTGCCTTGTAATGAAGGGGTGTTCGATACCCTTTGGAGGCACATGGCACAGTGGTTCGAATCCCACATTAAACTGTAGATCCAGTCCCGATTAGCCTATCTGTGCATAAAGTGGACTTAAAAACAACAACAGATTTCTAGTCTCGTGTCTTAAGGTACCGCTGAATAACTTAAATGTTCGGAACTTCGCAATGTTTGTCTAAATTCGAGACCGTACGTGTGTAGGTAGTTCTTATTAACCACAGACATCCGCATGGAGGGAAGAGAAGGGGTCACAGTCAGCCTAATAATTGAATATCAGGTAAATGGCAAAATTCATACACGTAATTTCAGTTTCAACAACGTTCTTATTCAATTATGCCATACACACCACGTAGTCAGCTAGAACAACATATGAGACTCTATTAACACCATTGACAATTTGTGAAAAAATCATTGTTGAACAAAATTGATGGTGCAATTTCGTAATGAACCTAGAATCTCTCTTAAAAAATTTGGCTTGTGGTAAGGAGAGTGAAAAAAAAACATTAAAAAATGTTAGAACCAAGGAAAAACTTCATGCACAACGTTAAATTAAAATGAATTATTCTCTGATAAGAAGTAGACCTTTAAATAAATAATACCGAATGGAAATTATTTTTGTTGTTGATTGTGTGTCGCTCTTCTGCCGCTGTTGGCTAATCGCGATTACGAGGATGAATAGAAATCTGAAGAAACAAACACATCATGGACAGAAGGCTATTTTTGGGTGCCCCTGTGGATATTTTTGTGATAATTTCATAAAAAGTACGACACATATTTCAGATTTTTACAAACACCCCTGCATATGTTATTAGTCCTTACTTGGTACCTTGCATATCTCATAATTAATTAACAAAAATAACTGCTCTAAAGTGATAAGTGTAAAACTTTGTGTGGCTCTTGCAGAAACACAGTATTACGAACGGAGCGAATGAGAAACTTTAAACTAAATAATACTAAATTAATAATAACCAATAGTGAATGCTCGGGAGAAATTACTTATTATGAAGTTATTAATTTTCTTAATCTTTTCGTACCATAATCATTATTATTATTATGGTAATAATATTAAATGGTGGTATTTAAAGCAGGAGTGAGATGGGAATTCCGCCCTCTGGTTACTGCATCCCCTTTTGGTTTCAAATTTTTGGCACGGCGGGGAGGCGATAATATATGTAATTTATATAATATCCGATGATTCTAGAGCATTTACTACTACTTTCCTCTCACTGGAAATTAATAATCTTGGAATGTATATGCGGGTATGAAACGTTGAGAAAGGTATTCTTGGATAATTTATTTCGCACACCTCTACCTGGGTTACCGTACTTAAAAATTTCTAACAATTACGAGTTACGGACAAACGAGAATTCTGAACGATACATTTAAAACTTACATGAAAAGGCAAAACTTTAGAAAAAGTTACGAGTTGGATTGGATTCAATTGGATAACATAGTCGGATTCCAATGTTCGAACATTATAATCGTTCTGTTGAATTGGCCTACCTATGGTGTAGTGATAACGTCATTGTCTTGTAATCAAGGGACCCGGGTAGAGGAACATAGTTCTTCGAATCCCACTCCAGCCCTGATTTGCATATCTGTGCATAAAGGTAAAGGGTTCCCCTGTGCATAGCACCACGCCATGAAGGCGTATAGGGGGTGTGGGGGTAACGCCCCACACTTTCTTGATCCGGTCGTGAGTGGGGGTGATGTGATCAGCATCACGCCCCTGACCGCCTTTACCCCCCAGGGTTTCCCCCAGGTACCCATGTTATTCGACGCTGGGTGGGCGCCGGGGCCGCTTCCACCGTTAGAAAAGTTCCCGGATTTGAACCGGCCGGGGATCGAACCCAGGACCTTGTCTGTGCATAAAGTGTACTTTTAAAGTCTTTAAAGTTACGGTTGAATGGAGCTGATACTGTTATTTTGCTTGAGTATGATGATAATGAAATTCATTCTATTTTGTCATTTCAGGAAGGTCACTGTAATGACAAAGCATCCATGTGCAACTCTCTCTTTTGCAAATAGATTTGCATGAGTAATCAGCGACATATCAACGCCAGCTGCCAGCCGATGAGAATTATCTCCCTGGCTTGACTTATCTACAGTTAGACTATGGCAATCGCCAAGGCAGCCATGTGTTCGGTGCAGGAAGATCTGATTGACTTCAATTCTTCACGTCACTGCAGAGGTGCCGAGGATGACGGCTTCACGAGAAACTTAAGTGAGGATTACCATGTTGGTGAGGGTGAGTCCGACGGCACCCTGGGCAGTATAGGGCTTTTAAATGGATCGCTACCAGAGGAGCAGGATGATGACCAGTTCACCGGTAAGCAACAGGAAGTAGAAATGCGTGCGATTTAATCGAGGCGGCTCGCCGAAGTTGAAATGCGAACTTTTCCCTTCATAATATTCTGAAAACAATTAGTGATCTTGTATTTAAAATGTTCTCGTAGTATCCAATTAGAATTGAAGTTACGTTTAAGTATACTGACATCATCAAGGTGGAGGTACATTGCATAGTGGTTCGGATCCAACTTTAACCGTAGGTTCATACCCGATTATTCTATCCGAACATGAAGAGGGCTTGAAAATACGAAAAGCATTATCAACGTATGAAAACATAATCTAGGATGCCGATTGGTTCTTCTCAGTATTCGCGAGCATTTTGTCAGAATTGAAGCACATGTGCATCTGTTGACAAACATAAATCACTGTGCGATTATTTTAAATAACATTTCAATAATATGCGGTGAATCATTTGTCAAGCCATTGAAACATTGACAGTCGATTTTTTTTAAGCAATTCTGAAAACTAAAAAGTGTAATGTGTTCTTACAGAAATAGAGTCGTCATCATCTTACTAGCACATTGGACGGAAAGCCCAAAGAGAAAATGTACGATTAATAAAGTGTCTTACGAATCAACTACCCTCTATCAGAGAAAAGGGAGGGGGTTGACCCGGTTCACATTAGAATTTAGTTTATGTCGTGAATATTGTCTTCCTTGTACTTGGATGGCAGCACAGTAGCATTGCCAGATAGTTTTGTATCGGTGGGCTCGGTGGTGACAATTTTGTTTAGCTTAGGTTGCCATGTGATTCTCTCTCTCTCTCCCCCTCTTGCTACATTCTTTCTTTCCTTTCACTATTTCTGTCGCTCCATTATTCTTTCATCTCTTTTAGTTTCTGTACATTCTTTCACTTTCCAGTTCTTCTACCTCTCGCTCTTCCTCCCCCTGTTCTCTAATTGTTTTATGCATCATTCTCTTTTATTTCACTTCAGTTCAATCTCTTTCCTTTCTTTCTAGCTATCCTTTCCATTCTCTTTCCTTTCTCTCTAATATTTATCAGTTATTCTCTTTCTTTTCGTTCCACTTCTTTTCCCCTAATTTCTTTCCTCTATGTCCAATTTTTTCATTTTCATTCTATGTTCTCCTGTCGTTCCTTCCTACTTTTCTGCCTCCCATTACTTTCCTCTTTTCTTTGACCCTTCTTACGTGTTAAATCTAGCTCTGTGGAAAAAAATAATCGATGTGTTAAAATACCTGTTTGACCGATTTGGTTTATTTTACTTTGCTTTTCTGCCACTTTTGGCTAATCGCGAAGATGAGGATGAATGACGATATGGAATTGATGAAGGAACATTCACAAAGAACACCCACAGGTCAGGATTCGAACCCGGGATCCCTGGCGTCGTAACGCGCTGTGCAAACCACTCCACCACGGAGGTCGGAATGTTAACATACCTAACTGGCGTTGGGTCCCTGTGCCACGGTGCAATCTGGTAAGCTCTTATTTAACCGTTAAATTCTTACAAATGCTATTGCGCACATACAAAAGCTATATAATGAACATTACATATGAAATACGTTTGTCAGCATGGACAATATGACCGAGAAATTTATACTGTTTTGATTTTATTTTACAGAGGAGCGGTTGGTGGAGACCATTTTTTCAAACTGCGAGTCTAGCAAATCTGGTTTGTTGTCAACAGAACGTCTTATAGCCTTTATAAAGGGAAAGGTGCACGAGAAGGAATACGTCAGGTAATATAATCAATATTTCTCTTGTAGCCTACGGTTATTACAAGCATAAAAACACAGTTTTTTTTGTTGTGACGTTTCAGGAAAACACACGCTCCCATCATCAGACATTTATTTTTAAAATGAAATAAAGAAAAATATAAAAAATATCATCTTTGTTATCAAAGAATATACAGTCACGGACACTTGGAAAAATAATTAAATCAGGTTTTCATTTGGCTTACCCTAATAGATTATGATTTTCCTGCATGATTTTGTTTTACATAATTTAAAAAACAGAAATATCTATTTTTATTTTCTGACAAAAAGATATTACTATTTATCTTATATTATAATAAAGTCAGACTTATAATTCTTGTATGTACGTATTTCTTGCATTGTAAAATTATTTTTCTTGTAGTTTACGGTTCTTACATGCACATAAACCTAGTTTTTGCTGTTACGTTTCATAACACACGCTCCCTTTATCAGCTATTTATTTCTAGTTTGAATTATTTTATTTGATTATAAGAACTATAAACTACAAGAGAAATAAAGTCTGACTACAAAAGATTCTATCGCCCCTACTACATAATTTGTCTGTGCATATCTATAAATTAACATATTTCTAAGACTTTACGAGCTCAAACACTATGCGGTAACAGGTCATAATTTCTATTTCCCTATTTTTTTTAAAATATATATATATATATATATCTCCAAGAACGGAACTATAAAAATGTAACTTGCAGCTACATACTAGTAATAAAAATTCGCTTGTGTGGTCATGCTTTAGTGCTCGCTCATAGTACGATGGATCTGGGTTAGAGTCAACATGTGTTTTATTTTATTTGGCTAGTCTCTTATCTATTTCAATCATACAGTTATCATTGATTCTCATCGTCGCGATTAACATAAGAAAAGCGATGCTAAATGCAGTGCCTTTTTTTTTCTCTTTCCTGTCTGGTTGTCTTACCGCGTTGAGAAGGTTGATTTGCGTTCTAGTCACCGAGGGTCCCAGGTTCGAATCCTAGGAGTCAATTTACTTGTGCCCTTTCCTCAATTTCGTACAATCATCATTCATCCTCATCGTCGCAATTGACCAAAAGTGGCAGAAAAATGGCCTAAAATAAGAGAAATGAAAAATGTTGAGTGTTCCTGCATTCGGCCCATATACATCTATAGGAGTGGCAGTGGCCAAGGATTTCGTAATGTCTCAATAAAGTTCCTTGTTTTTCTATTTTATCTCGGAAGTTTTCAGTTTCCTGTCAAGCAATTTCCTAAGGGGTATGGCCGTAGGGGAGGGGGAAATTATGAGTCAGCTCTATGCTTTCCTGAACTTGACTTTTGGGGGGAGAAGGAAAAGGGAGCTGAGTCAGTAGAAGGTATTTGTGGCAATGGTTATTTATTATTTGCAAGCACTCTGAATTGGACATTATACTTTGTCTGTCCTGACCTACTGTACACATTATCACATTTTCAGGAGAGTGCCTCTTTCCTCTCCAGGTGAACAAATTACCCACCACCGTAGAGTACAGTCTGTTGCAGGAGTTTGTGGAGCAAGGGAGCGCATAACGGCACAAAAGAGGAGAGAGCGAGTGGGCGGAGCAAAGGTGTGCGCTCTGCTGCAAACTGCTGGTAGCTGCAGCTGCATTGCCCACACCACGCAATCCCTTTCCTCTTCAAGCATTCATTGGCAGATCTCTCACAACGTAGTGATAAAATATACAATATATAAAAAGATGGGCAATAAAGATTGCATGCTAACAGTAGGGAATATGGCCACCAGCATAAACCCAGGGCAATTAACTTTCAATACTTTATTTTCTTGTATTTACACCTATGCATGACGTAAATTCGCATTGTAGAGCTTTTCTTTCTTTTTCATACCATAGATTGAGCCCTTTCGTTGAGGATCTTCAGCACATGATAGACCCTCTAAACTTGAATTTGGATGTGGATAAGAAAACATTCCGTTGCGTCATGAGGGACTGGATAGTCAAACTCCAAAACGGGAACGAAATCTACAACAGGTATGTTCCTTAGGCTTAGGTGTTAATAGGAATACGTAAGGTGGTGGTAATGAGCGTCAGTGAGGTAGAAGTTCTAGAGTGACTGAAGCGGTGTCTTTCCTTAAGGAAATCGAGTGCGAAGTTGTGTGTTGTGGCCTACTATCGGCTGTGAATATATGGGAAGGAAGCAGCTGGGCAATTACGAACACTTTTGGAGTTTTAAAGACTTCAATAGTGGCTTTACAACCCAGTTGTGTCCTTGACTACAATTCGGGGTTGATTTGAGAAGGAATTCCAAAAAGGCAGTGGGAAACCTTTCGCAGCCCGAAAAGCTATTTTGAGTCGACCACCTTCCTCCCTGTTGTGTTTGTCGTCTTAACAAATTTTCCATCATATTTTCCCCCCAGTTTGTCCTTGCGAAAATTTCTGCTCGGGTCTGCTAATGCACAATATATGTTCTCTTAATGTTTATCTCGATTTGTCTGTCAAAAAGATTCTAATTACCAGGTCTTAGAAGTGCAGTTTTGCTTATCTGTGATAAATTATACGTTGTTCGCTCGGCTTGTTTACTTTCACTGTACCCAGAATTGAAAATTCTCTTCTCTAGGTTGTTTCCTAGAATCCTAAGTGTCGGTGTTCCAGAGCCGTTTGTGCATACGTTCTTTATAGATTTTTTTGCTTGATAAAGTCTAGTTAAAATGTCATTCATTTTCCTTGAAGTAACGCTTATGGCTATAAGCAAGGGAAAATTGGGAATCCTGTATCTCCAAACAAATCCTCGATTATAACTATAGCGTTGTGTGGTTCGACTGATTGATTAATTTGGTTTACTTACAGTCGCTTTTCTTCCACTTTTGGCTAATTACGACGATTGCTTGGTTCGAGTTTCCATTTTTTATTCGTCACAATTGGGGTATCATTTACTAAGTAACCGCTCCATGGGTACGAATCTGTACGTTGACACCTCCTGCCCGTTTATTAGTTAAGACATTTCTAACAAATTGCTGCTGAGTGTAAGCTATAGCATAATTAATTAGCATTTTTTATCAGAATTCATCACCACAGCACTTAATTTTCAAAATACCAAAACTACTTTATCTTATAGACACTTTACCAACAGATTATGTCTGTACTTTTATTGGTTGAGGATAAATCGCTATGGTGCTGATTTTTCTGTTTTGGTATCACAACCCACAGGACCGATCACGATAATGAATATCTCACTATACCAATACTTGGTATTCTTTCAGTTCACGAAATTATATACCTGTTTCTGCAATAATTTCAGAGCAATCAACTTATACCAAATGGTTCGATTATTGGCATGAACGGAGAAATAGACGGATCATTCGGGTAATTTTTTTTTAAAAAATGCATGAAAGTAGTTGCTTGTAGTTTTATTTGTTCATGAGATATCGAAGGTTAAACATACGTATATCGAAGATTATCGCTTCTCTTCTTGATCATTCTCTTTTCTACGTTTTCGCTCATTTATTTGTTTACTCCCTTCCTCTCATTACAGCTTTTATTATTTTCCCTCCTTCCCTTCTCTCTCTACCTCACTCCGTCTTTTTTAGTTTATTTCTTTCCTTTCTCTCTTTCTTTATGCACGTAACTCTTTCTCTCCTCTTTCTTTTCTCTCCACTTCTATTCTCTCTCTTCCTTTCTTTTCTTTCTCTATAGTTCTCCTTATCATTTCTCAATTTTCTTTATTCCTTTCCTTTTCTACATATCTGTTTTTATTGATTCTCCCTTTTTATTCCCTTTTTCCATGTCACTTTTCTGGCTCACTCTATAAATGTCTGACTTCTTACATTATCTCTCTTTCTCTCATTGTCTATCGCTTCTTTCGTATGTCTTCATTTTCTCTTAAAATGTTTCTTTCATGTGTTTACAACGCAAACATGAATTCATTTTCTGGCACAACTTTTCGATGTTGGGGCTTTCCTTTATAAAGATATGTTACGGTGCGCATCCTTAACAGCATTTGCCTGCAGCGGTAGACGAAAGCCACTGAGAAGCGCCAGTGCCTCACAGGGGATTCGAATACGAGATCCCGATTTCGTAGCTTCGCTACCGTAACCACTACACCACGGAGGTCAGCACAGACAATCGGATACCGAACGCCTTTCAAGATGGTTCAGCGTGGTTAAAAATCTTATCACAGCTGCCCGTATGTGGGAAACGATATTTGGGAGGGGAGGCTGGGGCGTAACATTGAGGGTGGAGCTCATTTTTAGAGAAAAAAGTGAAATCGTGAAACACTGTAGTGACCTTCGTGCCGCATTCAGCTAGCAGTGCACAAGGTAAAACGACACGAACATTTGCGTTGCACGGCGCTGACAAACCTTATCAGCCCGTAAGGTGAGCAACAGCTCCGAAGATATTTTCGTTATCTACAGCAATTTACCACCCAATTCGTCGAGTACGTAGCAACGTGAGCGTTCGAGTGCAGGTTGCTCCGAGGCACGAGCGCCTAGTCAACGCGAGAGATCCAGTCTCGACCGGTGTTGCCTGAATACAGTGCCACCTGACCGTGTGCATTTCTCACAAGCACCGTGGAAGAGTAATAGTCACTCCTTTTCAATAGCTTGATTTAATGGCGAGATTTAAACCCGCTTTAGTGTTTTCGAGGCAGGATGTCATTGGAGGCGATGGGAACGGAGTTGTGTTGTCGCTAGTGATGTTCGTGTTGTGCTTGTGAAAGGTGTGTGTGCGTAATTGTCATTCGCCGGCATGACTGAGGAGATCGTCGGTTCCGACTTGGATGACGAACATCCAAGGCCGGGAGTGTACATTGCACGCTACTATTTTGAAGTCTCCGACGATTCCACCGTAAGGGCGGACGATGGACAACAACAGGACTCGGAAAGTTCGATCACCGGAAGCTTCATTGATGACGATTTCTTGTAAGTACAGATTAAGATAGTGCTTCAGTGAGCTTTACTGTTGTTGCGCAAGGTTATGATCTGGCTATCAATTTTTAATTACGTGTTTATAAATAGCTGAACGAGTTGCAACAAAGTGTGCGTGAAGCCGACCTTCGTGACGAGGTGGTTATCTCAGCGCGCTACGACGCCAGAGGTTCCGGGTTTGAATCCCGGTCTGGGCATGGGTGTTCTTTGCGAGTGTTTCATTCACACCTATATTCGCGATTAACCAAGATCGACAGAAATGCGACGCTAAATAACAAAAATAAATCTAACTGGAAATTACAATACCTGGTGACCAAATCAACCAATCAAAGAATGTGCGTGCACCTAGAACAGCCCAATAGCACTTTGTATTCGTGTCTGACCCAGTGGGCAAATGTTTTACAGCGCCCTCCCAATTTGTGAAACATGTCCCCGGTTTTTACCCAGGGTTCTGCCAAATTAAGAGGGTGAAAAGTTTGGCCTTCATTCAGGGATTGCTCGAAGTGGGGCGGACAGGCCCCACTTACCCCCACCCCCATCAATTCGACAAAATTACCAAATTTATAGTCATATAGGGGTTCGGATCCCACTTTAAACTTTAGGTCCAGTCACAATTAGTTTACCTAGAAATTTCCACTTCGAGCACTCTATTCAGGAAAGAAAGTCCTATTGTAAATTCCTATTACAACGACATTAAGAAAAAAAAATCTTCAACCCAATTGTACTTCACTTCAAAAGAGAGGTAGCGAGAGTTACAAAACACCCAGCCACCCCTTCGCATTTAAAATATACATGTAGGCTATGCATGGTAAGACGCACTACCCCGGATATATTGAACGTACGCCACTACTTCCGACTGTAGTCTATCAATAGAAAGTTTTGTGTATGGTATTTTTACCGTTTGTTATGCGCTTTTCTTGCTGTCTTGAATATAGTGACGATGAGGATAAATGGTAAATCGATATAGATGAATAAACAACACCCCTTCCCCCTCCAAGGTCTATGCTTCACCCGGGAGTGGAACCAAAGATTCGTTTTCGTATCTTGCTCTGCTAACCGCTCCGCCACGAAAATATATATTCGAAACTTTGAAATTTTATTTTGCTTCACTACTCAAGAAAGAGAAATAGTGATTATCTCCATTCAATTCTTCCTGTATGAATATTATTACTATTATTAATGTACTAAACCGTAGACAGAAAAATCTTTCTGAGGGGCATCAATAATTACAAGCATGTGTTTTATGTGACCGAATGTAGGTTAATCTACCTACGTATATACTACGCCGACAGTTGTGGAGGGCATGGGCTGGTCTCGAAAGTTTGAAGTTCACTTTATGTACATATAGGCTAATCTGGACTGAACGTACAGTTTAAAGTGGGATTCAACCCACTGTACGCATCCACCGGGTATCGAACCTGGGACATCTTGATTACATGGCGACGGCGTTACTACTTCGCCTTTCCACCCTTAAAATATGGCCATGATGAGTCAACCTGTAAATATTTTCTTACAGTTAGATACTGCCCGCTCTACACTATCTTCAAGTCTGGAATTATGTTGTCCAATTTGGGACAATTTAACTGGTATAATTTTTAGATAGTTTACTTCACTTTATAAATTTTCTGGGTTATTTTGAATGATTGTGAATGATTGATGACACAGTGAAAATCACATCTTATCGGTCATGCAAATTCACGTCAGGTCATAGTCAAAAGAAAAAGAGAAAAAGCAGTCTTGATATTAACTTATTCACATGCTTCCATATTTCACAACTGAGGTGACTTCTGAAGAAACTCAATTGCCAACCTCTTACACGGAGTACATTCTAAGCTGCATTTTTGCAGATTAACGAGGCTCCTAGTTCCACAGCCTCTGTGGAGGTTTCTGCTGTGTTGTCCATATGTATTCGTGATTGTCCCTTTACCCATTTCACCTTATCTCTATTCATCCCCATCGTCGCGATCAGCCAAAAGTGGAAGAAAAACGACGTAAACTAAATTAACCGAATCAACCATATTCCACAATAATATGGCAGTACCGTACCTAGTTTATATTGAATGTGAAAGCCGAATATATCCAACAAAGGAAAAAAGAAAGAAGGTATTGAAAGACTACCCCTTGTGCATTTCTGCCACAATGCAGGCGGTGATCAGCAACACGCCAATGCCACCTTTACCCCTTAATGTTGGTCTCGTACAGCTGCCGGCAAAGTAAATACATGTAGTGGACGATTTGCCCACCGTTGTATTAATTCAATATGTCGTCCGCAACATGAGGGTAGTGAATTGAAACATTGAAATAAAAGTGTCAATATGCAGACATCAGCTTCAGAACCAGTACAATTCCTTTGATTTAAAACATGATATCGAGTAGAAAGGTAGTGAGGGACAATCTGCCATCTATTATCGTAGTAGCTGATTGCATCCATTGATTAGAGCAGTGGTCTTCGACGTTTTTCCTATATGAGGCCATTTTCACATTCTATAAGATACCGACGGGCCGCACTGTTCCAGGTACCTACATACACAAAGGCAAGTGATAGCTTTACAAATACTTATTATTTATGTTCATTTATATTGATATACTGTACTCTCTTCTTCATGAAACAATATATCAGCATGCGTAACTTTGCAAAGAACTCTGTCAATTTCTGAATTGAGGTTAGTCACTGCATCACAACGAATAAGCATAATGATACATTGTTCATGTTGTTTAGTTTTTTTAAAAAAACTAGTTATCCATTCCGGTCTTCAGTTGGACACAAATTAAAACCACGGTGCGGCATGAGGTCCGCGGGTTGAAGACCACTGGATTAGGGACTCATTATGAATCCCAGAGCCGTTGTCAGAAAAATTCCCATGTGGGATCACATCACCCTTTCCGGGAATCGATCCCGGATCTCCTGCATGGCAATCGGAACCCTACCGACCGGACCACCGCTGCACTTCCCATACAGGAAATGTTAGTATGATTTGCCGTCTCACCCCATTATATTGTGCGTGTTCCTTGTTCTAGAAAACCAGATACACATATTCCTATCATTTCCGTACAAAAAATCCTCATGCGCTAAGGGTCCGGAAGATTGAGGGCAATTTCTTCCAAAGCACAATTGTTAAGTATATTGCCTAAGGAAATTGCAGCAATAAGTTACTTTCTTAGTTGATATTACATGCTTAATAGACCGTGCAATAATTGCACACTTCCTTTTCTGAAAACGTTATATCATTCATTAAGGTCGCACTTTCTCCCAAGGTCAGTGCGACCTTGGCCAAACTTAAGGGGCTAAGATGCCTCAGACGAGTGTTTCCATGGTGGAGGACATGTTGGTGAGTGGTTTTTCTCAGGTTTTAAAGCTAGCACTGTAGTAAGGACTTGTGTACAGTATGATAATTGTATGCTTTGAAAATTGGCCTGAGCGACGGTCAGGATAAGTGCTACAAAGCCAGAGGTCTCAGGCTCCGAACCCTTGGTAAAATGGAACCATCGTTATTCAATCATTAATTTTATCCTCATCGTCGCGATAAACCCATGATGTAAAAAGGAGACGAAAAGTAACCGAAACATACATTAAAGTGTATACAGAATCTGGAATAACATATAAGCAGGTATTTACAAAGTACATTTTAGAAAGTAGAAAGTGTAGTCATTGCTTGCATAGGCGTAACTAGCGGGGGTCGGGACCCCCCCCCCCTGATCTTCCGAGGTGTCCGAATACGTGAGACTGCATTCGGAATTCTTCCATATAAGTCAAAATAGCCAATCCGGCACCTGTGCCTATCCGAGCAAAGAGTAGTTTTCGGTTCGAGAATTCTTTGGCAAGCATTGACCATTTTTTCGGTCTTTTGGGACTAATCACTCTTTATGAATCATCGCAGACATAAAGGTCATTGGCTATGTTAAAAGCTGCACGTGAGTGTAATTTTAAGTTCCCTAGATAATTTCCACTTTCTGTTGCGAATTTAGAATTGATCAGGGGACAATTATTGTCCATAGCAGAACAGTAGGATTGTTTCTGCATCAGGGAACATGGGGGGAGGGGGGTGCATTTGGGTGCCAAAATCCACACTCCCGAGTGAATATATCTACGCTACAACTTTCCTATCAGATAAGGAAGTTTTTCAAAATTTGGAGTAAAAGAACCCAATTCAATCAATCAATCAAAATTTGGAAGTATATTTCTGGTGAGCGAAATATGCTGTAGGTAGGGAGCAATACCACTGGCTTGAATTACAGTATTGGAGGTAAAATTGATAGAAACAATTCTACACACGCGAGCGCACTCAATGCATTCTTATTGACATTTCATCCATCAAATTGGACCTGCCCTCTCCGAAGACAAACTCCGAATTAGTACTGTGTTTTTTGTGTAAATAAATGTTAAATAATAATAATTTATACATAAATTCACTCAAGTTGAAGAAAAAAAGTAAACACTACAGATTTGAATGATTCACTTGAAAACCCACGGCTTCTGCTTCATGTACCGTAGACACCGTATATTTTTTTAAAATGATACTACTGTATAGTCGCATGGAAAGTTAATGTTACACGTATATTTTTCATAGATATTTAATTCTGAAACTTAATTTCATGCCTTGTATCGCGCTGAAAGTTTTCCTATGTATCCACACCGCTCATCAATTTGCCCCTTGTTGTATCCTGTTTTGAAGTTACAACCAAGTAAGAGAAAATTATGAAGTACCAACTGGTTTCTCCTCTCAAGAACGCTCTGGTTTCAAAATTCGTTATTCGTTGTCTGTTTCTTGGAACTACAACCGGATACAAGTCTGTGACTCATGAAGCTATATACGCGTACCATTGGTCAAACAACAGAAGTTAAAAAGGAAAGGAAAAAACACCATCTGAAATCGTGATATTCAAGTGTTCAATGCAACATGTTGCCATAAACAAACGGCCAATTATACAAGTCACGTTCCCGTATAAATATAGCAATTGGATAATTATTCGCTTAATTGTTTGATATTTAACCAGGATATTCATCTCCACCTATTAAGAATTTTTTTTACGATATACCTTTATCATAATCAAAATTATAAAATTATATTTGTTATATACTATATATAACCTTCCGGTGCCGACGGAAGTAATTATTCTCCAGCGAATTTTTCGACGTTTACGTTATTCTTCCCATGCAAATACTGTTTGGTTTACTTCTGACTTGGAAACAATGAGAACGGAAATACCTGCAGACAGAATGTTTTTTGATTTAGGGGGAAGGGGTGGGAAATGGAAGATCGAAGTTGAAAGTAAGTGGTTATCATAGCGCGCTACGACGCCAGGAGCTCCGGGTTCGAAACCTGGGCATGGGTGTTCTTTGTAAGTGTCCTTTCATCAATTTCATCATATCATCACTCATCCGCATCGTTGTGATTAGCTAAAAGTGGAAGAAAAGCAACGATAGTAAATAAAAATGAAATAAAATCAAAATCAAAGTTGAAACTCCTCCATATATCTTTGATTCTTTGAACGTCGTTATCTTGAGCCTGTAAATTTGAGGAGATAAAGGGGGTTACGATTATAATGAACTGATTTAGTGGTACTGTACCCCCAAAATGGAGGGGGTGATATAAGGACCACCGACCGCAGAAAATTTTCTACTAGGGCTAGATACTGAAGTTGCATCCTAAAGTTCACATGATGGGAGTTGCAAATAGTTGCTAGGTTTAAATCGTGGGTGTGTTCGTTTAATTAGTTATAATTAAAGAAGACAGGCAGAGAGAAGAGAAAAATAAATGCAATACAGCAGCCAGAGAGGAGAGGGAGAGAAATGAAATACAGCAGCACAGATAAGAGGGAGAGAAATGAAATACAGCAGCCAACAGAGAAGAGGGAGAGAAATTAAATACAGCAGCCACAGAGAAGGAGAGAAATGAAATACAACAGGCAGAGAGAAGAGGGAGATAAATGAAATACAGCAGGCAGAGAGAAGAGAGAGAGAAATGAAATACAGCAGCCAACAGAGAAGAGGGAGAGAAATGAAATACAGCAGCTACAGAGAAGAGGGAGAGAAATGAAATACAGCAGGCAGAGAGAAGAGGGAGAGAAATGAAATACAGCAGCCAACAGAGAAGAGGGAGAGAAATGAAATACAGCAGCCAACAGAGAAGAGGGAGAGAAATGAAATACATCAGCACAGATAAGAGGGAGAGAAATGAAATACAGCAGCACAGATAAGAGGAAGAGAAATGAAACACAGCAGCCAACAGAGAAGAGGGAGAGAAATTAAATACAGCAGCCACAGAGAAGGAGAGAAATGAAATACAACAGGCAGAGAGAAGAGGGAGATAAATGAAATACAGCAGGCAGAGAGAAGAGAGAGAGAAATGAAATACAGCAGCCAACAGAGAAGAGGGAGAGATGAAATACAGCAGCTACAGAGAAGAGGGAGAGAAATTAAATACAGCAGGCTGAGAGAGGGGGAAAAATGAAATACAGCAGGCAGAGAGAAGAGGGAGAGAAATGAAATACAGCAGCCACAGATAAGAGGGAGAGAAATGAAATACAGCAGCCAACAGAGAAGAGGGAGAGAAATGAAATACAGCAGCACAGATAAGAGGGAGAGAAATGAAATACAGCAGCACAGATAAGAGGAAGAGAAATGAAATACAGCAGCCAACAGAGAAGAGGGAGAGAAATGAAATTCAGCAGCCAACAGAGAAGAGGGAGAGAAATGAAATACAGCAGCCAACAGAGAAGAGGAAGAGAAATGAAATACAGCAGCCAACAGAGAAGAGGAAGAGAAATGAAATACAGCAGCCAACAGAGAAGAGGGAGAGAAATGAAATACAGCAGCCAACAGAGAAGAGGGAGAGAAATGAAATACAGCAGCCAACAGAGAAGAGGGAGAGAAATGAAATACAGCAGCCAACAGAGAAGAGGGAGAGAAATGAAATACAGCAGCCAACAGAGAAGAGGGAGAGAAATGAAATACAGCAGCTACACAGAAGAGGGAGAGAAATTAAATACAGCAGGCTGAGAGAGGGGAAAAAATGAAATACAGCAGGCAGAGAGAAGAGGGAGAGAAATGAAATACAGCAGCCACAGATAAGAGGGAGAGAAATGAAATACAGCAGCCAACAGAGAAGAGGGAGAGAAATGAAATACAGCAGCCAACAGAGAAGAGGGAGAGAAATTAAATACAGCAGCCACAGAGAAGGAGAGAAATGAAATACAACAGACACCGAGAAGAGGGAGATAAATGAAATACATCAGGCAGAGAGAGGGAGATAAATGAAATACATCAGGCAGAGAGAAGAGGGAGATAAATGAAATACATCAGGCAGAGAGAGGGAGATAAATGAAATACATCAGGCAGAGAGAAGAGGGAGATAATTGAAATACATCAGGCAGAGAGAAGAGGGAGAGAAATGAAATACAGTAGCCACAGATAAGAAGGAGAGAAATGAAATACAGCAGCCAACAGAGAAGAGGGAGATAAATGAAATACAGCAGGCAGAGAGAAGAGGGAGAGAAATGAAATACAGCAGGCAGAGAGAAGAGGGGAGAAATGAAATACAGCAGGCAGAGAGAAGAGGGGAGAAATGAAATACAGCAGGCAGAGAGAAGAGGGGGAGAAATTAAAGACAGGAGAGGAAGAGAGAGAAATGAGAAAGAATAGCGAATAGAAAGAAGTGAGGAGACATAAATGAAGGAAATAGAACAAGAGAGGTGGAGAGGGAGAGAGAGTAGAAGCGAGGGCGACGGAAAAGAAAAGAAATGAAACAATCGAGTACGACAGAAAAATGGAAGCAGCGGACTCGGAGAAAGAGAGAAAACGAAAGAAACGAGAGAGATGGAAAAGCAAGATAAATATAATAACGGAAGGAGAGAAAAAGTGGCGATACAAACAGGATAGACAGAAGTAGAAAAGAATGAGCAACGAAGGTGCAAATCTAGAAAGATACAGGAGAAGGAAAGGAGAAATGGGAGAAGGGTGAGACAAAAAGGTAAATTAGTAAATAATTTGTCCTGTTTCTGCGGGTGCCTATGACAGAGAACGTACTTTGAATAAGTAATAAATAACTGTTCTCGAATTCAACACCAAACTGCCATATAACTTGCAGCCATAACAACCAATGCCATATTGGTGGTCCGACCAACAGGCAAAATATGGCGGAGGCTTATTGTGAAATATTTAGAATAATGGCCTCCTAACCAGTCATGTAACGTGCTAAAACAATGACTTAAATTCTTGAATTGTTAGTTCAGCTAGGTATCACGCGATGAACTATACAAAGGGTGAACAAAAGCTTTCTCGCACATTGCGATAAACCATAGTTTTTACTGTCAGCATTATCAGGTGAAAATTACAAAGTACCATAACTTTATCTAAGAACTGATATTTGCAATACATTCGGTTATGACCTATCGTTTCGGCTTACTTAAGTGTCATTTTTTGTCTGTGGATAAGAATAGTGCAGATATCCTAATTCGGCCCGGTGCCCGTTGTTTAGAAGGAAACACAATGACATGAAACATCTTTTGTGCGTGACGCATTTGCATTCCATAACTGCGAGCAGTAACGATACCTGAAAAAAGGGGCCGGGGGGATTTTCTGGAAATGTTCATTTTTTTCTATTTTTCTCAGTTTACTTCGCTTCTTCGCCTCTTTGTGCTAATCGTGACGACGAGGATGAGGGAAGCATTTTTGTAATTGTATTCTTGTTATTTCACGCAGATTTTCTGCCACTTTTGCCTAATCGCGACGATGAGGACGAGTGGCCGATTGCATGAAACTGATGAAAGGTCACTCAGCAAGAACACCCATGCCTTGGCCAAGACTCGAACGTGGTAACTTCGGTGGAGTGATTGATAGTCAACCACTTAACCCATGTAGTGTTTTCTACATCTTGTAATGATCATGACTCTTCCATTTAACAGTGGGAGGAAATAATGAAAAATTAACATTATTAAGATCGTTATGATATTTTCATTTTATAATATTTTTTTTTTACAAACTGGAGCTCGCATAATATTTGCATGCTATTGACGTTACTTTCAGATGAGTATCTATTTCCAACAGTGGGTACTAAATCTCACTTAAGAATCTCGGCGTATTTGCCAGTGTTTGATTTCGTTATCTTATCGTATAACCTACTTGAATGTGTATGGTGTGTTTTCGCATCTGAAAACGGACACTTTTATCACTTATTTTTTTGCTACTCTCTAACTTTTTATTGTATGTAAAAGATTGCCACATGTGTGTATCTAATACACATTCTAGCTTAATTAACTAAGATGGTTCTCATTAACAAATACAATAGAAATAAAGGAATAACGATGCAGCTCGCAAGGCAACTTAATTGATTTGTGTTTTGTTTGTTTCCTGAGTTGTAAAATATTGAAGTTCGAAATTTGTATGGTGGAATAATATAGACATGTGACTGCGAGTAGATACTTATCTTATCAGTTATTATCGTATATTCATTGGTCACCAACTTCCAATGGTCACAATGCCCAGCCCTGGATAATTGTATATTTCATTAGTAGGCTAACAGTAATAGTATATAATGGAAGCACGGTAATGAATATAATAATCTATTGCTGAGAATAGTTAAGGCTATTCTCTCAATTTTGACGCACTTCAAATGTCTTTTTAAGAGCTATAAACAAATGTATGGCGCTAGTTTACTGATTATTTTGAACAATTAAGTTCTAGCAATAGCTACTTTTCGAGGAACTAAGTCAATGATTATTTTTAAAAAGTTACACTGATGTCATGTTGTCTTTCGATTTCATGCACACCTAAACCTACCACATAGACATTTTGAGTGTGTCCGTCCGTCCGTCCGTGTGTGTGTGTGTGTGTGTGTGTGTGTGTAGTGACCTCCGTGGTTTAGAGATTAGATAACATAATATTGCTTTGTAGCAGGTAATATATTTTCGAAACTGAATATTGAAACTGATAGGCACTTCTCAGTTTAGAAAAATAATAAAACAATGGCCACATAACTGAGACAGGACTGAGAGCTACTTCTGGCTTGAAATACGTTACTCCCTGTCTCTAAAGATAACGTTAATGTAACACGTTCTTTGTCAATACTTTTGTTAGTAAAAAGTTACCGAAATTACAAGAGTAATTGTAATTACACTTCATTATTTTATGTTACCTTGATAAATTCAGAATCTAAGAATTTATTTCATAGGACGAAGCGTGCTTTCTTGTGGTGTTTTTAATTTGTGGCTGTAAAGTTACACTGGCAAAACATGCGCTACGAACAGATGTGCTACTTGTGCAAACAGATACATGTTTTGTGTAACGAAGTAACGATAATACGTTGCAGTCCGAAGCAAGGTAACTAACGAGTTACCTTTTGGAGTAACTTACCCAACTCTGCTTGTCTTAAAGGGTAAAATGAATGTTCTTTCATTAAACTTGATTACACATTCAAAGATATTGTGAATCATTTTAGGAAAGGGAATATGAAAAAGGGATAATCAATTCGAATCTGATGTGATGCAACCTATGAAAGGACATTTGAATGCACCTACAGCTGGGAAGGGGGGGAGGGGGAGTTCTTGCAGGTTAAAGTGAGATTTAGATCAAACTCTGTTGTCTTTCATGCTTTGTTTGATGATTTTATTTATCACGTGTCATGAGCGTAAACTTGATAACCCCCTCCGTTCAAAATTGACTGTATATTGGATTCCTTGGCTGTACAGTCTCCAGTTGCTGTACAATAACGAATGGAGTTCATTCTGTAGTCGGTGATGGTCACAAACGGACGGGAACATCAGCCAAAATATAATGGACGAACTTTCACCTTCGTTTTTCACGGTTTTCTACTTTTGTGGGTTATCAAGTTTACTCCCGAGTCGGTCATATGTTGGCGCCATGTTATACGTGTTAACCTACATTTTAAAATAGGATCCGAACCACTGTGTGTCTTCAACCCGGGACCCCTTGATTGTAAGGCAAAAACGTTACCACCACTACGTCATCGGAGAGGCATAGAGTTTTTAGAATCTTTAATATTGTTGTGACAATCTTCACTAATTTCCAAAGCAATTTCTCAAATAATTGCCTTTAGCTAGGCCGGGGTTCCCAAATTTTCGTTTCACGGCGCCCTTAGTGTTTCAAGATTTTTCCGCGGCGCCCTAGTCAGAATGTGGGCCTATCTAACACTTGCAACGCTCAGTTAGTTTGGTTATTTTGCTTACCTTAAGTTAAAAAATAAACACACATTTGGAACAATCATATCATTGACTGAATTTACAATTCTAAAACCACATGAACGTCCACTGACCGGCAAAACAATAAGGGAAGTGCTTCACTGCAAGATTTAACAAAGAAGGCCTTACTGAAACAGACATTATTCAGATAGGAACAGAAAATGTACACAATTGGATCAATACTGGATAACAGGAGGACTGGAACACCACAATCGTGGCAAGAAAAATGTGAAGATGTCTTCAAAATTAAACTGAAAGAAATGCTTCTACAGGAACAGCAGCAGAACAGTAGCACATACTAGAAGTAAACTGGCACTCAGCAAACGACAAAACACTCATATTCTATAACTGTAACTATTGGAATTTTATTACTATCTTCAAATTATTATTATTTACTTAAAGGCAACCTTATGTTAACATTCACATTTATATTTTTCTTTTTACATTTTTTTTTGTTATTTTACATTTATATTAACTTATGACTAATATTACTGTAATGAGAATATTCGTAACTGTAGGTAATTTGAAATTATTTCTCTTTAGTGTAATCAAGCTTTCAATCTGTATTTGTATATTATCATTAGAGCCCGGAAGTTTGGCAAAATGCCTCTTTTTATCTACTGCATATATTGATAAAATTTTTCCGGATATACGTTTCTTATGTTGTTTCGAATGTTTTGGAAGCCTTTTCATTTTGCCTATATTGCCTATTTGGGACCCCACTGCCTATTTTTAATTATAATGCCTTTTTTTGCCTTTTTCAATGAAATTTGACATTTTTTTTAAAAAAAAATGTCTATATAAATTATTTTTCTCCCAAAAAACGTTGTTGGCATTTATTTTTCTTCCGTTTATTATGTGAATAATTTTCGCCTTATTTAAGTAATATTGAACTCACGCATGTTTCAACATTGCTGAAGGAGAAAAGTGTGAGAAAAAAGTATTTCATGCTGAGTCAGGATATTGCCTTTCGGTTAACATTTCTTGTGCATGATTGACTGCTGAAGTGGACACGTTGATTTCGAACACAAAGAAAATATTTCTGAAATCTCCCTCTCCAACCCGAAAATACCCGAAAATTTCAGGAAGTTGCGATTGAGCTTAGTTTACCTCAGCAACCAGTCTTGACGAGATAGGGAACCTGGATATCAGCAGCTATATATCATGCTAACAACCTTCAAAAAATCAGTGAGGTGATCGATGCCCTTCCAGAAAATGAAGCGGCTTCAATTCGTGAAGTGAAAAAACTCCTCTGCTATTCAAGTTTACTTTTGCACATTATGGTGCATTGCCAGAGACAATTATAGCATCCATGAAAATCTTCGAGGAATCTATGCAGCAGATGATGGAAGTGCCAGGAGAAAAGGGGTCAGCTGTTGCGGAAAAGTGCTAACGGGTAGTGAGTGCAAATGAGGACTTGAAACAATTGAAAACAATTTGTGATATTCTAAAAGGTGAAAATGCTGTTACCAAAATGAGTCCAGCTACATTAGCTTGTTATATGTATGCTCCAATAACTTCTGTCGAAGTAGAAAGATCATTTTCTATTATGAAAAACATTCTCTCTGACAGACGACTATCAATGAATGTTGAGAACTTAAAAAGCACCTTGTAGTTATGTGCAATCAAGACAGAAAATTGAAATGCTCTTTCCAATTTAGATTTTAACATTTTGCCAGAAATTATAGATAAAAGTAAGCGACTTCTAAATGTGCCTTTTTTCGGTTTATTTTGCCTTTTTTTCATTTTTAGTGCCTATTTACCACATTATAAATGCCTTTTTGCCTGCCTATTTTAACGAAAATAAATGCCTGAACTTCCGGGCTCTAATTATCATATTATATATACTTATATTTTCTTATGTAGCTCATGACAAGAGGTAGGTGGTAGAGCAGCCTACGGCTGAACCTCGCCCGCTAAATAAAGGAATTATTATTATTATTAAAAAAAAAAGTGCAAACGTGCCAGGCCAGTTGAGAGACGTTGTTCGTTTTGCATTTACAAAAATTAAGAATTATCTCCGTAAAATCTACCACAGTACACGGAGAATGGAAAATGGTGCAAGTCATGCTGGCCTTCTGGATCAGTCACTTCGTAAGTTGTTCCGCAGAAAGTAACAATACATTCGAACTACCCTGTACAGCGGCATCGTAAGCTCCATATTCTCAATATACCTACTGTATACCTTTAATGGGCGAGTGTTCAAATGAAGAATGAAAGGGAAGGTACAGTGGGATCCATGAGTATTACCGTGCAAATTGTCCATCACCATGTTCGTGCACCTTATTTGACCCAATAAGAGCTTCAAGAATTAAAAGAAAACTCAAAACAAAGTGTGGACAAAATCTGCACCAGCATACATAAAAATCCATAACTTAAAAACACACAGGATGCAAGAGAAAAATTAATGAAAATAGTCATGGACAATTTACATGATAATACTCATGGATCCCACTGTACATTGCTGCGCAGAAGCATTTTTTGATAATAATTATCAATTTTAAGAACAAGAACTACAAGGACAAGGTTAAAAATAGAACTACTATCAGTTGTACGTACTTGTTCTTCCGCATGCTCTCTACTGTCATTTTCATCCATCTGGTAGGGTTCTTCAGTATACAGAAAAAAATATACATACGAGTAATATATTTAGTGAGTAATGAGTTTCCTTCCTGATTTGGAGGAAATCGTTTATTTCCTTCCCTGTCACAGAATGAAGGGGAAGTATTGACCATAACGAAACAAATAGTTACGCTTCACATATTTTGAAATAACATCAGCAAATTCTTCGTATGTCCACTGCATTGGCACTGTACAGCGATGGTACTACATTTTCCTTCCTGACTTAACATTTGTCGCCTCCCTGCACATCGCAACCGTTCTAAGGGAGCAAACCTGATATAAACCCTGGTCCCCCAGGTTGGGGGTTTTGCGTGAGGCCGGCTCCCTCACCAAACAAAAAATCACATATGCTAAAAAATGCTCAACAACGGAATGCCGGATTGATGTACCTACGACAACCAAGGCGAGTTAAAAGGAATAAAAGAGATATCATTAAAATTTGGAACTTGGAACATACATACGATGCTGAAACCAGGTAAAATGCAAGAAATTGCTGAAGAAATATTGAAATCTACACTCCAAATAGTAGCCATTCAAGAAATTAGATGGAAAGGCTATGGACACATCAAGAACAAAGACTATTCTTTATACTATAGCTGCAATAGCGAAGAAACAGGTCACCTAGGAACCGGATTTATGGTACGAAAGGAAATCAGGAAAAATGTATTAAGCCTCACACCTCATAACGACAGGATCTGTAAACTTAGAATGAAGGGCAAATTTCATAATCTTTCTTTAATATGTGTTCACGCCCCTACAGAAGACTCATCTGACGAAGATAAAAGTCAATTCTATGAAAATTTACAGTTGATACAAGATCAGACACCCACACACGATATAACAATAATACTAGGAGATATGAATGCAAAAGTAGGACGTGAAAATGCATACTTGTCAATAACAGGCAACCACTCTCTACACAATGAATGTAATAAGAATGGTGAGTTATTATGTGAATATTCAGCTAGTAATAACATGATGATAATGAGCAAAAAAATTTAACATAAAAATATCCATAAAGGAACCTGGATCTCACCCGATACAAAGACTTTGAACCAGATATATCATGTGCTTGTTAATTCAACTAAGAGTAGTACGTTCCAAGACGTTAAGACTAGACGTGGATTTAATTGTGATTCGGACCACTTCTTGGTCCAACTGGAAATAAAACAAAAACTAATAGCAATTAAACACCAACAAATTCAACTACAAAAATGGAACAAGAACAATCTAAGTGACTCTAAAATGCAAAACTTATATAGACAGTGTTTGCAAAGAAAACTAAAATGAAAGGATGAGTCACAGGATACTAACATAGAATGGCAAAACATTAAGGAATCAATACTTGAAGCAGCTAATGAAATATTCCAACCTCAGAAAAAGAGAACATTCAATGAATGGTGGGACGAAGAATGTAGATTAACTATAGATGAGAAGATTAAAGCAAGAATGAAATGCTTAAACAGAATAACAAGAGCAAACCAAGAAGACTACATACAAAAGGGAAAAATGCCACAAAGATCTGTAAAAGAAAAAAGAAAGAATGGATAAATAATAAAATAAAAAAAGTCGAAGAATCAAGTAGGAAAAATGAAACTAGGAAATTCTACAAAGAAATGAAATTCTTTAACAAAGAACAAGGAAAATTAATTTCAGAAAAAAAACTTGTATTGGAAAGATGGAAACAATATTTCAGAATACCTACCTAAGAAATGTAAATGAAATAAATTATGAAGAGAGCAATGTCCCAACATATACTGAAATAAATACCATAATAAATAAGCTTAAGAATAACAAAGCTACAGGCCCAGACAATATCTCAGCAGAATTAATTAAAATGGGTGGACGAATCTTAAAGAAAAATATTTATGACCTTATACTTAAAGTATGAATAGTGAACAGATCCCAGATGACTGGTTGGAAGGAATAATTTGCCCTGTATTTAAGAAAGGTGATCGTATAGACCAATAACTTTGTTAAATGTAATCTATAAAATATATGCTATCTTATTGTACAACAGACTAAATGAGTTTGTAGAACATCAAATTGGTGAATACCAAATGGGCTTCAGATCTAACCGATCAACAATAGACAATATTTACATGATACGACAGATATATGAAAAATGTCATGAATTTAATATCGAGCTACATAATGTGTTCATAGATTATACCCATGCCTTTGATTCTATTAAAAGATCATTAGTCCCTCAATGCCTATGACACTTTAATGTTCAAGTAAAACTAGTAAACCTGATCCAAATTACACTGCAGAATACTAGGGCCAAAGTGAAAATTAATAATGATCTTACTGATCAGTTTGAAGCAAAATCTGGAGTGAAACAAGGTGACCCTTTGTCAGCACATATTCAGCATCGTAATGGATGTGATAATATCCAAACTTGAAATAAGAGGTAATATTTCTACCCGATTAAAACAGCTATCTGCCTATGCTGATGATATATTAATAATGGCAAGAACAAAGCAGGCCATGCTAGATGCATTCATAATGTTGAAAAATGAGGCAATAAAATACGGTCTAATAGTAAATGAAAGTAAAACAAAATATATGAAATGTGGGAGGAAACCAAATAAAGAGAATAAACTAATAATAGACACAATGAGTATTGATAATGTTGAATCTTTTAAATACTTAGGCTCAATGGTGAATACCAATAATTCAATAGAAGAAGAAATAAGAGAAAGAATTATAGCAGGAAACAAAGCTTTCTATGCAAATAAAAAATTATTACAAAATAATCTACTCTCAAAAAAATCAAAACTTAAGTTATATTGGACAATCATTAGACCAGTGACAACATATGCCTATGAAACATGGGTCCTGAAAGATAGCTTAATACAAAAAAATACTAATGTTTGAAATGAGAATATTAAGAAAAATATTTGGCCCCTCCAAATTGAGCGATGGCTCTTGGAGAATAAAAACAAATGACGAGTTAGACCAGTTGGTTAAGCATAAGAATATAATTCGATTCATAAAAGCACAAAGATTAAGCTGGTTAGGGCATATCGAACGATTGTCCAATGAGAGAACAGTCAAAAAGATATATAAATGGAAAACATTTGTCAAGAGGTCAGTAGGTAGATCTAAAGTTAGATGGGAAGATGATGTTAGAAACGATATTAGAATAATGAAGATCTCAAATTGGAAGAAGGATGCCCAGGATAGAATTAAATGGAAGAAAATTGTTGAGCAGGCCAAAACTCATAAAGAGTAGTAGCGCCAAACAATAAGAAGGCAGAAAAGCGAAGTAAAATAAACCAAATCAATATACAAACAACCACCAATTTGTCGCCTCCCTGGTGGCGTAGTGGTAACGTCATCGCTTTCATACCAATTAGAGGCACATTGCACAGTGGTTCGGATTGCACTTTAAACTGTAGCTCGAGACTAAATTAGCCTATCTTTGCATAGCGTGGAAAAAAACTCAAACTCAATTGTTATCATCTACAGGTTCGGTACTTCAAGTGTGTGTGTGTGTCCACAACTGTAAAAGTTCTTCTGTCAGCAATCGGTCCTATATTTTGCCATTTTTCCTGCAGTTGTCTTTTTTAAAATTTTTAAATGGAAGGATTTTGAGTTGCAATTGCAAAACGTGTTTGCCGCAAATCGTTTCAAGGCCCCACGTTGCACGGGAATTCACGTGCATTCATTTCGCTTTCTTGAAGGAACATAGCAGACAAGATACTTCCTGTAAAGGTTATCATTCAACTATTTTGAACTTGGGAGAACGAAACAGTACAATTAACCTTGGGAGGCTGCCAACACATAAATCCGGAAGGATAGGGGTGTTAAAGTTAATGGTGAGAAAATGTTGTAATGTCTGACCTTGTGAGATATTTTCCCATGATTTGAAAGCAATATAGTGAGTTTTGAAAACTATAACAGGTAGTATTGTAGATTTAATTAAGTTCATTTTTCTTCCATAGTTTTCTTGTATAAAGGGTTATGCCCCTCTTATGCTTGTGATCAATGTGCTTTTGACTCATCCCGGGAAGTTATGTTTTATCGTTAATTATCACCTTACCTAGTATCGTAATCTTTGAAGGATACTAATATATATCAATGACGACATTCCATATAATTATGTGTTTATGAAGCACATGCATGTAACATGTGGCCATATGAACGCATATGATTTCACAGTAATAACACTAAATCATGTGTGGTGGTCCAGAACGTCATGTTTCGGGTTCGATCCCCGGCGGAGGCACATGGCACAGTGATTTGGATTAGCGATGGGCATTAGTCGACTCATACTAGAAAGTTATTAAAAAAAAACAGAAAAATTATCGGCTAATGAAAATTAGTCAACTGAAAAATTCGTCTAATATGAGTCGAAGAAGTTGTCCGACTAATATGTATCGAGCCCCCACCCATCCGATCCCCTTTCTCCAAATGGAGATCCCCTTGGGAAGCAGCACGTGTAATAGAGCTAAACTCAAGTGAGGAACACCTTGTCAACTTCCAGGCTATTATCCAATCTATTTGCTATTTTCTGCAAGCTGAATATGATGGGGAAGTTGATAAAGTGTAATATGTGCAATATTACCATGAAGCTGGATGGATCAATGTGTTTGGCGCATCGCCTGTCAGTTCTTCATTCATTCTCGTCGACGAAATTAACCCAAGGTAAATAAGTAGAGATGCGGATTAAGGTTTTCTTCTGCAACAAGGCGGACAGCAGTTTCACCATCTTCATCCTTCAGCCAAGGGTCTCCCCATTCATTAACATCATTAAATAATTTTTACAAGCATTCTAAACTCTATGCATGGATTATGATTATCACAAATCAGGTCCTAGTAAAGCGTTTCCTTAGAAAAAAAATAACATAATCCACGAAGATGAATATTTAGAAGTTTCACAAAATAATAAACATTTCTATGCAAAGACAATGTGCAACGTAATCGACTTGATGAGCTCTCGTGGGAAGTGAATCCTGGAAGTGATAATTACGACGTAACCACTGTAAACGTTCTAGAATATTTTTCATTTGTACCTTTTTTAACTTAAAAACACGCGTATTATATAACCTTAAATGAATCGTAATCATTCTGTAACACAATCGTTTCTCTTTTAGTGCACAGAAATTACATTAATTCAATTTTACCGACTACTGTAACGATATTATTCAACAGCGTAACGATTGCGGATTACAAGGTGTCCGGTGTTCGATCCCCGGACCACGGTTGATGTACTGAAGAGGTTCGGATTCCATGTTAGTCTGTCGACAGTTTCGAATTCAGACAGATTGAGCTTCGTGCATTAGGTGAACTTTAAAAGAAATTAAGAAATTGTAAATAAATATGAAATCTAATACCCAATAATCAGTGGCGTTCACTTCATATGACTTTTGGGTAGCAAAATTGACAAACTTTATGCTCACGCGCGTGAATATCACAAGAAATAATATCAATGAAAACATTACTGCGAATTCAAAACTATCCATATACTAACGGCATAACCACAACCAAAACAACCCTTCGCTCAGATCACATAATACTTTATGGAAACGTGTTATTTCAATTACTATTGCTGTAGTAATAACCGCAAGAGTTAATGAATAATTTCTAACGAACGGGTTGAATAAATGAGCGTGTTGTTTTCTCAGGAACAAAGCCTCATTGTTCCATTGTATCGTTGTCTCTTCTGCCGTGTGCTGCAATCATGTTTTCCACCCGCCTTGTGAATTTCTCGCGTCTGAGACACCTTGTTTTTATTTACTTATTTTTGTCTTCTCAGAGTTCTCTTTCCCACAAGACGCAAATTATTGCACCTGTGCTTGCAGTTTAAACGCGATTGTTGCTTTGTTGAAATGATTGACTGTGTACCACCTTGCGTCCTTAATTTTTTTCAGTTTCCGCCTGTTAGCGACCTTATTTACCGTTGTTCTTGTGAAGAACTGTGATATTATGTTCCCCCACTAATATACATAGCCTACATTATTTTACATTACAGAAAATATACATTCTCTCCATTCTCAGGATTCACAATTTCGTTTTAACTTAGCACGGGAAACGAGACGGTTTTCAGTTAATGGAGATGCTGCAGTGATTTAGAATTTAGATTAATTTGGTTTATTTTACTTCGCTTTTCTGCCACTTCTGGCTAATCGTGAAGATACGAATGAGTGATGATAAAATGAAGGCACGCTCACAAAGAACACCCATGCCAAGTCCGGTATTCGAACCCGGGACCCCTTGCATTGGACCACCGGGACCACTCCGTCACGGAGGTCGGCAGAAGTTTAGAATTTCCCTGTGGCACTAGGATCTACTGTAGCCGACATTGGTGCAGGAGTGTGGGGAACTTGTAGCACAGTGTACTGCCTTTGACTTTTGGGAGGCGTACAGTACCCGCTAAATCCTTTCATTCGAATTGTAACCTAATTTGACAGACGTAAGATGCTGAAATCTTGTAGTTAGTAGCTAAACGCAAATAGCTTTTGTTCACATTATATCCCTATCCAAAACAAGCAAAACCACCTTGAACCTATTACACTACATTGTGGTACACTTGATCTGTGTGTAAAATGAGTGCAAAATGATGAAATGAAGCCTAGAGCTTATCTGTTCCTCGATTGTACATTCAGAACCATGAGCTTAATTAATGAGCTACTTCAATATCAGGAAGTAAATTCACTCGGGTTACTCTCAGACCACACCCCACTCAATGGAAGACTGTCTACCAGTAGCAGGTACAAGGTCTAGGCACTCGGAGCTCACGAACAGCTTCCTTACAACCAACCTTGTCATTTTTCCTAGGTAAAACCATGTCGGAAACACTGAAATTACATCAGTTAAATTGCTGTTAATATGCGTATGGATTGAATGTTACGGCGAGAAAGCTAATTAAAACATTGCTTTTATATTTTTACTGCTTCTGCAGAGACTAATCTGTTATCCAAATTTCGGTAACAAAAGTAATTTCTAATGCCTATGTTAATTTTTCTTTTTTTCAGCTTGCCTAATCATTCTGTGTCGGAACCTGTTCTTAGGACGATGCTACCACTATCTGCATCTTCTCCACTGCCCAAGAAGTCTTTCGTATCTGGAAACCAATCTTCTCTGGGTTAGTAAAGCATTCCATATCAAAACTGCATAACATAAATAAAGTAGTGCAGCTTAGATTTACATTTTCTGTTTGTGACACAATGTTGATGATAGAAAAACTAAGTATGAAATTGTCAGCCCGAGTTTCGATTCTAGTACTATTTTCAATTTGATGACGTCAAAACAGTCCTTTCCCAATTAATTTCCTATTGTATGGTAGGTTTGAAGGCGTTCCGTATGTGTCTTCAAGACAAGGTACAATGCACAGAGAACTTCACTTTGAGGATAGTCCTAAATTGTAATTTGATGCGACAGCAACTCTGTTTCTGGGGAACCTTACATTCCTGACAGGCGAAAATCATTACTAGGGAGACAAATTTATGGTAAATAAAAACTGAGGAGAGCGGTAAATAAAATGTTACATCAGCGGTATATACCAGCGGTGGAAAAAAAATCTGCACACACTTTTTCATCATGAGAGGAAACAACATACAAAAGAGCTAAAAATTGATAAACTACTTCATTTTTATATACTGTACACATACACAAGTACTTAGCTGTCCAACCAAAAAGAAAACATCAACACAAAATCACTTCATTTCTAAATTGCATATTCGGGGGAAGAAAGGAATGCAGCTTGACAGGGAGCGAAGTTTTCGAACTGAGATTATGTGCATGGGAAATCCCAATTTGCAGCGTCTTCCTGATGTGATCGAAGATAAAACGTTCTTCAGCTGCAAGTGGTAGGAAACTTTAGGCAAACGTTTCGTTACAAATCGACAGTTTGCGCGCACAACCTCGATTGCCGGTTTTTGCGTGTTTTCTACTTAATTTGATGATATTTCACGGTTATTTCGCGAAAAGCGTTCATTTCGTGGAAAAGCACACATTTTGCATTACTTCGCGAATAAAACTCATGCATATTTCATCATTGGGAGTGTAGTTACGTGCAGAATGTTCAAAATTGCATCTTTTTTTCACATTTTGCGATTTCGCGCATCGCGAAAATTCAATGTCCCTAATCATTACTCTTAATTAGCTCATATGTAGCCTGTAACAAGAAAATAATGAAATATGGTGAGATATTTGGAATGTTTGAATAAGAATTTAATTTGTTCCTTACAACATCAACACGCGTCAGTTCCTACACAAAACAACAATTAGCTCACTTGCTTCCAATCCTTCCACTTCCCAAGTAACACTTCAGTGGTGATTAGAATATTCCAATAACTAATACCAGTTGCCATCAGAGAAATTTCCGACTAAGTCGGAGTATATTATTTGACAATGTCCAAAGGTTCCGCCATGTCCATGAGCAATGGTCTGAAGAGAGTCTAGCGAAAACAAGAACTTTTCCTGGGGGAACTCCAGAGCTGTCTAGTTCCAGTTGTGGATCTTCAATGCACATAAATATCCTAAAGTGCACTGCTCTGTTTATCTATAATTCGATCTAGGTTTTGATATTACAGTACAATATATTTCTGTGTGTTTGCACAGTTTTCGAAAGCTATCCCGTTTTATTAGCAGCTTGGCTAAGTGAAATATGTTCTCACCAGAGTTCCTGCATCAGTAAGCAACAGCGTTAACTACCATTCTCTCGTAGAGACCACAGAGTAATTTAGTTAGATGTCGTGGCCACCAGCTTAGATTCTAAAAAAAAGCAAATCCCTGGTATTAAGCTTAGTACGACTCAAATTAACAACAACCAATATCTGGTTCTGAAAAATAATTTTCAATTTTTGAAAATATCCCAAGTTCCTCAGCAACTGACCACGTTAGTAGCGAGGTTGGGGATTTACAAAAGTGTGAAACGTAGGTGATACAAAATGCCTTCGAGAGATATACTCTGTTTCACATGCACCACAGGTTCTTCGTTATCCTATTTCCGTGTTATGCCGTTCTACTGAAGCAAGTTCACCGACCTTCCCGTTTCAGAGCATCATAGATTTATGATTCGAATGTGCAAACTCAGACGAATTCCAGTTTCCTCCTGCAAATATTTGTAAAATTCCAAGAACCTGGAGAGAGAGAGAAAGGGGGAGAAAGTGTTGAAACCATGACCCCATTGTATGTACAGCCGGATATGATTATTATGCTCATTTTCAGTGTGAAGTTTCATTTTTAGAGGAAACTCTGTATGTGTATTACTCGCAACCATGCGCTCTAAAATCAAATGGTTTCCCCATTCCATATAGGAGTTCCATATATTCAAGAGCGTGCAATGTAAAGCCTGTTAAATTGATCGAATTTTTTTGGTGTATAACCCTTTATTAGATGCGTTTAACAAGCTAGGCCGATTTTACTTTTTCCTAAAATGCCCTCTTTAGAATACTTCTCCCCCATGCCCCATAGATATTTAAATATACCATTCACATGAAATGATTTCAAGATTATAGGTATGATCTACATTGTATTTGGTATTTTATTTGCATGTAATTTGATTGTCTATCGTATTTCCAAAGGTTTGCTGGATATCTCCTCTATGTCGACGTACAGTTGTGGAAGCTTTGAAGGATGTGGAGGAGGATCTCTAAACATGTGAGTAAATATTTAACAAGCTATTAGTTTCTAACACGTGATCATAATGCAGGGTAAGGCAAAAGATCGGTTACATAGGTACATGGCTACCAAGGTCGCCAGACCTAACGCCTCTTGAATTTTACTTGTGGAGACTCGTAATGGCCATCGAATACGTTAAGGAAACTAAGAGCTGGACCAAGCAGACGCCTTATGCAACTGGGATCGTCGAATTGAAACACGCATTCAAGCAGATGGTATGTATATTGAACGTGTACTGTAACTGTAACCATTATATACCAATCAAATGAATTTTTCCCATGTAACCTGACTTTTGCGTCACACTGTATTTTAAATTAGAATAAGTAGCATATATGTTAACCGAATTAAAGTATTAATGATATTTAGATATAACAGCATTACATGTGCTTGAATATAGTTAAATATCTATACAGTAATTCTGTATAGAAACAGGTTTCATTTACGTTTGGTCTCAACGAAAACGTTAATGTTGTTTTCTGTTTTACTACCATCTCATTTCTATTTCGTCTATCACAAGGATGCATTATTTTCCAAATGTCCATCCATACCTTACATTTTCAATGACGTCAGTCATTCTTAGAAAAAGTAACATAGCACTACAATACGTAAAATGTTAGTTAGTTAGGTATATCTTGCTGTTACGATCATTGCTAATATTACATATCGTAGATTTAGTGTTAGAAGTTAATAATAACTGAATATCATATGTTTTCATATAATGTATAGTAATAAAAGCATTTGTGGTGTATGTTCCCGATGGTAATGTCATCGCCTTGTAATCAAGGAATCTCTGGTTCGATACCTGGTGAATGCACTTAGTGTTTTGAATCCCATATGAAACTATCAGTTCAGTTACGATTAGCCAACCTACCTATGCATAGAGTTGACTTACAACTACTTTAGACTTCTATCCGTTAATGGGTTAAAGGATTTTTTCTAAATCTTTTGAGAAATATATATCACGACAAAATGTCCAAATTTATATCCAATATTTGAAGTGTGTTAGCTACAGGTTTGTATTAGTGCGAAATTTTCTGATAATTCTTACAGATAGCAAGAAAAAATCTTGTGTAGCATCGAGATACATTGCTTGTTCTTCTTTAGCATTTTCGGAATTATGTATCGTGTGAAACATTCCAAATTGATACTTGACCGAAATACAATTCTGGACTCCTTTCAGAGACAGCGTGGACCTAATGGATCAAGTTACGGAGCTCAAGTTCCGAAACAAAAGGCTTGAGGACGAACTCACGGAGTTACGAACTCTTCTCAATCACACCGAGGAACTCCATGCGAACGTACTGACAGAATGCGAAATGCTCAAGAAGAAACTTTACAGGTAATTTTCAATTCGTAAAATTTGTAAAGTTATCGTAAAACTTAAAAACAATATGTAAAGACTTACATCTATATTTCACAAGCAAGGAAATGCAAGTTATGTTGTTCAGAGGAAATATATCAAACTATAGATTATAAATATGGCTTCATTATGTCTTGGTTCACATCTTGGGCCTCCACTTGCTTTACATACATTCTCTTTGTTTTGCTTTCAGTACTCAGCTCACCGCTGAGAAAAGTCGTCAGTTAGAAAAGGAATCTGAAGATTTGAAGGACTCCCTGACAACGTGTGAAGGTACATGCCACACTCTCCGTGCAAAAATCCAACAGTTGGAGAAGGAGAATATGGGTTTATCAAATAAAATAGGCGAACTAAATGACGAGGTAAGATTATCTTCTAATCATTGATATTGATAAGTTAGTAATGTTCCCTAAAATATCACAAGTTATTAGATGATTAGAAGGGAAAAGTTCATTTCTTTAGCTTGTCAGAAACACATTTTCAAGTTTTCAATTATATTTGATATTGATAACCGAGACAGACAATAAGCAGGGTGTAAATTTCAAGAACCACCTTTCAGCCGACCTCGGTTTAGAAATGGTAAGCACAGAGCTTTACGACGCCAGGGGCCTCAGGTTTTAATTCTGCGTTGGGCATGGTAATTCTTTGTGAGTGGCCCTTCATCAATTTCATCATATCATCACTTATCCTCGTCGTTGTGATTAGCCAAAAGTGGCAGACAAGCGTAAAAACCTAATTCAACCAACTTGCCACCTTCACTGGCCATTGAATATTGAAATGATACTGAAGAAGAATGAACTTAGATAAAATGTTAATAGGTTTATACAGGGCAATTATAAAGTCCGTGAAAAACTTTAAAAAATCGCATAATTACACGGTTGGCTTACATGTAATGAAACATGCAGTTCTTTGACGTAACCCCATAAGAAGAAATTTCATGGGGTAAAATCCGATGACCTTGATGGCCAGCGGAGTGGTGTCTGGTCATTGTTCTCTACAAGACTACATCAGTGTCAGTGACGCCTCTGCCGGCTATTTTCATAACTAGGCCCGCGCAACGTCAGAAATAATCTAGTAGAGTGTGTCTTCCACTTTGTGTATAATTCATTACATATTTCTGAATAGATTAATAATACAATTTTTTAAGTCTTTCATGAACTTTATAATTACCCTGTATAACTGGATAGGATACCTCCGTAATTATCTAGGAACATCACATACATGTCTGTTTCTTTGCTATATTTGTTATTCTACGACGCTTTTCGACATCTGTTGGTTAATCGAGATGAAAATAATATGATCGAATAAACAGGCAACCATGATTTGCCCAGAGTTCGCATGTTAAACGTTATTTGCATCGTCATATGATATAAAAACCACCCCGACACAAGGAATTATTCACGTATGGAAATAGCACAAAAATATCTACATATTAGAACTGTTCCGATAAAATTTTAGAAGGTGAATTAGAAAAATTCCCAAAGAAAAAAATCATTTTACCAGAACACATTTCACATGTTAATGTTTATTTCAATTGGCATGTTTTGATTTTTAAGAACAATAATTATGTAGGAGGTTATATTTATTTATTGTAATACAGCTGTAAAATTCATCCTCATAGTAAATGTTATGGCCTGTAACTTGGTTAAAGTACATACAATAGCAATTTATTCTATAATTCCATCTGTTTATGGACGAAGTTAATGATTAATTTCCAAAATTGACTCTTCCAGGTCAATCAGTCAAATTCTAACCTAGAAGCAATGAAGAAAAAGGAACGAGAGTTGATAGATTCACTTACGATACACAAAGCTGAAATTGAATATTGGAAAGAACAAACCAATATCCATATAGTTGCGTACAACCATAAGGAGAGGAAATTGAATGATGTCAAATTATTGGTCGATGAACTTTCAAATTCCTTAGAGGTAAGTTCATATCTTTCCTATATATATACTTGAGTGAGTAAGGGGGGGTATCTGTGTGCGTGACAGAGGATGGGGGGGGGGTAGCGAAAGATGTGTTTCTTTTATATTTATTGGTAATCTTCAGTCCAAGCGCCATGGAAATATTTTATGGATATTTTATTATACCAATTCCGATACATAGTCGATGTGAAGAATTCCTTAAAGGATGTCTTTCCCTGTTGTTGAATCATGTTACTCTTCCCTGTGTCCTTTACCATAAAATTTTTGCACCGTAGAAGTCCTCGGTCGTACGGTCGTAATAGAGATGGGGCACAGGATTCATGGTTGAAGGAACGCAGACACCCTTTTAGCTCATAAAGCCACTTCCTTAATGTCTCCTGAGGAGACGAACGCCTTAAAAAAATCCTCAAACTATTGAGCTATTTCGCGTTCAGACTTTTTTTTATCAACTCAATAATACTAATAAAGAAAGTTGCCCGTGAAATCGTCAGTTCCAAGTGCAACTTCACCTTTGGTAAAATCTTCGACTCTCCCAAAGGGAAAACATGAGACCTGCTCTTACTTGCATCTGTGAAAATCCCACGCTATCGAGCGGAAGATATTGGATGTACAATCTTACTCCAGCAAGCAGCAGCATAAAATTGCACCCACAAAAATCCTTTATTTTTGTATATATTTTGCAAGTTGCTGGAGATTTTACGATTTTATATACGACTGAATAGGTAAATTTAATTTGTGAAGTGGCATCTTCTATACAGTTTGTTAATCTAAGTTTGTAATTCTTAATAAAACACACTGTTGACAAAGGCGAATTTATTGTAACATTACACAATATAAACGTGACGTTTCAACCTTATAACAAGGTCTTCCTCATACTCGGAGCAAATTAAATTGAAAAAATCTTACGTTGTGTTATTTTACAATACATTTCACCTTGGTCAGCATTTTCAGTGTTTTATTAAACATGGAAACAAGGCTTAATTGTGCTACCATTGTAATTTTTGTCTTGTACAAATACTGTTATTTATATTGTGAATGTATTTATAATTTTTTCTTTGTAATTTTTGTTATACAGGGTGGCCGCGAATTAAGGCACCTTTTGATCATCAATCACGTTTAACAATGAGAACATATTAATATTGGCAGCTTTTTATTTTATGAAGATTGTAACTTAGACATCACAATGACAATTTTATCTGTTTTCCACATAATGATAAATTTGATCTCCATTTAAATCATTCCAAGCTTGGAAACTTAATTGGCTTTCCTTCTATGTGTTCCTGGCTTACCAGATTTTTAAGATCTCAAACACTTCCTGTTGCATCAAATAACTTGTTGATTCTTGAGATAGTGTCACTTTTGAGTGTTTGAGGTCCACATTCGTGCAGCATTCGTCGCTGAACTTCAGCTACACGTTATTGCTAATGGAAAATACACGTACACATTTGACACACTGCTCAATACTTAGGCGACTTGCTGCCATTCTAAACAACATCCACTTCTTCCGCTATGTCGATCAGATTTTACATACGTGTAAAGAAAGATAAAAAGGAAAGAGAAATATTAGCTCAATTTATACAAAAGTTAGTGACAAAAGGTGCTCCCTTAATTCGTGGCCACCCTGTATATTTGCAAAATTTGAATAGTATAGGTATCTGCAATAACTGACTTGTATTCAGCATTAAATAATTTGTCAGGACTTCCTTTAATATTCTAAGAATGTCTTTTTTCCTCTTTGTCACAATTTCTCAAGCTGTGCTTCTTACTTCTTAGTCGATTGGTATTGTTCTTTTCTTCTCTGTGATGATTCCTTCACTTGATTTGGAATCTTGAATTTTCCTTTTCTTATAACGAGGCATTGCATAGTCCGTATCCACGAAGTAAATGTTCCCACATTTAATGTTTCAAATCTGTCTCATCTTGTCCTAATGTCCTTCTGAGATGCATCACATGTGTTGTTATTTTATACTGAAGATAACAAATATACATCTATATTCCTTTATCTTGTCTTTTACGGAATATCACACTTATATATATTATTGTATGTACTGCTTCTTGGTAGTATACTTGATTTGCTTTTAAAAACATTTCGGTCATTTCTACAACTTCTAAATCTCCGGTTATGATTATCCGAAACATTCAACTAGTTCCATACAATTTTAGTCCGTGTTTCTTCTTCTTTAGTCACATACATAACATTTCCTTTATTTCGTTCATTTTGCAATTCGACTTTAGTTGATGTCACTAGAGAAATATCTGCTTCAAGCAAAGACTGCAATTAAATTTGTTGTTTAGTTTTATTAGCTGGAATGACAGCTTCATCAAAAGAAAGAATAATGTTAAATGTGATTTTCATCAACCGCTTTTTGTTTCCTATCATGCTTGGAAGTGAGAGGCAGGGAGTAGTCACGCATGGCCGGTTCAACTTATCAGCCCAAGCATTGTACAATCTTAATAGTTATAATGTAATAATTACTGTTTATTATTAATTAATACTTTCAAATATAACCAATAAAATTTTCTCTCCAAACAATTTGGATCTAAATATTGGCCTGATGTACGTTAATTATATTAACCATAACAATATTATTTTTACATTTAACTTTGTTAAAGTTTGGTATTTTTAAAACTCTAGTTTTTTGTGTTTTTTGACATGAATATAATTTCATAGCCTTTCCAATCAAGGTAGTGTTTTGATCAATATTGAAATATTTCCTTGATTGTACAATTAGTGCAAAATGTTTCCTTGATTATACAATTAGTGCAAAATGTTTCCTTCATTATACAATTAGTGCAAAATGTTTCCTTGATTATACAATTAGTGCAAAATATTTACTAAACCAATGAGAGGAGTTTCAATCCGTTAAACCACGAAAAAAGTAAAGGAATACGATGGACACAATCTTTACAATCTAGAGATTTCAGTCCATGTTTATTCAGAAATTTGAGAGGGCTGTACTTTTAAATTAAGTTCACTTCAATTTCGTTCAAGATCTTCTGTACAATGGAAAATTATTTTTATATTTTATCAGCAAGCCAAAAAGGAAAAGCTGGACCTAGAAATCCAGTTGTCGGCCACACAGGATGAGCTGCTGTCAATCAGAAGCCAGTGCTCACTTCTCCAAGTTTCAAAGGACTCTATGAATTTTCCCACTGAGGTAAGGAAGCATAATCCTCAACAATGAGAATGATTTTTATGTATAATCTAATAAACCTTACATGACTTTAAATAACATTGTATTAGAACTTCAAAAACTAATTTACAGATTTTATGAGTGAACGTAGGTTTTTATTTCTGCTAGATTTCTATAAACTGGCCTTAAGATATTGTACAAAATATGTAATTAGTATTTTGTAAACTTTGATTTACAAACACTATGTATGTGTGAATTAAGTTTTCAGTGACTACTGTGGTAATGCAAACAAATATAATTCTAATGTATTTATTTAGAATCTATGCTCTTAAGTAAATTAATAAGGAATATATTTGTGTATGTAAAAGTGGATGCCATTGATATCTCAAGAACTACAAATATAAACATTTGATGCATAAATGGATTTATTAAACAGAAGGAAGTACAAAATATTGTCCTTCCTCTCCCCTTATCCGTGAATGTTAGATGTTCTTAAATCCAGACTAATAAGGCTTCTCACTAACCATGCCCTGACCATATATAATTGTTGGCTGGTTAAATTAATGTGTAATTGAAGCCTACAATTCGTAAGAAAGTAGCGTCAATCATGGCGTTCGCAGAATTTTTTTTCGGAGGGGCCTTGAATTGCAACAGTGGACATTACATAGCTGCGTTATAGTGAGGACGGGATATATAAATATTTCGTTACCATTTTAACCTTCGTTTTAAAAGTTGTTCAAAGACAAATATGGTAATCTGGAGGTCATTTTAAGGTGTATGTGTGTGTATATTTACCATTCTGTTTCTTCGAGTTCTTTACTGTTTTTATCTGAAACTTGATTGTATGAAAATTTCGGGGAGGGGCTGTAGTCCCATCAGCCCCACCCTCTGCGTACGACAGTGCTATCAATAAACATTTATATCAATTTGTATATGTATTAATTCACTGCAGGGAGACTGTTGGAAGGGCAGAAAGAAACAAATTCTACTTTATGTTTAGCTCTTTTAGCAAGACTAACCCCATATGCTAATGAACTGTAGGTGGTTATCAATGTGGATTTAAACGCAACAGATCAACAACAGATCAAATTTTTCACATCGGACAGACACTTGAGAAAAAGTTGGAATATAATCAAAATGTCAATCAGCTATTCATTGATTTAAAAAATAGCGTATGATTCAGTCAAAAGAGAGACATTATATAATATGTTAGTCGAGTTGGAATACCTAAGAAGCTTGTTAATATGATGAAAGTATGCACCAGTGAAACAGAAAGTAAAATTCGTGTGGATATTAATGTCTGACAAATTTACAATTCATGATGGGTTAAAACAAGGAGATGCATTATATCCATTGCTCTTTAATTTTGCCTTACAATATGCTGTTAGGAAGGTAAAAGAAACTAACGAAGGACTAAAATTAAACGGAGCGACTCAGCTGTTAGCATATGCAGATGATGCAGACTTACTGGGAGATAATGTAAATACCAGGTGGTTATAATTAAAGTGACGGTGTTCAGAGTGGTACAGCACGGGCTGTAATGAGAGTAGCAGTCTGAAACTTCGTAGATATGCTAATGAAGCAATGCGCTCGCGAATTATGCAAAAAAAGTTCCGATTCTTGCCACCAGGGTAAAAAATGGCGCTGTAAGCAGTCAAAACTTGGTATAGTTACAGGAAAAACACTATAAATCGCAGAAAACAATACTCTTTGTAATTAAATATCGCTACAATTTCACTATTCGAATTACATACATGAACATTACTAAAGGAAAAAGCAACAAGCGACACCAACAACAACCAGGGAGCTCACACAATGGTTAGGCAATGTCACCGACTTTGACATCAGAGTTACGGAAAATTCCACGTTTTGACTGCTTGCAGCGCCATTTTTTACCCTGGTAGCGAGAATTGGAACTTTTGTTTTGCATAATTCGCGAGCGCATTGCTACATTAGCATATCTACGAAGTTTCAGACTGCTAACCTTACAGCTCGTGCTGTACCACTCTGAACACCGTCACTTTAATTATAACCACCTGGTACAATTAAGAATAATGCTGAAATATTTTTCAAAGCCGCTAAAGAGATAGGTTTAGAAGTTAGCAATGAGAAAAGTAAATATATGCTTACAGGCCGAAACCAAGTGTTAGGATAATCAAAATCTAATTATTGATAACAACTCGTTTGAACCAGTTTCCAAATTGAAGTACTTAAGAGTAATACTAACAAATGAAAGTGATATTAAAGAGGAAATAAAAAGCAGGCAGGCTTCATTCAGAAAATGCATGTTACTTTTCTCTTCAAAAATCGTATAATATCGAAGAAACTAAAAGTTAAAATATACAAAACAGTAATTTTGCCTGTAATATTATATGGATGCGAAACTTGGTCCCTTACATTGAAAGAGGAACATAAATTGAGAGTATTGGAAAATAAGATCCTTAGGAAAATCTTTGGACCTAAAAGGGATGAGGAGACAGGTGAGTGGAGAAGGTTACATAATTTAGAACTACATAATTTGTATTCATGTCCAGATATTATTAGAATAATTAAATCAAGAAGACTTAGGTGGGCAGGCCATGTGGCACGAATGGGAGAGGAAATAGGAGTTTACAGGATTCTTGTTGGGAAATCTGATGGTAAGAGACCAGTAGGTAGACCAAGACGAAGATGGACCTAAAGGAAATTGGGAGGGATGGAAAAGAGTTTATATATCTTGCTCAGAATAGGGAAAGATGGAAGGCCTGTGTTGCTGCCGCCATTAACCTTCGGGTTTAAGAAGGCTAGAGAGTTAGTTATTTTATGTTCAGTTTATGCATAGATATGCTAAAAGGGACTAAACCTACAGTTTAAAGTGGGATCCGAGCCAATATGTGCCTCCGTCAGGTATCGAATCGGCACGGCGACGACTTTAGCACTACGTCATCGGGGAAGTCCGCACAAAATATTCGTATTTCATGAACTAAGGAAAAATTCAGCTATGTTTCAAATATTTACAAACGCGTTTACGTATCTGTTTTGAACTTTAAAGAAATAACTCGGATACATACACGAATTTCCCATTTACCTGATTCCTGTTTCCATGGAAAGGTCGTGGCCTTCACCCATTGATTGCGGGCTTTAATTTCGTAATGAGTAGTTACAGCTTCCATTGATTTTCCAAGCGAATGAACCCTAATGGATGTAACCGGATGAGGAAAGATCTAATGTCCGTAGAGGAGAAAGCGGATAACGGAATATCACGCCGGTCCTGCTATTCGGATATTTAGATACTCCCCGTATGATTATTCAAATTACACGCATCTCTATATTTGTATGATGGTTAAATAAACACCGGTATCACATGCACGGATTTGGTCTTCCGTAAGTCTAATTACTTAGTGAACAGACGTTGAGTGATCGACTCCTGACACGTTCCTTGTCCTATGGACTGGTTGCACAGATAATTTTGCAAAATTTTGCGTTATAATTGTGATAATTCTTTTACCAAAAATATTTGTCAGCCGACAAACAAATAGCAACCTCTTGATTTATTTACTTTTTTAAACTCATCTTGCTTCTTTACCTCTTTTAATTGGTGTTTTTATATTATACAAGGGTTGGATAAAAAGTAATGGCAACACTGCTGTCCCGTGAAAGGGGTGAGTCACAGCGCCACAAGCGTTTCGTGGCTGATAAAGGAATGTCAGACGAGGAAGTATAGTGAGTGGGTGCGATTGTATGTTATTCAGTCAAAAACAGCAGTGCTCTGAAGCAGAGGACGAGAGTGCAAGCGCCCTAACAATATGTTTAGGCAAGAAGAACAACGTCTCTTAGGCAGACGGTCAACGCAGCCTACTTCTGCACCTTCTTGCAACACCACCTTCGTCTCGCATTAAGAAGGGAGCGACGGCACGGTGTCCCATCATCCTGCTTGACAATGCAAGGTGTCACACTGCGAACAATGTGACGGCCCTCCTGCATAACTGGTAGTGGGAGGTACTGGAACATCCGCCGTATTCACCAGTATGTGACCGTGTGATTACGACCGTTTTGTCAAAATGAAGGAACCACTGGGCGGGAAGCACTACGACACGCGCGAAGCCATTATACGTGCTATAGGGCGGTCACTGCGGGACATCGACAGAGATGGACGCCCTGACGGTGTACGACGCCTTCCATACGTGTGACAGAAGGTCGTAGAGATGAGGGGCGATTACTTTGAAGGAATGTAACACGTGCTCCTCTGCCAATACAGTCAAGTACCAATTATACCAGTGTTGCCATTACTTTTTATCCAACCCTTGTATTAATGAACTGTTTTGATATTTAACATTAAGAAACATTAATATTTCTTATATTTAAATAAAATGCCATGCACACTTCGTTCAAGAAAAATCTTAGAAAGTAGAGGAAATATTAGCCATAAAGTTTGTTTTGTAATCACCTAAAAATCTTATTTTCGGAATTTTGAAAACTCATGGGTCTATTTAGTACTTGGATTAAGTCCGCGCTTGAAGTGGAAATTGCTACCTTAAGGGGGGGGGGGGGGGGTTGTTTGGTCGAGCCTTGGGGTTATCTTGAGAGGATGCTTCTATGGTTTAATATGTTGACAATGTGACAGTTGAGAAAATTTTGTTAGCTGGGAGGATACCATCCAATTAATTTTTCCATTTATCTCATTTTTTACTTTCAATTATTCTGGTGGCAAATTAAATAATAGCTCAATTCTATTTCGATTATCGCCTACGAGTATAACAACAATAATAACGAACTTTTTTCTTTTCTTCTAATTTGCAATGAAGGATGTTAATTTCCAGGTAGGGTTGACTTATCGATTTGACTCCCCCACCCCTCCCAATGTTCATGACCACTGCTGGAAATACTGAAGCACAAACCAGCTATTATGAACTTCCAGGGTAACACAGAGAGGCTAAGCGAGATTGGACTTGGAGCTTCAGGTGGTTCCGATTCGCTCACCCCACGAAAAAAGTGCCACTGCCAGCATCTTTTATCAACGTATTTATCCAGCTCTGTTTCTGGTCTTCCGGGGGTCATATGAAACGAACGCATGCTACTGTCAACCTAATATGCCCCGATTGCAAACCGACATGAAGCTGACCACTTGCAATCCGCCCGTTCTCGGTCCTAACAACTGACAAAGACGTCAATCGCGTATCGGCTGCACGTGAGGCAATAACCGTGTTCATGGCTTTACGTAACCCTTCTTGAGCACAGGAGACCGCAGGATTTGCATGACAAGGAAATCGGCATGTAGGCACGACGCTTGTCCGTCACCACGCTCATACATCTATTGACGTACGCAGCTCTCCATTCTTGTTTTTGCCAAATGTAAACATTCTGTGTGAGCGTGACTTTTATTCTGGGTAATTTCAAGTGCATACTACGTCCATTGGTTTGCAAATGCACTGGGAACTAACGAAACTGCGTACCTCCGTAAGGGCAAAGGAAAGGTCGTGAGATTAGGGTTGGTTGGGACTTCAAGCGTTAAAACTAGGTTCAACAAGCACTATATTTCTTTTTTTCCCTTGCCTTTGTGACGTTCAGTACACTTGCGTGGCACTTTTATCAAACCTTTTAACCTATATTTAATTTTTTTGAACTTCGATGTGGCGGGACATTATTTTGAAGTGAGAGGAGAAAAGAAATAATGACTGGCCACTTTCGTTCTCGAGTTTGACCGGGTGGTTCTCATCTTGGTCAAGCTCTAGTAACAGTTCCTACTAAATCAGGACATCTGGTAGCCGAACCTATGGAAAAATTGTCCCCCTCGCCCATTGGGCAAGTACGCCCCTGATTTCTGATCATCTGTCCTCTTCCTCACGATTAACTCTTACGGCAGATAATCCTAGGTAAATAACTCCAATAGACTAAATTACGTTACAGCAGCCATAAGTATCGTAAAAGATATCTTGTGCACCATTCACACTTTCCAAAAGAACTTAGGCTGTGCAAGAAACTGAACACAAACAAGCCTTGCGTTTCAATGTACGCTAATGCACTCGATGTAGACCAGGAGCGAAGAAAATTCAGATAAGAAATTAAAAGCTCGAGGACAAAGAGATAATTTCTTGGGTTGGAATTGAATAACAGCGTAACGACAAAGAATGGATTCCGTGAATGTGTTTACATTACGTCACACAGATGACTAAACATATAAACGATGCTTAGTATGACTGGTATTGTAGGAATGAACAGTCTTTCGATTACGTAAACTCGTTACTAGGCACACTACAGGGTTTGTTTCCGAACATAAAATGCTAAGAAACTGGATTAGAACTTAATTGAAAAAATCCAATTTTGGCAAATGATTGTGCATTTATGAGCCCCACTCCCATATCATGTCACGCTTATTTTGTCACAATTTTGTATTGCATATACTCTATCTCCGATTTACATTAAACACTAACGCAAAAATTATACCTTTTATGGTTGTTTTTTTTCATTATTTGTAGATGTTTCCAGAGTAATTATCATGTCTCTTTGTCAGGAGCAAAGAATGTATTTGATTTTTTATTTTTGTTATTTTGCGTCGCAAGAAATTTTTAGCTAATCGCGACGATGACTGTTAGTGATGATTGAAATTGGCGAAACGACACTCATAAATAACAACCATGCCCTGGCCGGGATTCGAACACGTGAACTTAGGTGGTGAGATCGCCCTCTTAAATTTGGACGACAGAATATTGTAAATTGTACAACTTCGAACAGTATAATTAACGAAGAATTGTGCAATTTTTTTTGCACATAAACGAGTCCAGTCAATTTTTATTTATAACGTCGCCGCCTTGTAATCAAGGGGTTCCGGGTTCGATACCCGGTGGAGGCACATAGTATTTAGAATCCCACTTAAAAACTTTAGGTCCAGTCCCGATTAATCTATCTGCGCATAAAAGTGAACTTCAAACAAAAACTCAAAACTCAATTTTTATTTAGATTCATGAAGTTAAAGTTTGGTATTGCCAGTACGTATGCTGTGGTCTCTTATCTTTTATATCCAAATTACTCGTAAGAAATAATTGGAAAATAATGAAGATACATGATACATAAAACTTGCACTTGATTAAACCATGTTGTTACATCGTATTAATTTAAAGCCATATTATTACAAAAACATTGTTAAAGGAAATATGGACATGGACAGAGACCTATCCGTGTTGTTTTCTGAAATTCCTATAGACATCATGGAACGGATAATGACTTTATGGATATGCATGCACATAAATTGCAATTATCATTCAATTACTGACTAATAGAACTGCATATAATCTTGTCCTACACGTAATTCCTCACATTCATTTCCAGTTTTCTTTCTCGTTTAGATGAACGGTACCTCAGACACTAATGAAGAAGACAGATCAGACAATGAGTCGTTTTGTTTTTCCTCTCCTTTCATCAAGAACTGTGGTTCGCAGCGTTCGATTCAAGCTGAAATACAAGCATTGGTAAGTTTCATAAAGATAATTAAAAAGAAAGCAATGATACGATTTCATTAGGAGTCCAATCAGAGCAGTCTTCTTGAATGTGTTATAAGTATGATGAAATATGTACTAATTTTGTATACACATTTGAAATTTTGGTAGCTCAATTTGGTAAATTACCCCTACACCGCCGTATCACTGGCGACCACGAGAATGTAAAATTACTTCCTTCACTCGGATCTGTGAATATAATTGGAATTTCGTGTCTGCCATTAATTAACTGTGCTTTCGTCGTTGGTGTTGTAATCACTGGAATCCACGTTGGAAGCAAAATTATATTGTGATAGAAACAAGTGCAATTGTGGGAGTTACAAACAATATAATCCCTCTCTGAGAATGTAATTTATTCTGCCGTCACCCATGTTCTGTACTTCAGAAAGAAGAAGCTATACCTGTAATTGCAGTAAATGAGAGTGATGTGCTTCTCGAGTTTCTATGTTGTTTTTTTTTTTTTTTTGAGTTTCCGAGAGCAGTGACCGTTCCGAAAGTAAAATAAAGTTATTTTCCTCTCTTTCGCTCTTTCTCCTATTTTCTCTTTCGCTTTCTCCTTTTTTCTTTTCTCTTTCTCCTCTCTTTCTCTCTTTCGCTCTTTCTCTCTCTCGCTCTTTCTTCCTCTTTCTCTCTTTCGCTCTTTCTCCTTTTCTCTTTCTCTTTCTCCTTTTCTCTTTCTCTTTCTCCTTTTTTCTATTTCGCTCATTCTTCTTTTTTCTCTTTCTCCTTTTTCTCTTTCCCTCTTCCGCTCTTTCTCTCTCTCGCTCTTTCTTCCTCTCTTTCTATCTCTTTCACTCTTTCTACTTTTTTCTCACTTTTTCTCTTTCGTTCTTTTTCTCTTTCTCTCTTTCTCGCTCTTTATCTTTCTTTCTCGCTCTTTATCCCTCTTTCTCTCTTTCGCTCTTTCTCTCTTTCGCTCTTTCTCTCTCTCGCTCTTTCTCTCTCTCGCTCTTTCTCTCTCTCGCTCTTTCTCTCTCTCCTTTTTCTATTTCTCTCTTTCTCCTTTTTTCTCTTTCTCCTTTTTCTATTTCGCTCTTTCTTCTTTTTTTCTATTTCTCCTTTTTCCTCTCTTTCTCCTTTTTCCTTTTTATCCTATTTCCTGTCTTTCTCCTTTTTCTCTTTCTCTCTCTCTTCCGCTCTTTCTCTCTCTTGCTCTTTCTTCCTCTTTCTCTATCTCTTTCGCTCTTTCTCCTTTTTCCTCACTTTCTCTCTTTCGCTCTTTTTCTCTTTCTCTCTCTCGCTCTTTCTCTCTCTCTCACTCCTATTTCCTGTCTTTCTCCTTTTTCTCTTTCTCTCTCTCTTCCGCTCTTTCTCTCTCTTGCTCTTTCTTCCTCTTTCTCTATCTCTTTCGCTCTTTCTCCTTTTTCCTCACTTTCTCTCTTTCGCTCTTTTTCTTTCGCTCTTTTTCTCTTTCTCTCTCTCGCTCTTTCTCTCTCTCTCACTCTTTATCCCTCTCTCTCGCTCTTTATCCCTCTCTCTCGCTCTTTATCCCTCTCTCTCGCTCTTTATCCCTCTCTCGCTCAATCTTCATCTTTCTCGCTCATTCTTCCTCTTTCTCGCTCTCGCTCTTTTTCTCTCCTTTTTATCTTTCGCTATTTCTCCTTTTTCTCTTTCGCTATTTCTCCTTTTTCTCTTTCGCTATTTCTCCCTCTCTCTCTTTCAATCCTTCTCTTTTCCTTTCACTCTTTCTCTTTTCCTTTCACTCTTGCTCTTTTCCTTTCACTCTTTCTCTTTTCCTTTCACTCTTTCCCTTTTCCTTTCACTCTTTCCCTTTCACTCTCTCTCTTTCTCTTTTGTCTTTCTCTCTCTTGCGTTCTTTTTCCCTCTTTCGCTCTCTCCCTCCCTCTTGATATCTATTTCGCTCCTTCTCTCTTTTGCTCTCACTGTCTTTATCTCTATTTCGCTTCTTCTTCCTCATACTTTCTCTTTCGCTATTTCTCCATCATCTCCCTTTCTTTATTTCTCCCTCTTTCTCTCCCTTTGGCTGATTCTAGTTCGGTGTGTGTATATCGCTCTCTCTCCCTATCTATCGGTTCCCTTTTTTACTTTATTTGACCGTACGATTTTGGGGTACATAAAGGCTCGCTTGCTCCCTCCCTCCCCCTCTCTCTCTTGCTCAATACACCTCTCCCTCGATATCTCTTTCCCTCTCGCTCACTCTTTCGCTTTCATTGGGCAAAATGCAGTGGAATATATTTCAAAATATTTTAATCCTTTTTTGCAAATAATCTGTGGAAAGCAAACTCAACAAACTTCTAACGAACTGGAATCCCTGACCTTCTGATTTCAGGCTCATCGTGTTATCTGCATGGATTCTATGAACTCGGAGAATGGTTACCATACCAGAAACTTAAGTATAACCTTGATGTGCGTTTCTCTCTATCTGTCGGTCGCCTAGTATATCTTGCTTAGTAAATCAGGATAAACAAACTTCAACGAAAACAGTAATTGCAGCTTAATGATATTTTGCTTCAAAGAAAGAGTTGTATACCACCTAAGGGTTCTGGGTATAATAACTGTGGAAGATTGCCACCAATGGACGCGCAAGTTTAGTTTGAAATGTGCGATAGACAGTTACGTTATAAACTTACAGGTAACTTCGAGTTTAAGGTATCTAAATTTCAACCTCTTCTTCGCGAAATTGTAACATTGCAGGTTAACGAGGCTCTGCAAACTGGACCCACGGCCATGATAAGTAACTAGTGTTTGTGTAGTTGTATATTTTTTTCGTAGTTTTCTAGTGCGCTTTGATTATTATCTTAAGCAATTTAATTTAATTCCTCATACAGAACTAAGCATGAGCTCACAGGCTTTACTTCCACTCTTCTGGCAATCATTTTATTAACGCGAATGCACCAACGGTTGCAAATTGCATTTCGCTTTCGTTTTGCTGATTGGTCGTCAAAATGAACAACGGTAGTTTCACCGACCTGGGCATGGGTGTTCTTTGTGAGCGTTCATTCATCAGTTTCTTTATATCACCTCTTATCCTCATCTTTGCGATTAGCCAAAAGGGGCAGAAAAGCAACGTAAAATGACAAAAAATAAAACATACCAATTGACAAAGACATGCAACGTTGAACAAATAATAATAAAAAAGCACAACCATAAAAAAGTATAATTTTTACATTAGTGTTAAATATAAACCGAAGGTAGAGTGTGTGGCACACAAAATATGGCAAAATAAACGTGTCATTCTATGGGAGTAGTGATCATAAACGCACCCTTGTTTGCCAAAATTGAAATTGTTCAATGTAGTCCTAATTCAATTCCTTAGCATTTTTTTTCTGAAATACACCCAGTGTGTGTGTTAATGAGTTTACGTAATCTAAAGACAGTTCATTTCTACAATACCAATCATATTGTGCAGTGTTAATGTGTTTAGTCAGAAGAAGTAGAAAATATATTTGTGGATCTGATGATAGTAACTCCCCATTATGAAGTTATGTTAGGAAACTACGTAGAACATTCTTAATGGTTTCCACCTCAAATATCGGCAGGAATCGCCCAAGTATTTCAACGCATAATTTGTTCTTTTCACACCAACATACACAACGTGATACGTGTGTTGATTGAAATTCAAGCTGAAAATTTCTACCATCCACTAGGGATGCGGTGCGAGGTGAAGTGTTTCCTAGTCTGTCCGTCAAAAATCAAGAAAATATCACTTCGATCCTAGCTGATCCGAAATCCGGATCCTAAAATTTTTCTGATCCGGATCCGTTTGACCATCTCATATGAGCGCTTCTTTGGAAAGTAAGAATGTGTTTATAACATATTGTTACTTGATAATATACATATCTATATAATATACTTACATATAGCTATATACATATACCGGGTGGTCCAAAAGTCCCGAAACTGTCACATATCGTGAGAAATACACATCGAATCGGAAAAACGAAAAAATATGTGTTTAATAAGTGAATTATTTTCCTGTAGTTTACGGTTATTACAAGCATAAGAAAACAGTTTTTCTTTGTGACGTTTCAGGAGAACACACGCTCCTTTCATCAGACATTTATTTTCATTTTGACTAAAGATACAGTTATAACAATGGTTAGTATTTTTTTTAAACAAAAAGAATCGGTTATATAATGGATGTTGTCAATGTTACATTGTTGTAATATAGCAACTTAACTGTGAAAAAAGCAGCCTGTTTTATTTTTATTTCAGACTTTTTTTAAAAAAAATTATGAATCCCAAATATCATCAGGTAATTCAAATTCATTATTGTTTTCACAAAGTCTCTTGATGTTTTCTGTTACATTAAATTTTAAAGATGGTGGTTTACTCCATTTGTGAAAAGAAAACTCCATCATACTGGATCTATGTTACCATTTTCATTATTTAATTTATTCCAGTGCTCTTCTGCAATGAACGAAGCTTCCCAGACATTCAACTCTGTGTTTCCCGTTAATCTTTTTAAAACCCTTCTCTTTTTAATCAAATGCTTCTCTTCGATGATATGAGTTGACAAACCTGTTCTTGGGTTTAGATTTATAATGTCCAAATCGTGTTCGTGCCATCTTATTGCCATTTTCCTTGCTGTTTGTCCCACATAATCCTTTGAACATGAACAACTTATATTATATATTCCTGTGGTTTCCACATCTGGTAGAGAGTTTCTCATTTTGAGTTCATTAAATGTACATTCCAAACTTCTTGGTGATTTAAAAACAATTTTGAAATTAAAACTTCTAAAAAGTTTTGCAATTTTATGCGAGAATCCCTTGTGGAATGGAATGCACACAAATTTCTTTTCAACAGATTTTTTTAACTTTGTCTGTATTTCTCTTTTCCTTTAGTTTTCTTGCGACTTGTTTTTTGATTTGGTTTATTTTGTTAGTGTGAAAGCCATTTTCTTTTGCTATATTAAAAAGCCTTTCTTCTTCATTTTTGGTATCCTCATTATTAGAACATAGTCTTTGTTCTCTCAGGAAAAAATTTAAAAATATGTTATCCATTGTTATACGCGAATGTTCTTAAATGGCATGGATGTATTTTTCCCCCGCTAATTTTTTCCAATGGACTGATGTTTGAATTGTTGAGTCAGTTGTCTTAATTTGCAGATCAAGGAAAGAAATTACAATGTTATTCATGGGTTCGCAAGTGAATTTTATGCGATGATGTGATTCATTTAACAAATTAAGACACAAAAAAATCTGAAATAAAAATAAAACAGACTGCTTTTTTCACAGTTAAGTTGCTATATTACAACAATGTAACATTGACAACATCCATTATATAACTGATTCTTTTTGTTTAAAAAATTACTAACCATTGTTATAACTGTATCTTTAGTCAAAATGAAAATAAATGTCTGATGAAAGGAGCGTGTGTTCTCCTGAAACGTCACAAAGAAAAACTATTTTCTTATGCTTGTAATAACCGTAAACTACAGGAAAATAATTCTATAATACAAGCAATGCGTACATACAAGAAAAACTAATAAGTGAAAGAAAGCTATTCATTGATATCACACTTGATTCCGGGCCGGGTTCAACTGTGAAATTTTAAATGGGAACCTCCATTTTTTATTGTAGAATCGGAAAGAGGACTTCATTCCGAGTCCAACGAGCTATCAGCCATCTTCCTAGCTCAATTAGGAACTGAGATATGGTGATTTTAAATTTTCGCGAAAATAAATAAATAAATAAAATTAAAAGATCATAACCACCGCCCCCCCCCCCAAATTCAAAGGGACGCTCTGCCCCTAGTTGAGCTAGAGTGAAAGCGATTACAGATTCGGAATCTGCACGTCAAGACCTTTCAATAGACTATATGGCAGACCCCGTTTCCATATACTCTATTGAAAGGTCTTGACGTGCAGATTCCGAATCTGCAATTGCTTTCACTCTAGCTCAATTAGGGGCAGAGCGTCCCTATGAATTTTTTGTGGGTTTTATGAAATTTTCACTTTTTTCTTCTTTCTAAATCGCCATATCTCCGTTCCTAATTGAGCTAGGAGGATGGTTGATAGCTCGTTGGGCTCGGAATGAAGTCCTCTTTCCGATTCTACAATACAAAATGGAGATTTCCATTTAAAATTTCACAGTTGCCCGCCCCATCCCCAGGGGGCGAGGGTGGTGAATCAAGTGTGATATCATTGAATAGCTTTCTTTCACTTATTAAACACGTATTTTTTTCGTTTTTCCGATTCAGTGTGTATTTCTCACGATCTGTGACCGTTCCGGGACTTTTGGACCAGCCGCAGTGTGTGTGTGCGCGCGTGCTCGATTTGTAATTAATACACTTACAAGGGAGGTTATCTAAGTGTCCTCCTCCGATTTCCATGAAACTTGGCAGGTGTATAGAGGGGCCCAAAGGAAGAAATACGTGTTTTTTGGTTTTGGCTAAAAAACAGTTTTAGGGGGCAAACCCCGCCCTCAAATGTCAAGATGAGGAGAAATTGAAGTGGGGATCTGACACCGAAACCACGTAAATATGGCATAGCTAGATACAGGGGGCTAGGGCCCCTCTATACACCTGCCAAGTTTCATGGAAATCGGAGGGGAACACTTAGATAACCTCCCTTGTTAGTCTTACACTTTGTAATTATACTACGTATAATGCATATTTTATAATGTTTAATTTTAATTTTTTAAAACTGTAACTGTAGAACAATTGTATAATTTTTGTATAACATTTCTATCTTGTTAAATGGTTTCATCTTGGAATGGAATATCTCACATTTATGTGTGTTTCCATTTCCAATACATATTCGTTCCAATGGCATTTACAAAATCACCTCTGACATTTTATGTTAAACAAGTAAGATTATTTTTGTGCACGAGTGTGTTAGCCGATGCGTAGCAAAGTATTTTAGGAACAACACTTGAAAAAAATCTTGTAGGACTAACTAATGAAAAATTTCTTTGTAATCGAAGATCATAATATATTTTAAGTTGTGGTGTATTATAATGGATTGAGATACGAAACTCTCGGATCCGGATTTTTCGGATCCGGATCAGTTTGGTCATCCCTACCATCCACGTGAGAAGAAAGATTAAAAAATTTGGAGCCTATTTGTAGTACCTCTGGAAGTAGTATTTTGTCTGTGTTATCTCATTTGTGCACCCGATTCTACAGAGTCCCGTTAGATGCTTTGTTTTTGGTATATCGAGAAATTACACTGATTTGAATTTTATTGTGTTTCGAACGCTCCTAACGGCCCTGACACAAAGATAAACTGGGAAATGATGGATTAGATTGATAATTTTAAGCTCTGTTGAATGATAGTCTTAACAGGAGATAAAATAATTTTCTGTTCGCAGGGTGTTTTGGACGAATCTGCTCCTTCGCCGTTTTGCGGAAAGAAAAACTCTAGGGAAGGTGCTTCACGTGCTCTTTTCAACACAGATGTGTCTGCATTCTTAGAGCAAGTGGTGAGTGGCAGTGTCATGATTGTTATACAACCCTATTGCTAAATTTCTATGTAATTTTATGTAATTGTGAACACAATTTAGAGTGTTACTCTTCGTTGCAAACTCATGATTTGATTTTCTCCCCATACGTAGCCTGTATAAAGTTACTATGAACATTTTGTTTCGTTGGGTACTGTTTTATTAACTTCAGTTCAATAATGTTTCCGATATGCGTGGTGTAACGTGACAACCTCTCCTGAAATGAACATGCTCAAAAGTGACATATTTTGGGGTGTCATAATCAAAATATTGACAATTAAAAATTAAGCTTGCTTTGGAAATAATTGAGTAATGCCTTGGAGTAACATTACAAAGTTGCATAGGACGGAACTCCTGAAAACGAGATGGTAGCATAGGCTCTCTGGGATTCTTGAAAGTCTTATTCACTTTATTATGGAACTTTATTACTCATTCCATTAACTCCATTCTTTTCTAACTGGTATTGTTGCTATTGTTGAATTCGTATATTCAGTGGCGGCGTATAGGTGCGGCAGTTGCCCCCCTTTTTGTCTCCGCACAATGGCACCTTAATGCTAAGCCTTGTCTACCAAGAAAAAGTCAATTCTCCATTGACTCCCTCCCCCCTTTAGTTTTCTCCCCCAATCGCCGCTACTGCGTATACTACGCCATTCCATGACCTTACTTTCCTGCAAGTTCTTTATTGTTTCTGCTTTCCTTATTTTTACTTTTCTCCCTTGTTTACCACACGTGTAACTCGGTGTTTTGAAATAACATGGATATGATAATTTTAAAGTATATCTTTATGTAGTCGGTAACGCGTCTGACTACCATGCTCAAGGTCCCGGGTTCGATCCCCGGCCGGTTCAAATCCGGGAACTTTTCTAACGATGGAAGCGGCCCCGGCGCCCACCCAGCGTCGAATAACAATGGGTACCTGGGGGAAACCCTGGGGGGTAAAGGCGGTCAGGGGCGTGATGCTGATCACATCACCCCCACTCACGACCGGATCATGAAAGTGTGGGGCGTTACCCCCACACCCCCTATACGCCTTCATGGCGTGGTGCTATGCACAGGGGAGCACTTTACCTTTTTTTTTTATCTTTATGTAGTTGAATGATTTAGATATGATAAATCATTTCTTAGACCGGCAAAAAGGTAAATTTTGTTCTCTAATATGAGTAGAATATATGATTATTGCAGCTTCCAATCGATGTTGCAGAAAACTTGAAAGTAGCAAATCGTGAGATGGAAATATGACTTACAGTAGGAAGTATTGCCTCTGAAACTCAAGAATTGTCTTTCTGGAGATTCTGAATCGCACTGCACACTATTTACAATTTTAACGATACAATATGTGATTCAAACTGACCCGTTATTACATATAAACAGAGTCAAATTGAAAAATAATCTTGTGCACGAAAATAAATATTAAATTTTGACACATTTTTCTTACTAAATTCTGTTATTTCCTTCTAAAGAGCGATAATATTGTCTTTTATAATTTCTGCAGGTAAGAGATTTAACATATTGGCAATAATATAAAATTGCTCTTGAAATAGTAATAGATCATAATTTTCTTGAGCTCCACTGTAAATCAATAAACTATTCGCGATGCTGCAAAACTTTGAGAAAAATTAAGAGATGATTTTTGTTCTATATCTAGGTTCATGAGAAAGCAGATCTACGACAGAAGCATATTCGGAAACTGCATTCCCTGGCCACCCTTCAGAAAAACGAGGCTAATCGAGAGGGGGAGACACCACATAATGAACATAAAACTTGTGAAATTCAACTTACGGAGAAGGAACTTACATTTGTGATCAATCTACTGGAAGGAGTGGAAGGTACAGAAACTTTTACTTTTTGATATATATATATATATATATATATATATATATATATATATATATATATATATATATATATTAATCAGCATTATTAATGTTTCGGAGAGACTTGTGCTGTATTTTTGTTCCTTCTAATTCAAATTATACATATATCTCTCTAATCACTACTATTAACTTCATATTATTCAACGTAATACTCGCAGACCTCCGTGGCGGAGTGGTGAGCACAGAGCGCTACGACGCCAAGGGTTCCGGGTTCGAATCACGGGCTGGGCATTGGTGTTCTTTGTGAGTGTCACTTCATCAATTTCATCATATCTTCACTCGTCGTGATTTGCCAAAAGTGACATAAAAGCAATGCTAAATTAAAAAAAAAAAATCAACGTAATATTCTTACTAAAATATCACATGAGATGCCAAAAATCCCATTTTAATTATTTTGTCTCTTTTTTGTTTTCTTGTTTTAAATTTTGATTTTCTTATTACCAATGAATACCTCATTTCTTTTATCTCCGTATAATCTATTAGCAGTACGTTGAAACTTCACAGAATCCACCATTTAGTGTCTACGGAAATTTTCCTTCTGAACTATTTGCTGCCTGTGTTCCGTAACATCGTGTTGTTGCGTCACTAGCCTCACAAAGATTGAAACAGTTGCATTATCGTAAATAACGTGGAGGAAGACTGAGTGTCACACATCGATAGGCCGCTTAGTATTTATATATTTATTACTTACAGGCCTCCTCGATGGAGTACTGGTAACATCGTCGCCTTGTAATCGAGGAGACCCGGGTTCGATATCCGGTGGAGACACATAGTGTGATTCGGATCCCATTTAAACTGTAGGTCCAGTCCATATTAGCCCATCTGTGCATAAAAGTGGGCTTAAAACCCAAACATTTATTACTTACAATAAATTTGTTAGTGTTTTCGGTTCTAGTCTACTTGCCTAATTGACTTTATTTGAAGCATAAAATATTCAGAACTAGATTAATGGTTAATATACCTATATTAAAGAGCTTAATAATCACTCAAATAAGTGGCTATTTTTTCTTCCTTTTAGATGGCGATGAACGGTTGAGAGACTTACTGAAAAAGACTACCTCATTTAACATTCAAGACATGGAGGATAACCTTAAGTCTGAGAGTGAAGCCAGTCTCGACGGGGCGAAAGATTTACCCTCTGAGCATGCTAAAGTGAAGGAACTGGAACAAGAAGTTGAAGAGCAAAGGTTGAAGATTGAAGACTTACAGACGCAGGTAATTTTGATTAGTTTCTACTAAATTTTGCGATCTCATGAGCATTACTGTGGAACTTGCACAGTAAAATATATGATGATATAAGATGATAATTTACTCCACCATACATATTTTTGTTTAAACGATAATGCATTTACAGCGCGAAAAATCAAGTGTTTTTGTTTTTTCGTAAACAGGCAATTTTCAGAAACTTTAAATGTACTAAATAGAAAAATGCAATGATAGTCAATAAGACAGTTACTAACATGGTATCCTCAGGATTTTTTGTTGCAATGCATTTTTTTTTCGCGAAATAGTGCTTGATCTAAAACAGGAAACTAGAGTTATCGTGTTCCTGTCACGACTTAGTGCTATTCCCAGATCCGTAGCCAGAATGTTATTTCAGGGGGGTACTCATCCCTTATCAACAGCCACAATCTAAAGGCGAAAACGTTGGTGTAGAAACCCTGGAAATGAATTTCACAATATATTGAAACTTATTATACACGATGTTCAATTCTGCCAAGCAAGTAAAATTAATTACCACTGCACACTATTCAAATTTGATATTTATAGGATTTCGGGGGGAGGCTTCAGCCTCCCCCCCCCCACCGAGCCCTTCCCTGGCTACGTTCCTGGCTATTTATACTTCTAATTTTCAGTTCCTTATAATAATGAACGCAAATTATTATTATAAATGAATTCATATGTGTAAAATTTATAATTTTAAGCCGTCATTCTTTTTCCATTGGTTCCGTGACCTCTTATTCCCCGTGCGAATTCATATGGTTACTTAATATTAACAAAAATATAATGAGTTTAATTTGAAGCTGCCTATTATGGTCGGCAAATATATTGTTTTTTTAATGGAATATACTACGAAATAAAAATAATATACTCTTGGATATACTTTCTCACTCTGTTCATGAAGTAGATTCAAGTACAAGTCGATGATAGCTGAAACATGTTTCATCACCTGGAAATTTGCCGGTAGGAATATGCTGGGTAAACTGATATATATATATTGATGAGGGAAATCTCGCAACAATATATAAATAATATTATTGCTGTGTGTTCAAATTTGTATTAGTATTTTTGTTATGTTACGTCGCTTTTCTACTTCTTTCGGCTAATCGCGGCGATGAGGATGAGTGATGATTAGTGAAGCAACATTAACAAAGAACTCCCATGCCGGGATTAGAACCCGAGAACTTCGATGGCGAGCTCTTAAGTCGACTATTTGACGTCCTCGGGCATCGAGCCCCCCCACCACACACACATATATACACACACATAAGCCCCGTCTAGTTGGCTGCACTTTTTGACACTCGGTGCAGGGCAGGTGTATCCAGTGTCAGGGTGGTGCAAGAGCGGTGCAAGGAAATGACGTTCAGCCAACTAGACGGAAAGCGTCTTAAAGTTCAGAAGTTTCAACAAATGCCTGTCTGCTGCTTTAAACGGTCATTTGATTAGTTAGAACGCACCACGTGACCATACACCAAACATACACCGGTCCGGAAGGTGGTGCAGACACCAAATACACTACTTCACTCCAAATCAACGAACTAGACGACTCGGTGTTGCACTGTGCAACCAACTAGACTCTTCGGTGCAGAGAGAGTCAAAGGGAGTCAAAAAGTGCAGCCAACTAGACAGGGCTATATATATATACACACACACAGTGCTTTTCTAAAGTCCCCGAACTCTGACTTTAAAAATTCATTGTTGAGCAACAAAGCAATTTTTTTAGAAACTGTTGCTTGCGATTGTTTTGTTGTTGGAACATACAAATCAACACTAGACGACAATGAACAACGATGCATGAGCAATAGGCAGCAAGAATGAAAGCCAGATGTCCAGTTGAAAACGCGCACGAATTCAGTTCACCATGAGTCTTACACGGGAGCAGAGGGTTGCTGGTTTGGAAGCTTACTTTCCAGTTAAATCATACGAACGCTGTATAGAGATCTATCATAGGATATATTCCAACGCTCCTTCACCTGGAAAATCAACAGTGAATGATTTAATAAAAAGGTTTCGCGAAACAGGAAACGTTGCAGATAAGCCAAGGGGCGGACGACCATCAATTTTCGCAGAAGACTTTCTTGTGGATGTTGGTGAAAAATTGCAGAACTCCCCTAGGAAGTCTCTGAGGCGGCTTTCACAAGAGGTAGGAAAATCTTTGTCATCTTGTCACAGGGCTGCAAAACGTCTGAAGTTCCGAGCATGCAAGGTGCGAGTAGTTCAATCCCGTTGGATTTCGAGAAACGCAGAAATTATTGTCAGTGGTTCAACGGATTTAAGCGGAACAATGTGGTCAACAAACAGATCAAAACATTTTTCAGTGATGAGGCCTGGTTCCATTTGTGTGGAAACGTGAATAGTCAGAATACTCGGATATGGGCTACAGAAAATCCTCATGCATCCACAAGAAAGTCTTTTGTGAAAATTGATGGTCGTCCGCTGACGATGAATTCGTGCGCCTTTCCAACTGGACATCTTGCTTTCATTCTTGCTGCCTACTGCGCATGCATCGTTGTTCATTGTTGTCTAGTGTTGATTTGTATGTTCCAACAACACAAACAAACGATCACAAGCAACAGTTTCTAAAAAAATTGCATTGTTGCTCAACAATGAATTTTTAAAGTCAGAGTTGGGGACTTTAGAAACGCACTGTATATGCGCGCACAAATGTATACAACGTCTTCGTCTCGTGATCAAGGTGCTCCGGTTCGATACGCGGTGGAAGCACATAATGTTTGCTTTCTATCCCGCTTTAAAATGTAGGCCCAGTCTTCATTAGCCTATTTCTGCATAAAGTGGATCTAAAACATTGACTCAATCAATCAATCATTAAAACTTTAATCTGTATGTATAGTTATGTTAATGGTTTTCACGTGCGCTAATTACACATTCGTAGAGTGCCACTATTCTATTGTTTATCATGAATTCCATCACCGCTACAGAATATAATGAATATTTTGAATCTAAAGCCGGTTTTGACATTTATGCCCTCGCGTTTGCGATGCAAAGTGCACATAATTCATAACAAACTGGCGGGACTGTTTGTGCAAATTCTTTACTTGGAGTCGAGCACAGTGCGCTGGCGCATTCTCTTGCCAAACTTGGCGCTCTGGTCGATAAACCATTCACGACGCTTGTGAAAATTTCCTGCTTTTAAATTAAATATAGCCAGGTTCTGTTGTAAGGGGAATCGCAGGAGGGAAACGAAGCAGAAAATGGATTTAATGTCCCCGAGATCCGAGTTTCAGTTCAGAATAGTTCTTCGTCCCTCTGGCTTTCTTAGAGTCTTCGACAATAGTGAAATATATCATTGTTGGTAAGGTCAGGAAATTCTAGTTTGGCATTGACGTAATCATTAACAAGATTTCAGATTTTTTTCTTGCCGGGGAGTGCAAAAATGTATGGCACAGAATACCCGTCTTCTTGTGAGAATACTTGGACAGACTTCCCTCATGTGTGTGTGTAGTAATGAAGGAGAGGAGTGAGGATGGGACTTTTTCTGTCTCCATCTTCAGGGTATTGTATTTTCTTGCTGTGTCATCATATGTCGGGAGTCCCTGAACACCAAATGTATTTGGGGAAGGAAGAAAACCCACGTGGGGAAGGACATGCCAACTTCCAGATAGATCCAATCGGTCTAATAGTTTGGGGAATCTCCTGGACGGGACAAGGGGTGGACCAGAATGTTAAATAGTTATCATTTCTTCTCTGTGAATTCGCAAACTAGGAACACAATCAGCCGATATTGATGGATAAACTGATATGGAAGTTACTGTGTGTAACAAGAGAAGGATTCTATCAGCTTCCCCATGAGATACACCATGTGAAGATGCATATGTGTAAGTCTTAAGCATCCTCCTCCATCCTGTGTGTAGATGAAACTAACAAAGATGTATTGCATGGTTTACTACGTAGATGTGGAAGTAAGACTCACAGATTCAAGATCTTAACTCTTAAGTAGCGATGGTACGATTAGCCCCATGCTCAAAGATCTTGTTACTGAAAATTGTTATTTCCCGATTAGTCTCACGGGTGTCCGAGGAAAGGTGACTTTGCCCTTCCGTTAGAAAATTGATGTCCTAAAGCCTAAAACTCTGTTTCACAAATATGATTTCATTTCAATTAATTATTATAAGGGACTGATAAATGTAAGGCTGGTACAAATCGCTTTTTTCTCTTTCTTGTAATTTCAGCTGGAAAACAACGAAAAGGAATATGAAACCAGTAAACAAGCCAACATGACATTAGGAGGACTCTTAAGGAATACCACCAATTGCATTTCATTCTTTACTCGGCAGCTAAGGTAAGTTACAAACTTCGTACAATTTGTTATTAATATTTCATAGCGGCTCCGGCGCCCACCCAGCGTCGTATAAAGTGGATACCTGGAGGAAACTCTGTGGGGTAAAGGCGGCCAGGGACGTGGTGCTGATCACATCGACCCCACCTTTGGCCGTGATCAAGAAAATGTGGGATCCTAACTCCGCACGCCCTATATGCCTTCATGGCGTGGTGCAAAGCACAGAGCAGTACTTCACTTTATTTTACTTTTACCTTGCAATGAGAGGTTTCAGTTTCAATTCTGCCCTCGTACTTTAGACCCAGTTCCGATTAACCTATTTGTGTATGAAGTGGATTTGTGGAAAACATTAGAGGCTTAGAATGTGGGTGAAAGCAATTAATTCGATAGCATTTTATAAGTATTAGGTTCAATTTTATTATCGGTATCAGCCGCTGTGAAATACGAATATCCAATGCTTTATTTAAAGTAACACATTTATTAATAGTGAAATATGAGTTGGTTTTACTGGCGAAGAATGACGGAAGTTCTATGTGCTAACAAGGTGAGTTTTGGAAATTTTTCCAAGTTTTCGAGAACTAAAGCCGCCTTTATCTCGGACGGATAAAAGACTTTCCAGCACGTTCATTTTAATAACAAATTCAAATTTATTCTTAGGCAATCCCAAATGAAGGATGTGATAAGGAAGAAAGGCATATAGAAAGCACAATAAACACGAAGACCAATCTGCTAGATGGTGAAATATTAAGATTTACAATATAAAGTTACCATCTTGACATATTTTTCAAAAGAGTTTTGTTAATTTGTCTCAACGTGGGCATTGAATCTGTGTAGAAAAGTAGGATGACTGATGAATGACTAGTGTAAGTAAAATTAATGATATGTAAAACTTCTTGCTAATTTTATTTGTATTCAATTGAGTATTTTCATGGGCAAGACAAATTATCTTAATTCCCATCACTGTTTTCTCGGTAAGCCCTCAAATTAATTACACCGTTTTTTATCCACATTTCATTACTGTTCAAGGTGCTTTCTGCTAAGCTCCATATTGTTATTGAATGTATGTAACAATATTTTGCATGCCTTAACGTGACTGATAAAGCGACGTCAAAAGTTTTGAAGCGTCGCAAGAAAAGAAATACAGTGGATTTTACCGTAATTTCCTTTTTTTACTATTTCGAAGATAAGCATGATAAAAATTCTTGAGATATCAGTTTTCCGTTTGGAGTTACTTGCAAAATTTTGTACTCCTCTACGGTTTCAAAGTTCGATGAGTTTTTAAACAAATAAACAATATTTCCGTGTGACTTTTGCGAAAAAGTTACTTTGTTCAGGTGATTCACTGTCACCATTCAAGGAAGGATGTTCATAGGCATCCTAATACAATTTTATATTATTTTCTATAACAACAAAGTACATGACCAGTTTCGTCCGTGGCAATTTTCTTGATTTCAGGTTGGTTCACTAGAACCGTGTATATTATGATTTCTTCTGTTGGTAATTTTCTTTAAAATTGGTTGCCACAGTTGATGGGCATGTCCTTGGTGTTGTGTTCCCTTTTGTCAACGAACTTTTCTTCGCACCTTTAGAATGGTGCTCGTACCCATTGTGTTGACGCACTCGACTTAATTACCAATAATATTATATTTACTGTAATATGCACAAATAAGGCGTGCGAGAAAAGTAAATGACATGACGACGTGTTCATATTACGTAACATTATAACAAACAAAGTTGATGAAATGTCAGGAATGTTACAGGAAATACATATTGACTTAAATCTTTATGGATTACCTGACGCTGATGTCCCAGACTGAATACCGCAACCGCCATCAATTATTACGAAGAGAGATGTAAACCGGCGGTGAAACATCATTTCCATCCTCTCCAGCTTATTTTACTAACCCAATATCCAGATATGAGGGTACCCGACGTGCTAAATTCAGGAACTTGACGTCACTAAACCAAAATATCGCACCAGTTGCTATGGAAACAATCTCGTGTGAAATTGCTCTGTATCCAGCGCGATGTTTCCTGTATATTTGTAAAGGACAAGTAATGGGATCAAGATTCAGGTATAAATCTATGGTGCTATTTCTATTGCCTTCGCCTGTTATCAAGTATGGTTTTAAATTGTAAAATGCTTGAATAAACGTCTGTAATTGTGACATTTCAAATTTTTAATTGAATGTTCTTTATCCGACATGTATTCCCTTTGATCTACAAGCGTGGGCGAGTGCAGGGAGGTAAAGACGAGTCATTTGACGCTCTGGAATATGGGAAAATTGCATACTTTTGATTATTGTCGTCTTTATTCTTCTACCATCTCTTCTACGATTTCGCCTATGTTTTAGAACACACTGCATTTCTTCGTCCTTTCTCGCAGTGCTGATCGTTATTTTTTTTTGACTGCCTTCATCTTTCGTTTCCGTCTGTTTTCCCATGTTCATACCACCCATCGCTCTTGAGTTTATTTCTCTTCCCTGTCTCGCCGGCTCCCGTGACAGTGTGGTTAGCACATCGCGCTAAGCTGCCAGGATTCCCGGGTTCCAATCTCGGCCTGGGCATTGATGTTTATTAGTGTCCATTTATCAATTTCATCATGTCATCACTCATCCCCATCTTCGCAAATTAGCCAAAGGTGGCACAAAAGGGGAAGTAAAATAAAACAAATCAAATCACAAATCTATTCTATTTCTCCCGTTTCTCTCTCGCAATTCTTTCTTGCACCTCTTTCTTTCTCTCTCTCCTCTTTCTTTTCTGTCTCTTTCTCTTTCATCTATCTCTTTTTCATCTTTCCCTTTCCTTATCTTTACTGTTTCCTCTTTCTCCATCTTTTCTCTTTCTCCCTCTTTTCTCTTTCTCCCTCTTTTATTTCTCTCTATTCTTTCTTTTCTCCTTCTTTCTTTCTCTCTTCTTTCTCTCTCTCTTCTTTCTCTCTTCTTTCTCTCTCCTTTCTTCTCTCTTCTTTCTTTCTCTCTTCTTTCTTTCTTTCATTTCTCTCGTTTCTTTTGTTTCTCGAACTGCGCGGCTTGGTGACCGACCACGTTAAGTGGTAGACTTTCGATCTCATCACCAAAGTTCCAGGGTTCGAGTCACGACCTGGACATGGATGTTCTCCGCGAGTGTCCCTTCAAATTCATATCATCACTCGTACCCATTTTCGCGATTAGCCAAAAATGGTAGGAAAGCGAAGTAAAATAAACCGAATCAACCAATCAATAGATGGGAAATAAACGCTATCAGTTAAGGATAATATTCTCAACAAATTTTCATAAACCTTCAGATGTACTGTGACAGTTACACAACACTTCCATAATTTTGGGCAAGTTCAACGAAATCCTCACCATCCTCCCCAATTTCCTTCATGTCGAAATCTACATTGTCTTCCAATCTTAATCTTGACTTTCCTACAAGTCTCTTACCATCAGCTTTTCCAAGAAGGATCTTCTAATTTCTTCTCTGCTGTTTAACACGTATCACATGACAAATCTTTTAAGGTACTATTCAATTAATTTTTCTAATAATATTGAGTCACGAATGCAGATTATGCATTCATAATTATGCAACTTCCTTCACTTACCTTTTTCTGAATCACTCCTAGACTTTAATATTTTCGTAAAGGTAAAGTTCTCCCCTGTTCATCGCACCGTATCCGAAGTGATGAACGCCATGGTCTGGCAATCTTTATCCCTAGTTGCCCTTTAAGAGGCTGAATTAGCCGTAGAGCAGCTTAAGCAGACACATTAATGGGATAAGAACCCATTTGATATCGCCCACGTTGAGAAACGTAGCTGGGTCTCACGCGTGGCAGACGTCATATCGATTTTTTTGTGTCTCTATCTATTGCCATGTCATTCATCATTTTTTGAGTTTTTAACGTTTTTAATTACAACCAGCTCAAACATCCGAGCCTATCCCGGGATGCGAGCTGCACACATTCTTTAATTACACTCTCTCCCGGGAATCTCTGGAGTGACGAAGCAAAAGCAAATCTCTGCGTAAGTAGTGACACGCCAGGGCTCGACTAATGACCATGTGAGAGGCAACGGGGTTGCGAAAAACGCCACTGCAGCTTGATTGATTGATTGACGGCGTTTTATGTCCACTTTATGCACCGTAAGGCTAATCGGGACTGGACCTACAGTTTAAAGTGGAATCCGAAACACTATGTGCCCCCATCCTGGAATCGAACCCGCGACCCCTTGATTACAAGGCGACAACGCTACTACTGCGCTATCGGTGAGGCCCTCGACTGCAGCTAAAAGCCTTTGTAGCAGCTTGTACTGCTTCGCTCCGCCCACTAGCTCTTTCCCCTTCTTGCGCGGCCTTGCTCCAAAGATTCCCGGGATAGAGTATAGCAAAGTATCGATAATTAGAAATTCGATTACTATAACACAGGAATGGGTCGATATGAATTTTTTGCAGAAACTAATATAGAGACACAAATGCTCCATGAAGGCTCTGAGTATAGTGATGACCACTACACCTTACAACTTACTAAACGTGGCTAATTTTCGTAAATACCCTTTCAAAAACTTATACTCTCCCTCCCCTTCCTTCCAAAATTCTTCGTTACGCTTTGGGATTGCAGTTTGAGTTGGTCTCCGTGGTAAGACAGGATCCCGGGTTCGAATCCCTGCCTGGACATGGGTGTTCCTTGTGAGTGTCCGTTCATCATATCATCACTCATCCTCATCGTCGCGATTAGCCAAAAGTGTAAGAAAAGCGGACGATAAATAACAAAAAAATCAAATCCAAAGAAATTTTCAAAAAGGGTTCATGGACTCCTCTTAAAAGGTTCGTCCACCTTTTCAGCAAATTAAAAGCGAGGGTGGTTTGTGAATCTAAAATTGGTTCGAATAACAAGTCTCTCAATGCTCATAAAAGTGCTCCTCCGGGGGTAAGTTGGTTGTTATGAGCCGACGCGACCAGGTGGAGTCGGCCGGCGAACCGCCCACTCACCTCTCAGTCGCTCGTTGTCATGGGCCTGCCTGCCTGCTCCGTGCTCGGAGCCTGCTCCCTCCATCGGCATTGATTCAAAGTCCGGATCGGCTCCGATCTCCAGTGTTCTACGCAACGACTCTGGCGTGTGATGTGTGCGAGCGGGTGACTGTGTCGAAAACGGTGGACGTTCCCACGGGGTGTGGCTTGTTTTCGGATGATGTCGACCGGACAACGTCGTCACGAGAGCACCAGTGCTTTCTGCTCCGGATTGTGATACGCAGCCGATATGTGTCCATGTAAGACGGCCACAGCATGGGTAATTGCCTCTCCAGTTGCACGAAAAGGTATGGAAGTGACGTTTCTGAATCACCGTGTTAATATACAGGGTGATCCGCGAATAGTGGACGTTGAAATTGACACGTGACGAAAACTGGTTCGAAACATACAGGGCTAGACGTGCGTACTTGTCGAGTTACAGCCGTGAGACGATGTCATCACTAAAAGAAAAGTGTCTGGACCTCGTCGGTTAGCTCGACGTCGTGGGTTCGAATCCCGGGGTAGTGGCGGGCGTTCATTATAGTATATTTTTTGGTTCGAGCCCATTTCAGCTAATCATCATTTATCATCATCGTCGCTATTAACGCAAAGACTGCGACTTCCATGGCGGAAGTGGTGGGCGTAACGCACTGCGAGGATCTTGGTCTAGGGATGATTTCATCGTGTTTGACCCATCATTCATTGTTTCTGTTCATCATTCATCCGTATCGTTTCAGTTAATCCAAGAAGTAGAAAAGTGGCATAAAAACAGCAAAGAAAATATATTAACTTAATGAAAGTAGTGGAAAATACTTTTTATTCATTGTATTTTGTGTACAAGTTACAAAATGCGGACCTCTACGACAGTGTAGTGGTTAACGTTGTAGTTCTTTACCGAACAGGTCTCAACTTCGATACCGGGTGGGGGCACATTGCATGTGCCTGAATATAAACTTTGACTTGGACAAAACAATTGACGTTGAATCCGAGAAAGTAAACAAAGAATTAATTAACGATGTTACAAAGTCATGCAGACACCGGGAAAGATTAGTGTCCCCGAATTGTCATTATTATACTCGTTCACTCTATGAGAGGTTCGCGAATTGTAACAAAACAGTTACGTAAACAGAGGCATAGTTTTGAACCTTGGGTAAAGCATGTTTCATTAATTCATCATTCAACCCCATTGTAGTGATTTAGCGCAGAGAAGCAAAATAGAATAACCAAATAGGTATTCGAATACAGAGTTGCTTCAGTACAAAATAATCGCGTCTAAATACACAGAATGTAGAACGAACATCCACGGTAGTAGTGGTGGATAGTTTGTGTGCGTGTATCTTTGTTCCCCCCTCTACAAGGACAAACTATTGAAATGAAAGAAAAGAAATATGAAATGTTATATTGATATTGTTTCAAACTACACTAAATCCCATCGAAATACCCGGCACACATTTTTAAACGCTCTGTTTTACACTCTTAAGCACCCGCACACCCTCACTTTCAAATTTTCTAGTACATTTCCCCTCCAACAAAACGTGCTACGATATCAGATGTGTGCAAAGTATTAACAACACTTTCCGTTTCAGAGTTAGGTTCCGAGCAAATCAACTGAAATAATTATGCGATTCTCGCTGCGAAATTTGTTCGGTCACATCTCACATTTCGCCCACACCTGTTCCCGTCGAAATTTTCTGACGTGAATGAAATGTGCTCGTTGCCATAGCAACGATCCAACCTAATGATCTTGCGGATGGCAACGTTGGCAAACAAAATGCTCTGGCACTCCGAAGTGTTCTGCATCTAATTGCGAAGCTGTTGCAATCAGAACTTGAATTGAAACATAGGAATTAATGGGTTCGAACGGCTCTCAAGACATCTCAAAGATTATATGCTTCGTCCCAGAATAATTTTGTTGCTCTCAAGATCTCTACTTTCGCAGCGAATTAGTCTAACTGCTAGCCTCCGATATGTAAAAGAAACAATGTGTTTTCAATATATTCCCCTTTCATTTTCGACAGTTGAACCATCAAGGGTGAGTGAGGGGAGGAACAAATGAATAAGGAACAAAACTAGGATCTAGTGTATTAATTTCATATAGACTATTTGTTATTGCTTGTGTCCAACTATGGGCATTCCTTTGTTGGCGTCATCTCATCTGTTCCACTTAATCCTTATTCATCCTCATCTTCGCGATTAGTCTAGATAGGCAGAAAGGCGACGTAAAATTTTAAGTGAAATACATTTCACGTGAACCATTTAGTCAAGTTGTAAAATGAAACTTTCACACACAAGAAATAACATCAAATCATGTAGCGATCGCGCATAATTTTCCAATTCCATTGACATTTTTCAACTCCCAAACGTTTCCACTTACATTGCGAATTCTTCCCCAATACCCCATCCAGGAAGCGGCCCTTCCCCATTATGTGGGTCAGCGTGTCTCGGGGTGAGAGTGGCGGGGAACTGCTTAAACAAAACCGGGAGCTCTAAAGAAAGAAACCGAATATCGCTCTTGTCGATATGACCAGGAATATTAGGGAAATAAAAGTTATCCAAGAATGTACAAAGAAAAATGGAATGATTTAAGTAAATATTGTTTTTTTTGAAGGTTCTGAATTCGAGTCGCGGTTCCCGTGTTTTATGTTGCCCGAGAGAAGGATTCAGTTTTAAGCAGCAGCTGGGTGTAAATTAATGAGGATGTAAGGACCGGACCTCCCCCTTCCCCCGGGCTAGTCACGGTAAACTAGAGTTTTACATAATCTGTTCCAAGGATCGCTTGGTTCACTCTTGACAGCATAATTTTCATAAATACACGTATTTATTCGCAAACTTGCAAATGTGAGATGATTATTCCTGCTTTCAACTTATATCTGAGGAATCATTAAATTTTCTGACTATAGTGAAATTGCCTTTATACACTGTACTCTGCACTTTGCTACGGCACATCACGTTGTCCTTGCCCACAAAAGAGGGAACTAAACACAAGCTTATTGATAAAAATAGAGAGGATGGGGGAAACCGCTGAATTCGTCAATCAAGGAGGTGAAGCACTGACAAGTCAGAATAATGAATATGTCTGTATTTTCTGGCAGCAATACAATCAAATATAACACACAATACCTTACAGAAATGCCTAGTTGGGCGAAAATGCTACATCTTAATAAAGTTTCTTGTTTGCGGAAAGAACGGTGAGCGGTGGCCTCCTGTAGTGTCGTCACTGACTTGGTGATTTATATTATAACCCTGCAACAAATATTCATTGGAAATTAAATAATTCACTGTTTACACTTTAATCCAGCAATGAATTGCATTCCCCCACCCAAAAAGTTTAATTTGGAATAGTTGTTAATGTTACGTGCATACAACCAGACACCACCCGTCGAAATAAATCAATATTTACTGAATACAAACATAAGCATCCCCTGTTTGCATACAACCGTCACACACGCTGGTGGCGTTATTCGTGGTAATGAGAGAGTATAATTGACTAACAGCGAACGCAAGCAATCGTTATCGCTGGTGATTATTGCATTCCACACGTGCTCGCACAATGACAAGCTTCATAAAAACACAATGGTTATCTGAAACGCCTGTGTTGTTCTGCAGCATTTCTTTGGGTTCTATGTGTTTCAGAGCTAGATAGTGAATGTATGCACGCTGAAACAAATATTGTTTTCAGGGCATGGGCGTCAGCAGGGGGGGGGGGGTTGAACGGGTCCGTCAACCCCCCATGGAAATTGGCATCGTTCATTTCATATTACTCAAGAGCAGAAAACTTGTATTTTCATTGTTAATAATAGAAAAGAAGTTCATTTAGTTAGTATTCGAAAATAATAATCAAAGTAATCGAAAGAATAGTGTAGGAATCTGGTTACGTGTTCATATTCTACCATTTAATCCAAAGAATAAATGGTCCCAGTTTCGAAAATTTCAGTTTTCCCTAAAAGGTCACACAACATAAACTTTACAAACACTAAGTTGCTGACCAAGGCAGTTTATTAAGATAAAAACACTTAACAGGTAACGTTTCAACCCTGATGATTTTTAGTTTAGTTCTTCGTCTGAGGAAGATCCTGATACAGGGTTGAAACGTTACCTGTTAAGTGTTTTTATCTTAATAAACTGCCTTGGTCAGCAATTTAGTGTTTTTAATATGGAAACAAGGCTTAATTATATTACAATAAACTTTACGCGTAAAATTTTCCCCTAACTTTTGAGGATCTTTCTTAAACGAGGGATGTAAAAACATAACAAAATGCCATCACTATAGTACGCTAACTGCATGGAATGTAAAAAATATAATTGAAGACAGTTGTGCTGGATATTCAAACATCTGGTGGACCGAGTAACAATGTCTCCCCACTTGTATAATGACTTATACGTATAATAATAGTAATAATAATAATTATGGGGTGAGGAGGAAGTAGTCAAAATGTTTTCTATCCGATAAAAATAGCGCCCAGAACTATTTTGTTAAATAACTGTTAATTGTTAAATCATAGAAATCACTTATTACTTTGCTTCTCAGTTCTGATGAGTTTATCAAAAGTACCATTAACTGCTTCATTTCTAATATACCGCAAATTACGCTTATGAAGGAGGTCGAAATGTATCCCAATTACCGGATTTTAATCCTCCAAAATTAGTTGAAATTCAAATCCTTGGAGCTAGAGGTTATTCAAGAGTCAGTGGAGAGCCAGTTCTTCGGAGTGTGTGAGTAAATTACATTCCGGGCTTCGAAATTGCGTATAGCGAGACCAGTGAGGAAATACATGGCACTTCTCATGGCTGTGACGTGGATTTAGAAGAAATAAGGTTGAAGTTACATGCGGAGATTTAAATCTATAGAACTGTTATGAGTTTACTATTTCAGTTTCAACAGGTGGTTTGTGGAAAACACTCACGTAGGTGTATTTTTCAAGCAGGGCCACAAAGACTATATCGATTGAACTGAGAAATGTGATTTCATTCCCTATACGATGTTCTCACGTTTGCAACCCGATGTGTGTCGTAATGAATAAATAATTGAGATCGTAAGTTTCAAGTGGTACACTCATGGGTGCCCACAAGGACTTATTGTTCTTTCTCATATTTGTATTCCTTTTATATCTTTATTTCTCTATCCTTAGATTCTCGCCTTCTCTAAAATATATTTCTTCATTTTCTATTTTGTGCTAGATTTCTTTTACATCTTTTTACTCCCTCTCTACCTTCTCCCAGCTCTCTCTCTCTCTCTCTCTCTCTCTCTCTCTCTCTCTCTCACGCGACTTAATTTAATCATATTTATCATATTTTTGTTTATTTCTCTTTCTTGTTTGCTTTGAATTGGTGTTTTTAAGTCCACTTTTATGCACAGTAAGGCTAATCGGGTTTAAAGTGGGATCCGCACCACTGTGCCACGAGCCTCCACTAGTTATCGAACCAGGAACTCCTTGATTACAAGGCGCCCACCCTACCACTGCGCAATCGGGGAGGTCCTTCTCTTTTTCGTATTTCTGTTTCTCCATAATTATTTATCTCCTCTTGCTCACTCACTCATACATTCGCTTTTATTTCTCTGTCGTTCTTTTTTCTCACTCCCCCTCTTTCTTACCTTTTCCCTTCTCTTTTTATTTCCCTCTCCTCATTTTTTTCCTTTCCATTTCCTCTCTTCCTGCTTCTTAGAACCATGGGCGCCCGGAAGGGGGGGCAAGGGGGGCCGTGGTCCCCCTGGAAAATGAAAGTCAACCAAAAATTATGTATTTCACACATATAATTTCATTTTAACCACAATAATATGTGTTAATTATTGCATAAACACCATAAATTCAAATTTAAGCGATGTTTTTTTTAGGGAACAACACTATTTTGGGGGAAAATGTGACTTGTTTGCCCCCCTTGGAAAAAAATACTTACCTTGCCCCTCCCTGGAAAATATCCTGCGGATGTCCATGCTTAGAACATTTCTGTTTAGAAATGACACATAAACGTCATATGGTTTTTCAATAGTACCCGCTTCTTCATAACATAACTCTTCAATTTTGAACTCAGCCTCAACCCTCATTTTCTGCGTTCGTTCATGGTCATATTGTAGGATAATATTTGCGGAACCATATATATGACATGGATTATTAATTTTTTTCAGCTTCTACCTTTAAAGGTTAATTGAGACGATGAAGATGAGTGATAATGGTCAAATAGATGGTGGGAAGTACGTACAAGCATCCATGCCTTAGCCAATATTCGATCCTAGGACCACTAGAACATATTTCATTACTTTTGTAATTATTTTGTTTCTGGACTTTATTATGTGTTGCTTACAATTTAGATTATTTGCGAATTGTTCAGAGGTGCTAATTTTGTTTCTACAAGATTTTGAGTTTTCCATTGGTTTACTTTAGATGTTAATATTTTCATTAGGTCAATTTTCATTATACCCTTACGTAATCGGTGGTATCATTAGTGTGTCTGACTTGTAGGTTCAGTCCCAATTAGCCTATGTGTGCATAAAGGGGACATAAAATCAACTAAAGTGAAAAGGTTGCTTCCTCCTTTGTTTTGTCACAGAATAGAACGTGGGAACCAAGCGTTTACACAGTACAAGATCAAAAGGTAAAATATAGAGAGAGTGTACGTAAGGAATTTGAACCGCATTTCCAACCTAAACGCAGCTACCTCGAAAGCGAGAGACAGACTCGACGTAGAATCGACTATGCTATCTCGTCTCGGAGCTGCCTGGCTATATCGATCGAATTGGATGGCGTCGGTCCAACCCCTTTGTCAAGGGGGTAGTGGAGAACATCTCGCATGTGCTTCCCCAGAGAGGGAGGGGAATTCAGGAATAATGTTTACATCTCGGTCTCCTATAATCAACACATCGGAATTGTAAATAAATATGTTCCTGGCTGGAGGCTGGATGTTAGGCAAAATTTCTCTGTTCGTCGGTTGCATTTATTGACGTATTCGTAGCTCTTTAAGTAGTTGAGAACCTCTTATAAGTTATATATATTTCTTCAATGCCTCTCTTGCTATTTTAAATTTCTAGGGTGTTCGGGAAAAAGCACCAAAGTAAAAAAAAACTGCGATTTCCTGTTGCTCTCATTTAAGTAACGGTGAATTAAAGAAAATATTATATCTTATAATTTTATATTGGACATGTGGTAAAGTTTCTAAACAGTGATTATCCAATATGTATATCATGTCTGCAATGTTTGCTATAAATTAAATGTTAAGAATAAACATAAGTAACTGCCTGATGTAAAATTGTTTGACTTAAGTCTAGAACACCCTACATTTAATAAGAAGAATGGCTGTGTTCTGATAGACTAACAGAGATACTGACGCCTGGCCCATAGTCGGTATAATCCTCTGTAGAATTGTATATTGGCCTTGTGTGTGCCGAGTCTCTCCTTACAGTCACGTCTTTTATGCGTAGGAATTTTAGCTTTTAGATGAGCTTTAGTGGGCTGACCTCCGGCAGCAGTGGTTAGAACAGCGCACTGCTACGTCAGCGTCCTGGGTTCGAATCCAGGTCTAGGCATAGGTGCTCTGTGTGAGTGTCCCTTCGTCAATTCCACCATATCATCACTCATCCTCACCTTCGCGATTAGCCAAAAGTGACAGGAAAGCGAAGCCAAATAAGTTAAATCGATCAAGATGTGTTTTAGCCAACTTCTTATAATTTGCTGACTCAAATTACATTCTGTTGTTGTTAAGGGCTTGTGTTCAAGAATCAGGCAAAGGATGCGAGTAACCTCAGTATGCTTGACCCCTAATGATAATTTGGATTATGAAATCAAATTAAACGAAATGTAAAGCATTAAATGTCGAAGGAGTTTAAATGATTTATGAGATCTTAATAAGAGAAACCTCGAAATTCTCTGAATGTTAGCGACAATGGTTCTTTATTAGCATGCAATGCTAATTTGGCTTCTTCAATATCTAGTGCTTATACTGGTTATACCTATTCTAACGCAGTTGTTTAGCACATCTGCTTTGTGATAAAATCATAGGTCTGTCGTACGTTCGATCTCCACCACCGGCTAAATTTCTGTGAGCTACATTACGATATTGTTATGAAATGTAAAATGATACAGTAGCGGTATACAATGAAGGATGTTGTAGTGGTTCTAGGATCGAATCTTGGGTATGACATTGATGCGATTACTTCACATCATCTATTTGACCACCGTCATCATCTTCGACGTTGCAATTAACCTTTAAAGGTAGAAAACTGAAAATTACCAAATAGATAATTAACGAACTACGTCAATTACGTGGTGACGCAAATATTATCTTACAATGTGCCCATGAACGCCCGCAGAAAATGGGGGAAGGGGGGGAGGCAAAATTGAAGAGTTGAGTTCTGAAGAAGCATGCACTATTGAAGTCATTGTAAAACAGAAATGTTTTGTGAGAAGCAGAAAGAGATGAAAGAGAGCGAGAGGAAAGGAGAAAGAATGAAGGAGAGAGGGAAAGAAGAAGAGAAGGGGAAAGGGAGGAAAGAGGCGGTGAGAAAGAACAAAAAGAAAATGTGCGAATGATCATAGATATATATTCTCAGAATGAACAATTTAGCTCCGAAAGCAATTGTTGAAAAGAGGAAATTCCGTGGCTTTGAACCTCTTCAATGGAATCACTGCTAATTGTCAATATAATGGTTGGTCCTAGTCCTAGAGAAAAGTAAATTTTCTTTATCTTAGTAAGGTTTTCAGGATTTCAGTATAATCATGATATTTATTTGCTTTCCGAAAGATTTCCTCAGGGAAATCCCCAGAGAATCTCTTTGAGTAGGTTCAAAGGTGCACTTAATATTGTTAGATGACTGTTTCGGTAAAGCCTCTCTCTCTCTCTCTCTGTTTTTCCTTTCTTTCTCTCTCTTTGTATACCCCTTTCTTTGATTCTTTCTGTTTCTCTTTCTCCCTTTTACATCTTTCCATCTTTTCTCTGTTTCCTTCTTTTTTCCTCCGGTTCTGTTTCTATTTCCTTATCCCTCTTCCTTCCTCAAGTTACTCCTTTCTTTCTACCTATCCCTCTTTGTCTTTCTTCTTATCTTTCTTGCTCTCCTCTATCCTTTCATTTTTAATTCTTCCTCTATTTTTTCTTTATTTCTCCTCTATATATTCTTCTCTATCAAATTGTTTACTTTTCTGTCTATTTATTTTCGTTTCTCTGTGTATGTCATTCTTCCTTTACTATAAATGATAAAATTTCTCATGTTGGCAATAGTTGCCTAATTATTAGGTCCGGTAGACGGCTAAAGTCTGTTCTCGCCCACTCGGTGACGATGCCCCTGCTCCTTCGTTACGAATCTTATGCTTTTTTGCTTTTTAAAACTCATTAGCACTTCGTACTCAGAAAGGCTCATCACCGACTGGACCTACAGTTTAGAGCGGGATGCGAAAGAGAGTCGAATGTGCCTTCATCTTAGAACGAACCCGGTTTTCCTTGATTACAAGACAGTAGTGTTACTCTCGGGTGCTTTTATTTAGCACATTCACGAGACAGAACTTCCCTGTTCTACTACTGGTTTAATTATGCTTCGCCCGTTTTCCTCATAAACACTAATGGAAGTGTATGGTGTCACAATAAATTTTCGTGGACATTCTCGCCTGCATCAGCTGATTGAACATCCGCCAGCAAGGGGAACCCGAAAGTCGTTTCAGTGTCGACTGATACTGTGCTGCAAGATCCACAATCAACTACTTGATTTATTTCTGACCGTTTTAACCAAGTCACTGATTTTGTGTGATGGTCATCATCATCATAACTGTTTCCGTGGGAATTTACCTTTCACTCAACTACCTTCCAGTTAGAAAATCTGTTGTCTGCGAATGATGTAAACTTGCCGATTCAGTTTCATCCTTAAATAAATTTACGTAAACTACATAATATACAGGATGCACACAAATTATTGGTCGATTTTGTGATAACATGTTTTCAACAATACTGAACAGAGATACATTCTATGTACTACAACCATTTGAAAGAGGAATATTTGAAATTTCACAGACCTTAAATGGATTCGATGTGCTGTGCGCCCAACTTGTGGTAGGACATATGTCCAGGCTAGGACATATGTCCAGGCGGTACTCCCATTGTCGCCAAATATTCTCAAGCATGTCTTGTGTAAAGTTTCCGACGACGATGCACCTTCGCAATTCTGGCAGTGTCTGTGGCGTGGAAGTGCAGACACGTAAACATGGTTTTTGATCAAACCCCAGAGGAAGAAATCGCACACTTGTGAGATCTGGTGGCCGGGATAACCATATCATGTGCAGGAGATGTGTGCGACCGCTGCACGACCGTCGACCTGGCAGATTTTCATTAAGGTACTATCCTGCCACACGTTCAGCACACACAGAATGCATTTATGTGAAACTGCAAATATTCCTCTTTCAAATGGTGGTGGTAATATCGTGTATTTCTTTTCGCTATTTGTGAAAATATGGTGGAGGAATGGTTAGCACATCGCGCTTCGACGCCAGGGGTCCGGTGTTCGAATCCTGGTTTGGGCATGACCAGGTCGATTGTGAGAATGTTTGTGAGTGTTCCTTCATCAATTTCATCACTCATCTCAATCTTCGCAAATTAGCCAAAAGTGGCATAAAAGGTGAAATAAAATAAAGCAAATTAATCAATCACTCAAAATTGATCAATAATTTGTGCACACCCTGTATTTCCTGTAGATCGAATGTAGTGAGCAACCTTGCTCCTTTTTTTCCTCCTGTTTTTTGTGACATGGATCAGTTTGGCATTAATTACATCAAGGGGTGTAAGGGAGTGACTCTTCCTGAAGAACCCAAATGCCAACCTCTCTTCCATGTTGTACACCTTGCACTACATTTTGCACCCAGTATAATCCTCTCTGGAGCTTGTGTTGTCCTGTTATTTTGTGTTTCTCTCTACATCCATTTCATCTTATCACATTTCATCCTCATCTTCGCGATTAGGCAAAAAGGCAGAAAGTAAAATAAAAATAATGAATATGTCAACCAAGACGAGGAGGACACTAGCAAACTCGCGAATGGAAGTTGATAGTCAGTTGTTTTCTCGAGTCTGTGATATTGCCTCCTCGGCGTCTTATCGGTTCAAACCCGCCGTGACATAATGCCAGGCTTTACTGACAGATTTTCCTGCAGGACAGTATGTCTAGAGTTAGCCAAGTCAATGAAGGACAAAAAAAGGCCAATGTCGGGAATAATTCCGTAAAAGCTGAATTTTGGTCAGTTGTTAGAACACTACTAGTAGTGCGAAATCCCAAAAGTCCCCGCCCCTCCTCGCGGTGCTTTCCCCACCCCCGGCGCAACCCGAAACATCAATTTCCCAGACTCTGTTATTGACCTATATCTCCGTAACCAATGGTCGTAGACAGGTACTCTTTTCAGTCTTAATCCTCATTAGAGGGGCTATAAAACGATTACGTTTAATTTTTCGATAATGTTGGTGTTTTTTCCGTAATTTAAAAATAATCTTTGAAAAGTGAATTTTTCTAGTAATTTCTGAAGTTTTTGCATTGTAACTTTTGAACAAATTAAATGACAAGAAATTGTTTCGAATAAAAGTTGTAGCCTAATTTATAAGCTTTAAAACGATATAAGATTATATATATTTTAATGAAATATGCGCCGTAAAATGTTTGTCTAAATGGAGGACAACACCAAAAAAGTGTCTAACACAGTCAGGCGGTTAAGTCCGGAATCATTGACTTTTCGATGAACACAAGAGACTTGGTAGAATCAATTGTTATACATGTTCAGTGGACTAGCCAATCGCCATTTACGTGCTCATTCCAATTCGTTAGTCGAAAAACGATGCTGTTTCATTTAAATTATACCTCTTGTAACGGACTTTAATTTTCATATAGGCCTATGATATGAATTATTGCGTTTTGTTTCTTCATTACGTCCTGGCTCGGGGCCTCCGAGATACTTACATACGGGCCTCACACCAGCTTCCGTGACGTCACAGGATTAGTCAAGTATAGTCAATTTACAACATTGAACAAAGTGCATTATAAGAGTATAATATTTTTTCTGACTGAATCGACCTTTCTTATTCGTTCAGAACGTTGCATTCACCTCATGAACATTTCAAATGTTATGTGGCTTTAGAAAATACGTAAATAATATTGATGAAAGTAAAATCCAATCTTTACCGTTCTTCATAATGTACATTTATTTTTCGAATTACCAAGGGGAAAAAAGGCGATAGAGATAAAAGTTTATCCTACAATTGAAACTTACTCTAAATTCGTAAATAATTATCATCGTTAGTATATAATTACTATTGAATTGCTGTGGAATGCATGCAAGATAATTTTGTAAAAGTTTACGTACAGAAGGTTGAGGAAAGAACTTGTAAGATTGGAATTTCGTATTAAATAAACTTTCCAACTTTGCGAAACTCTATTCCCGTGTGTAATTTGAATAAATTTCTAATTTTCTAGAAATCCGGTAAATATTTGGCTGCACAAGTTTGTAGGTTACAATTTTTAAACTCATTTTTCGCATTAACATTTTTACATCAAGCAAAGAGAGAAAGTTTACACATACTTTTGAAACAAACGCATTAGCCTAACCTATTCGAAATACCTGGATGCCAAGAACACTAACCTTAAATGATCTAACAGTAATTCAAGCATATGAAATGGGATTTACGATCACACGGAAAATGAGAATATTAATGCAAGCAACTTACTAGGGACGTTCAATATATAAGCTTTGCTGTGCTATAAAATATTGTATAAAGCAATGCCATTAAAAAGAAGCACATGGTTGACAAGCACCATCCTTCGTCTACAAGGAACAACAATCGATTCGTTATCAGACGTGAAGGCTCATGCGCTCCAGGGCGAAAAGTAAAGGCTTGTTCGGAAAACGCGGGCTCGCGTCATAAGGAGTTCAGAAGCATGGATGCTAAGGGTGTTCTGCTGATGGACCTTTTGGAACAAGGAAGAACAATTAATGCTGACAGTTATTGTCAAACATTGGATAAACTGAAAAACCACAATTCGACATAAGCGACCAGGTCTCCTGTCAGCTGGTGTCATTCTTCTTGACGATAACGCTCGCCCCCACTCAGCAGTGCAAACACAACACAAAATTGAAGTATTGGGGTTGGAACTGCTGCCCCACCCTCCATACAGCCCTGATTTAGCGCCGAGTGATTTTCATCTTTTTCCGGTGTTAAAGTCTGAATTGCAAGGTTACCGTTTCGAAACAGATGAAGAAGTGAAGCGGAATGTGAGAATAGTGTTCAATAGCCAGAGCCCTGATTTTCTTGCAAAGGGTATGGACAAATTGGTGCAACGGTGGGACAAATGCCTGAATATCTATGGGGATTGTGTGGAGAAGTGAGGAAGGATCCTCCTACACATGTATGTATAGTTTTCTAATGTATCTTAAAAATAATTTTTTTTACAGCATACGGAAACTTATATATTGAACGACCCACGTACTTTAATTAAGAAGTCCAAAGCAAAAAGAAGGAGATCACGATAAACCTCATGTTCTATTAGGAGAATATTGTTAGAAGAAATTCGCATTCTAAAATCTTTATAATTATATCCCTTTTAGGTCGACAAGCTACATGTGGTAAAATCAAGAGAAGAGTTTTCTTCATGATACGGCAAAAGTTTTAGGAATATCAGCGTGTGTTTCATTCATCCCTAACAATGACAATTTACTTGCAACTGAACGTGGACATGTAGTGAAATCGTACCAAGCAAATTTCACTAACATATAAGTTGATAATTATATTTTCCCCTTGTACTTGTGATATTTAGAAAAAGGTTGAATAAAATCCTGCTCTCCTACTTTTACACAGAGCATACATTTTAAAAAGCAAATAGGTTACATGAAATCACAATGACAATGTGCAAATGCACGAATCGTTATTTATATAGTAAATTTTCACTTTAGGAACTTGTCTACAGATTTCCATTCTACATTCCCAATTGCTTTAAATTCTGGTGACACGAGTACATATTTTTATGTAGTTCGCTAACTACATCACAATAATCATAAAGATTTATTCCTGTTTTGACAGAAATAATCGACAAAGGGAAAATATAACTTCCATTACTGAGTACAAAGGTACAAAATTATCAACAATGTATTTGTGAAATAGGTTATTAAAATTGAACAAAGTCGTAAAATTCTATTCATGTACATTATATTTATTTCACGTGATGTATGTCAAGATCATAATTCTTGTAAACTGGACATAGCTTGAAGAAGTAAGTGAATATTAAGATGTTTAAGACGTGACTTTTGAACTTTGAACTACACGACTTCAGACAACGTATGAGCAATAATACGGACATATAAATAACTATCAATTTTTTCTCGTGTTAAATAAAGGAATATAATTAGTAGTTACAAGTTCGGCATCCGTGTAATTAATATTACTACACACAAATTCTTAAATGTCGTACTTCGCACTGGCGGAACACATTTTATTACTAACATGTAATTAAATGTTGTATTGCATTCAAATGCATAAATTTACTTGTAACTAATCAGGATATAACTATGTTTAATTTGCGTAATTAGTATTCTTACTGTGAAATAAATACATTTACAGGAACTGTTTCTCGAACAACTCGCTCATTCAAATACATGTATTTCCCCAAAACGCACGACTAATCTTTTGGCGTCATCATTCTTTTAACATCACAGGTTGCGGCCTGTATACGGAGTATACACGAAGTATACGCATCTCGGAGGCCCCGGATGGCTCCACTTCGAAAATTAATCTTGCCAATTTTCTTAGGAGACTGTCCAATATTGAGGCAAATTACTCTTAAACCGACAATTTGATGGTAAAAAGGGTTCGAACAAAAGCGTAATAAAGTAGTACACAAATCATGTCATTTTATACCTATCGAGCAGAGGGTTGTTTAGGTGAGAATGCATTTTAGGAAAATGGCACTGTTCTAATATAATACAAGCGCTCAGCGAGCCACTCGAAATAATCATAAATGAAATCATAAATGCACTGGACTATTAATCAGGGGGTCCTGGAAGACACATTTCACAGTGGCTCTGATCCTACCTTAAACTGTAGGTCATCCCGATTAGCCTATTTGTGCATGAGGTGGACTTAAAGCAACAATTCAAACAAATACAATAGCTCTGCTACAAGTAGCACGATAATATTTACCATTAAGAAAAGCAGGGCAAACAGCTCTGATAAAGCAACAGTAAACTTGGGTACGCGACTCGCCATAATTAGCATATTTATTATGATTTTGCTGCAAAAAAATTGTGCCTCAGTTATTCTTTAGCGTTAGGCAGCGTAGGTGTAAAGAGTACGAGACGAAGTAGTTGAGAGAGACTACGTCAGGTGTCACCACATGCTTCGTTCATGGTTTGTAATTGGGAGCAACGGATCAGAGAGGGGAAAGCATATTGTGACTGGTCAGTGTGTGAATTTACTTTGGGAGGGTCGCATGCATCCACTACGGGGGATGGTAGAGGGGAGTGCACATGAATACGAGGTGAATTTTCATATTTTATACACGATAATTGTGTATGCCTGCACTAGACACCCGGACGTCCGCAGATTTTTTCCCTGGGAGAGAGAAGCAGGCAAGCAAAGCATTTTCCCCCAAACTGTGCAGAATCTTCTGCAAATCTTCTTCAGTTTGAAGTTATTGTGTTCCTACGAACGACATGCGCAAGGTTTACTTGCAATTATTAATTCCTTTCAATAACTGATACAAATTAATATCCAGGAAATTAAATTAAACGTGTGAAATTTATAATTTCGGACTGACATTCATTTTCAAGGGTACAGACGGACCTCCCCCATGGCGCAGTGGTAGCGTCGTCACCTTATAATCAAGGGGTCCCGGGTTCGATACCCGGTGGAAGCACATAGTGGTTCGGATCCCACTTTAAACTGTACGTCCAGTCCCGATTAGCATAAAGTGGACTTAAAGTACAGACTCAATCAATCAAGGGGTTCAGTGTCCCTCCTGGAGACTCCCATCTTCCGAATGCCCTGACTAGACACAGTTTGCAAGAATATTCTGTCGGTTTTATTTAGATCAGGAGGTACAGAAAATAAGGAATAATAACAATAATAATATCCATTGAGCTTGAAATCTTACTTGAGCTCATGGGCACACCGGAATTCTAACTCAGCATCCCTTGGCCCCAAGTCAATAGCATTTGCCACTACGTTGTCGAATTAGAGGTCCTTCTCCTTCTCGTACTTCTGAATCTGAATTAAATTCGGTCTTTTTGTTTCTATTCTGACAACTAATTATATTTTTCAATTTTTCTCTGTATTGTTTTCCAATTTGACACTTTTATCTTTAGTAAAACACTTGAAAGGGCATATGATTGTGGTAATGGAATCTATATTATTCTAATTATTTTTGGGAAGATTTAGTACTTTAACTTGACTGCCTGTGACACACTTTATGCGCCACTGTACATGTAAACAAAAATATATGGATTTATATTAAACACAACTATAACTAATAAATAATAGTAAAAACAAAGTGCTTCTATTGAAACTTGTTTTTGTTCTACACAGACGTACGTTACTGTACATTACTGACACAGATCACAGTATCCTCACTGTAATATCTCATGCAGACGAAATGCTCAAGTAACATTTTGTCCTGGCTTTTAAATTCCATTATTAAGCACTGCGCAGTGACAAGTCTCAGATTACGTCATGTTCTACATATAATTTTCCTGGGCTGTGTCTCCGGTGCTTTCGTTAAAGAGAGATACCTTCAAGACTTGGCAGCTCCGTCTCTCGTTGCCATGGAAACGACTAAGAACTCAGAAATTCTGTTGTTTGTACGCGTCAACCGGAAGATAAAGAGCGGACTTCTGCTGTTGACAGATGCGAATGCTTGCCGCATATTTCCGCATTTTCTTTTTTCCCACTAAAGAAGGGACTTTCTCCATTTCACCCACGATAAAAGCTGAGTTCTGTAATGTCCACAATGCAATACTCCTACTGGGAAATAACGATATATAAATATTCTTTTAAAATAATAAGAAAAGGAAGTTAAACAAATTTTGATTACTTTGAAATGTAATTAGTTACAAAAAGCTAATAAAAATGCCCAAGGGGGGTTATACAGTCAAACCTCTTGTGACCTGTTTCCCTAAAGAAAAGAAGTCTGATATACGTATGAAAAGGTCGTAAATACATGTCACAATCTTCTGAAAGAAGTAGACAACAAATTTTCTGCCTACGTCTGTTTTGAAATCCAAATCGCACATCAAATTGGTGCTTTAAAATACAAGTATTTTTGTGATCCGATATTTGTACAATATTTACTTTTCTCCAGTATCACCATATGTATTTCTTACCGACTGTATTTTACCACAACCGTGACGTTTCATAAACAGCATTTCCATTTTCGACGGATGGTCAGATAGACCAGTCGGGACTGAGCATACAGTTAAATATGCAACCCGGAACGCTGTTCAATAGAGTGACGTCGCCAGTGATTATGATTTTTCTAGTGGACTCCATGGCTGACAAGGGGCCTCCCCGATGGCGCAGTGGTAGCGTCGTCGCCTTGTAATCAAGGAGTCCCGGGTTCGATACCCGATGGAGGCACTTAGTGGTTCGGGTCCCACTTCAAACCGTAGTCCAGTCTCGATTAGCCTTCCTGTGCATAAAGTGGCTCTCTTCTTTTTCTTCTCTCTTCTTTTTCCTTCTCTCCTTTTTCCTTCTCTCTTCTTTTTCCTTCTCTCTTATTTTTCCTTCTTTCTCTCTTATTTTTCCTTCTTTCTCTCTCCTTTTTCCTTCTATCTCTCTTCTTTTTCCTTCTTTCTCTCTTATTTTTCCTTCTTTCTCTCTCCTTTTTCCTTCTATCTCTCTTCTTTTTCCTTCTTTCTCTCTTCGTTTTCCTTCTTCCTCTCTTCCTTTTCCTTCCTTCGCTCTCTCCCCAATTATACCTCTCGTTCTCTCTCTATCTCTGGTGCACTCTCTCTCTCTACCTCTCTTTCTAACTTTCCATCCTCCCCCCTCTCCCCCTTTCCCCCTCCCCCCCTCCCCCTTTCCCCCTCCCTCTCTCCCCCTTTCCCCCTCCCTCTCTCTCCCTTTCCCCCTCCCTCTTTCTGCCTCTCCTCCTCTCTCTCTCTCTCTGTCTCTCTCTCTCTCTCTGTCTGCCTCTCTGTTTCTCTCGGCATCTCATTCGCTCTCGCTACTTCCTGCGCTGTCTCGCGCACTCTTGGCTTCTAATACATCTCTTACTTGAAATAATACCGAGTAGAATATATTGTTACCCAGCAAATTATCCATTTTTCTCTGAAGCCCCTTTCTCTGCAGATCCAGGAACTCTGTTCAGGTGTTCCGCTTGCTTCCAACTTCTCTAAAATCTGTTGTACCTTCTGAAAATGAGCCTGGATGCAGACTCACTCTGCATCTTCTTTTCTGCAACAATGTTTTGTACCTGCAAGAGGTAGTTTGTAGATCACCCATATTTTCCGCTCCTGAATCTATGCCATTTTATTGCAATGCAGACAATGGAGTAGTGTCACCATTCAAGAGTGGGTAAAACCCAAAGTTCAGTCAAATAAAACACACAAAATAACTTCGGTGTAAGATACTGTATAATATAAAACAAATCGAAGAAATTTCATTAATGTGATGATTTTCCCAAAATATTATGAAATATGAAAACTTTTCCACGCAAATTCTATTCTGCGTCTTTCGATAGGTAAATATTTGTAGGTTTTCATCACTAACATTAAATATAATATATGTTAATATTAAATGAATTATGAAACTTTATGTAAATATCTTCTCTACTGGTGACTGATTATTATCGTCTATTACAGTGCCACGGTGGCAGTGGCTGAGAAGTGCGGTTTGGGTGAGGAGAAGATGACCCACTTGGGAGCAGATTTTGCGGTTAAGAGTTCTACAGGTCAAGTCATAACTGGGCAAGAGGAGGTAAGAGCTGATCTTGACTATTTTGATCATTCTTTCTTAGTTGAAGCTTTAGCGTTATGCATCAATTTCCAAGTAGATTTATCAGGTGCAACCGTATAACATCGAACTTCTTTCACAATGTGCAGATAACATTATGCTAAACATCTTTTCTCATTGATTTTTTTTCCTTCTGGTGTCACTATTAAACGTTAAAAATATTTACCCTGACCATATACAACCCAGCGAAATATATTGCAGTTTGTCACAGATGCTTACGTCTTTGACAGCCACAATACTGCACATGAGAATACATGTGATCATGGACGTCCTAAAAAGTGCAACTAGGGTACCTTGTTCTTAGGGCGATTTCACACCGAAGCGACACGTCACATGCAACTTCAGGACCGACCAGTCCTACAGTAGACTTGCGCAGCGTGTCATGTTGCTATGGCGTGAATCGTTGATATGATAGGTTCGTTCCCAAGTGACATATGATGCGTGTCACTTCACTGTGAAACGCTAACCTCATGTTCAAGAAAGAACCCACGAAAGTGTCCAAAGGAGATTTCAGACTAAAGGGCAATCTTGGGATGCAAGGATCCCCTTCTGAGTAAAGCTTGGACTTTAAAAAGAATGGTATTTTGTTCACTTTATGTTCAGATAGGCTACTCGGGTACAGTTCGTGAGATCCGAACCATTGTGCCATGTGTCTCCACCGTGATCGAACCCGAGACCACTTGATTACAAGGCTACAGCGTCATCAGGAAGCCCAAGTTTGAACGTTACATTGTCACGTAGTCATAACTATTAAGCTAGAGACTTAAAAAGAAGAGACAAAAAAGGCAAGACACAAACACACCAAAAGTGACGATTATAACATCATGTACCTTCGTGTATTTTACTTCAGGATGAGTAACTGTATGACAACAGAGTAAGTGCCTTCCTACACCAGCCACTTACGTCATTCGGATTTAACGTAGTGCACATAGTCTTGTCAAGAAAAATAGTGGCAATCCTGGATATATATCACTGGGTTGCATGCAGGCAGGATGAAGTGGCATTCTCTTTTTTCCTAAGAGAAAAGGCTCACCGAGGAAAGATGGTATAGTCTCTGCACTGTGTAGTAGCTCATTGTTTTACGGGAATCTCCTATGTACCGTCACGGACACTTCTGGGTTGTGACGATCCTATTGACTTTCAATGGGGGTGGGGTTGTAACAACCCAGAAATGTCCGTGACGGTACTTACGAAACGTAACATGGTAGCTTGCCAAGCTGGACATGCATCAGTTTGTAGTCTTTTCGGAAACTTTTTTGCTTTCTTGTGGATGAAGAAGTGAGCTAAGAGGCTGTATTTACATTTGGAATTTACTAGTTTGTAGAGAGATATTGCACTTTGGTAGTTGAATATTGTAGCATTTTGCATTTGCTAGGTAAATAAAAAAGAGCTGCCACATTTGTATGCAGAATTGGTAGAAGAGGGGGAGTGCAGTGACTGGAAACATGATTGTATGTTGCAGAGCGAGAATCTGACGAAAGGAGCAGAAGATGGTTGGAGTCAAATTCAGATCGATTTAAACGGGAGTGATGGAAGCTGCGCTGGAAGCCAGGTAAGAACATATCATCTTTGTACCCATACTGAGAAGTATTTCTATTGTACTTACGCTCTTTTTCTATATTGCAATGCGTTTAGAAATGTTCACAATTTTTACATTCAGAATGCTTTAGGCTCGAGCTGCTGCTCAGTTGTAGGCTACTTACTGTCTCAATTACAGTTGTACGTGAAGTAAAGATACCGTTTGCTTCGAAATGTTTCATGATAGTGGTTGGCGCGACATGCCCATTAGTAAGATATTTTTAGAAAACTAGAATATGAGCAGTGTTAATATATCTAATTATACATAATTAACCTGTTGGAAGAAGAATCTTACCTCGAATTAAGCAAAGAGAAAAATATCTATATTGTGTAATTGTTAGTGTAACGCGATGTAATGTCCTGGGGTCCTCGGATCGAGTCTCGAACATTGTACAATATTGAGAACTTTCTTACGACCAGCCCTTTTTGGAAGGACAGTTTAAATTACTCTGGGTAGTTTAGTGCTATGGATAAGTATAGTCTTGCAGTAGGTTTGCAATCATTCGAGTTTTTGTGTTCATCTTTTCCATAAAAGTAATTTTAAATTGCTCCCTATTCTTGATTTGTTGGTTTGGAGCACTTCACCGTACAATAGTTTATAATATACACATGTAGAACTACGTAGAGTACATCTAATGTTTGATATGGAATTTGTGACTTCTCTAGCCGAAACCATAATTTATTCGCTTTTTTGTCTACTACATTAAAGTAATCAATTGGTATTCCACTAAAAAGAGTAGGTGAGGAGTCTGACTGACACGCGGGAGATCCGTATTAGATTCCCTGGGTGTGTAATATCGGGTGGAAATTCTCCAAGCAATGTTCCTGCGTAGCGGATGTCTGGAACATCCAGCCTCTATCTGGAGGGTGGAAGCGGCCGGAGCGTGGTGCTGAACCCATCACCTCCACAAATGGCCGAGATTGTGAATGGATGGCGTCCTACCTCCTATATGCCTTCACGCAATATTGCAATGTGCAGGGGTAGGTTTACTTTACAATTTGTACTGAAAATATAAAATATAAATAAATTATGCAAAAACCATGGTGGAATCCCTAAGTTTAATCTAAAAGCGTAATTTCCTCCTTAGTCTGACGTGATCATACTTAGTTAAACTGTATACTATGTCCTGTCATATTGACGGTTAGCCAAATACATCATTACCGATTTCTTTGCAGAAAGAAGGGTCCGTGTACATGTCGCCTGATAGACTGAAGTTTCAAGTGAACCGTGAACTAAATGCTCTCAAAAATCAGATTGCAAAGAGCCAGGCTGTTCTAGCAGCATTAGTAAGTACTTCTCTTTATTCCCCTAACTTGAATTTCCTTTCAAGTAACATATAATTCAGTAGACATTGAACCTATGTAAATTATAAGCAGAATCCAATCAACAGGAATGTGTGAGCACCTAAGCTATCCTCGGTATATCTCACCAGAGGATATTTCTTTTGAGTTTAACTAGTTTCTATTATCTTCGAATATTCCAGATAGATTTTATTTATTTAAGAAAATTCTGAAAACAGGACAACGTTATGCTTAGGTGTTCATAAATAAAAAAAGCATGACTGGTACAATTTTGATTGTCTCCTGTGAAGAAATGTGAGATTATAGTTGTTTTTTCTCACGTAGTAGTCACATAAAACTTTGAGGTTAACTGTAATGATTGATTTTTTCCTTATCAAGTAGTATGGATCACTTATTTGTACGAGCTTTCGTTAAAATGTTGTTTATTGCAAAAAGTTATACCTAATTTCCTTTTAATTTACGGTTGGGTTACGGTTGTAACATCTTGTAACAAATGTAAATTAAAACAAAAATTCTACAATACAAGCAATGTGAACACACAAGAAGAAATACTTTTATACTGTTAAAATATATTAATTATCCAATATTTAATTTTGAATGAGGTTCAAGGAAAAGTAACTGCGACAGTAAGAGAAACCGCATGTAGCTTCTTAAATCGTAGTTATAATTTATTATTTCAATCCGTATTTCTGCTTACGATTTTGTTTAATTTCACAATATTCTCTTTCGTTACGAATGCATTAGTTTTGAAATTTCTGAATGTGTTTCTTGACGTAAAATAATAGTAGCTAAACATTTAAGTTATTTTTTCAGGCCAGAAGCAGTGATCTCTTAGCTGGAAGCAAGGGCTCAACAGAACAAGCTCAAGGGGCTGGTGATACAGTAGGTAAGTATTTGTGAATGACCATTAGCTTTTATTTCTTGAGATAGTGTCATGTGTGATATTTAATGTATGAGAGACAGACAAATTATGAGGAAAAGTGAAAGATTATTGGAGAATCTAAGGAATCTTTGACCACACAAGAGTGCTTTACTATGTTCTGTTTGCCCAGTATGCACTAAGACATGTGTACGTAAAAGTATATATTTTGGGAGATGTTGTGCAGACTACATGTATCACATGTAATAGTAGTACAGAGCATTCCCTGACATTTGCTATCAAGAGTCGGCGGCAAGCTGTCTGGCATCAGTGCTTGTCTTTCCCGGTGAACTGGTCCGCGACAGTCGATAGAGTTGGCTATTAAAATTACAGTTTTCATATTGTATACCAACCTTGGCTACAGAAGGTGTTAAAAATGATGTTCCTCTGCTGCAACATATTCCTGGCATCTCCGAAGGAAATTGGCATTTACACGTGCAAGTTCGTCTACTGTAATTCTCCCGATTTTTCGTACAATACTCTTTTAACTCACGGATGGTGTGTGGATTGTCTTTGTATACTTTATTTTTTAGATTTTCCCATTTTTCTTTCCACTTTTATTCAGAACTGACCCTGTTACACTAAACTTTTTTACGAGGTTTAATATAGTGGTTCTATGTGGAACGGGAACACCAGGAAATTTTGTTGCAAAACGTCGACGCACTTCTCCACAATTCCTCTTTCCGAAGAAACACTCGACAAGATAAATAGTTTGTTGTAATGTAAACTTTTGTGGTGCCATATTAAGCCACAATCTTCAACACACGGACACGACACAACACAACTTCCGAGGGAGGATTATACTGGCGTCAGTCTGCAACGTCAACAGAAAGGGAAAGAGAGCGAAGGCAGGGAGAGCGAAAAAAAACAGTACTGCAGCATGCGACTGTCGCGGACCCGTTCATCGGGAAAGACAAACGCTGATACCGGGCCGCTTGCTGCCGAGTCTCGTAGCAAATGTCAGGGAATGCTCTGTAGTAATAATAATAAATATTTCCATTAAAATAATAATAATTATTATTATTATAAAAGATGCCGTAACATATAAATATAACATATAGGCATGCATGTGGGTCAAATTCAGTTTTTAGTTCCAAGTGAACTGTGAATTAAACCCATCCCAGTGATTTGTTTATTCTGCTCACATTGTATTGCATCGGCAGCCTGACATCCCCTCCAGAAATATTCTGGCGACGCTCATTTCAGCTGATATTTTCACACACTCAGCAGTGCGATTATCAGTTTTGGTATCTGATGCCACATAAACGTTTTTGCAGCAATTACACCATTAAGTTCTGTATGCGATATACAATTCACCTAACAACTCCGCCACAATGTACACTGTCGACCTCCAGGCAATTGCCCTGAAGCTCATGCCGTCACCGCAGCTGTTGAGTCTGCAAGCTGCACCAAGCAAACGCCTTAGAAAGCGCACCATTGCGAAACATCGTCGACCCAAGAACTGGGAGGAACGGTAATATGCACCGAGGCGAAGTCTGCACCGAAGAAACGTGCCGCATAGTCGCACTTCAGATAATGATTACCGAAGGCCCAAATTGCAGTCGCTGGCGACGGCATGCTTCCGTTGCTTCCAGTGGGATTCTAATTGAAGGAAACAGGTTTCCATCGATGTCTTGCATTAAGTTTTCGGCTCCGAGCGATCACATGTAAAATAGCTTGTTTGAAAGGCTGTTAACTGGTAGTCGTTAATGCTCAGGTTGTATTAAGAAGGGAACATGTGTCAAGTAAGTGCATTTGATTTCAGTGACGAACATCTTTTTCCTCCATTCCCTAATATGGTTCTAGACGGTTCGATAATCGAGCGCGTTAAGTGGTGGACTTTTTGATCTCGACACTGAAGTTCCCGGGTTAAAGCCCCGAACGGGGCATGGCTGTTTCTTGTGAGTCTCATTTCATTCATCGTATTATATCACTCATCCTCATCCCCGCGATTAGCCAAAGTGGCAGAAATAAGACTCTAAACAACAAAATTGCAAATCCAAGGTTCTAGGTATGCAAGTCTGGAAACTAAAATCTTCTGAGTTGAAACCGTTTTCTTTTTATCATAAAAGTCAACATGATTTATATTGTAAAATGGTTAAATTACACACAAACTTGTATGACGTGAACATGCAGTGCGATGAATATATCTGAGACTCAACAAATGAAGCAACATGCCTCATGGTAATGGACTAGCTCTCGCTCTGTAGCTTATGAAACTGAACCCACCATAATAGTGTAGAAAACTTAAGAGAGTCACGTTAGTTGCCAGTCCGTCAGTGGTATAAGAACGGGTGAAATAGTTATATTTTCATCTGTGAGACACAGGGTGGGACTAATTTATTTTGTTGCAAGGTAAAAACCCAAAAATGACTGGTCTCAAATGAGAGAGGAGAAGAAAGAGAGATTGAATCTAGCAAGGGAGAAAAAGAAGAGACTACAAGGGAGAGGAAAACAGTAGATTTTTTAAAAAATCCAGAAAAAAGAGGGAAAAATAAGGAAGAAAAACGATTCAAGGGATCGGAAGAGAGGAAAAAGAACAGCAAGTAAGGAATTGAGCGAGAGAAAAGTAGAAATGAAAAGCGATCGCGGGAATAGGTAGATTAGGAGAGAATTGTAGGAAGCAAGCGAGAGAAGAAAAGTAAATGGAAAATCGAGCGAGAGAGGAAATACGAAATGAAAGAAACGAAAGCAAGCGCGATACGGAAAAGAAGCGCAAGAAACTAGCGAGAGGAGGAAAAGAAGTGCGAGAAGCGGGCGATAGGAGGAAAAGAAGTGCGAGAAGCGGGCGAGAGGAGGAAAAGAAGTTCGAGAAGCTGGCGAGATGAGAAAAAGAAGTGCGAGAAGCTGGCGAGATGAGAAAAATAAGTGCGAGAAGCGGGCGAGAGGAGAAAAAGAAGTGCGAGAAGCTGGCGAGATGAGGAAAAGAAGTGCGAGAAGCTGGCGAGATGAGAAAAAGAAGTGCGAGAAGCTGGCGAGATGAGAAAAAGAAGTGCGAGAAGCTGGCGAGATGAGAAAAAGAAGTGCGAGAAGCTGGCGAGATGAGAAAAAGAAGTGCGAGAAGCTGGCGAGAGGAGAAAAAGAAGTGCGAGAAGCGGGCGAGAGGAGAAAAAGAAGTGCGAGAAGCGGGCGAGAGGAGAAAAAGAAGTGCGAGCAGCGGGCGAGAGGAGAAAAGGAAGTGCGAGCAGCGGGCGAGAGGAGAAAAGGAAGTGCGAGAAGCGGGCGAGAGGAGAAAAGGAAGTGCGAGAAGCGGGCGAGAGGAGAAAAGGAAGTGCGAGAAGCGGGCGAGAGGAGAAAAGGAAGTGCGAGAAGCGGGCGAGATGAGAAAAGGAAGTGCGAGAAGCGGGCGAGATGAGAAAAATAAGTGCGAGAAGCGGGCGAGATGAGAAAAATAAGTGCGAGAAGCGGGCGAGATGAGAAAAATAAGTGCGAGAAGCGGGCGAGATGAGAAAAATAAGTGCGAGAAGCGGGCGAGATGAGAAAAATAAGTGCGAGAAGCGGGCGAGATGAGAAAAATAAGTGCGAGAAGCGGGCGAGATGAGAAAAATAAGTGCGAGAAGCGGGCGAGATGAGAAAAATAAGTGCGAGAAGCGGGCGAGATGAGAAAAATAAGTGCGAGAAGCGGGCGACATGAGAAAAATAAGTGCGAGAAGCGGGCGAGATGAGAAAAATAAGTGCGAGAAGCGGGCGAGATGAGAAAAATAAGTGCGAGAAGCGGGCGAGATGAGAAAAAGAAGTGCGAGAAGCGGGCGAGATGAGAAAAAGAAGTGCGAGAAGCGGGCGAGAGGAGAAAAATGAATTAAAAAGCCGAAAGTGAGAGGGGAAAAAAGTAATGATGCGAGTGTGAGTATGCTTGGAAACAGACCAAAGCAATAAAATTGTTATATAATATTGCCAGTCTTTTCCACTTATCTTCTGGAATTGAATGTCAATCTAAATTTATTACTTGCTCATTTTCCTTTTACTGTGAGGGGTGGAAGGAAGGAAATTGTCTAATACCCATCTTTGCAAACAGGAATTACTACGAGGAAATTCAACTGCAGTATAGGTCTTCTCAACGTCTTTTACAGTTTCGATCCAATAGTTACAGCCTCGATTGCATGCAGTCATCTTTGCACACTATTGAAATATTTTCATTTTTTTTAAAGTTTCACTTAATTATAACTTAACTCAAATTTTGCTTAACAAAATAACTTTTTCTGGAGCTTCTTCAGTTCACGTAAGACTTTTTTTCTTTTTTTTTAAGCTCATGGACTACTGGTGAATTAATGAGTTTATCCTCAGAACATGTAAAATGCTGAAGTTTTAGTTCGTAACCGTTACTTTTAAGAGCCTCAATTCTTGCCAAATCACACTCTTGTTAGGAACTTGGCTGTGAGGAAAATGCGCTCTCCTATTAAAAACTTTGTGTTGCACCTATCAACAGGCAGAATGCGAAGAATCGAAAGTAATTACAGGCAGCCTCGCACTACTTAATGAAGGTTAAGACCCTGTTAAAGGCCTTTTGTTCGCTGTAATGTAACCCAGAAAAGTGCCAGTCACAGACGTAATATTAGACTTGGTCGGCGTTTGGGCCAATCAAGAAGTTTGTTTTGTGTCCAGTCATTACAAAGAAAGGAGTAATCAACCACCGTGCTGCTTGTTGTAGGAGATTGAGAAAGCCTTTTTTTACATTCATTATTTTCGCTAGCAACAGGCTTTTAATTCATTATTTGAGCGCCTCCTTCGCCTTGTTGGACAATATCCTTCCTATGAGTGCACTTAATGAAATAATGAGTTGCGGAATTATATCAAAAGTGTTGCGGCGGTGTCAGAAATTTCCTGGGAGCACGGGGTTGTGACTGCAAGGGAATTATGCCTCTTTTGCGGAGGTGGTGGAATCTGAGCTCCGTACTATAGTTTGTGCATTAATCTCGAGGCGCGCATATATATACAGAGCATTCCCTGACATTCGCTACGATACTCGGCGGCAAGCGGCCCGGCATCAGAGATGTCTTTCCCGGTGAACGGGTCCGCGACAGTCGCAAGCTGCAGTTCTGTTTTTTTTCGCTCTCCCTGCCTTCGCTCTCTTTCCCTTTCTGTTGACGTTGCAGACCGACGTCAGTATAATCCTCCCTCGGAAGTTGTGTTGTGTCGTGTCCGTGTGTTAAAGATTGTGGCTTAATATGGCACCACAAAAGTTTACATTACAACAAAGGATTTATCTTGTCGAGTGTTACTTCGGAAAGAGGAATTGTGGAGAAGTACGACGACGTTTTGCAACGAAATTTCCTGTGGAAAGAAAAATAAGGAAATCTAAAAAATAAAGTATACAGAGACAATCAGAGCAGCTTGCCGCCGAGTCTCGTAGCGAATGTCAGGGAATGCTCTGTGTATATATATACATACACGGTGTTACTAAAGTTCGTGTCCAACGTATAGGAGGTGATTCTACAACTGAAAATAAACACAAAAGTTCATGTGACGAAATGCCGAAAACGGCACCCATTCGGAGTTATTGAAATGGGAAAAAGTGTGAAAATTATGTTTACAAGGAAATATTGGCACAACGGCCAAACATATGACCGCGGTGAAAGGCGTTCCACAAAGAAATGCGGCAAGCTCTATTCAAAAAAGCACATGGCAGATGTGTGAAGTTGATGCGCAAGGGATTCTCCAAGGGAAGCGAATTTGTCTGTTGAAGTGGTAGGGAAGGGTTTATCGAGATGTGTTATCCACGGAAAGTGATATGTGGAGACTGGCAACTAAGAAGAAAGCGAATATCCGTAGCTTTCCATTACGTAGAGAAACTAAGACGGTGGTGCGCTAGGTTGCATATGTGTCGACATGTTCACTGTTGGCAGAGTGGAGGTGCCGAGGAAACCACATCACAGACGATGTTCAAATTGTCTGCCATTAACTTCCACGCAGAGATGACAACGCCGAATCAACGATTGTCTAGTGCGAGCAAACAACCCCGCGGTGTCCGTTTTCGTCGCTGCGGCGAAATTAATGCGTGCAACGAGATCCTCGGCCGACATGACAGGTGTTTCTTATACGAGGCGTTTCATCTCTCCCCATAGAAAAAGTTCCAGGGGAGTGATGTCCGGCGATTTTGCTGGACACGGCACAGGCCCACCCCTACCAATACACCGATTGTGGAACAAGCCATTGAGGAAGTGACGCACATTTTGGTCGAAATTTGGTGGTGCACCATGGTGTTGGAAACATAGTCCTTGCCTCAGTGCCAAGGGCACGTCCTCCAACAGTTCAGGCAAAACATCACGAACAAATGCATGATATGTACCATCACACTGGCGAACAGGGAAAATGTACGGCCCAATCCAATGATCATGCACTATAAAACACCACACTTTAATCGCAAGCCTGTGCTAATGGTGTGCTACGAGAATTGCATGTGGATTTGCAAAATCACAAACGTAACTGTTTTTACTTTTGAACACGCCCGTTTTGGTGAACATTGCTTCATCGGTCCACAGCATCCTGTTCAAAAAATTCGGGATAGTTTCCATGTGATGCAAAAACCATTGGCAAAACACCACACGTGGGTCAAAGTCCCGAGGTAAGAGGTCTTGTACCTTTTGGAGTTTGAAAGGGTACATTCCCTCTTCGGATAGGATGCGCCACACATTAACATGGTAGGTGTTGTGGGCACTGGCTATATCGCGCGTACTGGTGTCAGGACGATCCCTGACAGCATTTAACACCGTAACTTCACATATCTGCCATGTGATTTTTGAATAGAGCATGCCGCCCTTCGCCAGCAAGATCGCCGGACATCACTCCCCTGGACTTTTTTCTATGGGGAGAGATGAAACGCCTCGTATACGAAACACCTGACGTGTCAGCTGAGGATCTCGTTGCACGCATTAATTTCGCCGCAGCGACGATAGCAGACACCGCGGGGTTGTTTGCTCGCACTAGACAATCGTTGATTCGGCGTTGTCATCTCTGCGTGGAAGTTAATGGCAGACAGTTTGAACATCGTCTGTGATGTGGTTCCCTCGGCACCTCCACTCTGCACACAGTGAACATGTCGACACATATGCATATCACTTTCCGTGGATAACACATCTCGCTAAACCATTCCCTACCTCCATGACTTCAACAGCCCCATTCGCTTCCTTTGGGGAATCCCTTGCGCATCAACTTCACACATCTGCCATGTGCTTTCTTGAATAGAGCATGCCGCATTTCTTTGTGGAACGCCCTTTCGCCGCGGCCATATGTTTGGCCGTTGTGCCAATATTTCCTTGTAAACTTAATTTTCACACTTTTTCCCATTTCAATAACTCCGAATGGGTGCAGTTTTCAGCATTTCGTCACATGAACTTTTGTGTTTATTTTCAGTTTTAGAATCACCTCCTAAGCGTTGGACACGAACTTTAGTAACACCCTGTATGTATACATATACACAGAGCATTCCCTGACATTCGCTACGAGACTCGGCGGCAAGCTGTCCGGCATCAGCGCTTGTCTTTCCCGGTGAACGGGTCAGCGACAGTCGCTCCAGTCGGCTAGTAAAATTAGTTTTCATATTGTGTACTAACCTTGACTACAGAAGGTGTTGAAAATGATGTTCCTCTGCTGCAACACATTCCTGGCATCTCCGAAGGAAATTGGCATTTACACGTGCAAGTTCGTCTACTGTAATTCTCCCAATTTTTCGTACAATACTCTCTTTTAACTCACGGATGGTGTGCGGATTGTCTTTGTATACTTTATTTCCCAATTTTTCTTTCCACTTTTATTCAGAACTGACCCTGTTACTCTAAACTTTTTTACGATGTTTAATAGAAGCGACTGTCGCGGACCCGTTCACCGGGAAAGACAAGGGTTAATGGCGGGCCGCTTGCCGCCGAGTCTCGTAGTGAATGTCAGGGAATGCTCTGTATATATAATATATTTAAAATGCTCTCTGCAAATGGTTGTGTTTATATTTTTTGTCCAATTTCGACATTGTGGAGCTGACCTCCTTGGCGGAGTGGTTAGCACTGAACTCTATGACGCCAGGGTTCCCGGGTTCGAATCCCGGCATGGGTGTTCTTCGTGAGTATCCCTGCATTAATTTCATCATATCACCACTTATCCTCATAGTTGCGATTAACCAAAATATGCAGAAAAGCGACGCTAAACAATAAAAATTAAATCAAATCTAAATTTTCAAAACTGCTGAATTCAGTCTTCGAGCATAAGGAAAGTAACTCATCCGACGGTTGGACAATTATATGCGCTACAATTTTCCAATAAAATATTTCAAATATAATTCTTAATTTAGGAGGGCAAATAGGGAGGGAGACAAGTAACCATTTATCATGTAACCAAGATAAAGGCACTAAATTTAGAGGATTTTAGAGTAAATTCTTGCAGCATCTAGATGCCATGAAGGACTGATTCTGTATTTAGTCTGAGAAAAACCTGTCGACAAATCAACTAAAAATAACTACATGGTGTTCGTAAACCTGAAAATTGATTACCACGGCACAAAAGTTTTGTATCTGTTCTTATCCTGGGCAAAATCAATCCACTCTTGAACATGCTTACCATAGTGAAAAGTGAAAATAGGCAACGTACTTTACACAGATGATTATAGTAAATACACATCTGAATCATCAACATATTAATATTTTATATTGTATTTTGAATAGTGATAAATGTATGGATTCGCTTCGCAGCCTTAGCTTGACCAGGAAAACAAACCGTTAATGATAAATATATTAATGTTGATTTTACTTTGGTGGAAATAAATAACATGAGTTTAATAGTTTGAATTAAATAGATATCTAACTTGCTTTGTATGATTTATTTGACACTCCATTTATTTTATTTTTTGCAGACGAAGTCGAGTCCAGAGAAAGCGAAAGCCCGCGTGTCGGCCATAGAGAGTGTGCACGGGACAACCAGCAGCAGTAAGTTGCCAAAGATTAAAATAAATTGCCAAGCTACAGTGGAAAGTGAAAATTGTACACTTTTTTAATATTATAATTTCCAATGTACTAAACTTCCACGTTTTGGAAGATCGTAAGAAATGAAAAAAACTTTAGTATTTTATTGACTATTTCAGTTTGCTTGTACAAAGGAAATTGACAATATTGTATTTGATTTGTTGTAATTAATTACTAAATGTGACTGATCTTGAAGTTATGCAGCAAGACTACCTTTGTTATATGAAACAGAACATACCTAAATCAGCTTAAAAGCCGTAACCTTGTAAATCATAGATTCCTAACGAAAGAAAGGATCGCAGATTTCATGTCATATTTAAACGAAACATGTATGTTTCGTGTAAAAATGTTTGTTTGCTGTAATTATTCATATCGCGAAAAATAGATTTAATGTTCTACTTATGTTCATTTTCAAAAAAACAGTAATATTTTAAAAAACCAGCAAATTTGCCTTTTCTAAAACTTAAGTTATTCTTGCCTCTAGTTTTTTAGTCAAGATCATGATAATTGAATATATCTGTGTATGTCTCCTTGCACGACAGTTGCCATAATCGTTGCTATTGACATTCGGTCTTACTGTAATTTGTGTATTATTTTATAGTTAGTTCCAGTATATGCAGAATGCCATACCGAAAGAATTTGATTTTGTCTGTCGTTCGAACGTCTAGTTTTAAACTATTTTGTATTTTCATAGATTTTTATGCCACTAATTTATTGTTTATAAGGGTAATATTCAGTTTACAATCACATGCCAATACTTACGTAACAACAACTTGCACGGAGTGTGAAATCTATGCAAGTAATTGGCAAACTTGTTCTTGCTGAAAATAATTTAGAAAATACATCAACTAGTAAAGGAAAAATCTTTCGGTAAATTATCTGTTAACATATTTCCACTTTCTAAATTAGATTTTTAGTTCTTCGCCCTAATCATTGTCGAAGCAACCCAGTCATTGTGCCAGAAACAAATGGATATAGGAAGCAAATGAAAGTAGTTTATTCTCTGGAGAGCAGTCAGATATAATATACCACTAAATCAGTGCTCCCAAACATCCCACAAATTATGAATTTCTACTTCGAGCACTGCACTAAATCATAAGAGAATGCATATTTTGGCTAAAAGCGTATTTATTTATATAGTTTTACTTCTTTGCTGAGTAGTGTGTAGAATAGTTTACTCTTTTGCCAATAATAGTAACACAACACATTACAATGTAATGCAGATATTATAGCTATTCAGCATAAACCATAACTTATTCCATCAGGTGTAATATCTAAATTGTGTAAAAATAAATAATGTAGCCAGCCTCAGAGAGATTTGTATTTTATGAAGAATATATATATATATATATATATATATATATTATAAATTAGCGAATGCATTAAAATTTAATCTTCAGGTCTCTAGAAAGTGTACCAGTTGGAGTTTTGAACAGCAGCAAGTCCGGACGTGAACATCAGCTGACCAAATCTTGCCCTGCCATCGTTTCTCACATCAGTACCGGCACTCAAACCGATGTAAACGAATTACTCAGGCAAAAAGCAGGTAATTAGTTTTTGGTCTAAAATTCCAATGATTTTAAATGGTTAACTTTTATTGTTTAATGAACTTTAGTGATATCCACTGTTAGTTGATAAGTTTCAAATTTAGTAATTTGTATTGTTTTTTACATTAGTATATTTAAGTACGAAACTTATTACGAACGATCTGCCAAAACCTACATTGATGATGGTTGTAGCTTGTATCGAGGGGAAGTAACAATAGAATCATAAATGTCACAAACAGAAACACAGATTCTGGGTGCACAATATATTTCTGAAGAGGAGAAAATTTTACGATCCATAAAGGAAAGATACTTCCATAAAAAGTTCTTCACTTTTACTTCTCATTTTCTCACACACTAACACCACCAGTGTGTGTACAGCAAAGGGGCCTGGTTTTAATTCTCGGTAGGCATTGCTATCTTTCAGCTAACGTCAGAGCTGAAGCGAGGTGAACAGATCTGAGCTGGGCACTCATGGCTTACTTCTCGTTTGGTTTCCTCTAAATCAACTTGCCAATGCTCGTCTGTGATGGGTCGATCGTTCTTAATGGGTTTCCTCCTTAACTTTCACAGAATCTAAAAATGAACGTTTTGAATAAGATGCCATTTTTTAAACTAAAATCAAGTTTTTACTCTGAATTTCTCTTTTCCGCACTTTGAAGATCACTATTTTCGGAGCCAGTAGCGTATTCGAGAGGTTGTAAATGGCTTGAGTCTCTTCTCGAAATATCACAGAACAAAGTATGTGCTTTTCCTTACAGCTGTTTTATGGACTGTCTCTAAAGGTGGTTTGCAATTCCACACCTATCGTTATTAACTTATTAATAACACGACTATTGATTGATATATAAAAAAACCTACTGTGTTTTATGTGATACAATAACTCAAAAAGTGTATATTGTGTTCCTTTGGTTAAACATAGGACAGCTAATTGTTATTTCAGTTCTATTAGTGCGGTAAAATTTTACCTAATTGTACGAACACAAATAAAATTGAATCTGTGCTACAGCTCCATATTGCAGGGTTGTTAAGGGTCCAGGAACCCATAAATTCTAATGGGTTCTATTGGGTTCCGCTGCAGGAACGGAACTTTTTTTCTCGCACAATTTAAATTCGGTCCAATTTGCGGATTGTTACATTGAAAAAAGGTTCCTGGACCGTATTTAAATTGATGAGGGAAAAAGGTTCCTGGACCGAATTGAAATTATTTAAATATGAAAAGGTTATACTCTGTCTAGAACTCATTTACGTTTGCTGATTTTCTCTCCCAGTCCGGGATTGAATCTATTTACAATTCCTGGACCAGGGTTGACCGATCAAAAGTTGCCTTCTAAAAATGTCCGCGAGTAAGTTTTACATTGCAATATCACATTGCGGTTGTATAGAACGTAGCGCAGGGAATAATTCAAAACGCTGTTGTTCTCTCGTGGGCCGGGTTCAAAAACTCCCTTGTCGAAGAGTTACTGTATATAGCGCAATGGACTATATTAGTGAGACGTCACATTGAAATCAAACAAACCCGTCACGTGTTGCTCTGGCATCCGATCCAGGAATCGCAGCCAATAGGAGCCGTGGATGAGGTAACGTGAGGCTGCTGTGTTCCCAGAAGATATCACAACAATAACGGGCAGTGATGCTACAACCAAGTGAAGGAACGCGCGCGAGAGAATGGGGCTACATGCAGGGTCGGATTAAGACGAAATTGGGCCTGATGCTTGAAATCTTCGGTGAACAATAAACACAACGACGTTATAGTTACGTCACAGCACAAAGAATAATAGTAACTGTATAACAAGTAACGCTGTGTCTAGTCGTCCGAAAATGGGGCTCTAAATTTGAAAACGCTTCTGCTTTCGGAAAAGTATCGTCTGTTTTCATCTGTGCCTATTTCAGAAATGGGCCTAATGCTGCAGCATCAATAGCATCCACTTTAATCCGGCCCGGGCTACATGGAGAGGGGCAACGTGACTGCAGCGTTTGCGTTTCGCCTATTTCTACCTTGTACGTACCTTAGATTCTCGAGACAGCCAGCACCTGGATTAGTCTTTCATGCTCACAAGTGGATATTGTTTATCGTCAGGTCCGTATTCGATCCAAGTTGCGTACTGTTTCATTTCAATACCGAACTTGGACCCTATTTAAACTGATTCGGAAAAAAAAGTTCCTGGACCGTATTTAAATTGATCCTGGAATAAAGGTTTCTGGACCGAATTTAAATTCGTTCGAAAAAAAGGTTCCCGGACCGTATTTAAATTCATTCTGAAAAAAAAAGCCCCGGGACCGTATTTAAATTGATCGGGAAAAAAGGTTCCGGGACCGAATTGAAATACTTTACAGATAAAAAGGTTCTTTACGGTCCAGAACCCATTTACGCTTGCTGATTTTCTCTCCTGTACCGGAATTAAATGTATTTAAAATTCCTGGACTTTCAACAACCCTTCCATATTGGCCGCATATGGCTGCCAATTTTCTATTTTTTGTCCATATTAACTGCTGCAGATACGGAGAAAAGGTTTTAAACTTTTTTGAAGCGATAATGCAAGATCTATAAGAATTCTGCGCTATCAAGCCAGGGAAATGATCATTCGTGTCTGAGCTCAACCACTCCATCTGTGCGATTTATAGGGAATCTCGATTTAACACCTAACAAACACGTTCGTGTGCCTTTTCTCGAATGAACTTGAAGTGGCGGCGCCACCTCTCCTTGATTATCCATTATGAAATGGAGAAAGGGACTCTTGACAATGCAGATTGATTGTTTACATCGTTGGTATCACTTACCTTCAACACCTGCCATTTTTTTTACCTTCGGTAATAATATTTCTAGCTGATGCATTCATTGTATTATTCGTGACGACTATGTTGAATGACTGACAGACGAATTTCCCAAGCATAGCTGATTGTTTAGTTGAACATGGTGTGTTCGTATTACCATATGTGTGATATGATTAAACACCAACTGCGTTTTTTGTTTAATTTTCGTGCAAATTCGTGAATGTGTCGTTAACATATTTTCACTTTCTAAATTGCATTTCTAGGTCTTCACCCTAATCATTGTTTCGTCATTCGGTAATGAAATATGGAATGTTTCTAAAGTCTAGGTTTTTGTATACTTTATACGCATATAGACTAATCGGGACTGGATCTATGGTTTAAAGTGGGATCCGAACCACGGTGCGTACACTGGGTGTCGAATCCAGGACTCCTTGATTACAAATCATCGGCGTTACCATTATGCCGTCTGAGAAGCCCGATAGTTTCAGATTTAGGTACGTGCTTATGAGTACAAGGTATTTGGTCTGCTCAGAATACCATACAGATTAAAGTTGTCGCGATTTGCAATCAAGAGTTCCAGTGGTTCGGATAGCACTCTTGTAAGTCCAGTCCCATAAGTACGCTTGCTGATTTTCTCTCCTGGACAATGTATTTAAAATTCCTGTATCTTTAACAACCCTTCCATATTGGGCGCATATGGCTGCCAATTTTCTATTTTTTGTCCATATTAACTGCTGCAGATACGGAGAAAATATTATAAATGTTGTATCTAATTCTTCACCACGGCTACCTCTCATCTCCTTGGATATCTTTAACTTCGCCAAAGGACTTAAACAAAAAAGAGCAGGTTCAGTGAAACAAAAACAGTGCATGAAATACCGTGGGAAAGAACGGCATCAGGTGGTCTTGAGGTAGGAAAGGTCATTGAAATAATAATTTGTACTTCCGTTTGTTACTTTGGTTGCGACATCACGAACACACAGAAGTTGTTTTGCTGAGGATCATTAGGAAAATGCTGTAACAGATGCTATAAAACCATATGTAATAGGGACTAATAATTTAATAACAGGTATAAAGTACACTGAAGAGAGAGAAAATGCCCATTATGTTCTCGAGGTCTGCTACATCATTATATCATTTCTTGTGGAGTTTTGCAACGCCGTTCCTTTTAATAAAAGAGGTGCTACCATATATCGAATACACTCAATAAATATAGAGCTGTGGATGACAATTTTTTGCGTCCCTCCTGACTGCAATTCAGACTATGCTAATGGTAGAAACAGAAGTCCTCATTTCTTGATGTGTTCATTACACTCTGTCCCAGCTATCTTTGGAGCAGCTGAACGAAAACACTGCTCCACCAATGAACACGTGGGAGGAACGGTATTACGTGGAGTGGGAGAAAGCGACTGCAGCTACCAGTCTTCCCAGAAGCGTGTACTGCTTCGCTCTGCTTACTCAACCCCCCCTTCTCTGCCGCTATCCGTGCCCTTGCTTCAGAGATGTTTGGGGCAGGGTATAGCTGTTATCTGTTACTGTATGTCATTTGTGATGGTTCAGTCAGTAGAGTGTGTTCTGAAGACCAGAATAATACAAATTATGTATTGGTGGGTGATCTAGGGGTAGGAATTTCTCTCACACTGTCCATGAACGAAGTGACTTTGGGGCTCACCCAGCCTCTAATCAATGGGCACATCAGGGATGGGTGCGAGTGTAGAGGTGGTTGAAACATGGTGAAATATGGCCGAGATCGAAAATGTGTAGGGGCTCGTTGGTGCCTTCATGACAGTACAATGGATAGTTTTACATATCTTCCATCAGTAAGTCGGCTGTAAGAAGTAGTCTTTCCAGATAGCACTCAAGTATCAACCTCAACTACATTCTTATTCTCTAACGAGGCTCTGGCGTCTGGACTTTGAGCCAATATAATCCTCTGCAGGCCCTTCATCTCATCACCATTCATCTCTTCGCGATTAGCCAAAACAGGCAGAAAAGCGAATTAAAGTAAACCCGACCAATCAAGAAATATACTTTTTTGTGCTATAAGCTCCATGGTATAGTCCACTCGTTTACTTCGTTAACGTCAAAGAACTGAAGAAAGCCGCCGCCACGAACGTGCGTGGGGATAAATAACGGGCGAGTTGTTTTCGTCCAATCACACTCAACCTTCAGCCAATGGGCGCAGCTGTCATTCTGTTCGTCTACTCCACGTGGAGTCTGTCACATGACTGCGGATACGCTGTTGCCGTACTTTGCAACTTCAATGTGGAGACCGTGGGAAGGTGCTTGTGCGCGGAGGGAGAAGGTGGCGTAGAGTAGATGTGTGGCAACACTTTGCGTTGAATGAGATTGTTGCAGCTGGTGGGCGCGCTCCGTGGACTTCAAAGCCAGCCGGTCGTTAACGTAGCTAGCGTGTCGACTATAGTCTTTTCATCCCTTAGTGTAATTGTTAGCGTTATAAACGCGTCCTTGACAAGCATAACTTGGCACAATGCAATGCTGCATAATATATTGATGGACACTCACTTTTCACTTTAATTTCGGAGATTAGAATCAGTTCCATTGCGCTACGAAAATAAGTTTTATTGTGATGTACAATAATTATGTCTTGGCCGCACTTTTCCCTTCTTTAAATTGCCGTTATCAGAATGAAAATCTGTAGCAGCACATCGCCGGGTTTCTTTTTTTCTAATCTTTTTTTCGCTGTTGAAAGTTGTAAGGTAGGGAAACCTATGTTAAAAACGAAGGTGAACCTGGATGAACAGGCTGCCCCTGGGAGTGGCCGCTCAGGCTCCTCTGATGAATGAGCGGATGTCGGCAAGTGAGAGTAGAGCCTGCGGCGACCACGCAAAATGCATTCCTTTTATGTCGGGGAATGGCCTTATCTGAAATTCTCATGTTCTGCAACGTTATTACTTGATAAATTACCATTAATAGAGCATGGAGAAGCGGCTCATGCGGTTAATTTTCTCTCGTGCATTGAGGATAGCCAAGACAAGTGTCGACTGCTCTTTTTCTCTATACATACATCGTTGTTTTTTTGTTATCCAAGATGACTCTTTGTCTAAGGAAGACCATACACTTGTCAGGCGCACTTGCTACAGCAATTGCTGGAAACTGATGTTCTAATGGATTGCTAAGCATGTCTAGTAAAAATAAAGGTTGCCTGTAAATGATTGATAAACGTTTACTTACTGTAATCGGTGCTATTTCAAAGACAAAATGCTTTACATGCACTAAAAACATTTAATGTGAACTCCATTCGTGATCCAACAATGCCAAGGACATTCCCGTTAGCGTGTGGTAACGCAGTCACCCTGTAATCAAGGGGTGTTAGGTTCGATACCCATGGATTCCGATTACGTTTTAAATTGTAAGTCCAGTTTCGATTAACCTTCTTACCATATTCTTAACTCGTTACTCTTGATATGCACTGTAATTAAGGACTTCACCCATAGCCACCAGGAGAAGGGGAAGGAGGCAATGGATCTCCCACCAAAACGATGCTTCAGTTTTCAAGTTATCGCTTTCCTGTGCCAGTCTTAATTATAATTAGAATAGCTAGCACTAACTACTGTGGCTAAAATATGTGTGAAATACATAAATGTAGGCTGACATTTATTTTTCATAGGGGTACACGAACCCCTTGCACCCCCTTCCAGACGACTATTACTTTGATGTTCGAGGAGGTGGTTTCTTTTGATACCGTTTTTGTAGGTCTACTGACCTTACTTTTTCGTACTTGATCACACAAAAGCTCTTCGTAGGAGATGCCGTTCTGAAAGTGGTGGAGTCTTAGAGATAAACAATATGGAGATGTACCCTTAATTTTGAAATCTAGGAGAATTTGACTTGCCGATGATAACATTTATGTGTGGAAATGATATCCCGAAAGTATACTAATCATTTACGGACACGGGGAGGTCGTACCGCATCAACCAGTGCAGTATTTTAGGTAATTCTAAGAGAGTTTGCAGTAAGTGTACATGTGATTTCATACACGTGCGTCTTAACCTAGTGCTACGTTTTGAAAATATTCATTTTATTCAGACATTTACGAGTATGAATTTCGCTGGCTCTGTTTTCGATTATAAATGTTCACTAGTGTTGCCCACGGGACGAGACGGGACAGGCTTTTAAAAATTCGAGACGAGACGAGATGTGTCCCGAGACAAACGAATATTTTCGAGACTAGACAGCATTTCCACGAGACGAGACAGGCCAAAGTCTCGTCTCGTGGGCAACACTAATGTTCACATAATGTGAACTTTGATTTGTTTATAAAAATGTTCATCTGTTGGATAGTTTATATATATTTTCTCGGCTTTTCGATTATACAAATGTGCATATTTTCAATAGATATATTGGAAACACAGTGAAAATGTGTAGATAATGGAAAAGAGACATTGTATTTGTATACAAATCAAAGTTCACAAAATACACACTGGTAAAGGATATTAGTACAATAATGTAATTTCTATTCTTCTCGGAGTATATTTTGAGTGTATTACTTGGGTTTTTGTATTATATAACGGTTTTACAAGGGCACAAATTCCACTTTTCGGGAAAACCGAAGTTTTGTACAAAAAAGTGACTTTCATTGCTGTGCTGACTTGCTGTGGTATTTGTTGGAATAACAGAATGATAAAGAAAAGTAAAACCATCCTTTCCTCTGTGTAGGAAGAAGTAAATGACAAAATGCGTATACGTGAGACGCTGAGTTGGCACACGACCATTTGCCAAACTGTTCACATGATGATCCTCTGCAGTGCGACATGCTCATGGCAAGAATTCTTTTCTTTTGTTTCCGCAGGCTCGGCAGATGACGTTAAGAACGACGAAGAACCATCCCCTCAAAGGTTCCGTAGCTCCAGCTTCATTGCGGCCATCGAGAAGAGCAAGCCGGAAAAGCAGGTAAAGAATCCGAAAGACAAAAGAAGTCTTGGATAGCTCCCAGACATATATTCCCCCCACCCCGCTCTCCCGCCCTCCCTTTCTGAACACTAAACTGAGGCAAGGAAGGAAATTAAAGCAGGGGGAATTCGGAACTGAAAATTGGAACGAGAAGACAATATATAATTTCTGTGTTTCTTTATGTAATGTTCGGCCTGAAACTGGACAATATTCTGCCTAAAATTCTATTACATAGTTACCGATTTGAGATTTTCCTTACATCTGAATGATTTACGTGAAGTTATTTCCTACTTTTATCATTATTACTATTATGTTGTTGTTCTTATTATTATGGATCGAAAGGTTTTTATTTATGGATAATTATTTCATGCTAATTTTAAATCATACTTGGCCCTTTAGACGGTTTTGTTACAGTGATCTGATATAGTGTCAGGGTCCTAAGTTTGAATCATGGGCAAGGTATAGGTGTTTCTTCGTGTTGCTTTCTTTCATTCATTTCATTAATTTATCATTCAGACTCGGAGCCCATTAACGTCGAGAGGTGCTAAACCGTTGTAAATTAACAAACCTACAACCAAATACAAAAATACGCAAAACTTGTGTAATTACTGATGATAACGTTTCATTTCTATATATGCTGGCTCGCTGGTTGAGTGAGTTCTTTTAATTAATTAATTAAATATACTAATAGCATCATAATCAAAACCAATTAAAACAAATTATTAGGTAAATCGACCAAATTTCAATAAATTTTTAATAAAAGCAAATGCATTATAACAAAATTACAACAAATAGCAATTTCCAAATACATATGGGAATAGCCCTACGGAAATATTGAATAGAATTTTTGAGAATATAATAAAATATTGTATTTGTTAGCTTGGAAATTTGCTATTTGTTGTAATTTTGTTATAATTTGCTTGTTTTTATTTAAAAAATTATATAAATTTGGTATTTACATAATTATTTGTTTTAATTGGGTTTGTTTAAAAATTATGATGCTATTAGTATACGACGACTTTCACGAATCACAGCGCGAACAATCTCAACATTTTGGACGTTTGTTGACGTGGAAGGTCATCCAGCCCTTGGATCTTTGGGAATTAAACTCCTGCCCTCCTTAACGCGCTTAAAATCATAGCACTTTGTTCGGCTCATGCTGTTGTTGTTGATTTGGTGTTTTAAGTCCACTTTATGCACAGTAAGGCTAATCGGGACTGGACATACAGTTTGAAGTGGGATCCGAACCACTTGTGCCTCCACCGGGTATCGAACCCGGGACTCCTTGATTACAAGGCGACGACGCTACCACTGCGCCATCGGGGAGGCACTGTTCGGCTCATGCAGTCATCCCAGTATGCTTGGTTAAGAATTTGGAATGATTCCGTAAAAGTTTTCCCAAGTTTTACGCAAAATTTCACACACACGCGTTGTTCCTCCAACTCTTTCATTGTTGCTTTGTCACTAATCCGACGAGCCGCTTGTGCACGACCTCACTCAATCAGCTGTTACTCGACAACTAATACATAGATCGGAACCCAGTAAACGGCGATCTCTTACCAAGATATACCGCTAGGTGTGCACGGTAGCCCGATCACGCCATCTGCAACCGTTGGCGGGTTATTAAAAAAGTTCGGTCTTTTTTTGAACAAACCTCGTATTTAACTAATTAAAGGAACTAGGCAATGAACGTTGTCGCCTATATGTCTATATGATTTTATATGAGGTATAGCCTGCCCAATGACGTTTGTTTAATGGCCGTGGTATTTTGATCATGCAACGGTAGCATAATCGTTAGTTACGTTCCCGGGTTCGAGTCTCGGCCCGGGCATGGGCGTTCTTTGTGTCAATTCATCAGCTTCATCTAATCATCACTCATCATCGTCGCTGTTAGCCAAAAGTTGCAGTTAGCGACGTCAAATAATAAAATACAAATCCATTTCTTCATATGAAATTCATATCAGGTCAAATCTTAATGTTCGTAACACAAAGCTATGCCACTACATAAGTACAAAATTTGTCAATGCGTTAAGGGTAACTTGTTACTCCGAACAGTAGATTTTCTTTTGGTTCATTTGTCAAGCAGGTTTTTATTTTATTTTCTTTGTGTGTGTGTAAAAGGTATGCTACCTTAACATGTAACCTCAACATTCCAAGTTTCAAATACATATTCAAGAACTTGAAATAAGCAACGCTTATTTGGCTTAATGAAAGACCGTCATGCCCTTCTTTCACATCGACACGCAGCCCTGCATTTTGCAAGGTAGCATCATCATTTCGTGCCGTTACATGAGTAATGGAGTAATGTTAGCATCCATTAGTTGGTTGAGTACCATGTAATTGAGTTCACAACCCTCTCGTGCAAGCAGGAGATTGACTAAACGTCGTTCTTGAGACACTTGTTCTCACATGTCTGATGTGGTCTGTGGGTCGTGTCCTAAGTGGGTGATGGTGTTGACGCATGATTTCCTGCGGAAAAAAAGATGGTCAAGGTCCGTTCAAACAGCAGTGCGTGATGTGTGTGCCGTTGTTTGCGCGCCCTGGGGCGAACAATATCCTCTCATTTTTGCTTCAGAAGTCTTAAGAAAAAGAATAGATATGTGGGAAGATGAAAAACATGTGCCTGTAGATCTTGACAAGTAAATAAGTAGGCATATCTGCTCCTACAAAATTCTGAACACGCTATATACATATTTCAATGCATAACATATGTAGTTAAATTCCAAGGTCTGCATAATACACCACGAAAAAATAAGATTTCAAGTTTTGGCAACTTCCCTGGACGGAGGTTTCACACCGAAGTGAGTAGCGACAAGCTACATGGGCCTGAAAGAAAACATTCACTGCGCATGCGCTGCCAATACACCGAGGATGCACATGTTGCTTGTCGTGTCACTCCGGTGCGAAAGGTTGTGTGTATTACTGAAGGTTAGTTTCCAAGTGATACGTGCCGCTTCGGTCTGAAAGGTGCTTAGTGTTCGAACTCAAGAATGGGGGAGGAGGGCAGGGAACCTCCTCCTAGAGGGTATTTTTCCAAAGTCTCTATATTTCTAAATACGTTCTCAACTGTAGAAATATAATTTCTTCCTCTCCGAGAATTTGTGTACTTCTTCTCGGTTCTTTTATGTCGCTTCTCAACCTATTTAGTTAACCGCGACAATGAGAATGAATGGTGAACAGATAAAGACGATATGGTGGAGCAAATGTAATGATACACTCATGCCTTCACTAGCGTACGCAAGGGAGGAGTAATTACAGAATACTTCATTGTGTATCTCCCCCCCCCTTTCCCGCCTAAAACACAGCTATGTGATATCCACCTTTAGAATTCCAGCCCCCATCGAAAAAAAAATCCTGCGAACGCCAGTGCATGCCTTAACTAGGGTTTGAATCTTTTGTCATATCTTTATGTAACGACTATTTTGTAGAAGTCTCCTTTGTTATATCATCATTATAATTTTTTTACATAACCATTTAATATACGATTTTTAATACGTACTATTTTGTTTAGGGTTAGGTCGTAGATCATAATTTGCTGAAACCTCGCCCAAGAATAAAGCCAATTGAATTGAATTGAATCTCTTGACTTCGTAGCGCGTTGTTCTGGCCAATCCGAAAGTACGATGAATAATTTTCGGATGGTAGGAAATCTTTAATTATGCTGGTAGCATGTCAGACATCTGCGAAAAATTGACAAATTGTGGAATTGTTAGTTATACAAAATTGTATTTTTTAAAAAAATAAAAAAGGACGCAAATTTTCATAAATGTATCTTAATTAGAATGTTTTGTTGCTTTTTTCGCAGAAAACACTATTTCAACTCACTTTTATTATGTCGATTACAGTCATAAAGTAACACTGAATTTCACCTCTCTCACGTTTTCTTGAATTCGATCATTGACTGATTACACTATGGGACAGAAATGGATGAAACAAGTCTGTAGTTAATTGGTTAGGCATTGCGATCAAATTTGATTTATCCACAGATAGGCTAATCAGGATTTGATGTAAAATCTTATGTTCGAACTGTAGGAACTTAGGCATGAAATTTGTTTCCTTTGAGTGGGATTGTAATTATTAATTCAATTGATCATATTATTGGTTTACTGAACGAATTATTAATATTAGCTAATTTTCTAATATGCACAATGTATATACTTCTTTAGTAAGATAATATGTTTTCAGAGTTTGAATTGTTTTCCTGCGATAGGGACAGGGAAGTGCGTTGTGTTCAAATGTCTTGAAAGTTTGATTATTGGTTTGGTTATTCAAGTGATTTTTACGAACGCCTTAAAATGATTCTCTTATCATGTGATATGGAATACTTCTCAGGAAAAATTAAACTTTTGTAAAAGCAGTCGTACAATCAGTTTGAATCGAAATGTTTCAAGTCTGTTGAAGGGATTTTGTTCTAATGACCAAAATAGACATTCTTAATTTTGTATTGCCTTTTTTATATTGTCCGTTTTCTTTGTATTGCACAAATTAAAGAGAGCGTACTACTCTGTATTTTGTACTTTTTGCAGAGAATTCAAGATTGCATAGAGGAGGAAGAGGAATTCAAGGAAGCGGAAGAGCAGCCTATCAGAATGTTTGAACCAAGGCTGGATGGATTGGATTTGGATGATTACAGGTATGATAGTTTCAGCTTCAAATCTGAGATAATTTACTTGCAAAGTAAAAATACGAGAATATTTAAACTCAAGTTGATTAATTTAGGAATTATAATATTAAAAATTGTTTACATCAGCTCTAGTGTATTGTCTCGCAAACTCATGAATTTGACTGAACTTCTCAGATCTTGACCTTCAAGGCTCAAAGTAATTGTATGTTTGAATTTTATTTTATATAACGTTCTGGCTCGTTTATCATTGCAAAAAGACTCTGATATATATTTGGAGGGCCGGGGCTAACATCATAACCACCACCCCCTCCCCATGTAAAATTTCAGTTACAGGTTGTAGGCAAAGTTGTGCCAGAGGGTTAGTTATGTTTTTACCACATTTCAAATGTGTCTTACTCTTTTGAAAGTAAATTTTCCACAATGGAGGCTCCTTTTCAGATGAAGCAACTGAACTGTAGCCCCTAAATCCAGGCCTGGTTGTAAAACCTTAATTAACATCATACTACTCCTTATCTCTTGAAGGAACCCTAAACTATACTGGTTCATATTTTTAAAGCGACTGTAGAAAAATTCTCTCTCTCCAATGTATTTTCGTAAAAAATTCTATTTTTCGTTGTCTCAGGCACAGAATCAGATCTTCAGATTACGAAAGTGGTTGAGTAATTTTGAATTGTTTACAGTAAATTGACTATCAAATAATAATTACATGGCGACCAATAGGAACGAACTAAATATTTACTTCTCCCATATATTACTTTGATATAGTAATTACGTAAGATTTATTCATTTTATTTATTTATAGAATTTATCTGTGGGGTGGCTGTTCTTTTTTTAATCCATGCTTCATTAGGTGTTATTCTGTGACAAGGTATATTTTAAATGTGTATTGTTTGTAAAAACACTTGTAATTCTTCCCCAAGTTGTTGAAATAGTCACCTGCTTTTGGATATTTTTAATACTTTTTACTAAAAGAGAATGGAAAGTGAAATATTTCTTGGATCGTTCAATGCCTAGTGGTGTTTGCTGTTAGTGCATGGAATTAAGCAGAAAGCAAATACAAGCGCAGTTTTAATATGTAAGGTTGTGACACCCCAAAATGAACCCCCTTTTTGCAGATCTGTGAGGAAGCTCTCCGTTCTGCCCGAGGAGAACGAAGAGTACGAGAGCGGAGGCGGGAATGCACATTTTTACCGAAACCCCTCGGGCTCTTTTAAGCGCTATTCCCACGTCGTCCCCAGCCTCGAACTTCCCAAGGAAAGAGAACCCCCTCCGTACAGGCCTCCCCCGAACCCTTACCAGTCCAGGTCCTTCGAGAGTTACCTGGACCCCGAAAACTCCAGCCACCACCTTGGGGTGGTGAGCATCGTCAGGCAGAGTTCCGATCCGACGCCGTCGCCCTCTCCGTACCTTCAGCCTCCCCCGTACAGAGATCCACCCCCGCCAGGCAGTCGTTTCGTCACCGGAGCGGAGGTCCACCCTCGCCCTTCCCAAGGAAGGAACGAGTCCACCCAAACGTCCCAGGCGGAGATACAGGGTTCGCCGAAACAACAGCACGCTTCCCGTTCCACGTCCCGTCCACTGGAGCTCCCGTCGTCCCGTTCTCCGTCGCACTCTCCGCCAAGAGAGCAAACTACGTTGTCGCCCTCCGAGCAGCCAGCGTGTACATCGAAGGTGGTGCATTTCGACTCGCCCGTGTCGTCCCCGAAATCTCCTCCCTACCAGACTCCTCCAGACACGTCTCCGTGGTCTTCCCCTCGAAACTCGGCCGCATCCCCTCCTGGAGACATTACGGAGGACTTACCCTCCGTGGCTCGCTGGTTTCCTCCTTTTCGTGCTTCCAGAAGGAGGAGGTAAGGTTCTTTTCGCCATAGTATGTTCTTGATGTTGCGTTTTCGTGGTCTGGCATGCGTTTTAAATGTTGGCAGCATGACAATCGCGCTCCTCAAACATTGGAAATGCATGGCTTAACAATAATTGTGTACATGGATGTGCTATGGAGACAGTACTGCTAGTCAGCGCATTGTTTTCCTCCTCATGTATTTCACATCGAAATACCTTGAGTACCTTGGGAGGGAATAAAACCCTCCATACACATGTGTAGTGGCAATTTGTTTTGGAATGCTAATTCCCTGTTCGTGGTCAGATACATGGCATGCTTTTTTCTCTGCATTTTAACGCCGTCCCCATCTTGGATGTTAATATTCCTTCCATTAGTGCTGTAACTATGTCATATTATATGCAATCAGCTCTTGCATACAATTTTTATGTATCAAACCCAAATTATCGTTGTTCGGCAATAGTTAAACTTTGTTATATGTTTTAGTAACTTTGCTCTTGTGATTAGTTCTAAAAAATAGGGTGAGCATTCCTGAAACGTAAATATAAGTTTCCTTGATTAAGTGTGAAACAATAATTCTAATTATTATAGTTATTCTGCATGTTTAGATGCGTATCCAAAGGCAATTAATTAGCTCTAGAAATTGTGGATGTATTAGTTTCAACATTTTTCTATATTGGTGTCACAGCATGGAATGCAGTTGGAAATAATTGTCTTTAGCATAGTTCAAATTTCTTTTGTTGCTGGTGATGAAATGTGTACTCTTTGTAAAAATTGTGTCTAAATCTAGATAATGTTGAGTTTAAGTTCTTGCTCATGAATCCCGGGCTATAATCAGGGAATTAATCTTAATTTATTGATATCAGTTTATTTCAGCATCTTTATTCGAAATAGGTAGAACTCTATATAATATACATATATAGTATTTACAAATTTGGATATGAGCGTTTGCAGAAATTTATGCAAATTTTGGTCTGAGGTAGGAGCTTATGTAGGGACTTACGAGAGTTGTAAAGTTAAATTCGCAGGAAAAGTTCATAAATGGTAGAATATTTTATTACATGTTGGAGGCTAGATGAAGCACTTGGATGAGATAGCAATGGCATCTGTGAAAATACATGTATTGTAGTTCTTAAATGCCTTACTGATTAGAAACGTTTCTTTCTAAAGCAGAAAGAGATAACAAAACAACCTCGCTCACCTTCCAATTACAGGCGTTCTCCTTCACAGTAAGGTATTAACTCTCGTTTGAAAGCAAGAATTCCAATCGCCATAGTTACCTTTTCATATCACACCAGAATGTACGGTGATAAATTACATTGGTAACGATGGGATGAACCATTCTTCACTTATCCGCCTATCTGTGACGTGTGGAAGCGTATTAGGTGTAAAGTTCGCCGCCACGATCCACCCATTGTCAGTGTCAGCTCCACCCAAGGCCTGGCCTCGTTTCACAACAAGAATGTGATGGCGATGAAGCAAAGTCGAGTTTTCGAGTATTCATGTTACATCACGATTTTGTGTAGCTCAACGAAAGTACCGCCTAAACAACTTTGAATGAAACGCGACTTGTTAAATTGCTCATTTTTATTTTCGATTTCACAAAAATTATAAGTTGGGATGCATCTGTCTAGTTCCTGCCTATTTATAAATTTTAAATATAATTCAATGCACGCTGTTGTAATTCAGTTTCTTTGTAATTAATAACTGAATAGTAAAATCGTGAACCCGTACCTTATCAGTGACGCAGATACGCGTCAAGCAGGAATTTCCCTTACTTACCACGGAATTTTTAAAATAAATTTGCTAATAAAGGGGCCCTGGGTTCGATACCCGGTGGAGACACACAGTGGTTCGGATCCCACTTTAAACTGTAGGTCCAGTCACGATTAGCCTTTCTGTGCAGAAAGTGGACTTAAAACAACAATTCAATCAATTAATTAAAATAAATTTGCGTGAAACTCAAAAATGACCAAAATGTCACTTACCATGTTTTACACCCGATCCCTTCATTTTATATATTAAAAATAGTAATAGTATAAGGTTTTGATTAAAAATATAAATGTTCTGCTTCATTAATCAATAACCTGTTCTTAAATTACATTAGAATAAAAAGAAAGTGCTGAAAACATTCTCCAAACTGATGACAATCAACACAACATTCAGAACAACAAACTTCTAATAATAGCAGTAGTAGTAATTAACATTAATAACAGTAATTGTCCTAAATTTTAGTGAATTAAAGTTTGTTCTAAAACATGACGTCGTAGAAAATAATTCTTGGTTCTTTAGGTTTCTTAAAAGGAAGAATGGAACTATTTCCTTAAATATGTGCAGTTATTTTAATATTAGGTCACAAATATATACAATTTAATAACCTAAAATGATATTAGAGTGAAATGACGCACCAGCACGTCAACAATAAGGATGGAAAAATGGTCGCGGTGAGCTAAAGGATAAGGAATCCTTTGGAATGAAATCTCATGTTTTTCAGCACACAGATGTGTCAGGGTAATATGATCGTTCGAATTAAATTACCTTTCAAAATATATATTTTTTTGTTTATGAAGAAATCGACCTGTCAAATGTAGCATTTGAATATGTGTACAACTTTTCTTATGGTCCTCTCAACAGTTTTAACTGATTATAATTCATCCTCATCGCAGGATTGGCCAAATGATGCAGAAAAGCTAGGTGAACTAAGAAAAATATAAATATAATTTAATATTGTTTCGTTTTTAAATATGAATACATACCATGACCATCTGTAGGAGACATTTCAAATTTGAAAAATGACATGTTCATTTCGCACAGCAAACTGAATCCAGTGACGTGTATCCTGTTTTATTTATAATGGCTATCAAAGAATTTCATGCAGACTAATAAAAAAAAGTGTCCATTTTTCCTGCCAACTCATTAGATATCCGAGAAGTCATATGGTGAGACCGGAAGTAGGATTGCTGTCCAAAATATTCAAAAATTTCAATAAAGAATTAATTTATTTCGAGATGGTGATGTAAACAACAGTTCTTCTTTTCAGTGTTCAGTAAAAAATGAACATTTTCTCTCCATTAATTCTCGGTATAATCTTGACCAAAATATACCCAGGATAGGAAGCTTATATAGGGTTGAGAAAGAAAATTCTCAGTTAATTGCCTGGATATGTAAACAGGCTGAAACAAATAAGCTAATTTCATTTAACGTGTCTGCCGCGATTGATTAATGCTATGGACAGTGGCTGCAATTAAGAGGGACAGTTGCTTCCCCCCACACTTTTTGCAACTGCAATATGAACTATTAATGCTAAACCTCATCTAACAAGAAAAAATATACTGTTCTTGCCCATTCAATTGCCGCCACTGGCTGTGAGTGATTACAAAAGAATATGACGTTAAAGAATGCTCGCGCCTTGTAAATATAATTTGATTTTTCTCGATAAGCATATAGAGAGCAATGCAAAGTATCTTTACATTGTTCTCTTTCTACCGTTATGTAAAACATAAAACATTCATCTTATGAGAGAGGATTTTTTTGAGATTTCGAAGCCAGGACCTCATACTCGCAGCTTCATGTCGAGGAACGAGTGTAAAACTATGCAATCGCACACATTCAATTCCGCATACAATGCGCTATAAACACGAGTCCATCATATTGTACTTTTATAAACTGAATATTAAATTGCAATAAGTACTAGAAGCTGTATGGGTTAGAAATAGTCTTCCTTTTTTCTTCCATCCAAGGCACGGCTATATTCCAGGAAAGTTTTCCGCATGCAGTGACGTAATAGAAGTACCTGCTTAAGACATGCAAAATCTGGAGACCGTATACGTGACTAGGATTTAAATTCTGCGAAGAAAAACTTGCCGCAGACGCAATTTGCGGACTTTACCGGAGCATAAAAGCTCAAAGACTGGTTTGACCATTGTTACATAGGACTCCGTAGCACATGCACTTCACATAACAAGAAGACGTTTTTCATTTATTGTAGTTTTAACCTTGGCATTACCTTATTGAATAGAGAACGCAGAATTGAGGCAAGTGCTTTGTCGAGAACGTATGCAGTTGTAGTTTAGGCATTCGATAATTCGATTGCTAAGCGGATGCTTCTTTGTTCATACGACCGTGTTTACTGTGATTTTGCGACGATGGGGCTCCGTGAGTTACCCAACAGAAGGCTACTTTGTAGGCTTTGGTCGTTAGTGGGCTGTGGCACCACAGAGTTTACTTTGGTTCAAGTCCTCTTCAAAAGATGTTCCATTGTTTTGGTTCTCTTTATCTCCACTGTTTCATCATTCATTCTCGCTGTTTTGAATGACCTAGAGAAGTGTATTTGTTCTATTCGCGTCTTCTGCCACTTTGGGCTAATCGCAAAGATGAGGATGAACTGCGATGGATGAAAATAATGAGGAGACAAGCTCAAACATACTTGGATAGAAAACAACACAAGTCCCACATAGGTACTGGCTCTGAGTCCAGGCGTCAGAGCCTTGTTAGTCTGCGAGAATGCACCCAGAAGTGTACTTCTTGAATATGAAGTTAAAACTTGAGTACCTTCTGAAAAGGTCATCCCTTTGCACCACAGAGAAAGTTATAAAAGCATAAAATGACTATACAAAACTTTTGAGCTAGCATCAAAAGCCATTTTTTTATAAGAATAAATTAAGGGTTCGGGTGTACAACATGGTAAGTGACATTTTCGTTATTTTTGAGTTGCAAAGTAAAATGTGCCATCCTTCAATTTTCGAGTGAAATTGCCATATAATTCCAATTTGCACTGGACTCAGTGAAGCCTTCTGAAATCGCTCAACACAACACGAAAACAATTTATCTACAGTATAGATTCTAACAACATTTTTTCTTAATGAACTCAGAAGTCAACAAAATGTCACTTAACATGTTTTACTCCCGAACCCTTCAAATAATGGAGGACCTAAGTGATAAATTTCCACTTTTATTAATTATATTATTACTTCCACTGTTCTAACAATCTTCATCAGAGTAAATAACAAACCTGATGAATGTGACGTAATTTGGGCCTAGCTTTGTCGGGGTACAATCGAATTTTTTTCTTGGGGGGGGGGGGCGGAATCGAAAATTGTTCCAGCCCATAAAAATAGCGTTCAGGACTATTTTGCTACTATAACTGTATTAGTACTATAACTGTTACGTTTGCGAATTTATAAAAAAATAATCTATTGCTTTGCTCCTCGTGTCGCAGGAGGTTAACAAAAAGGTTTGCAAATGTTAATAGACCTGAAGAAATTGGAGGGAGCAACTGCCCCCTTGCTTCAACAAAGTTACGCTATGGTGTATAACGGTAGGGTCAACCTGTACCATCTCAACATCTTTGTTATCTATCCTGATGAAGACTGTTAGGAACAGTAGAAATACGTCCCAGAGACTATATAATTAAGCGGAAACTAATCACTTCCATTATTTATTATTCATGTTGGCAAAAGGCTCAATCCATATGCTTTATTGTTCTGTTTATCATCTTTTATCGTGACAAAAAACACTATAATTTTGAGCTACAAAATAAATATTAGTAATTCATATTTATAACTGCATCATAAAACTTAGGTTACACTTGGAGAAGCACTAATTTCTTTCTGTGGCAACGTTCCCATCACTTCCCTCACGCTGCTTCATGAGCAAGCAAATTATTAATTTCCTTTTCGCGAATCCTCGAGCCAACAAACTGCCTTTCGATGTCGCCAACGCCTTGAAAACGGGAATGTCAATTATAATGATAGATCTTTCTTATTGATTAATACAGGAATCCGGTTGCTTAATAGGTCATGGCGATCATCATTTATGGAAGAGTCTGCCTCTCGTAAGACCTGTCGATCACTCCCTTATGCATGTAAATCATCAGCAAAATAATTCGGCAGTAATGCCAAAGAAATTGCCAACATAAACTTGCTCACACACACTTTGTAATGTCAGGAATATACAAGTTCACATAAAATTTCGAAACTTTCGCTAGGTTGCAGGCATTAAGCACTTGGATATAAATAAAATAGAGCAAGTTCTCACAATCCCAGAGGATTCTTATATATACACACATGAACGAACAAGACTTGTGTGTATATGTATGTACAAAAGGTCATAAAAATGTTAATACAAGGTTCGCCCATAAAAACAACTACTTTTTTTTAAAGAAAAGAAAACAAGTAATTACCTTCAAATGACTTTATCATCTTCAAAATAATCACCAAAGGAGGCAATACACTTTGACCAGCGTTTGTAAGTCTTGGAAACACTGTTGATAGTCATTGACAGTAAGTGTTCACAAAATACGCGTAACATTTAATTTAAAGTCCGCGTCGTCGTCAAATCGTCGTCCTTTCATACCATCTTAAGGTTGGGGAAAAGGAAAAAAAATCAGCAGGCGATAAGTCCGGAGAATATGGAGGGTGATTGATCACTGTCACCAAATGCTTAGCAAGGTATTGTTCTGCAGACAATGCGGTATGAGGCCGAGCATTATCGTGTAACAGAAATGCTTGGCACAAAAAGAGCACATACTTTTCTCATTTGCAGGTCCTCCCTCGTTAAAATTAACCTACAGTTTTCTTTGCTGGTGTGAAGCATATCTGACAGTTGCTGCGTGGTTAAACGTCTTTCACCTCTCGCCAGTGCACGAACTTTCTCCACATTGTCGTCATTCCTTGGCGTTGAAGGGCGTTCTGATCCTGGTTCATTCTCCACACTTTCACGTCCACCTTTGAAACGATTGTACCAGTCATACATCTGGGTTATTGATAATGCTGCATCACCATAACCCTGCTCGTATCATCTGTAACGTTTCGGTAAACGGTTTACCCAATTTGTAAAAAAAAACTTTATGATGTAACGTTGTTCCATCTTGGTGAGCGTATTTTGTACGCCGCCTGCACACGACCTTCATCTGACGCATGCTTGCCCCGATACCGACTGTCTGTAATAGGTTGAAACATGCACTGACGAGAAGTTTAGATATAGCCTCTTTGCAGTGTTGCCAGAATACGGTACCTTTTTTTTATTTGGTTTGGTTCTTTTTTTTTTTTTTACATTTCGGTTTCTTTATGGGCGGACCTTGTATAACTGTGAGAAGTCACTAGATTGGAAATTACGAGAGAACTTAATCCTGCGAAAATTGAGCATATATGCTCACTTTCTGAGTATCTCCTCAGCTGTCGTTGGGGTACGTTCTCATGAGCACCTGTACTTTTGTATTAATCCCACTCATTATGATTCAATGATTGATTTGGATCGTTTTACTTCGCTTTTCTGCAACTTTTTGGCTAATCGCGAAGATGAAGATGAGGATGAGTGATGTTATGATGCAATTGATGAAGGGACGACACTCACAGACACCCAGGATTCGAACCCGGGACCCGTGGCGCCGCAGTGCGCTGCACTAACCACTCCGCCACGGAGGCCGCCTCCCATCCATTATGAAACAGCCGATCTCCTTAAGGGAGTAATTAGCACAGCGCCCTACAATACCAGGGGTCCCGGGTTCGAATCCCGGCCTGGACTTGGATGCTTGTGAGTGTCCCTTCTTCAGTTGCACAATTATCATCACTCATCCTAACCTTCCCGATTAGACAATGTGATAGAAAAGCGAAGCAAATTAAACGAAAACAATCAACCAACATTATGAAACAATCTGAAGTTAAGAGTTGAAGGCTTCAAGTACCTTGGCTTAGCTATAACAGTTAGTGCTGTGAGTTAGTCAGGATAACAGCAAACAACATATGATCAGTAGCCGTAGAAAATTTTCCAAGGGCGGTGTGTCAAATTCGAAAAGTTGTGGCCTTAGATGATAAATATTGACGTCATCTTGACGTAATCACAAAGAAACATTTTTCAGAGAGGGAGAGAAGACTACGTACGAAAACAGCGATACTGAATGATAGAGAGAGGCAGACAAATACACAAATCAGAGAAAGGGGAAAATAAGAGAAATAGAAAACTGAGAAAGGAAGATAAATAGAGAAGCAGGAGAGTGAAAGAGAAAGAAGAAAAAGATATGTACAGAAAGTAAAAACCGAAATATAGAAGCGAAATCTAGACATAAAGAAGGAAGATAAATTAAAGATAGTCAATGCGAATATGAGAGAATTGGGGAGAGAAAATTGAAAAAGAAATGATCAAGAAGAAATAAGGTATCACTAAGAGATTCTGAGAAAGAAAGACAAAAGAGAAGTGAGATGCAAAGAGAAGACAATTACAAATAAACGAGATAATTTAAGTAGGTACATTATCCTTGTTCCAGGTGGAGTTTCGAATTGCCCCCAACCCTCTTTGTGAGCGTTTATGCAACATACGTTTATCGCGCATTTGGAAATTCTAAAGTAGAGATCGTCAAGCCCGAGCAATGGAGCTGCTTCCCCAATATTTAAATGCATGAAGAGCTACCAAGGGATAAATCTTTTAAGGATAATTTCTTGATTACTAAAAATAAATTTTTAAAAGTTGTAATGGTATTGTAGTTTTAAATAGACAGACGGATGGGGAAATAGATAGCATGTATGTAGTGTTAGACTAATGTTCGAATTAGAAAGTTATAAATCATCTTACCAGTTTCTGAGAAATCTACGAACTGGATGTGTAAGGTAATTTTGAGACCGGGTGCTACATTAGGGCAAATGTTAAGATACCGGTGCCGTTAGGACATCTCTGGTGGCCATCTTTCGATAAATTAGTTTTCAACACATTGATATGATACATGGATGTTTGCTAAAACTGCGTACCTATTGTAGGTATTGATCAGAAACGAGCAAGAGACTCAATATTTGCTAGTTGTAAAAACCTGTCTGAAGATTCGGGAGCCGTTGCCGCCACAAACTCCGGATTTGCATGCATGTCTGGCTACAGCTAGAATGAGTATAAGGCAAGCATATAAAATTGAAAATAGCCATATCATACTTTCGTAACAATTACACTCGAGCACTTCTCCTTTGATGTAAGCATTTTCTGCAAATAATAATAAAAAATATGATTGACTTGTTGCAGTTACTTTCCAGCTAATTGAAAAAGGTGGAACATGTACGGCAACTTTTTATATGAAACAAGCCTACCACATTTGCCATGGTGGTACTGGCCGGTAGGATACGCATTCCTCTATGTAACTATTAATTCGTTATGTCCACTGACAGATGCCTCATGTATAAAATAATGTGCGAGCCTGTGCGCACGCGCAAGTGTGAAATGTGCATATCACTGCCAAATACCAAAGTAGCCCAACAACAAAATTAACCAGCATACGGTTAATGTTGTTAACCAAATCACGTGTTAAAAGGTTTTTATATGATATAATGATCTTCGTTCTTACCTTAGGCTAGATAGTATGGAAATTAGTCATAGAATCTTGCAAAGGAATACAATTTTTATGTCATTACTGCATCATATATTGTCATTGTTCAATTACTTATGTATTAATAACCACAAAAATGTGAAAATGTGTGAAATAGGGCAAACATCTATAAACGAAGTAGGTATTCCCGCGCAAGCAAATTCTCCACCTTTTCATTCGCATGAAGTGGAATTGTGCTAAAAAACCTGAAACTAATTTTTGTGCTTACGACCCATTAATTTACATTGTTTAAAAATACCCCCAGTTCTTGTTCACCAGCGTCGAATGACGTGGGTACCTGGGGGAAACCCTGGGGGGTAAAGGCGGTCAGGGGCGTGATGCTGATCACAACTTCCCCACTCAGGACCGGATCAAGAAAGTGTGGGGCGTTACGCCTTCATGGCGTGGTGCTAAGCACAGGGGAGCACTTTACCTTTTTTTTACCTTGTTCACCATCATGACACTACTGAGTTATCTGCATAATTCCAAAGACTAAATTTCATTTTAGTTTTTCTTTTTTTTTTTCTTCAAAATATTTTTCTTTTTGCCCCTTTGGGGGTAAAATGAGGCTATATTCAGATCAGCTGGTGGTAGAACACTAAGTTCCCGGGTTTGTGCCTCGGCCTGGGCGTTCTTTGTGAGTATCCCTTCACGAATTTAATCGAATCATCACACACACCCATCTTTGTGATTACGTAGACAAAAATGGCAGAAAAGTAAATTAACAAAAAAACAGCTACGCAGATGAAATGACAAGCACTGTGGAACAGCAGACCTCCGTGGCGTACAGTGGTTATCATAGCGCGCTACGACGCCAGGGGCCCCTAGTTCAAATCCAGGCCTGGGCATTGGCAGTTCTTTGTTTGTGTCCCTTCATCAATTCCATCGATCATTTTCATCTTCGTGATTAGCTAAATGTGGCAGAAAAGCGAATTAAAAAAACAAAAACAAATCAATCAGTCAACCAATGTATTCGGAACAATACAACAATGTTCCCAGGACAGATTTCTACACTTCAGAACATGAGGCTATCAACAACTATAAACACGAGTTTCACACAGAAAGTAATTTCTCTCATTTTTTAAATTTTGCGACCCTTCTCAAAGCTTTTCTTCGCCCTGGTGGGGAGATCAGAGGCTGAATGTTCAGCTTTCAAAATTAATCCCAAGTAAAAATGAGGAAAGTATGGGCCAAAATTTTTTTGTCATCTTTCCACCAAATCTGTATTCATATTTTGAGTGTGGAGTCTGAGTTGTCGAAGCCATTTTTACAGCCTACTCTGTTTAGACGTAAGGTGGTAACCTGGTGAGTTTGTTTACCGTTTCATAAGCAGTGCGGGCGATTTAAGTAGCTAAAGCATACTATCTTGATATATATAGAGCGCGCCTTCTGGCTTCTTTTTACGGAACTCGCAACATTTCCTCGAACCCCCGATTCACATAGGAATCACCCTTTTGTCTGGTCTCCACCGCCTCGCATAGAAAGAAACTCGCAAGATGCTGCATCAGTGTTAACGGGAGCGGGGTACCGGTGTAAGTGAAAGGAGTGGGCACGGTGTGACCCCCTTTAGGCCAGATCTCGGCGCCTATCAAAACACGGATACCCTTGCAAGGCCAGATGAAAGAATTCTCATTCGAGGTTGGTTCCGAAGCAAATCACGTGATCGAGAGCCGTCACGGAGCCTTTGGCTACATCTTGTATTATGTTCTGGCGTGTTGACAGTGCGTTCGCTCCAGCCCCGTATTTTCCGTCTTCCCCTCTTGTTCGCGATGGGTGCGAGTTCTGTAATTAGTTGCTGTGCTAGCTAAGACACATGTTCTTGTTCGGTGTATCATGGTTGGCATTGTGAATGATCATGACATGGACTTTTGCAGAAGTGCCGATACGACGGACAAGCCGAGTGCCGATCAGCAGAGGACGAATTTGGCAGCGGATGCTGACAGGACGCAGGATCAGGCTCAGGTAACGTAAACAGCTATTAGTGTTCATTTGGCTCTCATAATGACATGCTCGTGTATAATAACGAACTGTTTGGAAACTGGTTTCTTAATCAAGTTGCTACGGAGCGTGACGTACGTTAATTTAATTTATATTTTGACGGAACAGATTGAAGCACGATTTGTGATCTACATTAGTAATTGAGACCGTCGGGGATTTGCCTTGTTTTTATGTATTTACGTGTTGGTTTTTGTAAGGTTAAGGCTGGCAACGCATGGTCAAACGGGAATCCGAAGCTTGTACATAATTTTCGTAATTCTTAAACACAAACACAATTGGTGCAAACTATTATTGCTATAAAGATAAAATGTTTCGAAGCAAGGGCGTCGCCACTGGGTGGGATATAGCCCAACGTGAAAAAGTTTTAACTCGCCCTCCTGCCCACTGACATGGGAAATTTTGAGAATCATTTACAGCAGAGTAGATATAGAGAAGGGTTGTGGTTGAGTGTAAGACAGGGCATGGACCTTAATCTTCGCACACACACAAAAGGTTATAAATGGAGGGGAGAAGTTAGAAAAGAGAATGAGAGAAAAAAGGCAAGAGAATGAGAAGAGAAAGAGGAGATGATAGAAATGAAAGATAAAAGATAACGAAGTAGTGATAGGCCGAAAGAAAGAGAGAGGCGATTAAGTGATAGAAAGAGAGGGAGAGGCAGTGATAAAAAGGAGAGAGAGAGAGTAAGTGATAGAAAAATAAAGAAGTTATGGGAAGAATGAGAAAGAGTAGTTGGCGAGAAAAAACACGAGTAAAAGACACAGAAAGAATAGAGAAGGTAGCAAGAGAGACAGGAAGAGTAACGAGAAAACAGAGGAAGAAAATAAAAGATAGAGGGAAAAAGAATGAGTGAGAAACTGAAGAACAACAACTTTAAATGTGAGAAGGTCGTGCAGCACTACAGGACAAGTAGCGGTTTGGGGGAGGGGGTAATGTTCGTTCCCGATCTCTCTGGTTTTCCCTTATAGGACAAGCTATATAAAAACAATCATTTTTTTACGTCTCAGCACTAAACAGTGACTGTCCAGAAATTTCGGAAAGAGGAGTAATGGATATCGTACTCCTTTTATATTTATTTTAATTTTTTTACAATCTTTCATGTATCCCATGTTATTTTTTATAAAATGAGCAGCGAAGGAGAGGGGGTTGGGGATGCTTAACACTAAACCGTCCCTGGCACTCAACGGGCACTATATACAGTCCTTTCTTTAGGTGAACTTATTATATGACCATTAACGTAGCTATATCAGTATAGACAATATTGGACATCTCCAGTCAGCACGGGACCATCTCTCTGGAGTTTTGTTTTCACAAAGTTTCTTCACCATGGCAACCGTAAATAAAACATGGGTATCGAAGCCTTACTACACGTGTGGAGGTCGTCGCGTGGATACGACAGTCATCAAATCTTCCTGCCGGGTCGCGAAGTAATTTAAAGTACGTTTGTCACGTGCTTGCGACTGCAAAACAAAGATAATCAGTGTTGCCATAGGTCACGGCAAAGTTGGTAGCAAATTAATCAATTACTTATCAGCATAATCAGTTTCCAAACAGTTCTTTAGTTAGATGAAAACTCTTTAAAGTGTATGAATTTTGATACTGTATTTAATTGCTGAGTTTGTATCTTACTTTATAGGTGACTGAACACGGATACAATGTATTTAAGTAGTAATGTGATGGGCATCTGGTATGGGGTAGAGAATGCCATACCCCCTCTTGTCTTAGGAAATTACATAAATGTAAATGAATTTCCATGACATGACTTATCTTAATTTTATAGTGTCATTTCATGAACTTTGATTTATGTAGCTATACATAATCACAACGTTCATTCTGTTGTCAATTTTTCGAATCTTCTAACGTGTTTCTTTGTCCATAGTTACATTGGTTATGCATTTAAGCAATATACACAGGCTTAACAAAATTAGTTTGGTAACTAATCGCAAAAAAAACCGCCATTGTTATCTCTTGTAACTGTTTTCAAGCCTGTATATAGCCTACGTGGAGGTTACATGTTAAGAAATGTTATTTATTGATGAATAATTTAACAGAAATTAACTGATATATACACGCACACATGTGATATCTGGAACAAATACAGGCGGCTTTTCCTTAAGTGAATATTATATTAGTCTTAAAAATGAAATATTGTTTTCCCAGCGTTGACATTTATTATCTTCAATATATTTAAACTTTTTTCTTTTTACTTGCGCAATAGCAGACGAGAATGGTAACTCCAGGTCCGTGTTCTAGTTTGTCAAGACCATAAAATCCCTCTTTTCGTATCTTTAACGATTTGGTAGCAGATAAAACAGCTCCGTGAAAATTTAAGCGACATTGAATCGAAAAATAATGCTGGTCTCTCTTAGACTTGGTTTCAGTTTTATTGCAAAATGTATTTGCTATTAATTCCAACAGTATGTTTGGCGTTTCCATCAACAATGCCATGCACGGTAAAACAAAATATGCTTCTCTCTCTCCCTTCTCCGTGTCGCTATTTCCATTTCTCCCTTCCCCTCTCTCTCTCAATTTTCTACCCTTTTCTTTCTCTGTTCTCTCCCTCCCTGCCCCCCCTCTCTCGTACACACACAGAGATTGTTTTTATCATCATTAGGCTTGTTAGCCAATCCAGCTTTTCACGGATGTTTCTTTGCGTTCTTGTTAGTAAAATAAAGTATAAACGACACTTGTTTGGTGTAAGTGAATTGCTGAAATTTCACCAAAGTATTCTCCCTTTTTTGGTTGTTAAATTGGGATAAACAGATCCGGTGTGTGTCGCGGATGTCACATTCTGCACTGCAAGAACTTCAGTTCTTGGAAGTCAATGTGGTATTTAAAATATAATTTCCAAACGGCAGTAACATGCAACATTTCTGACTATATATGGTGTATGTTCTGGTACTAGTCATTTCCTAAAATGGTCGCAACTGTATATTACTTTGTCGGTGCGATTTATTTATTTATTACCCTCTTAGAGATATGAGTGGAAGGGGGTATTCCAATTCATGGAAAATCATTTTTAGTAAATTTATGAATAGGAAAATGAAACAATGTATTGTATTTCCTTCAGGAAAATAAAGTCCCGAATTACCCTCCTTTGATATTCCTACAGTATTGATATATCGAGCAATTCACAATCTCCAATCCTGATTGTGAAGTTCCGCTATTGACGAAGTATAGTAATCTATCTTGGGTCGGAACTATGTTAAAACAAAATGTCGTTATTTGAAGTAAAACATTATCTTGGATACCAGAACGATAACTGCTTATCAAGACTATTACTATGAAAAATAGGTTTTACAATATCATGCAATGATGTTCGAAAAATCACGCTTACTGCTGTATTGTTTGTAAAGCCAACTTTAGGAGCCGATACTTTTCTGACATTAGGTCTTTCGTGAGGTCCGCAAAAATGCCGCTCTACATTTGAAGTTTATTTTATTTTGTACCAATTTTGCATGAAATCTGGATTTGGTGATTACATAACATGTATTTTATTATTCTGATGTAATTCTTGAATATTTTAAGGCTAAATTTTCGGAAAATTGATGCATATAATTGGAATAGAATACTTAGACTAATCAATGTTTTGAACAATTTTTAATTATTACAATTTTCGAGTATCTGTATCAGTGCGAATAGGTAATCGATATGGGTATCTGTTCAAAATATGCCTGTTATTTATAACTTATTATTTGTGAATACATAATGATGCCTGTTATAAAATAATCAATGTCCTATTTATAAATATTGAGATATCACAAGGCGTAAAACAGTTTCTTGAGTCAAACTACGTATATATTATATTCGAAATATTAATCTTAATTACACATTTGTTGTATAAAAATTGTCTTTTTCCTTGCAATTAATTATGTTTTACTATCAATACTATCGGATAATGAGCAAACCTTTTCCAGTGGCTGCGTCAGACAACTTACAGATACTTCGTTCCATAAATTGTAGGATAAGTAAGCTTCGGTGTGGCAGCCTTCTTAAAATGTGAGTAATGTGCAAAAGGGCGGAGAAAATACACATTTCACAAAAAAACAGGAAACTGAAAAATATTCGAATCACTTGTCTGCAATATGAAATTTTTCACTTCATGTCTTGTATTAGCTTCAGGTAATATTCTTCCCTTTGGCATGACAGTATTTGTATTCCACAGCTGATGGATGTTGCCGCAGTGGAGGTCCGTTGAAACCGATCAGATTACATAACGTCATTGTGTCGTGTTACGTCAGGACGTAACGACGTCCTGAATACATTGTTAGTTCCATGTGGATCAATTTCACATGATCGCCCAGGCTTTTGATGGGAACCATAATGCAGCCCTTCATGTAATTTCATCCCGGAAGGTCATCTCCCCAATTTACCTCGATTGTGAGGGTTCTGGTAGTTTAGATAACCGGCTACCTGAAGAAATTTTACTTCTATCATGTTCTGATATGTATAATGCAATGTTATCTGTATTCAACATACCTTTACCAGTCACATAATTTCCCACTGCATCAATTTGTTGAGGATTAGTTTATGGCCATTATATGTGTCGGATTTTTTGAAAACCAACCAATCCGAGTTTGTCGGATATATTGACAGCTGCAAGTACAAGACGAGCACATACTGTGGCAGCAGATCACATGTCAGAATCGGGTGGCGACCTCCATGGTGGAATTGGTAGAACAGCCCGCTACCACGCCAGGGGTCTCGGGTTCGAGTACGGCCTGAGCTTGTATGTTCTTTGTAAGTGACCCTTCAACAATTGCATCATATCATCACTCATTCTCATCGTCTCGAGTAGCTAAAAATTGCATGTAAGCGACGTTAAGTAAGAAAAACCAAAATCAAATCGTCAGTCTCGGATATAAGGGGGAGGGCTTTGGCAGGGGGTTTCATCCCCTGAGCTCCACATGCAAAGGCGCTTTGAAAAGTGTCCGACAGTGGAGAAATGGTATGTCTGAAATGTGGTAAAAATCTAACTAGTCATCTGACATAACTTTGCTAAAAGTTGTAGGCCTAATTGAAAATGTATATACGCTGGAGGGGACCCATGATGATGGTTGACCCTAACCTGCACAATTGTTTCGTATTCTGTGTTGAAATTAAATCATCAACATCGTCAAAATAAGAGTGCACGTTTAAATCCTTATTGCAGTTTCAGTTACCGTACAGCTGTGCATATTACTTTATTTGTATAGAGAGGAATCGCATCAGGGTCTAGCCGACAATGACGTTGGTATACCAATCTCATATTTCTGTAAATAGCTTGTGACATACCGTTATTGATTATTGATGTTACAAATACATATGTAATATTCAATGAAATTATCCTCTTACGTGAATTATTAAGCATAAACTTTCTATTCACGGAAGGAAATAATACATTTATTAGGGATGTAAATACATCATTCAGCTTATGTTGGGTACACACTACATAAACTAACCAACCTCAGAGTTTTGAAACATTTTCATTTGGTGACGCGTTGTCAGCACAGCTAGTCCCATCGCAATTGTTATATCTGTCATTTTAGATCGGTTAGTTCTCTTCAAGTAATTTCTTGTTTCTAGTCCAGTACTGCTACACTAACATCCACAATTGTGAATATTTTGTCCAGTAATTTTGCCATAAACCTCGACAATAATAACTCTGGAATTACTGGAGCATCCGTCAACTAGGAAGGTAGTTGAACTTCTGCCTTACTGTTGAAGAATAATCACGCTGCCAGCAAACGGTAGTTGCATGATTCAATTAAAAGTTGCTTTCGCAGTTTAATACTACACAGTAGTTTTCGACTTGGAACTCTCCTTTCCAGTTGGCCGCGCCGAGCTAAGCTAAGAGAAGGTAGGCGATGTGATTGGCCCTTACATGTATGCTTCCTACATGTCACACCAGGCGAATGGAACAGCCAGTCGGGCAAGCATATCCTGGAAATATGTCCACGCTCTCATGCTATTGGAGGACAGAAATAAAGCTGGCTCTGCTGCATTTATTGGGACTTGATTTTTTAAAAAAATCAAACAACTCACTTTGGCATTGGGCTGTACCTGTACGTGATGGACGTACGGGCTGACGCAACGTGCACATGGCACTATCCACAAATACGAAAGCATTTCACTTACTGCCGCCGCAGCGAAAGGAGAGTCACGAGTTAATCTCCCGAACAAAAGCAACAGCGATTGATCAAGCATTTGGGTTAAAGAAGCCTTGCAGTGCTCGTGTCGACCACACAGGCAAACAAAGGAAGATCGAAAGTTCCTTTGTTATGTCCTGCAGAGGTAATGACTCGTGTTTCTCGCACTTAGACCGAAAGGACGGCCACTTGCAGGTTTTGAAAAGGGCACCCCAGATACTTCAAATACGTTGGAGGAGAGAAAAAAACGCATGGAGCTGTCTGCATTGAAAAGATCGTGACGTCATGTTTGCGGGTAATCTCAAAATGTACTCGTATATGTTTTGGGAAAGAGCGAGGGGGAAATAGAAATTTCTTATTTGCCTTCTTTTACATTGTGTTTTACGTCATTTTTATACCGCATCGCGACGATGAGAATGGGGGAACATACATGAAAGAGATGAAGGGACAGTTAGCAAGGAACATCAACGTCTTCGAACTCAGAACTTTCAGTGGAGAATACGTGAGTCAACCGCTTAACGCAGTTAAGAAGAAATAAATGGGGTGGCGAGAGAAGCAACCAGGGTCTCCCTAATGGTGCAGTGGCAACACTGCTTCCTTGTAATCAATAGGTTCCGGTATCGATCCCACTTTAAACTGTAGGTTCAGTACCGATTAGCCTATCTAAACTCAAAGTGAATTTAAACAAACCTTATTAGCACCATTTATCAGACTAGGAACTTCTTTATTTAATGCTCCATAAAAATAAAGGAATAGATTTTCTGAGACAGAGTTTTCTTTAGCCTTCTCAATGATTGATCAGCCATGTTGGGAGAGGATGACAGTATTTTAGCAAATGTTTTTAGTTTTTTGAGAAGAGCGAGCCTTTTGCACTGTTTCTGAGGACATTTTAGGATATTCTTACCTTTGTAAGAATGTCTTATGCAGGTCCTTTTACAACTTGCACTTTTAACCTTTCTCAAGGGACTTTTTACACCCCTTTTTTAACTGTAAGGTAAGTTTTTTTTTTAGATAAGAGGGTATTTTCTCGTATATTTGGAAGGGTGCAATATAACCATATGTGGCGAAGCACCCAAACTTTTTAACTCAATCAATCCTATCTTCCGCAATAACCGCATCACTTCTTTTCTTTTTAATCATCATTGTTCTCTTTTGTTGAATCGGTCTTCTTGCAACTTACATAAAACAAATAGAAACCGTATTACCATCGCCATATATGTTAAAGTAATTATTAATGTAAATAATCTTTCAGTAAGGGCAGTAAAAAATTGCTCTTTTTGTTCTTCCCGATACACTGCCGTGTTTGGAAGTATCTACGTGCACGGTTTCCTAAGCACCCAGACAGAACAAGAAAATGAATGTAACCGCATGGAATGATGCTCGCTATAAAACTCCACCATTGCCTTTCCTGACTTGCCCGCAGAAGACTGATTATTTTCCATTGGACCCCTCCGATGCTGAATTTTAAGTATGTGCTGTTTTCGTGGAGGTCATGCAATATGCATTTTGTGGAGGGAAGATAAGATCTCTCCATTTGCTCCGAAGTAAGTTTAAAACGATGCAAGAATCTACAATGAGTATTTGGTGGGCTCTGGAGGTTGAGAGCATCGTTTTCTATTTCGGTGCTTTCTCTCTCTCTTTCTCTCCCTCCCTCCCTCCCGATCTCTTCACCCCGGTGTAGAAGTTGTTTTCGATCGGCATTTGTTCACTCTATCTATACATTTTTCACTAGTGTCGTTATAGACGGCGTAAATAAAAGCCAATGGTCTGAATTGAGTTGAATTGGTGTTTTAAGTCCACTTTATGCACATTAAGGCTAATCGGGACTGAACCGACAGTTTAAAGTGGGATCCGAAGCACATATGCCTCCACCGGGTATCGAACCCGGGACCCCTTGATTACAAGGCGGGGACGCTACCAGTGCGCCATCGGGGAGGACCCCAATTGTCTGAAGTATCGCGCTACATTCTTAAAACTAGCTGTAGCTTCGCTATAATATATATAATATAATATTTCGCGACAGGTGCATTTCTAGGGTGTTCGGGAAAAGGCACATAAGTCACAAATTGCGATTTTCTGTTACTTTCTTAATTTAATTCTTAATTTATGTTCCTATTTTTATGTAAGGGGCGGTATTATTAAAAGACCAATTCCACAATGAGATTTGTTTTTGGATTTATATCCCCGGTACAAAATTCTTCAGGACTTCTATGAGATCAAAAGAATGTGATTCTAGAAAAAAAAGAACACGCTTGTGTGTGTGTATAAAATATACCGCAGCAACTTCTATAGTGGCACTTTAGACGCTTAGGGCATCAGCTGGCCTTAATCTTGTCCTGCACTGCCGCAAGAGGGCGGTATCGCCCACTGTTGATAACCATCAGTAGAACATGGACTGGCGTAAATGAGACTCGGTGGAACTGAAACCGATTCTTGTCACCGTGGGTGCGAGTTGTGGAAAGGGGCAATCCCTAATAATTGTCAGGTGGAAGATGCAATAAAAGCTTACAGCCTTGTTGGCAACCCCGTTGATTATGAAGAAAAAAAAAACAATCAAGGAGAGCCTGTCCCGGCCTACGAATGACGAAACGGGGTCACATTAAGTCGTGCAAAGAGCCACGATGCCAAGCCGCTGCTCGTGAGGGCTCTTAATGAAGGTTTGCGCCGTCCCCGCCTTTGTGCTTTCTCATCTGCAAAAGGTGGGGGAGGTTGGCGTTAAGTGCAGAATCTCTGCGTTAACAGCTCGACATCCGTCACTGGCGTTGCGAAACTCAAGCGTTCCTTGATGTACAGGAAATGTTCTGGTTACGACTGCGTTTCTCTTTCGATGTAAGGTTCTATTGGGTAAATTCCGAGTTGGTTTCCGCGACCGGCGGCAGTATGTCCCAGACAAGGTGGTTCAGGGTGCCCTATGAAAGGTGTAAATTAATTATAAATAGGATACTGGTCCTTCAATGAAGAAACCGAGGATTTTAAATGTTTCCAGACGTCATGAATTCATCTGAATATTTGATGGTTATAGATACTTCATCCAGCTTGGACTGATTCGAATTAGTATTTTCCCTCCTTTGCTTCTGGAAGCGATTTTGATTGGTTATCTAGCGTCGCTTTTCTGCTTTTGGTTAATCGCAACGATGAGGATGAGCCATGATATGATGCCATTGATGACTGGACACTAAAAAAAGAACAACCATACTCAGGACGGAATTCGAAACCGGAATCCTGGCGTCGTAGTGCTCTGTGCTAGGGATGGCCAAACGGATCCGGATCCGGGTCTGAAAGTTTCGGATCTGGATCTGGGTCCGAAAGTTTCGGATCCGGATCCGGATCCGAGAGTTTCGTATCTCAATCCCATTATAATATTACCACACCTTAAAAGGTATTATGATCTTCGATTACAAAGAAATTTTTCGTTAGTCCTACAAGATTTTTTTCAAGTGTTGTTCCTAAAATATTTTGCTACGCATCGGCTAACACACTCGTGCACAAATGTCCGAGGTGATTTTGTAAATGCCGTTGAAACGAATATGTATTCATTCGAATGTATTGGAAATGAAAACGCACATAAATGTGAGACATTCCATTCCAGGATGAAACCTTTAACACATATAACAAGATAGAAATGTTATACAAAAATTACACAATTGTTCTACAGTTACAGTTTTACAAATTAAAATAAAACATTATAATATATGCAGCGTTAAATAATTACAAAGTGTAAGACTAACAACGGAGGTTATCTAAGTGTCCCCCTCCGATTTCCATGAAACTTGGCAGTATAGTGGGGCCCAAAGGAAGAATTAGGTGTTTTCTTGTTTCAGCTAAAAAACTGTTTTAGGGGGCAAAACCCGCCTCAAATGTCAAGATGAGGACAAATTGAAGTGAGGATCTGACCCCTGTGTCCCTCCCATTTCCATAAAACTTGGCAGGTGTATAGTGGGCCCCAATGGAAGAAATACGTGTTTTTTTGTTTCAGCTAAAAAACTGTTTTAGGGGGCAAAACCCCCTCAAATGTCAAGATGAAGACAAATTGAAGTGAGGATCGGACCCCTGTGTCCCCCTCCGATTTCCATGATACTTGGTAGGTGTGTGTATAAACGGGCCCAAATGAAGAAATACGTGTTTTTTTTTTGTTTCGGCTAAAAAACTGTTTTAGGGGGCAACCCCCCCTCAAATGTCAATATGAGGACAAATTTAAGTGGGCATTTGATTTATGTGTCCCCCTCCGATTTCCATGAAACTTGGCAGGTGTCTAGTGGGTCCCAAAGGAAGAAATACGTGTTTTTTTTGTTTCAGCTAAAAAACTGTTTTACAGGGCGAAACCCACTGAATTGTCAAGATGAGGACAAATTGAAGTGGGGATCTGACCCCTGTGTCCCCCTCCAATTTCCATGAAACGTGGCAGGTGTATAGAGGGGTACGAAGGAAGAATTACGTGTTTTTTTGTTTCAGCTAAAAACTGTTTCAGGGGGCAAAATCCCCTCAAATGTCAAGATGAGGACAAATTGAAGTAAGGATCTGACCCCTGTGTCCCCCTCCGATTTTCATGAAACTTGGCAGGTGTATAGAGGGGCCCAAAGGAAGAAATACGTGTTTTTTTTGTTTCGGCTAAAAGACTGTTTTAGGGGGCAAAACCCGCCTCAAATGTCAAGATGAGGACAAATTGACGTGGGAATCATCTGACCCCTGTGTCCCCCTCCGATTCCCATGAAATTTGACAGGTGTATAGTGAGGCCCTATGCCCCCTGTTTCTTCCTATGCCATATTTACGTGGTTTCGGGGTCAGATCCCCACTTCAATTTCTCCTCATCTTGACATATGAGGGGGGGGGGGCTCGATACACCTGCCAAGTTTCATGGAAATCGGAGGGGGAGACTTAGACCTTCCTAGTAAGTGTATTAATGAATTACAAATCGCGCACGCGCGCACACACACTATATATATATATATGTGTGTGTATGTATATTATATATATATATGTATATTAGCAGGTAACAATATGTTATAAGCACATTCTTACTTTCCAAAGAAGCGCATGTGGGATATCAAAACAGATCCGGATCCGAAAATTCCGGATCCGAAAATTCTGGATCCGGATCCGAAAGTACCGGATTCGGATCCGCGGATCCGGATCCGAAAAATTTTAGGATCCGGATCCTAAGGATCCGGAACCAACCGGATCCGGCTCTGGCCATCCCTACTCTGTGCCAACCATTTCGCTACGGAGGTCTATCCTTCTCCTTGCATTTCTCTCTCTCTCTCTCTCTCCTCTTTTTCCCTCCTTCCCTTCCCAGCCTTCTACTTCCATCACCTTCTCTCTATCAAAGACTTTTCTTCCTCCCTTTCTACTTAGTCTTTCTTCCCTGCCTCTACTTCTCCCTAGCCTTCCCCCTCCCTCTTCCCTTCTCCCTCTCTACTATTCTTGCTATTCCCGTAAATTATTAACGTTGAACCTGAAAGAATTGATTTATAACACTGGTAAACACACTTTATATTGCCAACGAAATTAAAGTCATTTTAGGGAATCTTTGCCATTGTGATTCCGAATATGTTATAAATTTTTCTAAATTGGCTATAGTTTTTGAGTAGTGGTGGCTGTCCTTTCAAAAAAGCATGAAATCTCATTGTTAATCACTCTTAATGATGAGATATACGTTGTTTCTGAGTCTTCCTTGTGTGTAGGGTGTCGGAATATTCACGTTGAAGATCCCAGCAATAGTCTGCCACACTAGCGACGATTGGGTACCAAAACTGGGAGGGGGCAGGTGGTGCAAGGACAGTTTAGTCTCCCTTAGTAGACATGGCATATCATTAAGAGACCATAATGCTGAGGCAAAAAGTGGGTGGGAAGTGTCCTCCTCACCCCTCCTAATCGCCACCATTGATCTTCTATCTCGCATCTGTCCCATCTGCTTTGAAATATTTCCTCCATCATCTCCTTTATATCTTGGTGGGACCCTCCCCTTGTTTTCCATTAAAATCACCAAGATTATCTGGAAAATTGTCAAACTGGATTTGGATGAGATTTATCTTTATGCTCATATTAATTACAAAATATTTGAAGTTTGTGAGCACGTTTTGCACCAGTTCTTCATATTTTTCGTGTTTGTGATTGCCGAAGAAGTTCTTGACAACTTAGACATAACTGAATCATTTGGAAGCTTCAACATAATTCTTAAAATTTGAGAGATTTGAATCATTAATGAGTTTACAAGCTTGAGCCCCATCAAAAATCCCCGTTTTGAGTTTCTCAATACTCAGTCCATGAAAGATCTATGGATGTAATTAAACACTTGCCACCTTTATTCGAGACTTAACAAACTACTTAAAAATGCAATATATGCTTCCTTTACAAAGTCAGTGATATTTTTCTTCGTTTCTGCCACAATATTCGCTACAAATGCAGCACAATCCATCAGAATCATTTACGCAGCCTGCGCGTGAATAACGCATGTTTCATTCCCCTCAAAAATAGAAATAACATCAAAAATAAAACAAAGAAAAACGAACTTCTAATATGTATATATTCTGTGCAATATATGAACTAGAGAAATATTTTTATATTCTAAAATAAAAGCCATGTCCTATTTCATGTCAACATCTATAGCTCCTATTGAGATAAACTTAAAATCGAAGGATATCAACCTGTTGTTCATTTTGGATTCAGCACAACCAAAAAATACCATAAATTCGTTCAAGAATCTTTGACAACTATTTTTTTTTTCTAGACCTGTGTAATCAAAAGCATTATTTGAATTTTTACATGCAAGGAATATCATTTATTGATATGCTTATGTTATTGAACAGAAGAGTCTGTGTAGTTTAACAAGTATCTACTTGAGAGTTAAACCACTTAACCCTTTTCACAATTTTTGTGCGATTCCCCAGTTTCTACTGACTGGTTCTGTGGATGAAATACGTGTCCCTGGGAGTAATTTTTACTGCTTACTGCTAATTCACAAATGAAGACGTAATTAAAAATAAGGATTTGCGGGTGAGGTATCTGCATCTTTAATAGATTTGTTTAAATGTGTATACGGAAGGCCATAATCAAGTCTACAATAAATTAGCAGTCATCATACGACATCATATCTCGAATAATGAGATAGCTTCACGGATCTTCAGATCTACAATTCAAGCTTGCCAAAGTACATGTACGGCAGTAGCGGCTGCTGCCTATTCGCGCACTCTCACGTGCACACCCAAATAAATGGGTAATTTAATTAATTTTTATTATATTTATTCATTGAAGGCCATTTCTTCAAAACATCAAATGTTCCCGGGTCACATCACCTTCCATTTACTTCCTTATGTCAGCTTTTCTATCTCAGTAACGCGCGTCAAATGTGCATGATCAAAATTGAGAAGTGCACACAGCTGCACACAGCAGTGGCGCTGTCTTTGACGGCGAGTAGAGGAAGCAGAAAGGCTTATGGCTTAGATCAGTGGGCTCTACGGCTAGCTTCGCACCAAAGTTGAGACATAGTAGCTTTGGGCATGCGCTGTTCCCTCTTCGTCATGTAGTGTTGCAATCTTTCCATTCCTTGCCATGTGACTGAGTCGAGAACAACCCAGGCATCATTGCAAATTGAGGGGATTTTTTTTCCGTAATTGAAATTTCGATCTCTCTGACCTCACGTGGTACCGAGCATAGAAATCCCAATAAAAGAAGGGCGGGAAAGGAAGGGGAGAGGAGAACCGGAACTGTAAACAAAATGTTGCATTGCAATAATGAGCCTTTGATTAGTAAAAAGAAAGAATGTGTTTGTCGACAAGTTCCGGGCGGACCTACGAGGGAGGAAGAATGATGTTTTGCAGTCAACTGTGGAAAACGAGCAGAGAGAGAGAGAGAGAGAGAGAGAGGATTATTATTAGTCATTTTTTAGTTAGTGGGATCAATAGGTTGTAATTATAATAGAGCTTTGATATATGCTCATTCGTGGCGTGTAGTGACGAGCATATTCAATTATGCAAGGCCAGATGCGATGAGTGGAATACGTTGATACAGGTGCTGAAAAAATAATTAAAAAAATGTGAGCGGTTTGAATTAAAAACATTCATAATGTCGTAGGAATTGGTGCATTTAGGCGCTCTGACTTGTATTTGAAAGTTCAACGAAAATTTGAAATAATCCGAGTTTTTGTATTTTTGACACAGAACAGTGAATCCAATTCGTTATTCAGTGCATTTGAGAATCTGCAACTTGTACTATTATGTCACAGATTTGATTTTTTGTAAAGGTGCTGGCAACAACTAGCTGTATGTGATTATGGTTTCGAGGATCAACATGACAATGACTATTAAAAATGGTGTTTAACTTAAGTGAACGATGAAATGTTTATGCGGCATTAAATTTGGGTTTCTGATGGGCCATATTTACATTGAAGAAAGTTATAGAACATTATCAAAACACGGTAATTACACAAAATCCCGGCTATATTATAATCCCTTACAAACCAAAGCAGTTTATCGATGTAGCGTTGAGAGTGATTTTGTCAGGTCGTCGAATGCTGAATTTTCTGCAGGCCACGCAAGAGAGCAAACAACACATCTTCTTTCGTGATCGATTAAATAAATCACTGGGCTATTTCGGATTTGTGATAAACCTTATTCTTATAAATTTTCTTGAAATTTAACTCTGATATCGTCTCTTTATTAGGGAAATGTGCGTCATAATTTGGATTGCCAATTAGATTAGCAGAAACTTAGGGGAATAATTGGGTGGGAGTAACGACAGTTCTTGTGGATGCAAGGCTGAGGTGTACACCCATAGACTCAGACCACCAGCTGCCACTGATGTACAGTATATTCCTTCTTTTTCTATTCCATTGAAGGATCTTTTCAATGAGAAAATCTGTCAATAGTAGCTAAATACTTCCCGGAATTTATCTGGACTAACCTGGATTTCGAAATAATTATTTATGACGGATGAATATAATTTTTCAAGAAAGTTTGAAAATAGTAACCATGTTTAAAAAAGTTAAGTAAATGTGGTAGATATGAATTGACTAGTTTAGAATTCAATTTTTAAAGCGAACAAATAACTTTGACAAATACGAGATTCTTAAAACCTTTTTGCAGCATGTAATCAATGTGCCTAGTTTCCCCCTCCCCGTTTTTTTTGGTAGAATTTTCTTTCACTCTTTCTCTTTCTGCCCTTTTCTCAATGCTCTCCTCCTTTTTCGATTATGTAATTTCCTCTGCCACACTTCCCTCTCTCTTCTGCATCTTTGAGCTATGCCTTCCTCTCACTTACATTTTCTCTCTCTCTCTCTCTCTCTCTCTCTCTCTCTCTCGCCTTAGTTCTGTTTCTTTCCCAATTTCATTATATTATTATTTCCGTATTTATCTTTCATTCTCTGCCATCGATGTACTACATACCACATTGGTAATCTTGCACCCTTCAAAATTGATAAATCTGGTAACCATTCAACACCCATCATTCTGTAGTTTGCCTCGTTGATTACACTCCTATTATTATGCGGAAATGTACAAGTAAGTCAATTTATATCCATGAATATTAATAAGAAGAAAATAATTGCATTTATTGAAGCGGACGTTTTGGGCCTCCACGCCACGGCCATTCCAGACAGCAATAATGGCAGCAGGAACATGCATCTTTATGGAATACCGTTCGCCACAGAATTATACTTGCAGATGTACATGATGCTATACCATGTTGGATTCATTTTGTTTGTATGTGATCCACTATAAATATGAGTATCTGTCTTACTGTTCTGTATCTCGGATACAGCAGTGAAAAATTTTTGTTAGGGATTTTTTAATGTTAAAAAGGAAATATGAGTGAAATGAAGTTTTTGGTTACTTTCAATTTTACGTTAAGGAGATGGTGGTTGGTACAGCCCGCTACGATGACAGGGGGCCCGGAATCCCGGGCTGGGCATGAGTGTTATTTGTGAGTGTGTCTTCAGCAGTTTCGTTATATCATTACTTATTCTCATCGTCGTGGTTAGCCCAAAGTGGAAGAAAAGCGACGCTAAATAAGTAAATCAAATCAAATGAACTTTAGGCCTCCCGATGGCGCAGTGGTAGCTTCGTTGCCTTGTAATCAAGGGGTCCTGGGTTCGATACCCTGTGCAGACATATAGTTATATGGATCCCACTTTAAACTGAAGGTTCAGTCCTGATTAGCCTAAATGTGCATATAGTGGGCTTAAAACAACAATTAAATTCAAATTAACTTTATTTGGACGGAATGTAACCTGCTGATAACCAAAAGGTCATGGGTTTGAATTCAGCATATAACATGATTATTCCTTTAGTTTGTTATTTATGTCGAGGCTTGCCTTCATAATTAACATAAAGAGGCAGAATGGCAATGTACAATAAATATATTGCCAATGGATATTCAGTTCAATTACTGTGCGCTAGTGTTTATTGCTCGCTATAAACTTTGTTCCCTTTAATATATATATATATATATATATATATATATATATATATATATATATAAAATGTTCCGTCATCTTTAAGATAATCTTCCTTCACAAAAGCACAGAGCCGCACACTCACCTACCAGGTAGGTGCTTTTCGGGGTAAAATCGATGAACGCTTGTCAAATACGAAGAGGTGAGAGACTCCCATAAGTTAACCATCGATTATAGGTTCTGGAAGGTCTGCCAGATGATAATTTCGGCTTCTAGATAACAAGCGAAGTCCCGAGAAACTTGTTGAAGAGCTTGAACTACTACTATTATGGGATAAATGTTGGCTTTCTGGTTTTCAGTTTCTCTCACTATTAGCGAAGATAGGCGGAGATGACGTGGCTTAAATTTGGTGGAGCGATTTTGGAAAGCACAGTTTTCACAACACCCGTGCGCGCACACTTAATGAAAAGAGCATTCCGAGCGTGTAAGCTGCAGAAACATAGACTAAACGGACGGTCATGAAAATAGGTGGATGTGCAGAATTGAGCTGGTGCCACAAATGTGAAAATCAAAGGGAGAGCGGGACAAAAGTTGCCGATTCCCGCGGACTGTGTGGCAACGTCAACCGGGCTGCTTTGCTTAGTTCGAGCGTCAGACCGACCTCTCTCCGGGGCACTTGGGTGTCATCTCTGACCTTTCAAGCAAGTACTGTCAGTTTCGTCGATTACAAAGTTCATCTCTACAACGAGATCTTTCATTCTCTTATACCTCCGAACACACGGGGTTGTGCTCCAACGTGGCAACAGCACAAACTTCTGCCACCCTGGCTGACATAATTTGAATAGGCGTACCCCCGCCTGCAGCATTGTGTGTCTGTTGATCTACACAAACATTCCCCCACATACCTTCAAGCTCGAACAAGCCATCCTGCCAGCTACCGACCTCCGAGGCGGAGTGATTATCACAGCGCGCTACAACGTCAAAGGTTCCGGGTTCGAATCACGTCCGGCGCACGGGTGTTCTTTGTCAGTGCCCCTTCATCATTTGGCCTATTCCTCATCGTCGCGATTAGCCGAAAGTGGAATAAAAGCGACGCTAAATAACAGAAATCAAATGAAATCACCCTCCAGCTAGAAATTTCCACTTCGAGCACTGTTTTCATGAGTGTAAATGCTGCCTATACTTTATGTTCTCCTTTGTAAAGTAAATGTCTTAAACGCTGGTTCTTCCTCCAAGGCAAAAACAACGTATTCTTTAAAAATTAAGAATGTGAACGAACAATTCAGTCTCTTCACGAAATCTTTGCAATTTTATATCAGTCCATCCCTGTTTACCTGCAGCCCCAAAGAGTTCAAATTAACAAAATTTAATTTTGGATTGCGAGGGTACTTCACGGTGTCCTGTACTCTAAGGGAATGTGCAGGCTGATGGATAGCCTGGATAACCCTCCCCCCCCCCCCCCGACATCCAGGATTACAGCCGCATCTCCAGGTCCTGAAGTTCATCCGCGATCGTTGTTCCAGAAAGGACTTCCTAGAGCGGCCCGTCATTAATTTCGATTAGTAGCACGTCTTCTGCTAGCAGCAGGACTTGAACACCTCATTAAGATAACTCGCTGTGTGGTCACTGGATGGAAAAACTGGGATAATTAAATCCTCGCAGGTAGATGTGACGCCAATAAATCTACATGTTGGAAAACAATCCTGCGAAGAACGCATAATGCAGAACGTGCAATGAGATCCGAAAGAAGGTTCAGTTGTAGAACGGAATATAAGACGTTATGTACAAGTACAGAATTCGGAGTTCTACATAACAGAGAATTCGGATGATGTATATATGGACCAAATTATGGTCATGCATCCTTGGTTTATTTACATTATCTAGAATCTATATTCACTTATTTGGAAATAATATATTCAAATTCCTTCGCCTTGAGTTTTTTTAGACCATTTCTTGCACAGAAAGGCTAATCCGGACTGGACTTAGCTTAAAGTGGGATCCAGACTACTAGGTGTCTCAACGGGTATCAACTTGGGACTTCTAGATTTCAAAGCGACGATTTTACCACTATGCCACGGAAAGACAAAATTAATACAGACTTGAAAATCTAAAGTTAGTTTTAAAAATCTAGGGAGTTCTTGGAATTCGTGTCTTAAAAACATGCTTCTTTTTTTAACATGAAAGTTGAAAATAAATATGTTTGACAACTAACTCTAGAAATAAATTGCTTCCATGGCTAATTGCATCTGTAAAACAAAAGTAAAACCTTGGATGACTCCTTCGCCAAATCAAAAAGTTTTGATGACTTAACCGCATCAAAGCTTCCCTGACTAACTTCATTGTTGAAGTAATTGCAATAATAGCACGTTGTCTTATTTTGAATTTGTGGCCTTCAATTTATTGATTAACGAATATTTTCTTTCATATTGAGAACTGCTTGCACACACATGGCCATAGCTTTGAAATCTGATTTGTTCCCTGCAGCTCGTGAAATCGATCCGGGACCACGAGACGCCTACGTAGCAACTTGGCTATCTTCCTATCTTCTTATGGCTGTTACCTGAAGTGAATCCGTCTCAAGGCAGGACAGGTGACAGGATAGGGATTTAGAAGGAAATGGAAATTTGCTTTTAGTGTTTTGCAGTTACCTTAGAGAGCGCTTTAGTCTAGGATAACGTGCGAAAGTTGTTTTGTTTGCTGAAGGCCAGCGGTTATATAAGACAACCGAATGTCCCAATTCTACCACGTAGAGGATTGTCCACAACCGGCGACTGTGATTTAAAAGCTAAAAAACACCGCAGAGCCGTAAGCCGTAAATGTTGTGGACCTCGAGTAAGATTTGTGTGTTGGTTCTTCAATACGTCTTTGTTTACTTGATCCTGACCCGCTGTTGACAACTCTAGTGGAATACAACCATTTACCTTTCCTTTGGTTTTTGGCTCGATTTTCCATGTAAAGGCAATTGTTTGAAGTGGGTTTACACATTATGTAGCGGGAGACCAATTAGATCAGATTGGGTTTAAATATTGCCAATTGCGTCAACGTTTAAGGTATTTGTTCTGTCAAGATGAGACAGGCTTATTAACAACAATGAAACAGTGGACTAGCCTGGTACGGTAAAATAACTAAGGTATTGACTAAAATTGACTTAAGAACTAAAACTTAATATTTGTTCTCTAAAAAGTAAACATGCTTAGGATACTGTTCTCCGATTTGGTCTACGGCATGCCCTTCAAACTTAGAATAAATTCTGTTCTAAATTTCTTCCTGGCCATTGTTCGCCTCCGAATTCCATCCACAAAACATTTACAAAAGTCCATCCTTCTGATAATGCTAAATATCCATACCCCTCATGATAGACACAAACTTGCAGACCATATTTTCCTCCATAAAATAACTAATTGGAACATCAGAAGTGATCGCCTTCAAGAAATCCACTTTCGAGTGCCGTCTCGCACCACAAGGAGCACTTAGCTTTTCACATATCAGAAACCAATATTAAGCCTGATACAGCGTTCTCTCTTCCATAGACTCCCCGGCCAATACAACACTTTAGCAAACCGAGTAGACATTTTTTAAAACCAGGCACGTTTTAAGAGGCTACTTTATCTCATATACGTATTTTAGTTTATGTATTATTCTTTATTGTTACTTCCTTTATTATTTTTGCTGTCATTTTCGTTGTTATTACATTCCAATGTAAAATGGCCACCTGGTAAATAAATAAAAGCTGCGTCTGCATAATAGCGCTGAGCATATGTACAGACGAAACACAAACAGCCTCCACCGCACCTGACTGTTTCACTTCAGGCATCGGAACTTCGTTAACCTGAAATAATTTAGTTTCCAGGGTGCACTGTGAGGAATATAAGTTGATTCTTAATTGATGTAAGAATTACATAATATTAGGTTGAGCAAGGAATATTTTCAAGAAGTTCTGGCTTTCTAAAACATAGAAATGTTATATATATACCTAATAGATATGGATATGGACTGGGCATTGAGAATATCTAACGGATATCCTTGGAGTCCACTCTATGCACAGATAGGCTAATCGGAACTGGACTTAGAGTTAAGTGGGATCCGAACCACTAGGTGCCTCCACCGGATATCGAACCCGAGACACTTTGAGTAAAAGAGGACCATTACGCCATCGGGCATGTGCTTGGAGACTTGTACCGCACTTCGAGATTAAGTTCACTAACTTTATGATAAAAATGAAGCAAATTAAAGGCGGCGGAAACTGCAATTTATCCCATTCTTATGTATCCATAGCCAATATGAAATACATTTACATACCAAGCCTGAATTCAATCCCTGAGTACCTGGCGTCGTAGAACACAGTATTGCCACGGAGGTCGGCTGTGAAAAATTTACATATGAATAAAGTTAGAACACTTTATTCGAAACTGCGAGAACCAAGGACGGCTACAGTGTCTGTAAGCTAAGATGACGTCTTGAAGACATTTTACGGCGGCATCTGTTTTTATTGCTTCCGAAGTTCAATCTAAATGGAAATATCGCATCTCGCAGAAACTTCTTTTATGGCTCTTACAATGTAGTCTCAGTGATTGATAGCGGATCTACGTTCTATGAGAAAGGTTTACTTTCCAAATAAAGCAGCGATTTCCCTTTGCTGGCATTGTTCCGGTGCAACCTGTCGGCTTTAACCAAGTAGCATGCATCTTCTCCTTTACAAGAGCATGTTCCTTAGGTCACCTTCCCTCCTCAATGCTTATGTTTATGTTTGTGTTACGCAACCTTGAATACGGTGGATTTTACGCAGATCACCACAGCTGCTTGAGAGCGCGTCTTCCAGTTGCTCACTGATTAGAACCATGCTACCATCTGATGATCTGTTGTTTTTACTTTGGCCGATGTGTTCCTTAACTAGGTCTGCCAAGCGGACCGACTTTTCAGCAGTCCGTGGAGACTGTGATTAGTAAAAATTATTTTCTGCATGATTTATAAATTAGTTTATTGCAAATTAAGTCTTAGTCTAAGTATTCAGTGGATGCAAGTTACTTACCATTATTACCTTCAAGTACAGTAAAAATTAGTTTACACTATTCTTTTCCTTGGAGCGATTTACATTTTCTGAAAATGTTTCTAGTGTTCACTCCTATATTTTTTTTCCCAAGTTTTAAGTTCAAGAATTAATAATCATTGCAATTATGTATTCATTCTTCGTTAGTTTTGTTAAACGTTAAAAGTGAGGATTCATTAATTTGTGTACTTAACACATACTTTTTTGAGCTAAAGTTCACTTTATACACAGATAGGCTAATCGGGAGTGGGGCTACCGTTATAAAGTAAGCTCCGTACCACTATTTGTGTGTCTCTCCACTACGCCAACTGAGAGGTTGAACACATATACTGTTGTGATTATTAATTTGGTTATTTTTTATTTGTGGCAAAAGTTTTCAAGTGTTCTGTTCTATATTATACTGTTCTGTCATTTCATTATATTATAAGCGCTTCTTATTCGTTCCTCAGGTTTGATCAGGAGTAACATATAAAAGCAAACGGTGAAGTTCATAGATACACTGTTTTTATTATTTACTTTTATTTTACATCCTGTTACACTGGGTAGTTTTGTACTTATGGTGCGCTGGAGAGGGCATCCTTACTTGTTTCATTTTGAACCTCATCTTGGCCAAAACTAAGTGATTAATATGATTATGGATAATTCGAGTACATGTACATTTGAACATGACTACAACTTCTATTAGTGCTAAATATGAAAGCATAGAAGCTGACTCTGTATATTAACATATTTTTTGCGGACACACTAGTCGAACCTACGATGGTACCATAAACACGTGTTAATGAAACTGGTAGTGTTCATCCTCTTCCCTTCATTTATCTATATCTCTCCTACCCATTATCTTTACCGGGGCTACCGGAGTCCGAACCACTAAGGCCAAGCTCTACTTGAAACTGACGGAAGCCGAAGATTGATTGATTCATCCTTCGAGCGTCTTATGTAATGGATGAAGGGTCGGGTTTCTATTCAATTTGGCAATAATTGATCTTTTCGGCCGTAAATGTCTCTTTGGCAGAACCACTATCCGGTGACTTCACGGTTGTTATATATCTTCCGCCGGTCAGTTCTCAGAAACCCGAGGGGGAATTCCTTATACGGCTTTACAAACCATTATTTGTGATCAATCACGTGAATGCATTGTCTTTCCACGATACAGATTTGCATTCAATCGATATTTCAATGGGTCAGGAATGCTTTGTGGATCATGAGAACGCTGTTTTTTGCTTCAGCCTTTTGTTCTATTTCGCAGATGTTTCATGCTTCCATATGGGGAAGAGTAATGTGGAGCCGCTCCTTGAAGGACGGCCAATATAGCGCGAGGCGCCTCTCTAAAATCTACGGTAAATTACTGGTCTCGTTATTGAGATGAACACTTTGTAAGAAGCGCTGCCCCTTTATCCTAGTCAGATGGATCACTTGGCTAATATGGAAGAACAAAAGAGAAACGTCAGTTTAGATAGCAGTGGGTTTTCCTCATTAGCTTTCCTGTGAGGTGAAGAGGAATGCTGACATAATCGTCGTTTGCTAACGGGCATACCCATATTTTCTTCGCACCCATTTGCTCGCTTAGCTTGTGGTAGAAGCAAAATATATTGTCAAACTGTGGCAAGGTGGACCATGGTGTTCTTTTTTCTTTTCATATCCTTGTTCCATCGTTGTAAAAGTCATGTAAAAGTTTGGAAATGTTCAAATTCACTTTTATGCATGACTAGGTTGATGTGAACTTGGTCTACCCGAACCACTAGAGAAATGTCTTTTTCGAGAGTTGAATCGTTGATCTCTTGGCTAAAACGTACAGTATTTAGCCAATAAGCGTTCGAGGAGGACCACAGTCCTTTTTTGAATTATCACCTCATGTCATTTCTGTAAGAATAGAACATTAGTACCTCGATAATACTTTAGAACTAGAACACATGATTCCTAGATATAGGCTACACATGCTTTTCATGGTCTTTAGTTTAAGAGGGACTGTAGCCTATCACCAAATGATCACTACACTACACTGTGTTACTACAATGGGTGAAGTCTCACTTCAATGCTCTTTATCCATGCAACAGAGGGTTCTCACATAACCATCCCATATCCTTCGAAACTCACCCTGAACACTGAATCACTTAAACTTTTTGGGAAGCCATAGACTCTTGAACAAGCTCAGGCATCATCTGGCAACACCAAAGGTGAGAATGAGACAAGGGAGAAGACAAAAAAAAAAGAAATCGTCCTACCTCTTTGTTCGCCTGGGAGCCGCGTTGGTCTATTCGATATAGCGTCTGACTGGCACACGGGAGACCCAGGTTCAATTCCCAGGCTGAGTGAACTTGTCACTTCATAAAGCTGTTTTAGGGGTCATCCATCCTCAAATTAATGGGTACTGGGCGGCAACCCTGGTGGTAGGGGCGACCGGAGAGTGGTGCTGATCACATCACTTCCAAAGTGGCCGGATATCAAAAACGTTTGGTCCCTTTCCTCACATCCCCTAAATGTGCCTTCATGACACGGTACATGTGCACGGGGGAACTTTACCTTTTACGTTTGTCCGCCTGAGGCACTGAATTCACTATTCATATGTGAACAATTGCAAGACAAAGTGGCTGCCTACCTCCTTATCTACTAACAACTTTAGCTATCAATACGAGTAGGAGGGGGCCTCCCCGATGGCGCAGTGGTAGCGTCGTTGCCGTGTAATCAAGGGGTCCCGGGTTCGATACCCGGTGGAGGCACAGTGGTTCGGATCCCACCTTAAACCGTAGGTCCAGTCCCAATTAGCCTTACTGTGCATAAAGTGGACTTAAAACACCAACTCAACCAAAACGAGCAGGAGGAATGAATTTTTGTAGATAGAATTAATCCCACGTGGAAACAGCGAAAATCACTAGGAAAAATCACTAGAATATAGCTTGAGCAATAATATAAGAGGTGAAGATGGTCAGATTGAAGAAATGAATGACGCTGGATAGTCTTAATGGAGCTGGACAAATGAGCTGTTGTGGCCGTGTGATATCCATAGGACTACTGACAAGGTTCTTTTTTATGCAAGGATGAATGATTGGTAATGAAGAGTGAAAAGTATTATGGTATGTGTATGCACGTTGCTGAGTGGCATGTAATGATAATTTGGGGAAACCTGTGTTTAGCAGAGATTGGAGTACACCTTGAGGGTTCGAACTGTGGTGGTTTAGGCTGCCTAATGTTTTAACATATAAAGAATAGAAACTAATCAAAGATCAAATAAGCGAGAAGAAGAATTTTGAGTCTACTACAACTGGATGAAAGAATGCCAACTACACATTAGACCATATCGACCACCACGCCATCTTGCTTATTTTTTGGTATAATAGGAAACGTGGGGATCCCAGGGCGATAAGGATACCAAAATAAGCTAGTGTCACTTAATCTGATACCATTCATTCTTGAAAATATGTTAACGGGACTCTTTGTTTTCTCAAGGACTCATGAAATTCTAGTGGGCACTTGTGATAGTTCAGTTACGTGTATATGTGTTGGTATGTCTCGTTGATCTGTCAAGATCACACATGTTGAGTGTCTTAGAATGTACAAAGTAGCTTAGAATGTAATCTTTCAATGGAGAAAATAATGATAGATAATCCGTATCAGATTATCATCATAAATATAGCGGTGACATGGCTATTTATAAATTGTTACAGGACGGCATTTTCCCAATGACGCATTGATATTTTTATCACAGCACATATCCTGGTTGTTAGCTAATTTTCCTATCCTCTAAATGCGGGCAACATGCTTGATTTTTAGCTTCATCTTCATTTGAATACACCATTTATAATTCCATAATTACAACAACAAATATTTACACTGGAGAAGTCAAATGGGAACCGTTCAAATTAAGCCGTAACTTGCTACCTTATTTTGCAACCTCGCATCTTACCTTCGCAGACTTTCTAATTTGGGCGTGGCGTCAATTCAACTTGTCAATTTAGTATCAGGACAGGCAGCATACGCAATGAAGCAGCCGTTCCTGTTATGATCTTGGAGCTCGTAGCCAGCTCAGAAACGTTTTGATTCCTGTGTATGCATCGGGAGAACATGTTTCGTTGCAGTATATCACATTATATACGTCCCGCTACTTGTGCAGAAGTCTTCGTTTCGATTTCTCGAATCGCCATCTTAAGTCGGAGAGCTATAAATAACTTAGCCTTTCTGAGAGGTTTGGAGTCCAGTTGGGACAGCTATTATTACTAATTTGTAGGTCTTAAAGTATTCGAACTGATTACCTGAAGCTTCTCAGGTAAATGTATCTGTCAAATTCAGAAGTAGCCGAGACGCATTTTTTTTAATGTAACTTTTCAATGAGTTCGTCCATGTGCTAAAATACATTGTGAGGTAGTGTCTTTGGCAAAAACTAAAATATTTTGTTCGTAAAGTTACGGCACGTTTTTGTAGTTATTGAGCATCTTGAATTAATGTCAATCTGTGTATTATTATCTCTTTGTTTTTTACTCTTGTGTATTGATGCCGACCTCCGTACCGGAGTGGTTATCACAGGGCCAGAGGTCCCGAGTTCGAATCCCGACCTGGGCATGGCTGTTCTTAGTGTGTTTGTCCCTTCGTCAATTTCATCATGTCATCGCTCCTCATCGTTGCGATCAACCAAAAGTGGCAGAAAAGCAACGCTAAATAACCAAAATAAAATCGAAATATATATAATATCGTAAAAGCAACATATACAGAAGATTGTTCATCTTTTTCACATTAATAAGAGATGCCCAAGAACTACAAACTTTACAAACAAAAAAATGATTTTAGTTTTTGCCAAATACACTAGATAAATATCAGGTATAGATACTTGCTTGATATGTTTGAAAAAGTCTCATAGTAAAGTAAGTTGGGTTAGCTAAAATTTTCAAATACCATACCCAAGTCTCGAACCAAACAGATTTTCGCCATCTCGCCTCGACAAGTCTCAAAGAGTCTGGTCATGGTCTCGCCTCGACAAGTCTCAAAGGGTCTGGTCATGGTCTCGCCTCGACAAGTCTCAAAGGGTCTGGTCATGGTCTCGCCTCGACAAATCTCAAAGGGTCTGGTCATGGTCTCGCCTCGACAAATCTCAGAGTCTGGTCATGGTCTCGCCTCGACAAGTCTCAAAGGGTCTGGTCATGGTCTCGCCTCGACAAGTCTCAAAGGGTCTGGTCATTGTCTCGCCTCGACAAGTCTCAAAGGGTCTGGTCATTGTCTCGCCTCGACAAGTCTCAAAGGGTCTGGTCGCGATCTCGCCTCGACAAGCCTCAAAGGGTCTTGTCGCGATCTCGCCTCGGCAAGCCTCAAAGGGTCTTGTCGCGATCTCGCCTCGACGTGTTTCAAAGGGGGTGGTAGCAATCTCGTCTCGACAAGTCTCAAAGGGTCTGGTCATTGTCTCGCCTCGGCAAGTCTCAAAGGGTCTGGTCATTGTCTCGCCTCGGCAAGTCTCAAAGGGTCTGGTCATTGTCTCGCCTCGACAAGTCTCAAAGGGTCTGGTCATTGTCTCGCCTCGACAAGTCTCAAAGGGTCTGGTCATTGTCTCGCCTCGACAAGTCTCAAAGGGTCTGGTCATTGTCTCGCCTCGACAAGTCTCAAAGGGTCTGGTCGCGATCTCGCCTCGACAAGCCTCAAAGGGTCTGGTCGCGATCTCGCCTCGGCAAGCCTCAAAGGGTCTGGTCGCGATCTCGCCTCGGCAAGCCTCAAATGGTCTTGTCGCGATCTCGCCTCGGCAAGCCTCAAATGGTCTTGTCGCGATCTCGCCTCGGCAAGCCTCACATGGTCTTGTCGCGATCTCGCCTCGACAAGTTTCAAAGGGTCTGGTCACGATCTCGCCTCGACAAGTTTCAAAGGGTCTGGTCACGATCTCGCCTCGACAAGTTTCAAAGGGTCTGGTCACGATCTCGCCTCGACAAGTTTCAAAGGGTCTGGTTACGATCTCGCCTCGACAAGTTTCAAAGGGTCTGGTTACGATCTCGCCTCGACAAGTTTCAAAGGGTCTGGTCGCGATCTCGCCTCGACAAGTTTCAAGGGGTCTGGTCGCGATCTCGCCTCGACAAGTCTCAAAGGGTCTGGTCGCGATCTCGCCTCGACAAGTCTCAAAGGGTGTGCTCGCGATCTCGCCTCGACAAGGTTCGAAGGGTCTGGTCGCGATCTCGCCTCGACCAGTTTCAAAGGGTCTGGTCACGATCTCGCCTCCACAAGGTTTGAAGGGTCTGGTCGCGATCTCGCCTCGACCAGTTTCAAAGGGTCTGGTCGCGATCTCGCCTCCACAAGGTTTGAAGGGTCTGGTCGCGATCTCGCCTCGACAAGGTTTGAAGGGTCTGGTCGCGATCTCGCCTCGACAAGGTTTGAAGGGTCTGGTCGCGATCTCGCCTCGACAAGGTTTGAAGGGTCTGGTCGCGATCTCGCCTCGACAAGGTTTGAAGGGTCTGGTCGCGATCTCGCCTCGACAAGGTTTGAAGGGTCTGGTCGCGATCTCGCCTCGACAAGGTTTGAAGGGTCTGGTCGCGATCTCGCCTCGACAAGGTTTGAAGGGTCTGGTCGCGATCTCGCCTCGACAAGGTTTGAAGGGTCTGGTCGCGATCTCGCCTCGACCAGTTTCAAGGGTCTGGTCGCGATCTCGTCTCGACAAGTCTCAAAAGGTCTGGTCATGGTCTCGCCTCGACAAGTCTCAAATGGTCTCGAAGTGTTTTGTCTCAGTTTTAGAAAGCCGTCTCGGAAACATCCCTAGCTTGAAATACCAGGAAGAAAGTCCAAAGTTCAATGAGACTGGCAGAATAATTTAATGTTCAGTTTGCACACGTAGCACGTACCTGACGAAAGGTAGTCAAGGCGACGTAAATTTGAAACCATACGTTTTTCTAGCTTGATAGATATGTAGGTAACATCTCACAAGCGATGAGACTTACAACCATCTCTTCCTCATAATTCGCTACCATGTAGAAGCACATCACGCGTGATGCGCTGTTCGGACGTAAAGTGCTGTCGCCGTCTTAATATGGATGAGATTGTTGCACGCACCGCCTTGGGCGCAACCAAATGTGTTCAGGACCATACGTATCCACGGAGGTAATAAAATGCCTCCGTAAGTGAAAGATGATTTCGTGACGTGTGTTCTGCCGAGTTGTTCATCTCATTGAACGTATACGTTTCAGAAAAGTTTATGGCATTGCTGGTTCTTCAGTTTCAACAACTTGCTTGCTGTTAAGCATAATGATATACATGTGGTCTTGAGGTAGTCGAACGTAACAGCGTACCGGGTACGGGTGAACATAGGCGCAAGGTTGGTGTGGGTTGCTCCGAAATCGGTTACCTTTCTAACAAGACGTAAGTACTTTTGAGCTTGTCAACTAAAAACCTTTCCTACTTTTTAGATTGTGTTTTATGTTTAATGTAAGGTAAAAGGTATCCCTGTGCGTGTGCGCACACGCACGCCATGAAGGCATATGGGGTGATGTGGAGGTATAGAGCTCCACATATTCTTGATCTCGGCCATAGTTGGGTTGATGTGATCAGAATCACGACCAGCCGCCTTAACCCCTCAGGGTTGCCTTCAGGTATGCATGTACGGTGCTGGGTGGGCCTCAGAGCCGCGCAGAAAAAGGGAATTGACTGGAAGCAGTGGCGTACGCAAGGGTGGGGGGTTACCGGGTTTAACCCCCCCCCCCCCCTTGAGCTTTTGAAATATTATGGAAAATGCTGTAGAAAAAAATTAAAATGGCTAATATATCACAGTCAAATATCTGCGACAGTAATAATAATAATAATAATAATAATAATTTGAATTATTATTCCCATGCAGAATGAAGAGAAACACAACATTCCAAACACAATCTAAGCGGCCGCAAAGTTCAATTTTGCAATTTTTTTTTGCAAAAGTCGTGCAGTGACTCTCGCGAGAATTGTGAAAATTCCTTGCTTCGTCGCAGTGTGCCGACCTTATTGCAAACGTTCTTCCCGGTACTGATTTCACATCCCCTTGTGAACTCTCAAGTGATGCTGAGTCTACATCCACATCATTAAATAATGTTGAAGAAGTGCTTGGGAATCACCTAGAAGTGATAAATGTGTTGGAATGCATATAAACTTACTTTTCAACGAAAACATAGACTCAGTGGAATTTAGCAACATGTATTCTTGCGCTTCATCATCATCCTGAGCGAGTTCCATAGGTAAAGGTAATGTAAATTCCCCCGTGCATATAGCACTGTGCCATGAAGACACACGTAGTGGTGTGGTGGGCCCCAAAGATTCTCGATCTCGAACTATTTTCCAGGTGATGTGATCAGCACCATGCTCCGGCAGCCTTCATCCCCCAGGGTTGCTCTCAGGTACCCATTGCTATGAGGCTGGGTGCGGAGACAAGGCTGGATAAATTACAACCAATACCGGGAATCGAACCCGGATATCCCACGAAGTTGTCAGACTAGACCAGCGCGGCTCCTTGAATGAGTTTCATATTTCGATTGTTTCAATAAATTTAATATATTTGCTTGTTTTTATGGATTTTCTTCACACTTAAAATGTCTCACTTATCATATACAAATAACCGTTGACTAGACAATTATTTTGTAACAAAGAAATGTAATTTTGTTCTATTTCTTTCATAAATAGCAGCTGCATTAGTAGTAATTAATTCTAAGAATTATTAATTAATTTATTATTATTAATTAATTAATTAAAGTATAATAAAACAATGGTAATGTGAATTTGTAGAAAGTTTTCGAAATAACACCCCCCTTGATGAAATCCTGCGTACGCTACTGACTGGAAGAATTCCTGGTCCAGATCAGATGCCCCGGAATTCGAGGCCGGGTCTTCCGTATGGTAGCCAGATGCTCTACTAACTGAGCTACTGCGGCCCTCCATCCTTTGTAAAAAGACACCCAAATGCGAACCTCTCTTCCACGTAGCACACCCAGGCTGCATGTTGCAGACTAACGAGGCACTGGCAATTGGACCTGTAGCCAAGATTGTCCTCTCTACGAATTGTGTTCTGTCATCCATTTGTGTTTGTCTCTTCATCTATCTCAACATATCACTATTCATCCCCATTGTCGTCATTAGTCAAAAGTAGCTGAAAAGTGACGTGATAATCATATAAATTTAACGCATATTATTTAGATGAGGATGAATGATGATGAAAGAACAAGGACGACATATTTTGGGGATGTAAGGGGTGAGTTTATCGGAAGACACCCAAATGTCAGTCTTTCTTCCATGTTGTACATGGCAACGAGGTTCTGACGTCTGGATTCACATCTAGACCATGATCCTCTGTGTGGTTTTGTGTTGTCCTGTGTTTCGTCCTTTAGCGAGTTGAGTGCCCCTTCATAGCCTCAGCTTTTAACATGAATGTGGATGTGAACAATCGCCTTCAAAAAAGACGACTTGTTTTAGTTGTGGTAAGGGTAAGGGACTTGTCCTCGTGTAATGTGATGGGTGCAAACAGCCTAAGAGCTGACGAATCCATAATTCTAACTCCAATTTCGACATATATTTGCCGGGACACGAACCCAGAACCTTCTAGGGCAAGAAGGTGAGTCGAACACCCGGATCCGCGGCCGCGATACAATATCATCTCCTCGTCTTTCAGTAATAAGTCGGTTCCAACTTCTTAGTACATCATCGTAATGCTGCAAGGGGTCTCCACTGGGGAAACATTGCCGTAAAATGTCCAGAAAACAAAAATATTTAATTCGGTTTGTTTCACGTCGCTTTTCTACCACTTTTGGCTAGTCGCGACGATGGAGATGAATGGTGATGAGACGGACGAAGGGACAATAATAAACACATGGATGATACAACACAAGCCCCGCAGAGGATTATTCTGGCTGTGGGTCCAGGCACCAGAGCCTCGTTAGTCTGAAAAAAAAAATAGTTCGGGGTGTGCTACGTGGAAGACAGGTTGATATTTGGGTGTCTTAAACGTAGAGAAAAACTCGATAGTTCTAATGTGGTGTCTGTGCTTATACACAGAGTGATGATTCATTTAGTTTATTTAACGTCGCATTTCTACCAGCTTTGTCCAATAGTGAAAATATATAAAATGTCCGACATTAATTTGGCTTAAATGTTTTGTGCAATTGTACGTAACGAGGTCTCACGATGTTGTTAGGCCTGAGCTCCATGTATTGTCATGGGAAGGCGAACGGACATCAGAAGCTAACAGTGAAAACCAACTTTAACTCAAGCACACTGGCCCGATCAAGGCAGGGACAATAACAAAAGTCCTCTGGCTAGGCAGAATCCAGCTTGCAACTACCGTATCGCTCTTCCTGAAAAAATAAATTCGAGCCTGAGTACGAGCAGGAGGTGCACGAAGATGTATTAATTCTTTTCAAGGAACATATAGAGCATCCGAATTATCAGCTGGCAGGGTTAAGTGAAAATTGAAAAAACTAAAGCTAGGAGTAGAACCCCGTGAGAGAGACTGCGGGAGGCCCCCCGATGTTTTTTTTATTTTTTTATTACACTCATGCATTTGATTTATCCGTGAGGCTTCTTTCCTTGAAGGAACATCGTGCATGGATGTAATCTCTTGCCAGTGTGGACGCCGTATGTAGTTCAGTGCCTCAACCTGAAGAACGTTACATAACTCGGTTAGAAGCGGACAATTCAGACAACCCGACGGACCACTTTAGTATTTTACGTCATGAATAATTTATGGCAGCAGCGAGTTGTTTGGTAGGAGGTAGAAGACTCTGTCGCAGGGGGCTTTTAGGGGGCAGGGGGAGTTTCTTCGCACGCAAAAAGAGGAAAAAAGTAGGGGCACACGATAACTCAGTTCTGTAATCTTGGTAAGAAAGTAAATTGTGGCCTTTAGCTCCCAAAAGCTGTTCATCTTGTGTGACCATGTTGGATCAACCTTTGGACATGTAAAGAGGAAGGACCGCATAACAATTTGTTTGTTTTAGACAACGCCGTAACTTTCCGTCCAATGTTACAACTGCAATTAAACCAGTTCCGAGCGTTTGGCTTGTTTGTTTTTGTTTCCAGTGACGGACTTCCATCTCCTGACACTTGTATGCAATTTCGCTATCTTGGAACAATGCATCTTAACGCGAGGATATCTAGGAAATGGAAAAAAAGGTTAGTGAAAAACCTTTGAGATATCAGAACATCGCAATTTGCTCGTTCCTTTTAAGATGACATAGCCATTAACGACCGTGTTACTACATTAGAAGTGACCGTTAAGAGTACTTCAATCGTCCATTGCAACTGAAGGAGCGTGTTTCTTAAACTGACAGAAAAAGTATACTTATTTCCTTAGAGATTTGCTGGAAGAGTTACTGCGCTACACCCAACTCTCAATGTTCTTTATAACAAGAGCTATATACATGCAACTTAGGCTGGTGGTTATCAGTACTTGAGACCAGTGAACTAGCATAATAGTAGGGAACTTAATTTTTTTCGTGTTTACTTTTAGCAACTCCTCCACCGAAGGTTCTGGTTTCGAGTCCAGATCTTGCAACGGGCGTTCCTTTTGCTAGTGTCCATTCAGCAATTTCATCTAATCATCTTTTATCCTCGTCGTAGCTATTAGTGCAAGAAGCAGAAAATGGGCGTAAATTAAGAAAAAATTACAATACAATTGTATTCTGATTGTAAAGAATATAAGTGACTGTAATTACCCTTTTTGTCTCTTTATATTATCAGGACGATTCGAACGACGAAGCCTTCGCTAGTCCAACAGCCAGCTCCCCAGACAGAGGAGACTGGTCTGGAGGTCAGAGGGTTCATCCAAGGCTTCGACAGCGCAGTATACCAGGTAAGATATAGCCTATTATAACAATCGAAATTGATACGATGTGAAGTAGAGATTCGCTAGTCTGGACAGTAAATTATAGAATTGTAATGTTTGCTTTGCTATTACTTAAATGGGGCTGAAAGGATAGAACGAACCAATGCCACAGGGACGTCTTACACTGGTATTCAAGGTTTGGGCTTGTATACTGTGAAACACAGTTAGATTTCGGAAAGAACAACTGCGTATGGCTAATCTAACTCGAAACGGGCAGCAAAGAACGTGCATTAATAGTTATACATGGTGCCTCAAAAAGTCACTTTTAACACCCTCGGTACAAGGCCACTGCAGAGCTCAACATGGAAATGGTGATGACCAATCGTTATCAGGCCAAGGGGGAACCACATTGACGCCACCCGCGCGGTCGGCGGCCATCTTGATGTCCGCCATCTTGAATTAAACTTTAGAATTTTAAATGGGAAGGGGGTGATATGATATATGAAATGAGGCTAGAATTTCACGAGAAATGCAATAGTGAAGGTTTTTTCGACGTATCTTTAACCAGTAAAAAGTTATGACTGAATTCTTGTACCAATTTGCTCCTTTTCGAGGTGTTAGAAAAATGCCATAAAATTTGTTTAGCGCATCGGTAACGCATCGAGATCAAAGTGACGTCTAGGGAGAGAAGTCCGCATGCCATTGCACAAGATTTTAATCGGATACATCCATGAAGAGCAGCGCATTATGAATGGTTGTCGCGAACAATCACAGTGTGACGCTTCCATTAAATGAAAAGTTCTTCACAGTGACAAGGCTAATGTTTATGTTCATAAGGAAGTTCATAAACAGAATATTCAATGCTTTTTATCTGATAATCCATGTTCGACAGATCAAAGCTGAATGGTTAGTGCTGGTAAGTTAATGATGTGGCGTGCTGTGTGGAACACGATTGGTTAGTCAATTTTTCATCAACGGAGCCTTAAATGCTTAAGGCTACTTGGATTTGTTAAATAAACAGGTTTTTTCATCCTTGCTTATGGAAGAAGGTACTTTTTACAGAGATTTTTTTTCAATAGGGAGGAACACCAGAACACTATGGGAACATTGTGAAGCAGTTTCTGTCCAAAGTTAGTTATCAGATGACAAGGGTCGCATATTCTGTTTATGAACTTTCTTATGAACATAAACATTAGCCTTGTCACTGTGAAGAACTTTTAATTCAATGGAAGCGTCACACTGTAATTGTTCGCGACAACCAATCATAATGCGCAGCTCTTCGTAGATGTATCCGATTAAAATCGTGTGAATTGACATGCGAACTTCTCTCCCCTCCCTAGACGTCACTTTGATCTCGATGCGTTACCGATGCGCTAAACAAATTTCTAACACCTCGAAAAGGAGCAAATTGGTACAAGAATTCAGTCATAACTTTTTACTGGTTAAAGATACGTCGAGAAAACCTGCACCATTACATTTCTCGTAAAATTCTAGCCTCATTTCATATATCATAGCACCCCCTTCCCATTTGAAATTCTGAAGTTTAATTCAAGATGGCGGACATCAAGATGGCCGCCGACCGCGCGGTGGCGTCAATGTGGTTCCCCCTTGGCCTAATAACGATTGGTCATCACCATTTGCATGTTGCGCGCTGCAGTGGTCTTGTACCGAGGGTATTAAGTGACTTCTTTGAGCCACCCTGTATAATGATTGGAACTGAGTGTGAAAAGGCTACGAGAGCGATACAGTGAGAGAGACTGAACTCGCTCACTAGAAGACGACGAGGCGAAGAGAATTCAGACAATTACTTGCAGAAATATAGATGAACCTTCCCCAGAGATATGAATCCAGTGCTACTTTTTCGTGGTAAACCATACACTGTTGCAGAGGATCAAGGTGTCAGAGAAATAGGAAATGTTAAGAGGAAAACTATAATCCTAAAGAAGAAAGGAAGAAACATTACTGTTTGGAAATGCTAACATAAAAGACAGCAGTCGGAGATATCATGAACATAAGGCATTGCGTTGAAGAGTAGATGATACACAACTAGCTCATGGTGTGTATTTACACTAGGTTTACACAGATACTATAAAAACTAAATTCGAAAAATCCTTCTTGATTCTCTAACTAATATCCTGCATAGCTTTTCTGTGCTCTAAGGTGATTAGGGTAGAATTTAGGTGATCAAAATCAAGTTGTTCTTTGTTGTAGAGACATCAAAGAAAAAACACCAGAATAATGAAGAATTACATCAAAGGACATGGCGTGAAGCTTAAAACAGGACTTGCAATTTGTTCATTTTCAACAGCTGTAGATGTCTTGATCCATTACGATTCGATTGGAATTTTTAGTTAATTAAGGATACATGTTTACATGTGTGGTTTCCATCAGGTCGATATAAATTGCCGTCAACGAATGCCTCTGCGATTCATTAAGTTTCTTCTCCACTAACGTTTTGCAACGAAGTTGATAAATGGAATTTGTTGAAAGTATTTTTATGATTCACTGCTAACAATTTATTATCAACTCCATTGAAGATGTCAATATGGTTCAGATACCAGCGTACTTCATTTAGCAGCAACTCAATTAAGAGATTCGCCGATCAAAGTTTTCTTTCTTATCTTCAAAGGTCTCTAGTCCCAAATAATGCTGCTCATTTGGACACTGACCTCGGGGAACGTTATAAAATAGTCGGCCATTATATCATTCTTCAGTTTTTCCTACCTTTCTTACATGACTTGGCAAGATTCTTGAGCGCATGTTCTTTGTAGGTTGATACACGGTTGCCTTGTGAGAAAATGGGTCATCAGCTAGTTAACACGACTCTACAGAGCAACTTAGTCTTTCTTATTTTCGAACACAATGCTGGTGAACGCCATGGCTTTTTTTACTGCGAAATGGCGAAAGATGTAGGTTGTTTTTTTTGTTCGTGCTTGTTAAAAGATTTTGAGAAAGGAAGCAAAAAAAAGGACGTAAGTGACAGATGAAGGCAAAGAGAGACACATTAACACGAGGTAGTTACAGAATGTCAGTAGCTTGTTTTATAAGAGAGAGAAGAAGTGGGGAAATAGAGACAGCGAGGAGGTAAGAAATAGGGACAGTAAAGCATGAAAGAGAAGCCACCAGAGTCGTTCGAAATGTATACCATCCTCGGGCAGTAAGTTGGGGAAAAAGATGCATAAAAAAGATAATGAAGCACGGTTCTATTTACAATATCAGCTGATCCGAAATAAAAAAAAATAATAAATGGTTATGGAATTTACCCATGTCTTTTAAACCCTGTGCTCCGCACATTAGGCAATTTATAAGATACGAAGCCTCTTGTCTGACAGGGTCTGTTAAAGAGTGTAGATTCTATTATACATGTTGTCATGTTGTAGAATTGTAAAATTTTCTGAATGAGATTCTGAATTTTCTGAAAGAATTTTAGAAAACTGTTCATTGTAAGGAATCTGTTTTTCTAGTAGAAATTACATGTTTGTCAGTCGTTCATTGGTCGTTAATATTCCATAATATATCATGGTTTGAATCCTTAATTACTTTTTGCTTTATGTGATGAGGTCAATCCATCATCCAGTCGCAATCGACTAACAAGATTTCCTCATATTTCCTTGCAAAACGAGAATCTACTAGTTTCTTAGCAACTTTTTGTAGCATGTTACTCGGGCAAATGTTTCTTTACACCAAGGCAACTCGAAGCAACTAGTCGCATGCCACCGGTTCCCGACGACAAGTTTCCCGAAGTGCTTGGGTCGCATACGAGAAAAGTTGCTCGGTTCTCGAGGAAAGTGGGGAACTCTGTCGGTCGCATGCGACTTCTAGGCGGTGTGACACAATAACAAAGGGCTTGAGAACTAAAAAGTAAAGATATTACATACGAACCAATGTACGACATGTGTACGGATTTTCTTATAATCCTAATACTGCAGCTTTGATTATATTGCATACCAGCGTATGTGTTATGATCATAAACGGAAGTAGAATTATATTTCATACTAAAATATAGCATGTTGCTGCCTAGCCGTATGTTTATACACATGAGCAGTTCTCCGATAACTGAGTTTTGAAGGGAGATTTAGTTTACTTTTGACAGACATCCTCAGTCTTCAGGTAACAGAAGGACGTCTTTCTTTTTCTATATCGAAAGCTAATTATTTGAGACACTGTGTGCAGTTTACACTATCATACCACAAATCAAACTAAGCAACTAGTTTTGGTAATAACTGTTTATAACATGGAATGAAATTGTTGACCTCTTGTACATGATGAGGCGATAAAAAGTTCCCAATCGCATGCGATTAGTTGCTCCAACTTGCCTCTATGTAAAGCCGTCTTAAAATCGCAGTAACTTGTCGTATGCGACAAGTTGCCGTTGGTTTTCTGTATCGTGGCCACATTTGCATGGTTACTGGAAGATTCACTTCTTTCGGTGCGATAAAAATCTTACTTAAAAACCAGCAATTGTCACCTTTAGAGACGAGATACGGCATAATTGCCTCCAATAACCAGTGCGGAAGAACAGGTTAGTGTGATCATTAACATCAACCATTACAAAAGTAATCACCACACGCACGAAAAAATTATGTATCATTTTTTGCAGTTTTTGTTTTGCGAGTGCAAATTAGAGAAAGTGCATAATGACCTCATTACGCAAACCAAGTTAAGAAAAAAAAGCATGTAATGACAGTTCCAGAGCAGTTCATATTCAGGATGAGAATAAGAAGCAAACACGTGAAGAAAATTGCGTCCCCGATAAAAGTATACAAACAGATTACATCAAAGGTGGTTTTCCAGACGTAAAAGTGCCAATTACGCACCTGATTCCAGGGTTTTCTATCATGAATCACAAGCCGAAAAAATAGATTCAAATCAAGATAGCAAGTATAATATAAAAGCTTGGCGGAATGTCCCACAAGGTTGTTCCATGACTGCTGCAAGCTGTTACAGACTTATCTGAAGACTTTCCCACGCACATGGTTCCAAAAATTGCTAAAGTAGTTGTTGATAATTTGTCATAAATAATGTACATAGCGTAAACAATCTTTCCTTCTTGTAAACTGATACAGAAATAATAGAGTTTGGTTTATACTGAAGAGGAAAATGTCGATTGTTACTTCCCCCATATTGGGCCACGATTTTCCAGATTTCGACAATATTGTTTTAATTTGTATGCCTAACAGGCCTTTGGCGTAGAACTTGCGTCAGCGTCTTAATCACTGGTATATCTTTCAAATGTATTTGAGCTGTTCAGGTCCCATTAAATCCTTACACTTCTATAATCAAAGAGACGTTCACAGGGTGTGTGAAAGACGAAAGTCGACCTAAGAAGGTACGCAATTGTCAATCTCTCTTCCACGCAGTGCATCCCTGTAACTGCAATTTTGCAGGCTAACGAGAGACTGGCGCCTGGACCCGAAGCCAGTGTAGCTCTCTGGTATTGTGTGTTGTCTCGTGTTTGTCCTTCCGTGTGCTTAGTGTCCCTTTATAGCCTTGGCTTTTAGCCTCAGATGATAGTATAGTTGTAGGTGTTGGTTAGGAGTCGATGACCGTACTAGTTTTAGGAGTCGAATGATAGTTTTAACACGAATTTATTTTCTTGTTAGTTTCGTCCTCAAATTTGTTTTAGTAAAGGGGCTCGCTCACCCTCGTATTGTGCAATGGACGCAAATGCCCTATGTGACGTTACCATAATTAAAATGTAACCATTCAACACATTTTATCACTAAGCACACGTAGGTTGTAATGAAAAAGACTACACTAACATTGAGAGATGCACGAGATACCCAGTGGGACTTCAGAAAGGACACAGCATAGACTTCAGAATGGGTGCAAATCGTGTTTAGAATTGCCGCACCTATCACAATTCTTAACAAACAAACAAGTCAATGTGTTAATTTAAGCCACGGAAATTCAGAAAGTTTCATCCTATATGAATTCTTCCACTTCCGTTTGCATACATTTAATATTTGTGCATATTCAACAACAAACATAAACATATTTTTTTCTTGCCTCCGGCTACATCCATGGGTCCTGTTAAAATCCAGATTAAGACATAAATTTAGTGCGTTGTTCCTTCCCCTTCCTGTTTGTGTCATTGCTATTATCCTAGAATTGAACAACTAGAATATTAACGATATAGAAGCGATAGTAGCGTGCAGGGCAATTCGATGATATGTTTAAAGTGTGTATGGAGCGTAAAATTAAACAATTTGTTGCACAAGTTCGACACTGTAATAATATTTTTATTTTTGTAGGATCACCTGTGGCAGCCATTCAACGTTCGGCAGCCATAGATTATGACGAAGCAGAGGACGACAGCAATTCCGCATCGGTGAGTGTTCAGTTTCATTATTTTATTTATTTAGATTTTACTACTACCATACTTACATAACATGAAATCAGGACCTTCTTAACTCTCCGAAACTGCAAACCTGGGGGGTGTAGTGGGAGAAACAAGATTATAGAAGTGAAGTAAAATGAGCAGATCGCTACTCTTGGTAGTCTATTTCGAGCTTCTTTTGTCCTGTACTGTTAAAAATCCATGAACTGCATTGTATTTTGTTAGTAACACACTGTCCAGGGAATGTCTGGAGCGAGCGAACGAAAACAGTCTCTGCACAAGTGTTGATTTAAGAGGGCTCGGCCAATGAACTTGTGACAGGGTAGGTTAGTGCATCTAGCAGCAGATTGCAGCAGCGTGCACTGATTGGCTCCGCCAACTCCATAGATTCAAGAGACAGAGTATAGTGCCGCTCCTCTGTCAGTTTGTTTAATCGCGACGATGAGGAGTAGACGAATTTGAAGAAGACTCACAAAGAACACCCATACTCTGGCAGAGATTCGAACCTGGGAACTTTGGTGGCGAGATCGAAAGTCTCTGCTACAGAACCAGCAGTCCACGAACTGTGAAACCATGAAGTTTGTTTACAAAACTTGTTGAAACCGTTTGACACTGAATAATCATTGGTCCTTGTCCTGGTATGATATTAAATCATAGCATCATGTAAAAGAATGTAAATTACAAATAAAGGATAAAAAAACAAAGATAAATTGTGGAATCTGGTAAATATTTTCGCGTAACTGACGTTCCAGTATAATTTAAGAGACTAGAACAATAGCACATACCTCCGAATGTATGCGGGTGGAGGAGGGGGGACATTTTTCCTCTCCTTTATTTTCATTGATAAACGTATTTTCGGATAAGTCATTCAGATAAACTAGTTGTTAGAGCATAGTCTTGTTTGCTATAATTTCTTCCAATTTTTGGATCGTGCCAAGACGATTTTATCAGTGAAAATTTGAATACAAAGTACAGTTTTCCTTCTCTTTGTATAACTTGTTATTAATGTTATGGGCAGTGCTGCCACACGCCAGTGCTATTCGAGCAATATAACAATTAATACTGCAAACAGGAGAAGCATATCGTGCAACAAGAATCTTGACGATTCTCAGGCGTAATGCACAGACCGTGATGGGCTCGAACCGAAAGCTGTAATTTGCCTGTCAAGATCCATGAGTGTAATATTTCGTATCTCCAACAACCGTACGTGAGTGCAATGTCTAAGGATGTTTTTCCCTGCATCCTATTTCGAGTAAGGAACGATTATCGGCAATTATTGCAGTAATATTGACAGTTATGTGCTCAGACTTGCTACGGGGTAGAAGCATTGAGCTAACATACTCGCAGGTAATAGAAATTTCCGTCCTCGATCCTAGGTTTAGAAATGCAATTCCTCATGCATTAATGCATAGCGAGGGCGATACCTAATTTTGATATGCTTCTGAGCGCGCGTGTACGTAATTGTAATGGCGAGGTTGACGGACCGTGCCGCATATTAAGAAGATTGTTTTGGATTTTGCAACGCCGAGGGCCAGGATTCTTGTCAAAGAAATACATTCCTGGAATAAATTTAATAAAATTGCTCGTGGATGTTGCGTAATTAGTTCTTCCTTCTAGCAATGGACGCTACAGACTGTGCAGGAAATCTGCATACAAAAAGGCCCAACCTAGATGAAATAGCAGAAGAAATGATTTATTTGGATTCCCATAAGGGATTTTTAGCATTATTACTGAGAGAGGAAACAAACAATTTTAAACGGGACGAATGAACTTAGGATTTCAAAAGAGTTAACGTTTTCTTGAATCTATTATTCTCGCACATTGTCCATTTATTTTTTCAACTATTGGTGCCATGTGCTCCCTCTTACACACAGATCTGGAAAGTGGAGAAAAATCTTAGTAGGTTTATAACTTACTAAATATCTAAATAACTATGACTTCTAGAGTTAAAGTTGGGGCGTAATGTAACGTCGTTGTTTTGTCATCAATATGTCCAGTGTGCGATTCCTGGGGGAGGGGCATTGCACTTGAAATCAGGGACAGTCTCGATTAGGCTGACTTAAAACTTTGACTTGTGAACCAAAATTATGTAATAATAGTTTATTTCAGAGAAATAATTGATTGATTTGCTTATTTTACTTAGCTTTTCTGTCACTTTTGGCTTTTGGTGATAAGATGAGCGATACGATAAAATTAATGAAGGGACACTCACACAGAACACTCATGCCAAGGCCAGGATTCGAACCCAGGACTCGCGGCCTTTCTGAGAATGGAAAACGTTTCGAACGTAATTTAGAAATCTAAAAACTAACGCTACTACTCCCTGAAAAAGCATGAACTTATGAACCGTGTTAGAATATCAGAATATTAGGATGTTGATGTTAGGATACAGTCATGTTCTCTGTTGTCTGGTGCAGTGAGGCTTCTCATATTTATGGTTTTGTTTCACTTTTCATATCATTTTCGTGTAATAGGGAAAATGAACGACACACCTTATTCTGCTCACCTCAAAATTTCTTACGCCTCTCAGATAACTACTCATAATAATAGGCTGTATTCTGTATTTACAGAATTTACAGTCTTCAATTATTTTAAATCTTTCAACATTCATTGTAACATAATCAGACCATTTTTTACCAGTTTCTGAATAAAATTGAAAATTTCACTTATTCCTTGTATCGCTCTCACTCTCTCTCGATATGCTCTTTTATCTTTCTCCTCTTCTCGGTTTTCACTTTTTGTACAACTGTACTTGTCTTTTGTTCTTTCTATTTTTCTTCTCTGTGTTCTTTCCTTTATTCTTTCTTTTTTGTTCTTTCGCTTTTTGTAATCTTTCGATCTCTTTTGTTGTTCTCTTTCCTTTTTAATCTCTTTATCCTGTTTTCACTTTTTATCTTCTTCTGTTTTTTCTACATCTTTTTGTAACCTACCTCTCTCTCTCTCTCCTTCTCCCTCTCTCTCTCCTTCTCTCTCCCTCTCCCAGCATCGAATTTGATCACCACTGAATCAATTATGAGAAGCAACGTAGACCAATGTTTGGTTGGCGGTTGTCGTGGTCCTTTGTTACATAGAGGAAACTGTATTGATTCAGTTCTGTTCCTCTGTTTGTCACACTGTTTATCTTCACTCTAGCAGACGGGAACTTCCTGTATTCTCCATGGTAATGGCTAGCGATTTATCTTGCTACAATTTTCCGGGAACAGATGAATTCAAGGGGGTTTAAAAAAAGCTTTTTTTTTAGATACGCCTTTTGATTATTCAGATAGTTAAAACTAGCAAGATTTTTGGAATTCTCGCACAGAACTTCCTGAGGTCTCCCTGAGGCTCAGGATATGAAGCGAGTGTCCTGTTATTTTTTCCTAGGGTCGACTGTCTTTTGAAATTTGCCGTTTGATAAGGGAGTCTTCTGTTGACGCGGGATTGAGCAGTCGTAAAACAGAATACCTGGGAGGATTATTTAGCTACCCAGACTACTAGACAATGTGGAGCCTCACCTATTATTTGCATTGAAGGAGATTCTGTATGACTTTAAAAATACACTACCGTGAAGGCTGAGACAGAACTAGTACTCTCTGAAACGTTGGTGTGTGTATGTGTATATATAGCAAATCAAATCCAAAGCATTCATCACGAACTAATTCCGGTAAATTTTCTGGACCATAGTGGAACGGTGGAATCGAACATTAATCCAAATAAGCAAACCTAATCGAAATTGGCTTCCCCTTCATGACAATCCAAATACGGAAGCCATGTTCGTTTATCAGAACTTAGTTCCTGCCGAGAACCGCAATCACATCCCTTACTTGGGTAATGCGATGACGTTGATGGTACAATATGACAGACCTGAATCAGGAAATGCTGATTCTCTCAAATGAAAGTACGCACGTGCGTAAACTTTCACAAATGCAGCAGGAATATTTGCTTTCATTGATTGCTTGATATGGTTTGGGTTATTTTACTATGCATTTCTGTAACTTTTTGGCTAATCGCAAGGATGAATGATGAAATTGATGAAGGGACACTCACAAAAAACCTCTATGCCCAGGCCGGGATTCGAACCCGGGACCCTTGGCGTCGTAGCTAGTGTTGCCGACGAGACGAGACTTTGGTCTGTCTCGTCCCGTCTCATAAAAATGCCGTCTCGTCTCGTCTCGAAAATATACATTTGTCTCGTCCCGTGTCTCGTCTCGAAGGGTTCTGTCCCGTCTCGTCTCGTCTCGTTTTGTCTCGTCTCGTAAAAGTAATGCAGGATATTATGCCAACCAAAGTTAAAACTGGAAGACATCACACAATATTATTCCCGAAAGTGGGTAAAACCTTAAAATATTTTGTTCACTGTATAGTGAGAATAAATTAGGTTCGTTAACCATAAGGACATTACTATTTAATATAATGTTTGTTAATTACCAATAGCTAGATAGAGAATGAAATCTACTTTGTTGTTTTTCTGCCTTCAATCAACTCTTTTATCCATCGTACACTAAGGGAGCTTTCAGACCGAAGCAACAAGCGACAGGCGATAAGCCGCACCGAAGTTACAATCAACACGAGCACCTTCCGTATATAGGCAAATATTCACCCCGTATGCACTACCAACTAACAGACCGAGGCTACACTATGCACGATATTAAGTTTCAGCGACAAGAAACATGTACACCTTGTCGTGTTACTTCGGTTCTGGAGGTCACATTACTGAGGGTTCGTTTCCAAGCGGTTGCTTGTCGGTTCTCGCCTGTCGCGTGTCGCTTTGGTCTGAAAGCTCCCTTGAGGGACCGTTCAGAACGAAGTGACAAGCGACATGGTAGTCACACGTGACACAGGCAACTTCAGTTTATTAGCAAGCATTCACAGTCCGAGGCAACATGACGTACGGTATTCAGAAAACGGTCTAATCCGTACAACACGCAAGCGACAATCGACCCGAACAGTTTGTTGCGTTGCTTCGGTTGCAAGGTTTCATGTAAGGGATAGTTCAAACCGAAGCGACACATGCTGCTTGGGAACTAGCCCATCAACATCAGTATTGCACACCGTGGCGGCATGAGACGCCGTGCAAGCCTGCGTTCGATCGATGGAAGCGCCACGAGGGTTTCGCACCGAAGCGACAAGCGACACAAGCTCCTTTAGTCTCTAAGCAGGCTTTTCCCACGCATGCGCTACCAACGGACAGAGGCGACACGATGCACTACATTAGAAAACGGTCAAGTCCGAGCGACACGTCCCGCTCGTCATGTCGCTTCGGTTCTGAAGGTTATATTTATTACTGAGGGTTCCTTTCCAAGTGGCAGGCGTCACTTCTTGCCTCTTGCATGTCGCTTTTTACTCCTTTGACTTCAGGCAGTATAGATTCTTTACGTCAACGCAGAGTATCTAACTATATTGGCCTATTACCAGGTTTTTGGTGCGAAATCTTTCGAGTTTGCAACCAGTACTGAAGATGGAGCTGTTGATTTTGAGAAGAGGAGTCGCAATGAATGAACTGTTTGTGCTGGCGAGAATTTTATGACGATTGTCCCCAATAAGGCTGGAGGAGGACCTACACTAAACAATGGCAGTGGCCACCTCCACATCGTTTTGCGCAAGGATGAATGGAAGGAAGCCCTTGGGGTAGCAGTTGTTGAGGAAATTTCAGGATTTTGCAAGTAAAGATAACTGCAACACGAGGCTATAGTCTGGGCAAATTCGTCACGGGCATCGTATGGCGAATTAGGTTTTCCGAGGGGGAATCGAAGAAATGTTGGAACATCCAGAAATATGGAGAAATAAGAGAATGCTTAACCGACGCAAGAAATTAATTAGAAATGAGATGTTGATATGGGCAGTGATAGAAAATACCTTTTCCCAGCGACACGTGCAGCTCGTCGTGCTACTTCGGTTCGAAAATTGACATAGGTTGTTACTTTGGTCTGGTCACTTCTTACTTCGGTCTGACCTATGCGACAAACAACACAGGACAGGCGAAATGCGAGAAGTGTCGCTTGCGAACAAACCAACAGTAATAAATACAATTTTTCGTGCCGAAGCGCCGCGACAAGCAGGAGAGGATAACTATCACCCAGGGAAGTTATGCCACAAATTGATTACATTTCCTTACAGAATTCAGGTGCATTATATCATATTTCCCACCCAAGTAAAAATTTCGGCGAGAGGGGAATTCCCGTTTCGCCGATTATTTTGAAGGGAGGGAATTTTCCCTCCGCTGGGAAATTTCATGTTTAAACAGACAGAATGCTTAATAAAAAGTTATATGGTGAGAGATACCTAGAGAAAAGGATTACTGGCCGTGAGGGGGTTTGGATGGGGAAATAAAACAATTAGCAAGGGAGGTTACATGTCAAAAATCACTTCCTTCCATGAGAAGACTACAAAAATTGCTTGGGTTCGTTCCTTAGATGGCACGATTTTATGTGGAATATTCTTTATTCCTTGTGTGGGAATAATCGTGTTGTGACGATAACAACTATTGTATGTCTCACTTAACTGTAGTTTACGCGTTATCAGTGTGGTATTTAAGAAATTTCCAGTGGGGGGGGGGGGGAATTCTACTGACTGTCGAGGGACAGCATGAGATAATGACTTTATGCCATATAACATTTTGCCTATGGATAAAATTTATCAAGCAGAGAGGGGACACAAGTAACCGAAGGGGGGAAATCCCCCATCCCCCCTACAGATACCACCCTGCGCGTTATAGCAGTAGTTTTTACTTTAAAGGTGTTAAATATATTTAAGCTGTTTTAAGGATAAACAAATAATAAATTTCGTTACTATGGAAAAGCAAACAAAGCCTGCAATTTTCGTAATTTTTGTAAGGTTTACGATATTATTCATAAATTTTCCATTCAAAAAATTATCGAGAATACTTCTCTCTCACAATATTTTTATACAGATAGATATCTGAATCGGTATTTTAGCAAAGTAATTCTATCTGGAGTACTATTACAGCTTAAAATTACTAAGCTTGAATCCATTGAAAAATGGAAGTAATACTGGATTTCGGAAGAGTATAAAAAGTAAATATGATAGCCTTTTTTATGTAATAGACGCTGATTTGGGTTTCCAAAGAAAATCCTTTACGCAGAGTAAATAAATATTCGCAACTGATTAATTATTTTCTTTGTATTTTTTTCTTGACTTTCGAGACGAGACGAGACTTTTCACGAGCCGTCTCGTCCCGTTCCGTGTCTCGTCTCGAAAACGAGACGAGACAGATGGTCAGTCTCGTCTCGAATTTTGAAACGCTTGTCCCGTCTCGTGGGCAACACTAGTCGTAGCGCGCTGAAATATTTGTAAGAGGGCGGGTGGAAGAATCAGGTCGTTGATAGTTAATGATGGTTCTACTGCATAAACAAATGATTATAAACTAGTGAATACTATTGTGTTCTGTGTGAGACTCTTCTGTTCTACACATCAGATCGTATCTGGAACAGCTGTTTTTTTTTCTTTGTTTTTCCTCTGATATCAGACCATTACGCTGAAATACATCGTCATTCTAGTTGTTTTGCATTACTTTTACCCATCTTCCTCGAGGAAAATGTGCGCAAATAATGTAAAATGTTAGGCACCAAGTCCGTCATGTCTCCTTTGCACAAGGAAGAAAAAGCTGTTTTAGGAAAAACTCGCTCATGTACTCTTGTACTCGGTGATAGAATGTGAAAACCTCTAGCATGTTTTCTGTATTTTCCACATCTCTTTTCAAGCTAAATTGTTTCCCTTCAGTTATTCTGCTAAGACACAAATTAACTGAAATTTCTTTCTTTCATTGACCACCATAAGTATAGAATGTCAATTTGTAAAGGGACATCGACTGATCCGTTCGACCTCCCCTCGCGATACCCATATACTGTCTTCTGATGCAGTTAGGACCTTACTGCATGTAGAAACCGTGTATAACAGGAAAGAAAGAGTGTAACCACTCTGGGTATGACAGGCGGCAGTTTATTTTCCTCTGTCCCGAGTCATGTGAAATGTATCTTGAATGTTGCCAATTTCCCATGTCTCCACGGAGTCAAGTCTTCCTGACAACAGCTTCCACGAGTCGACTTCCACCCAAAGGAGAAGCGCCAGGCCATCCCATTTAATTGCCCAAGGTCAGTGCAGGATTTATGAGGAGTTACTCTTCCCGTAGTTAAACCTGATACCTCCACCTAGTTCAACAAGCCCACTCACTGAATTTCAAGCAGCGTTACGTTCTTGCTCAACCGCCATTGAGCAATCGGGCCAACCTTCCTGATCTGGACGATTAGGGCTGCATGCTACGAAGCGAATTCCTTCGTAAGTATTTCTGCGGACGTAAAATTACCATAGAATTTACCAGATAGCTGAAGAAGTTGCAACGCCTGTACTATGTGGCTACTTTGTACGACTGCTACAATGTGCTTCTGGCTGACTTGAATGTGAACAATTGCTGTGTCTCGCACAGTCTTACAGCTCAAGGGAGTATTTGTATGAGAAAATAGTTGTCATTTCAATTACTACTACTCTCTCTCTTTCATTTCTTGTTGCTTCTCTTCACCGTTTCATCTTGATTTCTATTTATTTTCATCTTTATTTCTACTTATTTTTATCATCTTGATTTCGATTTCTTTTTATCTTGATTTCTACTTCTTTTTATCTTGATTTCGATTTCTTTCAATTTTCATTGTTTGCCTCTTTTCACCTTCATTTCCGATCTTTATCATCTTCGCTTCTGCTTCTTTTGCTATTGCTCCTCTTCTCTTCAAGTTCTTCTCTACTCCATTTCATCCCTCCCTCTTTCTCCTTCTCTTTCTATTTATTTCCATTTCCCTAATTTTATTCGTGGGGTGTTAGGGGAGACCCTCTCGCACGGCACCCAATGTGAAACTTCTCTTCCACATAGAACTGCATTTTTGCAGGCTAACGAGGCTCTGGCGTCAGGACTCGCAACCAAAATAAACCTCAGTGGCACTTGTGTTGTGTGCTATCCACATATCTTTGTGATTGTCCTCTAATCAATTTCATCTTAACACCATTTATTATCATCTTTGCGATTAGCCAAAAGTTTCGAAAAGCGAAGTTCTTAATCAAATCAATCAATAAATCGATCATTTCCTTTATCTTCTCCTACTTTCTTCCCATTATCTCCTATTTTCTTCCCATTTCACCTCTTATTCGCGCACTTGCTGTTTGGATACTGCATATTGATGCATCTCTCCCATGCTCTTCGTACCCCAAGGCTTTTGTCAACTGCATTGAAAGAGAGAGAAATTAGAGAGTCGTTAGTAAAATTGAAGAAAAACGGCCTTTAACTCTTGCGTGCAGATCAGTATGTTTTTTAGTTAAACGAGCGTCTCTGGATAATTCTCCTGTTTGTGTTTTGGTACGTGTCATTTCGGGTGTCGTGCGTGCAAACTTACAATTAGCAGCCGTGGACGCTTAAGGGCGCGCAGACGTTACGTTGCATGATAAGAATCCAATTATGTGTTGAAATCCTTGCGTGTCGCTTGAAATTTCAACGAGACTATTCGGACGGCTGAAGAACGTGGCAACTTAACTTTTGTTGATTGGACAGCATTTCAGTACCCTTTCCAGGTCAAAATAATTTTTAAAAAAACAGTAACATTACAGGCGTTGAGATTGCAATTTATTTTCGATCATATATTGCTTCCACTTCAGCATGCTGTTTGAATTTGATACTTTAGCTTGACACTATACATTGTCTGGTGCTTTTTAAAACTATACTTACTGTGTTTCGAGAGAGTACCTCTTTTCTCGTCTTCAGGCAAAATTCTTTTGCCGATAGTGGGAATCGAACCTACGCCAGACCTGTGAATTTTACCACATATCTGTTGCTCTAACGAACTACTCCATGGCGCACCCGTGTTGGTTTGTTAGAGAAACGGATTTGTAGTAAAAGTCACAGGTCTGTCGTAGGTTCGATTCCCACCACCGGAAAGGAAATTTCACCTGAAGACGGGAGAATAGGTACTCTCCCGAAACGTAGTGTTAGAATAAGTATAGTTTAAAGCACTAGACAATGGACAATGTCCAGTTAACATTGCATGCTAATGTAGAACCATTGTCGCTAACACTCTGAGAGCTTCATGATACCTTGCGTACCTGTTTCATTTTTAACACGCAAAATTTTAAAATACTACTTTATATTGCGTATTAAATAATTATAATTTGTTGTTACGTAATGCTGAGCACAGTAAGGGCCAGATACAGAACCCTATCTAGTATTTCTACAATTAGTTCGCTAAAGAACGTTATTTAAATTATATATTAGTTTCAATTAGTGCACCACCGTTGTTACAATTTACTGATACAAGATAATTCTATATACTTCTATATTAAATAACCGTATACGAAATACCTATCAATACGTAGTCATTATCAAGCTTCGAAGGGTTCTTCTGTACAAATACCCTTACATTTTTCCCCTTCTTATCGACTTAATTAGTATAATTCTCTAATCACAAATCAAACAATCAAGAAATATTTAAAGTTCGATGTTTCAGCTTTACTTGCGGACGTTGATAGGCTTATCTGATTCGGTGTTCCCGCTTGATATGAATCGAGTCCCGTGTTGGGTGATTCGAAATCGCTATCCAAGGATTTGTTTTCGAGTCTTGCCTGAAACAAGTATTTATTTGCACTTTCTTACTATCTTATGAAAGGCGAAACTGTACTTTATTCATGAGATTTTTCAATTAAATACTTGCAAGCTACGTTGGTATGTTAGTTTCATGGACAGGTGTAGAATTTTTCTTGAAATGCGTATGTGAATTTCACCTGTGGCTGGAGTGAGTGTTATTTTAAGCATCCGACACATTCTCGTTGAATGTGTCGATCTTGCTTACCTCCGGCAGACTTTTAACCTTTCCGGCTGTTTGTCATCCCTCTTGGGTGATGACAGCAGTATTTTATCACGTGTTTTTAGTTTTTTGCGAAGAGCTGGACTCTTCCACCGTCTGTAAGGAGGTTTTTAGTTTGTTCTGACTTTTTAATGTGTCGTGTTTGTCTCGTGCAGGTCTCTTTACAACCTTGCACTTTTAGTTTTTCCCAAGGGGCTATCTACACCCCTTTTTTAAATCTCAGTCAGAATTTTAGATAAGGGGACATTTCCCCGTATACACAGAAGGGTGCGAAATGGCCTTAAGTGCCGACGCACCCATAAATTTTAACTCAATAAATCAATCAATGGAGTGAGTACATTATGGCAATCAGCCATGTAAATTAGAACTCTAGAGATTTGGACAGTTGTGGTTAAGTCTCAGATAACCGTGCGAGTTAGTTATCCGAGAGAGGTCTGCTCATTCGCTACAATTACAGTCACTGAAAGTTCAACATCAGCAACACTGTCCGTCCACCTTCTTTTCGTCTCCCTGTTGAGGTTAACTTAACGGTACAACTAAGCGAAATTAATTCAACGAACCAACACAAATGTGAATTTGTTTGTATATACTATAAAATTTGAATATACACATGGCTGCAATGCATTTCACTTTCATATAATTTCTTGCAATGATATCTTCCTTTACTAATAAAAGTCATAGGTATGTAAAGTTTCCCCTGCACCACGCCATGATGGCACATAGAGGGGATTTAGTTTTGGCTCTACACATTCTCGACCTTGAACAATTTTGGATGGGATGCGATTAGCACCACGCTCTGGCAACTTTTACCTCCTTCCCCCCTCTCCCAGGTTTGCCCCGAGGTACCCATTTGTTTGTGGCTTAGCGAACCCAAGAACCTTTTTCTGCAGGGAAAAGGCCGGACAATTCCAATCTTATATTACCATTCCCAGGAATCTAACAGCATCAGACATCCTACCGTTGTTTGTTCGTCTTGCAAAACCCTTTCCCTATTTACGTATTTAATCTCCCATTATATATTTTTAAAGTTCAGTGGGTTTTTTTTTTAATTCGCGGTTGAACGTCTGAATGCAACGAGGGAAACGCGGGTTCGAATCCCTGAGTTGATCTCGGTGAGGAATTTTCGCCGATGTTCCTGTGTAACCACACTGGTGCTCAGGCAGCTTCTTATCAATGTATAGTTAGAGGTAATGGCACCCAAAGTGTGGTGTTGATCACATCATCTCCGCTGTGATTGAGGATAAGAATATGGGAGGGGCCCTTCCTCTACATCCCTTCGTCCCTTCATGGCGCGGTGCTTACACAGAGAATAGATCTACTTTAACTTGTCGTATCGAAACGTTTGGTGTCGTTTGACTATTTTTCCATTTAAGAGTTCATTTTTCATATTTTTAATGTTTTTACCTGTTTGTTTTAGCAAACATCATTACCCTAACTTTCATACTCTAATCGTAGCTATCGTTACCTAAATGCACAGAAGTACTTAATTTTTAAATGATTTTTTCATGAACTGGTATGAAATGTGAAGATAATGCCCTCCCCTTACTCCCAACTTAACCCCAACCTCAAATTGAAAAAGGCTTTCATAACACCAACGATTATGTCAATGAAAGAATAACTATTATTACTGAAAGTAACTTTTGAAGCATTTTGTGTTACAACACTCGTCGGCGTTTAGACAGTCATAACGCCCAGAGATGCTTGTTAACTGACCTCAGCATATGCAAAACGTACACTCCATTGTTGCGCTTCCCTCGTTAACTTGCAGCTATCTACAATTTTCCCTTGCCTGCTCCTTTTTACCTTGATAAAAATGCAGATACCATATGAATTACAGTTGTTTGCGTAACCCCAAGGCTCATTTTCCGCAAATTACTCCCTCTTCTTGCTGCCTGTCTTTAGTTGCATGTCAGAGTAATTGCTTTCGGGTCTTCTGTATATTACGACTCACGAGATCATTAATCATAATGTTCCTTTGGTCAACTTGGGTAACGGTCCAAGGCTGTTGGAGGTCGCTGTAGAAAGTCCCTTGTTGCTCGCATGTGGTGGCACGACTGAGCTACATGGATGAAACAATGTACCATGATGTAAAACGTACTCACTTCGGAATGGTACTGGAGGAATTATATTCCAGAGAACCCAAACTGCTCTGTAGAACTTGTGATGAGTCATTCGTTGAATTGATGTACTACGGTGAGGTTAAATACATGGACGTCCGCAGGGTTTTTTCCAGGGAGGGGCAAGGAAGGTATTTTTTTCCAGGGGGGGGCAAACAAGGCACATTTTCCCAAAAAATAGTGTTGTTCCCTAAGAAAACATTGCTTAAATTTGAATTTATGGTGTTCATGCAATAATTAACACATATTATTGTGGCAAAAATGAAATTACATGTGTGAAATACATAATTTTTGGTTGACTTTCATTTTCCAGGGGGGGGGGGCCACGGCCCCCCCTTGCCCCCCCTTCCGGACGCCCATGGTTAAATAACAAACCGATGGTTAAAACACGTGAAATATCCCAAATACAATACATTGTGTGGTATTCCAACTCGGAACGTCTGTTACTGTTTTGTCATTTATGAGTTTCTTGTGGAAATTGTTATTGCCAAAATGCTGGAAATACCAAATGGTCTAGTACTTTTTACACAAGAGAAAATGCTTTTACATATTTTCACCGAATCATTTACTCTTTATTCCTGCATAGTTTTGTTGTTTATAACTCCCGTATTATAAGCACAAAACAACCACTTTTTTCAAGGAAATTATAATTGATTGGCAAGTTCTTATCAGTGGTATATGTTGTTGAAAAAACAATAATACCTCCCGATGAGGGATCCTGAGTTCGACACTCGGTGGAAGCACATAATGGTTCGAATCCCACTTTTAATCTGTAGATCCAGGCCCGATTAGCCTATTTGTGCAAAAGTGGACTTAAAAAAAACTCAAATGCAATTAAATAGTGAAAAGTAAAACCATATTTAACAGTGTTTAAGGGTAAAATCGTTAGATTTTTGTTCAAATCGCAATTCCTAGATTTGAAATTGTTTGGATAAAGGATCTTGTTATTTCAGTAACGTAACTGAAAAATGTGCTTGTGAAACAGCAGTTATAAAGCAAGCTATTCCAAGAGCACTTAGAGCTTTGAAGATGAACTTAGGTGGACAGAAAAAGAAACTTCTCAAAGGTATAGATTAGGCCACTTGACCTAACGAGTGAACAATCGATTTCAAGTGACTTGTTTAGCCTTAAGCCCGCATCACACGGAACTGGTTATTCAGTAGGAATGCTCTAGTTGACGCTGGACTGACCCATATGTTAGTTTTCGCCTCACACCATACTTGTTACACCGTACTTGTCAATAGTCTTTTGTTCCCATAATGGCGGCCGCGTGAGATGTAAACAACGTATCACTTCACACTTTTAAAATACGATAACTATTCAACCGAGAGGAATATTGCTTCGTATTAAATGGTTTTAGGTAGAGAAGAATGGCGCTGATAAAGTACATACTTTACAACGTTTACTGTACACGTATGGAAGAATATTTTAGCTTTTCAATTGTAAACACCGTGCACTCACCATAGACGGTGTAACTCGACGTGCCTTTCGTGCTGTATGTATTATACATTGTAATTGGAACAGCTAACGGAAATGATCCATGAAATGCTTTATGCTTTCATCTAAAGCCAGCTTAAAGGTGGACGTGGACGAGGAATTTGAAGAATGTTGTAGGAGAATGACTGCTTTGTGAAAAAAGGAAAAGTATGAATTAGAGATTGGCTCGAACAAAATATGGTAATTAATGCGTACTGAACAAGCTTTTTAACTCTGGTTTGCATTATTCATACATGAGATTCGCAGGATTCAATAAAAAAAAAGTAAAAAAATATATTAATACTCTTGTAATAATAAGGATTTTCATTTTCAGCTAATCATATTTGTCACGTACACATCTCATCGCTTTGCATAAATACCTAAATATTAATGAACTGAACACGATTTCACTGCACGTCATCTCTCTACTTTTTTTTAATCAACAAACTGAGAAACTATAACAAACAGCCAGCACTCAGAAACCACAGACAAAAATCGCTCCTTTGCAAACTCTCAGATTATCTTCACAAGGTCAAACTTTGCTTTGATTGGCTGTTCCACAGAATCCAGTAGAGGAAAGCTAGTAGCAATTAGAACATGTCCTATTCCTCCAAACCAGTCAAGCAGGCGGCCATGATTTCTACCTAGAAAGTCAGGTCAGCACCAACTAGGGCATTCCTACTAGATCCAGTTCCGTGTGATAGGGTCTTTACTGTGCATAAGGTGGACTTAAAATATCAAATCAACCAACCATCAAGTGACTTGTTACTATTTCACTTTAAAGTGGGAATGAAGGGGTAAGGGATATTATAATTTAGGGCCACGTACGTGGTCAAATCAAAACAGCTGTCTTACTAACAAGCCTTTGAGTAGGAGGTACAGTCTGATGCCTCTTGCGTTAGGAGCTTTTGATAAATGAATTATCGTCGTTTGAATGGCATAAAAATGACAGGTGGAAGATGAGAATCTTGAGTTGGATAAGATAATGGAATGGTTTCTAGAGATAATTACAGTACGTTTAGCCTTAACCCTCGCAATAATCCTATTTGCTTAACTGATGTAATTCATAGCTTGTATTGGACCTTGTGCCACTTTAACATATGTCGATAATATACTCATCGTTTATCAAGTATATGAATTCAAGTTGACAATTCAGCTTATAACAAAGATTGTATAATCTTGTAGGATAATTCGTAGGGAAAGCGTACATAATGCAACTTCATTGGCAAGATTTATCTGCCTTATTTGTGTTAAATATTATGCATGGAATATGTTTTGAATGTATTTCTTGAGGTAGTATATCCAAAAATTCAAAGTTACTTTTGAGGCAGACCAGCGTATTGATAAAGAGATTTACCGAAGTAAAAGTTAAATAAATCCAATTGATGTTTTTGTATCGCCATGAAGAAAGCGAAATTTTTAACTATTCTCAATCCGTTCGTAATAATCTTAATTGTACAATTAAAATAAACTTGCTTTTATCATCATCATTCATCATCATGTAGTAAAACAGTGGCTGAATATCACCGAAAGCGCTCCACGTCCAGTTTTTAATATATATTTCAGTGACTTAGCTACTCACAAGAAGTTCTTACGACAGACAATTAATGCAAATTTGTGCAAATTATGTGCAAATCCGTGCACATAAGTTGTTTTTAAAAAATATGTAATATGGAGAAATTTTAATTGTCTTCATGACGATTTTTATTTCCGTCGTTATTTCAGTGAACATTTGCTTGTGTCTGAAAAACTTCATTACTATTTGCAGTTTTGTCCCCTTAGAGTTAAGTTCTCTCTTTTTCTCTTTCTCGCCCTATATCTTTTTCTCTCTCTCTCTCTCTCTCTCTCTTTCTCGCTCTCTCTCATTCTCCCTATCTCTCTTTCTCCCTCCCTCCCTCCCTTTATCCCTCCCTCACCCCTCTCTCTTTCGTAACTTTGGTCACCAGAGTTCTTACGTAGTCCAGTTTAGAGTGGTAAACTTAATTATTCATAATTTTATAATTAATTGTTTACTTTACGAACTTAGCTCATGAAGCATTCGAAATACGAAAACCTTTCAGGAAATTAACGCTTATACCCGATAATTACCTGTAGTGCAAAAGTATTAACCATTAATTTGTCAGAGATTGAGGAAATTAGAATTTCTTTATTCATGGGCGAAGTTCAGCCTGTGGCAAAGGTTTACATATCTAACTTGCAAAGCTAAACTAATATTTTTAAAGGCGAAAATACAGAAATGTTGAAGAGTTTCCTCATTGATATCGCAGACAGGTTGAATTCAATCCCGTGTACATATAAATACGTTCCGTTCCATTATTTGCTACTAAATTTTTCATTCCTGTCCTATATCAGCTCTCCTCAAAACCAATCAATACCGTCAAGGATTTTTCGGTCTGCGTCCCATCGCCTAGTAATAGGCTTATATGGTATTAACGAACGCAACAAATAATTCATGGTTACCAGATAAACGCAAAGATAAAATACAAAGTTATACCATTTAACGGATTTCAATTTGGAATATATGGAAATATTCTCCGACGCAGAAAAAGCTCCGTTTATTAACAGACCACCACATGTTCATATTAATAGCTTGTCAGGTGCTTCATCAGAGAAGAGTGGTAATGTGAGAATAGTACGATTGATTGATTTAGTTTATTTTACTTCCCGTTTCTGCACTTTTGGCTATTCAGGAAAATGAGGATGAGGGAGCAAACACAAAAGGACAGCACACAACACGAACCCCACGGAGGATTATACTCGCATGAGTCCAAACGCTAGAGACTCGCTAGCCTCTAAAATGCAGTCCAGGGTGTACTACATGGAAGGGAGGTTGACATTTACGTGTCTTCGGAAAGGGCCACTCCTTACACCCCTGAGATGAGTCCGATGCTCATTTTCGTATCTACAGAGGACAATTAGAGTCCCGATCGAACGTACATTATTTCTTTGTTTATATTTCTACTTAGGATTTAAGTTCAGGTTCAACAAATATTGCGGATTCATAGTGTTGCAAAGTAACAAGTGTTTGTTTTTCAAAGTTTTGGTTCTGCCAAACCTTGAGGACCTCTGGAGGAATGTGGAGGACCGTTGTCTTGCTGAAGCATATTGCGGAAAGCAGAGTATCTACTCAAATCTTACTTTACCTGTTGTGCATTGAGTCTCGTTGCTTCATGCACGATTATGCTCGTTGTTTCACAACGCACGGAACGTTCCTCTTCTGAGGGATGTACACAGTAGAGTTTTGTTGGTAACTTCCGTTAATCCTTTACTCTGGAACCTCTGATGCTGCGGTCGAATTTCCTTCGCTCGAACACCTCTGCGGTCGTGTAGAAGTAGCTCTGAGCTAACCTCCATATTGATTTTCTTAGGGTTCGTTTAGAAGAAATTTCGGATCTTTTTAATTTGCTCGTCTGAAGCCTCTCGCTTGGGATGCTGCTTTCGCGTTCGAGGTTCCGTGGGAAGGTGAACTTCCGTCGAATCGCCGCTGTTCACTTCACGGAGTTCGGGCCCCGCCAACCGCAGCAAGAGAGCAACTTTCCGCTGAGGTTTCCACTGGGCAAATTTGGAAAGATACGGATGGTTGATGTATTTATTCTGCATGTAACGTTGTCGATCAAGATAAAGAAGTACCAGTATGAAAATGTTATCATGAAACTTGCATGAGTTTACTCTTGCGCTGTTTGTGAGGTTATTCATCGATTATCGTGATCAGCTTCTTATGCAATTTCTTCTTCAGTTATTCTTTTTTCCTTGATTCTTTCTTTCAAATTTACAAACTGCTGTGATTTCAAACCAACAAAATATTCATTATATATCTACTGTTATCCTTGTTCCTTCCCCTTCTCTTTCCTCTTTCTAGATATTATTGGCAACACAAACTCCATTACATGTCAGTTTTTCTGAGCATTTTTTGTAGTTTAACTTGTATATCTTCAACCTACCAAAGCCATTGTTTCACACAACATTTAACCAATCATACAAACATGTAAAACGCAACCTTAATGATACCGACTTGAGGACTGTAGTAACATAAACACTTAAAATATTAGTCGACCTCCATGGAGGAAGCCAGGGGTCCTGGATTCGAATCCCGGTCTGAGCATGGGTGTTCTTTGCAAGTGTCCCTTCATCAATTTCATCATATCATCACTCATCCTAATCTTTGAGATTAGCCAAAAGAAACAGAACAGCGAAGTACAATAAAGTAAATCAACTTTAAATATCAGATTCAAGGACACTAAGCAAGGAACCAACGCTTCCCTGATCGGTTTGAATTATAATCCAATGTGGTTAGGTTTTATTACAGTTTCTTATTGTCAAAATTAGGTTTAGCTGGAACAGATGTGTGTTCCAAGGTCTTAATAGGCTCTATATCGTGCCACATTCGATTCACCCCGTAACCCTTGCTCTGCAATTACGTATCTTAAGGCGCGTGACCACCACATTCTGGTCGCTGATGACGTTTTCGTGACAAAACTGATGAACTTGTATAATGTCAAGTGGTTCTTTCCAACGTCAGAGCTAATCAACCCCAGCAATTGGTCGGTTAGAATTGAACGTAATGTACATCGTTATTAGCCGCCGTGTTATCAACTGCTGCGTCGTGCTGATTGCTTTGGCAACAAGTCCCAACCTACACGTTGGCTCTTATGGCTAATTGCATAGCAACTAGACTTTGTTTACCTTTTCTGCTTTAGTTGTCAATGTTACTGATTTTGAAGAGTTTCGTGGACGATTTTGTGTGTTATATGATTTGTAATTCTTTATTACTTTGTACGTTTTAACGAACAAATACTTTTAACCCTTAACCCGAACAATGTTTTTTTTTGTGCGTAATCCGAACCACTCAGTCTGTCAGACCGACACGCATATTTTCTTTTTTTACATTCATTTCATTGATTTTTGTTAATGATAACGCAAAATATTTGTTCTGTGAGCCTTAATTATCAAATTCCAATATTTTATCTATGTAAGGTTCAATAAATAAGAAGGAATATTTATTGTTTATTTAGAACACAGTAAAAATTGGTCTACTGCAGCCTTCTTTGAGAACATGGAAAGCAAAGTTTCATGAGCGGTTTTAAGAATTGAGGAGTACAAATAAATCATAAGAAGAGAAGGGGGGGGGGGGTCCAGTGGCACGGACCCCAATTCAAATCGGATTGCAATCGATTTACGGAAGTGTCGATTCTTGCATCATCTGCTGGATATCTGTCCTCAAAACAGTCGGACTCTTGCACGCTCAGTTTCACCACCTACGCGGCATATATGCACATGAATGACAAGCACACATCAGTAGGCAAACTGATAAAATGCAAACCAGCTGACCCAGCTTGGGACCATGCTGTTTATTTGTATAGAACTTCTTAACCTCCATATCAAGAGAGCCTGCTTGGGAAGGTTAACTGCCATGTCATCGGTTGGGACAGACGGAAACGTCTCCTCTGTAGCTGGATGCAATTCATATGGTAATGCCTTGCACGATGACTGGTTTATGGGCTTCGTGACGGAAGTTCGGTTGATGCTATCCAGTTCTGGCGTGTAAGATGTTCCTTGCTTCAGAATTTACCCTTGTGTCGCCAGACATTCCACATACGCTCCTCTGATCTCTGCTTACCCTGCAAATACCCTGAATCGCCTCTAGGTTGTAGCTACTCCAGAAGCACATACATGCATGCCTTGTTGGATTTAGAAAACGAAGTACTTTGAGTATCAGCACATAACTATTTAGGGACATACTGTGGTTCGTATCCCACCTTTACTGTGTCTCTAGTTCCGATTAGACTATCAGTGCACAATCAAAACCTCAAAACTCAGGAGTGAGAGTTTGGGGTCATATTTTAAAAGAACTCCACTCGATCTAGTGACCACAAGCTTGATTTAAACTGGATTTTACAAATTATTTTACAATTATGCAACCCTGTTGTATTCCAACCAGGGTGTGTCTAGATTATTCTCATGTTTCTGTTTCAACCAATGTCTTATAAGCACAAGATAATGTGACTTATGACCAGTTAGCCATATTAGACGACAGGAAGTTTCAGTTTCGTCTAAAATGCCGAACCGGATGTCAGCTGGTAAGCTATTGAGCCAAACGAAAACTAACCATATATTCGCAGCGCCGTGTTGTGCTAGTATTAGCACCCTATCAAATTAATATTATCATTCTTCAAGGAAATAGATAATTTGTTTGCGCGCGAATATTAAAAAGAAGTGTAAGTTACTTGGAGAATAACATGTGTTTCAAGCAGAGGAGAGGGTCCCAGAGTTCGATACAGAGGGCGCTAAAATTTATTATTGCCGCGGTCCTGAAATTTCTAGCTGCGGCTGTAACTTCAGCAGTAGCAGTGATATTTCATCGACACAGGGGAGCTTCTACGGAAGTGTATCTGTTTTGCGCGTGTTTATATATTTTCATGAACAAACATTTATCTTGGGGGAGACGTGAAGGGCTTTCAATAATAGTTTGAAAGCGTCCAGAGAGCGGGATGAGAATTAATGGTGTGCCATGATTGTGTCGGTGAATCCAGCATTGGCGCCGTGCCAGATTTTCAGATCGGAACACGCATTGCGGACGTGGAGGTTGCGGGGGGTATCACTTATGAATTGCCGCCGTGCTGCCCAAGAGCGCGCCCAGAGTCGGCCGTTGTCGTTGGTTTCATGAGGAGTCTATAGCTTCGAGAACGGTGGCTGATTTATGCTTCTCTCGTCAGCATCTTGTAAAGCGTTGAATCCTTTTAGCGGTTTCGCCCAACCCAGAAAGATGGCTAAGTGAGATAGGAGAGAGAGACTGGGAATCTACACCCACCGCCTCCCAGGAAATGACCTTTTTAAACCTTTAAGTTTGTTTTATATTAACAATGATGTTATGTGCAAATTGTTTAAGTATGTCTCTGTCTTGGTGTGCTAAATCTTATTTTGAGATTATGTATTTCTAAGAATATAAAAATACAATGCTGTCTTCATAATTCATATTCTCCTGGCAAGTGTGTGTGTGTCGTTATCTTTGAATTATTTGTAGGAGTTCGAGTTCTTGTCTGGGCTGCAATATTTATTTTAGTCGCCTTTCAACCAAAATTTCATGCAATCATCATTTATTATCATAGTCGCAATTAGCCAAACGTATCAGGTAAACGACATAAAATAAAAATTAGCATTCCTAATTACTTCTCTGTACCAAGCACAAGTTGTGATTCTGGAAAGTAAGTTTCTTAATATTTTCCGTTCTTTGTCAAACCAGTTTTCACGTTCGTTCCTATGTAGATTCTCTAAGAAACGATACATTTTATTTCTGTCGTTTCCCTCTGATATGTCACTACACTACTTTCAAGTATAGAAGGTTAGGTAAAGATCCCGGTGCGCAACATATTGCACCCTGTCATGGAGCTTCATAAGTGCCCAGGCATTCTCGATCTCTGCCACTGGGGGGATCAGCACCGTGCTTGGGTCACATTTACCCCCTGCTCCTCTCTCGGGTTCCCCATTTATGGGGCTGAGTGAACCCTATAGCAGCATATGAAAGGACAAGGCTAGAAAAATTCAGATCTCAAATCACCAACCCCGGGACTTGAACCCGGTCTTCCACGTGGCAGTCAGACACCCTACTGACTAGACTACCATGCTCCATTTTTTAAGTACAAAAGCAGTCTAGAGGTTAACGCTGCTGGCTTTGGTGTCGAACTAAAATTTCAGGGTTAGCTCAGAATTGTGAGGACAAATAGAGTGCTACTTGAGAAGAAGTAGGGGTCTGGAAAATCGCAAAACAGTTCTGATGAGACCCAGTGACAAATCTTTGTCTTTCACAGAGACGTTGGGCCACGGCGATTAGAGAAGTATAACAAAGTAATAGATTTTTACCCAATTCTGGACTTTTTTACGACACCTATGTGCCGAGATATTATATGACAAAACCTTATTCCCCAATCTCCACAGGAGAACTTCTATGCGAAGTCCACTCGTTGCAACAAAAGACCTGCTCTAGAGCCTGTGCCCTTTCCTTCACAATCACTGTCATCCCAGGGTGATGCATTACCTTTCCAAGGTTTCGTTGACATCTTTCTCTGTCGGATGATCGATGTTCGTCGGACAAAAGACTGTATTGTTTCCCCTTTCAACATCTCAGCCGGTATCAAATCAATTTCGCGGTGTCTTGTCAAGCTTGAAGGAAAACTGAGTTGGAAGAGAGTTTCAATCTAACGCCATATTTATCTTTTCTCGCGCAACACCTTCTATGGGGTTAATCTGATTTTATTTTTCCAACGTTCCCATTTCTTTGTCGTCGGTTTTAGCCATTGACTCGCATATGTTTGTTTCGAGTGCACGACGGGACTGGAACTGGGATTTAAAATGAGATCCGAACCAATACGTTACCCTACCGGGAAATTAGCCTGGGACCTCTTGATTACAAGGCAGCAGTGTCAACCACTGCTCTATCGAGGAGGACTACCAGTGGCTCTCAACGTGGCGCGAGTGAACCCCTTTTGATGTGACACGGGAGAGTGTAAGGGCAAAATATATGTACGAACTTGTCATGGGTTATATTGAAACACACACATAATATCCAACACGAAAAAGATAAGTATTACCTTAATTGTGAAACTGCAAAACAACGGTTCGGCAGTGGGAATGCCCATCTGCTACTTTTACTAATCTAAAGTGAGTTCATGAGGAACAATACATGTACCACTTGTACAGTCACGGACCCTTCTGGGTTGTACTGATCTCACTGACTTACAAAGCGGTCGTTACAACCCAGTGTCAGTGACTGTACGTAGGCCAGAGAGAGAGAAGTAAAGGGAGAGAGAACTTGCGACCATCTGGAGTGGCTTGATTGGTCTGTTAGTCTGACTGAATGGATAGATCAACCTGTTGAAATCTCAAAATTCACTTAACAGAAAAATGGGACTTGTTTATTTACTTATTACGTTCATTCACTTATTTTAGTTATTTGTTACTCCTCCACCTCTTCAGGAAAATAAATTTTCTCAAGTAGCTCATAATGTGTTAATTGAAGTAGAAAATCGTACAAAAAAAACTAAATTCCGCATAGATTAACACTTCTTACAAAACATATTTAATTATTCCAAACCTGTTACTTTCATTAAACTTGTAGCAAATTCTTGTTTCTTTTCATTGCATTTTCTTATCTCTCGTTTTCAATCAAATTTATTTTTACATTTTGCTGTTTATTTCATTTAGCAAGTGCTGTTCCCAGTGGCACTCGAATAAATTTATTGCCTTGGCGCAAATCTTGAGGTAAATATATAGCCTGATATATTGCTTTTCATGCATCCAAATTATGTTAGGCCGCTTTCAGACGAGCCGGCTATCGTCGGGTAGATGTTGCTCTGCTTGTATGCAATTTGTGTAAATTACGGTGTGGACATGAGGCGATCACGTCCGTCACCGGCTGTCATCAAGTTGCTGTACTGAAGAATGCACTGGGCTCCGTAAGCACAAATTCACATTTGAGCGTTCACATGAAGCAACATTTTAAGCTCGAGTCAGGTTCACCGACATGAAATCAGCATTATATGCTTCGAAACTTGCACCCAAAAGTTGGTACTGTTCCGTTTTTCGTCTCGAGTTACGTTATGCCTCCGTCTGAATGTGTCGTAACAGGTCCTTGCTAGTGGTCACTCGTAGTATGAAAAATGCTGCTACATAAGTTTATTTTTGCTGACCTCCGTGGTGTAGTGGTTATCACAGCGCGTTACGACGCGAGGGGTCCCGGGTTCGAATGCAGGCATCGGCATGGGTGTTCGAGAGTATCCCTTCATCAATTTCATCATATCACTCATCCTCGTCTTTGCGATTAGCCAAAAGTGGCAGAAAAGCGAAGTGAAATAAACCAAATCAGCAGCAACAAGAAGTTTACTTTTAAGTAATGTAAAAGGGACGGGCGTTCAGTTACCTTTGTGAACAAAGTAAGTAGCTCGTGTATCCTGGTACCGCTCCTGCCACTCGGTGGTCTGCTGAATGACCTTGGCAGACATCACGTGAGTATTTCCATCCACTAAGAGGAGCACTGGAGACAGCACGTGCTTTGTTTGTTCTCTGCTAACCAGAACTCATTTTCTTTAAGAGGGAAATGTGGACACTTGCCTTCCACATTTATAGCGGAGGCGATAAGTAAGCCATCGATGCACAGGCAGTAGTCTTTTGAGATGATGGAAGCAAAATAATTTGCCCTCTTTTAGAATTTGAATACCTCATGGATATGCATTTTCTTACCTATCGAATTACTTGTGTAACAGTACGGTCAGTTCTCATATTTCACGAAATAAAGGTTTGTCAACAACGACCCATAGACGACATTATTTCTTAGCGGGATCTATACCAGGAGGACAAACTTTCTGATGTCAGTAGATGGAAATAACTCCTCTCCCCCCTGACGTCCTTGGGAATGCATGAATCTTACACGTATTTCCATGCTGTTTCAGGTCAAGCAGTGTAGATTTGGTGCAATGGAAAGATAATTATCCATTCTAATGTGCCGTCAATCACAGTCGTCTTTAAGTTAATGCGATATTATGTAGACTGTTAATCGATTGACAATTTCTGTTGCCAATTACTCAGGTTCTGCCGTCATTTGCAATTTCTTGTTGCTGGAAAGGATTAGGAAAGTAACATCATGGTCTTCTGTGAACATTCGGCTCTGCACAGTGATTCTTTTGCTGGCCACTCTTCAGTCAGACCAACGCAGGTGGTGGATGACGGCCAGGGCCACCCCGAACAACTCCACTATATTCCTGTCGATTCTAGGCATACACTGTCGTTTTGTTGTGTTGGACCCCTCAATGGCACATTATTCAATGTCCATTGTTGGCATACCGCCAAGGACGTTTCTTGCCCCCCCCCCCATTCCACCCCTGAGGGCTAGATGCAATCAGGTGCGTTGTAACGAAGATAGGCCATTACTCCAAGATCCTTAGTTAAAGTCTTGGTGCCGCTCGCCCTTGTCATTCATGACCGTCGTACCATTTTTTTTATATTGTTCTCGTAGAAACCCTAATCTTGGTCACAATCTTCGTGACTCGAAGGAACCTCAGTTCAGCTTTAACGTTTAACATCATTTTCAGTCGTTCGAAACCCTAATTTTCACTCTATTTTCTTTGTGCCTCATAAAGCTAATCGCGACGATGTGCATGAATGATGATCAGACGATATCAATTAAGTGACAAACACACACACACGACCAGTACGAAACCGTACATCCAAAACCTTTGGTGCTTACATCTGAGTCGAGTATTCTACGTTTTCGGCCACCTTGTGTCTTTGGTTCTTGAACACAGTTCTTCTCAGAGATACTCAACCATGGACTGGTATGTGATATACCTCCTCACAGAATTAGGCCCCGAGCAGAAATAAATAACTTACCATACAGTTTCTAACGGCTACGAAGGGTAAAATAAGATCCCAGAATTTTTTTAGAACTCTTCAATTCTTCTGATGAATTCTGGTTGTAGGCCCAACTTGCATCAACCCCCTCCCCCACCCATCCACTTAAGATGCTCTCTGCCTCACGTATAACATTCATTTCATTGCAATTAGAAGCCCACGCTTTGATTTTCAAGAATACCTCTGGTCCCGCGTAAAACTATTAATGCAGTTTAACATAAACTACTTCGTTCCTTGCTGCTGTTGTACAACGTGAAGCAAGATTGAACTCTAAACAACAAAATGTAGTTAGTACCTAGGCAATTCGCGAGTTGTTAGAATTCATATTTTGATCGTACAACTAATGGGGAAAATGTTAGTAGTGCAGTAGGATTTACTGTTTAGGGTCCTTAATTTCAAAGAAGGGCTCTGCGTAGCCGAATGGGTAGCGATATTGCCCTTATTACGAGCGGTTACGGGTTCGATTCCCGGTGGGAGTTCCAGAAAATTCTTTGTTGTGAGGATAACTGGAAAGCTACTTGAAAAAGTCGTGGGCTCCAGTCGAGAGAAATCGTAAGACAGTGGCGATGTTATTTGATGTGCTCAATACACGTCACCCAGTAAAAAAACAAAAAAACTTTACAATTTCTGGCCCTCAAAGAATGTTAACGAAGGAGTTTTTTTTTCCTTTTTATTTCAAAATATGAGATGAAACTAAATGTCCTATAGCTACTTACAAAGCATTTTTCATTAAGACTGTATTTACTCATACTATTAAAACATGATAATTAATTTAAAAATTTAAATTTCGTTGAATACGCATATTGTGCATTGCTGTGGATACTTAAGGGAAATTGAAAATACTTTTCGAACTAAGTGTTTGTTTCTTAGTACTGAGCCCTAACAAATGTGGGTAAAAAATTCATGAATGAATCAAATCATTGTAAGCAGCAGCTTTGAATGAATAGAGCATAGAAAGGATACCCACACTCTCTCACCGTCCCTTCGTCCTTGAGGCATTCGGGAGAAAGGAAGATTGATTAATCAGGCATTAAGCGGCCGGCAAGGGCAAGTGGTCTGTACGCGGCGCTCCATCATTTTTGAGAAAGCGAGCGACCTGCACATGCAGACTTTTGTATGATGAATGAAGGCTGCTTCCTCTGCAAAAAAAACACGAGAATATAAAGCGTCTCCATTCATTCGCCTTGAAATATGGCTTCTTGCGCACCGCTAAGCCCAGGTGAAAGGTGGTTTATATTAGGTTCATTTCCCCGTAGTATTCTTGGTTATGCCTTTGAATTCCATGCAGTTAACAACATGTCATCCCACAACTTTCACAGCGTATAGAAGTCATTAAAGTATTTTTTTTAAAAAAAAAACAAAAAAAAAACGTATTTTTTTGTGTTGAATGCCTTGTTCCGAAACTATGAACTCGGGGGGGGGGGGAAACACTGCCAGAGGCCCTGAGTTCGAATCCAGTTTTGGTCAAGGGTGCTCTTTGTGTCTCTTCATCAGTTCCATCACATCACTACTATTTTCTCATCATCACGATTAGCAAAAGTGTCACAAAACCGACGCTAAATAACAAAAATCAAATCGAGAAGAAAGGAACTTTATCCTGAAAGTATGCAACTGCGTACCACAAACTCACAATTTTCGTCACTAATGTATTAACTTCGTAATAGAAAGCCGTTTGGTATGTGTGAAAAAAGTTACATCATAAGGTAAATTTGATTTAGATTTTTTTTTTTTTTTTCAAATATTATGTACAGCAAAGTCGCTCTTGTTATTCTGTCTCATCTGGACAAGTCTTGAAGGGTCTGGTCTTAATTTTTACAGAGCGAATTTAGAGACGTGACCGAGACTTGACCAAGCTGTGCAACACTGATTTTTTTTTAGCCTACGCGGGAATCGAATCAGGGACCGCTCATACCAATGATAAGAGCGCTAACCATTTACAGCAAAAGTGCACAATAATTATTGACTAACCTAATATGAAGTAGTCCGATCGAAATTGTATCTGGATAAAATTGTTCATTTGTTGTATTCGTGCATGTCGAGGTGAGAGCCGCCCTCATAGAAGAGCACATGTCGTGTAACATAAACTCTGGCATGTGCTTATGCACGTTTCCGGTCGTAACTGCTCGAAACAGGAATAACCACGCAGAATTTGGATTGGAATATGTCTCAGTTATTTGGTCTGCTGCCGGCAGGGGCAAGGAGCGGAACGTTGAGAAGCGCAACTGGTCCTTTGAGTTGATGCAACCGCCCCATGGAATTTCATGTTTGGTAAAAGAGGAAAGCGGAAGCTTGAAAAAGAGAAGAAAAAAAAAACAACTTTTCGCACTAAAGATCCGCAGAGACATGGGAATACCGTGGCTACGATGGCAGGTGGAGTTAAGGGGGATCAGGTACAGTTTTGCATAAGGTGCACATTGATTTCAATTCTATACATTTGTTCACGAGAATTAGAAAAGGAGAGAACAGCGAGTTCTAGATGATGGATTTCTCCTCGTGTTGCCTTTGTAAGTGAATCTGTTAAGTAGATTATCAAGCTAGATACATTTAAAAAAATATTATTAATAAATATGTGTAGATTCCCATGTATTTCTTCTGGAGAATGAAAATCTTGCTCTAGAACTTGTTTTCACTAATCAGAGCAATGTTTTGGCATTTTTCGTAACAGCCAGTACTTCAACCTTTCTTCTTTCCGTTCATGGACTTTGTGAATTTACTAAGAGCTCATGTAAAACTATAGCTTTCATTCAACACCAGGCCACGTAGATCTCCATCTCATTTCACTGCTGGCTGTTGGTTAAGGATTCTGTACCTTTTGGCCTTGAGACCGGAAGACATTTTCGATTAATACAATTGCTTTCTGTTTAAGTGCGATCCTAACTCTCTCGCCCCTTTTTATTTTCTTTTACTTCCTGTCTTCCATTGGTCTTTTCCACATTCTCTTTCTTTCTCACATTTTTTTCTTTTTCTTCATCTTCTCTTTTTCTTCCCCTACCTTTTCTATATTTCTCAAAATTCTCTCACTCTCTTTCCTTTGCTCACTACCCCTCGCTCTCTCGCGCGCGCTCTCTCTCTCTCTACTACTCTCGTTCTATCTGTTTCTCTCTACTTCTCTCGTTCTATCTGATTCTCTCTACTTCTCCCGTTCTATCTGTTTCTCTCTACTTCTCTCGTTCTATCTGTTTCTCTCTACTTCTCCCGTTCTATCTGTTTCTCTCTACTTCTCTCGTTCTATCTGTTTCTCTCTACGTCTCTCGTTCTATCTGTTTCTCTCTACGTCTCTCGTTCTATCTGTTTCTCTCTACGTCTCTCGTTCTATCTGTTTCTCTCTACTTCTCTCGTTCTATCTGTTTCTCTCTACTTCTCTCGTTCTATCTGTTTCTCTCTACTTCTCTCGTTCTATCTGTTTGTCTCTACTTTTCTCGTTCTATCTGTTTGTCTCTACTTTTCTCGTTCTATCGGTTTGTCTCTACTTTTCTCGTTCTATCGGTTTGTCTCTACTTCTCTCGTTCTATCTGTTTCTCTCTACTTCTCTCGTTCTATCTGTTTTTTTCTACGTCTCTCGTTCTATCTGTTTCTCTCTACTTCTCTCGTTCTATCTGTTTCCCTCTACTTCTCTCGTTCTATCTGTCTCCCTCTACTTCTCTCGTTCTATCTGTCTCTCTCTACTTCTCTCGTTCTATCTGTCTCTCTCTACTTCTCTCGTTCTATCTGTCTCTCTCTACTTCTCACGTTCTATCTGTCTCTCTCTACTTCTCTCGTTCTGTCTGTCTCTCTCTACTTCTCACGTTCTATCGGTTTCTCTCTACTTCACCCGTTCTATCGGTTTCTCTCTACTTCACCCGTTCTATCGGTTTCTCTCTACTTCACCCGTTCTATCGGTTTCTCTCTACTTCACCCGTTCTATCGGTTTCTCTCTACTTCACCCGTTCTATCGGTTTCTCTCTACTTCACCCGTTCTATCGGTTTCTCTCTACTTCACCCGTTCTATCGGTTTCTCTCTACTTCACCCGTTCTATCGGTTTCTCTCTACTTCACCCGTTCTATCGGTTTCTCTCTACTTCACCCGTTCTATCGGTTTCTCTCTACTTCACCCGTTCTATCGGTTTCTCTCTACTTCACCCGTTCTATCGGTTTCTCTCTACTTCACCCGTTCTATCGGTTTCTCTCTACTTCTCCCGTTCTATCTGTTTCTCTCTACTTCTCCCGTTCTATATGTTTCTCTCTACCTCTCTCGCTCTCTCACCCTACCTCTCTACCTCTCTCTCCCTTTTACTCGCTGTATATCTATCCTTCTTTCTCGCTGAATCTCTATCCCTCTTTCTCGCTATATCTCTCTCCCACTTCATCTTTCTCTCTTTATCTCTGTTTCTTGTAGTCTGTAGCTATCTCTCTCTCTGCCCTCTCCCTCCCTCCTACCTCACAAGCAAACAGCTGGGTACGGAATATTAATTTTCCTTCATTTATCCACGGTGGAGATCATCGGGAACCTGCATTCGTCGAGTTTGCATAGCTGAAAAGATAAAAGGTGCTGATACGAATCCTTGCCTTCTGCTGCCGTCGCATTTCGATTTGCCCGAACGGCGGGGGGTAATGAATCGTTGCTCTGAAAGGACCTAGATTCGCCTCGCTATTTGCAGTATATAAATAATGTTGTCGCTTCTGGCAAGCCTGTGATGAAGAAACACTCTGGTCCTACTGCCCTTGACCACCGGGTTTCAACAAACAATGATGCATCGGCATCGGAGGTAAATTCATCATTTTCGTTCGGAATATCTGTGCAGGCTACCGTCTTCCATGCTCGATTAATGATGGGTAAGAGGCTAAAACTAAAATCGTGTTATTCGAGACCGAGTTTGGTATGGCATGCGTAACGTGGTCACTGCAGCAAGGAGGAGTGATAATGCGATTATCCTGTCTTTTCATCCTCTGGAAGCACAACTTGCTTTAGACAGAGATGTCTAAGGTAAATAATGTTTCTGGCCCAGGCTCAACTTTCCCTATGGGATGCCACAAACTTTATTTCTCAGTTTGAAAACCCATCTGCTGTTCATAATACATAAAGTTAATGCGCAGGCGTGCGTGTATTTGTGTGTTATACGTGTAGTACTATATAGCTTCTGAAGTACATATTGATTTATTTTACTTCGCTTATCTGTCACTTTTGGCTAATCGCAAAGATGAGAAAGAGTGAGAAGATGAAATGGATGAAGGGACAATTACAATTACATATGGACAGAACACAACATGATCTCCAGAGAGATTTATACTGGCTGTGATTCCAGACGCCAGAGCCTTGTTAGTCTGCAAAATACAGTCCACTACGGTAACGAAATAAACACGTAACCGAAGAAGGTGAAATAAATGGCGAGTGTTACGTGTGTATAAATGTATCAAATTCGCTTTGTCCTAAAACATTCAGTTGTTAACATGAAACATCTTACACTTTTTAATAGAATTAATTATGCTCATTTAGCATAAACGAAACAGTCTCTAATTGCTACCACATGCTTCTTAGTTACAATAACGAAAGATAAATTATCAATATTTGTCGTAGCTATACCTATACTGTACCACAAATAGAAAACACGAGGAAATTAGAAAATACGCTTTTCAGTTAAGTTTAAGTCCACTTTATGCACAGATAGGATAACTCGGACTGGACTTAGTTTTAAGGTTGGATCCGAACCACCAGGTATCGAACCCGGTACCCTTTGGTTACAAGGTGACTGATTTACCACATCTCCATTGGTGATACAACACTGACTGAACTAGAGGTTTGTTGTGCAAAGGTAAACAAATACTGTAGAATGTGCCTTTAATTTTTTTTTAAAAAAAATAAACATTAGTAGTGATTTGTTTCCAAAAAGTTGCTAAAAGAAGTTATTTTTAGTGAATGTGTAACTATAAAGTGAAGGATAATTAAATCCAATTTTCATACAAGATTTGTGGGAAAAATATATGCTTCGCTTCTAAACTAATAAAGTATAATGTGAATTATAATTGACACCACCCAATATTCGAAGCTAGGCTTTGTTTCCTTTGCAATACGTTATACTAACTGCTATGCTAGAGTTGATTTAATGGCTATTTTGCATTTCTCATCTACTCATTTTTTTAATTTTTTTTTTCAAAAAAGTGACTCCATTCTCAACAAAGGCCCTAGGATTTTTCAATTTTATGAAGCTCTGGATCTAATTGTTGTCAGTGTTTCTAAGCAACAATTTGTCTGTGACCATTTTTCACAGAAAGAAGACTAAAAGAGTAAAGTACGGAAATTTTTAAACTTGAAAAATCTATTTTTTTATTGTTCTACGCAAAAACACAAAACGCTGACGAATGAAGCCTTGGCGTTTTTAGCCATTAGATATTGTAAATTATTCTAATACTATATATATAGTATATATATAATACTATAAGTATGCATAAACAAGAGAACTTATATACTTATTGACAGATTTTTTCTGCAATGGTTCGGTAACTAATATTTAATTATTATGCAATTGCATGGTGATCTGCAGTAACTTATAAGTATTTTTTTATATAATTTTAACGAACGTTGATTCATGCTGTCCTACATGTAACTATAAAACGGCACACGCGGATTTTGTTTTCTGATGTCTGAAGTTACGACAAAGAAAAACCATTAGTAGAGAAAAATCTTGGCTGTCGTAAATCGATGTGCTTAAAAAAAAAAGTGAACTTTTTTTGTCTTCCAGGAAACTGTTTCTGGCAACACGAAGAAGGCGGAACTGGAGAAAACTGAAGGAAATGGGTTGCAAAAAGACGTTGAAGATCCTCCGCTTCCAGACAAGAACCAAAAAGCTTTTCCAAGCCTGCCCGATTCGTTCCTCAAGAAACTTGGCCTCCACAGAGACAGCAAACCTTGGTGAGCTTATATTGATTTATTTCACTTCATGTAGTGTATATGGTATGTACAGTACATATATTTCTGTTGCAGGTATGAGTGTTAAAGTAACCTTATTTTTCTCGCCTCACAATTTAAGGCAAAATAACCTTATTAAAGCTATCATTCGTGTACGATCTAGCTTAGTTAGCCTATTCCTAATGCTTTCTGTGCATGTGTGTGGGGCAGGGATTAAATCAGGATATTGGATCTAACTTATAATAAATATAGTCGCCAGTCGGTTGAATTAGTATGGCTCACTAAGAATTTCTACACTTCATCATTTCTCGAAATAATGTAGACATTATTACACCCATATATAATAAATTGACACGCATACTGAACTTTTGGGTTTATACAACCCTAGACCAGGACCACGACCACATTAGAACTACAGTACAAAGATATCAGCAAATATTAATCGAAAATGGTTGTTATTATTTATTATTGCTTTCAGAAGCCACTGGTAGTGTTGAAAACAGCCGAGAAGAGTTACCAAAATAGTTCAATAAGAATTTTTGTTGCTTTAAGATTGAAAATCATTAGCCAGCTTGATCACCAGCACCGGATGTAAACTACAAGTGTGCTTTAAAATTTATGGAGATGGGGTTCAGGTATATCGTGCGTTCATTGAAAATTGCGGTGAACTTACAAATCATAAACATGATTTATTTTTTGAAAAAACTTTGATGGATATCGGAAGTTATATGGAAAACAAATGTCAAAATTGACTAATATTTTGTTTTTCTTAGAAAAGAAAAAGACTGAAAAGTGACCACCTGGAAGTATCAGGGAATATAAATAATCTTGTAACTCGTATGTGCACCTCCCAGCTAATTTTGTTAAAAATTGCCCCCAGAACTAATTTCTTTACCGTGTTAAGTGTCCCGAGTAAGAACGTTACCAGATGAGACGAATAAGGGACAAAAGGGAGCAAAGTTCTCAATTGTGTGTTTGTGTTTTACGTAGCATGAGTTACGATGAGACGTTCGTAGCGAATTTTACTCAGGTTGTGACGTCTCCAGATGTGAAAAGTCAAGCTTCAGCGACAGGCAAAACTAACACTCCAGCTGCACTGTTTATATCCGTCACAAAAACGTGGATGAGTTACTTCAAATAATTGGATGTCTTGATTTGAACATCTTCATACTATTTTTATAGTGCCCAACATAGCATTTTTCTGCATATCTAGATTAAGTGCAATTATGAGAGAATTTTGATTTTCTTTTGCGTCGCTTTTTCCACCTCTTGAGGCTAACCGCGATGAAGTTGAATGATGACTGTATGAAAATAAATTGCAAAGGAACATCCAGGCCAGGATTTGTACCTGGAACATTCGGTGGCCAGATCGTGAATAGAGTTCGACTACTCAACCTGCTCTCAAGTCACCGAGGCGACAGATGGTGGAAATGAAAAGCTAACGACGAAATAGTTGGTAGTACATACCATCCTATACCTTCGATCTTTTATATCTCAAACGAAGATAAAAGTGGTGGTAAAATTTATTTTCTGAAAATTGAGCTTTGGTATTGTAAATTAAACGTGTGAAAAGAATACGCGTTTTTCGGAAGTTTAACGCGCAGAAATGGAAAACGTTTGTATGTTAAGCTTTTGATGTAAGGAGCAATTCCATATTTTCTTCCTCTATGCTGCTGTGTCTATAATCGTGGCCAATGCGAGATTAACGAATTTCGGCTAAAGTAAAAATTGGTACAGCTTGTAACACTAGGAGATTAGCCTCCCAGAGATGCACGGCGAAAAATTAAATTCGCAGTAAACTTTTACAACGGCCGCGGTGGCTCAGTCGGTAACGCGTCTGACTACCATGCTCAAGGTCCAGGGGTTCGATCTCCGGCCGGTTTAAATCCGGGAACTTTTCTAACGTTGAAAGCGGCCCCGGCGTCCACCCAGCGTCAAATAACATGGGTACCTGGGAGAAATTCTGGGGGCTAAAGGCGGTCAGGGGCGTGATGCTGATCACATCACCCCCAACTACGACCGGATCAAGAAAGTGTGGGGCGTTACCCCCACACCCCCTATACGCCTTCATGGCATGGTGCTATGCACAGGGGAGCACTTTACCTTTTTTTTTTAACGGTCCTCGCTACACACGACCAGCCGAGTCCTCAAACATTTAACACATCATAAGAAGACTGATTTTATTAACATTATCATTGATCAGCAATGTTTAGCTTGTTTTTCCATTTTAAGGGAAGGCTTTTCGACTCTCTAGGCTCAACGTTTCGTTGTGTGTCGCGATTCGCGAACCATAGTAAAGGGTTATTACTAGTAACTACAGGATGACCCAAATAAAACAATACCCATAGTCAGGGTGGCTACTCACCGGAAATTCCGGGAATTATGCGTGAATTATTGGCTCCGGGAATTATGCGTGAATTCTACTTGAATTTTTCTCCGTAGACGTGAAAAATTACAACTTTTCCCAATCCAAATCCTATTCACATTGTATGCAAATAAAAATTATTTTCGTAAAATTTTCTTGCTCGCTTCGGTCGCAATTCCTGCTTTTCTTAGCCTTATCAAGTTTATAACCATAGCTAGGAGGCGGGAGGAGTCGGCCCTGGACGCCGAACTATGTAATGAAAAATGTTGTAAAATTGATTGATTGATTTGTGGTTTTAAGTCCACTTTATGCACAGAAAGGCTAATCGGGATTAGACCTACAGTTTGAAGTGGGATCCGAACTACTGTGCGTGTGGAGAAAAAAATAATTGAAATAGTTTGTTCGAACACAGATGCTTTAGCACCAACTTCTACCCCCTTTTTGCATAATTTACGAGGATAATAACGTCTTTGATACTACTACTACTACTACTACTACTAATAATAATAATTAATAATAACAATAATGTTGGTCCCGGCGGGTTCGAATCCTGGCTTGGGCATGGAAGTTTGTGACTGTCCATTCATCAATATCATCATATCACTCATCCCCATGTTCGCAAATTAGCCTAACGTGGCACAAGAAGCGAAGTAAAATAAAACAAATCACTAATAATAATAACAATGTTATAATAATAATATTATTAACACTATTATTATTAGTAGTAGTATTAGTACGTTTATCCTGGTACTTTCTCCCCGCCCGCTCAGACAAAAATTCGTGGTTGCGCCTCTGCTTGTAAATAGAAACTCAGCACCTTAAATTAAATATTTTAAGTATATTACGTATACCGTTTAATTGAATTATAATTTTTGGATGTTGGAATCACACAGACCCTTTATATTATGAAGATATTTGTGTGTGGATGTTGAGAGGCGGTAATACGTAATGTTGAAATAGAGAATACATCTGCTTGAATATTTGGAAAGTTCGCCTTGAAAACCGGGAATTATACTTGAATTTTGTCATGGTCCTAGAGTAGCCACTCTGATAGTGGCCCAAATGACCTGTGCCTTCGGACTGAGGGCGGTCACTTCCAACACATGCTGTAGGCAATGTCTTGGACACTATTGCAGTAAATAAAACTTTGCTTACTTGATCTTTTCATTTGGTATAATTTTGTTTGAGCCACTATGGGTATAGTTTTATTTAGCCACCCTGTACTTCCCCACGTGCTTTTTCAAATTGACTTTCCAGTGTGGAAGCTGCACGTGTAAGCACCCAAGTGGATCGCTGAAACAAGATTGCAAAAGAAGGGCGTGGGGAAGAGGCCTTAATTGACGACGAGCAACTTTTCCATGTGGTTGGTAGCTTACGAAATTTGAGTTTCTTCACGACAAGTCGTTAAATTGGGATCGTAACCGTCATCCTCACCGTAACGTTGCTGTAACCTCGTAGAGAAAATCTTTAGCTACTTTTGTGAAGCAAGGCAAGTCCAAGCCCGTTTTGCTCATGACTCAGAATCTATGAATCCAAGGTACTATGAAACTTGTCTATCAGCGGAAATAATACAACGTCGTTACTTCAATTACGGATGCGGTATATTTTAAATAAGGGAGTAATTTTGAAGGTAGTCTCCCAGGAACCTGATATCATACCACATCAGCGATTGTCAACCGGAGAACATATACCCCTGGACATACAGTCACGGACAGTTCTGGATTGTAACGATTGCATTGAAAATTAATAGGATTTTTACAACCTAGAAGTGTCTGTGACTGTACATCGAGAGGTATCAAGGATCACATTTTGATTTTGATTTATATAATGCCTTTATTAGTTCTTCATATAACTCGTAAAATTACCTTGTCATTTGGCATGTGAATTTTTTAGAACAGAAATATCGAGTTTCACTTGAAACTTAAACGAATTTGAACAACAATGGTAGAATTGAATGACGAAACGATCTTTTTAATTCTTTACCTGTGTTCAACAGGTGCGTCATTATCTTCATTGTTGAGTTCCTTACGTATTTAATTTACAAATATTATTTTTAAAAACTTAATTTAATTTAAAGAATAATTTCTTCAATATATAAGAAAGTAGTGACACATGCTGGGAACACTTTATTCACGTTAAATGTGATAGAACGTTTTGAATTGAAGTATTTAATTACTGTTAGCCTTTTTCGGCATATTAATGCATGTGTAAAAACACTGATAAGATTCATGAATACAGTATAACTCAAAGATTCTGAATCTTTTTAGAACGTTGTTTTCAGCAAGGAAGATACTATAGGACAATATTGTTCATGCCTTCCTTATATATTTCCTTCATTGTTATACAAATTCCTATTAACACATCACTGCTTATGTTTGACACAAGGTCCTGTTGAATTATTAAACATTTACAACCAATAGAGTCTCCACCCAACGTGGTAAAAGATCATGGTTGTTTGTATTTTCATTGTTAGAGCCAGCCTTGAACACTAAATTAGCACAATGGAACTGAAATGGTGCCCTTCGTTACTTTTCATTAGTGGAGTCTCAATATTTCCTTTGCAGTGCGTTAAGATTGCGTTGCCTTCATTTTTCGGTTTTGCAGAGTGTTCATATGTTGAGGATCCATTGTTTTCAGTGTTTCGGCAAGGAAACTTCCTGGCGCTACACTCGGGTGTCACGGTGTGTCAATAATTATCGGCATCGCCGTAAGGAGAAAGTGCTCTCTCTTGTGTAGCAGCATGTTACCTCCTATCTGTCAAATGTAAATAGACAATCAATTTATCAACATGGAACTGATAACCATATTTTGAATGAGAGACGAGACACGACGCAGTATAATGGGAAACTAGCTAGTCGACAATGTCTGCACTTGTGCATAGTGATGACGAAGATGTTCCTATTCGGCCTCGCCGTGTACCTAGAAGGCGACATTCCATTGCCTGGTAAGCTTCTGTACAAATTCTTATATTGGGCTGAACTTAGAGAAAAAGCTTTATAGTCGTTGTATCGTATTGTGTGTTCATTATGACATTATTACTAGACATGTTGGAATTATAAATATTTCATCCCGGCGCTTTAAATGGTTGATCTTACACGTGCAAGCGTCATATCATTATTTAATGTAAAAAAAATACGCAATATTTTCCTTCGGTTCCTTAAGAACTGACTACCATGCTCAAGGTCCCGGGTTCGATCCCCGGCCGGTTCAAATCCGGGAACTTTTCTAACGGTGGAAGCGGCCCCGGCGCCCACCCAGCGTCGAATAACATGGGTACCTGGGGGAAACCCTGGGGGGTAAAGGCGGTCAGGGGCGTGATGCTGATCACATCACCCCCACTCACGACCGGATCAAGAAAGTGTGGGGCGTTACCCCCACACCCCCTATACGCCTTCATGGCGTGGTGCTATGCACAGGGGAATACTTTACTTTACTTTTTTTACTTTTTTTTCCCTTAAGAACTCGATTTACTGTGTTAACAATTCTGTTCTCATCTTCTTTGACTTACAGCGTGTGTTCTTGTCAAAATTTGGGCAGAACAATAGACACTGTAAATCATGCACTTTTAGAGAAATATTCATACTACTAAAGTAATGTTTTAAACATACTCGTATTGTTTGTCGAGCAGCACTCTGATAGCTTGCTCTCGTAAAATTACATTTTTGTTTGCTCAAACTGGGAAGCATTGTATGGTGAGAATGTATTAACAGCTGACGAATTCACACCAATTTGAAAGCAAGGTGAATGCTTGCTTCTCTGGTTAGCACGTGTGTATTCATGGAAGGTTAAAGAGAAGCTTTTTCTCCCCGAGTCTCTCTTCGTTTGCCACGGTATTCAGATAGATAGTATAGCCAATGTACAGAGTTCGAAACCACAATGCGTTGGTTCCATCACGCATATTATCTGCTTGCTTGTGCCATCAGGTTCTCTACTAGAGAGACAACTTGTTTGATAAGATATATAAATTTTAAACCAGACAACCCCTAGAGGCGTACTGGCTAAGCAGACATTAATTCCTGGCGGATCAAAACAATAAATCCTTAAAAATTATACGTGACGGAAGCATTTCTGCATTTAATGTTCTAAAGCTTCGTTACAATCATGTAGCTACAAAATGTGAAGTAGATTCCCCATTCACTCTCCATCTTCCTGCGTATTCATGAAACTACAGTGTATCAGAGTGCATTAATATTTACATGGATATGGGGTTCTCGCTCTGAGAAGAGCGTCAACGAGTTGCAGGGATGTGCACTTAACAAATTCTGTCGCACGTCCCTTGCTCGCTGACCATTTGCACGCTTCAGAATCGATCCAACGTCACGTATACTCGTAAATAACCTCGACAAAGTTTGATATGTCAACCATGGAGGCTTTTTTCTTTGTTTACTATGTCCAGTGACCGATACATTTCCCGTCAAACAAATGTCAAGATTTTTTTTTAGATTTTACATCGTCACACATTAACTTCGTAATTCTAATATCTTGTGGTTTTGGTATAACCTGTTTTATGTCCACGCAGCACAGAGGGAGCCCGCGGAGGGGGACAAATATTAAAATATTTTGAAATTTAAATCCTTGCCGAAGAAAGCGAAGAATTCGAAAAAAATTGAATGAATTACATAAATTTTGTGCTTGTTGTTTTGAAATGAGTCTTTACAACTTTATGAACAGACGCTTCACCATTATGTGTAATATGATTGACTCTGTATGAGGATGTTTTTATTTCCACTACAAAAATATTACTGGTTTCCATTACACAGCGGCGGATCCAGAAGTTACAGTTGAGAGGATCTAATTTCAGTCCGGTACCTCACCTCACCGAAAATCAATTCTACGTTACCCTGTACTATTGTATATAAAGTATATGTACACATATAGTACTGTGAACAGGAATCAAGCTGGCGTCTTCTAAAGATTAAAGTATTGTTTTGCAAATATGTGGGTTCAGGGCTGGAATAGATGGTTATTATTGAAGGTCGTTATCATAATTCCTCGCATTGTTACTGTAAACTGAACCGATCAGATACGAGCAGTACAGTGAATAAACAAAGAAAAAAAAAACTATTTCAAGGGGTCTCGGATTCGATTCCCCACTGGAGGTACATTGCACAGTGTTTGGGATGCAAATTTAAACTGTAGGTCCAGTTCCTATTAGCCTATCATGAGCATAAAGTGGGCTTATCAAATCAAACATTAAAAATATCCTCGAAGCTGTTAACCTTTATGAAAGACAGAAGATAGTCTTCAGACATATTAGGCATAATAATATATTTTAAAAAAATTGCAGATTGCAGATCGCCTCTATCGCCCTCCCACTGGATCCACGCCTGACATGACACATGAAAATAATGTTACACTGAAAATTATCTAAATGTAAAGCTTTCATTTCAAGAATAAAGTCAATCATGAATAATAATTTACATATTTAGTGAGTGCATGGGCGTATCTTGGGACTTAACTTTGGGGGGGGGGGGGGCAGGATCGAACTTGGGGCTTAACTTTGGGGGACCAGTCGAAAAGTTCCTTATCACATAAAAATAGCGTCCAGGATTATTTGCTAAATAATTACATTTGTGATATCACAAATATTATTATTTATTACTTTGCCCCTTGTAAATTTTAATAAACATGAAAGTTTTGGGGAGGGGCAAGTGCCCCCTTGCCCCCGCCAAGTTACGCCTATGAGTGTGTGTGCTTTTTAAAATGTTAGCTCCAGAAAGTAATAAGCAGTCCGTAAGGTTCGAGGTGGTCTGGCTCTCAAGCGGGAAAACCGGGTTCGTTTGCCAGCATTAATGTTCTCATAATAGTTTTTATTGTATGTACGCATTGCTTGCATTATAGAATTATTTTCCTGTAGTTTACGGTTATTACAAGCATAAGAAAACAGTTTTTCTTTGTGACGTTTCAGGAGAACACACGCTCCTTTCATCAGACATTTATTTTCATTTTGACTAAAGATACAGTTATAACAATGGCTAGTAATTACTAGCCATTGTTATAACTGTATCTTTAGTCAAAATGAAAATAAATGTCTGATGAAAGGAGCGTGTGTTCTCCTGAAACGTCACAAAGAAAAACTGTTTTCTTATGCTTGTAATAACCGTAAACTACAGGAAAATAATTAATGTTCTCAGTTGTGAATGAGTGGCTTTGGACTCAGCCTCGTAGGGGAGGGAACTAAGGGAACTAGAACCCCTATAGGCCTTCATGGAAGAGCTTTACCACCATGTACACACATATACAATATCGTCTGTGTGTGTGTGTTGGGGGGGGGTCTAAGTGAGATAGAAAAAGGAGTGAGATTATTTTCTAAACATCTCTGGCTGTTAATGCATTGGCGGCTTGGGTGCGGGTCATAACTCACAAAGCCTCCAATCAACAAGTGAGCCGCTGACGTCATCTCAACCTATCAAGATATCCGTAAGCCTTGTGCTCACGCTCTACACAGTTCGTAGGCTCGCTGGTTAAGTTCTCGCGGTCAGGTGGGAATGGTCCGAAAAAAAACTGACTCCACTAGCTTCTCATCGAAGGTGTGGAAACCTCAGAACACCCTGTTTACAAGGTCACATCATAATGATATGCATGATACCCAAAATTTTATTTTGCTGTTTTTTCCTCTTGCTGAAGACAGTACCGAAGTTGGAACACGAAAGCGTTTATCCTTAACGCACAACGTGCTGCACTTTAGCTGATCTCTAATTTCGTTAATTGTCTTCCTCTTTGACGTTTCCGGAGCTTTCGCCACTCCCCTGAAGCCTTATTCGACTGGAATGAGAACGACGAGAAACCCGAGTAAAGCAATTAGAGCCACTCGTTAACTTTACGTAAGAAATTAACGGAGATTTCTCTGCTTGCGATCTGGCCTTTTGCCAAGAAATTACTCCTCCAGAGCTTCGTTTCTTAATTGAACACTTTCATAGTCTCCTTTTTAATGCATTCTTTCGCAACCACCCACGTCTCCATTGCGTTCTGTTGCAATAAGTTTGCAACTGGCGAGAAATGAACGCTTCTGTCGAGTTGCTATTAACTGAATTCATAGTTAGTTTCCTTTGATAGCGTGTTACATTCAAATAAAGCTGCACTTAAGGAATTGCTTTGCGTTTAGAGCTTAAGAAAAAAGGTCATCAAAGTGTTAAACGTATTGCTGTACACAGAATCATAAATTAGTGTTGTCTTTAGACAGTGTAAAACCCACTATTTTCACACGGTATTTTCTGTAAAGGTTCAGTGGATTGTAGATGGTACATTATTAGTAAGAAAAGCGCATCTTTTCCGAACTGCCTAAAGATTTGAACCACTTTTGATCAGTGATGGCGTCAAAAGAAGAAAAATTATTGGGAAGTCGGGGGAGAGAAGTGAGGATATACTCGTAAAAATCATACAAAAACACATATTTCAGCTAAAAGAAAAAATAGCATCTAATTTTTGTTTGCAGGGGGAGGAGAGGTCGATTGCCCCCCAACTCTGGCGCCGTTACTGCTTTATATGCACAAAAGTTTCAGAAAGTGTCCATAACTGTTAGAATTTACAACTATTCGGCAACATAAATCTAGTCGACAACGAGACTCCTATTGATAAACAATCGCATTAAGACTGAGCAATTTTGCTATTTGCAATTTGTGCTCTCCCTTGTCCAGCCATCTGGTGCCAGGACTAAATCTGACTCTCAACAGTACGAACAGATGATCTGATTCGTCAGGAATAGATTAAAAAGATAGAAGCTTCTTGAAATTGTTGAACTGCCTATTGGCAGCCCGGGGATGTTCCTTTTTCAAATATTTATTAAAACACCTTGACCATGCGGACCCGAATGTGGACTAGAAGTAGACCCCTCTCACTTACCTAATACTTTCTCTCTCCGGTCCTGGCACCTCTCCACTTCCAGCACGCCACTTACTCCTCAACACCACCTTCTCCTCACGCTTCCCCAAACAGCCACGACCTCCTCCCGGCCAATGTCTCTCAGTTTTCATTACTCAGCAATGACGTTGCACGATCGGACGTCGCACCTGCATTCCTATTTCAAGATCTCCCTCTCTGTCCACAAAATACTGGTATGAAATTAGATTTTAAAATTCAGCAATAGCCCACTGAACTTAAACACTGTACTTAAAGAATGAAGCCGTGGGACAAAGAACTAATGTTCACTCGAGGAATATTACGTAGCATGAAAAGCTATGGTTCCCATACCTTTATACTGTAGAAATTGCTGCATTCCTGCCATTTTTGCTAATCGCGACGGTGAGGATGACTGATGATGGATGAATTGATTAATGGTGATAACAAGATGAAATTGGTGAAATGGACATCAGAAACACATATGGACACAAAGCCTCGTTTCTGCAAGAATGCAGTGGGAAAGAGATTGACACTTGAGTTGTCTTAGAAAAGGCATCCCCGCCCCCTTACACCATTGTAGAAAATGGGGAGGTTATATGCTCATCGGTATTTACGTTCTCTAAGAATATGTCATGCAGTATACCCAGGACATGATTGTAACAGGTTGATCCGAAATCTTCCAAACGCTTCTGATCTCCGAAATAATTGATTGGGTCTGATCTGTCACGAAAGTGTTTATATTTAAACACACCCTTGGCGTTCTGCTTCTATATGTTAGTCGCGAGTGAATAATGAGGATGCCTTCTCCGGGTCTGGACTCCAAAGCACGATTTTCGCAGCTTGTCGCGCCGACCACTAAATCATGGGGGGCGGCTTCGTTACGAGCGTCAGCCGTTCTATTACCATAATAGATAGACGTCTTGCTCTCTCTAAGTAATAGCGATTATTTGTTAGCGTAATGAGAAAAATCGGCAATCTTAAATTCGAATGTTGTTAATAAATATTCAGTAGAAACTTGCATAGGTTTTTCTGACCATGATTCTCAGCTAATTAAGGTAAACGTAATAGAAGACAAGCGAAATCATAAACCACGCGCAAAATTCAGATTTGTCAGACCCACAAACAATGATGAGAACATTTCAAAATTCAGAAAAGCGCTTAAATCAGAAACATGGGATTTTATAAATAATATGGCTGTACACGTAAACGAGAAATTCGAAAACTTTCTTGATACTGTAAGATACCATTTTAATAAATGTTTTCCCATAAAAAAAGCACGAGTTCACAACAAAAACAATTGCCTATGGATAACCAAGGAAATTAAAAATCTTAGCAAATTAAAGCGATCATTGCATAAACAGAGTAAATATGCAAACAGCCCTACCCTTAAAGATCATTACAAACAGTTCAACAAAAATTACAAGAAAACATTAAAACATTGCAAACAATTATATGTTGATAAAAAGTTGAATAATTCAGAAAACAAAACTGCAGAACTATGGAAAATAGTTAATCATATTACAGGTAAAAAAACGAACACGAATCAAGATATCATATTAGAAACAGGTAATGTAATAGAGACAGATCCGCAAAAAATAGCTAATACTTTTAATAATTATTTTGTTAATGTAGCACTTAACCTGCAACGTAACATCAGCGTAACGGACACATACAAAGAAAAGTTAAATAACGTCAAAAGATCTTTCACGCATTCTTTTTATATGACCCCTACTACAGACGAAGAAATTTCCAACATAATTCGAAATATGAAAAACAAAAAGTCAACAGGGCTAGATTCAATGCCGATTAACGTGATCAAAGAGGTTTGCACGTACATTAAGGAGCCCTTGGCTAAATTAATTAACGAGTGTATGGAAAATGGCAGCTTCCCAGATTGTCTAAAAATATCAAAAGTAATACCCTTGTATAAGAAAGGAAATAAAACAAAAATTGAAAACTACAGACCAATTTCCTTATTGTCAATTTTTTCAAAAATTTTCGAAAAATTAATCTATAATAGGATAATAAAGTATGCAGAAGATAAAAAGATACTCATAAAGCAACAAAATGGGTTTGTGAAATCGAAAACAACAAAAAATGCCATTTTTGATGTAATTGATAATATTCTTTCCGCCATAAACAAAACGTATTCTGTTGTTGCAATTTTTTGTGATTTATCAAAAGCGTTTGACTGTGTGAATCATCACTTGCTACTAGAGAAATTAAAATACTACGGAATCCGCGGTGTATCAAACAAATTAATAGAATCCTATTTATCGAATAGAAAACAGAGCGTTGCAATAAATAGCATATCCAATAATGGGACGCAAACAACATATTACTCCGAATTGAAAGATGTGGTTATTGGAATCCCCCAAGGATCGATACTAGGACCCCTGTTGTTTTTATTGTTCATAAATGACCTTCCAGCAAATGTTGATACCGCCCAAATTACTCTTTTCGCTGATGATACTACGGCTTTGGTAGATTCTGTTAACGATGTAACATTAATTCAAAAAACGGAAGAAGCTCTTACTGAACTACAAAGCTGGTTTTCAGCAAACAAACTTTCTATGAACAACGAAAAAACTAATATAATAAAATTTGGTGTATCTAGAGCCAAAAACTCTTCTATTAAGCAATATAATTTCACAGTAGGGCATGCCGTTATAACAGCTACTAACAATACAAAATTTCTTGGAATATTTATAGACGAGTGTCTAAACTGGAAAGTTCACATAGATCATTTATGCAAGAGGCTAAACACCGTATGTTACCAATTAAGAACCTTAAAAAACAGTTTCAATACAGTATGTTTGCTAAATATCTATTTCTCAAACTTCGAAAGTATTTTGAGGTACGGTATCCAATTTTGGGGAAACTCGACTCAATCGCAGAGGATTTTTAAAATTCAAAAAAGAGCATTGCGTATTTTGGCAAATGCACATAAAACTGATACATGTAAACCGCTTTTCAAAAAATTACGTATATTAACACTTCCAAGTCTGTACATACTTGAAACACTTACTTTCATACACGAAACAAAATCGAACTATCCAAGGAACATAGACACTCACGATTACAATACCAGACAAAAAGATAACTTCCACATTCCCAAAGTGCGGCTAACTGCATTCCAAACAGGACCTTTTTACTCAGGCATCCAGTTATACAATATATTACCAAAAAGTTACAAAAATTTTGAGAGAACCACAATCTTTAAAAGTAAAGTGAAAAAATTGTTATTGGAATACACATTATATTCAGTTCAAGAATTTCAAGAATTAACTAACTTTATAAAATAAATTTAGATTGTATACACTATATAACATGTACTTTTACAGCACTAGTTCACTTCAACAAATAATTTGTCATTGTGTGTTTTACTATTATATTATGTTATATTATTATTAAAAAAATTACCAAATTGATGTATAGATATATATATGTGCGATGTCAACATGTCTTTTGTAATGTACATGCACCAATGCCCCCAGGGGTATTATCGGTGTGAAAATTGCTCAATAAACTCAAACTCAAACTCATCCAAGCTCCTCAAAGAAAAAATAACAGAACAAATTAACTTTTCAGCCATTGACAGAATAAACATATCACATGATTTGATTGAACCCTTCCTCGTCACCTTTAAGAAAAAATATTTTTCCGTTGTGTTAGAACGTTGAACGCGAAATATCGACATTGAAAATACTGTTTGTCTGCCAGCATCAGTGTAAATCATTGAAAGCTAATTTTGTATCCAAGCATGCATCCAGATACAAATTAGATTCCCTATCGCAGGGGGCTCACAAAGCTGTGTCGTATTACTTGTATGGCTCATTAGTGAAGCATGCTGGTCACGAACGAGCAGCCGTGCCTTAAGATGAATTCCGCGTACGTGACGATCGATAATTTTAACCCCCCCCTCCCTCCTTTTGTAGAATTTCTACCAGGACGCAAAAGGAAAGATGACTTTGCTGTATGCAATATGAAATTTATCTGTGTGCCTATATCTATACACCCGTTGAGGAAGCTCGATTTAATTTTTTTGAACAGTATATTTTCACCGGTTACGTTTCCAGGCAAAGACTTAAGAGGAGCGAATGGTGGAAGTGTGAAGTTTACCAAGATTGATTTTACTTGCCGTGAGTGTATAGTTTCACCAGGAATGCTTTGGAGCCAGAGTGCCATTTCTCATCTTCAGAGAAAAATAAAAAATAAAGCTAAATATGTCGCCAACACGCAACCAGTTTAACACCGGAAATTTATGTTTCGACCCACGGAGAAATGTTTCCTGCGAACGTTTATTGGGTTCGCCTTTTCCCAAACAACTCGATTACGGCTTCCCAGCCATGTGTTGCTCTTTTTTTTCTCTCTCTCTCTGTAGGGACTGAACGTTGCGAAAGCCAATTTATTTCTCTCTCACTTCTGCATCTAGCCACAGAAAGTCTACTACGGAAGCTGTACGTTCAAGCGCCACTATATTTTTCTTCGCTTTTCTTTTCTCATCTCGCGAAAGATCCTGGGAAGAGAAGTTTTCTACAGCTCTCGGAAGCCGATTAAATGGACAGAATTGGACCTATCGGTCTCTGTTTTTGCTCGATCGCACGTGGCTAATGTGCAAAGTTTCAAGACATTGGAAATATATCGCCATCCGTACTTGTATGCTGTATTTTTTTCTATTTTTCGTAGCTCTTCGGTCCCTTAGACTAATCGCGACGATGGGAATGATGATTACGCGTAGATGAAATTCATGAAGGAACACTCGTGCCCATTCCGAGACTGGTGCAAATGGTTATTGCAGCGGTTTGGGGTTCCAACATCCAAAGACTGTAAGCCTTTTTTTTTCACCTATTTTACCAACGTTGCGATGAATTTAGGTAATATAATCGTGACGTAAAATAAGTATAGTGCTTACAAGTCCAGATGTTAACTCTTCATAGTGACGTAGACCTTACCTAGGTCATTCTCAAAGCTGTTCAAATATTTTGCAGTTTACTGATTTCTATTTCAGTCCATTTATAATGTAATTAATAGCAAAACTGAAATCAATGATTACAACCTAAATTATATATGTTGGTGTGCAGGAGACCATATCTCTATGCACATTGAACCTATTCTTTAGTGAAAACTGTATTTGAAAGTCTTGTCAAATTGTCCACACGAGCCAACAGCTGATGTTACTTGAATATTTTTCGGGGTCCCGGGTTCGATACCCGGTGGAGGCACATAGTGGTTCGGATTCCACTTTATGCTGTAAGTTCGGTCCCGATTAGCCTTACTGCGCATAAAGAGGACTTAAAACACCAACTAAATCAATCAATTGAATATTAGTTCCCATGAATCATATAAAGACGAATCGTCTCTGTTTCTTAGACCAACATCATTTTGTTTTCATTTCTTCCTTTTTTCATCTCTCTTTTCAATATACACCTTAGAAATATCTATTAGCCCTACAAATTCCACGTCACAAGGATATCGTGAATATAAATCTTCCAAAACTCTGTACTATTTTCTTACTTTAGTATTATTGATCAGATTAAAATAATATTCACCAGAGCGTGTTGGTATTGAAGTTCGACATTTTATCGCTGAAGCTGGATTTCGCGCTTCATTCAGCTCCGCCCACATTATTTAATATTTATGGTAAGCATGTTCTTTAGTCCGTTTATATAGATCGCAGCGAAACTAAATTATAATACAGGGGGTACACAAAATGTCGTACACATTTTAATTATTAATAAATCAGAAACTAATGAGTATACAAATAAACTGGCGGCTATGATAGACAGATAAACTGAAGAAGTTTCATGTCCTGTATCTGTACACGTCTATGCGTGTTACTTTTGTCGCACGGAGAATGTCAAGACGATAACTTTTTCCCACGTTCGGGTCAGTATATCGACATCCATAGACGGTATCGCGTTGTTTATTCTGGCTTTCAGTTTATACGTTCATCACTTTTGACGTATAAAAATATCTGCCACATATCCCCAAAGAAAGAAAGTCCAATGGGGTTTTGTCGGGTAACCTCGTGGGCCAAGGAATCGGACCACCACGTCAAATTCATCTTCCCGGCAAGCGTTCGTTCAAAACACGACGAACAATGTTGACGAACCTTTTAAAAGTGACAAAAAATATAGCCAAAATAAACAACGCAATATCTACTGGAGATGTCGACATATTGGCCCGAACGTGGGGAAAAATCGATTATCGTCGTGACATTCTCCGTGCGACAAAAGTAACACGCATAGATGTGTACCTATACAGGACATGAAACTTTTTGAGTTTATCTATCTTTCATTGCCACCAGTTTATTTGTATACTCACTCGTTTCTGATTTATTAATAACTAAAATGTGTCAGACACTTCGTGTACACCTTGGTTTACTTTCATGTTTTTACGACGATTGGTTTATCTTTAAAAGTAGCAGCATTTTTGAAGTTTAAAACGCCCTTTTTACCCCTTAGGAGTTGAATTACGGAAAATCCCTTCTTAGTGGGTGCTTACGTCATGAGAGAAAGACGCTCCTTAAACATTCAGGTTTCTAGGTCCAGGGAGATTGGGCTGTGTATAGACGAGTCGGCGAGGACAAACTCTTTCATACATTAAGATGTAAATACCGTTGTATTATTCTAAGTAATCCATCCATTAGATGCTGAGAAATTCTGGAACATCTCATTCGGTGACATAATTGATGAATGCCCTTGACCATCTTGTAAGTTTTTCTCCGTGTTTACAGTTGAGCGTACTGATACTAGGGGAAAAAATATACCGTGTCATGCGAAGATAAATTTGATGTCCAACGTGATGTGGAATGAAAGAGACTCTATTTTCCGTTCCGAAGATATAAAAGTTGGTTATGATATCGCCGAGCATGCATCTTAATATTAATTTCAAGCGAACACACAAGTTTATCAGTGTACGGGGTTGCACTGGGTAATCTTATTCATGGCAAATATTCCAAGTAATATATTATTTGCAATATTGAGAACTATGATGGCCTAAAGTTGATTGGTCGGCTTACGATATTGCAAATGGTTCTTTCGGGTACGAGACCTGGTCTGAGCAAGGGTGTTCTGTCATCAGTGTCATCTAATCATTATTCGCTCTCACGTTGCGGTTAGCCAAAGTGTCATAAAAAGCGATGCAAAATGAGAAAAATGAAAATGACTTATTGTGCATGTTCAATGTTTGAAGGGATATAAGAGATGTATTTTTCTTATGCACCAAAATGCAGGGTTGTCAATGGTCCAGGAACCCATAAATTATATTGGGTTCTATTGGGTTCCCCTGCACGACCGGAACCTTCTTTTCTCGTACAATTTAAATTCGGTCCAAGTTGCGTATTGTTACATTGAAAAAAGGTTCCTGGACCGTATTTAAATTAATCCTGAAAATTTTTCCTGGATCGAATTGAAATACTTCATACATAATAAGGTTCTTTACGGCCTTGAACCAATTTACACTTGCTGATTTCTTCTTCCCGGCGGGAATTGAATTTATTTACAATTCCTGGGAATTAACAATCCTGGGATTATTAAGGATCTAGAAATCCATACATTCTAATGGGTTCTATTTTGTCCCGTAACAGGACAGGAATAATTTCTCTCACACAATTCGATCGAAGTTGCGTTTTGTTTCATTGATAAAAGGTTCCTGGACCGTATTAAAATTACTTACTTACTTCCTCTAGTCCCCTTCTGCCATCATAGCGTAGGGTTGGTTGCCTCGATCCATCTCCTCCATTCCTGTCTGTTTCTCATCATTCTCTTCATAATATTTATTGTCTTATTCCTTTCTCTTCCAATCTTTTCCATTCTGTCTTCAAACATTATCCTTGGTCTTCCTTTACCTCTCCTACCTTGCACCTTTACTTCAAAAATTTGCTTTACCTTTTTTTCTTCATTCATTCTGAATACATGTCCCCCACCACTTTAGCTGTCTCTTTTCAATTATTTTCTCTAGCGACTCCTGTTCCACTTCTCTTCTTATTCTTTCATTCCTCACTTTATCTCTCCTAGTCTTATTAACAGCTCTTCTCAGGTATTTCATTTCACTATAAATTCAGCCTGAAAAAAAGGTTCCTGGACCAAATTGAAATACTTTACAGAAAAAAAGGTTATTTACGGTCCAGAACCTATTTACGCTTGCTGATTTTCTCTCCTGGACCGGAATTGAATTTATTTAAAATTCCTGTACCTTAAGAGCCCTGCCAAAATGTCTACCTCCCTTCCACGTAGCACAACCTGGATTTGTTTTATGCAGACTAGCGAGGCTCTGGCGTCCTGACTCGTCCTCAGGGCGACTCATGTTGTGTGCGGTTAATTTTTGTTTGTTCTTTCATCCAGTTCATCGTATCACCACTCATCCTCATTTTTGCGATTAGCCAAAAGTGTTAGAAAGCGAAGTAAAATAAACCATTCATCCATTCAAGATCTGATGCATCCAACTTTCATTTCCATTAATTTAAGTGTTTACTTTACTTATGCAGTTCCCACGTAAAAATAAAACTGAAACACTGGATAAGTTTAGTCATTGGTCAACTCGTTTCACTCTCGGTTTTTCTGCTGAACATAATTCATTCCTGTCAAGACTTGATGGCCGTGTTTGATTTGCGACGTTTACCAAATGGTGGGCGCTTCAAGTCAAACACCATTCCATCTTTACCTATTCACCTTTCACCGATGTAAAGTTGGACGGGCGAAATGTTGAAATTAAGCGGCGTTCTGCTTACTGTCTTGGTCTGGATCAACGAAAGATACTTTGAAAAGTAGCGCATGTAGTCATGTGCGACCTTGCAACAGAGTAATCGAGAACCGATTGGAGTGTGGGCGAAGCGTGGATAAAGGAACGTGCAATTAAATCCACTGCAAATCTATTGAGCAATTTACCGTTAAGTACACTCGGAAGGCAATCAAGATTGGTCTGCATCATTTTGATCCATGGCTTCACTACTGTTAATGGTGTAACCTTCCAAGCCTGATATTTGCTTTGACGGAGCGGAAATTCCCATTTAGAACTTCCAAACAATTTTGGAATTAACTCTCAGAGATTTATCGGATCTCGTGGTTTTTGAAAGTTAAATACGGTAAGGGAAGTTAAGCTTTTGCATTACGCGTAAATGCATCAAATCTAAAAACTGAATGGGAAGTATTTTAGATATGGCTTTTAATATTTTGTTTATAAAAACAATACGCTTAAATAGTTAAGCAAGAGCCAAATTTTGTATTTTCTCAGTGGCATTCAACACTTAAAAATGCAACGGTATAAATAGAACATGCTTTTTAAAATAATCCAGCATATTATAAAATGTAGTTTAAATATCCTTACCCTACTTTTAATTCAACGTTTAAAAAAATCCGTTATAGCTTACAGACTGGGCGACCTGGGTTTTTGACTGCCAAACTATACGACTACCAGTACGGCGACTATACTCCATGAGGCCTTAAAAAGATCGCTTCGCGGGCTTGCAGCAGACGACAATATGGGGGCGTGTCTGCGAGTACCAATCAGGTCCGCGAATGAGGGAGCCCGGTTGCCACAGCTAGCTCGCTGCACCCTTCTGGAAGGGTGAGTGACCTCTGTCTCTTGCTACCTCAGCCTGTTTGTTCAGCTGAGGAGCAGACGACACGAGAGTATCGGCAACAGTGTGCGAGCGACGTCTGCTGTTAGCCCGCGAAGCGCTCTTTCTAAGGCCTCCTGCAGTATAGTTAGTTATGCAGCCGTTATGGCAAGACGTCACAGCTGTATATAAATACACACAGAAACAAAAATGTATCAGTTGACGTAAATAATTTTACTCCAGTGACATATTAGTGCATAAACTGCTAATGATGAACTTTTGCTGCATCGAGATACACACAGAAATGCATAAAGGGTACTTTTATCAGCTGCTGTTCCGTGTGACGCACAAGACATGCATCAGTTGAGAAAATCACACATGATCATTTTCTTCAAAGTAATGTAAATCACACGTTCAACTGTTTCATTTGATTCACCAAAAGTGCATCAAACTTGATATGCTAGATTTTGAGTGCTGTGCGTATTGTATGTAGTATTATTAATATCCTTGTAGTAATGAAAACATTTTGTAACGAACGGTTTTTTTTTACCAGTTATTTTCTTGTATGTGCTGGGAAAATGTTTATGTCCAAAGCGCTCTAAGATTTCGTCACAGTTCTTTTTTTTAAATTTATTACTGCATTCTTCATAGGTTATATCCAAAATGGATTGCTGTTTTTCCACTTCAAATTTAAAATATTTACTTCACGAAGTCATTTGTCCATTTTCAACAAACGACACAGATGGCATGTACCTGAGTAATTTTATGGCTCTTCAGAGACAGTGCCAGTATTCACCTCAAGTCCAAACCTGAATTCCTTCGCAATCTCTCTACTTTTTTCCAGCGGAAGTTTGATACCCCAAAAAGAAATAACAGAACAACTGTTTTGCCGCTTTTTAGGAACGATATGAAGGAAAATATTATCTTGAGGGACCGGCTTCATTTGTGATATTTATGCTTTGAAAGAAATAAATCCTTCACAGAAAGATATTTTTAAAAAATGTTTTTGCATTCTCTTTTTGAAACTTTCTTTAAAGAAGACAAATGCTTTGAAACGGAAATAACAGAACGTTGGAGTGGAGAAAATCTTTTTAAAATGTAATAATGTCTATTTATTGAGGCATGTGGAAAGAAACCTGAAGGACTTTCAAATGTGCCAGACAAGAAGCCTTGTCTCTTTCTTTTGATAGAAAAGTTGGAAATTCAGCAACTACAGGATTATTGAGATTTTCTTGGCGTAGCTATTACTTTTTTTAACGTTCGATAACTACTACGTTGTAGTGGATGAATTTTGAAGTTTAGTGGAAGAATAAGACTTAGGAAGTATTGGGTAACTTCCCAAGAATTTCAAGGGAAAAGATTATTAAACAACATTGCCTACAGATCTGGTGAAAATCACAATCTTGAGCTACTGTGGTGGTGGTTCGACCATGCTATTCTTGATAAACCTATTTATATATTTTCGTTGTTTAGCGTCGCTTTTACGCCCCTTATGACTAATCGCGACATTGGGGATGAGTGATGATTCGATAAATTGATGAAGGCACACTCATGCCCAAGCCGGGAGTCAAACCCAGGCACTTCGGTAGCGAAACCGAAAGTTCACCACCGAGCTGGGATACACCCATATCATACGTTATTCTGTTTCATCAGTTGGTTTTTCAAAAGCAAGGAAACCATCTATGTTATCTGGTTTCAATTACTGGTGACTGGAGACATGGGATGTATCTCCGGGCCTGAAACTATATTAAACGTGGCGACCGCGAGAGGTATTAAGTTATTACAATTTTATGAAAAATCCAGCCCGATCCGGGGACTCCCGTCATCCTGCGAGAACTTTTTGCCAACTTAAGTATCAGTATCTTTCTTCCCCATATATTTTGCACAGAATATTGGGAAAGTCAGCATCTGAGCAGGTTATAGAAAAGATTTAAAAGGTAAGAGAATATTGTTGTTCATGAACAGATTGTTTAGTACAATGGAATACACAAGTAATGCTCGGCAAATTGTTCATGGCTGATTTTCTTTAATTTTTCCTCTTGTGTCTTAGTTTTCTTAAGCATGCTGATGCAGGGGCTGTCAGCCGCTTGTTTGGCGTTTTGTTTCAATTCCTAAAGCTCTCAGTTCATAAAACAAAGAGAATAAACATGGTGGTGGACATTTTTCATTGTAATACTCATGGATCCCAACAAATTAGACGGCAATTTTAAACAAGACCTTCTACTAATATCACAATTAATTTCTACAGTAGGATGCTGACAGATTGTTCTGTTGGGTCTCTCCAATGGCTTAGTGGTAACTACTGTGGCCTTGTATTCATAATCAAGGGGTCCCTAGTTCGATCGTCGATAGGCACATAGCACGATCATTTTGATTCCATGTTAAAAGGCCTACTCCCAATTAGCTTATCTGGACATAAAGTGCACCTAAAACAAACTTTGACGAACTTTTGATTATTCTTTGGAAATTTCAGCGTAAAATCAATCAACGCAAATGAACACTGTGCAAATTTGATTTCAGCTGGAAGAACTGTCCAAAGGTTAAATTTCAGTTTTTCATTCAGTTGGATTCTTTTTTTGTGAGTATTGTTGAAACATCTCAGATAATCTACTGATTAGTTCATCGAGCTCTGTGTTCAAATGTCAAAGTCCAAAGTTTGAGTCCTTGCGAGCTACATTTTTTTTACTGAAACTTCAACAAATTCACACAGAAAATAAAACTGATTTGCTGATTAACAAAACGTTTGTTTAATTTTTTGTTAACCATAAACAAGAAATTTGGTAGCATTCATTAAATTGATAATTTTGACCAAATTATTTAGTAACTAAATAAATGTGCACGATTTCCATAAGGGGCATTTCAGCGTTACGTGTGTGACATTTTACACACAAGACTTAGGGTTCTAGACATGAGATTGGTTTAAAATATTCATAATTAACTGATTTCATAGAATTATAAAGTACTGTGTGCTGTCTGCTAAAAAATGAAAAAACTTAAGTGTGATGGCATAGGCTGAATGCATGAAAAGCATTAACAAATGTACGTTAATTAGCAAATTATGACTTCATTTGTCTGTGAGGCATGTAGGCTGCAGATGCAAGTAAATTTTATTGGTGAAATGTGCAAATTATATACATTCACAAACATCTAATCCTTAATGCAATTAAAAACAATAGTAATTTTCATATTAATTCATTTTGTTATTAGCATGAAGTAGGACCACTTTTTGTGGAATGCACCATAAAAATTTGTTTGTGGTGAACAAGAAAGTTGCTTCACCGCCTGTTTGGGTACCAGATACTAGGGCGTATTGCAAACAGAATGTTTTTTTTTTTCTGATTAGCTCTAGAATTCTTTACTTAGTTAAAATTACATTATATTTCTATATAAAGAATAATCCAACAATTATTGTGATAGAAGAGCATCCCGCAACAGAGATTTACATTCCAGGGACATGCATGCACCGAAGCAAAAAAATGACCAAAGACAAACGTTGGCAGGAAGTATGACGTACTTCCTGTGTATAACCTGCAAAATCTCTATTTCTGATGGCGTTCGAGGCAACCGACTTAGATTTATAGGAAACATGCGTCTGCTTCGTTTTATGGCTTAAGTGCGTCATGTGCAAGAACGTGTCGCACAGAAGTCCAGGTACACCATAACCCTTTATCCCGTTATCGCGTTCCGGCATTCTTGGATTATTTATAGACGCGACATTATTTAAGGACGTGATTTTTCCCCTCTCCTCGATCCAAGCACCCAGTAACAGTTTATTTTCACAGGAGGACCTGACCTTGCCGATTCCTTTCCGAAAGTCTCAAAGTCGACAGCTCGTGGAATTTGTGTGGATGTTCGTCTTGGCAAAGGCGGATCAATCTACTGTTTCCGTTGAAAATTCTTTGCTGTGCTTTTAGCTCATGTTTGGGGATTCATTGCAGAGTAAGTCACTAGCTACCATCCTTGTGTGTGGTACGGTCATGAACAAAAGTAAGTTGAAGGTGTACGTTTGAATTCGAACTTATATACATGCGGCTGTGGAAAACTGAAAGAGAATAATTTGATTTCATTATTCAAATGAACGTGGGTGCTACAGCTATTTTCACCCTCATCTAGTACGGGGGTTCAACTATAAAACCTAATTTGGTCAAATAAATGTGCAAGTTACTTTACCATAGCCAGAGCTCAAAAGTTGAAGTATCTTTTTTTTATCCTGAAATAGATGCTCAAAGGATTCTTTTCTCATTGAATAAAAATATAAATCATTGCTTTAATTTTGCATTTGTATTTTATTTCTGTTCTTTCCCCCTCTTTTTCATTTTCTGTTATTTATAATACTCTCTCTTATCCCTTATGGGTGTTTTCAGTAATGTTTTGAGCTTTTTTAGAAGATCAGGTCTCTTCCACTGTGTCTGAGGAAGTTTTAGGTGTGCCCAGTGGCGGCGATTGGGTTCCAAAACTGGAAGGCAAGCACAGTGGACTCTCCCTTGGTAGATAAGGTTTAGCATAGTGCGGGGGCAAAAGTGTCAAAAAGTGGGAGAGGGGCAGCTGCACCCCTCGTCACTCTAATCGCCGCCACTTGGTGTATCTCTACCTTTTTTATGTGTTGTGTTTGTTCTGTGCAGGTCCCTGACAACCTTGCACTTTTAATCCTTCTCAAGTGGCTTTCTACACCCCTCTTTTAACTTTCAGATAAGCATATTAGATAAATGATATTTCCCTGTGTACATTGATGGGTTTCAGATTGGCCACATGAAGTCGCACGGTTTTTTTTACTCTATATTCTCTTTTAGATTTTGGCCCCCCTTAGGAAATTATCTGCGAGCATTCACGTTAATGACGAAGATGAATGGTGATAGAAAGAGCGTCCTACTAGTTTATTCATTTACTTTTGGTCTGTTTATAGTTGATTAATTTTCAGCTTGCTGACATTTGAATCTTCTTTTCATCGTCTCTCCGCTTACTTTTTCCCTCAACCTACTGAAAGCCACAGAAGTTATTTCCCGTTCGCCTGTCATAAAAATCTTACGGAATCCTTCCGACAAGAAAGTTTCTCAATTTTTCAAACCCTGAACCAACCCAGCTGCCAGCGGAAGTTCGGCAAGTTAGGTTCCGGCAAGGAGATTTGCAGAATTCCCTTTCAACTGTGAGCCTTTCTTCTTTCCTCTGTTTGAAATGTCTGCCGCCTTGAAGGGGATGTGTTCAGTCCCAGGAAAACTCGCTACCTCGAACGCGAAGAGAATATTATCTTTTCCCCAGAGAATCGTTTCGGCCTGGAGGACATCGCTGATCCGGTTTCTACCTTCTCGTGTTTGCCTTTTCTGTAACAAGCTATCGTGGAGGATAAGCCTTGGTTTCTTGGTTTCATAAGTACCTGAAATATATAGGCCGTGAAGGACATTTCAAGACTCCCAAGTCCCCAAAATCCAATACAAGGCTACAGCTCTTGACGTTCTGGGTAGAGGTGGGAGAACAGTAATGGTGTTCAGAGACCGTACATGGTGATTGAAAAGTCTTTTCTCAAATGCTTTTTTGTCAAGTAATATGGTCTCAGAGTACACCGTCCAACCCAATAAAATAATTAATCCCTCATACCCCAATACCAACTCTACCATAATAATAGGTGAAAATTCGAACGATTCATCACTTGGAGGAATGCATTTGACATGCATAGATATGCTGATTTGTTGTGATCTCCATGATTCCGCTTTGAAATCGATTCGCAGTGAAGGTCTGTTCCAATGGGCAAATCTCGCTTAACCTGTGGGTCAAGTTCTGATTTATCTGTATATGAAGTGGAGCACCCTTCACCGTGTGTTATAGTTCTTCATCATCTGCAGTCGGCCCCGTAGTGGAGTGGTTAGCGCATCGCGCTACGACGCCACGGGTCCCAGGTTCGAATCTCGGCCTGTGCATGGATATTTGTGAGTGTCCATTCGTCAATTTCATCATATCATCACTCATCTCCATGTTCGCAAATTAGCCAAAAGTGGCACAAGAATCAAAGTAAACTCAGCCAAATCAATCAATTAATCATCTGCATGAAGAGAAAAAATGCTTCAATCTGGACAGCTTCGATGTAACTTTAAGGAACTTGCCCAAACTTTTCAGATAAACGGAGGTTCGAGGTTATTGACAGTGGTGGCAACTGGAGATTGAGTGTCTTATGCAAGTGTTTCTCTATGAACAATGTAATGCATCCATCGGAAATTAATTACGTGTCTTCAGCTATCCTTTGCTCACATACATCGTCATTTTTAACAGATGCGTCTGCTTGCCTCCCCCTTCATCTGTTTATCTCCGTTCCGTTATCATGTTTACATATTTCCCCCTAGGCCTCTCTCGCTTGATGATAGTGTATTTTACCTCAACTTCTTTCTTCCTGTCTGTCCCTATCATATCTCTTTCTACCTATGCCTCTGTGATGTTACGTTCTTCTCGGTTTCTCTCTGCCTTCGCTTTCTATGTCCCTCTTCTCTATTTTCTCCCATCTTTCTCTCTCTCTCTCCCTCTTTCTCTCTCTCTCTCCCTCTTTCTCTCTCTCTCTCTCTCCCTCTTTCTCTCTCTCTCTCTCCCTCTTTCTCTCTCTCTCTCTCCCTCTTTCTCTCTCTGTCTCTGTCTCTCTTTCTCTCTCTATTTCTCTCTCTCTCTCTCTTTCTCTCTCTATTTATCTCTCTCTCTCTCTTTCTCTCTCTCTTTCTCTCTCTTTTAGTCTGTTTTGCACCCTTTGTCTCTACTCCTGTTTTTTCGCAGCCTTCCATTCTTCTTTCCTTAGATGTTTCGCTGCCTTTGCTTATCCCCTTCCTCTCTACCCTCTCTTTCTTATTTCCTTTTTCTCCCTACCTTAACAGTAATAAGATGATTCACTTCAAAATATGTAACGAGCTCCAAACATGGCTCCCCTTTACTTCATTCATTTATAGCATAAGCGAAATGAGTGAACTGGTCGTAATAATTTGAATGTGAGTGCTGTCTGTGTATTTGCGTCGTTCACCCTCTATCGGTCGCATGTGAAGGGTTAGAAACACTTCATTCTTAATTTTGAATATAGGACATGGTTATAAGTGTTGCAAGAAGAAAATCACCATGTACCCCTTAACATCTCTATATTGTATCTCTGGTTGAGAATCATTGACTTACATGATAATCAAAACTAGACAACTGCTAAGAACTCAAGATTTTATCTCAGAAATCTCGACAACTAGAGATGGAGTAAGGATTTTCTCACAAGCGTTTCATGTATACGTTGATTACTACGGTGAAAAGTAGACGTCCCTGTATCACCATTTTGGGGATACAGCTTGTCATAAGCGGATAACATGATTTAAAAATCTTTATTTCTACCTGCTGCAGTAACCGCGAACGATTTCGTTGGAACATGCTCTAAAAGGTATGCATGGGAATCTTGCCTCCAATCTTCAAGTCAAAATTTCCCCGTTTTGCAAATATTAGTTCTCGACCAGAAAAGAGCTCTGGTTCACCCGTATAATTCAAGTCGCTGCATTTGTATCAGAGTGTTGCGAAATGTCGCGGTTTATTGTACAAGTCGGCCTGTCGTTAGTGCAGATAGGCTAACAGATTTTGGGTGTGGCCAGAGAGAAACAGGTGTAAAAGGAGCCAGGTGTGACTGCTTGTCAAGTGAGCAACTATTGGAAGGAATGGAAGGTCGTTTTTCAATGGGAGTAAACGCTAGTGTTACAACGGGTGGCTACAAAATTTATGGTTAACTTACAAGGGCGCTGCGAAATGTTCCAATATTTTCACTGAAATGATATGATTGTTCCAAATATGTGCTTATTTATGTTTGTGATTTGGAAGTATGCAAGCAACCTAACCACACTAACTGAGCGTTGCAAGTCTTAGATAGGCCTACATTCTGACTTGAGCGCCACGGAAAAATCTTGAAACACTAAGGGCGCCGTGAAAAAAAAAAGTTTGGGAACCCTGAACTATACGGTATTACCACTCAATAACTAACGTTGAGTCGATCCTCCTATCTTATGTAATACACGATCTTATGCATTTTAGTATTAATGATTATTACGCTCTTACAGTTATATGAAATGTATTTTACATGATTTCATTGTATGATAAAATCACTACGTATAACAGTAAATATAAATAAAGGATTTGAAAGCGTCAAGAGTTCTGTAAGAATCATTGAATATTTACATTGAACTTCCTAATGTCAACCTGTCGCCTCTGTAGTGTGTTGAGTGGTCCACTCAACATTTTTCATCTGAAGGTTCCGGGTTCGAGTCTCGGAATTCCTTCCTGAGATCCCTTAGTCCTCATTGTCGCAACTAACTTGAAAAGGCACAAAATAGGTCAACTATAGGTGCGTGTTCATAATGTATGGTCACCGGTAATACAAATGGGACAACGAGATCCTGAAATGCAAGGCTTTATGCGTTGCCTAACTTTACTAGCAAATTTCCAACTGCAAATTGACACCGCCGTGAAGTTAGGAAACACACTCAACGTCATGTAGGGAATCTAGTATCTCAGGATCGAGATGTCTTATTTTATTGTCGGTGACTGTACATGCCAAGTACTGAGGAGTTGGATGATGGTTGGCGGGATTTCTTTTTTAAAACAAATTGGTACCGAAAGCATAGAAAAATGTAGCATTCGCAAGCTGCGTATGTGAGTGCATGCATGAATTAGCCTCAATTATAAAGATGAATAATAAAGGTGAGCTCCAGACACTGATATGTTGATCAGAATTCGAACTTGGTACACAAGTATCTTCTTTGCGCGCCACGTTAAGCACACAAACTCGTTGAATACTTCCACATAATTTACTCTGAAAGCTTTCTGTTTGATGCCTTTGCCGGCCCCCGTGGCAGAGTAGTTAGCACTCGCGTTACGACTTCAGGGGTCCCGGGATCATATCATCACTCATCCCCGTTTTCGCCAATTAGCCAAAAGTGGCACAAGAAGCGAAGTAAAAGATAGCAAATCAATCTGTTTGTTGCCTGTCTACTAACAGATTTTCATTCGCTACAATGATTTTTGGTTTTGCATTTCTTTGCCTTTCAATTTACAGTATTTGCCTTTTGGTAGTTGCAATTGTTTCACGAAGTTAACACAGTTATCTTAAGTAGGCTAAACGAGATTGTCTGTGATAAGCTCTAATTTACCAAATGTGATAAATGAGCTAAATGCAATCCTGTTATCGATCAACCATGCAACCGGCAGATGTTGATGAATGCGTTCACCTTGTCGAGGCATTCGTCGACAATGAGACATTCGGTAATTTAACAATGGCTGTAATTGATTGCTGGTTGTTGGTAGCCTTGTCAGAAACTATTGAAGTCATGCTCTTTGTAAACTATAGTCATATCAACAAGATAGTTTCAGTATACCAAATAGCTATAGACATAATAGCTGACACTGTCATTTGAAATTCTTAACTCGATAGAAATGGAAATATTTAACTAGTCAAACACTTTCCTCCCGGTGAGATGTGTGGAACTAGTATTCACGGAACCCACGTCTTTTCTCAAATTTATTTTCGCAATATTTCAATTTCGAACTTTGAAAAAATTTTCGTGATATAGAATCTAACCGTTTGGGGGGGGGATGGTTTTTGTGATTGAGAGTTACTTACTTTTTCTCTTTCTCAGAACAGTGCATTAGATTACATGGTTGCATTATTGGCTGCCAAATTTCGTAAACGTGGCTTACAATTATTACTGCACCTCCCTTATTTGCCTGATCTGTCGCTTTCGGCCGTATATTTCTTCCAAAACTTTTCGAACAACCCTCGTATTTAAGCTTTTTTTTTCCTCGTTTCAAGCTCATACGTACATTACAATCCACGAAGATCCCAGTCGTAAAATCTGCTTTGTCCTAATGGTGTTACCTAACTTGCTTTGTTCAAATCTTCCTATTTTTTGTCCCTTTTTTTTTCGAATGAAAGATGTAAGCCATTAAAGGCAACCGGGGAAAATCGATATCTTGCTTTTAAAAGCGGGCCGCCAGCCTCGACAAAAACCGCAACAAAACTGCTCGCGGGAAGGACGACAATCCCCCTTACGGCATTTCGAGCATGAAAACAAATGGCAGAATCCTTGGACACAAAAGATTGAAATCCTCGCAGGCAGAATGAGACCGCCGAATGAAGAGTGGGGTTCGCGGGTGAAATACTAAGAGACAATGTTCCAGGATGAAATGCGTGCCAGTATAATCATCAGCGGGATGATTTTTTTTCTTGCTTAAATCCATGCCCAATCTTTCTTCCGCTCATGAAAATCCACTCACTTTATGAATATCTCCACATTCATCTCTGGTGTTTGCATTAGTGCTCTTCAAGCCAGTTTTAAAAGAACAGAAAATTAGTTTTAGAAAATAGAAACAATCCATTTCGTTTCGGCTGCAAAACTGTTTTATTTTTTAAGTTTGGCTTTAAAGCTGTCCTCCCCTCCCCTTCGGTTTCTGTATTGAAAATACAAATGTTCTTAAATGGTTTTAAACATTTCGATTAAAAAGAAAGTTGTTGTTTTTTCAATACTGTTTTTTCTCTGTTTAAAACCTTTTTCTGTGTTTGAAACATTTTTTTAGCTGTTTAGATTTTCAAAACTGTTAAGGGTTTGATAAATATTTTTCTGTTCCGGTTTTCACAACTGTTATCTTCTGAATTCCGGTTTTCACAAATGCTCTTTCTATTTCGACACACACACACACACACACACACACACACACACACACACACACACACACACACACACACACACACACACACACACACACACACACACACACACACACACACACACACACACACACACACACACACACACACACACACACACACACACACACACACACACACACACACACACACACACACACACACACACACACACACACACACACACACACACACACACACACACACACACACACACACACACACACACACACACACACACACACACACACACACACACACACACACACACACACACACACACACACACACACACACACACACACACACACACACACACACACACACACACACACACACACACACACACACACACACACACACACACACACACACACACACACACACACACACACACACTACGCCCATGCAGGCACATCTAAGATAATTACGAGGAGCGAATTAGTTGGAACAAAATAAATTCCTTTTTACAGGCTACCTTAAAATGAATTATTTCATCATGTTATTCTTGAAGGTCTATCGTATAGCGTAATATTAAAGTTATAATCTTGTAATTTAAGAATTGGGTTCGATTTCCAGTGGTGGCACACTTCAGTGTACAGTAGAACCAGTCTCGCATAACATGGTTTGGGTGGTAAACTTTTTAATTCTCTGACAGTCTGGAGGATACCTATTGAAAGACCCTAGTTTATGTTGATCGAACATTTTTGAAAGGGAGTACGTGACTACCACTAAACCCACCAATGAGTGAGAAGGAATGCAGTTTTCAGCAGGAAATCGTTGCGAATCTGAACATGTCTCAACTTCTTTTTTGTCTAAACCAACTACCAAAGTTTTGCACTTAGCGATGAGTTTGATGGAATACACTAGAGGGGATGCTGAAGACATTTACGTCGTTACAGGTTCGGGAAAATTGGAGACATTTCAATTAAGCATTGACGTAAAAAGTAAGAGATACTTTCCGATCTGGATCGATAAAGTCTTAATTGGATTCATAATTGAGAATAACCTACAAACTGCTCCTACCATAGCGGAAGCATGGGGAGAGGTATCAGTGGGAAGGGGGGGGCTGAGTAATCAATGGATGACATACTCAGTAAAAGTTAGTTTGTCATGGAAGCAAACTTCATTTCCCGGGAGCTTAGCAAAGTTGTAAAAGCACAAACTTTGTCTCTTGAATAGATTGCCAGTTAATGAAGTAGAACTTGCGAATTACTTTCTGAAAGAAAACCTATCCTAAGGTATGAGGAGGCCACACTGCACTTAGATTAATTACTATTCTATTGCTAATATCCAGTTGCTCAAAATTGCATACATTAATACCACCGTCAGTATTTGAAACTTCATAAAAATATTTCCTTAGCTGTTAAGAAAACAAAATATCTCTACAGCACTAAGTATTATATTTTTAAAGAAATTTCTGTCGGTTTCAAGTCCGCCATCTTGGAACGCTTCGACCCATTTTGCTTTGATTCAATACGAGGTCGGTGAGCGGACCTATCTAGCAGCTGTATGAATTTTAAGTCATATATTCTAGGTTGGATGGATTGGAATTTGACGATAATTTTTATTTTGAAATTTTCTGTCGTGAAATCTCAAAATTGGGGTAACTAAATTCGTTGCGTGTTTCTATTTTATTTATTTATAATTTATTTCAGCTTTATGGCGAAGTTAAGGCTATTTTTTCCCCTTCTCTTTCACTTAACCCTCTACTTCGATTTTTCTTATATTGCTTTTCTAATAAAATAAGAAATTAAAAAAAATAATTAAAAGGAATACAAAAAAAATACAATTCATTCTCATCAGTATTGTTAGACAAACTCTACGAAAAGAATGATGACCACAAACTCGCACATTATTTTTCTACATTTATTAACTATGTCTCTCTATTTGTTAGTAGAATCTTCTCCAAATCTTCCGAAAATTCCATTTGCGTCAACTTTCTCTCTCTCTCTCCTTCCCTCCCCCCTCCCCTCTATATCTACCTGAGTGCATGTACAGATAGATATAACGTGCGTGCCAGAGCAAATTCGAACAGGCAAGTATTGCTGTGAACAGCAACATTTTCCAGTTGTCGCTGATGTGCTTGCGAATATTTTCATTGATGCATCATTCCACCACATTTCTCATACGCGGGTATCACAGATCAATTCAGACCATTTTCCATTCGCTTTCCTCTTTATTCCCTCAACTGGAAACTCGCTGTTCAGCTTTTATCTAATTTACAGCAGTCAAAGTTAACCTTTGACATGAAACAACATGTCTCCTGTCGCTTCAAATGATCAAACGATCAGAATGGAAATCGTGCATCTATGTGGAAACTAAATTTATGCTGACTTTCTAGATAAATTGAAATGCATCAGAAGAGGTAGCAATCGATAGCGATTATTATCGATATCAAACTATGCGAAAATTGTCACCCAAACCAAACGTTTAACTACGAGTATTCTAACGCATGGAAGATAACCGTAAGGAATTAAATAAAAAATGCAAAAAAAGAACTAACATCTTCACGTGCAGGAAAATAAGAAACTTGTGATGGATAAAATACGACGCTAGTATTACATTTGAATAGGTGCGTCATATCTTTGCCTCATTGACTTATTTTAGGTACAACGTTAGTTGTTGATTCAGCATCGTGAGGACAACTGAGGGAGCTAATTGCAATAAAATAGCCAACTAGGAAACCAGATAACAGCGGCGATGGGGCTGTATGCACTGACCCAACATGTCTTCCAATAATGTGTTCATTGTTTTATTTAGTTTTTGTTTAGTTTCGCTTTTCCGCCACTTTTGGCTAATCGCGACAATGAGGATGAGTGATATGAGTAAATTGATGAAGGGGAACTCGCAAAGAACATGCGTGCCCAGGCCAGGATTCGAACCCGCGACCCCTGCCAAGCAGGGAGTTGTTAGCGCCCTACGACGCCAGGGGTCGCGGGTTCGAATCATAGCCTGGGCATGCGTGTTCTTTGTGAGTTTCCCTTCATCTATTTCCTCATATCACCACTCATTCTCTTCGTCGCGATTAGCCAAAATTGGCAGAAAAGCGAAACTAAACAAAAACTAGGTAAAATAATGAGCGGGCCACGGGATGAACCAATCTGATTGCATCTCAGAAGCAATCGAAGCTTTTTCGCTTTCGGATACATGTGTGCTTTTACGTCGAAAGATTTTGGCTGGAGGAAAAAGTTATGCTCGGCAGAATAAGTTGACCGGTGGACGTCAGGTTCAGGCCGTGCTCCTCGGTTTCCAATAGCGATGGAAATCGACCTCTGGCAGATATGTCGTGTTCTTGGAGCAATAAATCAGAGGATTGTCTCGCCCCGCTTGTATGCACTTTTGGATTCTCGCTCGGTTATCGAGTGTGCCAGCTAATGGACAGAAGTTGGAGAATGTAGCACCCATGCTATGGCGGGATGGGGGGGGGGTGAGAAGTGGCAAAGAGCGGGGGAGTGTGTGTGGGGAGAAACATAAACGAACCGAGAGTGTGTTTTTTTCGGTCTGCAACATATCGTCTCCTGTATACAAGGCGCAGTGAGCACACAGCTGCCCGTGGCTTTGGGTTTGGCTTTTTGTCAAAATTCTACGTAACTCCCTCGATTTCTCATTCGTAAAAATACACATTTCTCGCAGATTTCGCCGGTTCTTCCGCGGAACAGACTCTTGAATTAGATTGCGGCGGTGAAGGAAAAAGAAAATTATCCTCCAACGGTAGATTTACATGATACTAAATTTATGAGTTGCGATTGTGAATTAAGGAGCTTCTAATAGCCTTTAAGAAACATTGACCGTTGCAACATATATAGCTCATATTAGCATAGAAAACTGGCATTCTTTGTGTTCCATGGGCGTATTGAAACCGACCTCCGTGGTGAAGTGGTTATCACAGCGTGCTAAGACGCCAGGAGTTCGGAGTTAGAATCCCGGCCCAGGTATGTGTGTTATTTATGATTATCTCTTCAGTTTCATGACATGACTCGTCGCGATTAGCCAAACGTGGCAGAATGGCGATGCTAAATCAAATCAAGCAGGGCTGGCAAACAACGGATCGAGGGTCATAATCGACATGCCATGCTTTTGTTTGCGACCCGCCTCAATACAGAACCTATAAACGTCTAATTCTATTTTCAATCATCTTTATTGTAAGTATAATATAGTTTGACCCGAGACCAAATGTGCAAGTAATTACTGGCTACTGAAAACCTTATACGTCCCTGCTGTAGGGGTTTCAAGTCCCCCCTCCTCTCTGAATGAATTAAAACTAACTAATTGGTACGTCAGCACATATGATTATTGTGGAACTTTTCGCACCACACGGATAGAAAAACTCTCATCTAAATTATTTTACTCAACAACCTCTCCTTTCCTAAAATGAGATTTGGAACTATTGCCGCAAGAAAATTGCATTTAGATGTAAAAAATCAGCTTCAGAAGGAATTTTGGAGGATACATTGTAGAAATGTTTTCGAAATTGCATAATACTCTTAATACGTGGGACAGTTAATTGCACAATGGAGCATCATTCGTGCCTACCGCCTTTCGCCACCGACGGTCCCAGGTTCGAGTCCTGGTGTTGACATCGGTGATTCTTTCAGATTGTACCTTCATCATTTTTATCTAATCATCACTCATCCTTATCTTCGCGATTAGTTAAAAGTGGCAGAAAGCGAAGCTAATGAGAAAACTACAAGAAATGCATGCCCAATCAAACCTCAAAAGAACGTAATACTTTTCTCAGGTCGAGCTTTTCCTCACTTTCCTTGTAAATTCAACTGCTTGCTTCATGCGTCTCTGTGTTCCTTCCCTCTTGTAACCAAGTTACCTAACACAGTTGTCAGCCTGTTTCACAATTTATTCAACCCTCTCCCCTTGTCGCTCAAAATGATATCCGTCTGCTTACGGTAGAAGACACATCTTCCTGAATTTCTGATGAAGCAACTAGTTACCCGTTGGGCGTTGATGCAATTTCTGAAGTGTTTCCACGCCAGCTCAACTTCCGCAATTTACATGTTCCCAAACAATTTCGTTTTATCTGTCACGACAGAACGCGACTTCAATTCACCTTCCAGCGTTCGATCGTAGGCTTCTAATTTTCATCAAGAATGGTTTACGTATTTGGTAGAAACTTTGAAATACCCTTCGTTTCTCAATTACCATATCATAGGCTACTTCTATCGTTCTTAAACAAGATGAATGGAAAACCTGCACTAAAGGTTCAGCATTCAGTGGTAGCGATAAAGAACAAGGAAGCACAAAAACCAGAATGACAAAACATGCGGTATGAAAAAAAAATGTTGGTCTAAAAAGGCTTAAATGATCTATAGTTTCGAATTACATTCCCTCCATTTAATGTCCTTACATGTATGGACACTTATTTACAGCAATTTTTGTAACTGCTTACCTACTACCATCTTTTTTGGCGGAATAGTTATCTTAACGAGTTACGAAACCAGTTTCCAGGAGATCGAACACCCACCCTACAGCCCTGAACTTGCCCCTGTTCCAACCTATCCGATCCTTGTGAAATAAATGGAATGGTGATTGAGGTAAAACACACGGATTAGGACTTCGGTGGCCGAACGCATTGCGTGGTCGAATCATGCCACCTCAAAAGGTCATAGGTTCGAATCCTCGACGAGACCATCTTCCTTGCCCCATCACTGCGGTTAATCTGGAAGATGGAAAAAAATGTATTGTTAATGAAATGTTAATGTTTTGATAGTAGTGATGTCACTAACATGCTTGATATGCGTAGTTTCTCGTACGTGGTAAGTAAACTTTTTTATGAGGACTTAAGGCATTGACGACGCCAGAAGGTATTCTTGGGGGGTGAGGGTTGGCCCTTTCCGGTCTACCAGTTCGCCCAACCAGCAAACTATTAACACTAATGCTCTTTTAGTCCAAATACACATTTCTTGTATGGAATTTTGGAGTATTAAATGCAGCTGCCCCTCTGAAGAAAATATTTACCCCTACTCTTTTCCGCCATCGTTACCGAGGAAGGAATTTCTTTTTCAGGAGGAATCAAATGTCAATCTCTCTTTCTCGCGAGGGAGACTTCATCATCGCACTGAGCACCAACTATCCTCGGACCTGATTCCGAATAGGGCATGAATATTTTATTGAGGAAGTTCTCTGATCGATTATCCATTCTCATGGTTTGCGAAAATGACAAAAAAGAAAGAAAAAACAGGTGCGGAGGTGTAGTGAACTCGTGCCTTTCCTAGGATTCGAACCGAAGACATTTGGCACGTCTCTAACGTGTAAATCACGGATGCCACACTTCTAGAAGTCACTTGAGGGTAATTTTCGTTTCACAGAACGAGGTAAGCGAGTGTTCCCGACTGATTCACCTCCACAATTGATGGGAATATTATTCTCCCCGCATTCCGCGAGTATCCGAAGTTTAGGTTCGCCCTTCCCTTCGATAAAGATGCTATCTCCAATGCCATTCATGTTAATATATCTTCTTCCTAAAGCAAATTGAGGGCGATAATTTTTTTTTTCTCGTTCGGCGATGGTAGGAAGTTAGGTCGATGTTTCCAGTTGGGTTTTAAATTAGAGCTCGAATCGGATAGGGAAGCTCCGCGCAGCATCAGAACCACGCAAGGTGCATTCCCAGCATTGCCAACCGTCTCCCTAGTTATCGGGCGCTCCGAAAGGTAACGACCAGGATTTCGAACATTGACAACGTCAGTCTGTATTCGTGGGAGCTATTTTAACCTGTCAACTGAGTAGGAGCGTCAGAATGATACATGGTTGTCTTGTTCACTCGTTCGAAACTTACGATGTAGCACTGCGTTGACGTCTCCAGAGGTGGGGAGTACGCTCTCTTCTCCACCAATTTACCCCAGCGCGCAAGAGCAAAAGCAATTTTAAGCACCTTTATCCTAAATACGCATTTTTGTTTTTACATGCGCTGTTGCACGTGACTACCGTCCCCTCGGTGGCTGATCGGTCGAATCAGGATCTCGCCATTGCATCCATGGGGTTCGATTCCCGATCTGATCACTATGCCGCTATTGGCTAATCACGAAGGCGATTACGAATGATAACACAATGTCCAATCCGGGACTCGCACCCAGTACCTTCCATCGTGATTCCATTGCCTAAAGCCTTCGGCCGCCAAGGCGGCGTTTCTTCGCGAGCGTCCCTACATCAGTTTCATCAGATCATCAATCATAACCACCATCATCGTCGTTATTAGCCGACCGAATATACCCCTTCCTCTCTCTCGTCGCTTCTCAACTTTTTTTTCTGGCTACGGTATTTAATGTGTACAGGGTAGCTTATACAGTTCAATCACCTTTGCCCTATATAGCCATAATGAATTTATAACTGATATGGGATACTCCTTAAAGCAATTTCAACTGCTACAATCATTCTTTGGAACTTGTTGTTCTATATTTCTTCATGTGTTTTATTATTCACTATTTTATCCCTGCCGATACATCATTTTTGTAAAGTAAGACTTGAAGCTTTCCTGGCGACGAATGATGAAGAGATTTTCTCGGGTTATCGACCAGGTGAGTTGTGGAAAGGATTCCAAGCTTTCGAGAGCTAACGTCACTCTCATCATCTTTTCATCATTTTCGTAGTTATACTGAATATTGTTGATTTTTTTTTTTACTTTGCTTTTCTGCCACTTTCGGCTAATCGCGAAGACAGGGATAAAAGTGAAAAGATGAAGTTGATGAATGGACGATTACACGCATATCAACAGGACACAAGTCCTACAGATGATTATTGGCTATGAGTCCAGACAACAGAGCCTCGTTTGCAGTTCAGGCTTTACTACGTAGGTGACGTTGACATTTGAGTGTCTTGAGAAAGAGTTACCCCTTACACCCCGAATAACATAAGAGAAATACGAAACTTTAATTAAAGAATATGAAATTACAGAATGCGTAAGTTCACTTTCTAAACGCGCGCAAATTTGAGAGCAAAACTGCTTTTAACGATCACAGGCTCGATTCCACCTGCATTCTGTGGTTTGATTAATATTCAGACTCTTGCTTCAGAATTCGTACTAGCCTATGTGAAATAGTTTGCAATACAGGCTACCTTGCGTGGTGGAACGGTTAGCTTAAAGCGCAAGAATTATAAGCATTCCAGTCTGCTTGTTCTTTCATTTTCTTCATTAATTCATCATTCCCGCTAGCTACCTCGATGGACGAGGACATTGAGTAATCGACTAAGAATTTCGCCACCGAGCTCGAGGCTGGACTGGACGTGGGTGTTCCATTGAAACTTCGTCGAATCATCGTCGTGATTAGCTAAAAGTGGCAGAAAGCGGCGCTAAACAACAAGGAAACAACATATCAGTCACCCGCATCGTGGTTACGCTAGAGAAATAGAAGAGCAACAACACGCTAATTTTGCCTCAAGATTTTAGCCTAATATCTCGCTGCTTTTCAACTGTTGAAACATTAGACTTGTTTACAATATGTCCTTCTCGATGACGTGGTGTTAACGTCGTCGCCTTATAATCAAGAGGTATCAGGTTTGATACGCGGTGAAGGCACATAGTGCTTTGGAGATCACTTTAAACTGTAGATACAGTCGCAATTATTCTATCTGTGAATAAAGTGGATTAAAAACAAACTCTCGTTAATAGCCTATTTTGCAAGATACAGCTGAGCTACTGGCTTAAGAGTTGGACAATCGTAATGTATAAACTTGAGTTTTAAACCGACCTCCGTGGTCTAGTGGTTGTCACAGCGCGCTACGACGCCAGGGGTCCTGGATTCGAATCCCGGCCTGGGAATGGGCTTTCTTTGTGTGTCCATTCATCAATTTCATATCATCACTCATTCTCATCTTCGCGATTAGCTAAAAGTGGCAGAAAAGCAAAGTAAAGTAAACCAAATCAATCAATCAATCATAAACCATGCTTCATCCAGCGGTGAATTTAATAACGTTGTTTTCAAAGAGGACCGAGACTGTCTGGAGACGCTTTTAGCAATACGGTTTTCGGCAACGAGGATAAATCGTACATACTACGAAATAGCAAGGCACCTTATTAAAGAAAATGGGTTAATAAATTTTTCGCACGCGGCCGTGCCAAATATCCCAAGCGAGAAGTTGGCAACGATTCACCCCGGCTTTTCTGCGCGGAACGTTGGCGGAGCTAGATAGCAGTATCTCCTCTTATCGTCGATCGAGCGTGTGTCGTTTTTCGCCCGTTGCTGCCGCTACTAACATGCTACCATGACCAAAATCACTTCTTTGTTGGATCTAGTCGCTCTCTTAAAAGAGAGGTATGGTCGGTGTTTAGAGAAGCTCTAACTTCAATGTTTTTCTCCTTAAATCGTTTGACGAACTAACTCTCATTTGCCGAGTAAAAAGAAAATTGTTCATGTTGTTGAAAGAATTAAAGAAAAAGTAATGCAAACATTCGAGTTGGAGCTTAACAGTAATTATGTCTGCATGCACGTGTGCGTATGTGTGTTGTTGGTGTTAGGTAGATAGATATTTCTAGAATTGTTATTACACTTACTTTCAGTGCTAGTTGCAATTTATATAACTGTACCAGAAAGTCACACAAAAGTACATACTTTTACCAGTAATATTACGTGTTGAATGTACGACGTGGACGATATTTTTCCTAAAAAAATAAGATTTTTTTTAATATATTTGTGTAAATTGCGAGTAAAGATGCCATGGAATGGGGTTGCCTCGAGGACGTGGTTCTTGTCTCTAGTTTTCGTTTTTGCCTTGTAATGAAGGAGTCGCGGGTTCGATTCACTGTGGGGGAACTTTCCAGTTACTCCGATCCCACTTTTAACTGTAGGTTCAGCTTTCCCTAACCATAGACTAAAAAAAAGGAAAAACTCGCATCTTTCTTGCACTCAACCATTATTTTGGCTATCACCATTTTAACAACCTGAACATTCCTACTTGTTCATGTAACACTCGACATGTTATCAGTTTTTCCATCACCACGACTTTGCATTTTTTTTAAATATCACAATAATTCGTTAGCAACCTACGAAACTATAAGCATCACTTGCACTGTGTATTAACTGGCTGAGAAAATTCACGTGACTTGGCGTGAACATCTCTCATTGAAAAGCCATCCATTATACATTTTCATAGTCTTTATCCCGAAGTAAATAGTGCAGTCACGACAAAAATGCCTGTAAATTATCCATTGCCCATTCCATCTGTTTTTCCATAAACACTGTGTTTGTAGAAGAAAGACTTACTTTTGATACAGAAAAAAGTATTTTCTTACATATTCCATCGTGTTCCACCTCTTAATCCGTAAAATTGTCAGATAAATGACGTAATGGGCACTATTTTGTATTCTTGATACATTGTTCAGGAAATGTTTAAAAGTGTGAGTAGGTATTGTTAGTTAAACGTAATTATATAATGTTGTTCTATAAAAAATATATAACAAATAAGTCGCTGTCGCACAACAGCAATAAAATATTTTGTATGTTGAAAATGGAAAGGGAAATTAATACAGAAAGTGCTTCCTAATTAAGATCCACGTCAGAGGGTTAATATTATTAGTCATTTCCAATCAACAGATCTTTAAACAACAATAGACTCGCATCATCTGTCCCATCACTACACTACAGAAAGTTGCATCCTTAGAACGTATTAAATACGATATATGTTAGTGTATTTTGGATTGTGTGCTTATAAACATGCGGATGGAGTGTGGGTTTCCTTTTCATGAAATATAATCACTTTCTACGACCTAATGTACAGTCACGGGCAATAAAAATGGGACACCTAGAACCTGAAATACTCGCTTTTCTGCAAGGCGCTATGTGTGTTGCCTAACTCTACGGCGTTTGACATTTAAATGTGGCTCTTAAAATCCACACACACCACCTTGCAAGTTGTCCCATTTTTATTGCCGGTGACTGTACAGCTTAAATCATAAAGCACATGTACAGTCACAGTCAGAAGTGATCATCTCAATCTGTAGCCTTTGAGATATGCAACATAAAATGCAATGCAAGCAGATAGATCGAATATCATCTCAGGATAAACTCCAAAGGTGGTGGGGACATGGCATTGAATCTCTTCCTGTTACTATACTGCAACCATTTTTGATGCGAAATGCACTGAAAGCAAGGGCGTTAGTGACAATTTGCAAGCAACACGTTAAATTATTGCACAGAGTAACGCCGTCTCGCTATTTTGTGAGAGTGGGTAGCATGTTATTACTTGGCAGTTGTTGCGGTTGTTATATTACGTAATGCACGGAAGAGAAAAGCTTCAGGCATCGCTTTATCTGCAGTGCCGTGCTTTGCTTTTTTTAATTAACATTTAACAGACGCGCGCAAGCTAACTGCATTAATAAATCAAGTTTAACTTCCAATTTTGCGCTGTTCGTCGAAATTGCCCCAGAATGCTGACTTTTCGAACAAAGGGCAGTCGTCACATTGCTCGAGGCAACAACTGCCATCTGTGCTTTTGCAAAGATTACAGAGTTCGAGACGAGCCAATGAATAAATCATTAACGAGTCGGCACGAGAGAGTAATTTGAGAGGAACTCCATGCAAGATCACTTTGCGGATTGAAACCTGTAACGTGGTTCTTATTAAGATAATGAGCCACATTAACGTGATTGCAGTTTTAAATATTTTAATTTGGAGCGAGTTTCGCGCTGTGAGCTCACGGTTTTAACAATGGTGGTTCTAGCCTGGAGCGCGAAACACATAATTTACACCATGTAAGAATAGTGCAAAATTAAATGAGTTAACCTTTCCAAATGTAAAGACCGGGACAGGGAGTTGGGTATTTCTAAGGTAAAATTAACGTTAAATAGATTCTTGATCAGAATACTAGCCATATTAAAGAAAATCTCTACTCGGCCTCCTATTCTCCATTATTTCTACAGTCTTGCCGCAGTCTATTAAATGAAATTTCTTAAGGAAAGCCTGTGAAACAAATGTATGAACTAGGTTAAGTTATACAAGATTTATCGTTTCACTTTGGTAGTAATATTTCTCAAATGTTTCTTAATTTTCAAATATGTTAAAGTATTTTAGTGAAATAATTAATTCCATTTTTTTCGTGTCTTGCAGCGATGCCTTGTCAGAGCAGGACATTGAGGTGAGTAACTATTTTCCTTATTTTTTTAGTTAAAACTACAGCGCCTTAAGGTGCTGTAGTTAAAACTAAATTTAGTTTATGGTTTCTCACATGATGATTTCTAGTGATCATGGTAGTATTTGAATTGGGATGACGGGAATTCCCCTTCTGCTTGCTATTGAGAGAAATTACATATATAATATCTAGATGATTGACATAGTTACTGGAATTCCCCCATCCCACTTGATTTTTTCCAATTGGCACACTGCTACTGATTATGGCGATAACAATACATACCCGGAGCCTCTGGATCGAGTATTAATACCTTTGATCTTAAGAGATTGAAGGCAATGTGGTTTGATAAATATAAAGGTACGGAAAATGTGGACACAAGTAAAACAGAAACAACAGGGTAGGCTCGGTAACTCAGTTGCCACGGTATGCCCAAAGCCCGGGTTCGAGTCCTGGTCAAGCCTGCATTTTTCGTTAAATTTCTACTTATTCACTAATGTGTTCATTTTTAAAATTCATCACCTCTAAAGTACAATTGTGATTCAATAGTGGGTGGTAAAACTGCATTAATCGGCACTAATAAAAGAACTTGCCCCCTCCCCTCCATGTGCCACTGTGCGTATTATCTAATTTAAAACTTAGAGGAAACTTCAGCTCCTATGTTTAAATATAAATTTAATACTAATTTTGGTCGTAGTATTATTTGACGTAGTTTCTTCAAATCCAAGTTGCGATTTCGCCACCGCAGCACCACGCCTGGATCGTCTAAAGTGCAGAAGTTAGAAAATCCTCCGACAATCGCATTGTCTGCTTCAGCAGCGAAGGGGAGATCGATGTGGTGATTCCACTAACTTTCTAAGTGGACCAAATTCGTTCGAAGCGCCAAGAAAGTTAGCTTCGGTTTTATATGGAACAAGAGCCGTACATAGCAAGGAAATGTGAATGAAGGAAAGTTAACAAAAAAGAGACACGCTAGTTGTACATAAATTTATTTGCATGTGTTAAAACCTTAGATGCCACCATGGCAGTTTTTGGTTTGTACTGTATGTACATTTGAAAATCAGCGGAAACAACTTGATTAGTTCAGTTAATAATATACAGTGGTACTATGCTTACACTTAACTTACCATCACCAAGGTCTCCCCGATGGCCTAGTGCTACCGTCGTTGCCTTGTAATCAAGTGATACCAGTTCAAAACCCGGTGGAGGTACAATGTAGTTCGAAAACCACTTTAAACTGTAGGTCCAGTCCTGATTAGCCTATCTGCACATAAGGTGAACTAAAAAACTTTTGAAAAGTCACAATGTACTAGCCAATGAAACTTCAACATGTCCTTAAATTTTACCATTCCTCATCTTTTCGAAAGATAGTGTTTATATATGCTAAGGATGCACTTTAATGATACTCTCAGCAGAGAAATGAAACAGTAAAACCATTTGATATACCGTGCGTCCATTTCGATCTGCAGCCGAGAGATCGGGAGAAGCGTGGCGGGCGGCGCTGGCGGAGATGCCGACATTTGCGGCCTGTAATGCTCGCTTATTTTTACGGACATATCCAGACATTTATATAAATATTGCAAAACGAGCACTAACCTGGGTTATAATTCATCATCTGTAATTCATCCAAGTTCTGCAATTATATACACAAAAAGTACGCTTTAGAAGTGACGATAAGAGTCACAGATAATAAAACATTTTAATCATAGTTTTGACCAGCAACGTCCTGCTTAAGTTTATATCCTTGAAAGAGTTTTGTGTCGATGGGGATCGTTTGGAGGTTTCGAATGTGCAACACTGTATCAAGATTACGCTGCCGACAAAACCATTAAAAGTCAATGGTTTTCGTGAGCTTCCTCGATGAACTCGATGAAATTGGGGCAGCGTTAGAAAGTTATCCAAACAAACCTCTACGCCGTGTTTCACAGGAGATGGGAGTGTCAAAATCATCAGCACATACAGCCACTAAGCTACTAAAATTAAAACCATACTCTTATAACACAGGTTAGTGCTCGCTTTGTAATATTTATATAAATGTCTGCATATGTCCATAAAAATAAGCGGGCATTTCAGGCCGCAAATGTCGGCATCTCCGCCAGCGCCGCCCGCCACGCTTCTCCCGATCTCTCGGCTGCAGATCGAAATGGACGCACGGTATAATATGAATATGCAGTAGTTTTATTCAGTATACAAAGCGTGAAATGTAAACATGTGGTACACCGAAGCTCTGCGCAGTGCCAAAAACATTGTAGAATCCTTAAGCCCCATTTAAAATTGTAGGACAAGAGTCTGTTAGGCTCAATGTATAATCTGTATGTTGGATTTTGCCAAATTGAGTCGAGATGTACATCTGATAACTGCGAACCATTACACATAGGAGCATAGGAAGGAATGCTAGAGAAAGCTAGAGGAGGAGAGTTGAATAGGATGTCATCGGCAAATGCAAAACAAGGTTGCCGGGAATATACAAGTTAAAAAGTCACGCCATCACTAAAAATCACGACTATATAAATATTGTTCAAGCGATAGAACAAAAGTTAGAATTTCGACGCTTTTAACATACAGTATTTGAGAAAACAAAACACAAAAGAAAAGAATAAGAAATGATGGGGGAGGGGATGCTGTCAGTGTTGTACTAACTGGGTACCTAAACTGTGAAATCCTCAGAATAAATCTATCATCAAACAGTGTTCGCAGGAGATTTGTGGACACTTACATCTCCCGCTGCCTCCGCAGATATTCCGAATTCGTGAGAAGACGGTCCGAACTCCGTGGCGGAGTGGTTAGCACAGGACGCCAGGGGTCCTGGGCTCGAATCCCGGCCTGGTCATGGGTGATCTTTGTGAGTGTCCTTTCATCAATTTCATCATCACTCATTCTCATCTTCGCGATTAGCCAAAAGGGACAGGATATCGAAGTAAAATAGACCTAATCAATCAATCGTGAGAAGATTGGAAAACATGTTACTATATAAACTGCTCGCCATTAAAAATGCAACACCCAGAAGGAGTAATCGGAATCGGACGAAATGTGCACAGTGTGTAGAGGGGAGGTGCAGAAGGAAATGATTAGGTGTTCAAGGCCGTCATGCGTCATGTGCGCCTGCCACGCCATCTGGTAAGTGGTACCTGTAGCAGGTCAGATAGGTGCAGAAGAGCAGTGAAAGTGCATGGTCGTGAGTGTAGTGTGTTAAAATCGGTCAGCAATACCACGTCGTCGAATACGGCAGCGATTCCAGCAGGATTCCCAGTTCGATCGCGGCCGAATTGTTGCGTACCGTGAATGCGGATTATCCTACCGTAAGATCGGTGCCCGTGTAGTACGGAATGCATCCACAGTGATCCGTGTATGGAACCAGTGGGTCCAGGAAGGCACTGTAGAGCGACGTAGAGGTTCACAACGTCCGTGTCGGACGACGGAACGAGAGGGCAGACGTCTGATACGCATGGCCCTTACAGACAGAACGGCCACGTCAACGAGGATTGCGCATGAAGTACGGGATGTTTTACAACGTCCAGTGTCCCCACGAACCGTGCTTCGTCGTTTGGCGAACCGGGGAATTTTTTTCCCGGCGCCCACTGTTGCGGATTCCTCTGACGCTAGAACATAGGCGTTTGCGTCTGAGATGGTGCCAAGACCGTCGTGCATGGATGGCGGAGTGGAATGCTGTAGTGTTCTCTGATGAATCCCGCTTCTGTATACAACATCATGATGGACGTACACGTGTGTGGCGGCACCGTGGCACTAGGCTTCATGACGCCTGCATCATGCATCATCAATCAGGGCCTTCATTGGGTATCATGGTATGGGGTGCCATCGCCATAGGTGTTCGTTCGCGTCTCGTACGCATTCAAGGGACATTGAACAGCCAACGGTACATCACACAGGTTCTCACCCCTGTTGCTGTCCCATTAATCCATGCACTGCATAATGCCACTTTTCAACAGGATAACGCGCGCCCCCATGTTGCAAGGAATGTCCTCGCATTTATGGAAGCTAACCACGTGCCCCTGCTTCCTTGGCCAGCACGTTCGCCGGATATGTCGCCAATTGAACATGTCTGGTCCATGGTGGGTCGCCGGCTGGCCCAACTCAGGTTTCCGGCACGTAATGTTGAAGACCTCTGGCACCGTGTGGAAGCCGCTTGGGACGCCATACCGCAAGCAGACATCGATAGAGTCATTCTGTCCATGCCTCGCCGTGTTGCAGCAGTTATTGCCGTCCGTGGAGGCTGTACACGCTACTAGCTCCTTGGGGTTATGCAACCATGTTCTACGTGTCACATGTCACACCACCGAGCTCTAACTGTAATCATTTTCTTATCTTATTATGAACTACATATTTGCCAAGTTTCGTGTTTCTATCTCATTTCCTTCTGGGTGTTGCAATTTTAATGGCGAGCAGTGTATATACGTATATATGTACAGGGTGTTTGAAAAAGAACTCCCTAGTTTTAAGTATAAATTTAATAGGGAAAGTAATGAAAACTTATATCAATGAGTACATATCATGAAAGAGGATTCCTTCAAGTTTTGTTCAATGTTAGTACACCTCAACGTGGGATCCATTTGTTGCCCTGCACACGTCGAGACGATATTCCACTTCTCGCCACGTATTCACCAACATTTCAGGTGTAACTGTCCCAACCGCAGCGACGATTCTTTCCCTTAAATGATTGATGTCTCTGATCCTAGCACTGTACACAACATTTTTTATGTGGCCCCAAAAGAAAAAGTCCAGTGGGGTTAAGTCTGGGCTTCGTGGTGGCCAAGGTATTGGGCCAGCCCTGCCTATCCACCTTCCTGGAAAGCGAGTGTTAAGAACCACACGCACCTGTTTACTGTAATGAGGTGGGGCGCCATCTTGTTGGAAAAACACAAGCCCCTTTTCCGCCTCAATATCGTCCATTTGGGGAAGACGTACTCTGTCAACATGTCATGGTAAACGTCCCCGTTTATTGTTTTTTCTACAAAAATGAAAGGACCAACCACACGATTTTCCATCAAACCGCACCAGACATTAAGTTCGGGAGAGTCACGTTGATGCTGAATAACTTCATGTGGATGCTCTGCCCCCCCAAATTCTACAATTATGACGATTCACTGTTCCACTGACATGAAATGTAGCCTCGTCAGAAAAGAGAATGTTTGGTAAAAAATTGTCATCATCAATTCTGTGTAGAAAGTCAACAGCAAACTCATACCTTTGGATTTTATCAGTAGGTTTCACTTCATGTAACAGTTGCAATTTGTAGGCGCGCAACTTTAGTCTTTTACGAACAACATCATACACTGTACCTTTAGGCACTTCTATTTGTAGACTACGTCTGGCCAATGACTTCGTCGGGCTCCGAACACACGAAACACGGATCTGTTCAACAACATCTTCGGAAGTTCTCGGTCTACCTGGTGATTTACCTCTCAAAACACTACCGGTTTCCTTGAAAGACTTTAGCCAATGACAGATAGTTTTTGCTGTAGCTGGTTCACCACCATACTGACGTCTAAAATTACGTTGCAGTGTTATAACTGACTCAGTTTTCACAAAGCAAATAACACACTGCGCTTTCTGTTGCGGAGTACACATTGTTGCTGAGTTGCTCTGCACTACACGAACGCCGGAACTGAACTGAGGGAACAAAGGAAAAAACACAGCACTGGTGCCGTCTCAAGGTCAAGCAGACCTACCAACTGCAAGGGTGCCAAACTTGGAGAGTTGATGAATCAAACACCACAAACTAGAAAACTAGTATACTGTATGTCACTTTGTACAGATTCTAGGACACATTAAAACTAGGGAGTTCTTTTTCAAACACGCTGTGTATGTATATATATATATATATATATATATATATATATACTGGTTGATTTTTTTAACCTAAATCATTTGAATATCTTGAAAAAAAAATCATCCTACAAAAAAATGTTCCAAATAAAAAGTTGATACTCCCTTTGTCCCATAATCATAATTATTATCCGGTACACTTTTGTTTGTTGTCCCATAATAATTGTCCGATATTCAAACTGTGACACTGGTGTATACAGAAGAAGAAAATGAAACACAGGAATGTGTCATACAACGTTATACTCAAGGATCAATACAAATTGGCCGATCAAGTATCCAAAAGAACCTAAATAAAAAGTTACCATTTTGGCATACCGGACAATAATTATGGGACAGAAAGAGTAGTTTGGAGGGGAAAGTTTGGAGGGGGAAGTTTAGAGGTGCAACAAAAGAACACCCCCTCCCCCTCTTGTAGGTGGGGCGGGTGGAAACTTTGAAATTTCAAATAGAAACCCCTATTTTTTTTTATTACAGATTCGGATTTTACGGGAAAAAATACATAAGTTTTGTCTGAAACATTTTTTTCGATTCGTGATAGATGGCGCTATAATCGACAAATTTTCATTTCTTGAATGTTTACACTTTAAAACCAATGTATTTCATTTCGCAATTCATTTAAATTAAAAAAATAAAACATCCTCGTGCATGAACTTTGTACTAATTCTTGACAAATCTTTTGAGATTTCATTAAGCTGGTAATTCGCCTATTTACAACATTTAAAAGTTAGATTCGATATTTGTTTATTTTTTTTATTGTTGTCAAAAATGCTTAACAAAGCTACAACAGAAAAACATTTAAAAAATAACAAAATTTTGTTGTAAGTGCTCAAACGTGAATTTCCTTCTGTTCTCTCTTAAGATGGATTTATATTGACTAAATTGTTGTGTACATTCATTGGAAGCGAGGATCAATAAATGTATTCAAGTTGAAGGTCACCATTTTGAACACTTAATATAATTGAGAAGTGAATGTAGTTTACTAGCCATCGAGATATCTAGAGCTAAGAATTGTCGAGTAATTTTGTATTTTCAAAATAAATTTATTTGTTTTACAACAATTTCAAGTCCTGGAACAAAAATGTTTTATTTTTTTTAATTTAAATGAATTGAGAAATGAAATGCATTGCATTTAAAGTGTAAACATTCAAGAAATGAAAATTTGTCGATTATAGCGCCATCTATCACGAATCGAAAAAAATGTTTCAGACAAAACTTATGTATTTTTTTACCGTAATATCCGAATCTGTAATAAAAAATAGGAGTTTATATTTGAAATTTCATTGTTTACCCCCGCCCCACCTACAAGAGGGGGAGGGGGTGTTCTTTTGTTGCACCACTAAACTTCCTCCTCCAAACTATCAACATTTTATTTGGAACATTTTTTTGTAGGATGAATTTTTTTCAAGATATTCAAATTATTCAGGTTAAAAAAATCACCCGTTTTATATATATATATATATATATATATATATATATATATATATATATATATAATATATATATAAATAGGGAGGATACTCATGGTCTTGCCACTAATGGTGACTTCTCCGATGGCATGGCGGTAAAACAATCGCTGTCATCTTTATCATCCAAGAGTTTCGGATCCTACAAACTACACATTCAGTCCCTTTGCGACTGTTTTAACATCATTTTAAACAAATTATCATGCATCTTTATGGTCCTGATAATCCAAAAGAAGGAGAAAAGTGACGAAAATAATAGTACAGAAGCGCAGGAAATGGTAGGAGCTGAGCTCCGCTTTGTGGAACATTTCTTCCCCGGTCCCAACCTTATGCATACTCAGTACAATATGACAAACATCGATTTTTACAGTGAAGAAAAATGGCTTGAAGGAGTGCGAGAGAAAGAGAGAGAAATGCTAATTTGCTCCATTGGTTCACAGCCGCTGACTTTTGAGGAGGAAATTAAATTACCCTTTGTGAACATAACGCTCCCCCCGTGTAGGGATTTGTCTATTCCCTTAAGGGGAAAAGAGGGACTGTTCTTACTTGGCTCCCTTCTCAACTTATTTAGCCGTGACGCTCGTAGTTTTATTCCCAGCCACCTCCTTTCGACTTTTGGCACAAGGATGTCATTGTGAAATCGGCTTTCCGCTCGCAAGAAAGATTACATCATTCCAGAATCGGAAAAAAAAAAATATCCGAGGAAGCTTGTTTTCTGGCTTCTTTTCATCCAGCAAGGGGATTCGTCAGAATCTACCCAATTATTCAAGTTTAACGTAGTTTGCCGGGGATAATTTAATTTCTTGTTTAAGGCTGAAGAATTCCAAGGGCGTCCGCAGAACTGCTTTAGTTTGAAGTTCTTAGAACGATATGTACCAGTTTTAATTGTAATTGTCAGTCCCTTGCAGTAATTGATGCAAATTAACTATATATATATATATATATATATATATATATATATATATATATATATATATATATATATGATAGAGAGAGAGAGAGAGAGAGAGAGAGATAATGGGAGAGAGTTTGCTCTCATCTGCTATAATAGAAGACAGGATCACATGCTCTACACTTTTGTCGCCCTTATTCAAGGGGCGGTTTGAGGGTTAAAGTCCAGGCCTGCACCTGGAATTTTTCCACTGGATAAAAATTGCTTAATAAAACTGCATAATTGAGCTGAAAGAGCATTGCACAAAAAAATGTTTTGATTCTTTGATTTATTTTACTTCACATTTCTGCCACTTTTGGTTAATCGCGAAGATGATTATGAGTGATGATATGGTGAAATTAATGAAGGGATACTCATAAAGAACACCCATACCCAAGCCGGTATTCAAACCCGGAACCCGAGGCTTCGTAGCGCGCGCACAAAAATGAAATCAGTTAATACGCGTACTTCAGATTTTCGATTTTCGCTGTATTTTGCATGCACAGATGAAGAAAGACTTGCAATTCACGAGGAACATTGAAACCAGTAGCGACAGCAGACAAAATTGTATATAAGAAGGGGGACAGAGCATTTGATGGAGGGTATACAGAGATTATCAGAAGTTCGAAAGTTAATAAAGAACATTATATATCGTGACAATTATGCCGTTATATATTGATAGTCAATAGTCAAAATATGTTTTCTGAGCATTGGGGCCTCCGCCAAATTGGAGAGCAGTCGCTTTCCTGGAGGTCCCACCTCACTTAGCATCGCCACAGATCAAAACAGACCAAATTCACCTTTTTTCGCTACTCAGTATGCATTGAAAATGTGTTTATTGTTGTCCACTCATAACCACTGTCTCGCTACAATCAACGTTTTTTTCAAGGTGTTATCGCGATTGCGGAAACTTAAGGCCCTTACATAGATATGGTTGCTCTGGCAACCGGGCAGGCAAACGTACGCTGTGTAGGTTAAACCATTCTTTATACTCTGTATAATCAAAGTTAATGTAGACAAAATCACCTGAGTTCCGATAGTGCGTATCTTAACATATTGGGCGTAGCTATACAGCGCATAATGCAAAGTTTCCACAACTTCAATATAACAGATCGCATGCACTATACTCTGTATTCCTACGCATAAGATTCCTGCACAGCATCCAGTGGATTAACCAGTAGGATTTCTCACAAGCCACGTCTATTTTTGTTTGCATTGACTTGATTCATACAGCGGCCAGAGAGTAGTTGTTTAGTGGTGTTACTCTTTAGGATTGGTTGTCTTTAGAATTGCCCAATTTCCGTGCCCATTGCTCGAATGAAGGGAGGTCTTTCCTCTTCTGGGTTTTCTTTCTCAGGCTTTAAATTCGTTCCTAACCAAGGAAATAAATACTGTACTATAAAATACTATAGTTTCTTTCCTACAAGTCATCAATACTTTTCAGTAGAACATCAGTATTTTAAGATGTGGAAAGTAATCATTGCACTATACTAGCATATGAAAAGAATGGAAATATTTTTTGTGTACTTGTGCTTTTAAATTGCTGATGGACTTTTATACACACATACATATATCCATTAAATAGTACACTTTCTTGCTATTATTATGGCGCTTTACGATGCCAGGAGTCTCGAGTTTGAATCCCGGTCTGGGTACGGATGTTCTTCTGAGTGTCCTTCATCAATTTCATCCTATTATCGTCCATACTCATCGTCGCGATTAGTCAAAAGTGACAAAAAGCGATGCCAAATTACTTAATAAAACACTACCGTCTAAGTTATTTTGCTTGTCAAATTCATATCCAGCTCTAGAATATGACTTAGAACATGACTTAAGCTTTAACATTTAAGTACCTCGTAAATTTAGTCTTAAGAGACGACAAAATTTAAAATCTGTTCTTGTTTACGGTTAACATACAGAAGATATTCCAGGGCGTAAGAAGAAATTCATGCTATATGGCTCAATTATAAACTTTTGAATGGTTCACTGCCTTTCAAAGTTGTTGCCTTAGTTTAAAAGTATCCCTATAATTCGGCGCCACGTTATGTAAAGGAAAGGGTGCTTAATGAAAGCTTATGCTGCTTGGACGGATAAATTCCAAAGCTTGGAAGTGAGGGGAGGCTAACGATGAGCACTGTTGTACGTGGTCCGTTGTTACAGAAGCCTTTTTGCTCTTAATGGCCTCTTACGAGCATTTCGGTGTCGGTTAACCAAAGGATTCCCAGGCGACCACAAATGGTCCCCGGGCTGTCAACAGTCTGTGAAAAACGTATTTTGTTTTCGCTTTATGCAGTCTCCTGTAACAAGTCGCTGGGCAAGTTCCTATGTCTCCTTCCAGCAACTGTGCAGCGATGTCCATATTCATCTTTTATTTATTTATTTATTTATTTATTTATTTATACGTTTAAATCCAGTTGTTAACAAGTTGGAACTCTGCTTACGCCACATTCCCTGAATCCCTCCAGCGATTCGAGTCTTCTACGGCAACAATGCATAAGGCCTCTTGTTGATATATTTTGTGCTCCTCATTTCTCTCTCTCTCTCTCTCTCGCTCTCTCTCTCTCTCTCCCCCCCCCTCCCCCCCTCTCTCTCTCTCTCTCTTTTCCTGTGTGTTTGTCTTTAAAATTAACGCGCTTGATCCACAGAAGGCATTCCTTCGTTGCCTTTGAACTCTTAAAATCTACTCCAGTCTCCATTAATACGAAAACATCATCAAAGCTTTTGCGGTGTAACCCTCAAACATATGCAAACACAACTTCTGATAGTTCAAAGTGGGAAGTTTCTGCATGTGGCCACCGGAGATCTTTTGGTGTAGAACAAATGAGATGAGCTCATAAATTCACTTTGATTTAGCCTGATATTTGATGTCTGAATTTCAGATCTTAAAAAACTACTTTCACACGTCCTTAAACTTTACAAACATATAATAATAATAATAATAATAATATATCTTTATTGAGCGGGCGAGGTTCAGCGTACGCTGTTCTCCCACCTAACCCTTGTCAGAATACAGTCTACAGTTACAAACGGTATATATATCCAATAAGAAAAAAAGAAAGAAAAACAATAATAATAATAATAATAATAATACAAATAATAGTAAATAAGTAAGAAAGATGAAAAAGAAAAAAAAATGCAAATCAAATAAGAACTGTAAAGATACAATTAATGAGTATATGTATACACAAAAAGAAAAAAATACATAAAACTAAATTCTAAATACAATTTTAAGTATATATATATATATATAGGCACACACACATGTACACATAAATGCATATTTGGTAATGTTTGATGGTGCAAGAATAGAAATATTTGACATGAAGTAATATCAAATTCTTACATTGACATTAATACATTGTGGGATGTATTTTTATTCGTGTGTGCTTCTAGATTCAAACTGTTTACATAGTAGATAGTCCTTTGCTGTGGATTTAAGAGCATGCAGCGTTGATTGGTTAGTTATTGTTTTGGGCAATTTATTCCAGGTTGAAACTGCATTTACCGAGAGTGATGATTTGAAGGAGGCGGTACTGTGATGATATGTAAAAAGTTTGTTATGCCCTCGCGTGAAGTGTGAGTGTATTTGAGTGCCTACTTTAACTTTTCTAAATAGATAATCTGGTTTACTTACTTTCAAAATTTTGTTTATGAAGGTGATATAGTGCAGATGCCTTCTTCTGTCCATTGTTAATATTTTCTTTGTGTTCAAATGGGGCAGGATATGTTCATATTTCCTTATGTTCAATGCAAATCGTATACAAGAATTTTGCATCACCTGAATTTTCCTTTTATCTCTGACTGAGACCCCAGGACCATAAACTACATCACAGTAATCAAAGAGTGACCACAATAAGAGCTCAACTAGCTTCAGTTTAACTTTTTCCGTTAGATAATTTTGAGACCTATATAAATTTCTGAGAATGTAGAATGATTTTCTACACAGTCCATTGATGTGTTCTGTCCAAGTGAGAGAACTATCAATCACCAAACCCAGGTTTTTAGATGTTGTTTTATGCGGTATGCACGTCCCACGTATCTTCAAGACTATGTCGTTATACTTGTCGTTTGTAATTGTTTGTCTGTTCCCCAGTAACATGTATGTGGATTTTTTGGGATTTAATATCAGTGCATTGGAGTCCCACCAGGTGGAAATTCTTTTTAATTCATTGTTGAGGACCATAACATCACGTCTAACTGTAATTGGCGTGGTAGGTAGGTATATCTGTGTGTCATCAGCATAGAAATGGTATGTACATGTTTGTATTGCTCTCGATAGGTCTGCTGTGTATAAAGTAAACAGTAGTGGCCCCAATATTGATCCCTGAGGCACCCCAGTTTTTATTGGCACAGATTTTGAAAATGATAGTGGAGTGCCAGGCATTTGTACTTTCTGGTGTCTGTCTGTAAGATAAGAGTTGAACCACTTGATTGCTAATGGGCTGAAGTTATAATATCTGAGTTTAGCTAAAAGTAGATCATGCCGTACACTATCGAAGGCTTTGCTGAGGTCTAAGAGGACTAGTATAACTGCACACCGTTCATCCATGAAATGAAGGAAGTCATCTACTACTTTTGTGAGTGCAGTGGCTGTACTATGTTTACTGCGAAAACCTGACTGTAATTTTGGTAAAATATTGTTCGCATCAACAAATTTGGTGAGTTGCTGACACACTACTTTTTCAATAATTTTGGAGACAACAGGCAACAAGCTTATTGGTCTGAGGTCATCAAGACTTTGAATATTCTTCTTCTTTGCTAGTGGGATTACATGAGCTTCCTTCCATATGGAGGGAAATTCTCCAGTGCAAATAGAGAAATTGATGATTTGTGTTAGTGCAGGTAGTACAAAGGGAAGCGATAACTTTAACATTTTAACTGTGATTTTATCAGCTCCAGCTGCATTTGAGTGTATACTATGTATTGCCTTATATATGTCAAGTTCTGTTATTGTTTTAATTGCGAAACATAAATCTGTGGTATTCTCATTCCTGTTTGTCATGAAGTAATTGTACTGTTCTTGGATAAGTGTTTCAGAAAAATTCAGATTCTGTGTTACACTAACAAAATGGTTGTTTATAACATCTGCATCCCTAAGATTAGATGGAAGGGCATCAATATTATTTGTAGTTTCGTATCACGCCGCAGACGTGAATCGAACCTAGGACCCGGGTATCATAAATAAATAAGCTAATCACGTTATAAAAAGGGTCCCGCTGAAGCATTGGAAAATAGCTTCTTAAAAGCTCATCGCGACAGCGTCCTTCAGCGGAGTTGGAAAAACTCCGCTGACATTGCATTAGAAATGAAAAACTTGGTACAATGGTAGTAAGCGTGTTATGTCTGATTTGATTCGCCACTGTATGGGTTCGCGGTACCAGTGTTTTACTTTGATTTTTTATTTTATTCTTCAAAAATAAGAGCTTGGCATTAAATTTGGAAGTATGTTCAATCGGAGTGTAACAATGTCCCAGTTGCCAGTACAAACGCCAAGTCCATACCAAGTCCGGATCCAGATGCTGGAAATGGCAGGGAAAACTCTGGAAAGACAAATGCTAGGAGATAATAATTTTACACAATTGGTTGAGCAAATGAGACTAACCCCAAAAGGCTCACCTACTGTCAGTGGGTTGAATGATATGGAATATCCAAGTACTAATGATAATGAACAATTGGACCAAACTAGCCTAAAGCAATTACAGACTGTGAAGAAGTTTCCCTTACCTCCAGAAGTGATTGAACATTTTAGTCATATGCAGTGCCATTGTATGATGGGTTTGTTCACCGAAATTGGAAGAGCATGGCTTACAATTGATAGTGATATTTATATCTGGACATATGAATTTGGAACTGATTTGGCCTGTTTTGATGGTCTTAGTGAAACAATAGTCAATGTAGGATTAGTGAAGCCCAAGCCTGATGTATTCCAAAGTTTTGTTAAATATTTACTTGTTCTGTGTACCACATCTGAAATAATATTTTTGGGTGTGACATTTACAGTATCAAGTGAGGGAGTTCTTCAGGAGCTGCATTTGCTGCCAGATCCGTTGTTTGTTGTACCCACTGATGGGGTTGTTGTTGTTACAATTGCTTGCACTCAATCCGGAAGAGTGTTTTTTGGTGGTAAAGATGGATGTCTCTATGAAATACACTACCAGACACAGGTTAGTTGGTTTGGCAAAAGATGGAAAAAATACAACCATTCAACAGGTGCACTGTCGTTTCTCATTCCATCCTTTTTGAACATGGCATTTTATGAAGAGGATCCTATCGTTCAAATTGATGTGGACAACAGTAGGAATATACTGTACACTCGGAGTGAGAAGGGTACGCTTGAGGTGTACTATTTAGGCCAGAAAGGAGTCAGTACCAGCAGAGTAGCAAGTCTTTCTCAGACTGCAATTGTACATTATGCAGTGCATTTCGTTAGGACAATTGAGAGCCAGAATTTCAAACCAATCGTTAGCATTTCAGCCATAGAAGCAAGAGAGTCACTTTATCTTAACCTTGTTGCGGTAGCGCAATCTGGAGTTCGGATGTACTTTACAACTTCATCTATATCGAGTCCAAGCCTTCAACCTTATACATTACAGTTGTGTCACGTGAGACTTCCACCTGGCTTTGCAGCTAATGCACCAGCCCACAGACCAAACAATGTGCATTCAGCTCACTACAGAAAAGGGAACTTGATTCTTGTCACAGCTCCGGGGGGAGGCAATGACATTCTGTGGTGCCTAAGTAGTGATCCGTATCCATTCTTGTCATTTATTTGTGAAGTGCAGACTGTGATGCCGTTGGATGGGGTTTGCTGGGCTGTTGCTGAAGAGCCTCCAGAGGATTCGTTGTTGCTCACTGAGAAGAACATGCTACAGATTATGAACCCAGTTCAACAGCCTACCATGCCCGAACCACCATTAGTTGTGTCACAGCACATGACACCTCCGAGAAGATATGTGCTGCTTACAGCTCAGGGTTCTCATATCATTACTATTTTGAGACCTATAGACTTGCTAAGGCAGCTTTTGGTGGAAAACCGAGGACCAGATACAGAAGTTGTTAAGACTTATTTCAAAAATCAAAAGGAAGAACAAGCTTGTGCAACAAGTCTTGCACTTGCTTGCATGGAACACAACCACAATATACAGGTTAGTGAATGGGCTACCAGAGCATACTTTCTCTATGGAGGTGAACCTAAAGCAGCTCGTTTTGGACCACAAGGGGGAACTGCACCTTTTTCACCTACAGGTTTTGCACCTGCAGCAATGTCAACACCATATTCCCATACATCCCCAGCTCTTGCTCCTTCCCAGCTATCTGACAGTGGCCCAGTTGTCAATTACTCAGCAAGACACAATGGTTTGTACTTATATGTGGGACGAATATTACGACCCATGTGGAATTTGAGAACAGTTTTGAAGATATCCGTGCCAGCGTCAAAAACTCAGTATATTACAAGTTCTGTGACAGCAGAAGGGATTAGCTCAATATTAAGTTACCTTCAGTCTTTGAAAGCCTTTTTGGAAAGGAACACACAGCTGACTCTTATTGCATTGAATGCTCAAATGTCAGGATCAGGAGCAAATGTTTCTCAGAGTATGACGACCCCGAGCACACCACGGAACATGGATCAAGAGGCTCAGCTGAGAGAAAAACAATCGTTGGATGCTGTAAAAGTTTTTGTGATGCATGCATGCGAAGTTCTTGGCATGTGGAAGGTCATCTGCGAACATCAGTTTCACATTGTTACTGGAGGATTGGATAAGGAGCAACAAAATCAGCTTTTGTCCATGACGTTTAGGGACCTCATGCTTGCAGGACAAGAAATGTGTGCATTGTTAATTAGCAGCATTATAAATAGCTACCTTGGTGACAGTGCATCTGTTGATTCTATTAGTTCAAGACTTCGTGAAGTGTGCCCCACTCTCTACAGAAATGAAGATGCTGTGTGCTCAAAGGCAAATGAAATATTAATGAATGCAAGAAAGGAGCTAAACAAGGATGAAAGAGAAGCATTGCTGCAGTCAGCACTAGCATTATGTAAAGAAGTTGCACCACAACTTAATCTTCCTGTGGTATGTAAACAATTTGCTGGAAGTCATTTCTATGATGGCATATTAGATCTGTGTATGACAACGGCAAACAAACTGGATCCAAAGAATATAGCTGTACATTACTACAAGAACAAAGAGCCTCGAGAAGACCAGCAAGGATATGATGCTTACATGAAAAGGATGGACTGTTACAAAGAAGTTACAATTGTTTTGGATCAATTGTACAATACAAGTGTTCTTCCACACCAGACACCATCAATCCTCTCAGAGTCTTTTTCACTTCCTCCTGCCCAAGAAATTCAACTGACACCTTCTGAAGCAGAGAATTACGTAACCCAGATTATCCGAGTAGCTCTTTCATCTTCAGACGAGTTGCTCCACGTGGCCATATACAGTTGGATGGTTGAAAAGAACATGTGTGATAAACTTATCAGAGTAACGCAGCCAAGTTTGGAATTTTACTTGATGAGGAAAACAGAACAAAACCCAGATGCAATTCAGATATTTGATGTACTGTGGAAATACTGTGAACTGAAGAACAAACACGAAGAAGCTGCCAAGATTCTGTACAAACTTGCTCAAAAACCAGGAAGCAGCATAACGTTAAGGGAGCGCATCTCATACCTTGCACAGGCTAATCTTTGCTTAAAGAGTGAAAGAAGTGGATATGCTCCTTCGCTTGGTGCCTTCTTACATGAAATAGAAGATGCTATTGAGGTGGCCCGCATCCAAGAGCAAATACTAAATGAAGTAACTGCGCTGAAAGGAACCCATAGATTGGCTGAGGAAGCAATTGTTAACCTTAATAGTGGATTAATTGATATATCTAAGCTGTACCAAGAATATGCTGAACGCTTTGATTTATGGGAATGCAAACTTACGATGGTGGAGTGCTCAGGCCACTATGATATTGATTTAATTGAAGATATATGGAGAAACATTATAGAAAAAGAACTAAAAAAGTACCCAACAGCTGCTGATAGCACAAAGATGTCAGTGTTACTGGGCAAAGTTGTTGCTCTGGGACAGGTTTATGTGTCATCGCGAAGGTGCTTTCCTGTATCTTACCTGATTCAAAATTTGGAGGTCCATTCAAGCCAGTTAGATGCCGATCTGTCTGTGGTGTTTACTGCCTTTATGAACATGGGAGTTTCCTTTGTAGATATTCTTGAAACATACTGCAGCATGCTTCAGTCAACTTCCAACTATTGGGTTAGAGAAAATAAAAAGTTACGTGTATTTCAAGTAGTTGCCCAGTTCATCAATCACTTCACAAAGAATCCCAGGATAGTGGAAAGTATGGATAGGAAAACCGTGGTCACAAGATGCCAGGACATGGTTGCCTATTGCTTATCAGAACTGTATCACATGCCAGACTCAGATGAAATGATTCGACATTTCCGTAGTATTCAGGCTAGCTTAACAAGAATGTCATGAACACATTAGATCATATGCTGTCTTCCATTAATGTAATTATCCAAAGAAAATGTCAATGAAAGTAATGTTCTAAGACTTTATTTGTTATTATATTTTGATACATAATTTTTTAAACATATTCATGTAAGACAAATAATTAATTTTTCGTATGCATTTTAAAAATGAGTTGTCATTTAAACTGAAAGGATGTTTTTTTTTACACCTTTTCATAAACACTGTTTACCATTTTGCAACAGGTCCCATTCCCTTCATCAAGCGTCGTTTACACCGATGCCTTTGCCTAATCGCAACGACTCTTATTACCCATAGCATTTACGCCGTTGTGAAGGAACATCCATATCGCCTTATTGCCCCCTGTGTTTTGGATTTATTTTAGACCCCTTTTATTTTTATTATTCGTATTTATATTTATATGTCTTTAAATAAATTATCATACCATATTCTTACCCCGACTTGGCTTCGCATTTTTATTCAAGGGCACCCCCAATTTAAAACCACACTGTACACCACTGATGTTGGGTTGTTTTACGCCCTGACCAATGTCTACTTAATCACATATGACGTCGATACGAATTCCTTTCATCTCTTACTAGAGACCCCCTTGCTCCCCTTGGACGCGATTTCTCCGGTGTACCGTGCAATTAATTTGGGATCCTATCAGCAGGGCCACTGGTCCCGTGTTCGAATCCCGGAATTGACATACAGGGTGATGCAGAATGGCGCGCCCCGTTTTGTGGAAATTATCGCCAGTGCATGTAAATTTACTAACTTCCTTTACGTGTGCCACCATACGGAACTATCTATAGACCCCCACGTCACGTGTTTGCAAAATTTAGTGGACATCAATTCCACCGAAGGATGTGCCATGGAGATTAAGTCTCACTCTGGCCCCGAACTCCGTAAAACCCGGTCACGCCACGGCATACTTGTTGCCGGTATTGGTAAATTCATTTCCTCTCAGCTTCTTAACGGTAAAATCCATACACGTCGCACTATTGAAGTACTTCCCGGTCGCACTGTTTTCTTGAATTACAGTCAATTTGACCAACTCATTTTTGACGATGAAATTATGCACACTCGCCCTATGGCCGACGCCTACATAGAACCCCGACCTGTTAAAATGTTTACGGACGAGTCTGTTAACTTTACGGGCCTGGTTTTTCCGGACTGGACTGACATGACGCTGGCACTACAGCAGTTGAATAATTCCCTCAATCGCGATATTCCACTCCATGACGTTTTAGTTTCCAACCTCCCAGTTACAGTTTTTATTTTAATTTTTTGGAATGCTGCGTTAACAGGATATTTCCTGTATTTCTGTTATCGAACCCGGAACCAACCGGTTTCTTCCGACTAAATTCCGTGGTAACAATCTACGTGCTAGTCGCGATACATGTTTTGCGTTTCGCTTACAGTTTTTAGGTTTTAAACCCCTTTTTATATTTATAAGTTTATAGACCCCCATCATGACTGAACAGGTATCACCTCTTTTGTTTTTACTAACTTCTCTCTCCTACACGCTAACCTATGTTCGTGCCACCTCGCAACCCACTGAGGCCCGGATTTATTCATGGACTTTCACGGGCGAATCCGGCGCCCCATGAAGGGAGGGATTCCAGACTTCCAGAGTGCTCCAGGAGGCTGTGACCTCCCCTTACGTCACGGCCAGAAGATTATCCAGGACTACTACAAAAGAGGTCTCCCCTCTCACAGGACAAAAGTGCATCGTTCAACCCCCTCCACGGCTCATCATGCTAAGCGTCGTGTCCCTGGGCCGCAATCGCCGGAACTTGTCCAGATTTAGCAGACCCCAGTGGTTGTTCGTGGCTGCACTCACCAGGACCCCCGAATGGATTCCCCCGTTCCAGAACAGTAGCAGCCAGATGACCCCCCAAGTGTCATCCGTTCGTCCCAGCGACACCCCCCCCCCCAGGAACGTCCCAGGTGTGTGGCTAACACCTTCCCACAGTGGCTTGCAACCAGATATCACCAGCGGCCCCACCACTACTCTTCAGGTTCCCGAGCCAAGGAGGACCCAGCGCCATCGGAACCCCCCCTCCTGAGTCCTTAACTTCGTGACCAGCAACGCCCAGTGCCCCCGCATCAGTTCACCAATGTGCTAACGTCACACTTCAGGATTCACGTTGCCGCCGCTGTCCGTCTGTCCACTCCAGGACCCACCCCCCTCGTCGAGTTTTCACCATTTGGACCCAGTGCCCATCTCCGCACCACATCTCTCCTCCAAGTGCGTCGTCCAGTGCTTCATTTCGACCCCAGCGGGAAGCACCTACTTTTGCAGTCAACAGTGTTACCCCCCCCCCCTTTTTCCAGATTGCCAAGATTCGTCATACATGTTCTTGGGTTCGACACCTGATCCAGGCTTGCCCAACATACATCGCGCGCGTTCGTGTGTTCGGGTCTCCTCATCGACCTTCGACCTGCATACGGCCACTTCTTGGTGGACCTCCTCACGCTCACTCATGCGTTCCCTCACGCCGTACACCGAAATCTGTGAAAATGGACGCTCTACCAGTGCCGTTTTCGCGTGTCTGTTCCTCCTGGACTCCCACTGTATGCGAGCCAGAACTTTCTTCCAGGAATAGCCTTTCGGTGACGTTATCCGGACTTATAGGATAACCTTCGTTCCTTTTTCCAGGATCTCAGCTGTGCGTGTGTCGTGTGTGTGTGTATCGCGTCGTCGTGTGCTCATGTGTTCGACTCCCATCGCCGGATCTGCAAGAACAGTTCGCCGATCTCCATTACCAATGAACGCTCGCCATCGCGATTGCTAATGGAGTATCCTTCAGCTGTGCATAAAGAACGCTAACTAAGTGTCTTTTTTTCTGTTTCCCTCTGACTATATGTCAAAAACACAAACTTGCAGTGTACCTCGGGAAACAGTTTTTTTTCAGACCGGCAGAAAGACTTGAACAATTTGAACGTAAATTTCTGCCACTAATGTTAATACTTTTCAAATTCTGTGTATCAAATCAAAAGACATTGATTTTTTGGGAAGCAAATCATCCCATGTACATATATTAAATATTTCAATTTCACCTTCCTTGTGTAAGATATTTAAAAATATATCATTGCTTGTAAACCCTTCAGGTCTCTACTTTTGTATCTTATTGCATGATTTTTTTCTTGGGTATTGATACCAAGTTTTTTTTTTAGTTTTTGTTATAGGTGATATAGACATCCCCCCGTTAAAGGGGTATAAACAATCTCCGTGTTTTCCGAACGATGCGCAATGGAATTACCCTTGCTCAGGAATCAAGGATACATTTTATCTTCCGTGTGCTTACAGTGCTTTCGTGTGCTCCGGTGTCATGTGCTTCAGCGCGTGCCGAGTGACATGTGATAAATAAGTTCGTCGTCAGCGCTGACACGAGAGATTGCTCTGTCAGCGCCACCCGAGAGTCATAAGACGCACGCCGTCAGTCTCGCGAACCGCAAATCGGTTCAGTATGTAACACATCGGTTTAGAATTAGGTTCTGCATGATATTATGTTGTGTTTATTTTTTGGTTGTATACCCATTCTTGCCTTTTTGTATGTTCTCTGGTTTTTATTCAAATATACTTGCTTCTATCCTTGACTGGACAGGATGGGTAGTCGCGACATTTTTTTTTTCAATTTAGGCAGCAGGTCTACACACGAAATTAACTTCCCTCCAGGATGAATAGTCGCGCCCATTTTTTTTTTATTTTTAAGCAGCAGGTTTTCAAAAAATTAACTTCCCTACGTGAACCTAATTTTTTGCCCCAGAGCGGTGTGCCGTATCACGCCGCAGACGTGAATCGAACCTAGGACCCGGGTATCATAAATAAATAAGCTAATCACGTTATAAAAAGGGTCCCGCTGAAGCATTGGAAAATAGCTTCTTAAAAGCTCATCGCGACAGCGTCCTTCAGCGGAGTTGGAAAAACTCCGCTGACATTGCATTAGAAATGAAATCAGGAATCAGCGTTCTTCCTCAGGATTGCCGTTGCGAGAGGACGCGATCGAAGCAACCGTCGTAACGGCCGATAGTTCGAATTTCACATAAATAGGTCGCGTGAGAAAATCTCAGTCTTAGTTGTCTTCCGTTTTTCGCCAGAGAAGTAGTTGTTACAAAAGAAATCCGTTGCTAGTTGTTTGCAGTTTACGCGAGAGAGCTCCACAGGCATCGTAAGTTCAGAAAAAAGAGCAAACGAACAATCGGGAAGTTAAAGTTATCGTTAGAATATCGGTCGGCGAAAGTACAGAGTTTGGAGCCCGGAGTTGCTCCCTCGTCCGTTTTGTTTCAGAGTAGGACCACGTCGATCCAAGGACCAGCGGAGAAGAGATCGCCGTAGAACTCCAGGTAACGAACATTCCTTGTCTTTCCTTCCCCTGCCTGTTCAGTCAAAGGTAGTGTTTAAATATATGTCCGTGTGTTCTTACTTACGGGGCTAGTCCCCTTGTAGTTAAGTGTCGACGTGCTCTCCAGAGCTACCCCCTTTCCTTTTACAACGTTCCTCTCGCCTAACAAGCGAGTGGCTAAAGGCTGTCATAGCCTATCTACGATCCCCGCTCTTAGACTTTATACGGTTTTATCAACAATACCTAAATCTTTTAATTTTTGCCAGGTACCACGTGTGTTCATATTTCTGCTGTTTATATGGGATGTGAAATATGCTTTCTTTTCCTGCCTTGTAATTGACGTTGTGAAGTTACGCAGGTCCTTGTATTGTAGCCAGTCGTGTGGGTTATTTGTTCGTTTAAATTTACGTAAGGCATTATCCCTGAGTTTCATTACTAGTTTTACATTATCTGTGATCCATGGAGTATATTTTTTACCTACCCTTGCCGTGTTGAATGATATGTTTGGAAATGGTGTTTGACACCCATTACCAGTTCACCAAACCGATCTCCGTTACGGTGTAGTTATCAAAGTGCGCTATGACTCCAGGGGTACCGGGTTCGAATCTCTACCTGGGCATGGGCCTGCTTTATGAGTGTTCCTTCATCAGTTTCATCATATTATCACTCATCCTCATTGTTGCAATTAGCCAAAAGTGAAAGAAACGGCTAAAAAACGAAAATAAAAGAAAAAATAAACCAGCACACCAAGCAAACTTTGAAGTCATAAGCTTATTTCCTATTTTATTCCAAGGCAGCCGCTCAAAGTAAAAATATGTTTTTAAATTAAAATAAAATCAAAATTTATGAAACTGAGATCAAGTGAGAAACGCAAATTATTAGCGATTTATTAAAAGTGTAAATGACACATTTATATGAAAATATGGTTAAAGAAATAATTCAAACATCAAGATATTTAATATGATATAAAATATTCATAAAGGTGGCCAGTGGCATGCCCAGGATGGGATTGTGGGGATCACAGTCCCTCATTTGGCCAAAATTTCCTTAAAAAAGAACATTGAATGCAGAAAAGTATAGCAAAGCAAGTGCTTAAGTGCTAAATAAAAAAGGCATAATACCCAGTCACCCTTAACAAATACCTGGGCAGGGCAGTCCAATCTGGGGCATCAGCTCCCTTTCCCCACTCGCTTCTGGAACTATCACTGTTTGGTATGCCACTGAATGTCGGGTATGTATTGGTTTTACGTGTGGATTAATAATTATAATTGTTGTATACATCTTATATTTCTTTTCTCATTTCAGACGAAATTCACTAGCCTTTCACTTGCCTTCAAGACTGATAAAATCACTCTTGAAAATCGTCTTGAACTGCAACAGCGACAACGAGACTTGTCGGAGAAGAATATGGATGCTGAGATTAATCAGCTAAAATCGGCATTGAATGTAAGAATAAACATATTGTATCTTTCAAAATTTATCCAAAGTAGAAAGGTAGAAAGTAACACAAGTAATATATAATATACAATATTAAAGGTCTAATTCTAACCTGGAACATTTTATCAGTTACTTTTCCCAACTTATTAACAAGCAATAAAAAATACTTAATATTGAAGTACAGGGATTCACCCAATTACCTAACCTTCCTTAACAGATTTGCCTGTCGAGTGCCTAATTGTCTACTGCCTCCTCACTGACTTATTGACAGACATGCACATAGAACTACTAACTAAGCAACCCATTCACTGATTGAACAAGAAATACACCTAATTACAAAATGATCAACTCATTAGATGGGTAATAAAATCAACTACCCGTTTACCTACAACAAATATAATATACTATACATCTACTTACAGCTAAATGTAGCCCAATCTAACTCCTGACCAAACTAATTATGTACTTATTTACTTATTTAAACAACATATGTGCCCATCTACTCTAGCTAGCACCTGCATACTTTATGTAGTACATTCATTACCTAACAGCGAACATAATTTGTGGACCCGATGTCGGCAAGAGCCTATCCTGGCGGCAGCCCCGATGTCGGCAAGAGCCTATGGCTGACGGACCCGATGTCGGCAACAGCCTATGCCTGACGGTCCGGGTGTGGCCCGACAGCCTATGCTGATGGACCTGATGTGGCCCGACAGCCTAAGTCTGACTAAGTAAAATTCCCAGTCATCTACTTAGAAATGAATTATCATACACACACATATTCACTAATCATATGACTCTGCCAAGGAAACAAGGAACTGAACTACCTACCTTACCTGTACATGAGTTAACTTGCCTGCCTACAATCCACGTAATCTATTTACTAACTTTCCCACCAGTTGACTATGCAATAATCCATACCAACTAATCAACCAACCAGCTACCAAACTAAGGAAACTCTTGTTTCACTTTCTTATCTTAATGTTACCTCATTTTTGCATGTTGCTTGTTCATTTTCACAATCTCCAAATTAGTTGGCCTCAGCAAATGTAGTTGATAGTCTCTTCCTTTCCTATAAACAAAATTGTGAACTTCTTTACAATATATTTTATTTTATTTCAGTGCTTATTAAAATAGGTGCTAGTTTAAATTCAATATATAAAATCTGCCATTAAAGATAACGCTGCAAGACTTCCCTCAGAGATTTTCAGATTTATTTGCAGCACCACCTGGCCTATACTTTAGCTGGTTCAATCTATTGCTAATGTCGTGCATGGTGGCCATGCAGTCTAAGGCTTTGGGTAAAGGCTACAGGATGCATGCTGGTTCAAGTCTCCTGGGAGAAAAGAGTAACAAATTTTCACTTGAGATTTCGGCACCTATTTTGTAGCACCTATAAATATAAAAGTTCAAACAGTTATTACATGTGGTCGTGATCACTATCTTGTTCACCTTGCTTGTATTTGTCATAATCTGTTGTTGAATTCCTTTATTTTAATTGAATGCATCACATATTGTGATGTTTAAATAGAGGTGAACTTTACTTTGTAACACCAAACTACATTAAAAATATTAACTTCCACTAATGTCAGATTTTCTCAATTTGCTATACTGCTCCATGATACTTTAATTCATTAATTTTCTACTTATTTTGTAGCTTTTTAATACAGAAAATCTTTTCATTTATTTTTTGTGCTGTATGATCTAACTTGTAAGACCTATAGTTTTAAGAAAATAATTTATAGGTTTAAGAATGTCACAGTACATATATAGGAAGAAACCTCAAACAAAATTAGATGCAAAGTTGAATAAATATTTCAGATCTGATAGGATTTTTGATTGACTGATTTGGTGTCTTTTACTTCACTTTTCTGCCAGTTTTGGATAATCTAGTAAGATGAGGATGAGTGATGATATGGTGAAATTGATGAAGGGAATCTCACAAACATTCATGCCCAGACCAGGATTTGAACTCAGGACCCCTGGCTTTGTAGCATGCTGCACTAACCACTCTTCCACTCTAAATTGATAATATTGCATCCATCTTTCTTTTAAGAAAACATTAGTTGAACACATAATAACAACTTCACTGTGTTGAGGCGGTAAGGTAATTTTAAAAAATAAGGTGTAAGAGCAGGGAAGATTTGAGTTGATTTTTGAGTCCACTTTATGCACAGATAGGATAATTGGGGTTGGACCTACAGTTTTAAGTAAGATTGAAACTACTGTGTGCCTCCACTGGATTAGAACAGGAAAGACTACCACAAAAAGAATGTAAGGTTCCCTTTACAATCTGATCTCAAACAAGATATTTACGTTTGATTTGTTCCTAGATTTTATCATGATCAGTGCTGACATTCTTGTAAAATGAAGCATCATCAGTGAAAGAATTGATACTGACAAGAGCATAAAAAATTAAAATAAAATGATTGGAATGTTCACTTGTTATGCCTTGATTGTTGCCATGAAACAACTAATTATTAGCATGTACTCGATAGTCAACACAATATTTTTATAAATGACATTGTTGTAATACATTTGAACAAGTGAAGCAATCTGAACACTGTACATGTAATAATAAATATACCAGGATTCAAAATGATGTATCTTATAAACTCCAATGCAACTCTTAAAATTATCCAGAAAGTAATGTGCTGAGACTACGAATAACTAACAGATGAGCCAGGCTACAAATAAGCTACATTGGAAGGCACAAATACACAGCACACTATTGAACACCATAAATAGTTTGTGAAACAAGCAAAGGGGATGATAGGAAAAATAACTCAAAACATCTCCGCTAGATGTGAGGAGCTGGGTGATCTCCAAAGGCACTTGTACAAGAACACTGACACACACACACACACACACACACACACACATTGATAATCAGCACTAGGTCTTCTGTTTACAATTTTTTTTTTTTAATAAATATATGTGTATGTAACACTAACTCAATAAAATATTCTAGGCTTAAAACTATAAATACTACCTTAATTGTTCAGTTACCACATATTCTTCCATTCCATATAATAAATTAATAACCATAATTGGTGCTGTATTTGTAATTGCAGGACTTGAACCATCTTTGTATAAATGTGGAAACAAGTGAGCTATTAAATAAGATTCAGAGGCAAGTGGATGTCCTACAACAATCTACTGAAAGAGTGTCCAGTTCAGCAGAAGTAAGTTTCAATCATTTCTGATGGTAATGTTTTGTGCACCGACATATCTTAGTAGTTTACGAGAATTACTTCTAGTGTAATTCCAAGAAAATAATTAATCATTGTGCTTTAAAATGAAATTAAACAGTTAAAAATTTGATCCTTAATTACTGTTTATTTATTGGGCTTCCAACATAGCTGAAGGGTCATTCTTGCCTTTGGTATGAGAGGTTTCAGCAGAGCCTTTAAACTTTTGGAACTGACCAAGCATCAGGAACAATTAGGGAGTTTCTTGAAGGTAATAGTAACAGACTCCAGTTTAGGAAGCTAAATAATAGTAAGTGGTGGACCATGTGGCACCCAATAAAAACCTACAAGACATGTCTTGACCCTCGCTCGAGGGGCATGATGTGTGCTGTGCCATGAAGTTTATTTCCTCAAAAGCATTATTAGGTTGGAAAAATTTTGAATGAAATATTGAATCATTGTACTACAGTCCTACACACACACACACACACACACACATATCAAGGGCTACTGTTGTTATAAACTCAAATTAGATCTCCAGTAAACACGGTGTCTTCAAAATTCTTGGCCTCTTTGTGAAATATTTTGTTTTCCCTCCAGAACTGCATTTGTCAGTAATACTGCTGTGCCAAATGCAGCTCTTTAGTTAATCACAAGACATTGAAAGTAAGTTCTTGGCGTATTGTTACAATTTCTGTCCAAAATATAATTACTGACTTAAATTTGTATATGTATTTTTTGTTATTTAGCATTGCTTTGCTGTCATTTTGGCTAATCGCTATGAATTGAATCGAAATGTTGTTTTAAGTCCACTTTATGCACAGAAAGGCTAATCAAGACTGGACCTACAGTTTAAAGTTGGATCCGGACCCCTATGTGCCTCCACCGGGTATCCAACCCAGGACCCCTTGATTACAAGGCAATGACGTTACCACAGTGCCATCAGGGAGGCCGGCTAATCGCTGTAAGGATGAGAAATTGATAAAAGGACGCTCACTAAGAACATCATGGCCAGGCCGTGATTCAAACCCAAGGACATCAAAATGAAGCACTTAACATGCTTGGCCACTGAACTGGTGTTTATTTGATGAGTAGGTTAACAATTAAATGGAGCTCATATTTCTACTATTAAATTAAATAACAAAGGATACCTATTTTTCAGATGTTCGGAGCTGTTCAGCAAGAAAATAGGGTATCTCGAGCAATAGAAATCATGCTTCTACATGTGGAAAACTTGAAGAGGCTGTACGAAAAAGAACATCAAGAGCTTGAAGATGCACGGTGAGTTCAAATCTTGGAAACAAAGTTTACTGAACAGTAGGTATTTTGCAGTGTTGCAGTTATGTATTATGCATAGATATTTTTTAAAGTTATAAAAGGATAACAAAAATTGGATAATACTTTTACTTCTTTCTATCAACTGTATATACTTATTTACACAAAACTATAAGAAAGGTAAAAATATGGAAGTCTTACTTTTTCTAGATATTTTTCATATAAGCTGCCACACAGTGCAATTCTTATGTGGAGTTATTAATAAAGAGCAACATTATTTCAATCATATACAACGATTTATCTTAATGAAAGAAATACCTAAAGCTTAATTTCTGTAAAAAGCTAAAGGTTTGTGCACTACTATTTATTTGTCAGCCTTACAATAGATGCAAAACTCTTCACAAAAATTCAATTTTCTAATATTAATATTCAAAGTTTCGTGTGATATGTGAGAAATTATTGCATTTCTGAAATCAAATTTGTCTCATATCAATATATTTTTTACGCACCCCATTTGTTCAGGTTTAGTGCTTGGAGCACCCTATTTCAGATCACGGTCAAAGTTAGTAATATGGCAAACTGTATTTTCATTATTTAGAAAACATTTGAAACTAATGCACTTCACCTTTCATTTCTTCCAGACGATTCCTAGCTGAAAACAACCTTATTCAAGAGGAAAATGTTGATCATGGTGATGAGGCACAGTTACGAACTTCACGATACAGATCTCTTCAGTCACTAGTTGGAGCTACCAAATTGGTAAATATTATTATGTAAAAATATTTTATTGCATAAAATTAAGGGATGGCAAAGGAATTATGGAAGTGAAAATACATGGACAATAAATTTAGTTACATAGTTAATTTATAAAATATACAATATTTTCTTGCAGACAATGTAGAAGTTGCTGAAAAATTTGCAGGAGTATTTGTGATATTAACTTTATTGATGCTATTTTTGTTGAACAGGATGATTCTTAAAGAATTTACTTTTGATTATGTAATTTTCTTATTTTTTTTCATTTACAAGCAACTGTTAATTCTTTGTTTAGTTTATTCTTGCAAAACAGTAGTTTCAGTTCCAATTTTTATTATTTTCCATTGTGTCTATTTATATTATATTTAATTTTCATTTAGTTGCCAATTATTTCACTTTACTAAGCTGTTTGAATTATGTTATTTGATAGTCTGCTTCCGGTTCCAAGCGCAGATTTAGCATTGGAGCCCTTCCAAGATCTCCCGCAGGACCAGAAGGTTACAGAACAGGCTTTAATTCAGGATTTGGGGTAAGACAAAATCGCTGTTAATCCATTACATGCTTACTCCTGATATGGCAGTATTTTGGAGGGTGGAGTGAAGTTCTTTTTGGTAATCAGCCAGGTGGTCTTCAGGAGTTGTTTCCAATCTTCTGAGAGCTAACGTTGGACTCTCATTCAGTACATCTCCAAAAATCACCTTGATGATTAGCTCAAGAAAAAAATATTTTATCGTATAATGCAAACAAGGCTTTAAATTATATTTTAAGCATTATTCTTTACCTGCTGCAGAAAGATGTTCATTTTATAATGTGAAAATGATTTTATGTACGCATGCAGTCAATAAGGAAGCTTCCAGTCAACAGTGATAGAAGTTAAGGTAAGATGATTCAATAAAATGTAATATGTTAAATGAGCTCAAAATTTTAAAAAATGCAATAAAAATGGTTCAAATTCCAAACCCTCTATTCTGTCCTCTAATAAATTTTTCAAAATGTAATTACTTGTAGCATAATTTTGGGTAGAACTGTTACTTATCATGTGTTAATACTATTTGAATGTGTGTAAAAAATGGAGATATTGAGCATGATAAAAAACATGCTTTTTTTCTGCCTTTCTTCACTGTTGAGTGTAATAACCAATAATCATTTGTATTAATTGGAGGAATATAGATAAATATGAACAAATGTGCATGATCATTTTTCAATATGTCATAGTATTTATTTCGGTAGCCTGACAAAAAAAACAACAACTTTTTTCCCCAGAAGAAAAGTACAGAAAATAATTACAAATATATATGTACTTCCATTATTCAACCTAATTAATCATACTTAATGTAAAAATGGATAAGCTTGCCCATCGTGAAATAGCATTGATATTTCAGTGCAGTAGCGGTAATTGGGTGCAAAAACTGGAAAGGGGGGGGGGGGGCAAAGGACAGTTCGCTTTCTCTTGGTAGGCAAGACTTAGCACTAAGAGAAAATTAGTGGCAAGAAGTCTGAGAAGACAACTGTTCCTAAATGCCCTCCATAATCACTGCCATTGTTTCAATGTTGTGGTATCATGAATTAAGAATCTTGATGAATCATTTAGATTCTTCATGAAATTGTTGCCATTTTGTAACAGGTTATCAGTGTCAGTAAATGTTTTATCTTTCTCTACCAGTCTCTGACAAAAATTCATGTTGGCTCATATCCACAAGTGTTCACATAACTTCAATGCACTTTGTTTGCTTTCTAGGAGGGCAAAAGTAAGGTTGTTGGCATGATGAGGGTTGGATCGTACAACCATCTCTCTCGAAGGCCATCTCTTGCTCCCACGATGAAGCTTGCTCTTTGCCAAAGTGATGTGTATTCTTCCAGTAGCGACTCCATAGAGAAACCAGAATTCACTGGGAAATCAGAGTAAGTGATTATTCTAGAAATCTAGAACTAGTTTCTCCTGTTGGTTCAGTGATGTATCACGTCAATAATGTTTGCAGTTAAGATAATAAACATTGCATTTTTCAACTTTAATGCTTTTTCCCAAACAGCCCAGATATCTTTACATGCAATTTGAATTTTATGTTACTCCTCTTATAGCTATATTTTTTTCCTTGTATGTACATATTGCTTGCATTGCATAATTATTTCTCTTATAGTTTGCGGTTCTTACAAGCACATAAACACAATTTTCAATGTAATGTATCGGGAGAACACATGCTCCCTTCATCCAACATTTATGAAGCATATTGAAATTTATAAATCCCATTACGCTACATTGAAAAATGTGTTTATATGCTTGTAAGAGCTAGAAATAATCCTGTAATATTGAATTATGTACAAAATCTACAGTGAATTATGAGGAAATGGAGGAAAATTTCTAGAGAATAAGCAAAATATAGATATTTTAATATTGATATTATTTTACACCATATGTGGAAGTATCATGTTGTTATCTGTAAAAAAAAGTCACTCTAGTGGGAAATAAAGAGACTAAAAGTTAAAAGGTTTCAAAAATGTACATGAAAGAACAAATATTTCATTAACGACCAACGAACAGATGAAATAAAAATAGGTATGAGGAAGTTATTAGAAACACTATATAACACAGGGATTTGTATCTTGTTTTTATATTGCACACTAATGTTCATTTCAAAAGCACTACAAGCAGTCAAAAATACTAAAACTTATGATTAAAAAGTGAAAAATAAAATTATAGGCAAACCAGTCATTTTTAAAGTTATTTAAGTTAACAGAGGATTGAAACTGTGGCTGTGCATTGTCAATGTCATTATACCACGTACGCTTTTAGAAGGAACATGAGTTCAGCCAATACGCAGCCAGTGCTATTGCGCTGTTGCCAAACTAACTGCTAGTGGAAGGGAAATGCAGAGAATTCGTTGTGTCCAATATTCAACTTTCTTATATACAGTGCATCCATTTCGATCTGCAGCCGAGAGATCGGGAGAAACGTGGCGGGCGGCGCTGACGGAGATGCCGACATTTGAGGCCTGTAATGCCCGCTTATTTTTGTGGACATCTTGCAAAACGAGCACTAACCTGTGTTATAACACGCAAAAGTTCTTCTGTAATTCTTCCAAGTTCCACCCTTATATACACAAATAAATACGCTTTAGAAATTGTATTAAGAGCCACAGATAATACTCTGTAAAACATTTTAATCATAGTTTTGACCAGTAACGTTCTGCTTAAGTTTATATCCTTGAAAGAGTTTTGTGTCGATGGGATCGTTTGGAGGTTTCGAATGTGCAACACTGTATCAAGATTACGCTGCAGACGAACCGTTAAAAGCTAATGGTGTTCGTGAGCTTCCTTGCAATCCGAAATCTCCTAGCTCAAGTTTTTTGTTCCTTCGCGACTACAGAGCTGTGAATATAGTGGCAGGCAGATGTAAACCAAGAGCGTGTTAATTTCGTACTGTGCGTAAGAGTGTTATTCTTGGTTACTTGCCGTTACTTGTTTGTGTTATTGCAGTGTGTATGTGTGTTGTGTCAGTCAGACGATTGGAATGCCAGCCGCAAGGTTCACGTTAGACCAAAGAATTTTTATGTATGACACTTACGTGAAAACAGACTCGTGTCGAGACATGTGTAGGCAATTTGTACAGAAATTCCCAGGCGTTTCACCTCCACATAGAGATACGGTTAGACGTCTTGTCCTTAAATTACGAGAAACTGGATTGTTAAATTTTAAAACACCTAAGCAAAAACGACGGATTCTAACTGAAGCAAAACTCGATGAAATTGGTGCAGCGTTAGAACGTTCTCCAAACAAACCTCTACGCCGTGTTTCACAGGAGATGGGCGTGTCAAAATCATCAGCACATACAGCCACTAAGCTACTAAAATTAAAACCGTACGGAGTTTCTATAGTGCAAGAATTACGGCCCCCTGACAACGTAAGTAGAGTAAATTTCTGTAATTGGGTTTTGCAGAATATTGTAGATGGTATTGTTGATCCACAGTTAATAATTTTTTCGGATGAGGCATGGTTTCACTTGCGTGGTCATGTTTGTTCACAGAACAATAGATACTGGAGCACTGAAAATCCCCGAATAATACACGAAGTTCCGTTACACGATGCAAAAATTGGTGTGTGGTGTGCTGTAAGTGCCAAAAGAATAATAGGGCCTATATTTTTTGAAGACACAATAAATTCAGAGAGGTACCGCACACAAATACTCGCGCCGTTTTTTTCAGTTGTTATCAGATAATGAGAGACAATATGGGTATTTTCAACAAGATTCGGCCACAGCCCATACCGCCGCTGATTCTTTGGACGCTATAAGGGAGGTGTTTGATGACAGAATAATTTCAAGAGTTTTATGGCCTTCACGTTCGCCAGATCTTACCGTGTGTGACTATTATTTGTGGGGAACCTTGAAAAATAGAGTCTACCGAAATAACCCTCATAGCATCGACGAACTAAAAGACAATATAAGGGCAGAACTAGGAAGAATTACGGAAGAAGAACTTTTGCGTGTGAATCAAAATTTCATCAAACGATGCCAGGAATGTGTGAATGTAGGTGGACATCACTTTGAACAACTCTTATAACACAGGTTAATGCTAGTTTTGCAATATTTATATAAATGTCTGCATATGTCCATAAAAATATGCGGGCATTACAGGCCGCAAATGTCGGCACCTCCGTCAGCGCCACCCGCCACGTTTCTCCCGATCTCTCGGCTGCAGATCGAAAAGGACGCACGGTATATGTATATAATGCATATACAATATATATGAGTACAGTGAAATAATATAGTGAATATTTCTACACAGGATTATAATATCATATCACTGCAGCATATAAGATTTCAAACTGACTCTAGACTCACTCAATGTTGGAGAACAAACAGGACAATGCAGGGTCATTGTGTATATTGAGAAGAATTTAACACCCATTGTTTTCCCAACAACACGCCAGTGGCAATGAAAAAACAGAGGGAAGGAAAATGAAGGAGTAATTGTCTCTGTGTGTTAAGTGAGGCGTGTTGCTTCCAGAAATGATAACTCCGGCTGTAGCAACTAAAATTTATGGGACTTGGACAGTCAGGTTCAAAAGGTCTTGCACCATCTTATGAAGAAGTTAAAGTGGCGAGTTTTATGAAAACTTCTTGCATGCAAGAAAAATACACCGCAGTTGTATGTGCCACAGTTTTCTAACTGTACAATGTTGCACCCCTGCCATTGGCTGCTCACCACGGACAGCCTCTGTGTGGCATGGCTTCTAAAACTGTACGCCATATAGTAGCCTGTATGCATGTTAATACTGGTACATACAATGGAGGAAACTAATTGTAATAATTATAGGAATCAATATACATTTTAACTTACTTCGCATAAGATTTCTATTTAGTTTGTTATTGCTATATTTGTCAAGTTTTCCTTTGCAATATTACAGTTTGTGCAGCGGCATGGACAACATTAAAGAGATTGCGGAGAATGTAAAGGAAGGCAGTGACAAAGGGTCAGATAATGGAAGTGATGCAGTAGAAGAAAATAACAACTGTAAAATGGAAAATATATGCAATCACAAAAACAATTATGAAGAGTACGAGAGGTTAGTATCCATTCATACATATATCTATACCTTGAAAGCTGTAGGGGTAACATGTTTGGAGAGATTTATACAGAAGCACACTATTTGAAGCTATTCTGTACAAGCCTTTGTGTATGAATTTGGAAAATGGTAACTGGATGACTGAAAAATTGTTTGTTTTTAATAGTATTATTATGAATTTTCCCTATTCGTTATAGATACAACTTTCATTTTGATTATATTGAACCCCTACAATAGCACTGTACAGTTCTGATGAAAAGTATGAAAATACTTTGTAGAAATAGAATTGTGATTGATTATGGCTATCAAGATGTGTACATTTCAAACCATCCATTCTGAGAGGTTTTTATGCATAAAAGGTTTCATTCACTTAGTTAACTTTCCTGCCCGACAACAAGTAAAAGCATTAAACATTACAAAAAGAAGTAATGATTGGTAAGAAATAATATGACAACAGTATCATACATGAAGCTAAAGGTACTAAAAATATTATGCAGTGTGCTGATTTTGTAAGCCAAATCAAGATGACTGCCTCATTGAGCGATCAAACTTTAATGCTTTCAGGGTCAGTTTTAACAAGAGATTATTTCGATATAAAGTTGTTTGGTACAAAATATGACATCCTTTGTCAGAGTTCAACTTATGTGCATATTAACATGCAAATTAGGCGAAGTGGTTACTGTCAGAATTCACTTGGTGAGGTTGTGCTAGGAGAGGATGTGATGAATGAGATCTGGCTTCTCAGTTAATAATCAGCCTCTAAGTGGCAAATTGGTACAGTTGATATGATGGGCAACTTTTTTTCATTGTATGATACAAGTTGGTGTCCTGCACGGTTTTTCTTTTACCAATTTTTACAATTAAATAATTATTTATCATGTGTTTCTCACTTAAGTGTTAAAATTATTTCTACTTTTCATCATGCAGAGGTGTTTTTTAGACTTACAAAGCATCCTCAATGAAAGTTGTATTGTTCTTTGCAGTTCAAAGTTATGGTAAACTAATCATCGTACATTGAAAAACTTGGTGCTGGTTAAGTGTGTCAAATAACTCTGGCAGATAGTTAACAGATAACCACTTCATTTGGTATTAGTAATTTCAGGTTTGAATCCGAAAGCAGTGACTTTGAAAATGAAGACAATCTAGAAAATGAAGATGAGATCCTGCTTAGGGAAAAATGTGATGCTGAAAACTATGCTTCCCTACTACAAAAGCAAAGGACATTCCGGTAAGCATATATCATAACGATGGAAGTAAAATCTTGGCAAATTCTTGCTTATTACTTTATTACTTTTTCCTTTTCTGGTTTGATTTGTGTTGCAAGTACGTATCTGGAGTGCTAAATTTCCTGAAGTTCACAATAGTACTTATACATATGTAAATACTTTCTCCATATACCCTTACAGAAGGTTGTTTGGGATATATCCAAACAACTTTCAATGTGTACTGACCTCATGAAATGCCATGCTGCCACCACCGATTGTGTTCTATCGGACCACGAACATTGTGGACTATCACCCTACGTCAGTGGTTCTCAACCATTTTCAGTCCAGGACCCACCTTGAAGGATATTACCCTTCATGGGACCCATAAGCATGGCACCTGCAGAATTACTTGTAGGGGTGTGCACAAAGTTTATAATCATTTTTTGCTAACATTGAGTACTCTTTTAAGTTTGCTTGAACAAATTACTCATCCTTCATTCTAGAAAAGTAAATATGTAATTTAAAAGACTAATTTACTCTAGTCTAAGATCTAACTAAGCACACATGATGAAATTGAATAATAAAAAAAAAAATACTCCCCGAGCTAATCTGATGGTTGGAGCTGCCTTTTTCGCATAAGCTGGGGTATGTTGTGTACAATGGTAGTTAAGTCATAAATCTGAGTGAGCGTCAAGTTTATTTCTGTACTTCTGTACTGTGCTTTTCACTTGAATCAGAGATGAAAATCCCTTTTCATATAAATATAAGATGGTGACCGTCATGAGCAACTTTAATGCCTCATCCAAAAGTTCAGGATACTCACCTCTTCCAGATGTACAAAAACTTTTTAAGTCTGAATCTAAAAATTTAGTTTTAATCCCAGAATCACAGCTGATATCAATCAGTTGTTCTCTTAGTTTTACTCTTATGTTTTCAAGACACAGTAAATACATTTTCGAACCTGACTTCGCCACCCACGAAATGCCCTCTAGGGGCCCAGCAGTGGGCCATGCCCCATAGGTTGAGAAACGATGCCCTACATGGAACTCCGATGGAGATCTCAATTGGAGAACGGGCATCAGAATCTTCAGGCTTTCCAAAGACCGGGGAGAGTGCCTTAATTTTTTGTCTACCTTAGTTATCTACAACTTTCATAAAACCCCTTTGAAAAGTGTCCAGCACCCCTTGCCATTGGTGTTATGGTGTGTAATTGACCCAAATGTGACCACTGCCAGAGAGGTAAATGGGTGCTTTGTCCATTGTGACTACAGTCCTTCACTTGGACTCCACCAGGTGTCTTTCAGAATTTTCTGCAGTTGATCCTGCATTCGGCAATGTTTCTTGGGAGGTGGTGGTGCATGTGGTGGGCCTTACGAACACACCGCAGCCCAAGATGGTTATGGATGGTCGTGTTCACAGTGAAAGGAGCAAATGCCCCCTCCTGCCCATCTCACATTGAGTTGATGGATTTTCTTGGCATGCCATTTGCCGAATCTCTTGGAGCACATCAGGCGATACTTCCACTGGTGTTCGTTCTCTTATGGTTGCCTTTTGTGGGCAAATTTTTGTTTACCAATGAGCACCTGTTGTTTGCACCAGAACACAACTCTCTTTCACAGTGGTTTTTCAGATGGTGAAACCATTCTCCCGACACTGTTTTAATATTCGGTCATGCAAGAAATGTACATGGAAAAGGGCCTTGATGTACCCTTTCAAATAATGGTTCAGTTTTGTTGCCATGACACCTGGCAGCTGCAAGCTGTGATACAAGACTGATAACAACAGCTGCACTGTTACTCTAGCTCAGTCCCACAGATGGCAGTGGCGTTGCAAAATCGTTTGGATATATCCTGAACAACCTTCTGTATTGGCTACCCATGCAGCTGAATAATTAACGAGTCATTCCATGCGAAATCAACACAGCCTTTGACCTGACCATCTCCGATTTTCATGAAATTTGGGGAATTGAAACTATGCATGGAACTTAGTAACTATGAAAATTTTTAGTTTCGTGCGTCTTGTAATTGTTAAATTATTCAAGGTCAAAGTTAGCATAAATTGCCTTTTTTGAGCCCGCTTAGCTATACTAAATGTGCTGTAACTCCGCCCCTATTTTGCCTAGGAAGCTCAAATAAAGCTTATTGTACAGGGAATTGAATAAGCTTTCCAGTGATATATAACAAGCCTACCTTTGGATAAAAATATAATTTTGTCACGTGACCTTGACTTTTGCCCTTGAAAATCTCAAAACATGTCATCACCAAAAATCGTGAAAAAAATATATTTGGTCCCTCATACCATACTCTAAAACATACCAAAAAATCATTCTGGGACTGCAATGGGATCTGAAAATACAAAATAATATGTGTAACTATGTGACTGATAAAAGCCCCATTACATGAACTATGAAGAGTCAAATGTCCCTTAACACCCCCTACAAAATGTGAAGGCGTTATCCTGGGTATAATTGGTCATAAAAGAAATAGGTTAGGCACAGGGAGATCCCTAGCCATGTGTATCAAGCGCAGATCCGGCATATTGTTGACCGCCATATTGAATTCAACGCAAAAATTTCAAAGGAAAGGGGGTTATGTGATATATCAAATCAGGCTAGAATTTCACGAGAAATGAAGTGACGAAGGATTTTCCAATGTATCTTACGCCAGAAAAAAGTTATACACATATCTTTCACTTACGATATATGCACATTATAATGTTGTCAATGTTCCTGTGAGCACACTCGTTGACGTCTCTCACACTCGCATAGAACATTTGGTAATGTAGCATGTGCAACAACATCGCATGCAGCAACTATGCCTTCTCTCAGATGGTCAATATCAGGGATTTTTAGTGCATGCACCATTCTCTTCAAATGTTTCTGAAGGTAAAAGTCCTCCTAAGATGTTAGATCTGGGGAATGTGCAGGCCTTTTAATAGATCCCCATCTGCCCATCAATCTACCTAGACATTTACCATGAAGAAATTGCGAAAATATAGTGTGGTCACACTCTGTCCTGTTTCAAAACTCTCGAAAAGTGCCATATCCCGTAAGCAAGGGTGAAAAAACCTGTTCACTTAACAAATCCAAGACGCCCTCACCATTTAAGGTTCCGTTGTTGAATATGGACCAACCATTTCCGTTCGCTATACATTATATCACATAATTAGCTTACCAGCAACAACCATTCGACTGAGCAAATCACAGGTATTGCATATTATTTTTATTAACTTCACCGTGAACATAAAAAATTTGCCTCGTCACTGAAGAATTTTTCATTCCAAAGGAAGTGTCACGTAATTGTTTGAGATACTTTTCCCAATATTCTTCACTATTCAACTATTTGGTGAATGTAGCTGATTAAAATCATATGCAATGGTGCGTATACTTCTTTCTCTCCCAAGATGTCAGCGTGATCTCGATGAGTTCCTAACACGTTAGGAGCATTCCAATGCTTTGTTTTTAACACCTCGAAAAGGAGAAAATGGTTACAAGCATGCAGTAATAAATTTTTGCTGGTTAAATATATGTTGGAAAATCCTTCGTCACTTCATTTCTCGTGAAATTCTAGCCTGATTTGATATATCACATAACCCCCTTTCCTTTGAAATTTTTGCGTTGAATTCAATATGGCGGTCAACAATATGCCGGATCTGCGCTTGACACACATGGCTAGGGATCTCCCTGTGCCTAACCTATTTCTTTATGACCAATTATACCCAGGATAACTCCTTCACATTTTGTAGGGGGTGTTAAGGGACATTTGACTCTTCATAGTTCATGTAATGGGGCTTTTATCAGTCACATAGTTACACATATTATTTTGTATTTTCTGATCCCATTGCAGTCCCAGAATGATTTTTGGTATGTTTTAGAGTATGGTATGAGGGACCAAATATATTTTTTTCACGATTTTTGGTGATGACATGTTTTGAGATATTCAAGGTCAAAAGTCAAGGTCACGTGACAAAATTACATTTTTATCCAAAGGTAGGCTTGTTATATAACACTAGAAAGCGTATTCAATTCTCTGTACAATAAGCTTTATTTGAGCTTCCTAGGCGAAATAGGGGCGGAGTTACAGCACATTTAGTATAGCTAAGCGGGCTCAAAAAAGGCAATTTCTGCAAACTTTAACCTTGAATAATTTAACAATTACAAGACGCACGAGACTAAAAATTTTCATAGTTACTAAGTTCCATGCATAGTTTCAACTCCCCAAATTTCATGAAAATCGGAGATGGTCAGGTTAAAAATTGTACATATCTGTGTTGATTTGGCATGGAATGACTCTAACACACTCCAAGCAGTTTTGAGTTTCATCTCCAGTATGAATTCCAAAATTTTAATGTAGACTTTGTATTGTGAGGAAAATTGGAAGGCTATGGAAAACAATTAGTAGCAGTCTCCAGTCTATAAAGCCAGGTAAAAGTGGTGATGGGATTTGATACTTTAATAAACATGTTGCTTTGGAAGCCTTGGCTTTTAAGGACTATTGTGACATATGGTTAATAAAATGGAACCTTATTTGTATGTTTATTCAGGGGATTGTATCTAAAGAACTTACAAAGTGGAAAAATGCATAACCTGGGAAATTTTATAACATATGGCCTTGGTGGGGTCAGAAAGGTTGAATATAAAATCCAGGAATGTAATATTGGGATTCCACTGCATATAAATTGGAGTGCATATATTTAATATGTAGGTATATTTAATCATCGATACCCACTGATACTCTTCCTGGGGTTTTGCAGTCTGCAAAAATGCCACTGGACACTTTCATGGAGTCAAAATTGTGTGACTGCCCCTTACATATTTCTGGTGCATTCAAAACCAGGACCCCTTTACCATTTATGCACATACAGTATTTGTTTTTCCAGTCTCTTGTGCATCCTTTTTCTTCAGCTCATGGAAATTATTTTAGCAAGACTGCCTGGGAAAAATGGATTTTATAAATGATTATATACATATTCTGAACTATTTAAATTGTTACAATTTTCAGTAACGAGTGTCAATAAAAGTAGTAGCAGTGGTACCGGTAATTGCTCCAAAGAAGTAGTGTATCAGTCCTAATTTTAACGTTTAACTGCAGTTTGCTACTTCACAATTATTTGGTCGTATAGTGAAATCCTGATTTTAAATTCCATATCTTACATTTTTCTGTATTAAGCATTCAATCTTGTTGATCCCAACATAGCAAAATATAGTAAAATTTTACTCAATTTTACATTTTCCTGCATTTTAAGTTTTTTCATCTTCATCCCATGAAAAACTTGAAATCGAGGTTCCAGTGTATTTATTTCATAATGTCATTTAATTTTTACGGGGCATCTTTGAGAATGTTTCAGTCATCACAACTTTTGAGCCCTACTAGTGATGTTAGTAAAAGCTGCAAATAAGCGTACTTCAGTACATTACTTCTTAACCTCTCCCATGTGAATTCTCTCTTTTGCAGGGACCAAGTGTTGCATTACTCAGTAAAGGCACGCACAGTGGTAGCAAACTTGAGTTGGCCCTGGGGATTTGAGCAAACCCTTCTTCACATCCGCTACTGTATCACAGGACTATTACTCTTCGCAGCCCTCCTTAGCCTTGTGTCTACTTTCGTGCCAACTTCGGCCGAGGAGAGACAAACTCAGCCAATTTCTTGGACAGATTTGAACGAACTGTTTGGACCACACCTTTCTTTACGTCATGTAGGTCCTCAGCCGTACTAGCTACTGTTTATAGAATGTTGTGATGTGTCACACTCCATTGTGACGAAATGTCAATTGTAAAGACTTGAGTGCAAATAGTGTGTGTGCGTGTGTTTAGAAGTGTGCGTGGGTGAGACTGCAGTTTCTTGTTTTAGTGTCAGGACTACCTTCCCTTCATGTTCTCATGTTGTTGGCACACAATAATCTGGTCGAGAAATGTTACCGTATCTTCCAAGTAAGTATTACCAAATGTGTGTATTGAACAGTTACATAGACTGTAGTGCCAAATAAATAAATCTAGATTTTTTTAAAAAAAGAATAACCTTGAGCAGAGGTGGATTTCAAAAAAATAAAAAAAAGTGTTACAGGACAATACTTAATGTTACAGTTTTAGAAGTACATATTACTGACACGTTGGTCAGTGTATACATAAAAGTATATGTATGTTATTGTCGATACCATCAAAAAGGACCATGTACAATAGAAGTATATTTATTGATAGACTTTGTATAGAAATAATACTGAATATTTTTCTTTATTGCAAATATTTAGATAATGACAGGACATAGACCCAGTTGAGTTGGTAGATTATCATGTAAGTTTTTTTTAAAAAGGAAAATACATTAAAAGAAGTGAAAGTTTTTGTCTTGTAAAACAGTTTTCCCACGTTTTGTACTGTTGACACTGTACTGTGATTGCTCTCTCCAATGAAGTAGTCATTTTTGCTAACTCAACTCTTGAAAATTATCATCATTCAAAAGTACATTTTTGAATGTGTATCAGTTAAAGTGGGGTCCTAGGTTCAAGTGCAGGGACCTGCAAATCAGTCCCACATCATGACTATGCGTTCTAAGGCATCATACTTTGGTCTTCGGCTACTGGACGCACCAGGTTCGAGTCTCCTGGTGGAAACGTAACAGCTTTTCTTCTGAGATTTTAGCCTGTGCATGGGACTGGTGACCACCCACCATTGTGAGAAAATTGGGGATCTACAAATGAGTAGTGTAACCTGGTAACTAAAATCTACAACAACGACTGGGGGTTCATCATGCTGACCACACGTCACTCCGATAACAGGTTAGATGCAGTGGCGATTTCTCTGGGTGTGTAAGTCTTGTCAACGGCCAAAGGAAAATGAAATAAAGAAGAAAGTATTTATACTTTTATAAATTACGATTTTGAGCGTTTTTCTTCAATTGTCAGTCTCGAGCGCCCGGTAGTTTTTGAACGCAGCGAAGCACGCAGTGGTTGTCAGGCAGGCAGATCGGTCCTGCACTGCCAGGACGTTGGAGAGGAAATACGTCGTCCTGCCACTGCCAAAACATAGGATGACCGTGCATGCGCACCCTGCCACCTACCAGCATGGTTACCTCCTCAAGGCGTTGTATTTGTTCCCAATGATTTGACTCTCATTCGTCCCACGTTCCACGTTGTTTTGCTCGTGAATGTTGTGCATTATTTCTTGAACGTGTGGTGTGAAGTGATGTGATTATTTTAAGATGGAGAATAGTGAAAGTGTTGTGCAAAAGTATTTAAATAATTCATTTTCTTCGCTTTCATATTCAGAGAAGAAACAAGTGATTGACAATGGTCGACCATGTCCGAATCTCACGATGTCAACATGTGTTAAAGGAAAAAGTGGTGCTGGAAAAGGTTTTGAGAGACATTTTCGAAAAGAACTCTCTGAAATTTCAGACTGGCTTTGCGGGTGTGATGTGGTGAATAAATTTTAATGTTGGACATGTTTATTATTCTAGACTAAAAAAGGTGTTGGGAATTATCAAGGGTATGTGGATTTGAATCATCTCAATAATGCAGTGAGAAAACACAGCGAGTCTGAATTGCATCTTTATAGTTTCTTTAAATTTAGTAGTTTTGTTGCCACCCCTACTAGAATCGACGTTCTTTTGGATACTCAACGAAAAGCTGAAATAGAGCTACACAATGAAAAAGTAAAAAAGAACAGGGAAATATTAAAGAGGTTGTTTAACGTCGTCTGCTATTTAGCAAAGCAAGAACTGCCATTCCGAGGCCATGAGGAAAATGCAGCATCTCTAAATAAGGGCAATTACATGGAATTCCTTATTGCAAGTGCCGAGTTTGATCCCTCATTAAAAGAACATTTATTAAATTCTACAATTTTTCACGGTACTTCGGCAGGCATTCAAAATTGTTTAATAAATACAGTTTCGGATGTTCTGAGAGATGAAATCTACAATGAAATTCAAAAGACACTCTGTGGCTATCATGGTTGATGAAACATCAGACATTAGCAAAAAATCTCAGGTGTCAACAGTGTTACGTTTTTTTTCGGCCTCACAGGAAAAAGTCATTGAAAGATTTCTTGGATTTCATGACATGAGCGCCGATAAAACTGCAAGAGCTCTTTTTAGTCACATGACTGAAATAATGGATAAATATAAGTGTGGGGATAAATTAATTGCCCAGACATACGATGGATATTCTGTAATGAGTGGTCATTTGAATGGCCTTCAAAGTAAAGTTTTGGAAAATCATCCGAAAGCTTTTTTTACGCATTGTTATGTTCATGTCATGAACTTGGTGCTGCAACAATCGTTAGAATGTAACAAAGAGCTTAAGGTATTCTTTTGTGGTCTTAAATCACTGCCTACGTTTTTCTCTCATTCTCCAAAGAGGTTACACGAACTTTCTGCTTTCATGTCCAGAATGCTCCCATCATTAGCTCCTACCAAATGGAATTTTACCTCTAGGCTAGTGTGGACAGTCAATGACAAAAGAGAAGCACTGCTTACGTTTTTTGAACATGTTAGTAAAAGTGGAGACTTCGATCATTTGACTGCAATGACTCAAAGAGGATTTTCTAGCTTCCTGAAGGATTTCAAAAATATATTTAAAAAAAGGCTTTATCCAACTTGCTTGCCTTTTCAGACGTATTATTCAGTATATTGCAGTCTAAAAATGTTGATATTTTGTATTGCAGTAATAAAATAACTGCATTTCAACAACAGCTGTAAAAGGAAAGTGAGAATTTCGAAACACTGTGGAATTCTATAACTGGTGCAGTAGAAGAGGAAGAAGTTGTTGAAATGAAAAGGAGGCGACTGAACAACGAATCACAGAAAGACCACTGTCGGTGGCTTTTCTTTGAAATCATTGATAATATCAGCAACCAGATAACAATTAGACTCGCATCATTTGAAAAATTGCAATATTTTGATTTACTAAGTCCCACAAAGCGGGGCTACTTGAATAAAAGAGAGAACTTTCCTCACCATCTTGTACATAAATTGCAGGAAATTTATGGCAGTCTGTTTAATTTAACCAAACTGCAGAATGAACTTTATGTTTGGTAAGCTTCCACTGAAGAATCAGAGAAAACACCAATTGAGATTGTAAATTATCTACTGGACACGAATCTAGTGGGTGGGTTTACGGAAATATATAAATTAGCAGTGTTGATCGCAACAATTCCTTCCACGACGTCATCTGTCGAGAGATCGTTCTCATCACTGAAGAGGATCCACACATTCTGCCACTCTACTCAAACTCCGGACCGGATGACGAATTTAAGTCTTATCTCCATCGAGAAGGAATTACTTTCTAAGCTCCGAGAAGGGGATAAATCCAAATTTTATGAGGCGGTGATCAGCGCATTTCTCTCTAAAGAAGAATAGAGCTGGAATTCAAGTAACTGTAAGAAATGAGCAGTTGATTTTTCAAAATTTACTTTTCGAAAGAATAAATGAAGGGTAAGGGGAAAAACCGGGAATGTGCATTTTAGTGATTTTTCAATGAATGGGTCATTCTTATGTCCACGGTGTTTTTTTGTAGGGGTGATGGGAGTTCCACCAATCCCTCTGGTTGCAAACTCGTGCTTTAAAAATTAATTGTATGGCGAAGTATTGAACATTAATTTTCTCGTTTAAAGAGTCCTTGCTTCTCCTTACCCTTCAAATATATTAAATTTTAAATGAAGTATTTACTTCATTTAAAATAATTTATGTAATTTAATGTTTTTCTAAATATTTATAAATTTACACCAAAAAAGTACGGAGAAAATTTGTAATATTGGTTCACAGAAATGAGGGGGGAGGGATTAACATTCCTTCTTTGCCAACACCTTAATTTCAGGGTCAGGGACGCCACTGGTTAGATGACTTCTCACCTTGGCAGGTGGGAATGAGGTCTGGAGTTCGTAGGTAGGCCTAGGCCCTCACGAGCTGTTGTGCCATGGGTTATTTTTATTTTATCTTCTCAATAGATTTACAAGGCAAGAAGGATTTCCACCACTCCAAGCAGTCTGTGCTCCAAATCCAATGCATTTTCACATTCTGACAAGTCTGCAATACATTTCTGGTTTTATCACAAATTTTTAACTTTGTAAAGATTTGTGTATGGTTATACCAAGTTCAAGATTCAGAAAGAGCTTGGTAATCATGTTTGGAATGTCAAAAAGTGAGTGATTTCTTGTAATTGTTTAACTTGACAAGGATGTTGTGATGCTTTGTGTTATTAAGTCACTCAGATGAACACTTTTACATTGAAGATTTAGAATAGTCATCATGGGATTTTCAGAATTTGCAAGTGGCTTGAATCCTGAAGAATTCTTCACACAGTGTTCATAGTGGTCAATTAGCGGCCAAAGGATTCTTTAGTAAGGACATAATTGGCCAGTGCTTGAAAATAGTATGAAACTTTGATCAAGGAAGGCAAGTGGCAGTTATGATGGGTCTTGATGCACTAACCACGCATTGCCCAATAAAAAGCTGCTTGGCAGGACACTACTGTAGCAGAATATCATTTCCGATTAGATCAAAGGTAGATGGTGCTTTTTTTCAGGCACAAATTAGTACACTAGTTCAGTGTGTGGCTGAGTAAATGAGAAAATATTGGTTACGTTCATAAAAGCTATGTATTTTGGCTTTTGTTGGCAGCAGTGTAGTAACACAAGCAATTGAAAAAAATAATATTGGCATTGAAATCATTCTAATCCTAGTAGATTATTTCCTCTGCAGGAGAAAGTGATAAGTGGCATGTAGTGACACTACTGATCTAGGAACTATCACAAGATACCCTGAATTAAAATACTTAGTTTGAAAAGATGATGTGAAGATTAATCATATACCTTTTGATTGATTTATTTTTCTTCGCTTTCCTACCACTTTTGGCTAATTGCGAAGATGAGGATGAGTGATGATAGGATGAAATTGATGAAGGAATAGTCACAAACCACACCCATGCCCAGGCTGGGATTCAAATCCGGGACCCGTGATATCATAGCATGCTGTGCTACCACTCTGCCACAGAGGCCAGCTAATCATTTACCTGATGGAATGTCAACAAAGAGCAAAAGTTTACTTAATTGGTACTTCTCAATTATACTCGTGTACATACACACTTGAGTGGCCACGGTGGCTCAGTCGGTAACGCGTCTGACTACCATGCTAAAGGTCCCGGGTTCGATCCCCGGCCGGTTCAAATCCGGGAACTTTTCTAACATTGGAAGCGGCCCCGGCACCCACCCAGCGTCGAATAACATGGGTACCTGGGGAAACCTGGGGGGTAAAGGCCGTCAGGGACGTGGTGCTGATCACATCACCCCCACTCACGACCGGATCAAGAAAATGTGGGGCGTTACCCCCACACCCCCTATACGCCTTCATGGCGTGGTGCTAAGCACAGGGGAACACTTTACTTTTACATACACACTTGGTTAATTTCATATTTCTGACACATGTTACTTCTTTGTCATATACATACAAGTATACGTACAATAATCACTAAATTATTACACAAAGATATTTTTAACTTTTAGCCTGTTATACAAGATGTTTGTTTAATTGCCGTTAGATACATTTGAAATCGATACTACAGAAATAATGAGAGACAATTATATGGAAGAGCCATGGTCTATTTCATTATCATATTGGAATAAGACTTCAGCTTTGAATCATTTCTGTAACCAGGGGTGCCCACAGGGGAAAATTATGGTGCAGGTTGTGCCATGGAGATTTTTGGGGGGACTTTAACCCTTCAAATAATATAAAATTCAACATTTAAATATCTTTCCAAAATATATGTAAAATTTTTACACCTTAAATGCACCATATTTAATCCATTAGATGAAGAAAAGAAAGTGTTCAGGTATTATCAAAGGGGAGGGGGGGGGATAAATATCCAATTCTTACATATTAGGCCTTAATTCACATGTGGGTTCTGGCGGGGGGTTCAGATTAAACGTTGGGGGGAGGACAGTATCCAACTATAGATTATGATGGGTATTTTAGTTAGAGGGGGATTTAGCATGAAATTGGGGGGGGATATCCAATTATTGTGATTACTATTGTCTTAGACTTGCGAAAATTGTGGTATGGAGACTGAGAATTAATTTTTTGAAGGATGCTATATTCACTCTTCAATATCAACAGTAAGTTTAAAATTGGCATGGAATTTTTGGTGGTAGGATTGAGTACTAACTTTAAAAGGGCAGATATGAAGCTCTTGATAAAGTGTTAAATCTTAGATTGTCAAGGGTTTTCTGTAGTGGAGAGAGAGAATTTGAACATTAAATTTTGTAGACTGTATTTAGCGATATGGTATCCACAAGTTTTCAACCCCGAACTTGCAAAAAGAGAAGCTGGAAAAGGCTAAATATCTCGGGATCCTAAGAAAGTATTGACACCTCATTAAATTAATATTCTTGAGAGCCTGCAAAGAAATGGATGTAAAAATTTTCTCGCTCACTTCATTCGCAATACTGTGTTCCGAGAATGTGTATTTGGTGCTTTACTAGGGTGAATGTGAAGTTTTATACTATAGCTGCATTACAAGACATAAGCAATACTCTCGATATTCATTAATAACATCACTTATTAAAATATTATACTTTTTTCTATGGTGGTACTGAAAATCATAATTTTGGAACAGGCTTTTTCATAAATAATAGAATTATCTCGGCTCTTAAAACAATAGAATTTATTAATGATAGGATATCATATGCAGTTTTACAGGGTAGGTGGTGTAAAATTATTTTAATAAACATACATGCACCAACGGAAGATAAAGATGATAATACTAAAGATGATTTTTATACAGAGTTAGAACAGGTCTTTGATAAATTTTCTCAGTATGATATGAAAATTCTGTTAGGTGACTGTAATGCACAGATTGGGAAAGAAGAGACATTTAAACCCACGATTGGTAAAGAAAGTCTTCATGAATTAAGTAATGATAATGGTATAAGATTGATTACTTTTGCAACCTCAAAGAATTTAATTGTGAAAAGTACCACTTTTAAACATAAAGATATCCATAAATATACCTGGTCTTCTCCAGATGGTAAAACTCATAATCAGATAGATCATATTCTCATTGATAAGAGAAGGCATACTAGTATAATTGACGTTCGTACACATAGAGGTGCTGACTGTGCCAGTGACCATTATTTAGTAATTGCTAAATTAAGAGAGAGACTCTCAGTGATAAATCATAAGCAACAAAATCTAAAAGTTCTAAAATTTGATACAGGAAAGTTTACTGATGAAAGAATTAAGAAAGATTACCAAATTAAACTGTCAAATAGATTTGATGTTTTGCAGGATTTAAATGATGATGAAAATATAAATGAAACAGACGTAAATAAGAATTGGGAGCACATACGTAATGCAATAGAATCAGCAGCTAAAGAAAGTATAGGATACCATAAACCGAGAAAAAGTAAGCCATGGTTTGTGTCATAATCTAATAGAAATAAGAAATCAGGCTAGACTTAGGTGGTTAAATAACTCTGATGATACAAATCTAAACAATTATCATAGAATAAAGAGAGAAGTTAACCGCACGTTTAGAAGTAAAAAAAGAGATTACTTGAAAAGCAAAATTAACGAAATTGAAACAAACAGCAAAAATAAAAATATCAGAGATTTATATAAAGGTGTAAATGAGTTTAGAAAGGGGTGGCAACCTAAAGTAAACTTGATAAAAGATAAAGACGGTGATTTTCTAGCTGACCCAAGCGATATTCTAAATAGATGGAAGAACTACTTCAATGACCTTTTAAATGTCCATGTAGGAGATAAATCAGAAGTGAATGAAGTACACACAGCAGAACCTTTAGTCCCAGAACCTAACTTGACTGAAGTTAAAGATGCTATTAAAAGGCTAAAGAATAACAAAGCACCTGGCATTGATTTAATACCAGCTGAGTTAATTAAATATGGTGGAAATTCATTAATTTGTCAAATTCATAAATTAATTTGTTTAATATGGAATAAAGAAGAAATCCCTCAACAGTGGAAAGAATCCATAATTGTTCCTGTGTTTAAAAAAGGTGATAAAATGAACTGCAATAATTACCGTGGAATTTCTCTACTCTCAACAACATATAAAATATTATCTAACATTCTTTTAACAAGACTAACCCCATATGCTAATGAAATTATAGGTGATTATCAATGTGGATTTAAACGCAACAGATCAACTACAGATCAAATTTTTCACATCAGACAGACACTTGAAAAAAAGTGGGAATATAATCAAAATGTCCATCAGCTATTCATTGATTTCAAAAAAGCATATGATTCGGTCAAAAGAGATAAATTATATAATATATTAGTAGAGTTTGGAATACCTAAGAAGCTTGTTAGTATGATAAAAATATGCACCAGTGAAACAGAAAGTAAAATTCGTGTGGGTATTAATATGTCTGACAAATTTACAATTCATGATGGGTTAAAACAAGGAGATGCATTATCTCCATTGCTCTTTAATTTTGCTTTAGAATATGCTGTTAGGAAGGTAAACGAAACTAAAGAAGGACTAAAATTAAATGGTGTGACTCAGTTGTTAGCATATGCAGATGATGTAGACTTACTGGGGGATGATGTGAATAAATTAAGAATAATGCTAAAATATTTTTCAAAACTGCTAAAGAGATAGGTTTGGAAGTTAACAAAGAGAAAACTAAATATATGCTTACAGGCCGAAACCAAGTGTTAGGTAATAATCAAAATCTAATTATTGATAACAACTCGTTTGAAACAGTTTCCAAATTCAAATACTTAGGAGTAATATTAACAAATGAAAATTATATTAAAGAGGAAATAAAAAGTAGGCTTAATTCAGGAAATGCATGTTACTTCTCTCTTCATAAACTTTTGTCTTCTCGTTTAATATCTAAGAATCTAAAAGTTAAAATATACAAAACAGTAATTTTGCCTGTAGTATTATATGGGTGTGAAACTTGGTCCCTTACATTGAAAGAGGAACATAAATTGAGAGTATTTGAAAATAGGATCCTTAGGAAAATATTTGGACCTAAAAGGGATGAGGAGACAGGTGAGTGGAGAAGGTTACATAATTTAGAACTACATAATTTGTATTCATGTCCAGACATTATTAGAATAATTAAATCAAGAAGACTTAGGTGGGCAGGCCATGTGGCACGAATGGGAGAGGATAGAGGAGTTTTCAGAATTCTTGTTGGGAAACCTGATGGTAAGAGACCAGTAGGAAGGCCAAGACGAAGATGGAGGGACAACGTCGAGATGGACCTAAGGGAAATCGGTAGGGATGGAAAAGAGTATATAGATCTTGCTCAAGATAGGGACAGATGGAAGGCCTGTGTTGCTGCAGCCATGAACCTTCGGGTTTAAGAAGGCTAGAGAGTTAGTTAGTTAGTTAGTTAGTTATTAAAATATAACGCTTAGTGTTGAAATATTGCTTAATTTAAAGCAGGTGCATCATCTGGAACAAAAATATATCGGATCTACATATCTAATTTCTTGTCACAGGAAAATTTTACTTTAACAAGTTAAATTTGCGCTGAAGATAAAATCCACATAATTATGGGTTACTAAAATAATTATATTTATCCCCCCAAAAATGGGAGGGGGGAGTTCTTTGAAAGAGGAACTGTATTATATTATTGCTCTGAGCTTAACAATTTCTAGCTATGGTTCTGTAATGTCTCGTGAAACAGCAATGGAATCGGTCATATGGCTGGAACATGTTATTTGGTTTGCCAGGTTGAATTTTCTATCTTTATCTTAAGTTGTGTATGAATTTGTGTTAAATACGATTTTAGTGGCGATCTTGAGTAATGGGCACCCCTGTTTAGGGAGGAGGGACAGATCAAGTATAGTATTCAGTAAAGCTAAGAAAAATGTTACTTTCGGTAAACATGCTGTCGTAATTAAGTAATTTATGGGGATTACGATATGATTTGGGGGGGATGGGCACCCCTGTCTGTAACAGCCTGTAATTTATTGCACCATACATTTGTGAATGTAGAGGTTGACTCTTTAACTGGTCTTGTCTTCAAAAAAAAAAATGAATTCATTGCCTTCATGTTCACATGGAGCAATGACAAAATTACACATTATTTATGGAAATTGGATTTGTAAATTATATGCAATTTTACAGATAAACCAACATTTATCTGCCAGTATCATTACAGTGCCGATTACCCTTGTAAAAAAAAAACAAAAAAGAATGAAGTACTACATGCAACACATACATCTCTTTACCTGTGAATAAGAATTAATACAAAGCAATTTGCATCTTCACATTGACAGATTGCTTTCCAAAATTCTCAGTACAAGTTAACATGGATGCTGCTAATGGATTGCATGCTTGTCACATTGGACTAAACCATTAGTAAATAAGACTTCCAAATTGCAGTCGCTACAGATATTACAACTGGCTCTAGCAATACTAGATATACATTTATCTGTATGATTCTTTTTCATTATAAACAGCTAAGTATGCTACCACCTTCTATTAATATTGTCATTTGCAATATGTATCCATGGTAAGCACTGCTGGTTTCCAGTTAATCTTACAATGAGTCTGTGTTACTGTCTGCTCCACGCCAACATGTGTTGTCACAAATAAAACAAAGATTCTGATATAAGAAAATAAAATAAGTGTACTTGGGAGGGTTTGCTGTTCCGTAATTCCTTTCGGTGTTTCTAATCCATTTCCAAATTCTTCCTCTGGTTACCCAGGAAGAGGGGCGCCTATTTGTCAAAATAATTGGGGGGCTCTGATCACTGAAATAAATTAATTAATGACTCACTCTCTCCCTTTTTTAAGTTTTGGCCTCAGTGTTCAGAATCTCATAGAAGCCCATGAATTCCTCAAAAATATCAAAATTTTTATTCACAGTTCGAAATGCAGAATATTAATTGTCCACGGATGAATATGTCACAAGTTTTGTCAACCATAATAGCAAAATATTCCAGACTTTTAAAATCTGCTACCATGGAGCACAAAACAGATCTCCCTAAGATATTAATGATTTCGTTCTGAATGTTATGAGAGAACCATTTGTAGCCCGAACATCCCATCCACTACCCTAGTTCATGCACATAGTCTTTTGAAACTCTTTTCAGTAAAAATTTTAACAATACTCATAATTACATACTTAGTATGTAGTAATAATTCATGTGTTTTGCTGTCTCTGGCCATAGCCAGCCCCCCCCCCCCCCAAGCCCCATGGAGTCGGCCCCTATGCCCAGGAATTTGAAACATAAGAAAATAAAACAAAATGTTTTTTCTTCTATGTGCATTTTGCTTGCATTATAAAATTATGCCTCTTGTACGAGGGATGATCGAAAAAAAGGTTACAGAGCCTATTATGACGTATGTGTTAGACATAGCTGGAAGATCAACACACCTGATGATGGAGGGCACTCAACACTAGTCCTCGATGTAATCACCTTTTTTGTTCAAGCACTTGTCACAACTGTAGATAAGGTTTTCCATACAGGTTACACAGAAATCCGCGTCAAGTTCTCGTAGCCACCATGAGGCAGCTATTTTGACATCATCACATGTCAGATAAAGGTGGCCAGCCAACCAAATGGTAGTCCCAGCTCAGCTGATATTGAGCGTAATATTCTTCTTCTGTCCTCACAAATACACTCATCCACAAGAGCACAGTTCACGTCAGTGGCTGAGGTACTGGGTCTACCGATGTGTCGAGGATTGTCATTAACATTACTGGTCCGTCCTTATTTGAAGGCACGACACCACTTCGCTACATGTTGCCTTGAAATTGTCCCCTCCCCATACACCTCCACAATCTGCCTATGAATGTCAGCAGGTGTAGTGTTTTTGGTCCACAGGAACCGCACCACTGCCCTCACTTCTACTCTTGACCAATTTTCTAGACGAGTCACCATTTAAATGTCCGCTTCTCGGGTATACATGGTCAGAATCCGAAGTACTCAAACCCGCAACAATACAAACATGTTATTCATTTACACATAAATTTTCATTACGTTACAGTGAATAAAACAAAAGTTATATGCTTGGTAACCTTTTTTCCCGATCATCCCTCGTAGTTTACGGTTATTACAAGCATTTAAACACATTTTTTGATGCAATGTTTCAAAACACATGCTGCCTTTACCAGACATTTATTTTTAGTTTAATGTTAGTTATAAGAATGAGATAAATTTAACAACAAAAAAAGCAATTATACAATGAATCTTGTCAATAATCTATGACAGTCAACACAATCTCTTGCAGGCATTAAAATAATATTTTAATAGGAACAAATAATTCATAAATTTTCTAATTACATTTCAAGTAAAAAAATCCCAATTTGCATCTTTCAAAAGCCACAGTACATGCATTATCTTATTTTTAATCTAATCTGTATAATTATACTACATCGTGGCAAATATGGCTGCCGTGACTTTTTTTTTTTAATGCGAGGTTGAAATTAGAAATTATGCATATCTTTTCTGTCATATACATAGATAAATTCAATCTGACTATTTATCAGCCCTGGCCCAAAACCATGGTAACGGTTGAAGTTTTTGCGTGCGATGACGTGTGACCGGCCAAGTGAATGCATCACTTCAATGTGAAGTCACGTGAAATGACAAAACGACAGTGTTGCAGTATGGAGATATTAAACACCAGAACAAGAACAATGTCTACATGAGGATGTGTACTACAGGCTATGGAAAAGGAGATGCGATAACCACTAACGGCGTCAAACGGTTGGGCGGGAACTTTACGTCACATACCATGAAGAAGTAATAGGATCTGAGCTGATTATGTCCTTTGCGATTAGTCCACTCAGAATTAGTTCACTTCATCAAATGATTTACTAATCTCATCAATTTACATTGACGAGTTCGTTATTTGTGTTCTTTTTGGTTTAGGTTCAACATCTTCTCCGAAGAGAAAATTATGCTCATCTCTTTCTTTTCCTTGACCCTGTACATCCAGGGTCAAGGAAGTCAGTAATAAGGTGTGTTATATACAGTGTACGTAGAACTATAGACTGAATTGTATCTTCTCCAAATATGATGTATAAAGAAACAAACTGCCGGAGAACTAAGTGAGGTGAGTGTACAATTTTATATTACTATTATAGTGGAACCACAAGCAAAGAAACCTGCGTAGACTCGCGACTCCTGTGCACCGTACTCCAGTGTGGAGGGGAGGGGGACAGTGGAGCATGCTCTCTTATAGTCAGAGTTGAATGGAAGAGGAGGAAGGTTCTTTTTCTTGTGGTCGCTCTTGTAAGTAAGGGGAACTGTGATTGGCCATTCATCTATTTTATCACTTCTTCATAATCTCAATTGACTTAAATGGCCGGAAGAGCAAAGCAAATTTATCAAATATAAATACAAACACGTACCGTTTAATAAATAACCAAAATGGAATGAAAAGATAGCAGTTTGTATTTTTATTGCTTTATGTGAATATGTAGGGAAAAAGCGAGAGAGAATTGTACACCAATGGCAAAGAAATGGTAGGCGAAGTATCTACCAGGATTATACTCCCTACATTCCTGCTCATAATAAGGAGTCGAAGGTATGTTGCTTAAGGATCTTTCTTCGATGTAAACCTAAAAGTTGACTTTTCAGATTACGTACATAATCTTCTGGGCAGAAATGCGCACTGCAGATTCTAGCATTAGCATGATTCACGTTAGCGTTTCCACACGAATCCAAAGCTCGGTGACCGAAGAATCCTTTTACGTACAATTTACGATTTAAAATTTTGGGAGCGTCAGCACTTAGGCTATTTTGCTCCCTTCACATTATACGGGGGCCAGCCCCTTACCATTACATATAACAACTCTAACGTTGCATTAAAAATTTTAAAATGTTCTGACTTCTGTTAAAAGCTGAGGCTCTAACCGGGTACTCAGCACACACACAGACAAAAAAAGGACAATACAAACAAAATTATACTGGCCATGTGGCCAGTCGCCAGAGCCTCGTTAGTCTTCAGTCCAGGGTGTACTAACGTGGAAGTGAGGTTGACATTTGGGTGTACTACGTGAAAGGTCACCCCTTACACCCCAAGAATCCTTTTGAAAAACGTATATAACGTATATATTATGTTCAACGTACTTGGAAGATGTATCTTGTGCTGAACTAAAATAATAATAACAAGTGGTGTGCGGTATCTCGGAAAGTCGGGACCGGGATAGGAAAGAAAAATTCCGTCCCTATCACGACTTCAGCAAATGACTTCCCTAAATTTCTGGATCCCGAGCAGTCGGGAAATACCGAACGGTCATTTTAAAACGGTATTAATTCTTGACGTTTTCTACATTGCAAGTGTCTGTAACTTATCTGAAATTGTTCTTTTTCATTCCAGAAATGCAAAGAAAATCACTTAAGGTGAAAATGAGAATTTGAGATTTCCCGACTAGTCGAGAAATTGCGAATATTTCCCGTCCCGAATGTCGGGATTTAAAAAAAAATTCCCGTTCCGATCAAAAATATTCTGTCCCGCATAACAATAAGTACCTATCTATATTTATTTTCTATTTGTCTGAAGCCACAAAATGTAAATGGGTGGAAATGCTCATTTGTGTACTCGATTTCGTGTGTTCAGTTTCTGGCATGGTTTCCTATCTGCATAGTGCAACACTAGCGCGTAGATTTGGAATTCATTTCATGGATAAATTCACCTCTTACCGTCGTTTCGTCATTACGAGTAAACAACGGATTGGCCCAACCTATACTTCTAATAACCTTGCTATTTATATTGTTTCGGGAAATAATGTAAAGGTATTGAAAATTTATGAAATATTCTATTAGAAAATGTCAAGTAAATGAAGTAAGATACATGTATTCAGGTGCACCCATAATCATTCCACAGCATATAAGTGTGTCCACTGTTATCGTTCACATGAAATAGGAATATTCACATAACTAATGAAATAGTTGCAACTCAGGTTACAAATTGTGTGCTTGACTTTGATGTTCCATACTACTGTTTTTCAAAAATGTTAAAACCTTCATATTTCACATTTAAAAGAACTGAACATCAGTATTATTATTATATATATTTGTGATGATCTGAAAGGATCTGGTAACACTGTAGGGGACTACAGGAACAAAATGGAAAGAACAGAACATTGATATTTTTGTTGGCTCCTTATTTATACACAAACTCGGGAATTATTGTAGAAAGCAAAGATTCACAGTACAAAAAGATATTTATAAGTAAAATAGAAGCTGATGTGTTCTCAGTTCAAGTGTGATGTGCTGCTATAGTTTTGAATTCCTTCTCTTGCATGAAGTGCATTAGTGGATGCAAATGAAGCATAGATCACAAGCTTTGAATGAATACAGGTAAGTATAATCCTTAATCATCCATGTGCACAGATGATGTTTAACATTTGAATATGCAAGATTGTTGATCTTTGGTAACCTATTTATTGGGTAACTAGTATATTTAACACAATTAAATTTGATGCAAGTGAATAATGAGCTCTAAATAATTGAAGGTCTACCACGTTTTATATTAAGAATGATGATAATCATCTTACTTGAAGAATTGTGACTACATACTTCAGATACATTACGAACTGTTTTTAATAAAGATGATTAAACAGAATGTCTTTATTAACACTCACAAGTTTTGTTAAACAAGTGTATGTAATCTTTTCTTTATAATTTGTCAGTGTACAATTGGTTTGCAGCTTGGCTGAGATTACGCAAATACAAACTTATATACAGAATAGATTCAACACTGTTCAAATATTTAAGCTTATTGTGCTGCGACACTCGTATATTAAGATTCTGATCGGTTACAAATATTTAGAAATGTATCTTATTCACCTATTGGAACAATCAGATATGCTTCCTCTCAATCGAGTGTCATACTTCCAAGGTCAGCAGGGTGTAAAGCAGTTATCAAAGTTTCTATCATAATTTAGCATCTCAGAATTTACTGCTACTTCAGCAACATGTATTTTAAGATTGAGTAGATAGGGGTTTCAGCTTATTTTGAGTTGAACACACACTGGTCCTTTCATCTAATATGTGTGCATCATAAATGTTACTGTTGTAACGTAACAAGTCAACTAGGAAACAAGCAATGTTTCTTTTTTTAAAATTACTTTAATGAGATCTTATCAAATTTTAATTATGGATCCCAAATGTCATCACGTATTTCAAATTATTTTCTACAAATATTGAAAATCCCTTCAGTTGGACTAAATTTCAAAGGTGGTAGCTTACCCCACTTATGAGAAAGAGAACTCCATTGCTAGGGGCATGCATATTTTGTTTTTGACGAAAACACAAAATGTCAAAAAACACATTGTAGTGTTAATTTTTCATGTTTTTGAAAGATGAGAGATGCATTTTGCTACCATGTTTTGTCACGAAATAATGCGAAATGAACTGCAAAATACAAAATAAACTCTTAAACATGAAATTTAGGGTTTATTTACAAACTCGATACCAACAGAGGTCTGAATTATCCTGTGTGTTATGCAATTCACGGAAAAAGGATTAATTCTGCTGTTAATATTGTAGAAGCAAAAATGGACTCCTTTACACAAAAATAAACTTAATACTCTGTAACTACATAAATGTGCTTTTAGAAGTGAAATGTTAATTTTGTGTAATAAGTATAGTTTTTAAATCAAATTTAGGAATATATTCACAACTTTCAAACCAAAATGTCTTTTTTTATTCAACTTTTGATCCAATTTTTCACCGCTATAACACAGAATTTTTATTTTATTTACCGCTTTTGAACCCGAAATTGAATACGTTTTTGTACTGAAATTTTGCTTTTTTATTTACCAAAATTATGTGCCTCTATCCATTGCAGAACACTGGAAGAAAATAAATAACGAGAATGGCAAAATACTTCCTAGGAGTTCTCTTTCTCAGGAGTGGGGTAATTTAATCCATCAGAAGATATTATCAAACTTTTTAGAAAAAATGATGGTTTTTGAATAGCTAATGACATTTTGGATTCACAAGTAAAAATTTGATAACATAATTATACAAGAATTTTTTAAAAAAAAACATTGTTTCACAACTGAGTTGTTAGGTTACAACAATGTAATGTTTAGAGCCCGGAAGTTTGGCAAAATGCCTCTTTTTATCTAATGCATATATTGATAAAATTTTTCCGGATATACGTTTTTATGTTGTTTCGAATGTTTTAGAAGCCTTTTCATTTTGCCTATTTTGCCTATTTGGGACCCAACTGCCTATTTTTAATTATAATGCCTTTTTTTGCCTTTTTCAATGAAATTTGACCACTTTTTAAAAAAATATGTTGGCATTTATTTTTCTTCCGTTTATTATGTGAATAATTTTCGCTTTATTTAAGTAATATTGAACTCACACATGTTTCAACATTTCTGAAGGAGAAAAGTGTGAGAAAAAAGTATTTCATACTCAGTTAGGATATTGCCTTTCGGTTAACATTTCCTTGTGCATGATTGACTGCTGAAGTGGAGAGGTTGATTTCGAACACAAAGAAGATATTTCGAGCTTAGTTTACCTCCGCAACCAGTCTTGACAAGATGGGGAACCTGGATATCAGCAGCTATATATTATGCTAACAACCTTAAAAAAAAATCAGTGAGGTGATCGATGCTCTTCCAGAAAATGAAGCGGCTTCAATTCGTGAAGTGAAAAACTCCTGTGCTATTCAGAACTGAAGAATGAACTGTCGTTTATTTTTGCACATTATGGTGCATTGCCAGAGACAATTACAAAGCTAGAAAAAAGAGGTGAGAGACTTGTAGCATCCATGAAAATCTTCGAGGAATCTATGCAGCAGATGATGGAAGCGCCAGGAGAAAAGGGGTCAGCTGTTGCGGAAAAGTGCAAACGTGTAGTGAGTGCAAATAAGGATTTGAAACAATTGAAAACAATTTGTGATATTCTAAAAGGTGAAAATGCTGTTACCAAAATGAGTCCAGCTACATTAACTTGTTTTATGTATGCTACAATAACTTCTGTCGAAGTAGAAAGATCATTTTCTATTATGAAAAACATTCTCTCTGACAGACGACTATCAATGAATGTTGAGAACTTAAAAATACAGCTTGTAGTTATGTGTAATCAAGACAGAGAAAATTGAAATGACTTCCAAATGTGCCTTCCTTTGCTTTATTTTGCCTTTTTTTTTTCATTTTTAGTTCCTATTTTCCACATTATAAATGCCTTTTTGCCTGCCTATTTTAACGAAAATAAATGCCTGAACTTCCGGGCTCTAGTAATGTTATTCACTGTATAACTGGTTCATTTTGTTTTGGTAAAATTTTTCCCATTGTTAAAACTGTAACATTATTCAAACCAAAAATAAATGTCTGATGAAGGGAGCATGTGTTCTCCAAAAATTTTAATAACCCTAGTTGCAACAGGCCTTGAGAGCCAGGACCTACCTACAGACTGCTGGCCACACTCCCACATGCCTTGGCAGAGGTGGACAATCATCAAACTAGTTATAGGGTGATGGTGGTCAGTGCAACGAACTCCCAGTTGTTGTTGTAGGTTTTCCACGACAGGGTTATGTTACTCATCCATAGCTCCCCAATTTTCTCACTGGCTGAAATCTCAGGAGAAAAGTTGTCAAAGTGTGACAAGATGTGGAATATCATTCAGCCAAGTATCCATCCAGCACAATTATTTCAGTTTGCATTCCACTGCAGATGAAAGCATGTGTGAATTAGTGTCTTATCATGTGGTATAGAAAATTTGAGTGTTAAAGTGAAAAAAAAAATGAAAGTAAAGGCAATGAAGATGAAGTGGAAAAGTTAGTGAAAATTAAGTGTTAAAAAATCAATGCTAATCTATTCTTTGGTGCAAGTTTAAGAAGGAATGTGAAGAGTGAAAGTTTGGAAAGAAGGGTAAAAATGATGTGGTAAAGGAAGTGAAATACGCTGATTGAAAAGTGCATGATTGGTAGGGTATGAAAACATTACCAATAGGAATGATTATCATTCCAAAAAGACCTAATTTTCTTTCACTTGGGCCTCATAATTCAATTTTATCTACACTGGCCACAGCAAATATTTTTTTTCCCTAAATTGATACTGTGCGTAAGCTGTAGTGAAAATAAAACAAGAACGGTGTCCTCTTGACAGGACAAGATGGTGTAAGTTGGAATACATTGATAACTGTGGAATGGGATAGGATCTAAGATGACAAACATATTGCAACAATGATGCAAAGTTTAGCATCACTATGGTTAAGTTCTTTTCCGAAGTTTATATTGCACTTTTGTGCTGCTGCAGGTATCAACTATGAGAATAGTTTAATCTGATTTTTACGCGTGTCAAGGTAAAGAGAAAATAAAATGTATAACTCAGAATTATTCGCAAATCAGATTTGGATAACTTGTCATGTCATTATTAAAATACTGTAATTGCATCTATTTTGAGTTACAACATACAGTATAATACAGGTTATTTCTGTCAAAGTGGTAAATTAACGAATTAAAAATTTAATTCTTAAGTACATTACATTTGCCACTTTAATAGTTTTATTTTGATTAGCGTCCACTTCCCATATAAATTTTACTTTCTGGTCAAGCATGTAAAACTTTTCCTCTTTCGGTTCTCCATTGCCGACCAGTAGCAACTGAAAACTTTCACTGAAGGAACCGCTGTTCTGTTTTTATTATGGAACACAGCAAACCTCAGATATCGGCATCTTTTTAACGTGTGTGCTTTTGTATCGTGATTACGTACAAAATAAAAAATTGGTTTCGTGTTATGAACAACTGCAGCATATCTTTCTCCTCTGATTTCATGCCACCTCTCCTTGCCTTCCCTGTGACACTGGCACGGTGCACTCTTCTTTCTCGCAACTCAAGACTGAATACCGCCATGTCCGCCTATCCTGTTTTGTGTTTTTGTAACAACAATGTATATTTCTGGACATTGTTGTAGCTTGGTTACATACAAATCAACTGTATTTTAGGAAAATCCGTACGTGTAACACAGAATTACGTATAAATGCATTACGTACAAATAAGGTTTAATTAACACATTTTTAAATTATATTTTGCCAAGACAGTAATTTACGAATAAAACAATTACACAGAACTGAGTTATGTACAAAGCAGTCTCGACTGTATTGCCAAGTTTATATAAATGCCCAAAATAGGTTTCAGTACAAATTAAGGGCATCCTGTATAACCAAATGGCTAACACTTTCAGAAATAGTGCACGTGGTCCCAAGTTTGATCCACAGTGTTGATCCAGCATCATGAAAACAACTGGGGAAGTATTTGAAATAATGCACTCGCACTAAGTATGGAACATCCAATGAAAAGCCCCTAATAGGCTATTGCATAAATTTAGCTTTAGTACAAATTAGAAGTGAATGAGGTTTGTGTAACTTTGTCACAGCTCTCAACAATTGTGAACAATAATTTAATCTGTTGCATCAGTAGGGATAAGGTACAGTTTTCATTACTTTATTTAAGCATTAAAACAAAACTTCTGTATGTGTGTATATATATATTGTATCAAAATCATGAAGCACTTATGTACAAAACAAGATTATTACAATGCAAATATTGTTACTTTATTCACATGGACAAACTTGATCAATTGTTCCCATTTTGTCTAATATCAACAACACGTTCCCAAAAACTCTTGGCATTCTATGATGTCTGAGTTTCATAAAGATTCAAGTACAAGTTATGAAAGATATGTATGCCTTTGGAATGGTAATATGACAATACCAGTTACCAAATTATGATAATTAAATGCTATGCAAGCTGTATGCAGCTTAAGGAAGGGGAGGAGGGTATTCTGCAGTATCAAAAGATATTACACTATAATGGTATATGCATGAACTCTGTTCCAAGTAACACACACACTCGAGCACCCAGAAATATACATACATACATTCAATATTCACAAATTTACACTGGACATTATACATAGGTTCCAACTGGCTTTTTTTAAAAAAAATTATGGCAGTCTTTTTTTCTTTGAATGTCAGATTATTTTCCTACGTAGGCGTTAAGTAAGACAGTTTTCGCTGCAGCATTGAGTTGGATTTAAAAATTAACCTGGCTGGCTAAAAGGCAGCTGTCTATAGGGTATCGGCAAAGTTCTCTCATTGAAGCTACTAGGACAATCAAGATTTGCTCTTTAGCTGTGTCATCAGAGCAGCTGTCTCTTGCTTCATTTGCTTCAGATCTGCTGTTATACGTTCCAGATTGGCAGCTACATTTTTGGCACTTTCAGTCTCTATCTGTAATGTACAAGAAAATAACATGAAGATTTCTCAATATGGCCATAAGTTTTAGTCATTGAAGTGTAATCAATATAAAAAAAAAAAGTTGCTTAATCCTTGCACAACAAATGGAGTGCCAACTTTTTTTCTACAACCATCATATCCTACACTAACAAATCAGGTTAGTTTATAATTATTTTTAATAACTTTTGTTTCTTCAATGGTTGAAATCCTTTTAATATATTAGGCATTTTGACATACTGCATATAAATATTTTTCAAGAGCCTATTTCTATTGTTTGGCTTCCATGGACAGATGAACATTACAGTAGAGATTCGATATGTTGTACGATAGTGGACTAAAACAAACATTTATGGCTGTAAGCCTTTTAAACATACCTGATCTTCCAAGTCCCGAATTTCACGCACCGTGGCACCTGTTTCCTCTACCATTTGGACTAATTCATTGCAATCTGTGTGCAATGTAGCAAGCAATTTATATGCACGTCTAGCTGTCTCATCCTTCTTGGCATCCTGTGAAAGAAAACATTGGAATTTACAAAACTCAGTGTTGAAAGGAATATTGCCCTATTAGGGCCTCCCCGGTGGCGTAATAGTAGCATCATCACCTTGTAATCAAGGGGTCCCAGGTTTGATAACCGGTGGAGGCACATAGTGGTTTGGATCCCACTTTAACCTGTAGGCCCAGTCCCAATTAGCAATACTCTGCATAAAGTGGACTTAAAACACCAACTCAATCAATCATTTCCCTATTGATGGGAAATGCAACATTTACTGTACAATTTGAAAAGCCTGAAGACCAATAGGGAGCAAAGTGAGAAAAACATTTAAAAAGACCATGGAATGCATGAATAGGCTAACAGGAGGATCCAAGCAACCTGAAATATGTCCTCGCCATGAATCAAATCCAGAAAGGCTTTGTGGCTTGGCTTTTCTATCCCTTGGATTAATCGTGACAAACTCAAGAATGGGTGTTCCGACAAACACAGTGATACAACCAGGGTTGGTCAACCTAGAACCTCTGGTTACAGTAACCACTTCACCAAGGAGGACAGCAAAGAACAAGAAGATGGCCAGAAGAATACAAGAGATGGTAAATTTTATCAGGGTGCTAAATATCTAAAATGGGAACATGAACAAACCAATGACAGTGAACATTACAAAACTTAAGATACGAGTGAGACTTCTACATTTGAAAGTTGGAGGAAGATAGAGTAAAGGCCAGAAGAGAGAAATAGATGATACAATGTAAGATCAGAAGGAATGGCAAATGGAAAAAACAAAGAGGTGAATGGGCAGACCACAGATAAGGAAGGAAGATGCAATACAAAAATAAATGCAAGATAGGGAAAGCTAGTGTGAGAGAATAAGACAAGGTAGGCAGGGAAACTGTTCAAACCACACAAGATAAATATACAGGCTTATTACTTGCAGAAATAAATTTAATGACTGTAATTGTAACCTCATTTGACACTCATTAAAAAGACAATCATGCAAAATATTGTTCCAGAAATCACACACAGAACATTCTACAAAATAATTCATTTTCTGTGAATAACAAACAATAAACATACCCGAAATATAAGCTCGTCAGCCACTGTGAATGACCTGTCCAGCCTCCCAGTCAACTGATTTATCTCCTTTTGGAGATCTTTTGTATCAAGAAGCACTTTATCTATTTCTTCTTTCTGCTTTCTAATGTTGCTAATAATTTCCAGTATTCGGCGAGTATAAGCTGACCTGCAACAAGAAAACAACAAATCTGCACACACAACTGTATTAAGATAAATATTCAAAACAGTGGCATAAGCCACATAGCACAGGGTACATGGTCTTGTGAGAATCAGAGGAATGTAATTCCAAACTGCAGTGTTTGGTTTTTCATGTAACTTTGAAGAGCTCTATTTAAAATCAGATCTTAAAAAAAATGATCAACTCTGGTTCTCACATGATGATATTGGATACTCTAGTCAGGAGCCATATTGATCATATTAAAATGACAAAACAATGGATATGCATAAATCTTGTATGAATGGTATTGGTCTGTATATGCACGATTTTTAGGAGAAAATTATAATAATAAATTACCTATTGATGTCTTTGGTAACTTTCTCATATTCAGAGGCTAGCTGTTTATGCAGCTGCTCCTTGCTTCTGACTTCATCCTCCACCTCCCTTATCTTCTCCCTCATGACTCTAATTGCTTCTTGTTTCTTCTGCGTTTCAGTCTGGAATGAAGTAAAATTTAGTTCAAGAACTTCAAACACGCATCAGGCTACTTTCCTGCCATTTTTAAGCTATTTGTTGTCCGTAGAGTGTTTACCAAGAAAATTTCAATAACAAATTTAACTATTTCTTGTCTCAAACATGAAACTGGAATGAGAGAGGTAAAATGACCTACTCTCCTTGTGTTAACAGAGTCAAGAGAATATTTGCGCCAACAGCTGGGATAGTTCTCCAAAGTGGACAGCTACTAAGTTGAGTATGGTTTTGTACGTCATCCCCTACCATTTATTATCATCTTTTTCATTTGCTCATGAACTCAACTGCTCACTTGACCAATGGAAACAGCTTTTTGACATGAGAGTAGACTAGGATGAATATACATAGAGATACCTCTAATTCTGTACTATTAAATTTGTGAACCTGTGTAGGACATGCATGCAAACTAGAAACCTATTCCAGAAATAATTAAATGAAGAAGGGTACGTCAAGAGTAGAAAAAAGCAAAGCTTTATAAAAAAATACAATTTATGTTTCTATTTTAATTTAGAGGCTTATGAACCTTCCTGTCAAAAAGAATGCACATTTATTCAAGAGCTCTCTCCCTCTTTTTGTTATAACATGGTCTTGACATCAATGAATAATATTCATTCTGCTTTACTGGAAGCATGTAAAAAATGTACAAAAAAGGAACTCTCCAAAGACGTGAATCGAGCAACTAATCTACTAGCCAAATGTAAACTGGACTTAAACGTCAAGTTTAGCATAGCTCAGATTCAACAGATAAAGTTGCAACTTTTCACTCATCCTCACGTATTAGCCAAAAGTGGCAGAAAAGTTATGCTAAGTACCACATGCATATTAGGAAATCTTGGCTGGTTGCCATACAAAGTAGTATAACCAAATACTTGTACTGGCAATCTAAAGCAGGAGAATACCGTATTTACTCAAGTATAATGCTAACTTTTTTCCAAAATTTTTGTCCGCCAAAACTGTGTTGCGTAATATGCACTAATTCAGACAGCCAACATGAAACCATACATGGTCATTCCATGATTTTGTGACATCTGCATTGATTTTTTGTATTTACGGAAACTTATCATGTTATATATCGTTGTAAAGCTTAAATTCTGTAGTTTCTGAATATAGCATAGCAGCAGTATCCCATTCAAGATGGCAACACTAATGTGCAATCCGGTTGAAATGAACTCGTCACAAAATGTAGGAACATTATGATTTTTATGGCACTTTGGATGAAAGAAAATATAATGAAAAAGAAAATAACAATTAAAATGTATTAGTGGCCAAATAGCATGACATATTTGGAGTGTGCAAATGCCTTAATGGAAGAAATCTTTCACTGCTAATTTGAAGGTCCTGAATGTGCCCCCTATAAATGTTATGTTAGTCATGGAAAAAGTATGTATTTTGAATTTTTTTAGAAAAGTATATAGGAAATTAGGAAAAATGCATAAAAGTATAAAGGACATGTCCCACAATTTTTCACTTTGTAATGTAATGTTCTGCTACACTAACAAAATTAGTCCATTCTGGCAGAATTTATGAATGCACTTTGTACAACTAAGAAAGCTATTTCTTGCATCTGAATTATACTGCGCATTATATAAGATATATAATTGTTTGTCATTTTTCCCTATCAAAAACCTGGGTGCACATTATACATGCACATGCATTATACACGCGTAAATACAGTAACTCTAAACATACTTACAGATTTGTTGCTGTTTTTCTCCCTGAGATCTCTAAATTCGTCTATTAGAGGCGCTCGGTGTTTCTCCCACTTCGATGCTAAATTGACTAATCGCTGTGCGCTGCTTTCAACTAAAGACTGCAGCTTATTTAAATTGGCATCAGCATCTGGTAGAAGATCATATGTCCTTTTCTTTATCAAAAACTTTTCTTCCTTTTCCTTAATAATTTTATCTTCAGCCTTCTGCTCTTCTTCAAACTGTGTAAAGAAATTATAAAATTATTTGTTTAGCATTGCATTGGTAACAATGGAACGAAATTAAATGTTCATTTTCCAGAATTATCATAACTTGTTCCTTCACTATTGGAAAATTTTGAAATGCATAATGAAAGGCAAATTAGCAAAGTTATTTTCTTTTTTAAAAAATGTATTTTCAAGGTAAATAAATTTTAAGTTACATAAATAATTTGTTGAGCCATGCTTATACAGGAAGTATAAAAAAAAATACTATGCTGTACTTACTTGGTTCATTCTGGCATTAAAAATTTTTGACTCCATTTGAACTTTCTCTATCCTTTCTCTAATCCTCTCTATGTCATCTTTCATTGCATCCACTTCCTCCTCCCTCTTCTTATGGAAGTCCTCAGTGCTTCCATTTTTCAGTCTCCTAGGAGTGATGTTTGGCTCTGTACTGTCTTCCTAGGTGAAGAAACACGCAAAAAACTAATATTTTTATATTAACAAGATATTAGACCCCTCCCCCCAAAACACACACATCTACTACACTGAATCAAACATACATCCTTACAAAACTTGTGATATGTCACATCATGAAAGGTCAACTAGGACACAAACTTTCCTCAAAACATATTTAATTTCCTGGAATATTCATCCTGCCATCTTGTCAATGTAAAGATTAGTTTAAATATGTTGACATATATGTAGAAGCACATACTTTTGGTAAATAAAAAAGCAAAATTACGGTACAAAAACAGTCGATTTTGGGTTCAAAAGTGGTAAATAAAATACAACTTCTGTTATAGCAGTGAAAAATTGGTTCAAAAGTGGGGTATAAAATGACATTTTGGTTTTAAAATTGTGAATATATTTTTAAATTTGATTTAAAAACTGCACTTCTTACACAAAATAAACATATCCCTTCTAATAGCACATTTATGTAGTTATCAGAGTATTAACTTTATTCCTGTATAAAGGGGTCCCTTTTTGCTTCTCAAATATTTACAGCAGAATTAATCAATTTTCCCTGAATTGCATAACTCACGGGATAATTCAAACTTCAGAAAGTGTCACGTCGGTAAATAAACTCCAAATTTCGTGTTTGAGTCTATTTTGCAGTTCATTTCGGATTATTTCATAACAAAACAAGGTAGGAAAATGCACCTCACACCTTTCAGAAACATGAAAAATTAACATTACAATGTGTTATTTCACATCTCGTGTTTTAGTCAAAAATGAAATATGCATGCCTCTACTTACATGTATTACAGCACTACATAATAAGAAATTATCTTAAATTGGTGGCTGTACCAATACACTCACTAAATGTGAAATATGCTAATAAAAATACTAATATTTGCAGATATAATAAAATATTAATACTGATAACCATTAATGTAGAAATCCAAAATCCCCAAAATTTGTTAAGTCCACTTTATGCTCAGGTAGGTTAATCAGGACTGCACCTTAAGTTTAAAGTGGGATCAAATCCCGTGCAATTATGTACCTTCACTGGGGATCGAATACAGGACCCTTTGATTCCAATGCAACAGTGTTACCACTGTTCCATCAGGGAAGCCAACTGAATTATATGTATGACCACATGATGATGATTAGATCAAAGGGCACTCGAAAGAATACCCATGCCCAGGCAGACTCAAATCTGGAATCTTCAGTGGTGAAAATTTGGTTTAACACAAATTGTCAATTTATATGTACAAAAAAAGTATAAGAATTTTACTATTATTTTCATAATAAAAGCATTAGTAATTTACATAAACAGATATACCATGGTTTTTCTTGTATGTACACATTGCTTGCATTGTAGAATTATTTTCCTGTAGTTTACGGTTATTACAAGCATAAGAAAACAGTTTTTCTTTGTGACGTTTCAGGAGAACACACGGTCATGGACGTATTTAAATTGTAAAATGAATCACATTGTCGCATAAAATTCACTTGCGAACCGATGAATAACAATGCAATTTTTTTCTTTGATCTGCAAATTAAGACAACTGACTTAACAATTCAAACATCAGTCCATAGGAAAAAATTAGCGGGGGAAAAATACATCCATGCCAATTCAGAACATTTGCGTATAACAATGGATAAGATATTTTTAAATTCTTTCCTGAGAGCACAAAGACTATGTTCTAATAATGAGGATATCAAAAATGAAGAAGAAAGGCTTTTTAATATAGCAAAAGAAAATGGCTTTCACACTAACAGAATAAACCAAATCAAAAAACAGTCGCAAGAAAACTAAAGGAAAAGAGAAATACAGACAAAGATGAAAAATCTGTTGAAAAGAAATTTGTGTGCATTCCATTCCACAAGGGATTCTCACATAAAATTGCAAATTTTTTTTAGAAGTTTTAATTTCAAAATTGTTTTTAAATCACCAAGAAGTTTGGAATGTACATTTAATGAATTCAAAATGAGAAACTCTCTACCAGATGTAGAAACCACAGGAATATATAATATAAGTTGTTCATGTACAAAGGATTATGTGGAACAAACAGCAAGGAAAATGGCAATAAGATGGCATGAATACGATTTGGACATTATAAATCTAAACCCAAGAACAGGTTTGTCAACTCATATCATCGAAGAGAAGCATTTGTTTTAAAAGATTAACGGGAAACACAGAGTTGAATGTCTAGGAAGCTTCGTTCATTGCAGAAGAACACTGGAATAAATTAAATAATGAAAATGGTAACATAGATCCAGTATGGAGTTTTCTTTTTCACAAATGGAGTAAGCCACAGTCTTTAAAATTTAATGTAACAGAAAACATCAAGAGACTTTGTGAAAACAATGATGAATTTGAATTACCTGATGATATTTGGGATTCATAATTTAAAAAAAATCTGAAATAAAAATAAAACAGACTGCTTTTTTAACTGTTAAGTTGCTATATTACAACAATGTAACATTGACAACATCCATTATATAATGGATTATTTTTGTTTAAAAAATTACTAACCATTGTTATAACTGTATCTTTAGTCAAAATGAAAATAAATGTCTGATGAAAGGAGCGTGTGTTCTGAAATGTCACAAAGAAAAACTGTTTTCTTATGCTTGTAATAACCGTAAACTACAGGAAAATAAGATATACCATGCCATAGTAATAGAGGAATTCCAGGTTTGATATCAGTGAAGGCACATAGTGGCTTCAATCTTACTTTAAACTGCAGCTCCAGTCCCAATTAGCCTATCTGTGCATAAAGTGAACTTACAACAACTTTGCTCATTATAAGCTGATTAGGGTTTCAACCCTAATGCAGTTCTATTTCCTATTACAAAGTAACATCTTTTTCTAGAATTTTAAATTAAAAAAATCCACGTGTAAAATACATGCCCTCTACTTCTCATATATACCTTTGATGATTGCAGTCTTTTAGTTTGGATAAAGCGTGGACTAGGAACTGGGGTCTTTCGTTTTCCCTCTTTGGTCTGATGTTGACTTAAACTCAATTTTTCTTCAGAGGAACATTGTTCCAGGTCTCTCTTAATACACTCGGCAAACTTCTCTAGCAATTGTTCTTTCCGCTTTGATCGGTCCTTCTGCAATTATAATACAAATACATTATGATAACAGAAAACATTGCTACAATGTGAAATTGCTTAATGTCTGCATAAGCCAATAGCATTAACAGTACTCAAACAACGAGTAAAAGTAGGAATTACTCTTTAAATTCTTTTCAGAAAATTGAGGGAGAGAGACAAAGAGAGGTGAGGGGAGGACTTACTAAATGTATCATGTTTCGTGCAAAATAAAACTGATGCTATGAAAAAAGAGGGGAGAAGAACAATATATAACTACTTAACCTGAACACTTACAGACATATATCTAACTTATATAGCATATATGAAATACAATAAGGAAATATTGACCTTAGCAGATAAGATTGAGATGATGTTTGGTTATTTTATGCCATTTTTTCTACTCATTTGGAAATTTCAACTTAAAGAAACATAAAGTTTAACCAGGATTCAAGACAAGGGCCTTGGGCTTCACAGTACATTACTAACACCTACACTATGTATGGAGTTCAATAAAAAAAAGTCTCGAATAATTATTTCTGGTGTGACCGTTTTATGAATGTACATGTAAGATTGCTTATCTTACATAATTATTTGCATTACTGGGAAATAAATATATATTCATATAGTTTACTCTGATTTCATACATAAAAATTAAGTTTGCAGTTATTGTCTATCAACAATTCAAATGGAAAACATTCAAATACCTCCTCAGCACTGCGCCCAGATTTTCTTCCTTCCTTGGCATTGTGCTCCTCTGCTAACTTCCCAGCATTTAAAGAAATGACAGACGGAAGAAACTGTTCTCTTTCACATGGCTGATCAGTCACCGGAGGCAAGTGGTGGACATAATAATTTCGTAGGTCTACAAAATAAAATATTCAGTATTAACAATACTACTTTGAACATTGCACAATACATCAGAATGTATTTTCTTTTGCAAATCAAAGTACAGATGGACAAAACCATACTGCAACTGAAACACCCATCAGTGCAGAGAACCTAGATTTCAACATAAAGCATGATTTAGGTAGAACCAATTACTTGTTACAATATTTAGTCTCTTGTCCACCTGATATAGTCGCTAGCTAGAGGCGTAGAGACTGTGTTAGTTTCCAGCCTCGGTCACACACTATTATCTCACGATGATAGAGATTGTACTGGGAGATAGGCATTTCCAACAGCTACCGGGAGATAGGTACTACCATCACAGTATTACCATTACTCTCTACAAATAGATAACATCAGCATGCTAGTACACTCACCGATACTTTATTGATCTACTAAGGGCCAGTTTTTCAATGTCCTGTTAATGTCTCTGTTAACTAACTGCCAGTTGGAGATAACAGCCAGTCTTAACCAGCACCGGGTTTTTCAATGTGAAAGTAACTGCCAGTTAACTAAACCATGGTTCGTTCTCCGAAACAGTGTGTTGGCAATTCTGAAGCACGGAAATTACAGGAAATCGATCTGCGCGCCATCTGTTAGTATAGATTCAAACCGCGTCGACTGGTGCACAGCCTGGCGTTTAAATATAGAACTACAAGCACGCCGCGCTCGAAAGCACGTTATTGCATTGTGAAACGATAGGAACAATGGCTGCGCATCCATTTTGTATGCTTACGAAATAAATTAACCAAAGGCAGCACTACAAATTTGGTTTTCTTCTAATAAAGGCCAATTCCACGTTGGGGAAATGATGTTATGAGGCACAAGCGCAGATACTTTCTTGTAGAAGAAGCGTGTAGAAATCGAAAGTCGAGACATTAATAATAACGGTTTGTTTATATAAACACTATTATTATTATTAATATGTAAATATTGTACATTTGACTGCATGCTTTGTACCTCTCTATGCATGTTGTTGAGAGAAAGAACATGATGTCAATAGTAAGCATGCTTTCTAAACTTCTAAAAATATGAAGGTACGAGTAAAAATAATTTTAAAATTTACTCTAATATTTATCCGAGAAGATCATTCAAAATAAAGCGTGAATTAAATGCAATACACGTAATAAATAATTGACAAGAAAAAAAATACCCTTGACCAGGACTCGAACTCGTATTACAAAAGACATCACGCTCCGAAAGGTGGTGCCGCTAACCACTACACCAAATTACCAATTGGGGACTGTCCCGCCTAACCGGATATCCTGGCCACAAATTCTCTAACACAACCTTACCAAGTGAATTCTAGCAATTATGCTGCTTAATTTCCATATTTGCATGGACGTTGGTAAGCTCTGTCAAACAAAACAAGTCTTTTTCTGTACAAATTTAAAAGTTTTATGAATCATATCTTGTTTAATCTGACAGTGAAGTTGCGAGTGTGGAACTCCGATAGATGCATCGGGCAGCCATGTTGCTTCGCAACTTCCAGTTAGGCTGGTAACTGCAAGAAGAAGTACCAGTAAAGATAATCGCCACCAGAGTTCCAGTTACGAGCTAACTGTACATTGAAAAACCGAAATTTTCACTAACTTCCAGTTACGTGCTAACATGAACCTTAACTGGACATTAAAAAATCGGCCCTAAGAGTGACAAATGCATAAGGAGTTGTACATGTTGTCACATCCATTGTCCAAGGTAGTGAATACTACTAGAGCCCACAAGAGAAGCAATTTTTTTCTAACATATTTTTTACATAATTTGGATTTTTTCATGAAAAATATGGAAAATGTCATCCAAGAAAAATTGCAAATTTTACCACAAACAAGTGTCAACACAAGTCATATTTCAGGAAAGAAACAGTATCTATGAGTTTGAGCAAACCCCCGGGGGTTCTAGAATTAATTGGTGGAGCATTTTAATATGACTTCTGACATCATGACACCATAATTTACGTTCATGTTGTTATTTTTACCTGCTGATATTTCTCGTAGTGGATCTTCCTGGCTTGAGGGATATGAGAGAGGGCAACTTCTATACGGATGGGTGCTCTTGTAGCCTTCTCTTGTCCACGAGCTGCCGTCATGCCACCGAATTCCCTTTCTTTTGCAGTAGTTAGGAATCCAGGGAGTCGAAAGGCATCTTTTCACATGGCTGCTAATTGCTCTCCTCAGCAAGGCACCTTTCCCTGAAAAAAAAATTGAAACTAAAATACCATGCAAAATTCTTATTTGAAAGTGTTTTTTTGTTCCTTGGTTTATTTGTACAACAATGATAAACTTCTTATCTCTAATCAACAAATATCTTATTTTATTCTCTTTCTGATAATGAGTTAGTAAATTAAATAAAATATATCATATTTTATTATAATCTTATTAATATACATAAAAAAAAGACTGTCAGTCAGTCAGTCAAAAATGCAAAATGTACATATCCCGCATTAATTCTATTTTCCAAAGACACAAAATGCATCCTGTCAGGTTAGAAAATTGCAGGTAAGTAAATGTATCCAAAACTCCATAAAATCATGATAATTACAGAAAGCACTCATGAACTCATCATCAATTACATAATTTGCCTACATTCATTGTACCTGATGGTTCTTCCAGTACTTTTTCCGACTCCTTAGGCAACTTTTCAATAAGGAACATGAACAGTTTCCGAACATCTGTTTCACTGGAATATAGGAAAGTTTGGTATCCTATTTCACCTGGGTATCCTAGATCCTGGAAATATATAATACGTTTTTAGAATGATTCAACTTCCTATGTCTACCAGACCATACCAATGTACAAACTACATGAAAATACTCAAGATATTTTTCACAATCCATCCAGCATTTCTCATCTAATTAAAAAAAAAAAAAAAGGTCTGAAGAATAACATAAGAATCCTCAATTCTGAAACACTGGGATTTTTTAAAAAATTCTAGATTTACAAAGTTATTCGAATATCTAGGTCAAGGAGAAAGAAAAAAATATGGTTGAGACTAGAGTTCTGCAGGGAGAGGATTTCGATCGAAAACAAAATAGTTCATACGGACGACACTAGATAGCATGCAGGATTGAAAACTTCTTCACTTGAGCGAATAATGCGAGCGTTAGAACAGGCAAAACAAACAGTATACACTCGAAGCCCAGTAATATACGTAAGCGTAATTTGACTTTGGTAGTGAGTCCTTAAATGTGTATCATGAAGTGAAAGATGCAGTGAAATTGAAACTTAAGTGAATGTAGTCATCATCTCCATATTAAAATGTAGTTTCGTCTATCTTACCAATACACAGCGATACATGAAAATGAAATAAATAATTGTGGGGTGAAACTACGATTATTGTCACACTAAAATTGCATTCCATTGTACATGCTTGAGACTAACAAATTAATTCAAATTTTTCGGTGCTTTCGCACATATGGCCATTTTGCACCTTTCAATGTATACTTATCTAAAATTCTTACTTAAATGTAAAAAAAGGGATGTAAAAAAGCCCTTGAATAGTTAAAAGTGCAAGGTTATAAACTGACCTGAACAAGACAAACACCACATTTAAAACCTACTATATACTAAAAACTTCCTCACAGACAGTGGAGAGCAGCTCTTCTCAAAAAGCTAAAAAAAAATTGTAGAACACTGTCATCTAACAACAGGGATGATAAACAGCCGAGAAAATTAAAAGTCTGACTGAGGAAAGTAAAATCAGCACATTCAATAAGAATATGCTGAATACTTAAAATGATGTTAGACACAACACATTGGAGGGTTCAGCCCTTGCAGTAAGTGGTCTTGTGTGAGATGGCTGTGTCCAATATGCAGCCGAGTTAGAACAACTTTGTCTTGATGGGAGGGACGGTACGATGAACGACATGTACCAATAGTGGGCTTAATAGCTTGAAGCTTGTTTCCTGTTACGTTGTCCCACTCTTCCTGCCGAGTGTCACGAAGTGAACAAGTGCAAGGAAGTGAAAGTGATCCCATGCAGTACACATTCAAGATCTACTGCTGACCGACTACTACTCAGAATTTCAACATTCATTCTTGAAAACACGCTACAAATAATGACTGTGGAAAAATAAACTGGAATCTCAATATGGTAGGCACTGGATTCTTACCGAGCATGTTTGTGCCAGACTGCCTCCAAGGCGGAATCGAGCTGACATTGAAGGTGGTAAGGTATGAGGCAAGCCCAACCCTGGTTGAATTACACTGAGGCATCGTACTGCAGCTTCCACCACTAATTCTGTTGTAAAATGCTTTAAAGAGTCCACCTCTTCCTCAATGTCACTGAAATAATAACATTACCATGTATTATTATACTATCACACTAAACAACTACTGAAAATAGGCATTCGAGATGGAAACAAATCTTAAATGAGATATTACCACTTTGTATCTTTTACAAAAATGAGTTAATATGTTTTGAGGATGCTTGCTACAATGGTAAAGGGGTCTGATATACTTGATGATTTTTGAAAAGTGCATAAAAGAATGGTAGCAGTATTTTGAAGTTAGGTATTGAATGTTAGATAACATTTAAAACTTCCATTATTCTGGTATTATCATATTGAAAGTAGCAGTTCTGTATATTCCACCTGAAAAGTAAGTTCAAGGGACATTTCACATTGAAGCGACAAGTGATAGGATATTCATGTGCAGTGTTTCTCAAATGCTGGGCCGCTGCCCATTCCGGGATCTGGTATCAATTATACTGGAAGGGCGGAGGTTCTGCTGAAAGTGGTTGACAAATAACAATCCTAATTTCGTATTTGAGCTGTGAGTTTTTGTTTCTTGAGTCCACTTTATGCACAAATAGACTAATCAAGATTGGACCTACAGTTTAAAGTGTGATCCGCACTACTAAAAAATACTAAATACTAAACATATCTGGATCCTAAGAAATGGACGTAAAAATTTTCTCACTTGCAATAGTATGTTCCGAGGATGTGTGTTTGGCACTTTACTTAGGTGAATGTGAAGTTTTATACTATAGCTGCATTACAAGATATAAGTGACATTCATTAATAACATTATGCTTAATTTAAAGCAGGTGCATCATCGGGAACAAAAATATATATCGAATCCGCATTTCTAACTTCTTGTCACACGAAAATTTTACTTTAACAAGTTAAATTTGCACTGAAGATAAAATCTACATAATTATTGTTATGGATTACTAAAATAATTATATTTACCCCAAGAAGTGGGGGATGGGGTGGTGAGGTCTTTGAAACAGGAACCGTATAATATTATCGGCCTGAACTTAAGAATTTCTAGCTAGGGTTCTGTAATGTCTCATGAAACAATAATTGGATCGGTCATACCGCTGGAGCATGCTATTTGGCTTGCCAAAGTTGAATTTTCTATCTTTATCTTAAGTTGTGTAATAATTTGTGTTAAATACTCAAATTTTGAGTTTTATAAACCCACTCACAAATACTATTTATATGCATATTTACATAATTTAATTTACTACATTTAACCAGGCGCGGCTCGTGCATAATTTTCCTGGGGGTTCACCAAAATTATGAAAAGTGGACTTACCTAAACCTTTTGAGACACTACACGCTTTGGTTCGTAGAGATAGTTCTGGGAAAATTATCAAATTTTGGCCGGTAGATTACTGACAAAGTTGATTTGCTTTATGTTCAGATAACAGTGACAGCACCAAGGACTGTGTGTGTAGGGGGCGATCATTTTAATTTAAGATTTTCGTATGGTATTGTATTTAGGGGTATCTCAGAATTCAGAAAATATTCTCGCCTCAATTTTGTCTCTTCCACTCTTGCCAACACTTTTCTGGTCCCACCACTGTCAAATAGACTGTATTATTGAAACTGGATCCTGAACCTACAGTTAAAAAATACAAATATCTGCCTGCTAAAATGAGTATGTATCAGTAATCGAACCCAAGACCCCTTGATTACAAGATAATTCTTATATAACTATTCGAAAGTATATCGCTAAATCAAAGCGATTAGATTTTATTCTATGCAATATGTTAACTTCTCGCACAGCAACAACTACACTCCTTCCAATACACAATCCACCTCACTTCACTCAACGTATCACTATGCCATATATATTTCAATCACCAGCCACGCACTTCAAAACAAACTAACAAGTATGGAGACAATGACACGTAACAAAGTTAAATGCGCGCGTCCCTTCGAACACCCTCTCGCGCTAGAGTATAACTGATCGCACGAAACCCAAACAACTTTTTGGTCGTCTTCTGACGTAAGTGCGAAATGCCTTCATTGTTAGGTTAGGCTTGAATAAATAGCAAATATTACATTTTTGGTCAAGCACGGTAAAGCCCCTACAATTGCAGTGTATATATTCTAAGACAACTAAACCTAAAAAGCCTAACATGTCAACGAAAGCATTGTCTGACGTAAGAAGGCCAAAAGGTTGTTTAAGTCTTGTCCGATAAGCGACCACTCGCCCTCGCGCTATTTCTTGACTTTTCGGCTCCTTCCACCTGAAGTGTTTCCATCTTAAAGATGAAAACTCTGAATGTGTAGGCAAGTTGTTTTCTATCATATTTATCTTATTTGTCCCATCATCTTTACTTCTAGCTTTCGTTCGGTCTTACCTCTACATTTGTATTACACCCTCTTCATTAATCTAATAAGTCTTGTAAAACATAAAAATACAAAGAGAATGCCAAATGAATTCAAATTGAAACACATGGTGCAACACTGGAAGAGAGAAGAGCGTGATTCACTCCAGCTCGCTGGTGATCCTACGAACTGCGCATGTCCGTTTTGACGAGACGGCCTTCCTCCAGTCTCAGACTGTATGTATTTTCGCCATATGTACGCGTCGAGCTTCTGCTAGCCGTCCTAAGCTTTTAGCATGGTAGGGGTTGCCTTGCGGAGGTTCAGCGGAGACTTTGCACGAAACGGAACTAGAGGGGAGCTGAGTGGCTCTGGCCGCGATTTCTTCTTCTCACTAAGAGAATTTGCCACTCTACGCTTATGAACATCTCAGTTATTGTTTATTTTGTATATTACTGGGGGTTCACTGCACATTTGCGCTATACAGCCAACCGCGCCTGCATTTAACCAATCAATGTGCTAGCTTTGGGTTTTTTTGAAAACGAATAATTAAAAGATATGGAGAGTTGAACATGGTATTTCACTGAAATCGACATCAATTATTATGTATTCATCCAAACTATTTTGGGGGATTATGATGAACGATTGTAGGGGCAGTCTTCAGTGATGGGCACCCCTGTTTAGGTAGGAGGGGCAGATCAAGTATAGTATTCAGTAAAGCTAAGGTAAGAGTTACTTTCGGTAGACACGCTACGGTGTCATAAAATACTTTGTGGGGATTACAATTTGGTTTGAGGGCTCGAATGATATGATTTGGGGGGGGGGGTGAATGACATGATTTAGGGGGATATACCATTGGCTTTGGGGGGGGGATGGGCACCCCTGCACTGAACATCAAACATACCACAATAATTTCCATTATTCTCATGCCACATATGATGCGGATTGATCAATTGATTTATTGTTTTAAGTTCACTTTATGCACAGGAAGGCTAATCAGGACTGGACATACAGTTTAATGTGGGATCCGAACCACTGTGCCATGTGCCTCCACCAGGTATCAAACCTGGGACCCCTTGATTAAAGGCAACGACATTAACATACGATATGGAACATGTCATTTTGATTACAATAGAATATAATCATCTTGGTTATTAACATGGCTACACAGAAGTGAGACAATGTATAATCGTACATTCTTTTACAGTCCTGTGTCAAGAAATCAAGAAAATTATGTCTTTTAATATCATATCCTATGCTTTGGTATAAACATAAGAATTAGAAAGTAAAATTACATATTGTAAGACTTGAAGCTTTCCTGGCGACGAATGATGAATAGATTCTCTCGGGCTATCGACCAGGTAAGTTGTGGAACATATTCCAAGCTTTCGAGAGCTAACGTCACTCTCATCTTCAGGTAGAAGTGCAGTTCTGAGTGTCAACCCAGTGTATATACTTTGGTGGAGGGGGATCCTGGTGAAGACGGTGGACCAATTGGGTGGTGCATCTGCTGCATGCACGCATCTGGTTAACTAACGCTAACAAGCTGGGTCTAGTTCGAGCCCCGTGTCGTGATTAAGATTATCTTTTTCTTCATGAATGGCTATTGCTTTCTTTATGATGTGGTCCCAGTAATTTGAAATTTTGGCTATGATTTCTGTATTGGTGAAATTTGGTCTATGTCCCTCATTGATTGAATGTTCTGCTAGATCAGACTTTTCAGGATGGAAATACTTGATGTTGCTTTGGTGTTCTTTACAGCGCTGTTCTATTGCCCTACCCGTCTGGCCAATGTATGCTTTCTCGCATTTGCAGATAATACGGTCGACTCCCGGTGTTTTGAGTCCTAACTCGTCCTTGGGGTTGTGTAGTAGGCTTCTGATTTTCGGAGGTGGTTTGTGAATGGTTTTTATGTTATGTTTCTTGAGAATTCGGCTTATAACTCTGGAGAGACTGGCTGTAATGAACAGATTGGCAAAGAAGAGGCATTTAAACCTACTATTGGTAAAGAAAGTCTTCATGAAATGAGTAATGATAATGGTATAAGATTAATTACTTTTGCAACCTCAAATAATTTTATTGTGAAAAGTTCCACTCTGAAACATAAAGATATATACCTGGTCTTCTCCAGATGGTAAAACTCATAAACAGATAGATCATATCCTTCATCATTGATAAAAGAAGGCATACTAATATAATTAGCGTTCGTTCACACACAGGTGTTGACTGTGCTAGTGACAAGTGGCCCAACCAGAGGGGGCTTTGCCCCCCCTTCCCCCAACCACCGATGGAAATGAGTTCTAGGGGGGGCAAACATTAATGGTCAAATGTGCCTGCAGGGGGGCAATTACCGCCCACAACTTCAAACATTTTGCAAATAAAAATACTTTTCGTAAAATTTTCTTGCTCGCTTCGCTTTTCTGAGTCTTATCAAGTTCAGAACTATAGATAAGGGGCGGCGGGAGTTAGCCCTGGGTGCCTAACGATTGCTTTGTCGTTTTAAGTCCACTTTATTCACAGAAAGGCTAATCAGGACTGGACCTACAGTTTAAAGTGGTATCCGAACCACTGTGCCATGTGCCACCACCAGGTATCGAACCCTTGATCACAAAGCGACGATGTTACCATTACACCATTGGGGAGGCACAAAAGTTGTAAAAGAGAGAAAGCATTGGCGTCCCATGAAATTATATGTGCCCTATTAAATCAATATTGTTTATTGTGAGATGGATGAATTGGATGTGTAATGTATTTAAATAATATATGTATGTTGTACATGTTCACGTCGCTTCATGTTGCATATATGTGAAACATATTGTGCGAGTCATTCCATGTGAAATCACCCAATTTTAAATCAATTGGTTGCTTGACCATTTTGTTAATTTGTTATATTTTCACTATAGGTGGTCTTGCTAGTGACCTGCTCAAAAAGAATTTTTTTTTTGAAAAATCTTCCGCCATCTTGGATTTCTGCTCATTTTTCATCACTGCGGGAAGCAAAAATGAGCGTTTACAAGGGTTTTGAAAAAAGGTTGCTGTGTGATTTCTATTACAGATGGAATGTTCTAGTTTTCACTGCCTGAAAGTAGAGATTCTGGCCTTTCAGAAAATGTATATATATGTAAGGTAAGATTTAAGTAACTGGGACTTTAATGGGTTTCAATATAACCATCGTAACGGGAAATTTTGCCAATTTTAAAGGTCTGTAAAATCAAAAGGGCTTGAAACCACAGGATGGAATTCTTTTTGCAAGAACTATGAGTGGAAGGCTTTTCAGCCATGGTGAAACAAGTCCGGGGTTGTAAGCCCTTCTCTCAGATTTTTAGTTCCGAAATCCGAAAATTTCCAAAATTTGTGAATTTCAAGGTCAAATATCTCTAAAGGGGGACCTGCCAAAAATTTGAAATTTTGGCCATGGATACTCCTACTAGTACTTAGTAAAACCTGTGAATTTCATTTTGGGGTTCACACCGATGTTCATGTTACAGGCTGTCAAATATCTCTAAAAATGACATCGTGAAAACATAATAATAAATAGGCTTAAAGTGACCTGATTTCCATTATTTTATAATTAGTTATTATATAAGGGTAAACAGAAATTAAAATAGATAAACTAGTTAGTTACTAGTTGATATATTTCAATATATACTTAGTGTGCTTTTGTTAATAAAAATCAAATCAAAATCACTTTTTGGATTGAGAAGACAAATGTTAGTACACAAACAAGAGTACTATTATGTCAGTAAGTATATACAAGTTGCATGCACATGTTTCTTAAAGGTTTATGAATATCCAATACTATCAAACCCTACTCAATACATCCACTCTGGTACATAACAATTGTATGTGAAATATAACATAATATATACAACAATTGTCTGCAAAATATAACATAAGCTACATGTAAAACATGACAAGCATTTAAACGTTTGAGAATATATGTATTCAAGTTCTTCCTCTATTTTTTGTATCCCAGTTACATATACCACTGTGATATACACAGTTTACAATTCAATATATTACATCACAATGACATTTACAATTCCATATATCACTACACATAATACAACATTACATCAATATATATATATATATAAAAACACACACACACACACACACACACTCTCACTCTCTCTCTCTATCTACACATGGACCTCAAAGTTACAGGGGATCTTGTCTGTCTCTCAATCCATGGAGCCATGAAAAAAAGATAAAAAATATCTGACTGGTGCGTGGCCCCGAAAACACTGATTGGCACGGAGATGATTGATCAACGGACTATTTCTTCTTGTGCTTGTAACTTTAGTGACAGTTCTGTGTTTTTCTGTTGAGTAATGGTGTATGTTCTCCCAGTAACAGTGGTGAAGTCACATGGTGTCAGAACATCAATTATATTGTTCAACTTCACCCAAGCAACATCATTTCTTTGTAAAGTAAAGCTCGTTGATGGTCCACCAGGATTGAAGAACATCACTTTAACATCATTGTTTTCTTTTGACATTTCAATTACTTTACCTACATACCACCTGTTATTGTAAATGCAAACGACATTGTCATTTTCAATTATTTCATTAAAATGAAATATTCGTGGTGAGTCATCAATTCTGAACTCTACATGATTAATTTGAAATGATGCAGATCTTCTACTGATGAGAAGAGTTGAAGAGTCCTTGGGTATGTAGCAGTGGTGATCTCTTGTTCCTTCAAATCTATGAGCTTCATTGAAGGGGTCATTCAGAAACCCTTGCTCATTTTTTGTCACTTTCAGTCACCATGATGAAGTTTATCCTTTAATATTTTCCACACAAAACTCATACATGTCCTTTGGTGTAAGAATAAGGCCCTTAGTTGGTCGCTGCAGACTTGCCTTTGCCACAAGTCATTTTACCGTCCCACCAATCTCATCACAAGGACCCTTGCCATGGCTTGTGGCAAAAAAAATGCCACTCAGCTGCCACAGCAAAGTCCTGTTTATGCTTACATAAGTTACAAAAATTCTTTCTGTTCTTATATTGGGCTCCTGAGCCATATTGAGAAATAATAAATTTTCTTTAGATTTGGGATGAACGTTTGAACAAATGGAATCAGCTGCTTTTGGAAAGCGTAAACAGCAGTTGTGTTGTGTACAATGCAGTCACTTATAATACAAATACTTTTGATGCATAGATCATCTGAAGAATTAGTCTTAAAGTAGACACAAAAGGGGTGGACAGTAGCTTGAGCGTTAATCCAGTGGTAACTCTGGATTTCATTTTGTACAACAAATGTGCAGTTTTCAGAGAAATCACCAATCACTACACATTCATCCGGAAAAAGACTTTCTTTCATTCTTTTGCAAAATTCTGATTGACTCTGAGCAATAAAGTGGTGACATTTTAATTGCAGTAACTTCGAAGCTAAATTTTCTTTAAACTCTGAAATTGTTTCTACAACAGTGATCAAATTGCAACGATCTGTTGTTATCCATTGTTTGTAAGTAATTTTTTTTTCGTCGTCATCATCAGAATTGTCCAAATCAGGATTCAGTTCATGTAATTTTAAGTATTGTGTAATTGTAATTGTAAACTGTGTATATCACAGTGTATATGTGACTGGGATACAAAAAATAGAGGAAGAACTTGAATAAGTATATTCTCAAGCGTTTAAATGCTTGTCATATTTTACATGTAGCTTATGTTATATTTCGCAGACAATTGTTGTATATATTATGTTATATTTCGCATACAATTGTTATGTACCAGAGTGGATGTATTGAGTAAGGTTTGATAGCATTGGATATTCATAAACCTTTAAGAAACATGTGCATGCAACTTGTATATACTTACTGACATAATAGTACTCTTGTTTGTGTACTAACATTTGTCTTCTCAATCCAAAAAGTGATTTTGATTTGATTTTTATTAACAAAAGCACACTAAGTATATATTGAAATATATCAACTAGTAACTAACTAGTTTATCTATTTTAATTTCTGTTTACCCTTATATAATAACTAATTATAAAATAATGGAAATCAGGTCACTTTAAGCCTATTTATTATTATGTTTTCACGATGTCATTTTTAGAGATATTTGACAGCCTGTAACATGAACATCGGTGTGAACCCCAAAATGAAATTCACAGGTTTTACTAAGTACTAGTAGGAGTATCCATGGCCAAAATTTCAAATTTTTGGCAGGTCCCCCTTTAGAGATATTTGACCTTGAAATTCACAAATTTTGGAAATTTTCGGATTTCGGAACTAAAAATCTGAGAGAAGGGCTTACAACCCCGGACTTGTTTCACCATGGCTGAAAAGCCTTCCACTCATAGTTCTTGCAAAAAGAATTCCATCCTGTGGTTTCAAGCCCTTTTGATTTTACAGACCTTTAAAATTGGCAAAATTTCCCGTTACGATGGTTATATTGAAACCCATTAAAGTCCCAGTTACTTAAATCTTACCTTACATATATACAGGGTGACTGGTAATTAGATGTATTCCCTGAAAGGGGTTAAAGTAGAGACAATTTGCAATAAATTTGACCATATGATACCCCGTCCGAAAATTAGTAGTTTTCGAGATAATCGAGTTTCTATTGTTTTTTCTAAAAATGACAATTTTCCACATAAAAAGATGAATTGAGAAAAAACTGATAATTGTAGGGAACTTATTTAAGCGTTTTCTGATAGCTAACAAACAAGTGGTTCGTTTAAAAAAAAGTTTTTTCCAAATAACAATCACATATAAATACCGGGTGGGTCTAAACTTACAAGTGATGATAAAAAAATGCACTGTTAGTTTACTTGGCAACGTATTAATAACAAAAATGGTATGACACGAACCGTACAAATTACTTAAATTACTTCCTTGAGTCATCAGCTATCCAACAAGGTACAAATGTTGCTAACATTTACATTTGTGTACAAGAAATAATACTTCATTCATCTTCATGTGTATGGAATCAACGAACAATACAATTAAAGAACATTACACGTCTTGCTCAAAGTGGGCACCTCCGTTACGAATGCAGGCACGCAGGTTTTTACGGGTCATTTGGTCTGTTAACTTGTGATGTGATGGTGGCCTTGACGTGTTGACCAGCTGTTAAGATCCTCTCCCTGAGCTCTTCTTGCGAGTTTACCGGTGCCTTGTCATATGGCTCCAAATGTAAAAGTCGCAAGGCGTCAAATCGATCGGGGAATCGAGCTGGGCAGTCATCATGCTGATAAATCATGTCACGTCTTGTAGCTAGAGGCACATCCTCCAACAACATTGCCATCCCGTTCCGCAAAAAATGTTCATAAGTGATGCCATTTAAGATTTGGGGCAAGAAAAATGGCTCGATGAAATGATTGTTGATTACGCCCATCCATACTTCTGCCTGGGCGTGCGACAGTGGCTGGATGAAAAGTACCCAAAGAAATGGATTGGCCGAGGCGGACCGATTCCCTGGCCGGCTCGATCCCCCGATTTGACGCCTTGCGACTTTTACATTTGGAGCCACATGACAAGGCACCGGTAAACTCGCAAGAAGAGTTCAGGGAGAGGATCTTAACAGCTGGTCAACACGTCAAGGCCACCATCACATCACGAGTTAAGAGACCAAATGACCCATAAAAACCTGCGTGCCTGCATTCGTAACGGAGGTGCCCACTTTGAGCAAGACGTGTAATGTTCTTTAATTGTATTGTTCATTGATTCCATACACATGAGGATGAATGAAGTATTATTTCTTGTACACAAATGTAAATGTTAGCAACATTTGTACCTTGTTGGATAGCTGATGACTCAAGGAAGTAATTTAAGTAATTTGTACGGTTCGTGTCATACCATTTTTGTTATTAATACGTTGCCAAGTAAACTAACAGTGCATTTTTTTATCATCACTTGTAAGTTTAGACCCACCCGGTATTTATATGTGATTGTTATTTGGAAAAAACTTTTTTTTAAACGAACCACTTGTTTGTTAGCTATCAGAAAACGCTTAAATAAGTTCCCTACAATTATCAGTTTTTTCTCAATTCATCTTTTTATGTGGAAAATTGTCATTTTTAGAAAAAACAATAGAAACTCGATTATCTCGAAAACTACTAATTTTCGGACGGGGTATCATATGGTCAAATTTATTGCAAATTGTCTCTACTTTAACCCCTTTCAGGGAATACATCTAATTACCAGTCACCCTGTATACATTTTCTGAAAGGCCAGAATCTCTACTTTCAGGCAGTGAAAACTAGAACATTCCATCTGTAATAGAAATCACACAGCAACCTTTTTTCAAAACCCTTGTAAACGCTCATTTTTGCTTCCCGCAGTGATGAAAAATGAGCAGAAATACAAGATGGCGGAAGATTTAAAAAAAAAAAAATCTTTTTGAGCAGGTCACTAGCAAGACCACCTATGGTGAAAATCTAAAAAATTAACAAAATGGTCAAGCAACCACCTATGGGTGATTTGACATGGAACGACTCACCATGAAAGTTAAACATGTTAATGTAAAAAAGAATTATATTTGGAATGCATTTATCAAACATTTTCCGTTATTAAAAAATTGTCTGTGTGCTTGTTTTCCATTATTAATGTGAAATTGAACGTGTTGAAAATAACATCCATATAGTTTGTTCGAACACAAACGCTTTAGTACCAACTTCTAACCCCCTCTTGCATAATTTACGAAGGTAATAACATCTTGATACTACTACTACTACAGAGCATTCCCTGACATTCGCTACGAGACTCAGCGGCAAGCGACCCGGCGTCAGCGCTTCTCTTTCTCGATGAATGGGGTCCACGACAGTCTCACGCTACAGTCTGTTTTTTTTTTCGCTCTCCCTGCTTTCGCTCTCTTTCCCTTTCTGTTGACGTTGCAGATTGACGCCACTATAATCCTCCCTCGGAAGTTGTGTTGTGTTGTGTCGTGTCCGTGTGTTAAAGATTGTGGCTTAATATGGCACCACAAAAGTTTACATTACAACAAAGGATTTATCTTGTCGAGTGTTACTTCAGAAAGAGGAATTGTGGAGAAGTGCGACGACGTTTGGCAACGAAATTTCCTGGTGTTCCAGTTCCACATAGGACCACTATATTAAACCTCGTAAAGTTTAGAGTAACAGGGTCAGTTCTGAATAAAAGTGGAAAGAAAAATGGGGAAATCTATAAAATAAAGAATACAAAGACAATCCGCACACCATCCGTGAGTTAAAAGAGAGTATTGTACGAGAAATCGGGAGAATTACAGTAGACGAACTTGCATGTGTAAATGCCAATTTCCTTCGGAGATGCCAGGAATGTGTTTCAGCAGAGGGACATCATTTTCAACACCTTCTGTAGTCAAGGTTAGTACACAATATGAAAACTGTAATTTTAATAGCCGACTGTAGCGGACCCCGTTTATGAGACGAGGGCTGACACCAGGCTGCTTGCCGCTCAGTCTCGTAGCGAATGTCAGGGAATGCTCTGTACTAATAATAATAATATGGTGCTGAGTTTGAATCCCAACTTGGGCATGGATGTTTGTGAGTGTCCATTCATCAATTTCATCATATCATCACTCATCCCCATCTTCGTAAATTAGCCAAAAGTGGTGCAATAAGCGAATTAAAATAAAGAAAATCAATAATAATAATGTTATTATAATAATTATTAGCATTATTATTAAAATTATAATTATTATTGGTACATTTATCCTGGTACTTGCCCCCCCCCCCCCTCAGACAAAAATTCGTGGTTGCACCTCTGCAATTGACCATTCCTAAATTAAGAGAAAGACTCTCGGTGATATATCATAAGCAACAAAATCTAAAAGCTCTAAAATTTAATACAGGAAAATTTGCTGATGATAGAATTAAGAAAGATTACCAAATTAAACTGTCAAATAGATTCGATATTTTGCAGGATTTAAATGATGATGAAAATATAAATGAATTTGTTTAGTATGGAATAAAGAAGAAATCCCTCAACAGTGGAAAGAATCCATAATTGTTCCTGTGTTTAAAAACGGTGATAAAACTTTATTACTCAGGATTTCTGGTTTCAAGACGTGCTGCACTAATCACTCTCCCATAGAGGGTGAGAAGTACAGAAATAAACTTATTCAAAATGTATGAATACTAAGATCTCAAACATTAGTGTCCTAACCAAGTTTCATAAGTTCGCACTTACTCTTCAGATGGAGAAATATTAAGTGCACCAAACCTAACTAATTGCACACAAAAAGAAAAATTAATGGATTACGTGCCCTGGTCGAGTTCATAGAAACTAATACTTTAATGTGCAAAATTATCTCAATTCCTTCAAGTTGACTTTAGTGTAGGGTGACCAGATTCTACTGTAATAGAGTAAACTTTCAAATGTTTGGTAACAGTATGGTATAGGGAAAACACATTTCACTCGTTCATTTCGTCATGTTTTACATTCATACTTACCTATTATGCATTGTGAAACATTGCTTAAGGTGGGTTTTATTCAATAAATACTTTCGTGGTTAGGTTAGGCAGGTAAGGTTTGGTTCCCCTAGCATTGAAATAAAGTCCCTAAATGCATTCTACTAAGGTTCCAATTTACTTCTACATTCATTCCCACGGTTTTATGATATTTATTGTCGCTTGTCGATGGAGAATATTTTGTCCTTGAGAAGTACGTAAGATAATTTCCAAGTTGCTTTTTCAACATAAATAACTTTTTTCGAATTGAAACGGTGCTCATTACTTTAAGAAAGGTCCAAATTTTGTATGACAATGATTTCCAAAATTCTAGATAATTAGTCTTTGTGCTAGGAGAAATCATAAAACAATCGGAACCGTTACCTGTATTTTTTTCCAGGTTCGAAAACCCCACGAACCATGCATGGATAGCCCCACAAACCATTTACAAATAGCCCCACGAACCACGCACGCATAGCCCCACAAACCATTCTAATAGTCCGACGAAACATGCATGGATAGCCCCACGAACCATGCATGCAAGGTTAGGTTAGGTTCTGTGAGGTTAGGCATAGTTAAAATTGTCATGTTCTGGCAAAACGATGGCGAGTTTGGAAACACTGACCGGGGGTTACGTCATTGAAGACACGGAACATTTGGTTCACGTAGTCGAACGTAATGGAGGCAAGAGGTTTTGTGCATCGGAGAGACATTAATGTCGAAAAATACATGATTTACCGGCCGAATAAGTTGAACCAAGGGAGAAAACACTTCCACGAGCTTTCAAAAGTCTACAGAAACTCAGTTCCGTAAGTAGTTTCTCCTGAAAATTTGAAGAAATGGGTTTTCCCTATACCATACTGTTACCAAATGTTTGAAGTATGACAATTTAAAGAGGTTTAAAAAAGCGAATTTTGCATTGGTTGTATATCCTTGACTTGTTCCAAGTACAGCCATCATTATAGATGAAAATGGTATTTTTAACGAGCTACTGCAAAAAAATCTATCAATAATTAACAAATATTCGTTATATCCTACATGTAGTCTACACCCACATTAAACTATCAGATCTGAAATAGCATAAATCATTTTTCTCTGGCTGTAATTTACTCTATTATAGACAGAAATCTAAAACGGTATGTACGAATAGCTACATACAATACAAAAAATGCACATAGAAAGTGGGAGGAACTATATATTTTTTAAGGTTCTCTCATGACGAACATTTTTAACACACAACAGATAACACTACAGTCACCCATAGGAACTATACTAGATTTAGTTAATTATTCACTGTAGTTCAAACTAACCATCCTATTTGCCGTAACGAATGTATTATGATTTTGTCAACCTCCTCCATATCGTCACATGAGCCTGCCACAGAAGATATGGAATTGTCTTGTTGAAGAACGGATACACTAAAGGTTGTTGAGGTGAACACCGCATTTACAAGATTACAACGCTACAAATTTTTATTTAGGGGTGTGCAGGACGGAAAATTTTTGACAAATTTTGTGGTCATGAAAAATGATCATATTTTTCATAAAGTTAGAATCATTTGTATTTAACTAAAAGTTGATTTTAAGAAGATCAATTACCCTGTTTTAGATTTGGAGCTTAGATGTCTGAATTTTAGTGATTTCAAAGTAATTGACCCTACGACTACGAAAACATAAAATTACGAAGTAATTTTCAGGTGCAAGGAAGTAATTTATTTTTAGTGAATGTACTTTTTCCCCCTGAAGGTACTGTTGAAAGAAAAGTTGTTATTTTAATGACGGTAATTCAGTTTTGGGTATTCGTGTTCATGTGTGCAAATAAACAACGATAATGTACATCTACATGTACACAATGAATTCTTATCTGTTACGTATACCTTGCAATGCGCGCACTGGATTTTTGAGAAAGGGGTTTCAGCTAACTTGGAAAACAAATAAGAGGAATGATATTATTAATAGCTTAGTGAAACAAATTAATTAAAGTGCCCCATTTTCTTTAGGTGAATGAGGTGGATGTAAATTGTCTTTGACACCTGCGTTGCTATTGCTGAAGTGTGAACTGTTGGGTTTACAAATATTCTGCTTTTGCCACGGTTGCAATTCGAAGAGGGGGGAAGATTTGTAAAAGTTTTTTTTTCTTTTAGTTTAGCGAGTACAAGGTTGCGGACATGGTGTAATTATTTGCGCCTGTGAATAACTAAACGTGAAGAAATATGTAATTTTGAATAGATTCTCTCAGCCTATTGACCACGTGAGTTGTGGAAAATATACAAAGCTTTCGAGAGCTAACGTCACTCTCATCTTCAGGGTAGAAGTACAGTTCAAAAAGAAAAAAAGAAAATCCCCACCCTCAAAGGGCTCGCAGGGTGAGTGGTGCCCGACCTAAGTGAACCAGCAACTACACCAAAAGGCGCAGACCTCGCCTGAGACACTAATGTATTCCCCAAATACATTATATCCCCATGTTTGGTATTTTGCGTAGGCATAGTCTTCCCCCTCAGAATAGATCCAGTCAAGCTGGATTTCTCTCTTGGGTAAACCTCCATTTCATGCAGGCATGCTCTATTATCGAACTAGGCTACCTACAGGATATCTGATATCATGCTTCCTGGTTTATAGTCTTGTTAAAGAAGACTTACCAAGTGTCGAAATTAGAAAGAGTTGAAAAGACTACAAGAGAGTAAAGGAAACTTCCAAGTAAAAACCCAGCAAGCTGGAAAAACCTAGGCTGCATCTTGAATTAGCATGAGTCTCATCTACATTCTAGTGTGCTAGGAACCCCCACATTAGAAGGGGGAGGAACTTTGCACACCCTAATGGTTCAATCCTAAAAGAGAGGATAATATCGGGAAGTAGGTGCAGGTTCAGCCCAAAGGCCATCAGGAATTTCTAAGTGTTAGTAGAACCTACAAATTCTGACTGACAACCGTTACCACCAAAATTAGACCACCTTAACAACACCCAAATATCAAGTTCACCATGGAGACTGAGAAGAACAACAGCCTGCAGTTCCTCGATATTCTCATCAAACGCAAGCCAGGTGGATCCTTGGGACACAGTGTATACCGGAAACCGACTCACACAGATCTATATCTCAATGCCAACAGTTTTCACCACCCGTCACAATGAGCTACAGTACACACTACTTTATTTCACCAGGCCATCTCAATCAGTGTCGCGGAGCATCTATCAGAAGAAATACAGCATCTTCGCATGGCTTTCAAACAGAATGGGTATTCGGAACACAACATCAACAAAACATTAAAACGAGTACTGTCCAAGAAGACTAGCACATCAGGGAATCCGGACACATCAGGGGACACGAACACTACAGGGAACCCGGACATAGCTGACCAGAAGATAGCCATCCTGCCTTACATCGGAAATCTCTCCGGAGTTATAAGCCGAATTCTCAAGAAACATAACTTAAAAAACATTCACAAACCACCTCCGAAGCTCAGAAGCCTACTACGCAACCCCAAGGACGAGTTAGGACTCAAAACACCGGGAGTCGACCGTATTATCTGCAAATGCGAGAAAGCATACATTGGCCAGACGGGTAGGGCAATAGAACAGCGCTGTAAAGAACACCAAAGCAACATCAAGTATTTCCATCCTGAAAAGTCTGATCTAGCAGAACATTCAATCAATGAGGGGCATAGACCAGATTTCAGCAATACAGAAATCATAGCCAAAACTTCAAACTACTGGCACCACATCATAAAAAAAGCAATAGCCATTCATGAAGAAAAATATAATCTTAATCACGACATGGAGCTCGAACTAGACCCGCTAACCAGAAACGTGCATGCAGCAGATGCACCACCCAATTGGTCTGCCATCTTCACCAGGATCCCCCCCTCCACGAAACGTATATACACTGGGTTGACACTCAGAATTGCACTTCTATGAGAGTGACGTTAGCTCTCGAAAACTTGGAATATGTTCCACAACTTACCTGGTCGATAGCCCAAGAGAATCTATTCATCATTCGTCGCCAGGAAAGCTGCAAGTCTTACAATATGTAATTTTTGTTTCTAATTCTTATGTTTATACCAAAGCATAGGATATGATATTAAAAGACAAGGAGTTCCTGACTTTTCTTGATTTCTTGACACAGGAATGTAAAAGAATGTACGATTATACATTGTCTCACTTCTGTGTAGCCATGTTAATAACCAAGATGATTATATTCTATTGTAATCAAAATGACATGTTCCATATCATATGTTAATGTCGTTGCCTTGTAATCAAGGGGTCGCAGGTTTGATACCTGGTGGAGGCACATGGCACAGTGGTTTGGATCCCACATTAAACTGTAGGTCCAGTCAAGATTAGCCTTCCTGTGCATAAAGTGAACTTAAAACAATAAATCAATCGATCAATCCACATCATATGTGGCATGAGAATGATGGAAATTATTGTGGTATGTTTGATGTTCAGTGCAGGGGTGCCCATCCCTCCCAAAGCCAGTGGTATATCCCCCCCTAAATCATGTCATTAATCCCCCCCCCCCCAATCATATCATTCGAGCCCTCAAAATAAATTGTAATCCCCACAAAGTATTTTATGACAGCGTAGTGTGTCTACCGAAAGTAACTCTTACCTTAGCTTTACTGAATACTATACTTGATCTGCCCCTCCTACTTAAACAGGGGTGCCCATCACTGAAGACTGCCCCTACAATCGTTCATCATAATCCCCCAAAATAGTTTGGATGAATACATAATAATTGATGTTGATTTCAGTGAAATACCATGTTCAACTCTCCATATTTTTTAATTGTTCGATTTTCGAAAAAACTTAAAGCCAGCATATTGATTGGTTAAATGTAGTAAATTAAATTATGTAAATATGCATATAAATAGTGTTTGTGAGTGGGTTTATAAAACTCAAAATTTGAGTATTTAACACAAATTATTACACAACTTAAGATAAAGATAGAAAATTCAACCTTGGCAAACCAAATAGCATGCTTCAGCCGCATGAAGGGTGTAAGGGGTGCTCCTTTCACGTAGTGCACCCAATAGTCAACCTCACTTCCACATAGTACACCCTGGACTGCAGACTAACAAGGCTCTGGCGACTGGCTCCATAGCCAGTATAATTTTGTTTGGGTTGTCCTTGCCTCAGCTTTTAACGAAAGTAAGAAGATTTTAATATTTTATGATTTTAGTTATGCAACGTTAGAGTTGTAATGTGTAATGATAAGGGGCTGGATCCCGTATAATGTGACGGGTGCAAAATAGCCTTAGTGCTGCCGCAGCCAAAGTTTTAAATTCAGTTCAATTCAATCCAGCCGCATGACCGATCCAATTATTGTTTCACGAGACATTACAGAACCCTAGCTAAATATTCTTAAGTTCAGGGCGATAATATTATATGGTTCCTCTTTTAAAGACCTCACCACCCCATCCCCCACTTCTTGGGGTAAATATAATTATTTTAGTAATCCATAACAATAATTACGTAGATTTTATCTTCAGTGCAAATTTAACTTGTTAAGTAAAATATTCCTGTGACAAGAAGTTAGAAATGCGGATTCGATATAATTTTGTTCCCGATGATGCACCTGCTTTAAATTAAGCAGGTGCATCATCGGGAACAAAATTATATCGAATCCGCATTTCTAACTTCTTGTCACAGGAATATTTTACTTAACAAGTTAAATTTGCACTGAAGATAAAATCTATATTTTAAGAAGTAATGTTATTAATGAATATCGCTTATATCTTGTAATGCAGATATAGTATAAAACTTCACATTCACCTAAGTAAAGTGTCAAACACACATTCTCGTAACACACTATTGCGAGTAAGAAAATTTTTACATACATTTCTTAGGATCGAGAGATGTTTAGTATTTAATCTTTTTCTTTTCCAGCTTCTCTTTTGGCACGTTCGTGGTCCAAAACGTGTGGATACCATATCGCTAAATACAGTCTCCAAAATTTAATGTTCGAACTCTTTCTCTCCACTACAGAAATCACTTGACAATCTAATATTTAACACTATATGAAGATCTTCCTATCTTTCCCTTTAAATTTAATACTCAATCCTACCACCAAAATTTCCATGTCATTTTTTGACCTACTGTTGATATTGAAGAGTGGATATTGCCTCCTCCAAAAAATTATGTCTGTCTCCACACCAGAATTTTTTGCAACAGTCTAAGACAATAGTGATACACAAGAATTGGATACCTCCTCAATTTAATCCTCCTCCTAACTAAAATACCCGCTATAATCTAAGACCAAGAGTTGTATACTGTCCACCCAAAGGTTTAATTCAGAATCTTCCCTCCAGAACCCACGTGTCAATTAAGGTCTAACATGTAAGAGTTGGATATTTCTCCCCCTCTCGATATATATACGAGGCGTATTTTTTAAGTTAGTACTGTTTTGATATGTACAAAAAACAAATAAACTTTTTGTAACAATTTTATTGTTACATGAAAGACCACACTTTCATCTACTTTTCCACATAATTGCCACCAATATTCAGGCACTTATCATATCGAACAACAAGCTTTTGTATTCCGTCATCATAGAAGTTTGCCGCCTGAGTTGACAGCCACTGCAACATGGTCATTTTGAGGCTATCGTCATCATCGTGGCGCTGACCTCCGAGATGCTCTTCAGTTGCAGAAACACATGGTAGTCACTGGGTGCCAGATTGGGGCTGTATGGAGGATGATCAAATTGTTCCCAGCCAAATGATGCGATGAGATCTTAACAAGAAAAGTCAAGGCGCTACCTAAACGTTAGCTTTTGTGCACCTCCGTTAACATTTTTGGTACCCATCGTGAGCACAATTTTCGATAGTTTAAGCGTTCGGTAACAATTTCGTAGATAACACTTCTTGAAACTTCAGGGAACTCCTCTGATAATGAAGAAATTGTGAAGCGTCTGTTCTCTTTTACTTTTTCGTCGACTTTCTGCACCAAATCGACAGTGATCACTGAGGGTCGCCCACTCCGTTCCTCGTCATGAACATTCTTTCGGCCATCTTTGAAAGCTCTTACCCATTTGTGTACCATTCCATCACTCAATGTTTTGTCCATACACTTCACAAATCTGACTGTGAATTTCAACTGCTTTCACGCCTTTAGCACTAAGAAAACGAATAACAGTGCATATTTCATAGTCGGCAAGATTCTCAATCGGTGGAGGCATTTTAAATACGCAAAAGCAAATGTATACACGATCGATTGTTGCCGCAATGGCGTCTGTGGCTTGCCAACAGATGTAGGTACACAGTGCGCATGCACGGGACACCGACCGCAGCGCTGCAGCGGCAGAATTTCAAAACGGTACTTACTTTAAAAATATGCCTCGTATATATGTAGAGTATATGTTGAATTTTATATTATTTGAAGGAACCCCCCTCCCAAAAAAAAAAATATGTTGATGGTGCAGCCTGTGCCATAATCCCCATTCCCCCTTGTGGTCACCCCTGGTGCAGAGAAGCTAATCTGTCTGATTTAAATATCCAGAAAATATTAATTTGTGAGTAGTTTCGTGAAAAGGAGGTTGCACAAAACTATACACATACAGGAAAGTGTGGAAACACTATTTCAATCAAACCAACTATCTCGATATAATCATGCATAATGTTATTATGACTTATTCTGACACCCATGTACAGGCTATATATTTGTGATTTCTACATGTATATGTCTTTTTTTTCAGGTTTAAAGTCATATTTTTGTGGTTGTATTTATGAACTGTAAGCTGAAAGAAATTACCCGTGCTTCCTAATACATGGTTTTCTGGTAAGTTTTTGAAAGGACTACAACTTACTTAGGTTGCATATTTAATCATTGAATTGTAATGGTTACAGTATTGTAAATTCTTAAAAGATTATTATTCAGATTTGAATGATGATCTATGTACAGGCACAATATGACCTTTTTTTTGCTTATAGAGTGCAACATGAAGTGGGAATGTAATCCAAGTTTTAACTGGTTTGAGTTTTTTTCAAGTTCACTTTTTGCACAAATAGGTTAATTGGACTGAATGTGCAGTTTAAAGTGGGATACAAATCTGTATGTGCCTCCAGTGAGTATCATACCTAGGATCCCTTGATTGCAAGGTGCCAATGTTACGACAGTGCCATTAAGGAGGCTCGTTTTCACTCATGTGTCTGTTTTTTTCCATTACTTAATTTTCCAGCTGAGAATGCTGTGTATTCAACTCACGATTTTCATCTGTGCATGGCATGTTTTTATGTTCCCTAACATAATTATCACCCATTTTCTTAATTGTGATTAACCTAAAAGAATTAGTAAAGTAACAATAAATAACCAGATACAAATATCACTTCCTTCCTACACTTGCCATGATTTTATTTTATTTCATGCCATTATTTTCGTGAACTTTCACCTTTGATCCATGTTGATTAAAATTTTTGTTCATGTGTCGATAGTACGTGCACATTTACATTCCATTCAGGTCTTGAATTATTGACTGTGACATCTGCTGCTGTTTGTAGTTCGTGTGTGGTATTTTTCAAGACAGTCAAGGCAAGGATTTCATGTGGTATAATAATAATACTGAAACATTATTGTAGCACGCAGTACTCATTTTAGGAGAAAAATTCATCTTCATTGCTCTGTCTGATTCTTCCAGACTTGTAATTGGTTGAAATCCAGAATATCCACAATATTGTCCATTTCATGACAAGTATTTACCAGTCTATCTCTTGTTGCATCAATAAATTTCTCAAAAATGCCTTCATTCTTTTCATAGTAGTCATTGGAGTTGTTGTAACATTTTCATCAGCTTAGATGAACTACTGAAAATTTTCCCTAAATCATTTGTGATTGATTGAATTGCGTTATTTTATGTCACTTTTCTGCCGCTTTTAGCTAATTATGAAGATGAGGATGAGTGATGAAATGATTACATTGATGATAAAGGGACACTCGCAAAGATCATCCATGCCCCATGCGATTCAAACCTGGGACCCCTGGCATCATTGCATGCTGTGCTAACCAACCACTCCACCACATAGATCTGTTTAACTCATTTCGGACAAGAAAATATAGAAAGCTCACAGCTCCTGCGACAATGATTGAAATTTTTCTGACATTTTATGAATTTTCCTTTATTCAAAAAGAGAGAAGAAAATGCCAGAAAAGTAAGAGTTTTTTGCATTGAAAAACTTTTTACATTGTATAATTCCTTTTTTTCTCTCCTTTCTATGAACTGGTATCAGTTTACCTTTTCTTTGTGTTCCATAATTGAGCCGCCGGAGTGCCTTTGCCCATCCCTTTACCCTCAATTCACTTTAAAAGCTTGTGAAAAATTGACAGTGGTGGGTGAGTATACTCTTAGTTGTTCAACACACATTGTTATTTCTGATGATTACAAGCAGTGGCGAATGGTGATGGTTTTGTTCAGTAGAAGAGGCTCACTAAGTATATAATAATAATAATAATAAGGGTCAGTCAACCTTCTATTTCTACTAAGAATTGCAACCTGGGTAGCCCTGGTTGATAATAGAGGTCTTCACCAACCACAGTCAATGAAGACATTTTCTTCTGCAAAAACTTGATCTTAAACATGGTAATTCTGGGAAGGTGTGGGGGGAATTGAACCAGACATGTGACCTCTCCACCACTGGAAATTTAGTGTTCATTTCAAATTAGTAAAAATATTCCATGAGTTTTGGAAATTCCAAAAAACAAGATATTTGAGTCAGTCATCACAGCTTGCTGTCATATATGAAACTTTTGCAGGTATTAAAACATGAATATTTCACAAGGAACTTATATTTCAAAGGTTTTCTGATTATATTTGAGACCAAAAATACCAAATATCAATCTGTTTTGATAAAAATCTGATTTGGCAAGAAAAATAAATGTATTGATATTGAAAATGTACAAAAAAATTATTTGTAACAACATAACAATTCCACAGAATATGAAAAATTAGCTGTTCTTGGACTTTTTGAAATGGTTGATATATTTATGGATTCTGTTACAAATTATTAGATGTATCTTCAGTACTCAATGTCAATGTTGCTGCTTTCCAGAAAATGTTTAAATCTTCATCTTTAGCATTTAAAAAAACATTTGAACATTGATACTTTTTATTATGTGCTTGTTAGTGAAGATCTGTGAGGAACTGGTAACACTGGAGACTGGCTTTATGATGGAATGATAGAACATAGATATTTTGTAAGCTCCTTATTTAGCTTCGAACTGAAGTATTATTGTAGAAAAGTTTGATCTGCAATACTAAAATACATTTTTATGTCAAGGAGAAGGGTTTATGACATTAGATAAAGCATGATGATCAGTTATGGTTGTCAATTGGTTCATTTTTATGAACTGCATTAGTGGTGATACAATTGAAGCCAGAAATCGCCATGTTAGATTTCATTCAGTTAAAAATTATCTATAAACATCCACGTGCACAGATGGTGTTAAATGTTTAAATATGCAAGATTAGTGTTCGTTAGTAACCCATCTGTAGTGTACTCAATATATGTATCTCAGTTAAACGTGTTTACAGTGAATAAACTACTTTAGATATTTGAAGGTCAATTTCACCTTGATACATAGAGAGACTATGTATTTCCTGTAAAGAATATTCATCTTATTGAAGATTTGGAATTTGAGACTTGAAGAATAAAACCACTTGTTAATAAAGAGATTTAAATCAAGAATATCTTTATTATTTAACATTTGTTAAATATCAAATGTGAATGACATTTTCTTAATTTCTCAATGTACTTGCAACTTTTCTGTTTCTTAGAGTACACAAATACAATCTTTCGTACAAAATAGTTACTACACTCTTTAAATATACAAATCACTGTAGATTTATCAATGGGCATTCTTTGGTCAAAGCTCTGATGCTACTTATTGTGCTAAGACACTCATAGCTATACATTGGTCTATGTATATTGGGCCAATCAGATGTCTCTTCTCTTTGGTGTAATAGTGATGAGGCAGGCAGGGTATAAAGCAATTACCGAAGTTCCTACCATATTGCATAGCAGTATTAATCTGAAACTAGGTAAAATTTTAAGAATTGCCCTCCAAAATAGCAACGCATTATAGGAATTCAGTCTTGTGTTTTTTGTTGAGTTGAATACACTAGTATACCAGTTCTATGATCTTATTTGTAACATTCAATTTTATACCATAATTTCTGGTCAACGTAATATGTTTCTATGTATACAGTGGAGTTTTATTGTCAGAAATTTTGTTTGTTAGGAATGAAACAAAATATATTTTTCAGTACGATTTTTTTTTTTTTAGTCGTAATGATTCTGTTTTTGGTATTCCAGTTGAGTGAGGACTTCCATGGGACTGCTGGACTATGAATTACAAGATGTCAGAAAACTTTGTGGAAATGTCATTGAAGGGAGCAAATTGGTTGTTTGTGTGCCAACTATGGTCCGAGTCGAAATAAGGTAAGTTGGATGAAGTCAAATCTCAAAGATTGGCCATATGTTGGACTTATCTTAGAAATAATTCTGTATATTTTAACACTTGCAGATTAACTGTGTTTAACCAGATGCATTTAATTCTTGCTGGTGTATTTGTAATGTGTAAATAGAATGGAACCCACATGAAAGTTCTCCACATGGCTACATAAGAATTTCTAAACACAACACATTTTTCAGAATTTCGAAAATTTAACATTGGAAAATATCATTTCTGAGAGAACTTCTCGTCGTAGCCTTGTAATCAAGGGGTCCTGGGTTCGATACCCGGTGGATGCACATAGCAGTTCAGATCCCACTTTAAACTGTAGGTCCAGTCTCGATTAGCCTTTCTGTGCATAAAGTGGACTTAAAACAACAAATCTTTCTTTCTTTCTGAGTGAACCTCCACATTCAGTTACACTTGAATAAAATATGTTAATCAAGGAAGTAACTGTAGAGTATACTGATTCAATTTATTTTCTTCTCTTTGTAGCATATTTTAAATTTCCATTATCAAGATACAAATATGTTTTATTTTTTGTCTTTTTATGGGGTGTATTTTGACATTGGATGAAGACGGGAAAAAATATTTAAGAGCAACTGTAAATATTTTATGTAGTGTAAATATAATGAGATGCCTCTGCTTTATGTGGCAGGGATTGCAGTGCGTTCATGTTTGATCACATATAATGGAACCTCTATTTTGTGTTTTTCATGGGATCAAGATGAGAAAATTTAAAATGTGGAAAATTATAAAATCCGGGAAAATTTTGTTACATTTTGCTCTAGTGGGATGAAGAAAATTGAATGTATAATGTGGGAAAATGCAAAATCCAGCAACATAAACTCCAGGTTCCACTGTATTTGTTTACCGACAGTGCTTGTGTGAGTTTGTTAAGTCCAGCTTATGCACAGCAAGGCTTTTGAACTCTAGGATTACCAACTGCGTAAATAATGAGTTGATAATCTATGCCACTGAATCCCATTGTTCTGCATATACTGTAAGGACTATTCAACTATTCAAGAACCATATATGTAAAATAGGAAACAAATAGGAGAGGTAAGACACAAACAGCCAGATGTCTTCACACATATGACACCGGACACCAGACTGGACGGGAAAATTGCAAATTCTATGTGAACGTTAATTTGGCAGATATACACAGAAGTAATAGAACACTGACATAGACAAGGTAACACACACATATTCAGATTTCACTCTTTGAACCAATGTGTACATAGCATATGTTATTTGAATGCAGGTGCTTCTTTTAGCACAGATTCTTATTTCGTGTTTCTGTTTCAGGCGTACAAGGTTTAAGCACATAATTGCTATCATTCAGTTCCCCCAGAACTATCCTGAATCAATTTTGCTCCTTGAGTTGAAGAGCAAGACTTTATCTGAGAAGTTGCTGGATGGATTAACCAAAGTGTGCGAGGAAGAAGCAAGAAAGAATCTAAAGAAGCCCCAGGTTAGTACTTACAATGAAATGAAAATATTTTCAAAACAAATCATTTTTCAAAAGTGGCAAATCAATCCTAAAGAAAGACATTGTCCTTTGTAGGCCTATAAGTTCATCAAATAGTTCTAGTAATTTTTAAGATATCATTACTGATTATTTGTAGGCCGGATGAAGGAACAGTATACAAGATATTTTAAAGTGATGTTTTAGATTTTAATATGTGTTATTCTCAACAAATTTCTTCAGAGAAAGAATGATGTAATGATGTTTGAAGTTATTGACTGTTCGACCGTGCACATGCCATCAGACTATGCGTACTATCACAGAAAGTAATTGTACTGAAATTTTTTGTGTGTTGTAATTGAGTGAAAATGCCTATTTTGAGCACTACATACACTATGTTCTCATTCGTCACCGGACACCCCTCAAAAAGTGCTCGGGATCGTCTGTACATGTCATACAACCTATAAAAGGCGTTGCCGGTTGAGAATACACTCATACCAGCTACAGCAGTCAATATGGACAGACGACTCGAACTGACTGAGGTGGAAAGAGGGATGATCATTGGAGCCCACAGGTTTGGGCATTCGACCCGTGAGATTTCCAACAAATTTCAGATACTCTGGTTGACAGTGAGTGATGTTATCGTGAAGTGGAAACGAGAGGGGGTCATGACATGCTGACCCAGACCCAGTAAACCGAACAGATTGTGACTGTCGATGCTTGAAACGTGTGGTGAAGTCAAACCAGAAGGCGTCGTTACAGATGGTGGCACAGGAGTTTCGATCGGCTTCCAGTAATGCTGCAAGTGATCATACTCTCCACCAGGAGATCGTCGCACTTGGTTTTCATGGTCGTGCAGCAGTTCAAAAGCCGCATATCACATATAATGCGACCCGTCGGTTACAGTAGTGCAAGGAACGCCGCCATTGGACTCTCGGACAATGGAAATACGTCCTATGGAGTGATGAATCACTCTACCATTTGTGGCGGTCCGATGGACGTGTCTGGGTGTGGCGTATGCCCGGTGAACGCTGTTTACAGGACTGTATCGTTCCCACAGTGAAATTCGGCGGAGGTGGCATCATGGTGTGGTCCTCCTTTTCGTGGTATGGTCTTGGTCCTCTTGTTTTAGTTCGGGGAAACATGAATGCCGATGCGTACCAAAAAGTTCTGGACAATTCTGCGGTACCACATTGTGGGAACGATTCGGTATTGGCCCATACCTGTTTCAGCACGACAATGCTCCATGTCATACGGCAGGCATTATCAACACGTGGTTCGAGGACATGGGTGTGCAAAAACTTGATTGGCCAGCCCAAAGTCCAGATATCAACACCATGAACACCTTTGGGGCGAGTTGAAGCGCTGCTTGAGAGCCAGGCCATGCCGCCCAAATAACACCACTCAGATGTTTGCCGCTTTGCAGGAGGAATGGTTCAAGATTCCCGTCGACACGTATCACAAATTGGTGGAAAGTCTTCCTTGAAGGGTTGCGGACGTCATTGCGGCGAAAGCTGGCCCTACCCGATACTGATGTGCTGCTACCGGATTAACGTACTGGTATGGGGTGTCAGGTGATGAATAGCAACATAGTGTATTTCTGATATTCGACAAAAGTGTTTTTTGCAGTACCGTAATTTATAACCGATGTATCTTCTGAAAAAGATGCACATTTGAAGCATCTAAATGTTGAGAATGTATCGAAGTTATACCACAGAAGGAACATTGTTTTTGGTATATACAATTCAAAGTTAATAAATTAAACACTGTGGTGTGTACAATTACAAGGAGTTTTAAGTAAATAGTATGAGACATGTCTTAGAATATCTAGTCTGTGTGTAGCTGGTAAAATGTGTCCACATCTTGGAATATATGACAAGGATTTTCATACAAACACTTTTTTGTAAAATATTTACTTTCAAGGTGATTTTTATTTTGCCACAGAAACATTTATATGCTTAATAAGCATTGAATTATGCAAACAGAAGTAATGCAAATGTCACATTAGTCTCTACCACCTTATAATTTGTCACACACAAGAGATGTACTATGTAGATATGTAAAGATCAAGATCTAGTGGAGCTGTAAAAATAAAGGAAAGAAAACTGAAAATACTGTACTTAATAAATTTAAAGAGAGACCAATTTAAGCAGTTAAAACAACCATGATTTTTCTTTCCTGTTATCTGTTTAATGTAAACAGCACAGCCTTTGTTCGCATCATCTGATTCTGTGGGGTTTACAAATAACACTATACTTTGGATTACATAATTTATTTTCGAGAATATATGAAGTCTCATTTCAGTTCAATTTGGCACATCATATGTACAGATCTGATGCAAATGAGAAGTTTGTGAAATGTTACCTATTATAGAAACCAGGGCTGTACTGTGTATATTAAATTAGGGATGGGACAGATTAATCAGGTGATTTATCGGTATTGGTCAATATAGACATATCGGTTTATTTGTAAAATTATTTTACCGATCCGATATATCTATGAATATCTTACAATTAAGTGCAAAATTCTGCCATTTTGTTGTAATTTTTATGGATAATCTCCATGCCCTACTTTTTAGAAAAGTAAATGTCTAAATATGCAACTTCTTTTGTACTGCAAATCACCTCGAAACACACATTTATTAAGAAGGTCAATGGACTATTCAGGTTATTCAAGGCCGGCCCCCGTGGCAGAGTGGTTAGCACATCACGCTACAACGCGAAGGATCCTGGGTTTGAATCCTGGCCTGGGCATGGATGTTTGTGAGTGTCCATTCATCAATTTCATCATGTCATCACTCATCCCCATGTTCGCAAATTAGCCAAAAGTGGCACAAATAGCAAAGTAAAATAAATTAAATCAGGTTATTCAAGGACCATTTGGAATTTTACATCGGATCGGTAAATTTTAATCGGTACTTTATCGGCATCGACCAAAATTTCATATCGGCCCATACCTATATTAAATAGTGAATAAAAATGCATTTTTTAGCATAAGACAGTGTCTTGTGTCATGATTTTTCTTCTCCGTAACTACCAACTCATAAGTATTTCTCACAAATGCTGTGTGTATTACAGGTGCTAAAAATATTGAAGCTGATTCGAAATTTCATTGATGAGAATCCATTGTCTTGCTGCTATGATGAAATCGCTACCCTAAAGAAGTCTCTGGTAGGTGACGTGGACGAGCTAAAATTAAAGCAGAAAACATCAGCTGTTAGTTTGAAGGTGTGCCAAGGAGAATATTTTCTAAGAGCAAAGATATCAGTCCCCGACGATTATCCAGACAAAAATGTTCGGTAAGTAGATTGGAAGGCATTTAGGATTTCCAGAATTCCTTTCCAATGCACAATATGCATAACTGTGAATAATTGAGTGATCGATTGACTGAATTAGGTTATTTTCCTTCACTTTTCTGCCACTTTTAGCTAATCATGAAGATGAGAATGAATGGTGAATAGATGAGATGAATGAAGGGACAATCACAAACATACATGGACGGCACACCACGGGTCCTATGGAGGATTATACTGGCTCTGAGTCCAGATGCCAGAGTCTCGCTAGTCTGCAAAGTGCAGTCTAGGGTGTACTATGTGGAAGTGTCATTTGGGTATCCTCGGAAAGGCCCCTTACACTCCATAAATTCGAGTAAGATTTGTCCTTTCATATAATGGTGGGTACGCTAGAATAAGTAGCTGGCTCTGGTTTAGAAATCAAGAAAAGGGTAACAATATGATTAAATGTGTTGGTCACATGTTAACCAATGAAAAGCTGCTTGGCAAGCATTTGCCCTCAAACGGCTGGTATGCCATGGAGATGAGGTTATATTTTATCCCTTAAAATACCAACTGGGATAGTTTTATATCCCAACCAGGTAATGCACCAAATTATATACTGCAGAAAATTTTAGAATGTGCTGAGTAAGGATATGTCTAAAGAGATCAGAAGTCTTTTTTTTTGTTTTAACGTGCTGTTGTAATAGAACCACCGACTTAATATTTATTGAGAGGGAGCAATATAAAGTGTAATTGTATTGTAGTGTCTACATGTGGCATAAATATACATATAATTTTCAGAGTGGAGGACATTGAGACAAACTTCCCACCTCTGTTTACAAGATGGTTTGTGGCCAGTACAAAAGAGATCTCGAGGCAGTGTATTGAACCACCTCTTAAGAAAACTAAGAACCAACCACCATTTCAGCCAAAGCCTTCTTTGCAGCCAGTTCTCAAGTTTTTCGTGGAGAATATTAAAGGACTGCCTCAGGAAAAATGCCAGTTGTGTAATGGACAATGCCTTCCTTCAGATCCCAAGGTATTTGTCAATTTATTTACTTACTTTATTCTTTCCAGGAATAAGCTTGGTACCTAGGAAACAGCAGGAATATTTTTATTCACATACTTAATGTTAGGGAGGGGACTGATTACCATTCACATATTTCTATAAATATTCTGTGCGCACAATTCTTGTATTTTGATATTATTTTTAAAAAGTAGGAATCTATAAATAATTTCCCATTTTGGCAAATAAATTTCTAAATTTGTAATAAATTTACAATGTATCCTGTTGTCATGTTTGCAGAAACTTGTGTTTGAGCTAATTAACGTTACATTTAAATAAATGTGATTCACATGACTTAGTAACATGGTAAGTAACACTTAAAACAAACTTCATCTTTTGTTTTTATAGATGTGTTTCTAAATTTGAATATGTTATCCTTTGTACATGTTTCAAACCATGTTATTAATTCCCATGTTTTATATTCATCAATGTGCTCTATTCTTGTCCATTTGTCTATGCAATAGATTTACTTGTATGATGCGGTATAGATTCACAATATCAAAGTTTGTTAATATTCCTTACCCAGAATGTAGGCAGGACGTCCATTCATAGGTATTATTGGTTTCATTGGTACATCTATGTTTTTGGAAAGCAAGGAAAAGTGGTGGAATATTTCACTTTGGGGTGCGGATACTACATCCATTCCTGAACCTATAATGCCCCAAACCCCAAGTTTTTAAGTCCTCGTTTGTCTGTAATGATGTCATCAAAATGGCAGTCATAACGAAAATTCTATTCCTGGAATCTGTTACTTAATTGCAGTTATTTATCATTCATGGCATCTTATTTTCACATAATTTGCAGTTTATAACTGTATTATTATTATGATGATGAAATTAAAAAACCCACTTTATCACATGATATTAGATATGGCCGCAAAAGTCTGAAAATAACCCTTTCTGCTATGGGTTCATGTTTGGGGTAAAACTCTATGTTTTGAAGGTTCCAGAACTCAACGGTGGCATCAAAAATAGTGTCAGACTAAGCCCATTAAATAATAATAGTTAACTTTTTGACAATCTGTAAATATACAGGGTGGTTCAAAAGTCTGATGCCATAGGACAACTGCGTTATCAGTGCAGATGGCGAAAAGTAGAAAGAGGGGAAAGTTGTTGCAAATATGAGATTTTAAATACAATGTGCTTGAATTTCCAACATAGCATGCATCGTTCAGGCTGTATATTGGTATGAGCCTTAATGAGAACGGGCATTGCCTTGTTGCCACATACTTTGTCTTTAAAGGGGGCATTTACTTTATCGCAACACCGTACTGTACAGCCACCTCAGAAAGAAGTACTATGGTTACGCTGCATCTAATCTGATAATGCCGTGCTACACAACGCAGTCCTGGCTAGTAAGAAAACATGTCCAATGCCTCACTTAGACCCACAACAGCCAGCTGCTTATTGCTTGAACACGATGCAAACAAGACCCTGAATTGAAGATTAGGCACACACAGGAGATGTACTATGTAGAAATTTTTCAGCGAAAAATGCAGGCTCGACCAGGACTCGAACCTGGGTCTCTGGCATACCATGCCATTGCTCTACTACTGAGCTACCGAGCCAGCCTGGCCTCGCCGTCGCTGTTTTACCTGCATGTAATCGTCTCTGCCAGTGCTACCGCAATGGGATCTGTTGCCTTTTAACATCTCTACTCAAGGTCCCGGGTTCGATCCCCGGCCGGTTCAAATCCGGGAACTTTTCTAACGGTGGAAGCGGCCCCGGCGCCTACCCAGCGTCGAATAACATGGGTACCTGGGGGAAACCCTGGGGGGTAAAGGCGGTCAGGGGCGTGATGCTGATCACATCACCCCCACTCACGACCGGATCAAGAAAGTGTGGGGCGTTACCCCCACACCCCCTATACGCCTTCATGGCGTGGTGCTATGCACAGGGGAACACTTTACCTTTTTTTTTACCTTTACGCTGGAAGGAGCCAAGCAACATCAAGGTCTACTGTGTTTCAAAGACAACAGATCCCGTTGCTGTAGCACTGGCAGAGACTATTCCACGCAGGTAAAACAGTGACAGCGAAAAATCAGGTGAGGCCAGTCGAGGCCAGACTGGCTCGGTAGTTCAGTGGTATAGCAATGGCACGGTATGCCAGAGACCTGGGTTCGAGTCCTGGTCGAGCCTGCATTTTTCGCTGAAAAAGTTCTATGTAAGACATTGAATGTTCACGATCCTCACAGCCAACAGGAAGAAAAGGGAGGGTGTGTAGATTCGCTGGCATTCACCGAGAAGCATGGATTTCTCTTCGATAGCCGAAGGCATTACGTAGTCTATTTTCGGTCTTGCCGCCAAAGTTCTCGGGTTCGATTGAAGGCCTGTGTATGGATGTTTTTGTGAATGTTTCTTTGTCAATTTCATCTAATTATTATCCATTCTGATCGTCACTTGATCATCGTGTTAGCCAAAAGTGGTAGAAAAGTGACTATATAACCAAAAATACAACTACATTAGTGATGCAGTTGCAGATTTGTTTTCGTGTGCCCACCCGTGAATGTGTTCTGATTTTATTTCATGCACACCGGCAACAATACATCAAATATAACACCATTTTTTTTTTTTTTACCTGAAAACAACTTCATGCAGATATACTAATCGCGACTAATCTCCAGTTTAATACAGGATCATTTTACTGTAATATCACCATACTAGGAAAAGAAGCGTGGCTTTACAAATGCAACATGGGGCATAAATCTATATGTATCTGTGAGAGTTAGGATTTCTATGTGAGTGTCAAATGTGTCTACCTGATGTCTACCTGTGCGTTCGCGCACACACATATTCTCTTAGATGAGTTAGTGTCAGTTCGAAAGCAGCATTTGACGTGTTGATCTTGTTTCAAAAAATATGTTACCACTATTACAACTAATGCAGGGGAATTAGAGCCAAATCAAGACATCTGAAAACAAATGGACAACGTAATGCGTTCTAAAGCCAGAGGTCCCAGATTCGAACCCTGGTCAGTCATGAATGTTTTTGTCCTATCGTCATTTCATCAATTCATCCTTTCTCATCATCGAGATTAACATAGATAGAGCAGTGACGTATAAAATAACAAAATCCTTTGCTGCTTTAGTTGTCTCTTCACGACCTTGTTATCGAAGGTTCCGGATTCGAGTCTTGGCTTGGACACAGGTGTGTCCATTGGGAGTGTACTTTCACAAATCTCACCCAACGATTGTTTATTTTCATCCTTGCGACTGGGCAGGAGCGGCAGAGAGAAGTGACATTAAATAAGAAAAATGCCAGTTTCTGGAGAGATAATAAAAATCTCAAAACCTGGTCCAGGGTAAATAGTAGTATTGTGTGTCAGTGCAAATTTTAAATATATACCTAGGTAAAATAATAATTACCAATATACGTGAAACTGCAATTTTTGAAGTTACATCTGGTATTGTCATTAGTATATTAAAGAGAGATGTATCTGGCGAGTCCTAGATGGGGGCAAATATTTTGTGGGTGGGGGGGGGGAGTCATATTTAATATATTCCTAAATATTAGTTACATCTCAAATGTCTATTTCAAGAAATATTGAACATGTTACCAGGGTGTTTTGTCTGGTTTGTTGTAACTGACTAGGGGAATATAAATACCATTGCTTCCTTGAATCGCTATCGAATAAATAAATTAGTAGTTAGGCTCACATCTAGGCGGAGATCATATGACAGATGAAAATTCCATTAACTGCAAACGTATGTCTTTATCGTGCAATTGGCAGGTGGGAGGGGGTAATATTTTACAGGTTTGTAAATGATCGAGGTGCTTTGCTTTGAGTAGAAAAATGTATACTCTACACGTGCACACTTCTTTGTTTGTAATTTGGGCATTGGTTTGCACTTGTTAAGAGTTCCTCACTAGTTACATGATTTGTTCTACAGACAGAAGTCATTCTCCTAATGAAATTAATATGAATATATTTTTGCCGGCCTTCGGAATGGTAAGGATAAAGCATTACGAGGCCAGAGGTTCCAGGTTAGAACCTTGGACAGACATGAATGTATCTTCAAAAGAAATCAAACGGAAAACAAATTCAAAAAAAATGTTGGAAAGTTTAACAACCCATGGCTCTACAGCCCTGGAAGGGCCTTGAGCTCCCACAATCCTACCTAGAGATGTGGAGAACTTCAACCTGTAATGGGGTGATGTGGAGTCAGCGCGTCAAACACTCAGCCATTATCAGAGATTTCCCAGACCGGGTTACGCTACTCACTCATAGCTCCTAAATTTCCTCACGATGGTGGGTATCAACTGGTCATATACACAGGTCGAGAACCCAGAGACTGAACCCATGCCATCCTGCAGTCAAGAGTCCAAAGCACAGCACCTTAATCTGCATGGCCACGGAGGAGGACTGTTGGAAATGTTAGGCTCTCTATTTTTCAGAAATATAAGAAGGTAATGACTGATTGATTTAGTTTATTTTACGCTAAATAAAAGAGAATCAAATCGAAATTAGTTATTTACGTTGGGTTGCATTAGATTCCATTACTAGTGTTACTTTATTTATATGTAATTTTAAAGTGTCCTTAATAATTGCAAATTTAACCACATTAATTTTTATAATTACAAATTGGTTTGTTTGGGTGTTGTTTAAGTCTACTTCTTATGCTGACAGACTAATCGGGACTGGACCTACAGGTTAGATTGGGATCCGAATCACTATATACCTCCACTGGGTATCCAAACCAAACCCCTCGTTTACAAGGGACAATGTTACCAGTACAACATCGGGAAGTCCTGCATGTTAAATGCTTGGTAAACGTTTTAGAAATTTCTCTTCATGAAATGCATGTAATCTGGAAATGCATGTAATCTGGAAATCATTCGTGCTATCTTTTTCTGTTTTTAAAAATATAGTAACAGTCATTAGAAGACCTGAGTAATGTTTAAGAAAAAGCAGGAGGGGTTTATGTCGAAACTTTTTTGATGCTACGTATGAGAAAGAAGTTGGTGGGAGTAAGACTGATTGATTGCTTTTGTTTATTTTCTTTCTTTTCTGCCACTTTTGGCTAATCACGAAGATGAGGATGAGTGATGATATGGTGAAATTGATGAAGGGACACTCCTAAATAACACCCATTCCCAGGTGGCTGGGAATTGAACCTGGGTCTCTGGCGACATAGTGTGCTCTGCTCACCACTCCGCCACATAAGTCAGCAGTGTCAATCAAGAGTTTGACATGCATGTCTAACATTTCGATCAACACGTGCATGTCCCTCTGCCCCCTACCCCACCCCCCTCGTGCACAACCAACACACCATGCTCACGCATTCACACACCTGATAATTTCATATCACGGCGTGGGCATCGGTATCACTCTCACGTAAAGCAAACATAATGATTTGCAACTTATTACAGGCCATCAAATGTAAGGAAAAAGAAAGAAAAGAAAAGTTTACTTTTTCAATTGCTCTCGAAATCCAGGTGTATTTGCCTCAAGGATGTGTACCTTACAGTAGTGAGAAGGAAGTGGGTCTGTTGCTCCAATAAGTGTTGGCTGTCTTGAGAACTTAACCATGGTTTTTCGTTTAGCCAGGGCTCAGTTTGGGTGTGGCAGCGTAAAGAAGTACTTGATGAGCCCAGTGCACTAGGTAAATTGAGAATGATGGTGCATAATTAGAGGCAAAGTAAGTAAAAAGTGTGTGTGTGTACACAAACACACACACATACATACGTACATACACACACACACACAACTGCAAAATATGTAATTGTAGCTAATGTTTTCTGAAATAGAGGTTGTACATTAGGGCATAATGATATGAACAAAGGATATAATTTTGAAACGAGAGGGGTCTTATTTTTTTCCCTTTCCATCAGGGTAGGTCACCACAAAAATATGTTTGCACTCAGACAACATTTTCTGTTGGTGCAAATCGGAAATACCGAAATTATTGACGATTTGGAGGGTATTCGTTCAAGCAGACTTTGCCTTCGGCACCCTAGATTCCCCATATTGAGTAATTTGTATGTCCCAATGAATGAGGAAAGACATCTGGTACCGTAAAAAAGAAGGAAATGAAACAGCAGGGTCAAAACCAGCAGAAAATATATTAAAATATGATGTTTCAGGTGTTTCATGCTTCTCCAGACGCTTCTTGCACACAACCAGAGGACCAGTGGCACGGAGGGCATCGATATCCATAACCAATCTTTAGTCCCATTTTAACGATACTGTGGGCAACTGGGGACCTTAACCTCTGGTGTTACAAACAATATTTCTTTACCTACTTCATCAAGAAGTTGGAGGGCACCACATCAAGTTGATGACTTGCACACATGTTTGGTTATTGATAGCGAATTTATTTATGTGGCCGCGGTGGCTCAGTCGGTAACGCATCTGACTACCATGCTCAAGGTCCCAGGTTTGATATACGGCCGGTTCAAATCCGGGAACTTTTCTAACATTTGAAGCAGCCCCGGCGCCCACCCAGCATCGAATGACATGGGTACCTGTGGAAAACCCTGGAGGGGTAAAGGCAGTCAGGGGCATGATGCTGATCACATCACCCCCACTCATGACCGGATCAAGAAAGTGTGCGGCATTACCCCCACACCCCCTATACTCCTTCATGGTGTGGTGCTAAGCACAGGGGAGCACTTTACGTTTTTTATTATTATTATTACTAAAGCGAATTTTGTGGACTTATTTTTGTGTTATATTTTGTGCAGGTATCTGAGAGTCAGGACACCAGATAGAAGAGTCGATGTCCAGGTCTCCCCGATGCCATACTGGTGATTTAGTCAGCTTGTAATTACAAAATCCCAGGTTTTGGTGTACGGTGGAAGCATATAGTGGTTTGGATCCAAGTTAAACTTCAGGTCCTTTCTGTGCATAAATCAGACTTAAAAATAATACCAGAGTCGATGTCAATCTTGGGTGATTCATCACCATTCACAAGCTCTCATCTTCCGAGAGAAGCAGAGGCAAGATCTAGATATCCGAGGGTGGCAACCAGCATTTAGTGATGTGAAAGAGCTTGTGCTAGAAGATAACAACAAATTGTGGGTGAGAGTATCCATTTCCACAGTCGTAATCCACCAGCTTTTGAAGAAATTTCATGACAAACTAAGAGAATTTTGGGGAAGTTAAGCTATGGGAAGTGGGGCTCCAGAGGATGAAACAGTTTTGGAAAAAGTGGAGTCATTTCAAATGACTACAGAGAGGAAGTTATTTGATACTTTTTCATGCAAATGTGAAAACTACAATAAGTGCCAGTGTGGTGTAAAAATTTAAAAAAATAAAGTGTGACTTCTTGCAAGATCAGCGAACTTGAAGGCACTGCAAGGCCTTGTGAGAGAGGAACAATGGTGTTTAAAATTTGTTTCAACAATGTACTCATATTCATCAAGACAAGTACCTTCTTGGGATGTACAGGAAGTCACATGGACCGTGGCACAGTGATGGTGGAGGACATCTCAATGGTAGTTGAGAGAAACAAGGCTACTAGAGAGGTCTCTGCCTTGATGTCAAAAGGATGGTACACTGACTAGATAACTTCTTGATGAAGTAGGTAAAGAAATATTGTTTGTAACACCAGAGGTTAAGGTCCCCAGTTGCCTAGAGTATCGTCAAAAAGGGGCTAAAGATTGGTTATGGATATTGATGCCCTCCATGCCACTGGTCCTTTGGTTGTGTGCGAGAAGCATCGTAATGATGGAAGATAGGCATCCCACAACACCTGAAACATCATATGCGTATTTTTATATTTTTTTCTGCTCGTTTTGACCCTACTGCTTCGTTTCTTTCTTTTTGACGAACTGTCTTTTCTCATTCATTGGGACACACAAATTACTCGAACCTAGGGTGCTGAAGGCGAAATCTGCATGAACCAGTACCCTCCAAATCATCAATAATTTCGGTATTTCCGGTTTGCTCCAACAGAAAATTTTGTCTGAGCGTAAACATATTTTTGTGGTGATCTACCCTGATGGAAAGGGAAAAAATTAAGACCCCTTTCATTTTGAAATTTTATCCTTTGTTCATATCATTATGCCCTAATTCACAACCTCTATTTCAGAAAACATTACCTACAATTACATGCTTTGCAGTTGTGTGCATGTGTGTATGTATGTATGTATGTATGTGTGTGTGTGTATGTATTTGTGTACACATACACACACACTTCTTACTTACTTTGCCTCTAATTATGCACCACCATTCTCATTTTACCTAGTACAGTATGGTGTTGTGGTAAAGTAAATGTTCCCTTTAAGGATGAAGTATGTGGCAACAAGGCACTACCCGTTCTCATTAAGGCTCGTACCAGTGTACAGCCTGAACGATGCATGCTATGTTGAAAATACAAGCACATTGTATTTAAAATCTCATATTTGCAACAACTTTCCCCTCTTTCTATTTTTCGCCAACTGCACTGATAACACAGTTGTCCTATGTATTGGACTTTTGAACCACCCTGTATATTTACAGATTGTCATAAAATGAACTATTATTATTTAATGGTCTTAGTCTGACAGTATTTTTGATGCCACCATTGAGTTCTGGAAACTCCAAAACATAGGGTTTGATCCCAAACATGAACCTATAGCTGAAAGGGTTTTTTTTATACTTTTTGCGGCCATATTGACCGCCATATCTAACATCATGACACATGAAAACTGTCATTGTCGACAGTAATAAGGAAGGCAAGCAAAAATTAAGGGACAACAGAGATATACTGTATTTACTCATGTAGAATGCGCACTTTTTTTCCAAAATTTTTGCTCCCAAAAACTGTGGTGCGTATTATGCACGGAATAATTCAGACAGCCAACATGAAACCCTACAGGGTCGTTCCATGATTTTGGGACACTTGCATTGATTTTTCATGTTTATGGAACCCTATCATGTTATATATCGTTGTAAAGCTTATATCCTGCAGTTTCTGAATATGGCAACAGTATTCCATTTAAGATAACGACACTAATGTGAAATGCGGTTGAAATAAGTTCATCACAAAATGAAGGAATGTTCTGATTTCTATGGTGCTTCGGATGAAAGAAGACACCAGAAAAAAAAAACAATAATTAAAATGTATTACTGGCCAAATAATAATATATGTACGGAGTGTGTAATATCCTTAATGGAAGAAATCTTATGCTGCTAACTGCTAGTTTGAAGGTCCTGAATGTGCCTTGCATATATGTTACATTAGTCACGGAAATAGTATAATTTGAAGTTCTTTTATAAAAAGTAAAGGAGGAATGAGCAAAACCACGTATAAACGTTTGAAGGCCATTTCACATGATTTTTCACTTTGTAATGTAATGTTCTGCATCACCAAGAAAATCCAGGCAACTCTGGTGGAATTCAAGCATGCACCTTCTGTCACATGGGATACATATCAGCAGTATTTGTTGGACAAGAAATAAGAGAAAATAACTTCCTGAGCAATGCAAATCCATTACGTAATTTTGATTTCGCACTCTACTATTACAGAATAAATAAGGTTGTTAGAAAGTGAAAGTTTTGGGATGCTAAACACAGTGAAGGGAGAGGGGTGCAGGTGGCATGGGTTGGAGACTTATTGTTTACACAAGAGGATATTCTCCTCTTGGTCCACATAGCAACAGCTTTACGACCTACAACTAAGAAAGCCATTTCTCGAAAATGAATTGTACAGCGCATTATATACGAGATATATTTTTTTGTAACTTTTACTCATCAAAAACCAGGGTGCGCATTATACACGCATGCGCACTATACATGCGTAAATACGGTATGTATCAACAAGTCACCATCTTCATTAGGGTTCAGTTGAGCCTGCTGTTCAGCTACCTGTTCCATGTTCTCATTCTGGATATCCCTAATAACTTTATAGCTAAGTAAGCCTTCGCCCTGTAATCAAGGTGTCCTGGCTTCGATTCCTAGTGAGAGTACATCTTATTGGTTTGGATTCTACTTGAATTGAGCCTATCTGAGTGTAAGTGTACTTAAACAAACTTGGATGGATAGGGAAAGTTGCAACACATTGAAATAGATACACAAAGAAAACCAGCATGTTTTGTGTGTGTGTCTGTGTATATGTGATCTAAAATATTATCTTTTGTCACTAAAAGCATGTCTTAAACATAATTTGACTTCTGCTTATTTTAAAAAAATTCTAAGTTATTGCAAGAAATGTTGAGGTTTTATTTGGGCCTGGAGAAATTGTTGTCATACTCAGGCTTTGTTAAGTAACTTCCATTGGGTTACATGAGTGACAGTAATAATATTTATTTGTTGTGATAATATTTTCCAACATTTTGTGATGCTAATTCTTTTGTTCTTGTTACCAGAATGTTGAAACTGATGAGTCAGCAGATAGTCACGTGGAACGTGTCTACTGTGGACATTTATATCATTTGGGCTGCCTTGTCAACTACATGAAGACACCACCTTTTCAAGGTAAGTACATACAGTTCAGTAGGGTATTGAAAGTAGATCTCTCCATCAGAGTTCTTAATCAACCATCCTATTACCTAGGTGCGATATTCTGAGATTACTTTCCTTTCTGTTTGGCGACAATTATACTGAGATGTTGCCACCAGAGCAGAGTGGCAGTAGCTCAGAAGAATGTACATAGAGCACTTTGCGATTGTAATAATGGTAATGCAATCAAGGGTCCTGTGTTTGATCTTCGTTGGAGGCACACAGTGGTTTGGATCACACTTGAAACTGGACCAGTTCTGATTAGACTAACTGTGCATAAAGTGGACTTCAATATAAACTTTGACTTTTGATACAAGCTTAGAACATCCTTTTTACTATTTTTTATGGCGGATGTTTTTAAATAATTTATATTGTTGACATTAAGTGTAATTTGTATGTTTAGAAAACTGTTTCTTGGTTCAAATTAAATAGAGGTGATTTGTCAAATGCAAAGTGAAAAATCATCGTGCTGCGACGCCAAGGGTCCCGGGTTCGAATCCTGCTTGGGCTTGGTTGTTTGTGAATGTCCATTCATCAATTTCATCACTCATCCCCATCTTCGCAAATTAGCCAAGAGGCACAAAACACGAAGTAAAATAAATTAAATCAATCAATCAATCAAAGTGAAAAATATAAGGTGTCAAATGAACCAATTTTTTGCATGACCATTTTAGAAAAAAATAATTTTTAGTACATATGTTTGTACATGTTTGTAGATATCAAAACCAATGTTCAAAAAAAATTATTGTTTTTAGTTCTCCTGGGTCAGCCATTTTTCCAACATGCTGCATGGCTTTTTTTGCTCATGTAGCAGTATACAGAAACCTTATTATCTCAAGAACCATCGGAGTTAATTTTGTAGCTAATGAAGTATACTTACTATGATATTCAAGTATGTTTTGCTTAAAATTGCATCGTAAGTACGAAAATTATGGTGGAAATTGGGGTAACAATAGTTAAAAAATTGGATTTTTAAACCCAATTTTTTTAATGAAGGGGTGTAGTCTAAGGCTTAATTTTTTTTCATGTGTAGACCTGCCTGCAGGGTGTCTGTAAATAAAATATCAGTGCTTAGAAATGCAACCCTTTTTTACAGCATGGGCTCAAACATGGTTGTTCATTGAATTTTAACAGTTTTCGGGGTTAAATATCTCAGATGGGTCCTCTTGAAAAATTCTGAAATTTGGCACAAAGGAAGCCCTGCATGAACCTAACTCACAGTAAAAATCTCAACTTTTAGATTCAACTCATTTTGGTCAATATTAGGTAACATATGTCACCTAATTTCTGACGTTGCAAAGTAAACTATATCCCATACTTATAATAATGAAGTATTTTCTTTTTCTTTTTTAAATTTGGGTTAAATAAAGCATCAGAAAATATAGTAACATAAGGTTTTAATACTTGACTTGGATCTCGTGACTGACAGTACCTGCTGAATGTCGATCGGAAACAGAGCAATGTGCCAACATTACATTCTGTTTCAAATTGGGTAAAAGTGCAACAGAGACATTTCAAATGATTCAAACTTACGGTATTGAGGCATTGAGCCGTAAGAATGTGTTTAAGTGGTATGCAAGATTTCGTGATGGTCCAGGGTCCAGGCTCTCCAAAACCGAAGAAAGTGCGCATGCAGAAGAACCAAATCAAAATCCTGCTCACGGTTTTCTTCTATTCCAAGGGCATCATCCACAAGGAATTCACTCCAGACGGTCGCACTGTGAACGCTGAGTATTACGTGGGTATTTTGCATCGTCTATTGGCCAGGATTCGTAGAGTTCAGCCTGAATATCGGGAACAGGGCTCATGGTCACTGTTGCACGACAATGCACCCGTGCACAAGAGCAAGTTGGTACGCCAGTTTTTGGCCAAATTAGGGATAGTGGAGCTCAATTACCCCCATATTCTCCAGATTTAGCTCCATGCGACTTCTGGCTATTACCAAAACTGAAATTGGCATTGAAACGAATGCATTTTGACACCATTCCAGACATCCAAAAGGCTTCGACCGCGATTTTGGAGGCTATTCCTTAACAGGAGTGCCAAGACTGCTTCACAAACTTCTACAACCGCTTCAGTGCATGTATTGACTCACAAGGTGTCTATTTTGAATAAACATTTTTGTAAACTACCAGTCCACAACATTTTGTCTTTCATTTCTCATTAGTCACCTTTCCCACTGGATGGACTGTGTATATGTATTCATGGACGTCCACAGGATTTGTTCCAACGAGGGGCAAGCAAGGTAATTTTTTCCAGGGGGGGACAAAGGACACATATTTTCCTCCAAAATAGTGAAACCCTCTCAAAAAACACTATTTCAGTCTGAAATTATCATGTTTCTTCAACGAATTTTTAAAATTTAACATAAATTACTGTGATTGAAATGAAATTATGTGTGAAATATATAATTTTTAAGTACATATTCATTTTCCAGCGGGGGCCATGCCCCCCCCTTCCGGATGCCCATGTATGTATTAAAATGTGACATATTAAAAACTACAGTGTGAGCAAATTTTATTGACAACATGACAACACTTCAAGTCTTTAAAACTAACTAACTAACTCTCTAGCCTTCTTAAACCCGAAGGTTCATGGCTGCGGCAACACAGGCCTTCCATCTGTCCCCATCTGTCCCTATCTTGAGCAAGATCTATATACTCTTTTCCATCCCTACCAATTTCCTTAAGTCCATCTCAACGTTGTCCCTCTATCTTCGTCTTGGCCTTTTTATAGGTCTTACCATCAGGTTTCCCAACAAGAATCCTGTGAACTCCTCTTTCCTCTCCCATTCGTGCCACATGGCCTGCCCACTTAAGTCTTCTTGATTTAATTATTCTAATAATATCTGGACATGAATACGAATTATGTAGTTCTAAATTATGTAACCTTCTCCACTCACCTGTCTCCTCATCCCTTTTAGGTCCAAATATTTTCCTAAGGATCTTATTTTCAGATACTCTCAATTTATGTTCCTCTTTCAATGTAAGGGACCATGTTTCACACCCATATAATACTACAGGCAAAATTACTGTTTTGTATATTTTAACTTTTAGTTTCTTAGATATTAAACGAGAAGACAAAAGTTTATGAAGAGAGAAGTAACATGCATTTCCTGAATTAAGCCTACTTTTTATTTCCATTTGGTCTGTAACGGGAGAGAGATGGATGGATCGATTGGGATCGGGCCTCGGCCGCATGACCACAGAAGTACAACCTTGTGGCAGGGGTGTAGATAGTTTTTGACTTACCCTCTTATTTCCCTTGTTATTTTAGATGTAATTTGAAGGATGCAAAACAGTCATATGTGCCGAAGTGCCCAAAAATTGTAATTCATTTATTTATCAATTTCCTGTAATCATCCGCCATCCTCAATATTCCAATTAACTTAAAAGAAGAAAAGATTGATGTGGAATAAAAATGAAAAACACAAATCTTTTCATTATGAAAATTATAGGTTTAAATTGTAAAGTTGATAAGTTTTTATCTGTTAGTTTATTACGGAACCTACAAAATTTCTGAATATGTCCAAAGAATCCACAATAATTACATCTAACTTGCTTTAAATAACATTTACCTTTTTCATGCGTCTTTCCACATTTATAACAAATCCATTCTCTTGAAGTTCCAGGTTTCTCATTAACGGTGCTCTTTTCAGACTGATTATTAAAAGTTAGTTAGTTTTCCTATTGGAGAAAGCTTGGAAAGGTTTAGACTTGCTTTCATGAAGCTTATGTACATTATATTCAGTAGCTAAAGCTTCTTTTTGATGGAATAGCCGTACTTCTATCTCAACCATTTCCATATTCACGGCAATGTCGCAAGCTTTAGAAAAGGAAACGTCGCCTGCTGATAACAATTTCTTTCTTGTAACTTCACTGTTAACCAACAGAGTAAAATGGTCAACACTTTGCTCTGTTGGGATTTACAGAGCTGTCCTGTCATGGCTCTATGAGCGTCCCACAATCGGCAGAAGTGAAGTATGGTTGGTGGACTACAATGTGATCCTCCCAGCTAGATCCAAGGGATCCGCTGACCAACGACAGGTGCGGTCCTCCATTCATATTGGGGGTTAGGCGTAGAGCTGAAAACTCTGCACTGTAAAACGACATGTCAAGAAACAGCAATATGAGGCCATGGATGTTCCCAAGGTAAAATATTCCGGAGTCTTTAAAACTATTCAAATAAATTCAAATTAACAAATATTTCATAATCAAATGTATCAATATTTATCATCCTTAAGGTTCTGTACTTGTGATTCTAGTGAATAGCATGTAATAACTTTGTATTTTCCACAACCATATCATGGAATTCACAACAGGTACAACTGAAATTTTATAATTAGTTATTATTATGTGTTTCAGAGTTTCAGTTTTCAATTGAGATTTCTCAGAAGTCGACATGTTATTCATTAATGAGAAAACTCTCTCAGTGGGTGCATATGTGGCTGGAAGGCGCAAACTGAACTCTATAATATCAAATACCTGAGAGAAGAAAATGCATTTTTCCTGAAAATATTTGAATATCTCAAGCTGTCTTAAATCTACTCTCATTTGAGCAGTGTTCCATGCTTTCACTTTTTCAAGAGTGGCATAAGCTCTTACATTTGAAATTTCATCAAAGAGATAAGAATCATTTAGTTGTTTTTCTGACCATTTGTTGAAAAATTGTACGCTCTTTTGCAACCTATCCCATTCAATCACTGAATCCAGTTTCACCCAATCCAACACACTCATTTCAGAAAAGGGAGAGGACCACTGCTTAATATATTCAATACAAGTTGAATAAAATGAATGCCCATGCTCCTTAAAACTTGACATTTAAACAAATCCATTTTCCTCCAGAATTTTAAGTTTTGACTTCACTATAACAGGCAAAAAAATGCTGTTATATCTGTCAACTAATTTTTGTTTAAGTTCTGCAATTAATGCAGAACCTTCTATCATAGAAACATATTGACCGTCAAGAAAGTGAACAAAGTCATTAAAAAGTTCTGCATTGGAATGAGTAAAATAGAGCCATATTTCAGATAGGGGGTCCTCAAAGAATATTTTAATATTTCAGGGACACTTGTCCTGTGATAGAAAGTATGATTTCAATGCTGGATATAGTGTAAGTATGCGCTCTACATCTGGCAACAAAGAAAACCATCTAGTTTTGCTATAAGAAAGAAGCTTTGAGAACTCTTATCTCCACAAAGTCACAAAATTCATGTAAAGCATGTTCACGTACTGTATATATGTAAAAATATGAGTATATTTTGTGCAGCACACTTTCTATATAAACTGGTAAACAGTCCATCACAGTTTGTACACAATTATTCACTATATGTGCAGAAAAACCTACACCTACAATTGGTTTGGTTAAGGATTCCTGAACAAGACTGTAAACAATTTTTGTCCTTTTCTTGCTGCTCCTGCAAAATTGCAGTTCGTGTTGTCAGCACATAAACCAACAACCTTACTTTCAGTGTTGTATTCATTTAATGTATTCAGGATATACGAAGAGGCAATATCTGACGTTTTGCCACATTCATCTTAAACATGCAAAACTTTAACTTGCACTCCACTCAAACGAAGGAAGTAGCGCACCAACAATGGAAACAATTTTGTAGATTTATGGTTTGACGAATCTGTGTAAACTGTAATGTAATTAACCTGGTCTAACCCTTTCTGAAATCGCATAGGGGCTTATCACATTCGTCACGATCGCTTCAGATTTTGTTTTTGCAGAAGCATATTGTGGTTCGAAGCACTTCTTAACAAGTTTTGAATTAAAATCTGTACTTGCACATGTTTTAGATTGCATCAGTGAACATCTTTTGATCAGTCACTTAATTGATTTTGAGTTATCTTCATGCATCTGTGAATGAATGTTTCTTCAAGGGCATCTGTATATTCCACGCGGCAGTTATTTTCGTAAAAATTAAACTAAAGTACCATGTAATTTTTCTATTTTACGTTTTTTAAATGTTTATATTTTATCCAAATACTGTATAGTTTTCCTTCATGTTTTTGGAATTGATAATGAAGTTAAATATAACAGTAGAAATTGGATGATTAAAAATTTATTACTGAAAAAGTTCAAATGTCAATATGAAAATAGAAAATTATCATTTGAATATTTTGCTATACAGGAAATCAAAGTTCAATAAATAATTCCAGAATTAGGAATTTACGGTAGTGAGTCTAAGGATATAATTCAAATGAAGGAATAATAGACATATGAATCATTAACAATTTTCTGTATGGTTTGTGGGACAAAGAATGAAACAAACTTAATTGAGGAAGCCTTGTAAGATTAGATAAGGTCAATAGCAAGAAACTTTTTTTAATTTTTTTTTAAAAGGCCATCCTCCATATGAAACATCAAAAGAACAGAATGCGAGTATTTGAACATCACAGAAAATACAGTGTCTGTGAAATGGTAAGCATTCCCATGCTTTGTGGCTTTTGGCTGAACTGCTCTCGTCAACTACACATTCATACTTATTAGCTTAGGCAGTGCTCCAAATTTGATCACCTATTGATTTGATCATCACTCCCTACTGCCATTCGGGCCTCCCCGTTGGCATAGTGGTAATGTTGTAACCTTGTAATCAATAGGTCCCGTGTTCAATACCCAGTGGAGTCACATAGTAGTTCGGATCCCATTTTAAACTGTAGGTCCAGTCCCGGTTAGCCTTTTCTGCATAAAGTGGACTTGAAACTTAACCAAACCAACCCTACCACCATTCACAATTGGCCAATTCTGAATGATGACAGTTGCCGAAACTAATACATAATACATAATTATTATGTTATATAATGAGGTGCATTGAATACCATTCTTAAATTAAGGTTTGGTTGTATTGTACACTTGGGTGTAAGGGGTGACCTTCCATGTAGTACACCCAATTGTCAACCTCACTTCCACATAGTACAACCTGGACTGCTTTTTGCAAACTAACGAGGCTCTGGCGATTGGCCCTATGGCCAGTATAATTCTGTGTGTTGTCCTGTTTTTTTTCTTTATGTTTCCTGAGTTTACAGTCTCAGCTTTTAACCTAAGTCAGAATGTTTTAAGATTTTAGTTACACGACATTACGGTTACGTTATTTTAGTTTTGGTAAGGGCTGGCCCCCGTATAATTCAAATTCAAATTCTATTGTACACTATCTGATCAAAAGTATCCAGACACCTATCTGAAGCCATAGTCACACTTTCTCCATGACAATCTATTTTTGCTTGATGGGCAGTTGCTCGGCCATGAAATCTGATTTGTCTCAGCTCCCGATGCACAGTCATGGTGCTAACTGTACTGTTAGTAGGAATGTGGAACTCGCGGATGACTGTTTCCAACAATAATTGGCACTTTTAATGAACCACCCTCTGCAACACTTGATGGCCCTATTCTTATCAGCCTATCTGGTCGTGATTTTGTCGTCTTCATGTTACCACTTCACAATACTTTTTGAACTTAGGCCAACCCTGTTACTAAGCTCTATAAATGTTGTCTGTGAGCGCTAGTCTCTGTTGTTGTTGCAAAGGGAACAGCAGTCAGTTTTCTGATCTTATTTCCATATGGTATGGCATCACTTATGCCAATGTTTGAAGGTGCAGGGATATCCTCTATCCATCAGCAATTAAAATGTATGTAAAGCACCCCCCCCCCCCAGCTATCCCCATGAGTCGAGCGAACATATCCACCCAACTATTTTTACTTTTAAATACTTACCTGTACTACAGTTCGCATCAAAACTTTTGAAAAACAAAGTGTAGTTTCGGGGGGAGGGGGGTAAGAAGAGGCAAGTCTGCAGTAACTGCCATAAATTTGATGCTTTTTGAACTCAAATTTACATTCCTACTAGATATCCTTGTTGAATAACCTGGAATTGTATTTGAGCTTCAATTTCAGTCAAGTTGTTTCATCAGTGTTGCTAACATTGTTTTTCAGGTCCGCTAAAAATAAAATAATACGATCGAAATATAGTTAAAATATTTATTTATTTTCGCATAGAAACGTTTTTTGTAAAAAAAAAAAAACTGTCAATAGGTCACATCAGTGCTCGAACTGAAGTGGGGGTGTAGGGGACTTGTATCCCTTAAACTAGCAAAATGGTTACAAAACATACCCCCAGATGTCTCACTGTCACCATGTTGAACCATAGGAACATCTCCCCAGTTTGCTCCAAGGCTCGACCAAGCATCTCCCCCTGCTAGCAATTTCCACTTAAACTGCTGGGCTACATTTCCAATCATTGACTATGTTTGTGACACAAACTGATTTGTGATGTACAAAATTTATTAGCCAAAGCAATGTGAAGGAAATCACGTGTTGTATGTTCCCGCATTAAAAAGAATTAAGATAACTTATATTTTCTCCACAATGTTTATAAGTCACCAGAAATGACACCCTAATAGATTCAGTTAGGAACCAAACCAAAAGTTACAATCTCCTTTTCCGACTTGCGACCCTTAATTTCGGACGCTTTTGGCCTTACCATCCTCAGATCGAGTCTATGCAGATCAATATCACCTTTCGTAACTCTGCTAATTACTTCAAATCGAGGGAAGTAAAGTGTGTAGTTACAGCATTTTGAATCCACTACAGAAATCCGATTAAGGATGCCCAGAATTGCAACTTTAATTTTGAATTCTACACGTTTGCCAAGTATACAGGGTGATTGAGAATTCCTATTACACACTTCTAGGGGTTGTAGAGAGGACTTAGTAGATCACGTTTTGATAAGGAACCCATGTCCGGAAGCGTACCGTTGTGGTACTACACAGATGAGAAGATCACATAATTTTACATCTCCCGTTTCACGGTAGGCAACCCACATTGACGGAGGGCGACGTCTTCAAGTTGCTACTCAGTCGTTGCGGAAGACAGTACAGTATGGTTGAATACACGTTTGCCGAGAACACCGACATGTTGTTACGTAATTTACGGCGACGCTGGACGCAATGGTAGAGTTGCGCAACGTCTCTATGCCGAGCGTTTGTCGCATCGTGTCACTCCATCACATACCATTTTTTTCCCGATTAGATGATGATGGACATGTGAAATTATGTGATCTTGTCATCTGTGTACAGGGTGGGAAATAACCTTTTGCTAGGGGTCTGCAGGAAAAAGTAACAACAATTAAGAAATTACGGTAATACCAAATGTTTACTACGACAATTGTGGTTACAAAAACAAAATTAAAAGTTAGTTCACGACAAAGCACCTTGCTTCAAGGCAAATGCTAAAACCAATACCTTCTTCGGCGAAGTGGCATTGACTTCTTCAGCAGTTCTGAATGGCCGGGTGCATCACCGGACCTGAATGCAGCGGAGCACTTTGGGGCTATTCTGAAGGACGCAGTTGAGTCCTTGATGATAGTGGAACGCGGACCGGGCCGCCATTCCCGGCCAACACTCCTTGCACATCTGGAACAAGTCCTCCGTGACATGGAATGGAATACGGACTGTTTGCGAATCTTCTGAGCTCCTACCCTGATCGTCTTCGTGCTGCGAGAGAAGCAAACGGCGGACATACTAACTTTTAATTTTCTTTTTGTAACCACAATTGTCGTAGTAAACATTTGGTATTACCATAATTTCTTAATTGTTGTTACTTTTTACTGTGGACCCCTAGCAAAAGGTTATTTCCCACCCTGTAGTACCAAGACGGTACTTATCAAAAGTTGATCTACTAAGTCCCCTCTACAACCCCTAGTGTGTAATGGGAATTCTGAATCACCCTGTATAGACAACAAAAGTGGAGAAAGGTGGTAGAATTGAATTTTTTCCAGCGGTATAGATGTTTCCGGCCATTGGCATGCAGCTCGATGAGTGTCTGAGCCGTGTGATTCAATATTCGTGAACGTTAACTTGGGACAAGGAATTCCACTATGGGAAACATGGCCTGGGCGACGTTCGGTTAATGTGACGGGGGTTCGAAAACAGACAGCTTCCCACCGCTCAGAAGCTCTCGGTTTCGCCACTGTCCGAGGTGCACTGGTCTGGGACGTGACGAATTCCTCAAAAATGATAATAAAAAATGTATATATCGTGTACATACTGGATTTGCAAACTGGATCGGTTAATGAGTAGCATGATGTTCAGTTGTGGTGTATTGTAGTCGTTCCCAAACTTTTCTTGGGGTAGCCTTTCTGAAGGCACCCAAGTGTCAATTTTCCTTCCACCTATACTCTGGACTGCATTTTGCAGACTAACGAGGCTCTGTTTTTTCGCAGCTCTCACCGCCTGATGTGCTCTCAGACACCACCTATCATATTCTGCAAAAGAAATACAATAGCATCGTTCATTTTCGAGATACCTGGTTTCAGATATACGATCATGACATAAATTATGCCAATGAATGTCAGTTTTTGTTCGTAGATTCCTCTTTCAAAATGTCTAGAGAATGGAAAAACTGGAAAATTGTACTTGCTTCAGGTCCCGAAGAGCATTGTGGTTAACGTTATCGCCTTCTAATCACGGGTTCAGTTCCCAGTTGCAGTTCACGTTTCAGTATGCGGATTAAGCTGTATGTCTAGTTTCGATTAGCGTAGCTTTGCGTAAAGTAGACGTCTAAAACGCGATGTTTCCCGTATGATCTTTCATAATGAAATTTTATTGTGGGTTTTTCTTACTTTATGCCCCCTTTTTTTACCCCTTTAGGCTAACGACAACCATGAGAATTGACAGATCGTCAATTAACACCCATGGCCAGGCCTCCCCGATGGCGCAGTGGTAACGTCGTCGCCTTGTAATCGATACCCGGTGGAGGCACAAGTGGTTCTCATCCCACTTTAAACTGTAGGTCCAGTCCCGATTAGTCTTACTGTGCATAAAGTGGACTTAAAACAACAAATCAATCAATCAATCAACACCCATGGCCAGACCGGGACCCGAACCCAGAACCTTCAATAACGGGATTGTGAGTGAACCACACAACACACTCCGTCGGCGAATCCGTTTTCGAAATTTCCTATCCTTTCGAAAAATTGCTATCATATACCAAAATTTGAAAAAAAATATATATGAGCTTAGAATTCCTTCCATAGCATTTACGTGCAACTTCTGTGTATTTTGCTATTGCTGTTGTCTACATATTCGTAGTAGTTTCGTGGCTACGTAAGCATATTAAAATACTGCGAAAGTGACTCACACGGAGATTCACGCTAATTTTGTAAAAGGTATTCTAAGCAGATACCATTTTTCAGATTTTGAAACATCAAAGCAGTTTTTCTAAAGAAGAGGAAATTTCGAAAACAGTTTCGCTGGAGTCGGCCGAAGGTCCAGCCGAGCCTTTCCCGTCAAATGTTGTGCGGTGTAATGGTAACCTTGAAGAAACTCGTCAACTTAACACGATTTGATCCTTCTACTTGTTGCAGATGGATTTAATGTTGATACGCTGTTTGTTTTGCCAATGATATGTGAAAGTAACACCATTTGCGTTTTTTTTTTTTTTTTCAAATAAAAGTATATTTTCCTCCGACCGAACAATTTCCATGTCGGAAATGCCTCAGTAAGCTTTTTGTGCTCAGAGAATGACCACACGAGTAGTAGTTAAGGAGAGTAAGAGAACTGATGGTTCTGTCGCGTGACCCCTCGTTGCAGACTTGCGTTCCGCTCGTGTGACATTTGGAGCAAGACCTGCATTAATCATCTCGTCCCATTTGACATTAGTTAACAGGGTCGTCATTACATAATGCAGCATAGGTTTAATTACTGGAAGACGTGCATCAACATAATTAGATGGAGACCTCTTTAGATTCGTGGTGTTTTGATTTTTTTTTGGGGGGGGGTGGAAGAAGCATCGATATTGATCCTATAGTAGTTTCTTTCTTGTATTCGCATTCGAAATTCAAAAATTTAATGGACTGAGTACGACTAGTGTACGAAAAATGGTGATTGTGAGCTGCCCTTGCACATTGGAAAAAAGCCGTGCAGGCGTATAGGACCCCATACGTTCACAATCTCATCCATTTAGGGAGGTGATTTGATCTGCACCAAGCTCCGACCACCTTTTCCTCCAGGGTTGACCCAATATCTAGTTGCTTTCTCTCATCTTTAAATAATGGCGTTGGTGTGCGGAAGATCCTTAAGGGTGACTCTTCTGGACACGATATATAAAAATTATATAAGATTTTGTATTAGGTTTGGGGTCTGTTCAGTATTTATAATTAATAGGCAATAACAATTTCTGGAGATAACAGTAGAGTCCCGATGTTGTAGTAATTTGTATTATAACGATTTGGTTCTCGATAGATGGTGTGTTGTGTACCATTTCGGCAAAACTATTATGAACAATGTCTTGAATCAAAAACTTAACTTAATGGCACTAATGCAGCTATCCTCGCTGCTGGTTATATTAGACTATCATGTGAGAAGCTTGTTCTCTGTACGTACTTGTTCTGTACTACAGACTAGTTTCGTATTACTTTTACTAGGTCTTAAAGACATTTTCTAATTATTTGAATATACTTATAAGTGTAAGTTAAAATTGTTATTCGTTGGTAAATTATTTGCTGAAAAATCCATAACGGCGGCAAATAAACTGTGTTTCTGTGAATAGGTAAAAGGTAAAAAAAGGTAAAGTGCTCCCCTGTGCATAGCACCACGCCATGAAGGCGTATAGGGGGTGTGGGGGTAACGCCCCACACTTTCGTGATCCGGTCCTGAGTGGGGGTGATGTGATCAGCATCACGCCCCCGACCGCCTTTACCCCACAGGGTTTCCCCCAGGTACCCATGTTATTCGACGCTGGGTGGGTGCCGGGGCCGCTTCCATCGTTAGAAAAGTTCCCGGATTTGAACCGGCCGGGGATCGAACCCGGGACCTTTAGCGTGGTAGTCAGACGCGTTACCGACTGAGCCACCGCGGCCACACTCTGTGAATAGGATCTGGTACTATCAGCAAATGACGCCGGATTAAAGTATTTTGGCGCAATGAAAAGAAATTAGTGCGAAAGTAAATTTAAAAGTACTATGATTTCAGTGATTCATTCCGGAACAATTGTTGCATAGTGTCATGTATATCGAGTTATAAACTTGCCTGCTGCAACGTTGTGTTGTGGGAATCTTGTTGCAAGAATAATTAGTTTGCACGAATGTGCGACAGTAGCCATTGCTTTTATGAGGTAAGCAAGTGCAGCTTTGTCGCTTTTGTGAAGCAATATCGCCATCAAATATTTTGAATTACGCTCTAGACAAGAGTAGCAACTCTTAACGTATCGGCGAGCGTAGTTTGCGGAAAGTCATATACCGCTGGATTTCTTATGGTCATCAAATTATTGGCAGGGACAAGAAGCTTGATACGTAAGGCACTATGTAGTCTTCGTTACAATAGCAATCTTTCATTCGCATGTGTCATGTTTTCCAAGATTTGTTGATTCACATACCTGCGGTATGAGGATGAGTTCTGGGTGGCGTAGCTTAATGCTACTCGCTTGGCTGTTGAGGGCACTACTGGCCCAATACGAGGGGTGCACAAATAATGGAATGGCAACACTAACATGGATTTTACACTCTTTAAGACTGACTTGGCATGATACGGTAAAAGATAAATACCTGTTTTTGTTGAAAGAATCTGCTCCGTATTCAACTCCGGTCCCTTACCAATTTAACTTCTTTCTCCTGATAATTCCAATAACAAAAGTCCTCTCATTTACTTTCTAGTTTCTTTTTATTCAGTCCACTGATATTTCCTGAATCAAAGTCATTCGCTCCTCACATTCCAATCTTAATCAAGCCTTTAGCAATTTCCGCGTACCTGTGTTACTTTAATGCTTGCTCAACACTAATATCTCTTGCTACCAGAATGTAATGTTAATACTAACTGACTTACAAAGATTCCTATCTTTCTATTAATGAGTGATATATATTTCGTTATTTCTAAGTTACTCTACGATACTTTGACCAAGCAGTGCGTTAGTCAGTAAAACTTATGCAATATTCGTACATGAAAGTATAAAGAAATTTAGACAGTATTTCATGCTGGATTCGTGTATGAAAATATCCCTATTTATCGAATAGTGCGATATCGGATTGGAAAGGTTATGTGATAAATTGAATCCTATAAAGGGATGTTGTAAACACCAAATACCGTTTGAAATGTAAACAACTCAATTTTGAATGTTGATTTCGTTAAGAAGGTTGGTGAAGGAAGATATGAGGGCACTTTGTAATTTACATATGCAAGTTCATCATTATGATGTGTGTTATGCTTAGCTTTGCTTTTGTTTAGAGGGATAAATATATTTGAAAATTTTAAACAAAGGCTTCACCATTCTTAATTGGACACATGTCATGTTGTGACGACTTTGATTTATATCTTAACTTAACAATTCCCTTACAGGTGGAGAAATTTTACTGCAGCGAGCGTATCTTTTTTCATCTGATGGATGGTTTTAAAAAACATCGGTTTGAGAATGTTTTGAGATTTTGGGAAAGTTTGCAGCTTAGTGGCTGCTGTTTTTTTTCTTCAATTAAACAGGTTCTGAGGCAACCACGCAAGCATACGGACAATTCGAGGTGGACGGGACTGAGACTGCCTCGAATTACAAAAAGATGATATATGCAGTATTATTATGAATATTGTGCATACATTTCTCAGTACAGTAGTAATAGAGATTTTACGGGAGAAACAGTTGAACACTATTGACCTTTCACGTTAAGTTCCTTCTGTTTCAGGGCGGTGCATCGTTTACATTTACAAATCCACGCATCTCAGCACTTAACAGAAGAAAACGGATTTTGGGGGGGAGGGGGGGACTCATATGGAACTATCGAAACCCGTCGCCTCTCAGGCCGAGCGAGTTGAGTGTGCATAAAATAGACTTAAAACAACAATTCAGTTAGAGACTGGGTGAGTATTCTAACGGAAGAATTCTAACTGAAATCACCCATCTCGGAAATCAAACCGGGGTCTCCCGTATCCCAGTCCGACACCTTACCGATCGGACCAAGGAAATTTGAGTACAAATATTTGCATCTCCTTAGTTCCTTGAATTATATTTCTTCTTTCTATGTCTGTAACACTAGCTTTGTACACATAATCAGGTGAAGGAAGGGGGGCGAGGGTGGGGGTGGGAGAAGGCCGAACGTAGAGTTGACGTGGTGAAGAGAGTGTGACGCAGGGCTTTGGTAAATGGGGAAAGGTTCGCTGGCTTCGGGAGAGTGACGGGAGACTAGAGACGCCGCCAACCCGTGGCGCCGTCTGGGGCAGATCGTCCTCACATGAATAACCGGGTTCGAACCCATTCGCAGCCTACAAACAAGGCCATCAAATCCGTGATCCGTCCCCGCCTGTTTTTTTTTCTGTCTCTCGTCTTTCTGGTAGCTAATTTTCCTCCCCCACCGCCCACTCGCCCGCTGACGGTTCCATGTTTGGCTGCTGAAATTTTCGTGCTCTTGGAGAGGGATTGCGAAACTGGCTGAATTCTTTCGCTCTTTGTTTTCTCTGGTTTTCGAGAACAGATTCTTGAAGTAAACTTTAATAAATATTTCACAGGCAAAAACTTGTCATTCGTTAAAATGTTCGTATGCCGTTTCCGTTAACTTCATGGCCATACACACTAATTGGGAATGGGCCGACAGTCTAAAAGTGGGAATCGAACACGGGACCCCTTTCATTACAAGGGGATAACGGCATCAGGGAAGCTTTTAATAACATTCGCAATTCATAGCTTACATAGCGTCGAGTATTTCGAACACAAAACTGTGCCTAGGTACCGGGTTCGAGTCTCGAAATGGGGTGTTCCCTTTTGTGCGTGTCATTTCCTTCATCTTCATCGTCGCGATTGAACTGAAGAGACAGAAAAGTGTTGTAAGAAGATGCCAATAAGGTTACAGGGAATGTTCATACTCTTCGTTAAAAGTTCTGTTAGGGTAGCTCGGATAAAGTTTGAAAGAAATTAGATAGAATGCACTTTTTAATGTTTATGTAATGTAAGTAGCACAATTAGGATCATGAAGTTTATCATTCTAAAGCTGTGATGGATAATATATATATTCCTTCTGTCTTTGTCCTCGCGATTAACCTAAAGCTACAAATACTTATCTTAATTTAATCACCCATGTGTGATTAACAAGGAAATGAATACGAGCAGGAACAATGCAAGTAGGATTGATAGAGATTCCTATGTGGACTATCAAGACTTCAGGCCCGATTATTTAACATTTACAAAGTAAAGTGGCTTAGACAATCTCCGTGGCGAAGTGGTTAGCACAGCGCGGTACGACGCCAAGGGTCCAAGGTTCGAATCCAGGAGTTGGTGTTCATTCTGAGTGTCCATCAATTTTATCATATCAACACTCATCCTCATCGTCGTGATTAGTCGAAAGTAGCCAAAAAGCTAGATAACAAAAACCAAATCAAATCACGAAGTGACAGAGAGAGAGAGAGATAGAGCTAGAACTATTAGCTAGTTTGGGAATTGAGATACTATGAGCCAGTATGAGTCCGTTTTTACCAGTCGCAGAGTAATTATGAAAGGATTGTCACTGTTACTTCCCCGTGCACACGCACGAGGATAGACAGTAGTCACGTCTTATCTCGAAGCTCGCGAATCACATATCTGGGTAGGAGAGACAATGTGTTGGTCTCTATACCATATGAGAAGGGTCGGTGCCCTTCAACTAGTCGAAATATGAAGTTTTCGTTATAAAAGTTTACATGTGATTTTTACTAGTAGGTAGACAGTATCTACCGCGTCTTCCCCGAGACTTCTCTCTTCTGCCCTGGATAATATAAAAAAAAGAAAAACATGCATTTCGCCACCCTCCGTGGGGGAGTGGTTATTATCGCGCGCTGCGACGTCCCAGATTCGAGAGCTTTTTATGTACCATTGTGTTTGTCCCATCATTAATCGTATCCGTTCCTCATTCATTCTCATCGTCGCGGTTAATCCAACAAGTAGAATAGCTACGTAAGAATGGTAATCGACCTTAAATGGAAAATCGCACCCTTGTCTTTTGAGTGTTTCTAGCTGGCAACGGAACTCAAGATTCGTTTTGCCCCCCTCTCCCCTGCCCCCACCACCCCACTCTTGTCGCGCACGTTCGGGGGAAGTGTGTGGAAGGGCTCGTTTATCTACCTGTGTGTCACACGTGAACTGTCGTATGGCATTTTTGCCTGAGGTCAAGGTGTTCCCTTGTCGGAGGTGGACCAGTCCGGGTGCTATATAGATCGGGTGGGCCGTGCTTGGACAGATGCCAACTGAACCTGCCAGATGCAGAGCAGACTAACTAGGTTGCAATTGTCTTTAAATCTGCTTTGTTCCGGGGACAAATAATGGAGGAAATGCAAAGTGACGTCGCTTATTACGCCACCAGGTACTAGCTACCGTAAAGGTATAGGGCATTGTAATGAAAATTATTTCGCACGTAAGCTTCTCCTTGGAATGTTGAAAAAGTTACTTCTGTTTAATAAAGTTTCGAATCTATACATGTTACCTATTTTTAGGTTATTTGTATTGTACTTTTTGTTATTTATACGTGTTTTTGTGCCTTTTCAGTGTTAATTGTGACGATGATTAATTGATTGATTTGCTTTATTTTACTTCACTTTTTGTGCCACTTTTGGCTAATTTGCGAAGATGGGGATGAGTGATGATTTTATGAAATTGATGAATGGACACTTACAAACATCAATGGCCAGCCCGAGATTCGAACCCAGGACCCCTGGCGTCGTAGCGCGAGGTGCTAACCACTCCGTCACGGAGGACGATGAGAGTGAAAGACGAACTTTCAAAACTGACCACAAAGAAACATCCATGCCATATCCTGGATTGGAACAGAACCCAAACAACTACAGACCACCTCAGTGGCTGAGAGATTTGCTTTGATTAACGGTCTTCATTGCAAATGAGCCTCCCCGATGGTGCAGTGGTAGCGTAGTCGCCTTGTAATCAAGAAGTCCCGGGTTCGATACCCGGTGGAGGCACATAGTGGTTCGGATCCTACTTTAAACTGTGGCTCCAGTCCCGAATTAACCTTACTGTGCATAAAGTGGACTTAAAACTCCAAATCCATCAATCAATCAATCAAAAACTGTTTCAACCAGTTATTGGAACCATGCGTTCCTTGGATGTAGCTTTTCTTCTGCGCACACTAAGTTATATTTTGTTGATGCATTTTACGATTTACGGGAGACGAGATGCATACCTACTGGACGTCTGTCGCCCGGAAAACTTGGAGAATTGGAATGTTGGAAAACAGCAATGGATTGAAGGTCGAATTGATAAAAAAACACAGCAATAACGCATATTAGGAAGGTAATGACGGGGGATAATATTATCTCTGTATTTTATGCTTGTGTACATCTTAATGCTATTATTTACAAATTGAAAGTATATCTGATGTACGTAAGAAATTTTATGACAATCCAAGAGCAGAATCTGTATCCTATCCGTCATGATAGTTTTCTTGAAGGAATTTGATACCCAAAGAGTTATCTTTTTCATTTTCCATGTGAAAGTTTAAGGGTCAACTTCCATAGGCTTAGCAGTCTTGTTATTAGTTAGTTCCCATGTCTTTCTTGCTGTTGGACTTGACAGTTGCTCTCGAAAAAATCTTGAAGTCATAATGTGCAAAATGCTGCTTCACTAAATAAAAGCGCCTGAGCTTTATGCAACCTTGCCGATGCCTTTTGTGAAATTGGTTGTCTAACAATGAAGGGGAATTCGTAACGGTGTTGGAAACTTTGATTTTAATTTTGAGTAAACTTTATGATTAATAAATTGAAACAATTCTGCGGACGGAATGTTGTTATAGAACTTCGAAAGACATAGGCATGACTATGAATTTTTTAAAGTTTCAGTAACAAAAATATTATTTTTACGACTCTATTGTTCGATCTTCGGTTATTTTGTGCTTGAAAAAAAGCTTGAGTGTTCGAATGTCAACTGTAAAATCATGTTAAAATGGATTTGAGATTCGTCAATTGTTGTGGAACATGAATTGTACTCATATTCGTATTTGCGTAATTATCTCCATTCAAGGGCCTCCCCGATGGTGCGTGCAGTGGTAGCGTCATCGTCTTGTAATCAAGGGGTCCCGGGTTCGATACCCGGTAGAGGCACATTGTGGTTCGGGTCCCACTTTAAATTGTAGGTCCAGTCCCGATTAGCCTTACTGTGTATAAAGTGGACTTAAAACACCAAATCAATAAATCATCTCCATTCACCTTAATAAGGGTATTCGCAACTTCGTATATTCTTCTAATGAAGAACTATACTGCTTTTCCGGATTCTCTGGAGTAGCGACGCGCAGAGGGGAAAGCTTTTGGGCGGGGCCAGACTAGGTGGGGAAGGGTGCGGGATGAAAGCAACGAAGTGCTGCGCGGTGTAACGGCCGTAAAGCAAAACGCTTTCTGCTGCCAATTTCTTCTTTTATTCTTAACAATGGCCAGTGTATTGTTTTACACAAAGAACAAATAATATTACACGTTTATTTGTCTTTTGATGCTATACGAAGAACAGAAAAAAAATAAAACATATTTAAACATACATTTTCAAAAAACATGAAAATAACCACAAACTATGAAACATCATGTATCAAAATGTGTTTTAAACAAGTCTGAAAAACATGTTTTAAACATTTTGTAAAAAACAAAAAGCCATGTGTTTTAAACTTTTCAAACAAGTTGTTCTCGAACACATTCAACACTATGAGGCGCTCTCCTGAATGCAGAATTCCCCTAGACTTGCGAGCTGACATGTTTACTACGGAACTACTGGACCGCGAATGAGCCCCCTCCCGCGGATGCCCCTCCCCTCCGCGCGTTCATTGGACAAGGCGCACACCCTTCAACATGCGCACAGAACGCGTTCGCGTTCTCTTACTCCAAAGAATCCGGGAAAGGAATATAGTGTTCTTTTTCGGATGTGTCGAACATGAAAATTGAATGCTGGTCTCTTCATATCCTCCCTTCCTTTCAATAATACCCGATTCCAATTTGTTACATTCGTCATATGCCTTGGATCTGCTTTTACATTGCCTTCCCATCGATTTCATGTGGGTTACCTTTAGGTATCCCCTTCCCCCGGTCTCTTCAAAAGGCGCTTCCACATCTTCCTGTGGCACTCTCCCATTATCCTTTCTGCCTATATAGGCATTCCATCACATCAACAAGAGTTGCTACGTCCATATCCTCCAAACATGTATTTCATTTGCTCATTCTCATTTACAGGAAGAAATGTCTTACTAAATACTTTTGTATAAAGGTGTTAATGATGTAAGTATTAATGCCCATTTTTCACTGGCATAAAATAATACGGATCTAGAAGAGAAAGATTTGAAAGCTTTCAAAATGTTATTGTTTGGAATAGGTTGAACCCATGTTTACAATTCGCAAACACGCTTGTAACATAGCTGTGGAAGATTACTGGGGAAATTACTAAGTGCAAAAGGTCACCGCGATAATCAGTTTCCTGTCCTCTCTTTGAAACTGAAACCCGTTGGCAACAATTGCTTCCACTGCTGCTACGTTGAGATTCTTCCAAGTACGTCTGATTCTCAAGACATGAGGCGTGCAAACAAGTTTTTTTCACACGCTACAAAGGCCCTTTTGGTAACCGAACTGTTGAGTGGATGACTGAGAACCTCGTCACCTAAAGTTCCGAGTTCCGAGTCCTAACCTGGACATGCTTGTTTTTTTATGAGTGTCCCAAGTTCACCCAACCATTAAGCAAAGGTGGCAGAAAGCAACGCAGAACATAAAATTTCACAAAAGAAAAAAAATGTACAATTGTCACATCAATGGATTGGCCGTGATACTGTTATGATCGCTTATATTTTGAAATGGCCTCCTAGGTCCCCCGATCTGATTGTGTGAATGGGTCGTGGGCACGGAGTATGTGAAACCTTGACTCGACTCCATCGCAGAAGCCAGCAATCAAACAGCTTGATGTCAATATGCTTCAAAGGGCGAGGCAAGAACCTGATTATCACATTGATGGGTGCAAAGTGACATTGACAACTTGTGTGCTTCTCAGGAAGACTTTCCCAGTCGCTTTACACACGTGTATACAAATTATAGCCCTGTGGTTAACCTATTCCGTATAATAACATGTTGAAATCCTTCCATTCTGTTTGACAATTCCTGTATTGTGTAAATTTTGATCTTGTGTGATTCCAAGACCCTACTCCACATGACTAGCCCAAGTTTGTTCCTTTCGTTTGTCATGATGCCTCACTTTCAACCATTCTTAGTCACTATCGATTCCTTACCACTTGTCCTTTGCTGTTTTCTGCCGTTCTTCAATATCTGAGTGAAGGGGTGTTATGTGTCAACCTGGATTTTTCTTGGTCATTTTAGGAGGAAAGAAATGCCAAGGATGTGGACAACGCATCTACCACGACAAGTGGCGTGTTGGCGCAAAGCTAGCAGAAGACCGCTGGGCTCACCAACAAGCGAGGGAGAGAGAGTTGAGTGAGGTGGCCGAATTTTTTGAGTGATGTTTTGCTTGATTCTGTGTAATATGCTCTCTAAAAGAGCTATATTGTAATTATGGCTGGGTGTGTACGTTGTACTGTCAAATTTCCTTGTGTAAGGTGCCACAAAAAAGAAACAAACAGGATTTATGATATATTGCATCCATGGTAATAATGTATTCTGATCCGGAACGGCATTACTTGTAGATCTCTTGTGGTGTTTCCTGGTTCACATCGAGGTACCAAAATGGTCGAAAAGTGTAATTGTAATTCGAAACTGGCAATTCGAAGCTGGTATATCGTAACACCTTGAGAGGAAAATTGAATGTGTCTCAAGAAGTTGGTCCTTTAGAAATTAAAATTGGAAATCAGACACCTTTGCCTTTATTACGTTCAGTGCATGTTAAGGATCTGAAGTCCTTAATTTTTTCTACCTTTGATTTTTTGAAGGACAATTTTCACATTTTTAAAGTTCTAATTCATATGTACTTATCTGAGAATCAGTGTTCCTCGCATTTCGAAAACACTGCAAGGAAAGTGTTGTTTCTTGTCAACCTATTCTTGAAATTCAGACCACATTCAGTTATAAATACATTATATATATACTATATATATATATATATATATATATATATATATATATATATAAATATTGATTGACGTTGCACACTTGCGCAGATTATATTTTGTGTGTTTCTTTTTGTTACATGCTCATTTTGATAGTATGACATTAAATCTTTACATTGTATGGATTCTGTTCGACATGCAATGCTTTGATACAAATTAATAGAACAGAATCGTTACAGACTTGCTAATTCTCTGCATGATCTAAAGTACAGTAGTCTGAGTAGTTTAATATAAATCAAGTTCCTTTCCTGCAATTATTGGTGTGTTTGAATACGTACACCAGGTATACATGTTGGGAGCCAGATATCAGTGCAGTTAACTTCCAAGTTTATCGGAAGGTAACGCCAGAATATATTTTTAAACACTTGTAGTACAAATACAAATGAACTTGAATAGCAATGTTGGATATGATTAGCAGTAATCATTATCATATTGTAGTAGGTCCTTCAGTGTTTTTGCGCTTGGTTCTAATAATGAAAAGCTACATGTTTATTGTAATTCTTTTCTGGGTATTATTTATGTATTCTTGTAATTTTCATAACTGGCTGGAATTCCAGAGATAATACAAACGTGAATGAAATGGAAAATATAGATTGTTTCTCTTATAATATGCACCCTAACAATCGGGAACCTTGATTTTTTACAAATACATGAACATCGGGAAATATCGTTCCAAGAAAGTATATAGAAGCATGTGGATCATCGGATCAGGGACGTGGCGTGGATTATTTCTTACGGAAGGGGCCTCATGTAACCAAATATTACATCTAAACGAGTATGTGCTGGCCTCAGTGGCGGAGTGGTTAGAACAGCGCGCTACGATGCTAGGGATCCAGGCCTGAGCATGTGTGTTCTTTGTGAGTGTCTCTTCATTAATTTCCTCATATCATCGCTCATTCTTATCGTGTTACACAAGTTAAAAGCTTTCCAAGGTGATAGGGAATTTTCCGTCAAGGTAGTTTGAAAACCAGGTAAGATCAGCGAATTTGATTTGGGTAAATGAGTGGGAACCCTGAAAGCGAAAAGGACCATGAAAATAGTTTAAACTGCCATTATTTTTATTTTTCACTGTCAATAATCCAAATACAATACGCAATTTTTTACCTTATTCTGTTAAATAATGTGAATTGTTTTCACATATTGATGGTAGAAGGCGTGGAGACAATGAGAATTGTGGAGTGATTTATGCTTTTCTTTCGTTCAGTGTGAACCTACAATACAATACCTGCGGGTATTATTTTGAGATGTGTCATTCGTCCATGGAAATGCTAATTCCTCGAAATTTTTTCACAGCTATTACTTTTTAACGAAACGTTAATTGACAGTGAAGTTACTTAGGAAAATACATGTGGTGAGTTCTGTATGGGAGAAAAGCGACGTAAAATAACCTAATTCAAACAACTGTATGTTGTTATGGTATTGTAACTTGGGACTTCGTTGAGAATTATCCTTTTCTGATGTCTTCATGACTGGTGAATGTGTATCATTTCACTAAAATTATGCATTTAGTGGTCACGTTTTTAAGCATAAATAGACTGCAGGATTATTTTGCTTGATTTTAATTAAATTTTTGTTATGTATCGTCGCTTTTCTTCCGCTTTTGGCTAATTTCGCCAATGGGGATGATTAAATTGATGAAGGGACATTCACAAAGAACACTCGTACCTAAGCAGGGATTTGAACCCGGAACTTATGGCTTCATATCGTGCTTTGTTAAACAGTCTGTCACGGTGGTTCGCACAATTGTTTTGTGTTTGACACAAAATTGCGCGAATATTGACAAAAATAACATCGAGAAATGAAAAAATATCGATCTTGGAAAAAAATTAGCAGAAAACTCGATAGACGACGACTTCAGATATAGAAACAAGTATGATATATATATTCATGAGGGTGATTTCAGAAACAGATTCCCTTAGAACTGAACAGAGACAAGACAGATTGTCACAATGAGAGACTCGTTATACTGGATGCGGTACGTTGCTTCCACCCTGCCGCAGATAAATCGATAACATTCTGTGCCGTTGACCGGAATCGAATACGAGACCTCGGTGTTGGACCGCTCAAACTTGCTTTACGCTCTCTATGTCTTTACGGAATCGAACCATTGCACAAGCTAGTGCCTTATTAGGATTAGTGTGCTACCAAAACTGCAGACAGAGTACAGTCTTGACCAAATTATTGGACTCATTGTAAAAAAAGAAGCACATTTCTTTGTTTTGAAAGTGTTCTAAATAAATTTTACGATTGTTATAACTTTTTATGGGATTAACACTATAACGACGGCTACAATGACTATACGTTAATGTCGGATCGGGTCTATTGGACCCGGGGAAATATATTTTTTTTCCGGCGTTCAATTTTTCTAATTTATATCAATGACTGAAAATAATGTCTCAGGTTATTTACTAATGACATTTAACCATTTACATGTTTCTAATATGTAACATGTTTTACAAAATAACTTTAAGCATTGAATAACATATGTTAAAAAGAAACCCTTGAGTTTTGAGTGTAATAGTTTTCTTACATTTGGAACATTTTTATCAGGCGTCCGGCTTTCATTAATGATTTGTAAAAATTTACATGTTTTTGTTATTTATTGTTTGTTAAAAATAACTTACAACATCGATTAACATGTGTTACATAGGACACGTGAATGCTGAGTACAAACGTTTTGTTCATATTTCGAGCACACTGTTTTTGTTTTCCGATCGATTTTTGATGGACAAATGTGACACCACCTTCTGGATTGCTTCTGTACACCTTGCTCATCATTTGAACACCCGTTGGCTTGCTCGTCTATTAGGCTACTAGTTTGCCACTGAGCTCCCTTCCCAGGTACTGCAAGAACCTTCTACGTCTACCCGTTTTCGCTCCCAATTCTTCCGGATGTACTGTTTGATACAAAACAAATGCATTTAGTGCACTTATGTCGATCATGTCATGAAATATAACCATTGGCCATCTCGGAGTTTTTCGTTTCACACTGTAGTTTTGCACCATTTGGTCCAATTTGTCAACACCAAATTTTGTTTTATTATAAGTAATTATAACATCAGGCTTGAGCTGTGCTGTGGAAGCGTCGATTTTCTACTGTCCATGCAACGTAGAAAGTAGAATCACCTCCTTGTTCTTCTTGCTGCAATATGATGCTATCATGAGATCATCTTGAAATACAAACAAAGTGGAGCAACACACTCGCTGTTTTGTGGCAGTAAACTCTGGCGGCAGCTCTCCTTTGATCTTTCACATCGTGCCGACCAGTTTCTTGGCAAGTAGATCCCTTGCGAGAGATACACTGGTGAAGAAATTATCGCACGTGATGTTTCTTCCACTGCCTTCGATTTCCTTCACTAAGTCCTTCACTACTCTCTATCCTTGATTTTTCTCCCTATTATCTCCAGCTTCCTTTCCCTTGTAGATCTGAGCTTTCCAAACATAAACTGTTTGAGAATCACAAATCAGCCACAGCTTGATTCCGTATTTACCAGGTTTCGACGGCATGTACTGTCTAAAAGGGCATCGCCCCTCTAAAAGTGACCAGTTGTTCGTCTACAGTCATGCTGCAACCAGGAACGTACGCTTCTCGGAGGTAAACAGTCCAAGTCTCGAACACATCTCTTATAGGTTCGAGCTTATCTGGAGATCTATGCTTTCTTCTATTCTCAGCGTTGTCAAAACGCATTACTCGAGTTATTGCCTTGTACATATCACGACTCATTATTTGAGAATATAGTGGACGACCTTCTACTCTACTATACATTTCATTCACATCTTCATTTTTTGACTTGAATACGCCCATGAGGATGACTAGTCCAATATAATTTTTCAACTCTTCCGTTGTCAGTTCCTTCCACTGGTCGACATACACTAAACGGCCTTCCTTATTGGTCCACGAGCAAATCTTCTGAAGAAGTGGTTCTCGAAAGAAGAGAAGAAATGTCGACGCAGGAGATTCACATTGTCTTTCTGCCCAGCGTGTCGGACCTTGCCTTTCTTTGATGACGTTGCATGCTTTGAGTCGCCCCATTGAGTTAGATACGGGTTTGGAGCACCAAATTTCTTCGTCGTTGCGTGAGATATACCATCTGGCTTCATCAGTAACTACGTCTTCTTCCAGTAATGTTTCTTCCTCGTCTAATGGCATTTCCTCGTCGTCCATATTCCTTTCCGCTTGCTCCCGGTCCTCTGTAACATCTCCTTCTCCATCGTCACTTGAAAGAATCGAATCGGAATCTTCAGAATTTTCCAATTCCTCCATCATTATGCGTTGCAGCTCCTCCGCAGTAAGCCTTCGTGTATTTGGTACGCGAGCCATTGTATTTCTTCAATTATACACAAGAACTCGTGAGAACTAACAAATTCGTCGTTCTAACTACACAGATGCTCTGCACCAAACAATGTGTGCATGCAGACTCGTTCAGAAAGTTCCAGAAAATTGCGGCAACTGTGCTTTGAAACCAACAAACTGAAATAAGCAACAATGGTTATGCAGACCATTGTCGACAAACCAAAAAAAAAATCCTTTTCCGCAGTATCCATCTGCAACTTAGGATATTTGTTTTTCCTGGGTAAGCTGAACAGGCAAATGGTACCGTATACGCTATTCAATTGATTGATTTGTTTTATTTTACTTCGCGGTTTGTGCCTCTTGGCTAATTTGCGAAGATGGGGATGAGTGATGAAATGATGAAATTGATGAATGGATATTTACAAACAACCATGCCCGAACGGGATTCGAACCCGAGACTCCTGAGGTCGCAGCAGTATGTGCTAACCACTCAGCTATACGCTTTTCGATGTTGTGACAATCGTTGAAAAGTCACAGAGGCGAAGGGAGAAATACGAAGTTAAACAATAGAATAGTACACAAACTACTTAATTCCTAAATGCTAAACATTGGAAATGTTATAATTGGCCTCCCAGCCCCCATAGTCTAGAGAGAGAATTGCTGCGTTATTTCAAGGGGTCCCGGGTTCGATGCCTGGCGGAGGTAACATTTCATTAAGTCATTCAGATTCCACTAGAAGGGATTCCCATAAGGCGTAATGACAACGCGTTGACTTGTAATCAAGGGGTCCCGAGTTACATACCCAGTGGAGGCATATTGCACAATGGTTCGGATCCCACTTTAAAGTGTGGGTCTAGTCCCGATTAACCTATCTGTGCATATAGTGAGCTTAAAAAAGAAACAATTAAATTCAATTCCACTAGAAGCTGTAGCTCTCGTCCCGATTAGCCTCTGTGCATATAATAGACCTTAATACACATTCAAACAAGTAATCATTGAAATACGGTGCAAGTATTCAGCCGTCTTGGGCAATATTCTTGTTCGCAGTCCTAGTCCTACATGTTAATTAATTATAATTTGTTAGGTTAGAAAATTATTGCTGCAATACCACCATAGTGGCCAAACTTGATTCTGTGCAGAAGAATCAATCTTTGAAGCACTTCTAAAACTATTGATCCAATTCTGTTCAGTATTTATGCATAATAAATTTAATTTAAATCTTTAGCAGTTATTTTCACTAATAAAATGCCCAGTGCAAGAGTTGCAACTATAGTCATTGCTTTTGTGTCAATATATTTGTCTCCTAGTGAATGTGAATTTGTAGTGAAAATATTTTTGTTCCTTGAGAGTGGCGCCTCCTAACTGGACGAATTTCGGCGGCATCCTTCCAATTTTTAGCCCTACGTTCTGAATTCCAGTTGTTGAACAAGAAAAAGTAAGATATTTCATCATGGAAGAGAAAATGGTATCATTAACGTACTTTCTATTCAAGGGTGGTAAGTAAAAAAGTACTCACATTGCTTTATTTGATGCCTACTTTATTAAGTTAGTGCCGCTTTTCTGAAGCACGAAAAGCTATAATGTTTTGCCGCTCCCTGTTGTTGTGATTTGGACAATTTAGAGTTATGGCGCACTGAGGCAGAAAGGAACTAAAAGTAAAGACCCTTCAGCAGCTGCTTGCAATGGTTGAAATATTTAAAATTGCCTTTTACGAACTTTAAAAGCTTTGTGTTATTGAAATGTGCACATCCCCATCAAAGGCTGCTTACGGCAAATCAAGTGTTGCCTTCGTAATCGAAATGGTAATAAGAGGTTGAGTGCTATAGTTATTCTGTCCTGTGAGAAAGAGCTTGCAAAGTATTTGGATTTAAACAATGTTTTAGCTGCTCACAAGAACAGCCGTATCTTATCGCAGTTTCTTGCTGTGGTTATTATCTTATTTTATCAAAGAAAAAGTACTCACATTGTTTACATAGAAAGAGTGTTACGTGTAGTATTTATACATATATCCAGCGAGTTGATAATGAGTGTACTTTTTATAGTGTATTTTGTTTACTGTTCATATGAATAGTAAGTATATGATGTTTTTCCTCTCGATAATGGCTTAAGAAAATAAAACAATACAATTATTGCATTTTATTTGATATAAAAGATTTGTACCTGTGGAACAAAATGCAACGTAACATCTCAGTGATTTAACTGTGGATCTGACTATAAAGCATGTCATTGGTAAAAGTATTACGTAATTTCCTTTTAGCCGATATTAGTTAGCCCCCCGAGAATTTGACTCCGAAATCGGTAGCCTCCCCCCCCCCATTTATTTTTGGCTGGCGCCGTCACTGCATATGGACATTGTTTACCGTAATATTTATGCTATTTGTTTGGTTATAAGGAAATATTAATTCTGATTGTTGTAAGGGTGTTCTTTATTTGTATCTCCGGAGCAACATGTAATTTCATAAACCACGTGGTTTGAAGTTTAGAAATAAGAATGATAAAGGAACTGTACAGAAGCAGTGATTAAAACGGGCTCGAAAAGAGCCAAAGGTGGGTTATACGAAGTACTGACAGTACTTGCAGTATGTATAACAATGCAATTGTCATCACAAGACATTAAATCTGTAAAATGTTTCTACATAAAGTGAGTTTTATCTGTGTTTCATTTTTTTCAACTAATGAGTCCAATAATTTGGCCAATACTGTAAAATAGGCCATCTAGTGGAGAAATAATGTATATTCCAGTGAGCAGAAATTTAGATATGTGAAAAGGACTTTAGAGGGCAGAAGTGAAATTACGATATCGCAGTGGTTAACGCTGGTGGCCTGTAATCAAGGGGTGCTGGGTTCGATTCATGGTGTCACATTTCAAGTTCAGATGCGGAGTATCCTGTTTGTGCATAAAATGAACCTAACAAATTCCATGCGTAGTTGGTTGGTTAACGCTCTGAATTTTTAGTTATATCACAGGTGTATCGTAAGTTGGATCCCCCCATCGGCAAAAATAAATCGTTCATCTGAAGGCGAGAGAAAAGGTGCTCTCTCTCTCTCTCTCGAAATGTAGTGTTAGAATAAGAATGGTTCTGTGGCGTGCCCAGGATTTTCGAAAGGAGGGGGTTACGTATACTTCTTTTTAGTAGTCGGCCATTTTTCCGTTTTTCCTGCCTTTACATTTTTTTTAATACTGGCCTAAGGGGAAGGGGTTGACCCCACCAACCCCCCTCCCCCTTGGTCACGCCACTGGTGTAGACCAAGTAGTGGAACCACTAGACAACGGATGAAGTCCAATTACCATTACATGCAAATAAAGAATCACTGTCGCAAGCATTCTGAGAATTATTAGTTGGCACTAACAATCCCTTCCTTTTCGCCCTATGACGCAGCGGTCTTTAAGCAACCAAATGTTGCGGTGGGTCTTATACTGTTCGTGTGTGTTTGTGATTGTCCTTTCAAATATTATTGTATCACCATTCATCCCTATCTTCGAGATTAGCCAAAATTTGCACAAAAGCTAGTAAAATGCCGAAACAATCGATCCATCTTTCTTCGAAGAAATCGTGTTTTCGAAAAATTGATAAAATAGTAAGTTACTTTTTACGTCTTTTATTTTTTGAACATCGATTGCTATGGAAAAAATAATTTTGAGCTCGTGCAAAAATTGGTACGTTATGAAATTTTTTAACCGTATTTTATTGAAATCAACACCCTAAAATTTTACCGGGATCATCCATTGGTGTTCAAGCACTTTCTCAATTACTGGCCTGTGTAATTGTACAGTCACTGGCACTTTTGAGGTGGCGTCATAACAATATATGGGGTTGTTACAACCCTTAAGTATCCGTAACTGTATTATTGGTATGTCAGACTTAGTAAAGAATACAATTCTTTATGTTTGCACAAAATTGTATTGATGATCTGCAGCTTTTAAATAGTACACTCTGTTATCATCATTGTGATACAATTTGAGTTGACTTTTATTAGTTAGACTGCAACACTTTAAGAAGCATGTGAAAAAATATTTGTTGCAATTCGAACACTGGCTGGACGTCCCCTCAACTGGACATGTTGAATGTGTGTGTGTGTGAGAGTGAGTTCAGGACTAAAGACTTGGTTTGTATGGGCCGAGACCCATCGCTTCTTATTATGATCGATATTCAAATAACACACGAATACGTTTTTATCGCCTTTTACCCACTGTCTTAGAAATTGAGACGTAAATAAAATGAGAAATATGCTATGTAAACTGTGACGGGACCCAGAGATATGAATCGTGCAGAACGTTTCATGATTCACTTTTCTGGATGGGCCAGTGCTTCATTACAAAGTTCGATCTAGTTCATAATCTCTCCGTGGGAGAGAAAAAATGGGAGACCGGTTACTCACAGGCTAGATAGCATTCTATATTCCGTGCATTTCGAGGCAAATGCTTTTGGGGAAGGGAAGGGGGACACTTTCTCTGTTAAGAGCTGGGACTCCATTAGCATGTCAGCACGGTGTTTCGCGTGGCTTCTCGCCAAGGCATGAAAATCTAGAATTCCGTGGAAACAAAATAAGAAGCTCACGAATTCCTATAATAACAGGGGATGGACATTTTTTTTTCTTTCTTTCAAGTTTCTTCTGTCTGGAGCGGGACGATAACCTTGAAACATTTACGCTTTATGTGTGTGTAAGCTGAATATGCAGCCCCCCCTTTTTCGATTTACTTTAAATCCATGTGTAAACTGCTTGTAGGTTAACATTTTCATGAGACAAGTGCAATTTAGAATAAATTTGCTTCCCCAAATTTTCAGATTGGACGCTCTTAGACCGCATTCAAATTGAAGCGCCTTGAACCTGACCTAATTCTTTATGCTCTGTACTATCAAGAGGCGCATTTCATGTCTTCGATTCGCAGTTTAAACTTTAGATTCTGCGTCTATTTTTGGTACTTGAAACAAACTTCCGTTCTCTTGTGTTCTGAAACTGATGTGAAAACACAACTTCACCTTTTACTTTCAAATCTTCCGTCTTCAACGTTACGCCTGACCTACAGGGTATAAATGCGAATCAACTTTGTAATGCATAATTGAAAGTGCATTACTGTTAATACAAAATTACCAAGTAAAGCTGAAAGACGAAAAGAAATTGAGCATGTCATGGTAATAGGACTGAAAGTATGTTTTATGAAGGACGTAGTCTACTTTATATACAGGGTGACCCAAGAAAGGCAATCGAAAATATTGTCAGTATTTCGGTTACCTTTTTTGGGACTACCCTGTATTTAATTCTGATGCATTTTCGGTAGAAAATTGTGCTTGTGCCCCGTCTGAGTCCCGCCGTACAATAAAGGGTTAATATAGGCTAAGTGAAACATCGATCCCTTTGGCGGAGTGGTTAGCACAGCGTGTTACAATACCAGGGGTTCCGGTTCGAATCCCGACCTAGGCATGGATGTTCTTTGTGGGTGTCGTTTCATCATATCATCACTTATCTTCATTGTTGGGATTGACCAAAAGTCGCAGTAAGCGACGTTAAGTAACAAAAATGAAATCAATAACCAGAAACGGAATTCTAAAGTGTGGGTTTATGTTGAAATTGAATTTACTTCTTACCCCCCTTTTCTATACCGGACATAACGTAAATAATGTGATGGGTTTAGTCCTACAAGACTTGCTCCGTGTTCATCAAGTGCATTCATTGTCCGGCAGCATTTATGGTTGCAACTCCGTTAACGTGCAATCAATAGAAGCTTTCATCGTCGTCTTCACGAGCACGTTCCATCGTGAAACTGATGTATTTGAATGTCAGAGAAGATGATGTGAAGAATTTCACCTATCTAGGTTACAGAAAATGGAAGGGAAGAAAATGATGTGCAGCATCACACTGTTAATGTTCAGCTTTATCCAATATGAAAAACAAAGATCACAACTACGGAAACAAATCTGAGGAACTTCAGAAATAACTTGAAGCCAGTAATGCTATGAGAATCAGAATCCTGTAAAGTCACAAACCAAATTACAAATAAATTAAATGGTTTCAATAGTAGGTGCCTCGGAAGAATATTAAATATACATTGCCAGAGGTAATCACGAATTAAGAATTATGGACACGATCATCAGAGGATCAGATTATAATCCAGGTAAAGATATGAAAGTGGAATTAGATGAGCCACACACTAAACGAAGCAGATAACAGTTAAGAGAGAAGCATTTGGTTGGATTCCGGGGGTACTGGAACGAGGAGAAGGCCTAAACATTCGTGGTGTATGTACGTACCACTGAGGAAGGAGAACTGGGTGAGAGTTGGACAAAGTTGAAGACGATCGCATGCAACAGAGTTATGTGGACACGATCCGTGAATGTGTTGTGTTGCAGCAGAAACTAAAGAAATTAAGCAATAAACTGCTGAATAATTTGTACCTGACTCTCATAATGAGAAAATACTGGATTTGGTAGAAGTATTCAATTATTTTCTAATAGCCATAATATTGCAAATAGAGTGATGGCTAGTAACTTGTCTACATCGGCTCAGTATTAATAGAGCAGTTCCAGAAAAATGTCAACCATGATGGTCAAAATTATCATTGAAGAACAACAATCTGCTGCACATTTTTTAAAAAAATGAGAACATCTTTAGATTGCGAATATACAATACATGTGTTTCTAAACTCAGAAATTTGTCTCTAAATAAAATTACCTCATCAAGTGCTATTCCACTAACTTTGATTCAGAAATTCATAGCTTGCCAATTGTGTCAGTCTGTTAACTTCAAATTTATTTGTATATACTGCTGGCAGAATATATTTGAAGACATTTTGCTATGCAAGAAGAAAGACTACTACTTGTAAATTTCTTGGGTTATATTTTTTCATTATCTGTTCCATAAATCATGTACAAAGAAATAAAATATAAATAAAACTGCTTCTAAAGTGTCAGTCTGTTACGTCTGGCATTGTTCAATAATAAAATCTCTTGGGGTGGTACCCTTGCTTTTACCTTGTCACAAAATAACTTGAAATCAATTATCACAGTCTGTAACTGTTTCATGTAAGAATCTGTCCAATGAAAGTCATAAAAGTGACAAATTAGTATACAGTCCTAAGCGCCCAGAATTAAGAAGTGACAACACGCGGAATATCACGACTAACGAATGCAGAGGTCATGTCCTTATCAGATTAAGTTACCGAAACAGTATTCTTAGCGTGCTTGATGTCAACACGAATGTTCGTGAGTTCGAGCTCCATTGAGACGTATTACAATTTATTTCGCGAATGTCCATACGACGTTAAGATATTGCCGAGTGGCTAGGTGTTGCAAAGGCATCGACGAGTAAAGTAGATGAGAAGAAATATTGTTTTCAAGAATCTCGATTTTAATTTATATGCACTGCCCTTTTTATCTTTTTTTGCTGTGCCACGTTTGTTGCCCAATTGCATTTTTCGTTGTAAAAATCAAAGGCAATACATGATGGATGCAAGGTTGTTTTTCAGGATAGAATGTAAGTTGTAGAAATTTCAGTGTGTTTTTCAAAAAGCCCCTGATAATCGCAGTCTATTGACTGTAGCCCCTACCATTCATAACAGCACAGTGCAATAATAAAACGGTATTGTGCAAGGTGATTCAGAAGCTGCAAAACCTAACATTCGTCGTTAAAATGGCACTTGTTCATAACAACAATTATTCCCATTCAGAATATTATTCGACAAAAATAAATAAATAAATGTCGGTGGCAACCATGGCTGTTCCGCATGGCTGCATACCTATAGGACAGAAAATGACGGTTTTCTAGTGTTCGAAGCGTTGAAACAAACCTCAACGAACAAGACGTTATCAAGAAAATGTGTTTTCCTTCTTGTCCTCTATGCACTGAGAAATTTGGTCGGTGTTGATACTGCCAGGATGGACCACCGACAACTAATCAGAGGCAAGCCCTGGAAACTAACTAACTCCCTAGCCTTCTTAAACCCGAAGGTTCATGGCTGCAGCAACACAGGCCTTCCATCTTTGCCTATCTTGAGCAAGTTCTATATACTCTTTTCCATCCCTACCGATTTCCCTTAGGTCCATCTCAACGTTGTCCCTCCATCTTCGTCTTGGCCTTCCTACAGGTCTCTTACCATCAGGTTTCCCAACAAGAATCCTGTAAACTCCTCTTTCCTCTCCCATTCGTGCCACATGGCCTACCCACCTAAGTCTTCTTGATTTAATTATTCTAATATTATCTGGACATGAATACAAATTATGTAGTTCTAAATTATGTAACCTTCTCCACTCACCTGTCTCCTCATCCCTTTTAGGTCCAAAGATTTTCCTAAGGATCTTATTTTCAAATACTCTCAATTTATGTTCCTCTTTCAATGTAAGGGACCAAGTTTCACATCCATATAATACTACAGGCAAAATTACTGTTTTATATATTTTAACTTTTAGTTTCTTAGATATTAAACGAGAAGACAAAAGTTTATGAAGAGAGAAGTAACATGCATTTCCTGAATTAAGCCTACTTTTTATTTCCTCTTTAATATAATTTTCATTTGTTAATATTACTCCTAAGTATTTGAATTTGGAAACTGGTTCAAACGAGTTGTTATCAATAATTAGATTTTGATTATTACCTAACACTTGGTTTCGGCCTGTAAGCATATATTTAGTTTTCTCTTTGTTAACTTCCAAACCTATCTCTTTAGCAGTTTTGAAAAATATTTTAGCATTATTCTTAATTGGATTCACATCATCCCCCAGTAAGTCTACATCATCTGCATATGCTAACAACTGAGTCACACCATTTAATTTTAGTCCTTCGTTAGTTTCTTTTACCTTCCTAACAGCATATTCTAAGGCAAAATTAAAGAGCAATGGAGATAATGCATCTCCTTGTTTTAACCCATCATGAATTGTAAATTTATCAGACATATTAATACCCACACGAATTTTACTTTCTGTTTCACTGGTGCATATTTTTATCATACTAACAAGCTTCTTAGGTATTCCAAACTCTACTAATATATTATATAATTTATCTCTTTTGACCGAATCATATGCTTTTTTGAAATCAATGAATAGCTGATGGACATTTTGATTATATTCCCACTTTTTTTCAAGTGTCTGTCTGATGTGAAAAATCTGATCTGTAGTTGATCTGTTACGTTTAAATCCACATTGATAATCACCTTTAATTTCATTAGCATATGGGGTTAGTCTTATTAAAAGAATGTTAGATAATATTTTATATGTTGTTGAGAGTAGAGAAATTCCACGATAATTATTGCAGTTCATTTTATCACCTTTTTTAAACACAGGAACAATTATGGATTCTTTCCACTGTTGAGGGATTTCTTCTTTATTCCATATTAAACAAATTAATTTATGAATTTGACATATTAATGAATTTCCACCATATTTAATTAACTCAGCTGGTATTAAATCAATGCCAGGTGCTTTGTTATTCTTTAGCCTTTTAATAGCATCTTTAACTTCAGTCAAGTTAGGTTCTGGAACTAAAGGTTCTGCTGTGTGGACTTCATTTACTTCTGATTTATCTCCTACATGGACATTTAAAAGGTCATTAAAGTAGTTCTTCCATCTATTTAGAATATATCTTGGGTCAGCTAGAAAATCACCGTCTTTATCTTTTATCAAGTTTACTTTAGGTTGCCACCCCTTTCTAAACTCATTTACACCTTTATATAAATCTCTGATATTTTTATTTTTGATGTTTGTTTCAATTTCGTTAATTTTGCTTTTCAAGTAATCTCTTTTTTTACTTCTAAACGTGCGGTTAACTTCTCGCTTTATTCTATTATAATTGTTTAGATTTGTATCATCAGAGTTATTTAACCACCTAAGTCTAGCCTGATTTCTTATTTCTATTAGATTATGACACAAACCATGGCTTACTTTTTCTCGGTTTATGGTATCCTATACTTTCTTTAGCTGCTGATTCTATTGCATTACGTATGTGCTCCCAATTCTTATTTACGTCTGTTTCATTTATATTTTCATCATCATTTAAATCCTGCAAAACATCAAATCTATTTGACAGTTTAATTTGGTAATCTTTCTTAATTCTTTCATCAGTAAACTTACCTGTATCAAATTTTATAACTTTTAGATTTTGTTGCTTATGATTTATCACTGAGAGTCTTTCTCTTAATTTAGCAATTACTAAATAATGGTCACTGGCACAGTCAGCACCTCTATGTGTACGAACGTCAATTATACTAGTATGCCTTCTCTTATTAATGAGAATATGATCTATCTGATTATGAGTTTTACCATCTGGAGAAGACCAGGTATATTTATGGATATCTTTATGTTTAAAAGTGGTACTTTTCACAATTAAATTCTTTGAAGTTGCAAAAGTAATCAATCTTATACCATTATCATTACTTAATTCATGAAGACTTTCTTTACCAATCGTGGGTTTAAATGTCTCTTCTTTGCCAATATGTGGATTACACCTAACAGAATTTTCATATCATACTGAGAAAATTTATCAAAGACCTGTTCTAACTCTGTATAAAAATCATCTTTAGTATTATCATCTTTATCTTCCGTTGGTGCATGTATGTTTATTAAAATAATTTTACACCACCTACCCTGTTAAACTGCATATGATATCCTATCATTAATAAATTCTACTGTTTTAAGAGCCGAGATAATTCTATTATTTATGGAAAAGCCTGTTCCAAAATTATGATTTTTCAGTACCACCATAGAAAAAAGTATAATTTTTAGTTTTACAATTCCCTTCTCCTGGCCACCTAACTTCCTGGACAGCTAGTACATCTAATTTTAACTTCACTATCTCATTAACTGTACACTGAAATGCCCCAGGCCGGTAAAGGCTGAGAACATTCCAGGTGCCTAATTTAATATCCTTATTCCTAACGTAGATCTTATCCTTAGTCCAGGGACCTCCCAAAGTAGTCCCCACCCGGAGATCCGAACGGGGGACTATTTTACCTCCGGAATATTTTACCTTGGGAACATCCATGGCCTTATATTTCTGTTTCTTGACATGTCTTTTTATAGTGTAGAGTTGTCAGCTCTACGCCTAACCCCCAATATGAATGGAGGAACTACTACACAAGACAAACACAAACACATTAGACAGCACAATTACTACATAAGACGAACACAAACACATTAGACAGTACAACTACTACACAAGACACACACAAACACATCACAACTATAACACAATATAAACACAAACACACCACAACTACTACACAATATAAACATAAACAAACTACACACCACAACTACTACACAAGACAAAACAAACATACTAGACAGCACAACTACAACACAAGACACATACACACACATCACCGATACTACACAAGACAAACAGAAATACATTAGACAGCATAACTACTACATAAGATAAACACAAACACACTAGACAGCACAACTACTACACAAGTTGCTGCACAGATCAACTGAAAATCAAAGTTCTTGAGTGATGATTTTGTTGTGCCAGGACCAAATTTTGTGTATGCAGTCCGAGAATTTCATGGCATAAAAATGGCCCTGGAAACTGAACACGATTATTTCATTCATCGTAACCTTGCACTCACTGCGTCTGGTATCGCCAGGAACTCCATCTCTCGGACTCAGCTACGCAGTTTCCTATTAGGTGGTAGGATGTTCACAGTTGGATAAGGGCAGTTAATTCAGTTGTTTCGTGAGAGATGTGAATATGTTGGACCGTGACAATGAATACATACACACATGCTGGTTGGGTTTTTAAACAGTTACAGCAGTTGCTTTTGTCTGAATTCACAGCGGTGAATCATCACGTTGCAGATGGTAACACTGTGTAGAACTCTTCTTCATACGTCCGGGGAGGAACAATGGACTAAGACATATGTGTGTGTTCCTGTGGAAGACGGTTTAGTTTTGTATCTGTTAAGACTTAGTTGACTTAGTGTTTTAAGTCCACTTTATGCACAGTGAGGCTAATCGGGACTGGACCTACAGTTTAAAGTGGGATCCGAACCGCTTGTGCCTCCCCCGAACCCGGGACCCCTATATCTGTTAAGAATAATAGAATCAATGCATTCTATGATGTGTATTGATGCTGCCAACTGGTGGCTGAGTGTAGAACTTATCAATGTTGGTGAATAGTATGTGTGGTAAATCACGGATTATTCTGTATTAGCAGTCTCGACTGCATGGACGTTGATTTTTCTTGTTGGTTTTTTTCTGTCTGTAATATTCTTGTACACTAAACACAATATATGCTAATGCTTGGAATTGATACTTTGATTATTCTTCAAATAACTTTAACAGGTTATGGGCACCAGGGCACGTTGTGCGTGAAAGTTTGAAGTTTGTTTCGTCGTGAGTGCACAAGTAAAAATGGCTGCATGCAGTGAATACAAAGTATCCATCGACAAACTTGAAGGTCCTGATGATTGGGCAAAATGGAAGTGCCATATGAACATGGTGTTGCGTGCATGTCGACTTGAAACAATTGTGGACGGTTCGCGAAAATTTGTTGAAATACTGGTAGAACCAACGAGCGAACAGAAGGCAGCATTCGCGGAATGGCAAAAAGACGATGCAAAAGCAGCAAGTGTAATAGCCGGTGCATTAAGCAAATCGATTGCAGAACTCGTGTTCACGTGTAATCATGCAAAAGAACTATGGAATAAATTGTGTGCCAGGTTTGAGCGCAGCAGTTCAGAACGCCTGAATATGCTGATAGAGACTTTTTTCCGAATCCAGCGTGATGAAAAAGAATACATTAGTGCACATGTGGCCAAGTTGCAAAAACTATTTGTGGACTTAAATGATGAACTAAAGAAACACGATTAAAATACATTATCTAAACGTATGTTGAATGGTCGAATTTTGTCAACTTTAGGTCAGGAATATGATCATTTCAAGCATCTGTGTGACACAATTCCAGCAGAAAACCAAACTTTGAACTTACTTATTCAGAAGTTATGTGCCATTGAACTGCGTGACATCCAAAGTGAAAAGACTACATCTGAAGCTACAACACTTTATACGCACATGGTGAAAGTAAATGTAAAACCAAAGCGTGTGAATATAAAAAGGACAGTTCCAGGAAATTTGGAAAAGTAGTGTTGATCGTGCTAAGAAAAAGTATCCCTGTAATAAATGTAAGCAGGTAGGTCATTGGGCAGCAGAATGTCCACAGAAAGGAACAGCCAGCAAAGGAAAACTAGCAGTTGGTGGTGATGCATTTTTTTCATGTATAATGGGAGCATCAGTTGGTAAAAACATTAGTGCAGATAGATGGTATTGTGATAGAGGTGCATCAAAATACATTACTCCAAACAAACAGTACTTTACTTCATTTACCATATTTGCAGCTCCTGAAATAATTTTATTAGGAAAGCAAAATATAATGATGCAGGCACATGGACAAGGTACAATTAAGATTCAGGTTAGTCGTGACGGTGCTTGGCATGATGCTGAAATGAGAAATGTGCTCTATGTACCTGATGCAAGTGCACATTTATTTTCAGTAAAAGCAGCTACACAAAATGGGTACAGCATTACAATGAACAATAGGGGTATTACCATTCCAGGGTGGCGACAGACCTGGAAAACCTGGAAAACCGGGAAAAGTCAGGGAATTTGAGGTGTCAAAAAAAGTCAGGGAAATGTCAGGGAATTTCGTCTTCATTGACTTTTTAAATTTTTTTATTTAAAAGATATCGTTATGGAACTCTGCACGGGAACAGAAAATTGTTATAACTCTGGCACTATGGGAGCAATCTACTTCGGATAAGTTTTGTTTTGCAGATAAAACATAAGCGCATGCAACCGTGTACAATTCAGAATGCCGGACCGAGGAAGGGGGTTTGGGGGGCTCGACCCCCGAATTTCAATAGAAAAAACAAAAATCTAAAGTTTGCCCCCTCTTCTCCCACTATTTTGGGGAGAAGGCGCAAACTTTAGTATTAGTTTCAAAGATTGGACATTTCTCAAGAGAATGAAACATGTTTCATGTTCTTGGGTGCCATACAAGTAGAATAATAAGCCAAAATGTGATTTTTTTTTTACGAAAAATATGTAACTTGCATTTTTGGATGAAATTTTTTATAACTCGGGCACTATAGAAGCAATCTACTTCAGATAAGTTTTGTTTTTCAGATAAAACACCAGAGCAAGCAACCGTGTACAATTCAGAACGCCGAACCGAGGAAGGGGCTGGGGGGCACGACCCCCAAATTTCAATGAAAAAACATAAAAATCTGAAGTTTGCCCCCTCTTCTCCCGCTATTTTGGGGATAAGGCGCAAACCTTAGTATTCTCTTCAAAGAATGGACGTTTCCCAAGAGAATAAAACATGTTTCATGTTCTTGGGTGCAATAAGCCAAAATGTGAAACACTGTTTTTTACTAAAAATAGGTAATTTGCATATTGCTCAGAAAATTGTTATAACTGGCACTATGGGAGCAATCTAATTCGTATAAGTTTTGTTTTGCAGCTAAAACATCAGAGCATGCAACCGTGTACAATTCAAAACGTCGAACTGAGGGAGGGGGGTTGGGGGGTGCAACCCCCCGAATTTTAATGAAAAACTATAAAAATCTGCAGTTTGCCCCCTCTTCTCCCGCTATTTGGGACGAAGGCGCGAAGTTTAGTATTCTTTTTAAAGAATGGACATTTCTCTAGAAAATGAAACATGTTTCATGTTCTTGGGTGCTATACAAGTTGAATATTAAGCCAAAATGTGATATTTTTTTTTACTAAAAATAGGTAATTTGCATTTTTGGAGGAAAATTGTTATAACTCGGGCACTATGGGAGCAATCTACTTCGGATAAGTTTTGTTTTGCAGATAAAACATCATAGCATGCAACCGTGTACAATTCAGATCGCCGAACGGAGGAAGGGGGGTTTGAGGGTGCGGCCACCGAATTTCAATGGAAAAAACATAAATATCTGAAGTTTGCCCCCTCTTCTCCCGCTATTTTAGGGAGAAGGCGCAAATCTTAGTATTCTCTTTAAAGAATGGACGTTTCCAAAGAGATTGAAACATATTTCATGTTCCTGGGTGCCACACAAATTGAATAATGAGCCAAAATGTGAAACTCTGTTCGGAAATGTGGCATGGATATGTTGCGGAAGGGGGGAGAAGGGGGAGGTTGGTCATCAATATGAATTTCCCAATCTTGCTCCAGACCTGTGTCAAGAGTTTCCACACAAACATAAGAGTATGAAGGTCCAAAAGGCACATTCATTTCGTAATCAGCACAATTATACCATATGGTATCATCAGGCCAGTACGACCTTACTCTGATGATACCATATGGTATTATTGGGGTAGAAAAGGTTAAGCCTCTAAATATTACATGGAAAATGCATTGGATTATCATTTTTTCTTGTCCATATGGGAGTAGTAAGGGGACTTGTCACGTAGTAAGGCATTTTGTTGGGCAAACTGAAGGAACATGGAAGCAAATAGGTTCCATTGATACATACGATTTTTGTTGAATATCGCCACCTGACAAGGTATCTCACTACAACATGCGACAGAAATCGCATGGACTGCAACATCCAACAAAAATCGCATGCATAAACAAGAAGAGCTTTAGACTGCAAATATGCTGCTGGAATTTTATTACTCTTCTGGCTCATTTCACCTTATTTAATGTAGCAGTGCTTACGAAGGTTTTCTTTCATCATCCTGACGTATTACTGGTTTCGCACAAGTTAACATACGTTTACAATGACATTGCACTATTCTTAGATATCAAGAAGAATTCAACCAAACGGGATATATATTGAATACTATCAAGAAAAAGTTAAACATAACTCTGCAATGGTGAACGTTATAAAAGTTGGCAAGTGCATGCTCCCAACCTCAAATTTACTGTAACACTAGTATTGCATTGAAATTAACGCCACGCTCTGTCCTGTCTGTTTAAACTCGTGAGAGATGGTCATTAATCTCTCACAGGGTAAGGTTAATGTCCAATATTATGAAACAAAATACTAATAATAAATACGTAACTATTTTAATATCATATTTACTAGATTCATTCAATCATAAAAGCAAATCACTTTCTTCAAGGATTGACTTTTCTCTGCCAGCCCTGCTAAATTTTCACTTTCCATCTACTATTTATATGAGGAGTGGCAAGAAAGTAATTTCCAATTAGTAGGGACATTGATTTTTCGCAAACGCCAAAACCGTGAAAAATGGTAATTGCTGCGAAGTTATGTTTAGGAATGTGCAGTGATGTGTGGACACATTTTTCGCCCATTCGAAATATCGAAATAATGCGAATTTGGCATAAAATGCGAATTGTTGGCATTTTTAAAAAATTCCATGAAATCCAACATTCATGTCTTTTCTAGGCCATGTTTGTGTACATAGAACATGCAAGTTTTCCAACATTTTACTCAAGAGTAAATTGTAGAGTTATACGAACATGGAATAATTCCGACAGACACATTAAATCATGTATTTCCCACAATTTTTTCAACTTCTATCAAAACCATTTGCATCACAGAACAAAGTGGCAGGGTTCTAACAGGAGATCGAGTGCATATCTAGCGTCACACGGGAGCCACATCTTCGTATTTGTCGCACGAGATATGTTTTGAATTACCAAGCTAAGTGCGCACCATCGGCATTTGTCGAGCGAGTAATAATGGAGATCAGTCGTTAGGGCGTCTGACTACTATGTAAGAGACCCGGGGTCGATCCCCTGCTGGGGAGAACCGGGATGTTTTCCACGTATTCAAACTGCTCCGGCGACCGCCCAGCATCATATGAAGCTGGTGCCTTGAGGAAACTTTGAGGGATAAAGGTAGCCAGGAGCATGGTGCTGATCACATCACCCCCACCTTACCTTCAGCCGTGATCAAGAAAGTGTGGGACCCTAACTCCACACCCCTATACACCTTCATTGAAAAGTGCAGGGGAGCACTTTACTTTTACTTCCTCAAAAATCTGTTCCAACATATCAAATTGTCACGAATATACGTAGACCATGTGACCTACAATTTAAAATAATAGTTTAAAAGCACAATGCAGTATTAAGTTTCGGTATATTTGGCAGATAAATGTTCTAAAACAAAAATGCGAATTTTGGGAAACGTAACACTAACAAGTCAAAAAAGATAATGCCTTTTTGGTGCTATAATATATCGGTGTCTGTCACGTGAGATTGATTGATTTTAATTTTTTGGTGCGTCGCCACTTATGGTCATTATGCACTCTTCAGTATATACGGGGATAATTCCATTATCTAAAATCCTTACCTTAAAATTAAAAAATGGGGTATGGAAAATAACTTTCAAGATATCAAACTCTCACGAAGAGGCGTAAGCCATGTGACTTACAATTTGAAACAGTAGTTTAAAAACACCATGAAGGTATAATTTCAGCTATTTGCTAGAAAATGCGCTAAAATGAAAATGTGAATTTTGGGAAATAATAATAAAAAAATAAAAAATAAGAAAATACACTAACTAAAAAAAATAACAAAATATTAAGGTCCCAACCGATTAGGCATAAATAAAACAATAATATCAGTAGTAATTTATTGCATTAGTAACAGTGAGTCCTAACTTAATTTTCGGCATAATCACCACCATTGTTCTCGCATTTGTCGTAGCATGGCACTAAATTTTGTATGCCCATGGTATATGTGTCTGACAAACAAAGACTGGAACTATCTCTACCGCAGTGTAGCTGTCAAATCCTTGCCCTGCCAGAAACCTTTTCAGTTAAAGAGATGAAAGTCGGTACATTCAAGGCCAGGGCTGTACAGGGAGTGGTCCAAGATCTCTCACCTGAAGTGATGCAAAGGGCCTGTGTTGTGCTGTATGGGGTTGTGCACATTCGATTGGCCTTCCGTGAATTGTCTGCACCATCGTCTGACCATACTATCATTCACGACATCCGGTCTGCACACCTCACACAATTGCTGGTGGCTCTGTGCCAAATTCTGAGCGTGCAATGTAGGCTACATCACAGTCTGTAGGAAACTATGATAGCTGCAATCTTTAATCTAGAACTGTCCTAAAACGGCTTCATTGCAACTGTACCAGATTACAGCTACATGCCACTTCTTCCTGCCTGCATGTGTGTGTGTCACTTTCCGACCACTAGTGCTGCGTATAGGCACCATTGTAGCTTTTTTCAGGATGCCCCTCGTATATGAACTTTCAGAAGCTTTTATTATTAGTGTGTTCCTGTTTTAATGTGTGGTTAGCTAAATCAGGTAACTATACAATGCAATTCTATAAATTCCTTGCGTTAAATGTCTAATACCTACATACCCTTTTCGTCAGCATTACTGGTATAACTGCATGTTGTCAATTTCACAGTACTTCACTTGGATATACTGTACTGAAGCAGAAATCCCATTGATAAAGTAAGGAAATATGACACTTTATTTTGTTCGATTCAATTGTCTTTATTTTGTTCGATTCAATTGTTTCATTATATGCAAGAGTTAAGCTCTTTGCTTTACAGAGAATAGAGAAGTAGCTTTATGCATCGAAAAATGAGTCTGCACTCATGGTTTTTGCAAGCAGAGGGTTCCAAACGTCAGTGGAAATATCAACATATAATACCGAGAATGTATAAGGAGACTGATAAATTACAAATTGTATTTCTTAATCATTCACTCTTCACTCTTATCTCATTTAGTCGTAACTTTAAAAATAATCAAGTATTTTATTTTAAATTTACTGCGTATGACAAAATTCTGTAATCAATCCTTCCCTAGCTTGTGAATTGTAATAATTTTCCAAATTCACTATTTTGCAGTTTGAATTCAAATCATAGAGAATAGAGAAATTAAGTCAATTTCATAGAAGATAATATTGGTACTTAACAAATCCATGCCTGGATCTGTATGAGTTTATTATTTCAATTTACAAAAACATCGATTTAGTTTAGTTTGTAATTGTCAGGGAAAAATGTAAATTTTGTCCTGGAAAACCTGGAAAAGTCAGGGAATTTCATTTTTGCTTGTTTGTAGCCACCCTGCATTCGTAATTCAAAAACTGGTAATGTAGTTATGAATGGGTTTGTCAGTAATGGACTGTATGCTTTAAACATGCATGTTGTGAAGCCTAAGCATGCTGTACAAGTAAATTTGATTACTACTAGTGATACATTGCAGTTATATCATGAACGTTTTGCTCATCAAAATAAACAGCATGTGAAACAAGTGTTGAAACGTTTGAATCGACCTAAAGAAATTGGTGAAGTATTCCATGTGATGTGAATGGACCCATGAGTGTTACATCTCTAGGAGGTGCTCGTTATTATGTTTGTTTTAAGGATGACTACAGTAAATTTCGCAGTGTGTTTTTCTTAAAACATAAGGATGAAGTTTCAGCAGTTCTTGAAACTTTTTTGAATGAAGCAAACACTAAAAAACTTTCAGGTGTGATGGTGGAAAATAATTTGTTAACAAGAAAATTGCAGAATTGTTAGTCAGTCGTGGTATTGCATACTGTATTACTCCTCCATATACTCTTGAGCAAAATGGTGCTGCTGAACGAGAAAACCGCACTATTCTTGAGGCTAAATTCTACAAAACTACCAAAGGCTTTATGGGCTGAAGCTTGTAATACTGCAGTGTATATCTTGAATCGTACAGGAGAATCGCCAGTTTATGGTAAGGCACCTTACGAACTCTGGTATAGACGATAAGTTGGTAAGCTTGAGCATTTACGTAATTTTTACAATAAGGCTATTTTTTGAGTTTCTTGTTGGTTATGTTAATGACAAGGATGGTTATCGGGTTTGGATTCCTTCGCAAAGGAAAGTAGTACTTAGTCATGATGTAAAATTTAAGGCTGAAATTACCTGTAAATTGCACCATGAAACTACCATATCAGAAGATGATAAGGAACTTCAAAATTCTAACAAGAACATTAATGTTACTGTGACTGAATGTATGGAAGGAAAGAAGGAAGTACCATTTGACAACAGATCTTCAGAAGAAGAATATACCATATTGACATCAGAAGGAAGTGAAGTTCAACCAGTACACACTGATGAAAGAAGAAGTGAACGCAGTAAAAGGAAACCAGCTTGGATGGAAGGTGATGAATTTGTATGTATGTTACAGACCCAAATTCATATTCCGAAGCTGTTGAATCAAACAATCACAACAAATGGATGGAAACTATGCATGAAGAATTAGATTCATTGAAAGAAAATTAAACTTGGGATCTTGTTGATCGTCCTTCTAACGTTCAAGTACTGAAAAATCGTTGGGTTTTTCGTTTTAATACTTCAAGTGAAGGTTCTCCTCGTTTCAAAGCTAGATTAGTGGCTAAAGGTTTTGTACAGAAACAAGGAATTGACTACAGTGAAACTTTCAGTCCTGTAGCTCGCTATTATTATTATTATTATTTATTTGTTCAGCACAGGATACATTTCCCAATTATGTTGAACATAATACACTGTGAATAAATAACAAGATAGAAGAGAGAAAAAGAATACATGAAAGTATGAACGTCTATGTACACAATATTTACATCAATTTAAGAACTTATTGTTGTGATTATCTTTTTTCAGCACACTACGTGAGTCTGTGAACATATCAAAGTCTACGTGTAGAATAATTTTCGGTTTCTTGCACTGTGTCCGCCTACATTAAAGTTTATACTTTCTAACAGTGCAGAACACTCTTAGCCGTGATTAGTCAGTTTCTGTATATATATATATATATATATATATATATATATATATATATATATATATATATATATATAATTACATCACTGACGACTCTTCTGTTGAACAAAGTTTCCAGACCGAAATGCTTGCATAAAGATGTATAGTTCTTTTTGTGATATTCAATGTTCACCTTGAAGCACAGCCATTTCACAAACTGCCTTTGGACGCTCTCCACTTCCTCTTGCCATGTTTTATACTGTGGATTCCATATGGGACTTCAGTATTCCAGTACTGGACGAACGATTGTGACGTATAATTTTACAACCGTAGGCACAGAAAAATTAAACAGAAAATTTATTTTAATAAAACCAACTACCTTTATACACCTTTTCACTAAGGCTTGATAATGGGTGTTGAACGACAGGTCAGATGTGAAGTGGACACCGAGGTCAACGACAACTCTCGTACGCCTCACCGTCGAGCTGATTGGATAATACAGTTTTATATCGTCTGTGCTCATTAGAATATTGACTTTTTGCAGGTGGCTCAAAATATCGTTGACGAACAGAAGGAAAAGGTATGGACCTAAATTGGATCCCTGGGGGACTCCCGACGAAACTCTTCTCTCGGCCTAGACGAACCCGTTTAGTACAACTGCTTGTGTGCGATCACAAAAATAGCTTGCTAGTAATTTGTGCAAGTTACCAGAGATTCCAACACTAAGTAGTTTCTGGATGGAGTGGTTTATTCTGTCGAATGCTTTGCTGAGGTCTGTGTAGATTACATCCAACTGTCCATTGTTGTTTATACAGTCCGCTATGCTTTGTGTTATCACTGCTAAGTTCGTGGTTGTGGATCTGCCCTGCACGAAACCATGCTGCTGAGGGGCTATGACAGTTGTTAGATTCCATCTGAGGTGATCGAAAATGAGTGATTCGAATACTTTGAAGAATATTGGCAGAAGGGAGATTGGAAGGTAATTGCTAATATTGTGTTTGTCTCCTGATTTGACAACTGGGGTCACGAGAGCTTTTTTCCATCGGCGGGGGAAGATACCTGTTTCGAGGTTTCCTGTTACCATCCGAATGATGTTACCATCCGAATGATGTTAGCTTTGGCTGCTTCAAAACAAATGAAATTAAAACAGTTTGATGTAAAGACTGCATTTTTAAATGGTATACTTGAGGAAAATTTGTGTATGGAACAACCAGAAGGATTTGATGATGGAAGTGGGCGTGTTGTTTAAAACGAAGTTTGTATGGCTTAAAACAAGCTCCACGTTGTTGGAATAAGAGATTCATGCAATTTATGAAGAAAACTGGTCTTAAAACAGTTCAGCTGATCCATGTCTCTTTTATCGAAAACGCAGTGAGAATGTGCTGTATGTTGCAATTTATGTTGATGATGGACTGGTTTTTAGAAGCAATGAAAATTGAAGTTGAAACTTTCATAAATGATTTGCACTGGAAAATTTCTTGGGAATGAGAATACAATTCAATGAAGATGGCTCGATTACCTTAAACCAGGAGGCAGGCTTACACAAAAAGGATTCTGGCACAATTCCAGATGGCTGACACTAATACTGTCAACTCCAGTAGGCCGTGAAGAAGTAGAAAATACTGAAGATGTTACCAGGAAGGTTCCGTATCGTGAAGCAGTAGGATGCCTTACTTATTTAGCTGCTGCAACTCGTCCTGATATTGCATTCGCAGTTAGTAAGGCAGCAAGAGTTCTGAAAAAAACTTCTTTGGATTGGAGCAATGTGAAGCGTATTTTCAGATATTTGAAGGAAACAGTGGATTTTAGCATAACATACAAAAAAGGAAATTCACAACTGAAGGTCTTCAGTAATGCTGATTTCGCCGGTGACAAAAGGACAAGACGCTCAACAACAGGTATTGTTGCTACATTTGCTGGTGGAGTAGTTCCTTGGACAAGTCAATTGCAGAAGGTGGTGGCACTTTCTACAACTGAAGCTGAAATAGTTGCTGCAAGTGAAGGAGCAAAAAAATTGGTGTGGTTGAAGCAACTTTTGTTAGAACTGTCACAGCTTTCGGAGTTGGATCCTCCACCAACCCTCTATGATGATAATGCCAGTGCAGTGAAGTTGGCTAAAAATCCAGAATATCATAAAAGGTCAAAACACATGAAAGTCAGACATTTCTATGTACGGAAAAGGGTGCTAAATTGTGACATTAAGCTAGAGCATATCAGTGGAAAAGAACAGTTAGCTGACCTGCTAACAAAACCATTAGAACGTGTTCGCTTTAATATGTTGAGAAAGGCAATTGGTGCATGTAACTGATTATTTGTTGATTTTGTCAATGCCGTGTTTGAAGGAAGTGTTAATAATAATAGAAACTGCATTCTATGATGTGTATTTGTTTGGTGCTGCCAACTGGTGGTTGAGTGTAGAACTTATCAATGTTGGTGAGTAGTATGTGTGGTAAATCACGGAGTATTCTGTGTTAGCAGTCTCGACTGCATGGACGTTGATTTTTCTTGTTCGTTTGTAATATATTAATAAATTCTTGTACGCTAAACACAATATATGCTAGTGCTTGAAATTGATACTTTGACTATTTCTTCAAAATAACTTTAACAGTATCTAATCATGTGTATCCAATGTTTACTCTGAATAAGCATTACAGCACTACTGACGTTTACTTTGCACCCGTAGTATCACGCTGTGATAAGCATCGGCAAAATATCACACACACACCCATACTAATGCTTGCTTACATTATATATATATCTTCTTCTTCTTGAGGCGCTACAACTTCATGTATTGAAAGTTTTGGCCTTCTCAACAACATCTCTCCATTTTTTCCTATCCTGGATGCTCTTCGTCCAATTCTTTACTTTAATGTCTTTCAGATCTTGAATTATTTCATCTTCCCACCGTTTCTTTGGCCTGCCTATGGCTCGTGTCCCAAGTGGTTTCCATTTATATATTTCTCTTACTAATCTTTCATCAGACATTCTATATATATACACATACATACACACACACACGCACACACACACGATTGTTATAAATATTTCCATGGCGTAACGGTCAACGTTATGTGTTTGTTTCATCATTCATTTTACATGTTTATCATTCATCCTGCCCCACCTAGTGGCTGCAGGACCTTGTAGTTGGTGGTGGGTCTTGTGTGCTCTGATGATTCCCTAGGCTATATCGGCGGTAGCATAGCTACTGACAGGGTATCCCATGCCGGGCAGGCTAGCGGGTAAAGAGCCAGGCTAAGAAGCAACCTAACGGTCAACGGCTCCAAAGGGGGAAGAAGATAGATGGTTATCTCAAGGGCTGAGGAGGCGGAGGAACCTAGATGAGTAATACCTCTATAAAAAAAACTTGGTCCATCTGGCTCCGGATGGTAGCACCTTGTAAGGACCCCTTGCCAGGGTTACGGTGAAGACCTCAACGACATCTGTGGCGGAGAATGAGACCTTCGAAACGGCAGATATGGCGGAAGAGACAACCCACCCTCTTGGGAGAAGAGGGAAACCACTGCATTGCGGAGAAGGAACTTCGAAGGCTAAGGGACTAAACCCCGAAAGAAAATCCTGGTCCCCCAGGTTGGGGGTTGTAGTGAGAGACATTAACTCTACCCGTAAAACATAGAGCACTGTGAGCCCAGAGGCAGAAAGGAGGCAGCCCCTCCACTAGGCTAAAATGATGTAGGCCAATCCCATGCACATTTGAAACTACAGTGATTAAACGAACAAGAGAGCAAGCCGGACAGATCACGATGACGACGAATTGGCGAGGATATGACTCAGTGAATGTTGGACCATGGAATGTAAGGTGTCTAAATGGGAAAGAATGTGAATTAGTAAGAGAGATAAAGGAAACAAAAGTGAAATACCTTGCAGTTACAGAAACAAAGAAGGAAGATAATGAAAATGAAGAACTTGATGAAAACTTACTTCTATTCTACAGTGGAGTACCAAAACAAGAAAGAAGATCAGGAGTGGCATGTATGATACATAAAGATAGAAAGGAAAATATCAAGGGATGGAAATTTATAAATGAGAGAATAATGACAGTAGACATTTTAGAACAGAAAGAATTATACCTGCCGCAAAATTAGTTTGGTATTGACGCTTGTGAAGCACGTGTTGAAATCGGGTCTACGTCACTGCGGGAGGGTGGATTGCTGGCATGCGAGCCAATCAAAATCTTCCCAGTGCTTCATCCAAGCCCTGGCTACCTAGCAACAGAAAACGTTTATCTCGGTGTTGCCGCTTATCAGGCGATTGTTCCTGCGATCAGATTTCTTGTTGTTGGGAGAGGACGTGTTGTTTGTTTGTTGCGTTGCGTTGCTGCGATATTTGGTCCGTTTGTTTAGTGTTTATTGAATTTAGAGTATTCTTTGTTGTATATAGCGTGTTGTTTTATTGTGTTATTTTTTGTACATGATTTTCTGTGTTCTGCTTGAGTGTGTCGGGAGCTTGTGTGAAGAATGTCAAGCACACGAGGCAATACTCGAGATGACAATGTACCAAAGAGGCCATGCACTAAAAGAAAAAGGAATTCTTCTCAAAGGACAAACGCGGGAGATGGTTTGTTCTGAGTGCAAATAATTTGAGCAAGAGAAAAACAATGGGGGTCCAATCATTTCTGTAAATAAAGTTCTGGACAGGACTGCTGCTGTTTTCGGCGTGTCTAAGAACACTATTGTTACCATAGGAAAATAAAAATATAATGTGGTAGAAATAAATAAATTCGAGGCTTCAAAACTGAAAACCCCAGGAAAGAAGAGGGATATCAGTAAACGCGTGACAAATTTAGATACCTCGTTGAAAGATTCGGCATTTTTTCAAGGTGGGGAAACATCTTTAAGGACAGTCATAAAATATTTGGGATTCTCATACAAAAAAATAATGGACGCAAAATAAAGTAAAGTATGGAGGCATATGGGGATGTGGAGGTAGGGCTCCACACATTCTCGACCTCGACCTAGGCCATATTATGGAGGTAATGCGGTGATGTGGTTCACCAACCGCCTTTACCGCAGGTTTGCCCCAGGTACTCACGTGGGCTGAGTCGACCCCGGAGCCGCTCGGGATATTTGAAAAAGTTCCACAAACCACCGCGGGTCTCAGGCGTGAAAGTCAGACGCCCCACCAACTGGATTTTGTGCAATTAAGTTGCGGTATAATTGAAAGACGGGTAGACTTTAACGGCGACTTCGGAAAGAAATGATTATTGAAAGTGTATGTACAGAATGGATTGAAAAGGTAACCTGTAAACAATGCTCGTTTCGTTAATTCCTTCATGTTGTAAGGGAGCTGGAAATGAAGAGAGAAAACAATAACACATTCATCATTGTTGTCATCATTGTTATTTTGTTTTCCTCGTAAAACAATAACACATTTCATCATTGTTGTTCCTTTTCATAACACGTTTTCCTCGACACAGCGTGAGACGGCTGCACTGCGTACCGTACCGTACCGCATGATTTGGCAACACCGTTACGCGTGTTCCTTCAGCTCTCAATACCAAACTAATTTTACGGCAGGTATAACTCTAGTGATTGTATGTGCCCCTAACGAGAGTGAAACTTCAAACAACAAAGATCAGTTTTATGAAATACTACAAAGAACTATTGAAGACATAGATAAAGAAGTTATTATCCTAGGAGATATGAATGCCAGAGTGGGAAATAAAACTGATTGATGGGGAAAGTAATAGGAAAGTATGGAGAAGAAGTGATAACAATGGAGAGAGACTATTGGAGCTCTGCATAATAAATGATCTGATTATCACCAACACTATGTATATACATAAAGACATACACAAATATACTAGAGAAGAACCAAGTTGAAATGAAAAATCTATAATAGATTACATCATTGTGCGGAGAGACATGAAAAAGTTCATAAGACATGCAAGAGTTAAAAGAGGGCCAGAAGTAAACACTGATCATAAACTTCTCATATTAGATATGACCATAGGGGTTAAAAGTAAGACATAAAGGATGAATAGAAGGAAGAAAACGATAAATTACAACATAAGAGAAGATAAAGGTATACAAGTTGAAAGAGAAAAATGTTCAAGAAGAATTTAGGAAGAAAGTGAAAGAAGAACTAGCGAATGAGCAAGTAGAAGAAAGAGAAGAGGACTTGGAAAAACTCTGGAGTAAATGGAAATGGGCAATAATATGTGCAGCTGAACAAGTGTGTGGAACATCTAGAGTAGGAAGCAAGAAGAAGATAACAAATTGGTGGAATCCAGAAATAGAAGCAGAGTTAAAAGAAAAGAAAGAAAAATTGAAGAAATACCTGTCAGTGGGTCCTCTGGAGGCATTTGAAGAATATAGATAGCAGAGTGATAAAGTGAAGGAAGTGATTCAAGAGTCAAAGTAAGAAATGTGGGAGCAATTTGGAAGACATATGGAGCAAAATCGTAAAGAAAATCAAAAACTTTTTTACAAAGTTTTGAAGAACATGAGGAAACAAAAAGATTGCCCTTTAAAATTTATATATCATGAAAATAAGAAAATATTAACAAATTCTGAAGAAATAATGAAAAGATGGAAAAACTACTTCCAAAAATTATTAAGTGAAAATGAAAGAAGAAACGTAGCAAATGAAGAGGAGGAGGAGAGAAGGCCTGAAGAACCAGATATCCTAGATGTAGAACAAGAAGTAATTACACGGGAAGAGTTAAAGAAAGCTATTAGTAGAATGAAACTAGGAAAGACAGCTGGTCATGATGGCATTGCACCAGAAATGATCAAGTATATGGGATAGGAAGGAGAAGATCTGTTGCTCAGAATAATGAATGTGGCATGGAAGGAAAAAAGATAGTGAAGGATTGGGAAATACAATACTAATACCAATATATAAGAAAGGAGATAACAGGGAATGCGGAAATCACACAGTGTGCCCGGCAAAGTCTATTCAAGAATTTTGGAAACTAAACTAATACAAGAAATAGAGGATAAATTAGAGGAGACACAAAGTGCATTCAGACCAGGTAGAGGTGTCCAAGATCACATATTCACAATAAGGTAAATAATAGAGAAAGTTATAGAGTACAACAGAGAACTATACCTATGCTTTATAGACTTGGAAAAGGCTTTGGATAGGGTGCCATGGCAAGAACTATGGAAAACCCTAAAGAAAAACAATGTAAACAAAAAATTAGTAGAAGCAATACAAAGTTTTGTACAAAACAAATAGATGCTATGTCAGAACTGGCAATAACAGATCAGAGGAATTCATAACAACAACAGGAGTAAGACAAGGTGATATTTTATCCCCATTCTTGTTCTGAAAGAAATAAAACCAAAGATGAGAAAATTCAAAGTAGGAAATTGGAAACTGTAACTGTATCTGAACTTTTATATTCAGATGATATTGTATTGTTTGCAAATTCACAAGCAAACCTACAAAGAAATTTAGAAATAATAAATGGTAATATGTCAAAGAAATATATGAAAATAAACAAAGATAAAACAACTGTGTTAAGGATAGGGAGAATAGAAAAACCCTGCATAATATGCCTTGAAGATTCAGAGCTAAAACAAGTACAAAGTTTTAAGTATCTAGGTGTTACAATCAATAGTAATGGAAAAATAGATGAAGAATTAAATACTCGAATAAAGAATAAAAACAGATTATATTATGCCATAATCAAAGGATTTTTAGGGAAAAAGGAAATAAGCCAAAAAACAAAAATGATTGTGTACAAATCAACTTATGTACCAACATTGATATATGGAAGTGAATCCTGTATAATTAATGAAAAACAAAAACAAAACTTACAAACAGTAGAAATGAAATATTTGAGGAGAACAGTGGGAAAGACCAGAAGGGACAAAATCAGAAATCAATCAGAATAACATTAAACACAAAACCAATATATCAGGATGTTGAGCAAGCACAACTCAGATGGTTTAGACACCACAGCAGAATGCCTGAACATCGAATACCTAAACAGGTATGGGAAGCAAGAATGGGAGGATTGGATGCAAAAAGACCGAAAGGAAGACCATGTAGAACATGAAGGATATCCTGAGCAGGAGGAACATCTCGTGGAGTGAAGGAAGGAAGTTGGCAGAAGATCGTGACAGATGGCGAGCTCTCTGCAAAACCTCGACACCAATCGGTAGAAGAGGATCGGAATAAGTAAGTAAAAAATCATTCATCCTCATTGTCACGATGAAGGCACATTGCACAGTGGTTCGGATCCCACTTTAAATTGTACGTCAAGTCCCGATTAGCCTATCTGTGCATAAAGTGGACTTAAAACAACAATTCAATTCATCTTCTCGATTAAGCCAAGAGGTGGAACAGCGTCGAAAAATGACCAAAATGGAATTATTGTAAGGGACTGTGTCCTAAAAAATGTGAAAGAGAATCCAGTTTTTTTTTGTGCGAGTAGCGGGATGGAAGAAAGGCTTTGCGTGCCCCGTTGAGTAATCTGCGGATGACCTTGAAAGCGACATAAAATAACTAAAACACATAAATCCGTTTTACCGCAAACCTTGCAGTATCATTATTGAAGAGAAAACAAGTAAACAATTGCCGTAAGTTCTGATAGCGGAAACATTTTTTTCTTCTTTTTTTTGTCATGGCGGCAGCCACATCATAGCAGCAACCTACCTGTAACTCCTTCGCCGACGTCAGCTAGGAAAGCGTCCTTATCGCCTATAGGAATCTACAATTCGTCATCTCCCCCTAAATCTTGATTTCTGCCTTTTCGCCCGTTGCACTTTATCTTTCCACTTCCCTTCCACCCCTTTCGCCTTGCACCTATCATTGCATGCATCGATCAGGGTCATGCCACACACTCACACACACCATAAAAAAATAATAAAAAAAACTTTCCAAAGGAGCATTAAAGTTCTAGGTCTGGGTCAACAACCCTCCTTTGTTGGCAAAATCCCCAAAGTATCGGATCGCGATAACGATCTAAACAACACGTTAACACGTCGCATGCACCTTTCGTCCACGAAGTAAATCAATTTTTTTTTTTGTCTCCTGTCCAAATTTTTAATGGCATGCATGCTTTCGCATGGTGTGGTTGGTTTACCTCTAGGTCCTCTTCTGCGTTTCAGGATCCGGTAACCACTTGTGAACTGATTACCTTTTTTTGATTTGACACGTGTGTAAACTGTTGCACGAATGGTAATGGCTCCAATAAAACAATGAGTGGCTGGTTTGTTTTCGGAGATGGAGCATCGGGTGTCGTGCAAACGCCCCTGTCCGCAAGCTTTGTAAGAGGTTTTTGCGTGTGACCTCGAACGTGGTAAGCGCCATCCATATATGCTTACTTTTCAATTTGCATCAAAAGTTCTTGTGGTGTATTTACCGAAGAATTACGTTCTCCCTCAAGGTTGCAACCTTGAAACCTGAACATGAGTGTCGCGATATGATGCGAGGTCCGAATCGGTGACCCCATGTGAAAATTAGCATCGTTTATTTGAAGTAGATAGTCCTTAACATTGATTTTGATTAATTTGATTTATTTTACTTCACATTTCTGTCACTCTTGACTAATTGCAAAGATGAGAATGAATGGTGGTACGACGAGATGGATGAAGGGACAATCACAAACACATATGGACGACACGACACAATTCATACAGGGGATTATCCTGGCTGCAGGTCCAGGCGCCAGAGCCTTGTTAGTCTGCAAAATGCAGGGTGTACAACGTGGGAGTGAGGTTGACATTTGGGTGCCTTCCGAGGAGGCCACTAGCTCGAAGCCTGGTATGTAAAATGCAAAAACCAGGACAGGGCCTCTTTCTTGTTTTTACACTTATTCCAAACAATAAGCAGTTCAGCCAAGTTTTCGAAATTCAAAAAGCTAATATTTTTATGTGAGAACTCACGCAACGTAAACTTCATGACTAAAAGTTCACCCTTTCAAAACATTTTTCTTGAATGGCGTGTGTAAAAGTTAATAACATAATAACATAATAGGATAAGTATGCATTTCGGTATATTAGCATGGAATGTGAAATAATACAGGAAAAACACTTGTGCCGGATATGCACTATTCTGGTGTATCGAGTATGAATAGTGTATTAATTAAGAATAATAATTTGATTGACACCAGTAAATGTGTGTGTGTGTGTGTTGTGTGTGTGTGTGTTCCCGGCGCGTGTTCTTGCCTGTAGAAAATACTTAATTGGTGCAATATACCTTGATCTCCAAGTAGAATTCGAAATGTCCCCAGTACGATATATCAACAATTTCAACATTTTTCAAACCTCTGTTTAAACCACATTTCCGGGACTTGGATTATAATGTATCACCCATTCTACCGTTTGGTAATTACGTTAAAGTAAAGTGCGGTTTGGTAAGACGGAAGTCAAAGTGTCCAGGTTCGAAATTTTTGTGTACCAACTACCTAAATTTTAGAGATTTTGAGCTGTTTTTTTTACAGCTGCCAGACACTTTGGAGAGCTGCATTTGAGCGAAATGTTCAAGATGTCGCACGAAAAACCTATGTTTTCTATTATTGTGTAAACTCTACACTGAGAGGTTTTTAGAGCGGACATACTTATAGATATAGCAGAGCATTTGCATGAGACACAGTGTGATAAACTGTTTATGTTTAGAGATGCTAATCGGGAGTGGATGTAAATTTTAAAGTGGGATCCAAACCAAACCACTGAGCAATGTGCCTTCACCGGGAATGGAACCAGGGACGACCTCTTGATTACAATGTGACAGCCTTGCCACAACACCATCGGGCATAAACTGCACGTACATACTATACGTTGTGATTAATCACAGACATTCTCGATGTCGTAACCAGACTTTGGACAATGCGCTTGTCGTAGTTGATGCGTTGGATAGATTTTTTTACATTGCTCCCGCGTGAAGTAGGGTCTGCAGTTCTGTTAGACTGGTTGTATTCTTAAATTTACCATGTGCATTTCCACAGCACAGCACGTTTCTGCAATGTTCCAATCACATTACACATGCATCTGTGTGATGTATGCCGTACAGGTTTTATGTAGCATGTCGATAACGTTGGGTAATGTGGAGTTATTATTTATTTTCCTGTGTAATGACTTGACCTCGGATTTTTAGGTTCCAAAAAGTGTGCTTTTAGGTTCCTAAAATAGGCTCTAAAAACCCTAAAATAGGTTCTAGAAATCCTAAAATAGGTCCTAAAAATCTTCAGTTAGGCTCGAAAAATCCTGAAGTAGGTTAAAAAAACTTAAAATAGTTCAAAATTCCTGAAAAATGCTGATTTGGTATAGTCACCGGCAATGAAAATGGGACACACATATCCTGAAATACGCACTATCGAAGGTTTGTCATAATCGGACAAGTTTTTGTAACATGTGCACATGTGTATGTCACAGGGTCAGACAGGTTTTTGTAAATTTTACATTAATACATGTGTATGTCACGGGGTTGCTTGGGTTTTCTTTCATGATTCCTGCCATCAAAATATCCATAATGGATACTCTTTCAGTTGTATATAACAAATTTTTAATACATCCTTCGATTGTCGAATTATTACTGGGTTGCCATGATTTACTCTCCAACCCTCGTATATAAAAGCCTTTAAAAAGGGCTTGATTTAGGCGCATGAACCTAAAATAGGTTCTAAGAAGCAAACTAGTTTTTTAGGCACTATAAAACTTCATCAGTTGTTGCTTTTTTTTTAACGAAACGCTGACATAACTAATTATTTGTTACATATCTGTAAAGGAAAGAATAGGTTAAAAACATAAAATCCGAGGTCTTGACCCAATAGCATCATTTCATTTCGCTATACAGACTACACAGGCGCGTTTGCTGAAAATATTGAAGAAAATCGCAAATGGCAAAAGAGATTAAAATTCTTTGAAGTTCTGTTTCAAACCGTTAACGCAGTTGTAATTCCACCAGGCGGTGGTTGTTCCATTGATTTTTTTTTTGTTTGGTTGTATGGATCACTGGACACACGACATGCTGCATGTGAACAAGCGACAGATTAACTTCAAAATGGGGATTTTAGTTAAGTGTGCATTAATAATGCAACAGTTTTCCACGTAAGAGATCTCTATAGAAGTTTTACGCTGTTATAAGGTGGGAGGGCGGATAGAACATTTTCGAACTAAAGTCTGGTTTCGCTTTTGAAGTTTACGGAGTGCTCCCGACTGTCAGTCGCCTACTGTTGACTCTTCTGGAGCTTCCTTCCGGGAAGTAAAAAAAAAAAAAAAAAAAAAAACTGGAAACGTCAGCTTTCGACAAAACTAGCCAAAGTATTTTATCTCGGGAACGAATTTGGCCCAAAAAGTTTTCCAGGTCAAAGTTTGAATTAACACATTTGAATTCATCAAAATTAGAGAGGTTGTTTAGCCACAAAATATACCAGAATCGAATAAAATTTAAAAAGTATGTTTTTCGTTGCATATTTTGTAACATCAGTACACGTGTAGAAGTTGGAAGTAGAAGGTTGATTGCACCCGTTAGGTGCTTCACTCACAATCTCGCCACCGAAGGTTCCGGCTTCGACTCTTGGGGTGAGAATGGCGTTCATTTGTGTTTGTGTCCAATTCCAACTATTCGTCCGCATTGGGACGGTTAAAAGTAAAAGAAGGGAACACCTAAAATGAAAAAGATACAATAAAAATGAATATGTTGAAAATGTGTGCGTGTGTCAATTCTGCAGAAAAGAGCTGCCGAGATTAAACTTACCTAGAGGGTCCCGTCAAACGACCTGTTGAATGGTTCGTTCGTAGAGTGATAGTGAAGTGCGAATAGCTAGCTCTACGAATGATCCACTTGGACGTAACGTATCGTAGAATCTAAAGTATGCCCTTGAAACGCACCATTCATTATTCGCGTGGAAATCACTTTAAAATTCCACCACGTTTGGGAATAGAAAATATATATTCATTATGTCTCTGTAAATATGTTTACACATTTTCCATCGTTAGGCATATTTTAAGAACCGTATTAAATTGTTTTGTTAAGTTTCATGAGAAAATTCACTTTTTTTTACAGACTAAAATTTTGGGGGTTGTACAAATTTCACCCGTGGATGTGATGATTCCCACAGTAGCTCAGAACTGCATGAGACATTTCCTTGTAACTAAACACTTGTGTCAACAAGATATTAACGCATGAAATACTTCATTTGCAAATATGTAGAGGTGAAACTTCAGGACAATCCTGCCAACTCAAAGATATATCTTACAGAACAGAAGCAGAAATTAGGTAACCGCTCTGAAATCGACACATGTTGTTTTGATGAATGTTGCGTTAACTTTTCGAGTTCACACTGAAGCAACAAGTGTAACGTGTGAATTTCACTAATCGAATACAGGCTTGTGCTCTCCGTCGTGGCGCTACGTTGATTGGTTCTTTCTCAAGTAATGACACGTACCGCTTGCCTCTTCGGTGTCAAATCTCCCGTACTCTTTCTACCCAAATATTTCCTAGTTTTACCGCATTAAAAGTATCACAGATCTTTCCCTAATAATGTATTTCTAATTGTTTGGCATACAAGAAATAGGACAACTTTTTAGGAAGGCTATTAGTTTAGAAACTGATGGATCGCCTCCTCCCCTCTTGATCACAGCCCTGCCAAGAAACTGATTTTGAACTCAAAATTGCAACGTAACGAGCCCACCACATGCACATTTGCTGTGTAAGCGGCGGTGTCCCCACCAATTAACATCCAGAAGCTATCAAAGGTGTTCGGTTACAGCAGGCCCCACAAGATGGCTGCATGTGTGGCACCGCTGAATCTGAGTGGCGTTTCAAATCCCAAATAACTTCGAACCATTGTGTCCGCAGCTTGTAAATGGACGGCTGGGGGGAATATAACGAAAAACAAGATGACGTGTGGTCGATCAGCGCCGATATTCTGAACTAAGCAAGTTTTGCCATAATTTATTAATAAATAATTAACCTTGCGCTCGTGGTTGTTAACAGTTCTTTGGACCTTTTCAGAGTGTGCGGCGCAGCACGAAGAGGTGGGGTTCTCCAGGTATATTATGAACCCACCCGTTCCTTTGTTTGTCTAGGTCCATTACGGGAAGGGTACAGTATTGAGGTATGGGAAAAGGTCGCTTCACCTGCTCAGAAAACAAGCCACCTCCCCCCTCCGTTCCGCCACTTCCCGGGTCTCAAATTGCTGAATACTGCAACAGATGTGGTTGGCAGGCACGCGACAAACAGAAGAATCGCAGGGGCGGGAGTGGGAGGAGAAATTCTGTCTTGGGACGAACCTAGGTTTTCACGTACGTGGTGGTTGGTGCAGTCCTTGCAAAACCAGCAATTCCGGACTCGAAAACAGACTGGACAAGGGTGTTTGTATTTGTTTATGTCCGTCCATTTCAGAATGTATATTTCACTAGTGTTGTGCTGTATTTTTGTTAATAAGCGTTGCTTTCCTTCCACTTTTTGGCTTGCTGCAAGGAAGAAGATGAAATTGATGAAGACACACTAAATATATATATATCCATGCACAGGTCGGGATTGATTTGAACCTGGAAACGAGCCTGTTAAACTCTTACAGGGTGGCTACTCACCGGGAATTCCTTGAATTCCGGGAATTATGTGTGAATTATTAGGTCCAGGAATTATACATGAATTCTGCTTGAATTTTTCTCCGTAGACGTGAAAAATTGCAACTTTTATTAATCCAAATGCCATTCAATTTATACATATTTATTAATGCCCTAAGGCAAGTTTTTCACAGTTTATCTTATACTTTTATCGAGGAAGGAAAATAAAGCTGCGCGAAAAATAAAACAGAATCTTCTCAATATGTTTGCGTTGTTTGTGTCCTTGTAGAAGAATATATCTGACAAGCGGAAGATTATTGCAAGATAAGATATCTTGAAGTTGATTAGGTAAATTTGAAATTGTTATACAATGAAAACAATTTCGTAAATTACTATATCGTAACATTTGTGACTTGTGCTTTTAGATGTATTTCTAGTCTGAGTATGCGAAGTGGCAAATGTAAACTCTGCACCTTAAATTAAATGCATGTATTGTCCAACTGAATTGAATTAGAATTTTTGGATACATTGAAATTGCAGAAACTTTTACATACTATTTGTGTGTGTAGGTGGTGAGGGGCGGTAATACGTAAGATTGAAATAGACAAAACATCTGCTTGCACCCTTGAAATTTTGGGAAGTTCGCCTTGAAACCGGGAATAATACTTGAATTTTATCATGGTCCTAAAGTGGCCACCCTATCTTACCAACTCGATCTTTACAATACGAAAGTGAACGCTAAAAATACGTAAAACGGTACTTTTTTTGCTTGATGTCGGTGGTTTGTATCAAAGAACGATATTTATATTTCTTACAATTTTTGTAACACCAAATAAAATTAAAAGATAATAATGTTGTTGCTCGTTGGGAGACTACAGACTTTCAGCGAATTATAGGCATGAACGAAATTTCAACACAGGATGTGCGTCAGTCAGCTACGATCGTGTTCCTCATTTGTGAAATACTTCGTTTTGTTCTGGCGAATAATTTCTAAAGTTCTGAATTTCGGAAGGTAACACGTCAGGCAACATGAAGTAACGTGTTACTAACGCAATTACCGAGAGATGTTTCGTTACGTTACTCTGTAACTGTTTCGGATCTATATTTGCATTTACCGTTAGACAGGCATTTATATTGTCAATAATTTAGATCTGCGCAATTAGTCAAAAGTAGCAGAAACTCGAAGTAAATTAAAGCAAATAAATCAGTCAATAATTTAGAAGTACTTCATTCATTTACGAACTATTTGTGAATTATTTTAAGGTGAATTTGAAAAAAGAAAAGATGTTCGGGGAGCTCGGTGTTTGCCGTGTTGCTTTATTTTTTTTTAATGAAAGCGTCAAAACGAAAAAAAAAATCACTCCTTCATTATGTTTGCCATAAACCTGCAGTGGATGCGGCGCCACCTGTATCCGGTTCCGGTCAGGGCTTCAGCGTGGCCCCTTGGTGCTCTTTCGAACCGCATTGCACCAGGATTTGAATGGCACGAGCGGAAATTGAGAAGCTGGTTGGTTGGGGCCACGGAGGAGTGGACAGCAAGAATCCACTTCCTTGATTCTTTTATCAATGACGACAGCGTTTTAAAAAATACGTATATATGGAAAAGAACTTCATGCTCGGCGAATTGCAAAGGCTTTCCACGTCGATCATTCAAAAGACCGTCGTTGTTGTATATTTACTTTCATGTATCAGTTTGTCTTGACTCTGATGACTATTGGGGGACCCGGTGCAGAACGGAACACTTAGAATTGAAAAGGTTGTAAAAAATTGTCTACAAATTGAACATTGACAGACATAAAAATATAACTTACACAGAAGTAGACGTTGCACACACAAAGAAAAACTGGAAAAAATGAACAAATGAAAATCAGTCCATTTTTCCCCGCCACTAGGGCACAATGAACCCATTTTTCTCAGTCCTTGAAATGTAATATAATTCCGCTAAGGGGCGAAACACCTACTAATTTTTCAATTTTTTTTTTTTTTTTTTGGAGCTTGTGTCCACATTTTGATGTGAATTTAAAATAGCACGTTCTAAACGACAACAAGTGCAGTGGTACTTCTGATTGGTTCAGGACCGATTTTAAGCGATTTTTAGCATGATTAAAATATCAGTTTGTGTGTTTACGAAACGTAGATATTTTAGAAAAAATATGAATGAGACAGCGTAAATTAAATAAAATATAAAAAAATAGAGTTCGTCAGATATCGAGTCGATTCTATGTCGTTGTTAAATTGCATAGACAGGCTGATCGATTTGGACTATACTTTAGGCGTTGTTTTGTAAGCACTGCTATTCATCTTTAGAGACGCCGACCTCCGTGGCGGAATGGTTAGCACAGCGCACTACGACGCCAGGGATCCCGACCTGGGCGTTATTTGTGAGGGTTCCTTCATCAATTTCATAACTCATCCTCATCGTCACGATTAGTCAAAGGAAAAAGAAAAGCGACACTATATAACAAATCATCTTTATAGATGATATCTTGATATATACCACTGGCCGTGGTGGCTCAGTCGGTAACGCGCCTGACTACTATGCTAAATGTCCCGGGTTCGATCTAACGTTTCAAGCGGCCCAGGCACCCACCCAGCGTCGAATGATATGGGTTGATCACATCACCCCCACTCACGACCGGATCAAGAAAGTGTGGGGCGTTACCGCCACACCCCCTATACGCCTTCATGGCGTGGTGCTAAGCACAGGGAAGCACTTTACCTTTTTTCTTTCTTTATAGATGCTTCAGTATATCAACTGCTTGCTATCACTCGAAATGATTTGTAATTTTAAGTAATAAGTCTCTCTGTTCCTCAGGTTTCATCGTTCTAAATCTAGAACTTGCGGATCGATAGTTGACACGAAGGGATGGGCATGACGCATATAAAAGTACTTTCATATTGTCAACTTCGTTGATGATTATGCTAAAGCTAGCTTGCTGTGAAGCTTCGTGGTTATGTCCTCGTACTTCTGTGCAGAGCTGTACAAACAAGTAAGGTACCGCTTCCGACTGGCACAGATGGTCCTCTGTGTACGACAGCTGTACCGTCTCTCACACACCGTACTGCATCAAGACCTAGAAATACCCCCATTACCCTACAAGAGCAGAGGAAAACGTGCAAAAGGGAAGTGGGAGGCAGCAAGCGACTGATATGATATGTCAGGAGCCATGTTTATCATGTTACATGCTTCCTTTGTCGCGAATTCGCCCAGGGACCCCCTGGCCGACTTTCTCCCCGTAGGTGACTCGATGCCGAGGGGCGGGCGACAGATCAATTTGTCCCCGAGGTCAACAGAGGTATTGAATAATAACAGCCCAGGTGCTGTGAGGTCACTCATGCATGCCTATTGTTGTCCTTACAATAATTACACTTCAACCTTGTGAAAATGACATATACAAATGAGTAGTGCTTGAATGCCAAACGTCAGGTCAAGCTGTTGGAAGAAATTTTAAAACACACACACACACACACACAGACACACAAATTGGAAAGGATCAACATGAAAATTTGACTCATCAAAATTTAACCCTAACGGGCAGTACGTTATTCCAATCTAAAATGCCAGGCATGCTTATAGGCTCTAAGCTAGTGCTCAAATTAAGGATCATCGACAGAACAATGGATGAGTCACGTATTCATTTTTTATGGATTATGAGATAATCTGATCGACTACTTCACCAAAGCTCAATCCTATTGAACATGCATTGGAGGTGGACCTTCAATCCTTAAGAAATTTTTAACTGTATAGCAAATGGGATCAGGTAAATCTCTGAGAGGTCTTTAGCTGTCAATCACGATCATATCCCAAGTGAATATGTCCAGAACTAACCCCATATGCTAATGAAATTATAGGTGATTATCAATGTGGATTTAAACGTAACAGATCAACTACAGATCAAATTTTTCACATCAGACAGACAATTCGAAAAAAGTGGGAATATAATCAAAATGTCCATCAGCTATTCATTGATTTCAAAAAAGCATATGATTCGGTCAAAAGAGATAAATTATATAATGTATTAGTCAAGTTTGGAATACCTAAGAAGCTTGTTAGTATGATAAAAGTATGCACCAGTGAAACAGAAAGTAAAATTCGTGTGGGTATTAATGTGTGTGACAAATTTACAATTCATGATGGGTTAAAACAAGGAGATGCATTATCTCCATTGCTCTTTAATTTTGCCTTAGAATATGCTGTTAGGAAGGTAAAAGAAACTAAAGAAGGACTAAAATTAAATGGTATGACTTATTAGGGGATGATATAAATACAATTAAGAATAATGCTAAAATATTTTTCAAAACTGCTAAAGAGATAGGTTTGGAAGTTAACAAAGAGAAAACTAAATATATGCTTACAGGCCAAACCAAGTGTTAGGTAATAATCAAAATCTAATTATTGATAACAACTTGTTTGAACCAGTTTCCAAATTCAAATACTTAGGAGTAATATTAACAAATGAGAATTATATTAAAGAGGAAATAAAAAGTAGGCTTAATTCAGGAAATGCATGTTACTTCTCTCTTCATAAACTTTTGTCTTCTCGTTTAATATCTAAGAAACTAAAAGTTAAAATATACAAAACAGTAATTTTGCCTGTAGTATTATATGGGTGTGAAACTTTGTCCCTTACATTGAAAGAGGAAAATAAATTGAGAGTATTTGAAAATAAGATCCTTAGGAAAATATTTGGACCTAAAAGGGATGAGGAGACAGGTGAGTAGAGAAGGTTACGTAATTTAGAACTACATAATTTAGAACTACATAATTTGTATTCATGTCCAGATATTATTAGAATAATGAAATCAAGAAGACTTAGGTGGGCAGGCCATGTGGCACGAATGGGAGAGGAAAGAGGAGTTTACATGATTCTTGTTGGGAAACCTGATGGTAAGAGACCTGTAGGAAGACCAAGACGAGGATGGAGGGACAACGTTGAGATGGACCTAAAGGAAATCGGTAGGGATGGAAAAGAGTATATAGATCTTGCTCAAGATTAGTGTTGCCCACGGGACGAGACGGGACAGGCTTTTAAAAATTAGAGACGAGACGAGATTGACCATGTGTCATAAGACAAACGAATATTTTCGAGACGAGACGGCATTTCCACGAGGCTCCACGAGACGAGACAGGCCAAAGTCTCGTCTCGTGGGCAACACTACTCAAGATAGGGACAGATGGAAGGCCTGTGTTGCTGCAGCCATGAACCTTCGGGTTTAAGAAGGCTAGAGAGTTAGTTAGTTTTAACCAAGCTAAGGTAATTTTAGATTTCAGACACGCTTTTATTTTTCTTATGATAAGGGGCTGGAACCCGTATAGTGTGACGGGTTCAAAATAGCCTTAGTGCTGACGCACCCCAAAAAAATTAATTCAAATTCATTGCCAATTACCAAAATTATCAACGAAAGACAGTTTATTCCATTTTTTGCTTAGTTCGCGTGGAGTGAGTTATGTTCACTTTTAAACTTTATTCTTTAATTATGAGCATCCATGTGTTTACATTAGCGTATGTGTGCATTTACGTGTTGATCAGTTGAACTTCGTCCCTTCTGGTATGTTTAATTCGTAAAAGCAAAAATAAAGTTTGACGTTTTAGATAATCTAGATAAACGGATTGTTTGAGAAAATAGAGAATTTACGCTAATGGTAAAGTTTGAAGTGAGTGATTTTTAAAGTGCATTTTAGACTCAGATAGGCTATCCGAGACTGGATTTTAAAGTTGAATATGAACTACTGTGCAGTGTGTTTCCACCGAGAATCCCTTGATTACAAGGCACTGCGGTATCTGAAGGGCCCACAAGTTACGACATAGAAGAACGTAAAATAATTTTAGGCTTCATGTGAAATATAACACTATTGCGAAAATGTTTGAAATAAATAAATTTTTCGACAAGTTGCAAATTTTGCTCTGAAATTTAAAATGATGTATAGCTTTCTTCAGTTCTATACATAATTTTCTTTTTTTTACATATACGTACAAGTTTCGCCACCTATTAATGAGGGAAGCTCTCGTCGTTCGAAGCTTGTGGGAAATTTTCGCACTCATTCGAGGTTGTTTACCACTGAACGCGATATTATATTCGCGCTTTATTTCACAATGGTTAACTTTTTTTCGAAAACAACTGGCTTTCTCGTAGTCTTCCTGTAAAGGCGCCGTATTCGTCGTCAGGATGGAGCGTTCCCTTCCATATTAGGTTGTTTCTCGGTTATTTGCTAAAGCCGGGAGAAATTCTCCGTCGCTGGTAATAACGCTTCTTTTATCTCTCTCGTGCTCTCGTGAAATATGCGGGGAGCGGAGGTAATTGTTCCTCATGGTAAGCAACCCTCCACACAACTGCGAGTGACTGGAGGTTGGGGATTATTCGCGAATGAGTGACGATGAAGCCCCCCCCCCCCCTCGCCAAGAAAAATGACGTGAGAAATGGTAAGTTTGAGGGATCATCTGAGAAAGAAGATGAAAATTACCCAAGAAATCCAGTTGAATGATGAATTGTAATCTTGATTCTTGATATATTAATCATCAAAACTGAAACAAAAGGTACCTTTAGGTCACTCTATAATTAGATTGTTTGTTTTCGGTTAATTAATGATGAAGTGGATGGGATTAACCTTGATGGGATACACAATATATATATATATACGTATATCTTTCTTTCACTCACTCTCCCCCCCCCCCTCTGTTTGTACAGCCGACGGCATATATAATAGTAGGCAAATTGTCCATTGCTGTTTTCATTTTTTCTACGTCCTGTGTTGTTTTGAAATATGGAATTGTGTTGATTCGAAGTAGATGTTGTAATTGACTTTTTTATTTCAGTTCATTATCATTACATTATGAAAAACGGACTCAACGAAATCGGTGATGGACAATTCGTCTACTATTTCTTTTGCAGTTCGCTGTACTAAACATCTGAATTTAGGTGGTTCATGAAATATAACTAGTTTTTTCTGCTGCATATGAAAGCTGGTTACATTAGATGTGGACAAGCTGAAGGCCATTTCAATCATAGTTTCTTAAAGGCTTCTAATTATTATTGAAAAAGTGAAAGCTTTATAAAAAATGGTTAAATGACAAGTTTAGAAAAATTATTATATGAACCAAGCATACAAATATGATTGTTTTTACTTTTTTCTTAGAAAGAATAACAATTTGGTTTGGTTATTTGATATTTTAAATTAATTTGTTATAAGAACACGTAATGTGAATTTTTCTAATGTACGAGGTGTGGCTAGAAAAAAAACGGATTGATGTTGCTGTTGACAAACGGCAAGCGCGTCAAGGTCAAGCGGTGCATGAGTGTATAACGTGATATCCTGCCTATCGACTATATGATTTCCCATAGTGCGCGGCGCTCAGTTCCGCTGTAGCTTGTCGACGAAGTGAACCGTACATCTGTGCTCCGTCGGAAAAATGTTAAGTGTGAAAGTGGAACAGCGTATCAATGTGAAGTTTCTTATGAAACTCAGAAAATCCGCCACAGAAACTTATGGTTTGTTGAAGGAATTATACGGAGATGAGTGTTTATCACACACGCAAGTGTTTGAGTGGTTTCAAAGATTTAAAGAGGGACGAGAAGTGATTGCGGACGACTCGCGCCCTGGATAGCCTTGCACGTCGAAAACGGAATCAAACATTGCAAATGTCGGTGAATTGATTCGAGAGTATTCGAGTTATTGCAAAACAACCAACATTATTACATTAAGGTGCTGACGACCCTTCGTGAGCGAGTAAGAAGACGTCGACCTGATTTGTGGAAAAGCAAGTCATGGATTCTTCATCAGGACAATGTTCCTGTCCATACGGCATTGTCAGTCAAGGCTTTTTTGGCCAAGCATGGGATTCCAGTGTTAGAACATCCACCCTATTCGGTAGGTATCCGTGCGACTTTTTTTTTTATTCCCAACGGTCATATCAGCACTGAAAAAAAAATAAACAGATTTACGACCGTAGAACCTGTGAAAACAAAAGCAACGGAAGTCATAAACATGGTTTCAGAAAATGATTTCCAGCACTGCTTCCAGAAATGGAAGATTCTTATGGAGCGGTGTATCGATAGTTCAGGGGAGTACTTTGAAGGGGATAATGTTCGTATTGTACAAAATTACCAATAAAAGATTTTGTAGCAACAGTCCGGTTTTTTCTAGCCACACCTCGTAAATCATCATTCATCTCGATGTTTTCGTTAGGCTTTGTTATTGTGACATATTATATTTGTTGTTATTTGTGTTAAGTCGATTCCTATGGAAGAAAATATCTGCAGCCGTAATCCAAAGAATAAAAATTGACGTCACGTAAAAAAATCCCTTTCCGTCTCCCCTTTTTTGTCTCTCTCTCTCTCCTTCTCTCTTTGTTAGAAAATTACGGTGATCCTGGATATGTAAACCTAACTGCAAATCAACCAACTTTTAGAGTTTAATGACGTATGTTCTCAAAGTTCATTGCCAAATAGTAATTCCTCAACTCAATGAAACTTGTTCCTCCACATTGAGAACGTAGCTACGTTGACTTTTCTCTGATTGATGCGAGAAAAATTACACGTTAACAATACTGACCTTCATATCCTTAGAATAGGAAGCACGACTGTTGCATAATAAATTCCACCTTCGACTTCAAAATCGACCTTCTCCTTGGATGGCACCCGCGCATTTCCGACACAAGGTAATTTCGTTTCCAAATCCACGTCTCCCATGCCGTTACACATTCCGCAGAATATCTTGGGACAGTATATCACGCAAGTAATAGATAATCGATATCGAAAACGAACGACGTTAGAGACCTTTTGTGGTCCCAGGAAGTACCTGTAAAGAGAACTCCCTAAAGCGTTGTTCACGTCGTGGGAACCCGGCGTCTGAAACTGCTCGGCGCCAGTTACTACACACCATCAGAGGTTTACGACCTTGTAAAAATGAGTTCCGTGTAGCTGCAGACCTGGAAGGCGGTTCATAAGCATCCCTACATATAAAGTTCCCTGGTTTTATTCTTGTTTCTGACACTAAAGTCTTACGGATCATTGTGACCATGAAGTTGGGGGGGGGGATATCAGATAGACGACTTATACAGGCGTTTTGCCCTTAAAGAAAATCTAAATGTAAAATACACTGTATAAATGTATTGGCTCACATAACTTACATATTCCCCATTAATCGAAAATATGGTGTATGCAAAAGCACAATATGTTTGGCAATGGAGTAATAATTAATTGTTGTAAATTTATTTTTCTTCCATCAAGGTCTGGCCTTGGGTTTCCTTTTCGTGTGTCTTCATCAATTTAATCCAATCATCATTCATCCTCAACGTTACAATTATCCAAAATTGGCAGTAAAATTGAAAAAGAGAATGGAAGTAAATTTTCGTGGCCTGGCAACATTGCGTATCGAGGTCCAAGCCTACCATGACAATTTTTGTCTCTTTAAGATTTGGATTGAATTGAGTTTGTGTTTTAAGTCCACTTTATGCACAGTAAGGCTAATCGGGGTTGGACCTTCAGTTTAAAGTGGGATCCGAACCACTATGTGCGTCCACCGGGTATCGAACCCAGGACCCCTTGATTTCAAGGCGACGACGCTACCACTGCGCCATCGGGAAGGCACTTGTCTCTTTAAGAATTGCATGCTTGGAGTAGGAATAGGCAACACCGGATAAAAATGTTACTGGATATAGGATATTTTCTTCTGAATTTCAAAACTCTCTACGTGTGATGCATTTATATCCGTCATCTGCATATTCGGACTGGATAAACGAGACTTTGATCTGGCTCGTCTCGTCTCGAGAACGAGACTCAAAGGCAACTCAAGCATTCCAGTTTTGCTCCGGATAACAATATGCCGGTAAGTTTGCATGAGATTCAGAGACGTTCTTTGCTGATCTCTGATTTTCCGACATAACTTTTTATTTCATGTTTCCAAAATGGCGGATTAGTATCTGTTGTGCGACTTACATTTTTCCCTCGGTATTATATACAGCTACATAGTAACACAAAACCGTGTTGAGAGAGGGATGACATATCTAAAGACGCTGGATGCTGATATGGAAATGTCGATGTATTTATGTTTCTCATCTGGGATGAATTAAGGATGGTCCGTGGACAATAAATCGCTTATATTTTATTTTACTTCTTTAGGCGTTCCTCTGCTAATAATACCTGAATTCCATAGTGAATAATAAGTTGCATTATAAAAGGACAAACTATCCTGCGGATACCTTTACGAATTCAAACGAAGGGGTGACCAGACCCTTCGAGACCTACAGAAACGAGACCGAGAACAAGACACGCATCTGGAAAATTGAGACAAGACCAAGACCCAATCTCCTAGGGTCGAACCACCTTCAAGAGTTGGTAAGCTAGACCTTACGTTTATGACAATTTCGCCTAAATGAAAATTGCTCTTCTAAGTGGCTCGTTCAGACATACAGAAGGGCTAACTGACTGAATGCTTGTAGATATGCTACATGCTTTGGGCTCTTGCGTAACCGAATGATTAGCACTCTCTTCATCCGTGAAGCAGTTCCGAGTTAGAGACCCCAATTTTCGGTATTGGCCTAGCATCGTGAGGATAACTGGGGAGATACTTGGAAGTAATATGTAGCAGACTCCGGTCTGAAAAGCCAGAAAGCAGCGGCGATGAAATTCGATACGCTAACCGCCAACGAAAATCCCCTTGGTAGACCCTGTTGGCCCTCGTGCGTTCTTTACTCTGCAGAAACCTTTGTTATAAGTTCGTTTTAATAACGTATTATGTATTAATATTATCTTAAGTCACGAGATGAGATGGAAATTTCTCTTTGAATCCGAGACCGGAACGAGATGAAGTTTTGATATCGTGACTATACCTAGAACCAGACAGTCTTCACCATTTGCGATACGGCACTGTACGAAGTCTCGTCTCAGGATCATCCATTGTTTATTTGAATTGTTGTTTTAAGGATAAGGCTAATCAACGGGACTGGAACTACAGTTTAAAGTGAGATCCCGTCCACTGTGCAATGTGCCTCCACCGGGTATCGAACCAGGGACCCTTTGATTACAAGGCGATGACGTCAGGACCACCCATATGTTCTCCTACGTAATATAAATCCTTGCATCTTTTGCAGCGATTCAATTCGTTGTGTGTATTTGATTTCCTACCAGCAAGGATCCAAAGTTGATTCCAAATCTGAATTTGCTTTCCTGTACGTTTTTAATCTTTGTTCATCCCACTTTTGCTCCTGGATGTACATGCAACCAAACCAAACCACTACCACGAAATACACCAACTTTGACGATTTTTGTGGAATTTTCTCCAATGCCGTCCTCATGTCTCGGTCAGTAACGCAAATAATAACTAGGTGGGAAGGGAGTTTGGATCAAACCGGGAAACAACAACTGTCACCACAACCGCCGGTCGTTTGCTGTTTGCCAGCTGGACGTGGCGGATAAATAACTGCATTGCCATTAGATACAGCTGCTTCTCTTTATCGTACATCGACATCGTAAAAATATCCCGTTGTGATAGTTGCCCACGCTCTCATCACGTTGTTGCTTCTTCCCCTTATCTCCCCCCGCGTGTTGTGCAGATTATTAAAGATGGACCAGTACGGGGAAATATTAGAGGAGGATTGCGGAAAATTCTTCCTTTCTAAGTCAAGGATTGTTTCTTCTGGCGACCAATATGAGACAAATTTACTTGACACGTACTCTTCAAAAGTTAAGAGTAGAACAGTTACTCAAATGTATATTTCTCTTTTCAGTACTTTGTATATAGTTTTTCCGGACGCAACGATGCGTTTTTTTTTTTTTTTTTTTTTTTTTTTTTTTTTTTTTTTTTTAAAGTAACATTTATTATTGCGTTTGTACCTGTAGGAAAAGTAGTCAGTGCTGGAGCAAATGACAGAACATCCATATCTTACTGGGGATATGCTTTCGTTACACCTTGAACTAAAAATGATAGGACCACGGAATTTTATAAAATTGTCTAAAATTAAATTTCATTCTGAAACAACTAATTCCTAGTTGAACGAGCATTATAATGAATAAGATAAATAACGAAGTTTCTCTTTAGAAATAACTGGAAATGAAGCGTTCCGCCGTAACTCCAAACATTGTTGATTTGACTAAACTTTAAGAAATTAAACAGTACTACCACTCAGCCACAGGCTGAACCTCGCCCTTTAATAAAGAAAATTTGAATTGAATTGAATATATATTTCCCTATCTTTAATAAGATATTAGCAAGATTTCTGTTCAAAACACACGAGGAAAAAATGTACAAGGATGCATGAAATGTCTTGGTACACAACTGGTGCTCTAAACGCATGTTCAAGTGTTTGTCTTTTTAATTGCCGTCTTCTGTGACACAATAATTAGCAATCGCGCTGCGACGCCAGGGACCCACGGTTCGAACACTGAATAAAGCATGGACACGTGCTTGTCGAATTATCCGTTGTTTCAATAGATCATTCATTCTCATGATCGCAGTTAACCTAGAGAGGTAGAAAAGTGATGTAAAATAACGAAAATAGAAGTAGGAAATAGATTCCCACTTAACTGAACCAGCAGATATGAAACAAATGTTTCGACAGTAAAATGGAGAATCGATTTTCACTTAAGTTTCCTATTATTGATTTGCATAGTTGATGGACTGGGGCAGAGACAGGTAAAAATATTATGCGAACTGTCGCAGGTAACTTCACGAGACTGGATAAATATATGGACAGCTAACGATGCAAACTATCGAACCATTATTAAATATTCAAAATCACCCTTTCATTCATATGGAAAAATATTTACATACTACCATCACGAACTGAAGACGAAATGGCAACGGGAAGATAATTATTTGCTTTTTCAGTTGCAGAATTATATGTTTAGAATGAGTTGAACGACCTTGGCAACATTTGTTTCTCCTCTGTCTTTACGAGGTCATTGTCGTGGCGGTTGTCGTGGTGTGTTGAATGTACGTTTCCACCTTTTCTTTATATTTTGCATTTACCTTGTCATAAATCTACGATATTTTATTCTGAAGGGTCCTTGCACTGTTTTCTTTTATATATATATATATATATATATATATATATATATAAGCATTTTTATTGTGAAACATGATCAATAAAAATCAATTGATTTTTATTGAAGGAGCACTCGCAGAAAAGTCTAATACTGAGACACTTAGTAGTAGCTAATTCGAAGATGTTTTACCCGTTGACAGGTGAATGCACTGGTAGAATTCCTTTTGAGTGGACACAAGGCTGTACGAAGTATAAATACGTCTTTACTATAATCTCGTGTAATCTATTTTGTGGAGCTCGAACAATTTCATTCGGGTCAGTGCTCACCCTCGGCCCCTCTCGTGACGACGCAACTGAGGAAAGATATGGCCTTCCAATTCAGGATACCCAATCAAGAACCTAGTGTTCTGTTTACATTGATTCAGTAGATTAGATGATGTTAAACTGTTTCTCCAGGCCCATTTACTTTATGCACAAGTGGAAGATAATAGCACCTTAAACCTATTTATAAACATAATGCAAAATAGGTGTGTGTATTTTTCGCATGAATGTGCAATTTCGTATAAAATATGAAGATCTGTGGCGGATTGTAGGGAAGCAATGTTCAGTATATTTTATCAGTATTCTTTAAAAAATGAAAATATGAACGAAAATGCAGGGGAATTATTGGTCTGTACGAGGTGCATATCCTTATTTTTTGTCGTCGTTCTGTCTCTTTAGGCTAAATACGACGATGCATATGATGAATTTGATGGCCAGGCACTCCAAAAAAGGTATACAGATGCCCATTGCTCAGACTCAAAACTGGTACTTTGCATCACAAGGACGGATGTTGATGGGTGATAGGTTTATATATTTTAAGATGATTTAAAATATGGACGTATAGTTTGAACAAGAGACGTTGCATCTCGAATGTTTTCAAGTGTAAAGTGCTTTGATAACTACTAGAAATGCAGCCGACCCCAGTGGTGGAGTGCTTAGCACAGTGCTCTACAACGCCAGGGATCCCGGGTGCGAATCCCGGCCTGGGCATGGGTGTTGTTTGTGAGTGTCCCTTCATAATTTTCATCACCTCATCACTCATCCTCATCTTCGCGATTGGCCAACAGTGGCAGAAATGTGAAGTAAAATAAACCAAATCAATCAAGAAAAAAAATGACTGTGCAACAGAGGGTACTCAAATACCATCCTTTATTCTTCGAAACCCACCCTGGACACTGAATCACTTTGAACTTTTTGGGAAGTTGATTAGCCAAAAGGGGCAGAAAAGCGAAGTAAAATAAATCAAATCAAATCAAAACTACTAGAAATGCTCAATCTCCATTCATTATGAACTGCTGAGAAATTTTCTTTCAACTGGCATGGGCAAATGTTCGAGGTTTTCTTTAAGAAATATGGATAGAAGTGTCACAAGTGAACTACTTGAAATGCGGAATGACTAACGGCATTGTGGTCAGCTGCTCATACCTGACAGGCAGCATTGTCGCGAAAAGTCCGAGAGGAAATTTTATTGTCGTTCCAATAATACTTTTCTTTCACCCTCAGACGTCTAGCACAAGGCCATTGAACCTGACAAGCTTTCAGACAGCTAAATGATGTTCACGATCAACTTCGACGTGATCAATGGATTGCTATGAGGTCGTGACATTGAAAACGACCATACACGAATAGGAGGAAAGTGATCGGTCATTTTTTTTTTCGGATATATATTTTTGGACAAAGCGACAGTACGGTGAGGACAGTTCCAGTTAAGTATTTTTATAATTATGAGTTACACATCGCTGCCAGAAAAAAAAGTTAAAATGCAGAATGATAAGCGGGAATATTTTCTGAGAGACAGTTTTGTGCTAAAAGAGCATTCACTAGTTTTGGTTGTAGGGTGGAAGGAAGGGAGTGCAGAGTGGTCGACCAGGAGCACGTTCACCCTCCTTTTGGCAACTCACTCCACACTGCTCCTAAAACAAAGGAATACCCTTTGTAAAAGAGAAAAGCCGTATTTTTCTTTGATGAATAAATCTCAGTTTATTTTTATGAATTTGTGGATATTTGTTTAGTTCAATTTCTATATCTCGGTTAGTTCATTTTGGTCTTTTAACGCGCGCGCACACACATACCTACAGGTTATAGGGCCTTCGGTATAGCATAGTGGTAAAGTCACCTTGTGTTCAAAGGGTTCCGTATGGAAGCACGTGGTGGGCCTGGGCATACACGTTAAGCTGTAGGTCCAGTCACGTTTATCCTTTTAGGGCAGAAAGTGGACTTAAGGGACTTAGAAACGAACTCAAACAAACTTACAGGATATAAATGCCAGAATCTTGGAATACTGATATTACAGTTGTTAACAACGTCCACGTGATTTATATCATTGCTTCCAAAATGAGAAAAATGGAGATACGTATACGATATTCTCCAAAGAATGAAAGGCTACTTGTGAGGAATATCTTGCTCATATTTTTGTATTGCCCGTTTCTTTTTGTCTGTGATTCTGTCTTTACGACTTCCTTCGTATTTTTGTGATTCGCCATAATTACGAGTCTTGCAAATGTACTTTACACTCAAAGTAGAATTCACACAGCACCCAAAAGATGAGTAGACTTTTATATACAATTTAAAAGTTGTATTTCAAGTTCTTAGCACTCAACTTGTTTTCCATTATATTATACAACTTATGTCGCAAGAAATTAAAGAAGTTTATACTTGTTAAAATATTAGGTTACTTGAAATGATCCGTTATAAATTGAATTTGCATTTAAACACAAGAAATTACATTAAATTCATCTTTTCTACTCAAGCCGACCTCCGTGGTAGAGTGGTTAGCAGCACAGCCCACTACGACGACAGGGGTCCTGGGTCCGAATCTCGGACTGGGCATGGGTGTTCTTAATGAGTGTCCCTTCATAAGTGGCAGAAAAGCGAAGAAAAATAATCCAAATCAATCAATCAAAATTTCTACTCAACAGAAACGAATCGGAATGAACAACTTTGACATTTATACAGCGTTCTTGAATTCAGCTGGTCTCTGTTAATTATTGGTTGATTGATTTAATTTATTTTACTGTGCTCTTCTGTCACTTTTGGCTAATCGCGAATATGATGATGAATGGTGATAAACACGCAACACGCATGGTCAGACTACAACACAAGCCCCACAGAGGATTAGTGTGGCTGCTGCAGGTCCAGACGCCAGAGCCACGTCAGTCTGCAAATTGCAATCCAGGGTGCACTACGTGGAACATAGATTGACATTTGGGTGTCTTCACAACGGGTCACCCCTTACACTGCCCTTCCCTCTTAATTATTATCAAACACACGCACAATGGAAAAGTAATAAATGTTTCTTCTTTGTGAGCGTAGAACAGTCACACTCTAGCTTTCATTATTCGCAATATCTGTTTCTCATATACACTTTCATGCATTGCCAGATGAATATATGTTAATATCTGCCCATGTTGATTGAGACTGCCGAAAAGAGTTTAGAATTGGCGCTTGTGTGTGTGTGTTGCACTCGCGATCGGGCCTCCGGCGGGTTTGGCTTCGATTCGTTGCGATTAAACTAAGGAGACCAAAAACAAGACACTACCTTCCACGAAGTCGGAATTCTAATTCATAGAAAAACGTGGCATGTATTCAGCAACAAACTTTGTTACCTGTTGTTGTTTTTTCCATAATTTAGCGGAACGTTCACCATAGCAGTCCCTTCTGACTGTGTGGGTGTTATATTCTCATGTTTTCCCTCTTCCTTCCACTCTGTGGTAATGCACCGCTGTGCTAATTTGCCCCCCCTTGCACCTGCCCCAGCAGCTGCTCTCAGTTTGAGAATTTGCTCTGTTCTTTCCGCCCACAACGGCCGAATGAGTTCAAAGGGTGGGAATTGGAACGTAGCGGCTTAAATGATATTACAGGGAGCCTACACGTAATGCTTGCACGATAGGCCATTTTATCTTTTTCATGCCGTTGATTTTTATCTATTTTCTCAGAATAGCAACGATGAAGCGATATAGGAAAGGAACGAGGCCACTGATTGGTCTATCAGCATGCCTCGGTTGTGGTAAGAAAACAGTACTGATTGCTTTTTCGATCCGAATCATCATCTAGGTCAGAGACTCAAGAAGACAGGTACATTGTAGGGTTTGCTTATGCTTGTAACATCTCTGACGCTACTCGGCGAGTTCCCAGTCCTTGTAGATAAGTGCATTCCGTGTAGAAATATGCGCAGCGGCATGCGTTGTGATCCTCATATGCGCAGAAGATCTCAACACATTCAGCTGGACTGCACCGTCGAATGAGAGACGCCTCGAGTTTGCCCATCAGATAGGAAAATCGGCACTATGAAAACAGGTCGGCTATACCTTATTCAAATTCTTTGCGACAGGATTACCTCAATAAGGCCTTCAATCTAAATTGTACCGCCTTCCGTTGATTTGCTAGCTTCTAGAGAATACACCTTGAAAATCTTATCTTGGTACACGCAAAACGTCACTTTGTCAACAATGATTCATTTACAGCGGTACAAAAGAGGAAACACGGGTTCGGTGCCCTCCCTAGCTAGAAAGGAAATGACGTCACATATTTATGTCTGTCCACAACTATTCTCACAATTCGAAAGTCACTGTCTTTCTTGTGGTAAAATTTGCAGTATATTTATTAATTTCATGTCGTGACGGCCTATCGAAACAAACACATTTATTTTACAATGGTATCTCAAACTTCTGTATTTTTTAATATTCTCAAAACAAATTCCCCCAAAATGTTTGTATTATTCATCTAGCAAGGTATTCAAAAACCGTAAAAACATATTACAACTAACTTGCCATGTCTCTACGTTCTGCATGATTAAATGTAAGTGATCACTGCACAAGTTCCCACCTCCTTGGCGGAGTGGTTTGCACAGCGCGCTACGACGCCATGGATCCCGGGTAGTGTTGCCCACGAGATGAGACATGTCTCGAAAACGAGACGAGACACGAGACGGGACAGCCTTTCTAAAATTCGAGACGGGACGAGACTTACCACCCGTGTCGTCTCGAAAGTCTCGAAAAAATATAAACAAAATAACTAATCAATTGCAAATATTTATTTATTCGGAATAAGACATTTTCTTTGGAAACCCAAAACAGCTTCTATTACATGAATAAAGACCTGCAAGATTCTCCCCTCGAAAAATCCTAATTCGTCACACGTTGTCCGTAACGAATTTGCCCAGACTTTAGCCTCGCGTCCCAACTATCTTAACTTGCAAAATCCCTGTATCTTCCTACTGAAATTTCCTCAGAATACCTTAAATCTGGCAACTATCTGCTACCACAAGAGGTCTCTTCCATTCATTCTTGCGCAAAACGAACTGGAGGTAGTCACTGCCATTGTTTACTATGGCCCTGTTCCAGCCATACTGGTGACAATCGTCATAAAATTTCTCGCCCAAACAGACCCTTCTTTCATTTGCGACCCTCTTCTCAAAATTCACAGCAGCTTTGAGTGCTGGTTGCAAACTCCAAAGATTTCGCACCAAAAACCTAGGTAAAGGTAAAGTTCCAAGTGCATATAACGTAGTGCCATGAAGGCACATTTACGGGATGTGGGGGAAAGGACATTTTGGAGGCGAAGTGATCAGGATCACACTCCGGCCGCTTTTGCCCTCCAGGATTTCCCCCATGCACCCACTGATATGAGGCTGTTGAGCCCCGGAGCTGCTTTATGCGGAGACAATGCGGAATAATTCCGACTTCTATTCACCCACTCCGGGAATCGAACCCGGGTCTACCGCCTGGCAGTCAGACGCCCTAACGACTACACCAACGCGGCTCTAAAAAGCTAGTTCAATTAGATACTCTGCTTTGACGTAACGAACATAAAATTGCCTGAAGTCATAGGAGTAATAAGAGACATGCGACAGCAACAAGTATCGCTTGGAAATGAACCCACAGTAATAAATGCAACCTTCCGTGTCGTTCGGACTGGGCCGTTTTTTAATAGCATGCATTGTGTCCCCTCTGTCTGTTGTTAGTGAATTCACAGTGAAAGCTTGCTTATAGACTAAGGGAGATTTCACATGGAAGCGACACGCGACCCGTAACACATGTCGCTTCAGGATTTCATCAATCGAACGCAGGTACAGCCTGCCATGCTCCTACGTTGCTGTTGATTCGTTCCAAAGCAACATGTGTCGCGTGTCGCTTGTCGCTCCGGTCTGAAATCTCCCTAAAGCAGCGTGTCGCTTGTTGATTTGGTACGAAAACCCTGTGTCGCCTGTCGCTTCAACCTGAAAGCTATCTTGTGGAAATTTCACACCGAAGCTACAAGCGACACGTATAATTCACACCCAAGCAACACAATCCTCTTCAGTCTAAAGGAAAACATTCACTCCGCATCCGTGAACAACGGACCGAGGCGACAAGACATCTGTTCGAAAGGTTGCATTGACTACTGAAAGTTCGCTTCCAAGCGACTCGTGTCGCTTGTCGCCTGTAACTTTGGTGTGAAGAAATCTTCCTCACAGGAAACTCTTCGAACCGAAGCTCCACGTGTCGCTTGTCGCTTGCTTGTTGTTCTGCTTAGGCCGTTTTCTGGATACCGTGTATATAGTCGCGAGGGTTGTTATCCGCGCATGCGCGATGAATGCTTGCTTATAAACTGAAGTGTCCCTGTCGTTCGTTGCTTCAGTGTGATACTTCCGTGTCGCTTATCACATTGAACAAGCCACAGGAGAGAAGGGACAAGCAAGGAACATGTTTCGCTTGGATACGAACCCTCAGTAAACGTAACCTTCCAAATCGAAGCACCACGTGTCTCTTGTCGCTTCCGTGTCGCTCAAATTGGGTCGTTTTCTTAATATGAGGGTCACTATTTATATTTTGAGCCTTGGCAACACTGATTGAAGTTAGGCGCGATTTGACATTTGCACGGAATCGTCTGGCATTATTGACCATAACGTACTTCAAATGTTTTGTCAATAGCTTCATTTGTATTGTTTATGTTGCCTTGGAGATTGCGCGACAACAATAAAATGGAATTAACTCGTGAATATTTTCGTGGGATGATTTTTTACGATTTTCGACGTGGATTATCAAGACAAGAGTGCATCGATCAACTTACTTCCACATTTGGCGATGAAGCCCCATCCTTTGCGACTGTGAAACGCTGGTATAACGAATTTAATCGTGCCCTCCATTCGCTCACCGACGAGATTCGCGAAGGTCGTCCAAAATCAGTTGTTGTTCAAGAAAACATTGATGCTGTGCAAAACCTAATACTGCAAGATCGTCATGTGACATACTGTGAGATTGAGGCAACCATAGGCATTAGTTCCACCAGCATATATAAAATATTACATGATCATTTAGCTGTGAGAAAGGTATGTTCTTGTTGGTTCCCACACAATTTGACAAAAACTCAAAAAGATGCTCGCGTCAATTGGTGCAAACAAATGCTCAATAAACACAATCGTGGTGCTTCAAAAGACGTATATAAGATTGTAACAGGTGACGAATCATGGATATAGTATGCATATGAGTCGGAACGTAAACAGCAGTCGACTGTATGGGTGTTTCAAGATGAACCTAATCCAACAAAAGTTGTTCGCGCTCGAAGCACATCGAAACAAATGGTCGCCTGTTTTTTTTTTCGGGAAAACTGGTCATGTGGCAACTGTGCCTTTAGAGGAACGTAGAGCAGTCAACTCTGAATGGTACACAACAATTTGTTTGCCAGAGGTCTTCGGTCAAATACAGAAAACAAACAAACGCCGTCGGATCATTCTTCATCAAGACAATGCCAGCTGTCACACATCTCGTCTAACAACCGACTTTATGAACAGTCAAAAAATCAAATTGATGGGTGCCGTACAGTCCTGATTTGGCACCCAATGACTTCTTCTTGTTCCCGAATGTCAAGAATAAATTACGTGGACAACGATTTTCGTCGGGGGAAGACGCCTTTGATGCGTTCAAAAACCATATTATGGAGGTGTCTCAAGAAGATTGGAAAAACTGCTTTGACAAATGGTTCGAACGAATGCAAAAGTGTATTGACCATAAAGGAGAATACTTCGAAAAACAATAAAGCAGTTTTCAATGCCAAATTCCTGTTTTTTCATTGTTAGGCTCAAAATATAAATAGTGACCCTCGTATCGAGCGTAGAATCGCCTCGATCTGTTGGTACTGCCCGTGCGGTAAATACTTTTATCATAGACGGAACGGAAGGGGATCCTGTCGCTTGTCACTTCAGTGTAAACCCCCATGTGGCTTGTCGCCTGTCGCGTGTTCCTTCTGTCTGAAAGCTCCCTGCATGGACGATGGATAAAGAGTGGATGGGAGCTAGAAAAGCAAGGCAGATTCTATACATTATCTAACTATTGATAATCAACAAACTTTATTTGATATACTCATGTTGTTATGATTAAGGAATGATATTTATTCTCACTATAGCTACAGTGAGCAAAGTGATTACAGGTTTAACCCATTTTCGAGAATAATATTTTGTGATGTCTCCCAGTTACAATTTTTGTTGGTATAATATCCTGCATTACTTTTACGAGACGAGACGAGACAGAACCCTTCGAGACGAGACACGAGAAGGGCAAACGAATATTTTCGAGACGGGACAGCATTTCCACGAGACGAGACGAGACAGACCAAAGTCTCGTCTCGTGGGCAACACGAATCTCGGCCTGAGCATTGGTGTTTTTTGTGTGTCCCTCGATCATATCATCACTCATTCTCATCGTCGCGATGAGACAAGGTGGCAGAAAAGTAACGATAAATAACTAAAGTCAAACCAAGATTACCGCCAAACAACACAGGTTCGAACCGCATTTTCTGACTAGTGTAATGCGAATACAAAATTCCCAAGTTCCACCAAACCTAGAGTGTACATAATGTCTGAACGTGTTAAATGTCGCATCCTTCTGTATGATATCATCGCCTAATATTATGAACAGTTATGATTTTATCCGTTTAAAAGAGAGGAGGTACTCCATGTACTCCTTCAATAACAAGTGCAACAATTCAACAAGAACAAAGAAGATAATTAGATACCGTCCGCCTACAGATTGGAACTATTTCAGGCTAACCCTCATCTTGCAATGAATGCAAATATTTGATCAATTCTTAGACATTCTTTGACGTAACTGCATTCTACAACTTCAGTCAAGTTCATTGGTCTTCCTCCCCCATGCTCTCACCTTTGGTAGTTTCCGTTAGACGCCCTTGGGCAGTCTCTCCTTCCTCTTCCGACACGCCTTTTCCTTCCGATGAGCAAGAAGAAGGTAGGAGGAAGAGGGAATGCAACGTCCTTGCCGCGGGGAAGGCAACGTTCAAGACTGTTCTTCCTGAGCAGGAACTACGATCACCTTCCATTTCGCACCTACGAACATGAAGTTATCCACACATTTTCATGCCACAAATGAGAACAGAATAACGTGTTTTTGGTTGGTTTTTTTTCCTTTGTTTAATTTATTTCTGTGTGTTTATTTTCTTTCTGGGAAGAATTATTCCGGTACTCTTCAGGTTGGATTGTTATTGGGTCCATCATTAGAACTACTCGAAATATTGTGGTATGTTAATACACACACGCGCGCGCGCGCGCGTTTTGCCTTAAAATCAAATGTTAATAGTTTTGTTCTCACGTACGGCGTACCGCCAGAAAAAAAAGCACGTGTGTATATACATTTGTTAGTTTGTTCATTGATCAGCGCCGTAATGACAAATGGAGGGGCTACTGCAAGATAAGTGGCGAACTTCGACTTAGAAATATATGAGAAATTATATCATAATTTTAAATATTCACGTGATGTTAATATATGCTCTAACTTGGGGCATTGGAGCGTACGATAGATGGAACCTGGAAATTCTGTAACTGTTGGCATGCGTCTATGACACCTCGCCAAATTAAAAATCTCAGCTATCAATCTGGAAATAAGTAACTTTTTTGCAATTTGGTGTTTTATTATTTTTTTAAAAAAAATAGAGTTCTGTTACCTCGCTAGTTAACCTGGCTGGATCTCGAACAAGCGACACTTCGATGACGAGATCCGAAATCGGCTACTTTACGCTCTGGCTCACAGAGCCGACCGGGTACTTTTTCTTTCATGTTCTTTAAATAATGATTGTATACTGACGTAACAGAAAGAAACTTATAAATTAATACCTTCGTAATCTCTCCCAGTTCTACGCGATCCATCAAAACAGGTGCAGTTTATTTTGGTACTGCAGCATGTATCTACCACAAAGCTAATATACGTACATACAATCCTTTTTCTCTGGGAAGAAAGATTCCGGTACTCTTCAGGTTGGTTTGTTATTTTGTTCATAAGAACTACTCAAAATATTGTGATAAGTTCATAAACGATCGTGTGTGCGTCCATGTAGTTACACACACGTATTTCTTTCGTTAAAATTAAATGTTAATAGCTTTATTCTCACTTATAAAAAGGTTTCAGTACGGCATACAGTCAGAAAAAAAAACTTGATATATGTATACGTGAGAAAGTCTGTAGAAACCAGAGCTTCTGGAACAGAAAGGGTAGAGTGAGTATTACTGTAAATGGTTGGTTTAGTGTTACTTATGTTGCTAACCAGAAAATATTTCAAAACTAGCTTCTCCAACCAGGAACGATGACCCACCTTGAACCCTTTCGTTCATTTCACAGTACTCTCGCCCATTAAGTCTCCATTTGCGTACGTGCCCAAAACAACAAAAGAGAAGAAAACATCATTCGTCAGCGTTATGGGTAATCGCCTGCAAAATAGCTACCCACTCAATGAACATTTCAACATTTAATTAAAAATTGTCCTGTGTTCCAGCATCATTATTTCGCAAGTTGCTTACGTGACATGGTCTCCTCTACCCGTTGTGTTAGTGGGTATTGCAATTTCTCAAGAAGTTTGGCACCTCTGTAATCTAATAGAAAATAGTTTAATATTTGTGTGCAACGACTGTAATCACAGAACATAAAGTTTAAACATTAATCTCTGTTATGGTGAAGGTGCGTTCGTATGATGTATAACCCAACCCCGGTCGGTAGCTAAGGAGTGCTTCAATTGTTTTGTTTTCGTGACGTATCGTGGGATAAAATCTCACATACGAGAAGTGTGTAATGTTCTGCTTAAACGAAGATTCATGAATGAAGAAGTTCATTCTGTGTTAATTGCTCGTAATGAACATTGGAATCGAAGTTGAAATATGACAAATTTTCCTTCGCGTGATTAATTTGCTTGGTATTTGATTCTGAAAATTGTGAACATTTGTAGTGATGCATTTTGTGGGAACGTTTCGTATTTCACAGCATGTATGGATTAATCAACCACAGACAGAAGAGAAATGCACAGTGCCTGATCTGTCGTGCACTCTACTTCATAAAAAAAATCACACTTTTCTTGTTTCTAACATCAGACAATTATCTGATACGAAATGTAGGACCACGCTTTTACATTGAAGCATGCATTTGTACATGTCTGTGAACTTACCTACAAGATGTGAAAGAACAGTGTTGCAATATGCACGTATAAAGAACAACGAGCATAGATACTGGAAAACAACTGTGAGAAACAGACAAGTAGCAAAGAGTTCATTCACGTACTTAATGTTACTAGAAAGAACTAATATTTTCACCAGACCTGGTACATCTTTATAGATTCAGCATGAAATTAACGTTGTCGGATTATAAATATGCCGACAAATGGATTTAGGGAGAATGGCAGACGTTCAAAATCGTTGGAAAAAAAATGTTCCTATTTTGGGTCGGTTGAGAATACGCACACTTTAAAAAATATTGTGTTCTTCCCCTGTCCGATCTGTTACTAAAATCTTTGCAGATGTATAACATATTTTGATAATCTGTTAAATTTAAGCAGTTGTGCATTCAAGAGGTATTCAAAATGATAATTCACAATAACTGCAATTTTTTATTTATTTGTTTATTTATTTTATTCTTGTGCATTACTTGCTCGGAAGCTAATATAGAGTTGCTTTTAAGACGTTAATCCGAATGGATGTCTTGTATTAGAATGAAAATTTTCGATGGCCTTTTGAATAAAGGTGTCCTGAATTCGATTCAAAGGATTATATCCTAATTTAAACTGTAGGTCGAATACCGATTATACTATCGAAGAAAAAGGCGAGCTTAAAAAGAGAAGAAGTTGTTATTCAAAAATTATTGAATCAATTTGGAAGTGACTAGGTTCATTTATATGCTTTATTTAAAATTTATTTAATGCACAATGATCTTGTTAATATTTTGCGAGTAGACTCATCATACAAAACACACAAAAAAAACGCTAATAAAACGACTTCGTTGGCGTCAGCCAATGGTCCAGCTTAGCATTAAGTGCTTCTCTAAATTAAACTCTCACCCCATAACTTAAAGTTATTAACTTTGTCAAAAGGTGTCCGGAAAACGTTGCTTATTGGCCAATGGAGAGTTTGTTGAAATTGGAGATGGTGAGATGAGAGATATCTCTGTTTTATCTCAGTCCCGTCTCGAATTTTGAGGTTTGAACTAGGAATCAAAATATACTGCTCTGACAACTTATAATTGCTTTCCGGTTTTAAAACTTGCCTTTGCACGTTATTTTGTTTAACGTGTAGCACTAATTGTGTAAAAGAGTGGCACAAAACATTCATTCTGCTGATCTGAAATGCTGAAGTGTGGCCTCGGATTGCACATTAGATAGCTATCTGAAAATAAGCAATTTCAATCCCCTTGAAGAGAAAACCTCTAAAGATTTTTAGTAATTACGAACCATAAATTAACTGTCACATCAATGTGCTCCATTTCAAGTTTTCACTTTGTGCTCTTTTTTGATATGTGGATAATGCAACACTTTTATGTGAACTTTCGGGGGTTAGATTCACTTGATCCCACGATTCGTCATCAGATCGCATGCATTTTGAGTAAACAAGCTTACGACCCAACCTTATATAATTCTAATAACTTTGGTATAACCATGATGTAATCAGGCCATGAGGAAGAAGAACAACAACAAATAAGTCGAGTAGTCTGTTGTTGAATACTACAGAGTTCATTTTATATACTTCTAATAACCTTGATTTTAGTTTCTTGCACGGATGTGAAGTGTTATTAAACCTCGGTGTGTGCTTTATGTACAGTGTATGTATTTTTATTTCGTCTACGGAAAATTTCAATTGTTTTATACAATATACAAGCCGAGACGGAAAGATGCAGGAGTGAGACAGGGCTGAAATATCTAGCCAAACCAGGTTTGTCTGTCGGTCAACTTCAGCGAACAGTTCGACTGGTCCAATCTTTGATGGTAACTGACCCCTAAAGTTAGAATAGGAGGTAAATAATCTACCTGTATATTTCTGTCAAGTGGTAACTCTGAATGGTCTCACTGCAGAACATGGGCTGCTTTTTTCGGGTCGGATACCCTATTCTACACCCTCGAATTTTGATTTTTTTTTTCTTTCATTATGAAGGTTATGTGATCCTATTTGTGAATAAAAAAACATTGGAGCGCGGAAAGAAGTATTTACGACTGTACAGCCGTTTAAAGTGGCGATTTTGTCGTTTGCAATTGTTGAGTCAAAATTTTTCACCGGTTCCCGACTCCGCCCCTGGGGTAATTGACTTACCGCCCCCTACCGCTACCCCGCCTGTATCTATAGAGTCCCTTTTAAAGGCATGTTAGAAATTGGCCGAAGTCACCTGCCCCCAACACTATTTCTCACTGTTTTCCGCATCGACACATGAAGATACAAAAAATGAAGGCTAAAATTAAACCAAAGAAGGTAACTTACCTCTTTTTACCAAGGCCAGGTATTGAATTGTGGTTCGAAGTTCAATTTGTAAGTCCAAAAATGAAGTAACTCCTACGTTGAAAGTCCTTGTTGTCCTTTTCCACAGAATACCACTCCCTTCCCATCATAAAAATTAGAAGTCGCAAATTATCCCATCCCACAAGTCATTTAGAAAAAACAACCCTCCCCTTTACGGCATGCAGTTGCCAAAAAAATATTATTATTTCCAATTTCTGAAGTCGCATAAATGAAATCGAATGTCTGAAATGTCCAATCTGCCAATATATCACACAGAGAACGTATCGCAATCGCAAATGTTCCTATTGCACAAGTCAATCATAAGAAGAAAAAGAAAAAAATCAGACGTGCGCCTGTGACATAAATTGATGATCCGAAATCATCAGACTTGCGCCTGTGACATGAATGCATCATTCGCGATCATAGAGTTGCGAAAAACCTTTTTGACGTTACGCAAGGAATTTTAATTTCATAAAAAACGTAAGTTTCGTAGCACGTAGATCTAAAAAATTACTTTCCGCGCTATTTAGAAACATCGTGTATTATGAAGAACTAATTTTTGTAACGAGAATGTTTGAAATGTGCGAAAAATCGAGGGTGTAGAAAAGGGTACCCGAACCCTTTTTTCCTCTACATAGACGAACAAAATATATATTCCCTGAAAGTACGTACATTCTGCTTCCATTTTCCGGTGTTATTTTTCCGATTACTGTTATATTTTTGTGCGAAAAAATGTTTTTCCTGCTACTAAAAGCAATGCATTTCTCGGCCCATTTCTCCATTCATTCGCGTCCATATTGTTTACGCACAGTTTATTTCATTATTTCAGATGTGGAATGCCTACAAGGTGAGGTTAGGCCTGTTAGGTTAGGTTCCAATAGCATAAATACAATTAGAAATGTCTTTCATGCTACTAAAAGCTATGCATTTCTCCATTAGTTCGCGTCCATATTGTTTACGCACAGTTTATTTCATTATTTCGACGAGCAATGCCTACAAGGTTAGGTTAGGCCTGTTAGGTTAGGTTTCATTAGCATAAATACAATGAAAAATTATTATTATTATTACTAACAACGTAGGCATTTTTTGGTTTCACTAGATTTCTTGCAGGAATGTGCGGCACCATGTCACTTTTTCCTTCGTCGCTACGATTTCAAGAGCGCCCATTCCTGAACTCGTATTTCTCGTTGTTGTTGTTTTTTGTTTTTTTCGAAAATTACACATTTCCGCACCTTGAAAGTTATTTTTCCCGATTACAAACTTCAAAACATTACCATAAAACTAGGAATCGCGTTCGTCCTAAGCAGCCCATATTCTGCAGTCTTACCCCGATATCATTTCTCGAGCTTCATCCTTGAGTTGACTTGCAACAAACAGCTGGTCCGCCGTTTGCACGCCGATCCAATTGCAGACCTGGTAGTTGAGCAAGCGACGTTAAATTGGACTTTGAATTCAGGTAATCAACTTCTTCATTATATTGTTTTCTTTTATTTTTTTTGTCACGCTAAATTATTTATTTTGAAGTGTTCTCCGTGCCCGATCCGTTTGTTGGCATTTTTAGACCCAGATCTAGTTCTCCTATTAAAGCAAAAAGACAGGAAGCAGTGACACTATTGCCATTCATCGAACAGCACCACTTTGACCTTAATGAATTTACCTTGTTTCTTCCATAGGTACATTTTGCTAACGTCATAGAAGTAAAAAAAACGCATCATTAATCGATGCTGGGGAATAATCGATCGAAACAAACATTTTGCGTTAATCACAACGAGAACTTATTTAATTGAAGTGCAAAAATCTTTTGAAACTAGTCGTGTTGATACTCTTCACCCTCTGTACCCCCTCGTGAAAGTGATTTTTTTTTGCATGTTTTATGAAGATTAGGGTATGTTGTTTATGAACTTTTTCAGTTGCTTTAGCTCGCGAAAATGTGCTATTGTGATGTAAAGTACGTCTGTTACCTTAGCGTGAAGCAGAACAGCCCGAAGGCTTCGCGCAAGTGAATATAGCACCCAACACGACATTCCACAACAGCAGCAACCGGCCCCCGTGGCGGAGTGGTTAGCACATCGCGCTACAACGCCAGGGGTCCAGGGTTCAAATCCCGGTCTGTGCATGGATGTTTGTGAGTGTCCATTCATCAATTTCATCATGTCATCACTCATCCCCATCTTAGCAAGTTAGCCAAAAGTGGCACAAAAAACGAAGTAAAATAAAGCAAATCAATCAATCAATCACAACAGCAGTATACGGAACGTTGCCTACCGTTTCATAAATGCATTATAAAGTAAAGTAAATCAAACGTGAAGGACCGAAAACTTATGAAACCGAAATAAAAGTGAAATTATACTCATAGTTATGAGTATTACATTTATTTGTTTTTTAAATTTTACGTCGTTTTAGATTAGAACTGTAAGGTTTGGTGCTTATAACAATTTTCGACGTTTGTGTTCAGTTTGGAATACTAAGTTTGATGGCGTTATCATTTGCAGGTGTTATTTCGCTATTTGAGCGTGCATACAACCGGTTTTTACTAACAAAAAGCTGCGAAAGTTCTCAGAGATGGCAGGTTTTTACTTAGGCTGGACATAGTACTTTCCGATCAAATAGCTCCGTTATTTTTGTTTTCCGCGTGCTGGAACCAATTTTATATTGCGTAAAAAACATCGTAATCTGCCGATTTGTAAAAAATCAACATAATTTTCGAGAGGGGTACAGTGGTAAAGTACCCCCATTTGAATGCATGGACACCTTGCAAAGCCTTACTTCATCCCCCTTTTTTACCAGTTTTAACCGTTCCTCAAAATTTGTTAATGTTGTATTTTGTGTGTGAAACTACAATTTCGTTACTAACCACAGAAAATGTCTTATGAAAACTATATTAAAAGCTCTAAAGCTTGTAGCTAATATTTTAATGCATCGAATTCTTAATAAACAAAAATGTTCTCGAGATTGGCCTTGATAAGGTAAAGCTAGTACGCAGCTGTTATGATCTGGGCGACCGACAGTACTGACCAGCAAGTTGAGTAAAAAAAGTTGTTTAGTACAGACATTTGTATTGTCTGTTACATTGATCATTGCGTACCCAAGGTTTTGACAATACTCGTATTTGTGAGCGACGATTTATTCAAATTCGTTCTAACACGTTAGCAGTTTGGTAGCGTCGTCGCCTTGTAATCAACCGGGTTCGGTACCCGGTGGAGGCACATAGCGGTTCGGATCCCAGTTTAAACTTTAGGTCTATTCCCGATTAGCCTTACTGTGCATAAAGTGCACTTAAAACACAAACTCAAACCAAACGTTAGCAGTTTATGAAAGGCGCATTTAACAACTTATTTTTTTTAAAATGAATTTCTACTGTCGCACATAAGCTTTGAACTGATGTTTGTAGTCTAGCGGTTGGGTGGATTTTGTGGGAAGGTTCAACACGCACTTCCAAAATGTATACTTAGCTATTTTAATCAAAATAGGGAATCTTACTTGGACTTAAAATTTGAAAAAATGGCAATTTTCATTAAGTAAGCGGCTCACCTAGCTATATGCATTAGACTACGTTACTTTAAGTTGATGCAAAATTAAAATACTTCTTTTTGTTACCAAAACAGTGAAGTACCAAACTTTATTTTAAATGCTGAAACGTACATTTTCTCCGGTTGTTCCTAAATTCAGATATATATTGACTGAAACTGAGTCCAATGTCGCATGAAGTAATGGGAGTATATTTCAAATATACACAATGGATTTCAATGCAAGAGCTTGAGGTTGCATTCTATATTGGTGACAAGAATATTAGAAGAACAGATGCATTGTTTATTGTCGAGATTTAAAATAAACGGAGCACAAAACGAACAGAATATAGATGAATGGAAATGCTTTGGTATTGAACACAAGGAAGAAATTAGTAACTGCATGCATATGAAATATGTATGTCGAAAATGTTCGAAAATTTGGAAATTTTATGCAAAAACATGTAAAACATGTGCTAAAGGATAATATACACGTATATAAAAATATGGAAAATAATAAAAAAATTTCGAGCTTCCATTACCACGTTTCGCAAAGATGCAGTGTAACATTAATTTAGTATCCTGTGAAGATGTGCATTTACATATATCATAATCATATCCCTGATCATAATCTTAATATTCAAATTTGTTACAAAATGAATCTTGGTGTGTGATTCGAACCCATGAAACAGTAGCTAGCATAAAAAGGTGGAAATGGGTGGGGAGTGGGGCTTCCTATTTTGGCGGTCGGTATATAATATTTCCCTATCTTTTTGAAGTTCTTTTTAACGCGTGCAGCCGATGGGGACTTACCTCCCCAACATCCTCCTGAGTACTCAACAGCTCTGGAACTTTCGTTGTCATTATCATAATCAAATATTGCCAAGAAGAATGACTAAATGCTCGACATGCCAGAGCACAGAGGAGCAAGGTATCCGTTAAAAGTACAATCCAGTACTTTCCAGTTAAGACTGACGATTTGTAGGGAATTGTGGATTAAAATTAAACTTAACCACAACAGCGCGAACACTAACCCGGGCTGTCAAAGACAAAATTATTGTCACAATCTTAGAGCATTGATCTCAGTGCTCCCCAAACAATCTCAACTTTAGGTCTTTGAACTTGCACCTGAGGAATTCCCATTTCTTTACGATCGAGTAGCTTGAAAAATTGATGCCATGCAGGAGAAATGTAAATTATGGAATGAAAAACGAGTTCAATGTCTCCTCTTTTGGGGTAGAATTCTCGAACTTTGCCATGCAACATTAACGACGCGACGAGACGGAAGTAAATTTCTTGTCATTTTCTCCTTTTTCTGTACACCTCCACAATCCTTTGCTGTTGGACATTTTTTTCCAGTGAACTTTATATGCAATCTTAGCCTCGACTTGCACTTAGTTATCCATTCCATCCTTCAAATCGTATTTATTGTAGATAAACATTTTATCCGGATTTGTCCATCCCTACCGTCTAGGTATTTCGGCACAATGGTCATTCATATTTAGACTTTTAGAAGTTAGCGTAAAATTACAACTTTCTATCGTTTAAATGTGTCTACCAAATAATTTACAAAAATGGGATGCAAGCGTTTTTGTTTAAATGTCAATATTTTATAATGCATAGAGGCAGACAATGGTTATAAATTACTTTGCGTGTACCATAAATATATTTTTAGAAACTGAATCATTTACATCAATTAGTGTAACTATGTAAGGACATTAAAATTGACGGTCTTAAACAGTCATATCTCCAGTCAACGTTTTGCAGTGTAGGATGTTTCCCTCCTTTTGATTTCAGTATACTCTGGTGCATTCATATTTATATTAACTTGCCAACTATAACTGAGCACAATAATCCATGATCTTGTTGCGGACATATTGTCTGTTTTCTTTCGATTCGGTAGGTGGTAATATTATTTTCTGCCGGTGTTAATTTCACCTCATATTTTATCGAAAAGACTTAAAAGACTATGCTATTTGTGTTGATCTTGGCCCTGTTAAAGCATGAGTAAGGAAACCCAGAGACATTTTTTTGAAGTGAACATCCCGTACATAAAAGTTGTATATGGACTAAATACGCATTTACTTATCTAATTGTTCTAATTTGTTTGAAGGCGTCAAGTGGGGTTATTCTCTCCCCCCCTCTTTCTGTAACCGTACTGTAATGAATAAACCCAATTGAGGATTGTATCTTCTCAGCGGGAAAACTTTTGAATTTTGCAAATTAAGAAATCTTCAGAATGGCGTCACGAAGTTTAACCCACCCCAATTTGGGAAGATAAGATTTCAAAATAAAATGATGTAGTTTATTTTACTTTGCTTTGCTGACACTTTTTGTTAATCGTGAAGATGAGGATGAGCGACGATATGATGAAATTTGTGAAGAGACACTCACAATGAACACCCATGCCCAGTTCGGGATTCGAACCCCGGAGGCCTGGCGCACTGTGCTAACCACTCCGCCACGGAGATCGGCACCAAACATTATGGAAGAGTGTGAGTTTTAATTTAGAAAAATCTGTTCTACTTTTCTCCCATTTAGAACAGCCTGTTCGATATTTCAATGCATGCATGTAATAACGCATGCATGTAATAACCGTTTAAACTACAGTAAGAACCAAACTAGTTGAGGTCTCAGCCTCAAAGCCCGAGTCTGACCATCCAGACTGAAGATTTTTCCCTCAGTCACTCAAAGCAAATGCTTGGATGACGCTTTAAACGAACACCGCACACACCTCTCACTTGTCATTTTCATTTCATTGTACTTTCACTTCATCGTCGCGATTAATCCAAAGGCACAAACAATCTAATGTAGCAAAAACAATCTAGAATCTTCATGAAGTCACCCAGCTGTTATTACTGGTTTTAAAGAAACCATGACTAGTAGCTGTTATTTGCTTGATGAAGAACCATACATTAGGTTCATCCTCTAGTGATGACTGGATGCGTCTGGGAATGCAGTGTGTTGTTCCCAATGTCCCAAACTGGACAATTGATAATCTCTGCAATTGTATTACCCATGTAATGATCTCATATTGCAATCTGCATTACAGGAAGCGACCCCATAATACCTCCTGGACAAGAGTGAATTCACTGCAGCAAACTGGGGACGGAAGTGTCGAACCGGAAACTCACACGTGCCGAAATCCATAACTTTCCTTCTCTCTTCTGTTTAGGGGTGTTCGCGCATAGCGTGAAATATAGATGAAAATTAATCTGCGTTGCCGATAAGCCTGGTTGTATTAGGACGCAAATAAAAATTAGTTGGGTTCCTCCCCCTTACCCCGTCCCCTCAGATGAACCCTGACGATTAGACTTGTTGGTCATGCCCTTTGTCTTCCTTTCTCCCCCTTTCCCAGGGGGGAGGATATGTAGCGTAGCGAAACGGGAAACATCTGGTGCTTTCGGCAGCAAAGCAATTACAACCATATCGCCTGCGGTGGAACGGACATTCATAGCTTTCTTCCATCATGCAATAGCATAAAACCGCACCAAATAAAATATGTACTCCTGTCTCCGTTGCTCAACTATTGTGATGGACGCGAGTACCAGAATCTGCTGAAGACTTCAGAGACTATAATTCATCTGGTTATGTCAGTATATTAACGTTGAGTTATAAGAATACAGAAATAGCCGGAGAATATAAAATATAATTATAGCACATGCAGTGAAGATGGATTTTCCCCATAATTGCAACCACTAATTTGAGACATGGTTTCATATGTAAAAGGAAATACTGGAAAATATGGCATTTCTAGCTGATTAAAAGGTGCTTTTATATTTGCATTTTAAAAAAATGCTGGGGTATAAGGGGTGAACGTTTGCGAAGACACCCAATTCTCAACCTCCCTTCCACGTAGTACACCATGGACTGAATTTTGCAGACTATCGAGGCTCTGGCGTCTGAACTCACAGACAGTACAATCCTCTGAGAGACCCGTCCTATGTAGTCCCTTTATTTTTGTGATTGTCATGCCCTTTGTCTTCCTTTCTCTCCCTGTCTCCATCTCATCTTATCACCATTCATCCTCATCTTCGCGATTTGCCAAAAGGGACAGAAAGCGAAGTAAAATTATCCCCATCACTCATATTACCATATCACCATGTCACTTAAAACATCTGGAGAAGTCAGGGAAACAGTGTTGGTCAAATGGGTGGGAACCCAAGGGTCAAAACCTGCCCGATTCGGCGCGGAGTCACCTTCCTTTAGTTTGAGATGAAACATTGTTCATCTTTAATTGATACTTGCCATTGGCAATTTACATGCAAATGCATGAGATGACGAGTCGGCCTCCGCTAGTGGTTAGCACGACGATCTGTGAAGTTAAGGGGTCTTTGGTATGTATCCATGGTTGTTCTCTCCTCTCTTGTTCCGTACGTGAACCGATCGAAGGTCCCGACGTCTCTCAAAGAAACAATCGGCATGCCCTGACCCTCCAAGGTGTTCTACGTCGCCTAACCTGCATGTTAGCACCCCAGGAAATGGAGGAAGAGAACAAAAGAGTAGTGGACCGAGATGATGATGGATGCCGCGGTAGGTGCTGCTTTATACACGACACTGTCCGTTGGTGCGACCGACGAGTTCAACAGCATTCGCAAGGCCAGTCCAGCATCTGGTTGACGCGCCGCCCTGGTTGGATTGCAGACTCCACAGGTGGTGTGACGCGTAAATGTGTCCTAATTTAAAATTTTAATCCGGCAAACGGTAAGGCACGTGCCGACAGGTTCGTATTTCCTCTTGTTCTTCCAGATGTGACCAGAACTCCATGAAGCTCGTAACGTACTTTTCCGCATTGAAATAGACATGATGATTTTTGAGGCGTTTGCATTTATTAAACTTACAGCGGCACTTGACTAATATTCGTTGTTATTTGCTCGCAAGAGAAAAGTTTAACTTCAGATAGGCAAATAGGAGCGGAATCAATTTGAAGTGGAATTCGAAACTAGTACTTTATACCCCCCACCGGAAATGGAACCAGTGAATATCAGTATTAGCGTGATTATCAAGGAACGGATTTATATGTACTAAACAAGTGTTAGATCTGTAAATGTATATTAGTTGTCTTAATCAAAATATGGGCTTAAAATTGTAGCTAAATTAAATGCATTAGGCTTACATGACATTAATTGTAATTCCAATGCAAAATGTGCTTTATTTTTAGTTACCAAAATAACGGATTAACAAACTTTCTTTTAAGTGCTGAAAAGTGAATCTCCCTAAAGACAGGTTTATATTGATTGGAACTGCGTTCAATATCGCATAAACTAATGGGAGTGTACTTAAAATATGCAATCAATTTCTGCATTAACGGAAATACATTTTGGACAGCATGCCTACGCTAGTAGGTTTCAATATGCGCACCATTGACAGCACGACACATGCCATAACGAAAACTCAATCTCAGTCCTTACAGTGAGCGGAAGCTCCGTCCGTCATTCCATAAGGATCCATAAAAGTGAATATAAATTGCCGCGGAACTCCTTGGTATTAAAAATCAAAATTGTGCTTAGACGACAAACAGACTGTCGTATCAAGTTCATTTATAACATGGACGATTTCCTACACGTACGGTTTCATTGCCATGGAAAATAGCAGTGTTGAAATATTTTGAATTGGTGATCGGATGTTGGTCTAATGCTGGGGTTGATGACGGTTCCATCTCCACTGGCCCAAATTCACAGACAAAAATAACGTCATATATGAAAGAAGATTGTAAAATATTGTGCTGATTAGCCAATTTTTAGGTTAAATCGCCCTTATTAAGTTCTTGGAAGATGCTGTATGCAAGCAGAGGGTTCCGAATTTAAATGGGGAACAATTTCAATTTCGGACTGGAAGCTTGTGAAATTAAAGCCTGAAATAAATTCGTTTCTTAGAGGAATGCATTGGTGGAAACCGAAGTAAATTAATTGCTAATTCCTCTTGACAGGTGTCACGAGATTCTCTAATTGAAATTCCGGGAGTTATCGCAGCAATTTGGGAATAATTCCCTGTTGGGAAAGGGACTGTCCATCACGTTGAGGACAGGAAAAATGTTCTCTTAATCTTCGAACGATTCTTCATACATTTGTGACAGATGACAAGGGGGAGCGGTGGCGACTGTCAAATACAGTAACTCCAGTTTAATGGGCTATGAAGAATAGAATAGTGTCCTTCCCCTCGCATAGAGCACGATGTAAAGAGAATTGAAGGATTTGGTGTCTGGTTCAAAAGCGACATAGAAAGAGGCAGTATTCAGTCACTATTTAAGCCTAATATTTACCCAGTTTCCTTGCGGATTTGTCTGAAAGAGGTTACAGTTCACGTACTGTCACCAACATTTCTGAATTGTAATGATCCCAATGAAAGTCAATTAGGTTATTAAACCCAAAAGTGTTCGTAAACCGTAACTGCACAAATAAGTTAATATCTAATCAATTCAAATCTTACTTGATGCGCGTCATATGATTGGGTTCCCTCATGAGCTGACTCAGTTAAATGTGTAATTTTGGTTTCTTTAACATGGCCATGGCCGTTCTTCATCGAACGGAATAGTAGCTGAAAAATGAAAGTATTAATGTATTCCTCTGTATAATTTTTCCTAGGAGCGTGCAACTAGTAGGAGAAAGTGTGGCACTTTGCAACAAAGGCACGTTGCAACAGTGCTTTTTCTGTTATGTAGGATGGCTCTACTGCGTTGCGCTTACTGTCGTTCCAACACACGTTGGTAGGTGTGTCTGATGAACCGTTCGTTACGCCAGTTTTTCAGATGTTGTCAGAGTGGAGGAAGAAAGAAGAATTTTGAGGACTGTGAGTAATTTTTAAGAATCTCTTACAATTTTTAATACGCAATTCCTATAAATGACCACAGCATGCGACATGTGGTCAATTGAAAGGATATTTATTGAAGGTGTGGAAAGTGATATTGCTTTTTATGTTATGCAATTTTTGTGAATGCAAGAATAGCTTTCGTAATCAAACATGTCGGTGAGGCAAGTTGCAACAGATGTTACAACTAACCCCACAATGTTGCAAACTGCCCCATGACAGACGAGCGCTTTAATAAGATATTGAATGTAATTGTTCACTGTCCCGAATGTGATAAATCGAAATACGGTTTATTGTTTACTAATTTTACAATCTTTTCAAGTAAAAGAAAAATGTGATCGCATATATTTAGTCCTATATTCAGTAACCAACACACATTTTGAATTTTCACTTATTTATTCTTATACAAAATTACACGCACGTCAGTATGGCAAGAAAACACTATATTTCACTTAGTAGTGCTAGATAAATACGTAAATTGTGAATGATTTTTTGTTTATAATCATGTGCATGTAATTTCTACTAGCAGCACGAAACATTAATATTGTTATGCTTTCTGATATGGTCTCTTTCGTCTTGCAGATGTATTTTCTAAAAAAATGTTCCTTCTTATGTTCCCGCCGAAACTATTGTTGTCGAATTGCTGTATAATTGTTGCCGTATTATTATTATTATTTCTATTGTTTCAGGTAGCCTGCAAGATGAGGAACTACAAGAGGAAGATCCAAAAGGGGACTACACCGCCTGATGTGATGGATAGAGTAGCAAATTTAGTCCTGGAACATGAAGATGACAAAAATGTCAGCTTAAGACAAGTGGCTGCAGAGTTCAACATTCATTATTCAACCCTCCCAAGATACATACAAAAGAAGAAATTACAAGAAAGTGGTCCTCGTGAGGGACAGAACATAAGTTGTGGTTATGCGAAACCGTGGAAAGTGTTTTCAGAGGAAGAAGAGAATATCTTCAAAATTTACTTGCAGCGTTCCAGTGATATTATGTTTGGATTAACACCACAGGAAGTGCGAAAATTGACTCATCTCTGTGCAGTTATGTTTGATATAAGTGCTCCTTCATCGTGGTCGGTAAACGGAATGGCTGGTATTGAATGGTTCAGGGGATTCCTACAGAGAAACAAGGATCTTTTGGTGCGCTTGCCTGAATCAACTTCTTTAGCACGAATGTCCAGTTTCAACAAAGAAAATGTGCGCATGTTTTTTGACAAAGTTTCCGAAGTTCTGTCCAGAAACAATTATTAAACCTCAAGAATTTGGAATATGGATGAAACTGGTGTCACAACTGTCATGAAACCAAATAAGGTTGTAGCTCGAAAAGGAACAAAACAGGTTGGCATAGTGAGCAGTGCAGAAATAGGTGAACTTGTGACAGTTGCAGTGGCAGTTAGTGCTCAAGGGACTTTTATACCTCCAATGCTAATATTTCCACGTAAGAACTTTCGGGACCATTTCATTCGAGATGGCCCAACAGACTGCATTGGAGCAGCTACTGGTTCAGGTTGGATGATTGAGGAAACGTTTGTCCAATTCATTCGACACTTCATTTCTCAGGTGAATCCTAACGAAAACTCCCCTGTGCTTCTTTTCATCGATAATCACTCTTCCCATCTCAGCTGTGAAGCTTTAGATGAATGCAAAAATAATAATATTACCCTTTTGTCATTTCCTCCACATTGTTCGCATCGACTACAACCGTTAGATGTCAGTGTGTTTGGTCCATTTAAGAAAGTGTGTGGCCGAGCAATTGATTCTTGGGATAAGAATCATCCAGGAAAAACTCTTACAATCTACGACATACCACAGATAGTTAAAACAGCATTTTTGAATACAGTTACCCCTACGAACATAACATCAGGTTTTGTTCAAACAGGAATATTTCCCTTCAATTCTGAGGTATTCCAAGAAAGCGACTTTGCGTCGTGTTTCGTTTCAGATCGACCAAACCACGACAGGTAGATAGTAGGCCTCCCGTATCTGATAGTGATGACATAGTCCAAACTGCCAGGTGCGATGCACTGCCAACTAAACCATCTTCAGGCGATGTTCAAAATGAACATTTGCTTTCGCAAATTGAAATGCCGGGTCAAAGTGGCACACAAATGTCTTCAGTAGTGAGTAGACCTAAAGTTTCCTTCTCTCCTGAAAATGTTCGTCCATACCCAAAGGCTGAACCCAGGAAAACGACGAATCGTAAACGTAAACAAAGTGCCATTCTAACAGGCACACCTGAAAAAAAGGCTTTGGAAGATGCAAAAAAGAGTAGTGCAAAGGAAAAGGGCAAGTAGAAAATTATGTGCAAGAAAACATTATTCTAAAGTTCTTGCAAAGAATATCACTGTTTAGTGTGTGGAGAATCCTACAAAGAAGAAGACTGGGTGCAGTGCAAACAATGCAAAATGAGGTCCCATTGGCTGTGCGCGGAGATAAATCCTTATTATGTGTGCATTGATTGCAAATGGTGTCATTCAGACAACGCATAATCCCTGTTGCAACGTACCCCAAACACTGTTGCAACTTACCTCATGCATGGGGCACATAGCAACACTCGGACCTGCTTTAAATTAACAGACTTTTCTCACTTGAGGTTCAAAATTAAAATTTCATATTTGTTTCTTAAGTAGCGAAAAGATGTACCATTTCATAGCATATTTGTAACTTGTTCCAACTGTAATTAAACTGAAAAGTGTTGCAAAGTCCCCTACCTTCCCCTACAGAGGAACCCAAAGTTCAAGCATGACAAGTAATAATAAGTTTTCTTCGGACTTCGGCGAATGTTGATAGTCGGTAGTGATTCCTCTCCTTACATGATTGCACAACAATAGGTAAAAAATATGTTTGCCCCCTCCCCCTTCCACCATCACCAGAAAGCCATAAAGGTCAGAAATCCAACCGCCGAGAAGCTTGATCTGTAAAGGATACTTGCATATGGTCTACCAATTTTCGTAGCTCTGTCTATTAATGTTTAAGTTACAAACCTACAGGTGTCTCAGTTCTTGCGAAGAATTTTTGTTTGTATTGTACAATGAGATAGACGGTAGGCTGTCTCCCTGTTACACAGGAGACCAGGGTTCGCATCATGGGAATTTTTGGGGGGACAACATTTTATACCAATTCCATATAGTATCTTCACACAGAAATGGGGGGGGGGATCGTTTCTTTGATTGACTTGTTATTGATTTTTAGTTATGGGTATTATGTACAGTTTATCTACCTACCTGTGGGTGATCGCGGCGATGGGGAACGAAACACCGCCTCTTATGCCTTTAAAATCGGTTTGGAAGGGGTGGGGGCGTGCTGTTCGCAATAATACAAAGTTGGTCAAGCAGACGAACTGTTAAGAATAAGCAGAGATAAAATGGCAAGTGAGCCTGAGCAGTTTTGTACGTTTTTATATTGCTTAAATATGTCTGTATTATATTGTTCCGCAAATTTTGTCTGACCATGGGGCGTTTGTAAAGTAAGCTAACTTTTTGGAGGGAGTTCGTCATAGGCCTTGGGGGGGGGGGGGGGGGATGGACACATCTGATTCCCGTAGTGGGTGGTTTCAAGTGGAGAATATTTCCAGCGATGTCCCCGCCAGGAACAGCTCTGGGATTCAACTAGCCCGGGATACAGATGACCAGAGCGTGTTGCTGATCACATTCCCTTCACAAATGACCAATCTCTTGTATTCTTCGTTCCATGCCTCCACACCCCTCATCTGTGCAGAGAATAGCTTTACCGTTTTCGACATTGCGATTTTTGTTGTGAATGTGATGAATCCCAGCATTTCCCACCGGGGTGTAAGTGGTGACCTTTTGAGAAGGCACCCAATAATCAACCTCACTTCCATACCACGTAGCGCAACCCCGTAACTGCAGTCTTTCAGGCCAACCAGGCTCTGGGGTGTAGACCTACGGCCAGTATAATTCCTCTGTAGGGCACAACCCCAGCTTTTAACATTGGTAAGGGGATTTTAGTCCTAGGAGACAAGTATTGATTTTAGTTACGATAAGGGGCTGGGTCCCGTTAATGTGATGAGGGCAAATAACCCAAGTGTTGACGTACCCATACATTTTATTTCAATCAATTAATTTACCACGTTGGCACTCTTTTGTAGAAGGCATTCCAATGGACGAAATTACACCAAATTCATTGGCCTGGGGGAGGGGGGGGGTGTTAAGCTATAGTCACGGAGCATCTTGTATAGTTATCAGGCCATACACAAGCAGTCGTTTTCACGTTAATTTAGCAGTGGTGGCACCTGCTTCCCAAAAGCGTTTTTTTTTCCCCGTTGGTCCTTGGTTCAATTTTAATATTTGCCGGCGTTCCTGTCCTCGTAATGGAATCGGAAACTTCGTGATCAAAATAGGCGTGCACGTCAACACTCCTTTTGTTCTTAATCCATACGAACCACAATGACCTAAGAACTTTAAAAATCTATCAAGTATAGGCATGAATACATGCGTGCCGAGGTACCTTTGCCTGAATACCATATCTCAAGGTAGTTTGTTAAGGGAAGAAGTCTGTTGCATAAAAATAGCTTTTGTATGCGCTATAATTCGAATGAATGACAAGGCTACAGGGAAACCTTATTTGAAATCGATATTGCAACGAAGGGCATTTGAGTTATTGCCAAGGTGAATAAGGAATCTTATATTTGATTCATGCCATTAGCAAAAGGGGAGAAAACCTTGTGTAAAATCGTACGAGTCTTACGGAGCATTTGCAGTATATTATTATATCTGCAGTGGCCTCAAAGCTTGCATGAAATAGTTTCATGTTCGCCTTCAGATATGATTTATTTAGTTCATTCTTGAACTTCTTCGCAAGTTCTGTAGCTAATAGAAGATATTGAAGTATTCTAATCATTCAACCAAATGTACATGTTCAAGAAATCAACAGGGGTCAGATCCCCACTTCAATTTCCCCTCATCTTGACATTTGAGGGGGGTTTGCCCCCTAAAACCGTTTTTCCTTTGGGCCCCTCTATGCACCTGCCAAGTTTCATGGAAATCGGAGGGGGCCACTTAGATAACCTCCCTTGTTAGACACACAACGCTAATAGAAACTTCTCCTTTCCAATATTTCCTTCCTGATCCAGCGACATTTTAGACCTAAGACCCTGTGAATGGAGAAGGTCACTTAATCTAAACGGGCATGATCTGTTTTAATTCATCCTCATAAAGAATAATTAAATCAGGAAGTGTTCGGTGGGTAGAACATGTAGCGTGTATGGGAGAGGAAAGATGATTTTACAGAATATTTGCTGAGAAACTTAATGTTAAGGGGTCTCTAGGGAGATGGAAGGGGGAGTGTTGAGGTAAACCTAATATGAGGGAAAATGGGAAGGATAGCCATATTACGTATATTGGAATACATCTGTATGGCATTGTTGCTGCGGCAATGCTCTTTCATGTTTAGGAGTGCTATAGAGAGGAAAAGGATAAGTATTCTTAGGGGGAAACTTCTCCCCTATGCACTGTGCTTTGCCATGGTGGCACATAAGAGGTGTGGGGGTATGGTTTCAGTTTCTTTGCCATAGTGGGGTGATGTGTGCAGTACCACGCTCCGATCGCCTTTACTCTCAGGGTTGCCATCAGGCATCTACTGATGAGTCTAGGAGATATATTGGTGGGAAAATTCCTGTCTTATATTACCCACAATACCCACAACGAGAATCAATTGGACCATACTGGCCATGAGAATTCGTGATGAAATAATTCGAGCCGAACTGTTTACAGGTCATTAAGTAAGTTGTAGTACTGCAAGCAGCATATCGCTCAAGCTCGTGATTTCATCACGAAGACGATTCACGTAAATAGAACATCTTCGGTCGCTGAGCTCAAATTCCTACTCTTCGATTTTTCCATGTGTTTGAAACTTGGAAACTCCAAAGACATCTGTCAAAATGCACTCCGGCTGACCGGACATGTTAAATGTTCCCATTCCCGATCTGGTGTTTCATCCCATCGCGATACAAGCAGTCCATTAATATTTGAACAGACCTCGGATATTTCAGTAACCTTCAGCGATTGACATTTTCTGCAATTTCGTTTCTCCCTTGACCGTTGGACAACGGCAAGCGCGGGGTATTCATAAATCACAGTGAGACGATGTATAAATCATTTACGTTGTCAGGAACTTGTATGCACGAAGGCGGGGAAATCGAGCGCTCATGGATACGACGAGGAAAATAAGCCCTCTTTCGTGGAACGCTCACCATTTATTTTATTTTTTTCGCACTGCACTGTTGCAGGCAAACGTCGCATGAAACAATGGTTGCAAAAATCTCCCCCAGATATGATCTTCAGTCCAAGGCCTTAGTCGGCAGGGCATCCACACGAATGCCCGCCATATGTCAAGAATTTTTATCGAACCAACGGTCTGCAAATAAAACAACTCGAAAACCGTCGGGCTATTAGGAAGAGCAAGGGCGATATCTGGATTTGATTATGATTTCTTGGTTCAATGCCCTTTTGAGTTGCGGTTGGACGATTGGATTGGCTTACAAGTTCGTCCTCCCTTCCCTTACAAGAAGCGTGTAGCTACAACAAATCTGGAAACGCCGCCACATTTGCAAGCTACATCAAATTTATGAATGGAAGGTATGGAAATACTCTATGTGATCAGAAGTATCCGGACACCCACCTGAAAATAATGTACAAGTTTGGGCAACCCTCCATCGGGAACACTGGCAGTCAATACAGTGTTGGGCCACCCTTAGGCTTGATGACAGCGTAAACTCTCACAGGCATACTTTCAATCAGGTGCCAGAAGGTTTCCTGAGGAATGGCAGCCCATTCCTCGCAGAGCGCCAAAATGATAAGAGGTATTGATGTGGATCGATGTGGTCTAGCACGAAGTCGGCATTTCAAAACATCCCAGAGATGTTCTATGGGTTTCAAATCAGGACTCTGCGCAGGCCAGTCCATTAGTGGGATATTGTTGTCGTCAAACCACTGCCCCACAAGCCCTGCAGTATGGACGGGTGCTCGGTCGTGTTGAAAGACACAATGGTCATCCTCGAACTGGTCTTCGGCGGTAGACAGCATGAAAGGTGTTAAAATGTCAACGTAAGCTTGTGCCGTGACATTGCCATGTAAAGCAACAAGCGGGCCAAGCCCCCTCCAGAAGAAACATGACCACACTGTAAACCCGCCACCTCCTAATTTCACTGTCGGCACTATACAGGTTGGTAGATGTCGTTCACCAGGCATTCGCCACACACACACACACCCTACCATCGGATCGCCACTCCACACAACGGTTTTCCACTGTTCTACGGTCCAGTTTCGACGCACCTTGCACCACACTGGCGGCATTTGCTATTTGTCTGTGTGATGTTTGACTTATGGGCAGCTGCTTGGCCATGGAAACCAAGTTGCTGCACCTTGCGCCAAACAATAATGGTGCTTGGAGTAGATCCTGATGCAGTTCAGAATTCCTGTGTGATGGTGGCGATGGATGATTGACGATAATGCTGTACGACGCTCTTCAACATTCGATGGTCTCTGGAGGTCAACATGGGAGGTTGGCCTGCACGCTTTTGGGTTGTACACATCCCTTCACTATAACATTGGAAACAGTGGACAGAGGGATGTTTAGGAGGGTGGAAATCTCACACACAGGCATTCCGACACAAGTGGCACCCAACTAACTGACCACGTTGAAAGTCTGCGAGTTCGAAAGACCATCCCATACTGCTGTTTCACACTGTTTGCAGCCTACTGAGTTCGCTGACTCTGTGTTCCACGCGGTAGATGGCAGTACTGTGACGCAATGTATGGTAAACACACGTTTCGCGGTGTGTCCGGATACTTTTGATCACATAGAGTATATCCACCTCACAGCAGTCTTGCTTGCGTCAATTCTTTGGTTGTCCAAGGCGGGTACATATACGAGTAAGCCAGTTAATCACTCAGTCTATGGTCATTGGTTGAAGAAATAGCGTCATCTTAGAGATGCGCGGATTTTTTTTTAAAATAGAACTCGAAATAGGTAAATGAAATCCCCAGTTCTGTACAGACCGAATCGACACAAGTCTATAAAAATGCATGGACTGCACATGTGCGATCAACAGGCCGAGGGGACATCATGCACGCTATTGAGAAAACTGCCCAATCCAAGTGACACGCAAGCGATAAGTGCATTTTGTTGTGACACTCCGGTACGAAAGATTGCATTTATTTCTGAAGGTTCGTTTTCAGGTGACAAGTACAGTTCTTTCAAGTTTCCAAATTTTGTATATGTAGCTCTAATGGTTTCCGCGATATCTCAGCTTTAAAGATTAACTTTCAATTGTTTGACCACATAGACGGATAGGCCAATCAAAATACTTTTATGTCGCGTTTAATTAGAATTTTGTTGGACTTCAAATGTAATAAAAATAATAATAATAATAATAATAAAAATATCTTCGAATTTGCTGGTTTCCTTACTATCCTCAGGTGATTTTTGTCTGAGAGTCGAACTGGTCAAGTTTTGTTTTTATAAATCTTGTAGTTTCTGAGTTGTTATACTGTTCGCATTTCCAGCTGGCGTCTGGGAAACAACAAATTAGCGATTAGTTGAATTCTCTTCGACTGATATCGGGCATTTTCGAGTCACAAGGCACCGAAAGGTGTTGGCGGGACGAAACAAATGAGCGTCAGATATACAGCATGTTGCCGAACGTACTGTAAAACGAAAGGGGAGGGGGATTTGATAGCGCCGTTACTGGATATAAGTTGTACAATAGTACACAAAGCATGGAAAATAAGTTCACAAAACACTCTAACCCTGTACAAACAAGTTAAACGTCTGACAAAAACAGACGTACGCTTTACAACGTTGTAATGGGAGGGCGATGTTACTCCTACAGCTTTTACTTTGCAACTAAGGTTGTTGGAACTCATCGAACCACACCCCCCCGCACCCTCCCCCCCCCCCCCCCGAAGAAGATTGGTGGACAGATGGAACTATGTAGGTCAGCCGCTAGTTGAGTCCGTGATCAGTACGACCTTCGCATAAGGTTATATTTTATATAACTTTGCAAAGTGCTCTGAATTATGCGAAAGTGCAACTACAAAGCTACAAAAGAGTCCCCACAGGACATTCTTGGGACAAACACAAACGCTTTAAAATCGCAAGTTAGTAAAGAAGCCAGTAAAATGCCCCTGATTAGATAAAAAGTGCAAAGCCGCAAGATGCAATCGCAGACTAAGTGCTCGTTGCAGATGGAGGTAAAAATTTATTAGCATCCTGCTTAACTGAGAATTTGCGTTCCATCGCTCAAGAGATCGTTGCACTGTTAAGTATGGCAGTTTCATGTCTGCAGCCCTCCAGAATTTTCTTCAAGGGCAATTTATCAGAGGAAATCTGTAGGCTCTTTAGAATTCTGCCCCGTGACCTTGAAAGAAAAGGCATATTAATCCCTCGTCTTTTTCCGTTTAAGGAAATTTGAACCTTATCAAATTCCATTGGAGGGGTATTGACCTTCACCTCTTGGAATGATATATGCAAAATGCACACTTTCCTCGCATTGTTATAAGTAGCTGGTTCTGAATATATTAAAACTTTGGTACTATCGTTATGGTTTCTAGGTGCACAACTTTTTGTTTATTATTATTCAAGATCTTTCCAAATCACCAGCATATTTTATTCTTTTAACTTGTTTTCTTATAGTAAATTTTGAAGGTTTCCTTCAGTATAGCATCACCACTTCTCCACTATTTCTTTATTCATCTCGATATCTTATCTTAAATCTTCGAGCCCAAATTCACTCATCCTCATGGTCGCAATTAGCCAAAAAGTGGAAGAAAAGCGACGTATAATAATAATAATAATAATGTAAACAAATGCCTACAGCATGGCTCTGGAATAAAATAAGAGAGTTTGTTTCAGTTATTTGTCCAGACAGTAAGAAATAGGAAAATGTTATTCAATTACATCAGTTGTGGATTACTATTTAATCGGTCAAAATTATATGTTTAGACCATTTGTTCTGTCATAAGCTTCATTCTAGTGCAAGAATATATTTGTACTGTTCTTGTGCTGAAAAACATTTCTACTTTTCAGGAAGATTTTATTTGAATTCCATATCCTCGTATTGAGGCAAAATTATAGCTAGGATGAATTTGTGGCTATGATTGACTGTTTCTAATCTCAAGGTATGCTATTATGATGTTACTAAATGAACCATGAACAGGATTTTTTGATTGAAACAATGAAATTTTAGCACATTTAAACGTTTTCTCCAAACCGACTGATATTGACCAACGCACTGGGAACCGAAGGGACGGAATCTCCTCGACCACAGAAAATGACAACAAAAACTTGTTCCCCGATTCAAGCGGAAGTCGTTAGGACGGGAAGGGAATGGAGAACTGAGACAATTACCACAAAGTTAAATGCATGTAAGCATTAGCTTCATTATGCCGCTCCCTCGCGTAAACCATTCTGCTCAACTTTGCGTCCACTGTTCAACCCATTTATGACTGTAATTCATCTTTACGGGCTTCCTTTGTGGTGCGTGTTATTTTCTTTTCTGCTTGGTCTGTGTCTTATAAGCTATTCTGTTGTATGCATGATTGCATGTATTTACCATTTGTCATTTTCCAGAATTTACTTGATTTTTCAATTATTTTCGTTGCGAATAAAATGAACCGTTTTCTTTTTCTCTCTCTTCAGAATGCAACATACCCTTCGGGAACCATAAAGCTGCTCAAGTTAGTCTCGCAGAAATGAACTGGTCTCCAATCGGTATTTTTCTTATTCTGTATGGTTCTTGGAAGCAAATGTACGAGTAGGATATAACAATTTCATGGCTGTCCGATCGGAGCACGTAATTTACATGATATGTGATTGCTTCTGAATTAATGACAGGTCTGTGTTGCAAATATACGAGGGAGGATCGAGCTTCTGCGTTGATGGTCTGTTCCTTAGAAATTCCATGCAGCAGTAGTAAGCCATGTTGATCAAAAAAGAAAGCGAGCAAAATATGTATCATCTCATATGGTTTATTTTACAAGAAACCTTTCCATTTGATCGCTTCATATAAGTTTATTCTTATTCCCCCTTCGATAGTGTATCTCTCTTTGTGAAGGACAATGTTTGTATTCTAAATTCTCAAAACAAAATTTAAAAAATTACCTGTTTAGAAACCCTCCTAGAGCATTCATCAATGGACTGTATTTATTGTTAGTTACGCAGATATCTGTCGCAGTTTCGTTTCGTCGTAAGGCGCCTGTTCATCACAAATACCCGGACAACAGTAAACGTATTACGCACCAAGGTGCTGCAGAATTCTAAAGCTGAAAATCTAAGCACGTCTATTATATCAGGATTTAGAAAATCAGGACAATTCTATTTATTTATTTACCAAAAGTTTCAGATACAGTACAAAATTACCATTTTATGGGCGCTATTCACCGGATGTTTACATTTCTGCGCTTCCTTGGCGCGGGCGGGGACTCCACTTCCGGTTTTGAAAATAATAACATTAAATTCAAAGGTGTAAAGGCAGTGTCTTCGGAAAAGGCGAAAAGCTTTGATAACATAAGATAGGGAACAAATAATTGTTCTCAGATATCTATTCATCGTTTTCAGACAGACTCGATATGTACAAATCAGTGGATTTAGGCAGTAAAACGAAAAGATTGGACACAAACATAAAGGATTAGGCTCTGCAGTCGGCACTCCATAAAATCAAATGAAAATATGTTACGTGTTTCGAAAATTATAATTGTCTAACGTACATGTGTTGACTAAATTTAAAACTTGGAACTATTTATAATCATATTATAACACATTTGCCTTTTGGTTATTGATAAGCAGTCTCTCTCTCTCCATGGGCGTCGGGATGGGGTGTCGAACGGGTTAGTCGACCTCCCCTCTTGGAAATTTGCATCGTTCATTTCAAGTTGCAAAAAAGCAGAAAGTTCGTTGTTTTTATTGTTAATAACAGAAATAAAGTTCACTTGGTTAGTATTCGGACAGAGTACTCAATGTAAAATATGCATTAGATCAAAAAATGAGTGAAAAATACAGGAACCAGGTTATATTTTTATATTCTATCATTTACGTAATCTAAAGAATAAATGGTTCTTCAGTTTTCAGATTCTAAAATTTATAATTTTAGATGAGGTCACACAATATATACTTTGTATTTTTTTGTCTAACTTCTAAAGTCCTTTCTTGAACGACATTTGCAAAATTTAATAACAAAATACAATAACAGTGCATTTCAGTATAGTAACTATGAAATGTAAAAGAATTAATGTAAAATAGTTGTGCTGGATATTCACTCGGCTTGTGGATCGAATAGCATTATAATAATAAACAACAACAATAATAAATTTCGAATAACATTTATTTAATTAGGTTATATAATTAGTTTATAATAGGAATTATAACCGTAGTAGTTATTATTATTTCTTTTACTGTTGTAATAGAAGTATTTCAATGTTTATAATTAATGTAAGCTTCATTTCAACCTGCAGAAGTCTTATCAAAAACAAACGAAACTGTTGGTAGAAGATCAACATTGCTTTGGAAAATATTAGTATTGTCCCTTATATCTGGATCCAAAATTTCCCAATTTTTTCGAGGTACTTTTGTTTCTCTATGTCACTTAAAATTTTTAAGTGATCCAATTTGTATCCGATCTTTTATAACAAAATAAACTGGAAGACAATTTGTATTCCACTTGTTTACATTGCGAACTTGGCCAAACCAGAAGTTCCATCCCCGCCTTCGACAATCGAATTGTCAGATCGATTTTTTTTGTTTACTTAGGAACATCCCCCATACTGAAACAGTAAAAGCAGGAAAACATCAAAGTGAAAGACATTTTCAGGGGAAAGGGTAGCTGAGAGATTCCACTGTCCAGCACTACTGTACGAGATTATCTTGTGTATTCATGATTTATGTATAAGGGATCGAGTCGGTAATTTATTCAAACACCCTCAAACCCCCCCCCCCCCATTGTTGTTTTGTAATACCTTCCTAAAGTTGTTCACTAAAACCATCTTATGGCAATTTTGGCATTAAATATACGTTTAGATCCTCCTAAATGTGAGCTCACCAATTGAGATGAAAAATTCTGTATCAACTCCTGGTTCATGTGATCATTAGCCCCAACCTTCAAACCTCGTTGAAAGACTTCCAAAAGCATCAAAACCGTCACATTCCAAAATTTCGTTTAAAATTTTCCACGGGAAGAAACTTGCGTGTTTTATTTAATTGTGAAAACTTGATATTCAGTGTCTTGTCAGTGGCAAGATATCTCCATCCTTAAACTTTTTAAATGTGGAAGAGAAATGAGCTATTTCTAGGGATTCGAACTCGGGTCGTTAAAGCCCTACCATCAGAACACCACCGCTGTTCGGCGCTGAGAATAATTTTCGGAATTCGAATATTGGATGCGTCAAATGATGATTGAGTTATTGAACCTAAGGAGACGCTTCAGAATTTTCTGAAGGGGTGGGGATCACAGAACGGGGAAAGGGGTTGAAAATGCGGGTACGGGCGCACTTTCCCAAAATGAGAATATCTTCGAGCTTAATGAAGCATTCCAATCCTTTAGACAGTCTCTCTCTCTCTCTCTCTCTCTCTCTCTCTTGGATCTCCAATCTCCACCCGCCCGATTGTTTCAGGGTGGCAACGTAATTAAGAACTATCATTCCTGCCCAAGTTTCTTTTCGGGAACCAGGATTTCGCAGGAAATAAATTAATATCCAAAGACGTCCTTCATTTACCACTCTCTCTTCACTTTCTTTGAGGGGATTGAATGTGAAAGCGGCTTTCGAAAAGAAATATCTCAGTTTTGAATGTTATCGTCTTCATAATAATACGTACTGCACTTTGTGAGTTTTGAACTCCTAATTGGAGATTCTGCGATTTGCACCATGGTCGTACGGCCTGTGTTTTTTCAGGGTCGAGAGGTTCCTCATCCCTCCCAATAAAATAATATTTATTAATATAAAATATTAAAACTGTTGAGAAATAAATGCACAGACAAATCGGTCTACATTGGAAAAATATTTTTCCCATGGAATACAGTAAGCAGGACATCCAGATTTTGATCATAATATATTAACTCGAATACTACTGTTTATAGATTATTTTTTGCCGGAATATATTGCCAGTAAGTTGTAATTGAAATATCAGTGTTAAAGAAATTGAAATTTGCTTTTCTTACAGGAATGCATCAAACCAAAATTCACTGTTGAGGAATGCCACCGGGTGTGCGCTGAAGATTTCTTTTGGGTGAGTAGATTTGGTTATGCCATTTTTGTACATTTTTATGCCTTGTTTAAGCGCGAAAATTTAAGGTACCCAGCTCCTATTTTAAGATGATGAAGTTCATAATGTAGAAATGAAAGAATGAGATTATTATTTCCTTCAACACACTGACAATGCAGTAATAATAATAAAGTAATACTACTACTTCGTGGTGATGAACTTTGGGTAACGCTGCATTGAAAAAAAAACAGAAATTGAAGACCTTGAACGCAAGAAGAACGGAATTCCAAATTTGTTACTTGTGAGAAAAGCAATGAAAAAAACATCTGCACATGACAATTTTAGCCATACGTTTGTTGTGTTTTGCGTGTAATACATAGTCCACAAATACTATATACGTACATGTGACTAAGATTGTTATGTTAAAATTGTTTTTTATTGGCTCCCTCAAAAAGTATTAAATTTGAAGTTTCATCCTTCTAGCTGCAAAGGTCTTCAGTTGATATGCTCCTCCAAGTTGCATCCAGCAGAAATCCCTAATTGAAAAACCTTGAGGCAGATACTGTACTCCGCCAGTAATCCAATTGTCATCATTTAAAGTTTAGGAATTGTTTGTATTTTCCGGTTCCTATGGCACGCCGTATGCGTGTCGGTATCTAGAGAAGGTATAGGTAGCCCACTAATGAGAGATCGGACAGCACACACAGCTGGTTGATCCGCAGTGGAAGGCTCACCCACTCGCGAACAATATGGCGATGGTCAGGGGTCACTGCTTCTGCCTATGGCTCGCAGTCAGGTGCTGACTCCAAGTGGCGGCAGCTGCCAGAAATTCGTTCCACCGCAAGTTTCTTCCCCTTCCCTCGACACCCCGTTCGGTGTTCACGGTTGCTGAATACTACCAGAAAACCTCTTATAATGTATCAGGAGTATGTTGTGCGGGAGCTGTTGGTGGTGCAAATTAGCAACACTCCGTTAGTGCCAAATTACCCGAGAACTTCCTTCTGTGCCTTACCTGATGGCTTAACTCGAAACAACTTAACTTTATTTGAGTCTCTTTATTTGGAGTCTGCGTTTGGTTGTCATCACGCTTATGAGTTCTCGACATTTAAGATCGTGTGATTTCGCCGCCATGAGTCTCCACAAGAAGAGCTTTTTAATGTTACACGTGGTACGGATCCATGATTGCAATCGATATTTTTTTTCTGAGGGCATCGTATTAATAGTTATATTAGGCTAGGGAAACAGTTATTATGATAATTACGCACTCGCATAATTATTTTCCTTATCGTATTTCCTGCTTTCTTGGATCCAAGAAGTAACTCGTAAATTTTGTCTGTAGATATTCACACTCCAGACTCCTGCCTCGATTGGATTGTCTCTGTATGAAACTCACTGAAAATTATCTCGTCCTAACAAAAATTAATAGACACTACCGGCAATCATGAATCTGTCATTGCTTTTTTTGCATACAATGGAGATAGAGTGGACACTTTCGAGGGCACGGAGCGTCGAAACGAGATCGGAGTGAGAAATACATAGCTATGCGAAAAGTTGTTTAACTTGTCCTTTAGGAGCTAAAATAATTTGATGTGCACCAACAGCCTGTAAGATAAAGCGACTTGAATCTTCATCTTGTGTCTAAAATATGTTTTTAACTATTTAGTGTTTAAAAAAATTGAAATTGTTATACTTACGAAACTAATGACTAGGACTAGGATTTTGATGACCTTAATATTGCCAAGAAATTACCTTTAAAAAAGGCATTTATGACCTAATACATGCAAGAAAATGCCCTATAAACTTAGAAAAATGACCTAAAAATTCTAAAAGATTTGTAAAAGAAATGTATAAACTACCAAGAGAAATTACAAATTAACGTTACAGTATCTATCACATGTTCATTGCGTATTATTTTACACTTTAAGTTCTGAGTTGCAGTACACAACGAAAATCATATGCAAATTTTCAAAAGTGAATGATTGTCGGTTGTCATTGTCGGGCGACAATATATTTACTGACAGAGGGGGAAATCACATTGTTTGAGCTGAATTGTTACACAACAGCTTGCATCAACAATACTGCACAGAATTTCTTTGTTTCTTCAAACACAGTCGTTCAGAACTGCGCTGAAGGCAATGAGACGAGAGTCTGGAACCTCTCTCCTTCAAAGGGTTACATTTGCATGTAAAATGCCCCTTCTTTCACCAAAATGTAGAAAAATGCATAATATGACTTTTAAAAGGCCGAAAAATTACTTAAACGGTTTAAAAAGTTTTAAAAATGACCTTTACTCCAAAAATGGTGAGGAATGCAAAAAATGCCCTAACAAAGGCATCCTAATTTATTCACTTATGTGTAAAACATGTTTCTATCTACTTATGCAATGTTTCTGCCTTTCCAAAAAAAAAAAAGATGCATTGGCATCAAAATTCTAGCCCTACTAATGACTCAACCACAGTGGATTTTGCACTGAAATTGTTTTCAACATTCTTTTCTAACGGAATTAAGTATAGGCTTCACTAATACAAGGTAACCAAAAAAGTTCTTGCCGTTCTAGAGCAGTGATAAACAAAGAGCAATACAGTGGACGGTACGTACCTTTATCAGCATCCAACACCTTTTGCCAACGTTCCTGCAGCTGCACAATACCCTGGTGATAAAACTCGGCGGGCTTTGATGCAAAGAAGTCCGTGAGTGCGTTCCGCAGGTCTCCCTCATTTGCGAAGGATCTCCCATGGAGGTAGTTGTCGAGGGATTGAAACAGGTGGCAATCTGTTGGTGCAAGGTCCAGTGAATATGGTGGATGGCACAGTGACTCCCAGCCGAGTTGCTGAAGGGTCTCCCGGGTCCTCCTTGCCACATGTGGCTTGGCATTGTCGTGCAGGAACAGCACACCCTTGCGATTCACCATTGCCGGCTCCTTCTGCCTCAATGCACGGTGCACCCTTTGCAACTGCTGAGAGTAGAGGTCAACAGTGATGGTCTGACCAGGTGGAAGAAGCTCGTAATGCACCACTTGCCGACAATTCCACCATACAGAGAGCATAACCTTTCGTGGGTGCAGAGGTGGTCTTGAGGTGTGAGGAACAGGATCATGTGGCGACAACGAATGTCTGGTACGCTTGGGAGTGTCATAGAGGACTCACTTTTTGTCACCAGTGAGCAAGCGATCAAATATGGGTGTGCTCAGGTGCCGAGTGAGCAAGGACAAACAGGCTGTCACTCGTTGTTCCTTGTTGGCTGCCGAAAATGTGTGGGGTACTCACTTGCTTAAACTTGTATGACTTCCCTATCCCATGTAGGTGCAGTCTGACTGTTTCAGCGGAAACATGGAACCTTTCGGCAAGTTCATCACACGTTATACCACTGTCCTCCTCGATGGCTGCTTTCAGGGCCTCGTCATGCAACACATGTGGTCGTCCATTGCGAGGTTCATCCGAAAGACTCACATCTCCCGAACGGAATTTCTGGAACCAATGCCTGGCAGTGCGTTCGTTCACGGCATTCTCCCCAAATGCCTGGCAAATTCGGCGACTTGATGCGGCAGCTGACATGCCCACTTTAAAGTCATACAAGAAACACGCGAACAAGCTGCTTCGATACCTCCATTTCTCTTCGACACTGGACGAGCTATGACTACTGTGTGTGCGCAACGTGCCTGTATTACTGACAGTCGATGGACAAACTAACTCCCGATCGCTTAGCCGGCACGTGCGTCATTTCGTTTCCTCTCTGTGACTGCATGATTAATGGGACGTCAAAAACGGCAAGAACTCTTTTGGTTACCTTGTACCTTGAAAATCTGACATGAAAATAAGGTAAATAACGAATGTAGCATACTAACAAGTGGGCTTAAATTTTTGGTAGGGGCTAGAGTGCTGCGTCGAGGCCTTTTTGCTCGATCGTCTAATAGTTCGAACAGATAACGTTAGATGGCGTACACAGAATTGACCGAGATGGCGTACACAGAATTGACCGTTTCTTGGCTCGAGCGAATAACGCTCGAACAGGCAAACGATCGGTACACGCTCGTTCCCGTATAACCGTAATTTGTCTGTGCTAGTGGGCCTTCAAATATGGATCGTGAAGTGAAAGACGCAATGAAACTGAAACTGAAATGAACATAGCCATCATCTCCATGTTAAAATGCAATTTAGTTTATCTTACCAATACATGGCAATATATGAAAATGAATAGATGGTTATGGGCTGAAACTACCAGGACGAATTTTTTCACATATATTTGTACGATTATTGTTCCATTGAAATGATTTGATATTCTATATATTCGAGTGTATCACGTCGAGCGTGGGAGATTCGATCGAATATTTTCGAGCGAAAGTGATCCAATGCAGTACTCTAGTAGGGACTTTATATTTATATTCATAGATTGGAGATATCAACAGCTGTCTCTAGCAGTATCTAAATCTAGGGTTTGTATTAACCCCTGCTTCTCCTTCAGATATCTAAGTTGGGGGATGGTATCCCTGATTTTATCTACGTCCTCCTCCCTCTTCCCCTTTGCATTCCGAGGCTATTTCCTCGAGATACAAAGACTTTGTGCGTCGTGGTAGCTCCATCGCCCTGTTCATAGCCCACCACACATAGCTTCAAAATTAAATCACTTGGATCTACGGCCCACTGCTAATCCAATCAACTGTCAACGCCCCGTCTGCCGGGAGCTTTCCCCCAACTGCCGAACAAAACGGGCAAAGAGTCTTCTTTCGTCTCTTCTTCATTACAGGGGTAGACGTCCAACAAGGAAATGGCTGGGAAAACAACGCGCTGCATAAATATTTCAGAACTGAAAGGGGGACTTCGCTTCCAGCTAATAGAGCTTCAATATGTGAATGGGGGCTGAGGAAGTAATGAAAGAGGTTTCAGAGGCTGTTACGGTATTGGTTTTGATCTTCTACGAATCCGATGGGACGGCCAGATTGTCTTATATTGATTGGGATGTTGAGTAATTTCTACAGAAATTCCAGTCTCCAATGGCAAATTCTTATACTAATTGCATACCCTTGTTTGGGCTCGACATCTGTCTGGCTGCACCCTGTGTAAGCATATGAGGATGTTGAACTCAGCATTAGCTAGGGAACGAATGCAATGAACACTTTGTAATTTTACGTGAGCATTGTGAGATGGTTCCCATAGTGGATCACAGGGGCGGCCGCTCATAAGGACGATACGGACGCCGCACTGCCGTGTGCCGTGTGCAAGTGAACAAACATTACATTAACATTTATATATTAGATTTTACATTGTCTGAATTGCAAATATTCCATTGCTTATAGATCGTTGGTTAGTCGGTTCTGTATTAATTCTTCCGCGACAATTGCGAAGTTTAGACGCCACCGTGCGGGGGAATACGCAACTTGGAGAGAAATGTAGCGGGGCGCCGTCCTCCCACTTTACGAGACGTAGAGCATTCTCGGGCGCGGCCGTGAGGGGTAAGAGGCGAGGGAACTGGCTGAATAACGCGCGCGGGATCTGTGCCTGGGAGGACGGAGGGTTTGTCGTCCGAAACTCACCCCCTAGGCGAAACTGGCTCTCTCTCCGGAGAACGGTAAACAATGAAGAGTTGCCAGAAGCAATGAAGTTAACATAAGAAAGAAAATTACCAACCATTGAAAAATATCATTCTGTATTCCATAATCTTATTCTCTTTTGACATAAGAGTAGAGCAATAAATAACGCAATTTCCAATGAGGAAAGAAAATATCGGTAACTGAAAATGTACAGACTCTTGCTTGATTTTTGTTATTTACCGTCGCTTTCTGCTAATTTTCGGTAATCACGTCGATGAGGATGAGTGATGATATAATGAAATTGATGGAAGAGCACTCACAAAGAACACACATACCCATGCCGGGATTCGAACCCAGGAGCCCTGGCTTTGTAATGCGGTCTGCTAGCCACGGAAGTCGGCTATAGATTCTTGTTACATGCAAAATTATCATATATATGCGTTGTATTTTTTCTGAGTTTAGTGAAAAGTACATTTGGATTACAATGATGTGGAGTACATCATGTAGATTTAATTAGATGTTTTGATTAGCACGTTCGAAAAAATTCCTGATGATGTGACAAGACGGACGTTAAATAAATTAGAAACTCGTCATCTAAACTCACCAAGAGCCGCTACAGGAACCTGTGAACTAAAAATTTCTTAAAATTTGGCAAAATTGTCTGGCAACCCCGAAGCAATAAAACGAACGGATGGGAAGACATAGTATTGACACTTGTTGTTTCTTAGTTTTCCATGGAAAAGTGAAGCTTTTTCGGTATTTGTGTGCTGTGCTGTAGTTGTGCGTTTGTCGCCGTCGCGATGAACAGTGTGGAGAAATTGTTGGTGTGAAGTTTTTCTACCAGAAGTAGAAGTCTGGATGAAAAAATAAACATAAAAAACCTAGGCCGAATTTGAATCTAGAACAAGTGTCAAAGAAGGGAGGCCGTGAGTTCACTCGCAAATTTCGCGTTGAAGGACAAAAGCATTAATTACAAGCATGTCTGAAGAAGATTTCTGGTAAGTTTGAAGTTTTTACTGTAGAGCTTCGGGTAACGCAGATATCACGTATCCAGTGAGATATTTATTTTGGTGCCCTATTTCACACATCAATTAGTCATGTTGGACAGGAAACGTTTTCTATGTAACTTTTTTACTAGAAATTTTCACGATCAATACACGTAAATTTTTGTCATTGTGCTTATCAAGTTGTGTATAAATTAATATCATTTCTTCTGAATTTCCCCCTCTGTTAAACGACTAAATCTGTTAGAATTCTATTTCTTCTTCCATCTTCTTCGTATTACTGTTAAATAACACTGAGGAACAATGAAATTTGCCGCGACCGGAAAACAACCTATTTCTATGTTTTTTGACTTGCTGAACACGAAAATGATGTTCTTTTTTCTCTCCACCACGTCTAGTTTTTGAAAAAAACGCGAAATTGAAGTAAATGTGACAAAGCTTTTTTTCGCCATATGATATACAAGGATTCTTCATGAGAACACGTGTGGCTGTTTTTCCTGCGTAATATGAAGAAAGCATTGTAACGACAACAAAGGGGCAAACATTGTTGTTTATTTTGTTACCCGATAAGATAAGAGTAGAGAAAAGTCTTTGTTAAAGAGGCAAGGTGACTTATTCTACTGTGTCTTTATCAGTTGCGTTCTGTTCGCTGGAAGTGTAGGTTGTGTGTTGTGTGCTTCATCGCGATTGTTTTGTGTGGTATTTGAAAATAGTGCAGTGATGCCTCTTAACTGTGTAAATTCACCCAATCTGTTCTGCTATGTGTGCGGTGAGTTCATGACAACATCCCAACGAAACTCAATTACACCAATAGTGAAGAAAGCTTACGAGCTATATTCCGGATGCAAAATCGGAGACCAAGATCAAGGGTGGGCTCCTCATGTCTGTTGCAGTAGATGCTCGCGATATTTACGAGGGTGGTTACATGGTTCCCATCAATCCATGCCCTTCGCTGTTCCCATGGTATGGCGCGAACCTCGAGATCACGTTACTTGTTACTTTTGTTTAACTAATGTAACGGGATTCTCAAGAAAATCCAAAAAATACAGTATCCAAATTTACCTTCTGCGATAAGACCAGTGCAACATGGTGAGACATTACCTGTTCCAAAGCCACCATTAGAATGGTCTTTGGAAGAGGAAACACAAACTTCCTCACATGAACCGATATCTTCTCTCGGACATGATCCTGACTTTCAAGAGTCACGGAAGACACCGCATCTTATCACCCAGCCAGAATTAAATGATTTAGTACGTGATTTGAATCTTACAAAGAAAGAAGCGGAACTGCTGGGTTCATGACTGCAAGGGTGGAGCCTGCTGGAACCAGGGACAAGTATTACATTCAGAAAACGTCAACTAAAATTTTCTTCCTTTCTTTCTATGAAAGGGTCCCTTGTATACTGCAACAATGTCACTGAATTAATGCAGGAGTTAGGAGAAAATTATAAATCAGACGAATGGAGGTTGTTCATCGATGCGTCAAAAACTAGCTTGAAGGCGGTCCTTCTGCATAATGGAAATGAGAAACTTTCAGTGCCAGTTGCTCATGCGAGTGAAATGAAGGAAACATGAAAACATTGCTTTGATTCTCACAAGCTACGACAAACACCAGTGGAAAATCTGTGCTGATCTGAAGGTACTGGGAATTCATTTGGGGATGTGTATGGGACAGCAGAGCAAAGGACATGCATTACAAAACTAAACACTGGCCTCCAAGAGAGTGTTACACACATGGAGAAAAAAAGTATCTCACAAACCTCTTGTCGACGCCAACAATGCGTTACTCCCCCACTGCACATCAAGTTGGGGTTAATAAAGAACTTTGTGAAGACCATGAACAAAGAAGGAAAAGGGTTTGTGTACTTACGAAGCAAATTTCCTGGTGTAAGCGATGTTAAAATAAAAGAAGGGATATTTGTTGGCCCTCAAATCCGGGTGGTAATGAACGATCCCAATTTTGAAGAACTGTTAAGTGAATGTGAGAAAGCAGCATGGGGTGCGTTCAAGGGTGTGTGTCGCAATTTTCTTGGCAACCATAGGGCTCACAATTACTCTGAACTTGTAGAACGTATGTTGGCAACATACAAAAAAATGGGATGCAATATGTTTCTCAAGATACACTTTCTGTGTTCCCATTTAGACTTTTCCCCTCTAATCTGGGTAGTGAGTGACGAGCAGGGCGAGCTCTTTCACCAACAAATTGCAGAAATGGAAAAACGTTATAAAGGCAGATGGTCTCCCAGATTACTAGCGGATTACTGCTGGAACACAGTATCAGATGTTCAACACGCCTGCTATAAGCGTAAATCATACAGAAATACGTTTTGAAGGTGTGTTACTTTTACTGTTTACTTTAATGTTTACTATTTTACTGCAACTGCAAATTTTAGTGCGTCATAACTACATCATTTACAATCATATTTGGTATTCTATGAACCCAATGTATTACTAAAATTCACACTATCACATTAAGGTTTGGAGCAATATGCAATATTTTACCCTTCTTTTAATGTGCGGTGAAAATTTTTCAAAATGGTTTCCGCCAGAAATGGTACGTGATACAGCATTTTTGTTACGATTTTTGAAATCAGCGCACCTGATTTATTAAAGATCACCTATTTTCATCCAGCGGCAAAACAAAAAGTTTTAATTTGTTCCCCAGTGTAATTATTAATTTATTATAATATGTGCAAACGTGTAAAACATGATATTCGGTAAACACGAACGTATCAATTTCTTATCACGTTGGCTGTTATGCGAAATTCATCATTTAAACTCACATTACTAGTAGAGCAAATTTGTGCCTGGCCCCCGTGGCGGAGTGGTTAGCACATCGCGCTACGACGCAAGGGGTCCCGGGTTCGAATCCCGACCTGGGCATGGATGTTTGTGAGTGTCTATTCATCAATTTCATCATATCACTCATCCCCATCTTCGCAAATTAGCCAAATGTAGCACAAAAGGCGAAGTAAAATAAAGCAAATCAATAGAAGAAATTTGTAAGCTATCGCCCCTCCACTTTGGATCACCACGAGCCGCCACTGGTGGATCATTGTTTGAAATTCACCCGTAGTGTCGCTTCTCTCTCTCACCCCCCAAAAATCAACACTTGTTTGTTGTATTTGTCGGTTAATGAACACCTATTTTGTTAAGTTTTTAGCTTAATTGCGACATTGACGTTATATAAGAGCTGCAGTGCTCCAGTCGGTAGGGCGTCTCTACGCGAAAGACACTGGTACGATCTCTCGCGCGGGTTGAAATTTTCCAGCCATGTTCCTGAATGAAGCGGCTCTGGGGTTCAACCTCTTTCCTCCTGTGGCTCTATAGCCCTTGGTAGGCCTTGGCCTCCTCCACTACCAGTCTCTAATTGGAGCCGCCGTAACGTATGGTGAAAAAAAATTGCACAAAGTTTGCAACCCTGCGGAACTGGCAATATTGAACACTGACACACCATTTGAGCTGTGTTGGATTGTACGTCTACCAGTTATGTAGTGTGAAGAGCAAGAGAAGGTTGGTGTAAAAACAAGTCGGTATGGAGCTGAAAGAAGACGACCGTCGGAAAATGATCGTGCAATATTGGACAGAGAATCGTGATGTTCGAAAGTCCGAGCTTGTGAAACATTTTCAACGTGTAGGATTTTCCCGTCGTACGGTTTATAATATTGTGTCACAATTGGAGAAGGGAATCAATGTGGAAAGAAAGCCGGGCAGTGGACGGAAGTCGAAGTTAAATGAACCCAGAGTGTTGCAACAACTGCGACATGTTACTGCAGGTAAGGTGGCAAAATCCTACCGTGAGCTTGGTAGGAGGTTTCAGTGTGATAAAAACACAGTGAAGAAAGCATTACAGAAGATGGGGATACGGAGATATAAACGAAAAACTATGCCAAAAGTGACGGAGAAACAAGTTGTTGTCCAGAAACAGCGTTTACGAACCCTTGTGACAAAAACGTTCACTGCAACAAATGACGTGATTTGTATCTTGGACGATGAGACTTATTTCACCCTAGATGGCAACGAGTGGCAGCCGAAAACCTACTATGATCCTGGAACTGCTGCCGTGCCCGATCCAGTGCGTTTTGCTGCCAAAACCAAATTCCCACAGAAGGTGTTGCTATGGCTTGCCATGAGTGAGAAAGGACTGTCGAAACCTCAGTTTTTCAAGACTGGCCTTGCACTCAACGCCGACCGGTATGTAAAGTTCTGTTTGCCTAAAGTGAAGCAGTTTATCAATGAATACCATCGTGGGGACAGTGTTGTTTTTTGGCCAGATTTAGCCAGCTGCCATTACGCTGCACAAAGTCTTGCGGCCATGGAGCACTTAGGTATCCCTTACATATCCAAAGAACAGAATCCCCCTAATGTTCCCCAACTGTGGCCCATTGAAGATTTCTGGGCAAATTTAAAGCGGATGATGTATGCCAATAATTATGAACCACGAACCGTTGCAACCCTCATCCAACGGATCCGCAGATGCTTGCGCGATGTTGATCCCATCAACATTTGCTCCATCTATGCAGAAAGTGCCCCAAAATTGTCGCAAGGCCAGCAGACTCGTTGTGAATGTGTTTGTTCATTGATGTTCAGATACCACCCTTGTATACCAACCAGCACACGAAATACATCTGTGCGTTTTTGCCCTTGACCACAGCGTTTTCTTTTTGTGCAAATTTTTTTCACCATACGTTACTAACCGGTGTGCAATCACAGCGCATAACCGTTATTTTGACAAAATCCTGTTTCCCTAATGGCTGCTTTGGGGAGGGGAAATTTTAACGTTGTCACTTCTTGCCCAAGCGGTGGGCGTAATTGGCTATTTGACTGCGAATTCCTTCGCAGGTAAACGCGGCAACAGAGGGCCACTGCCATAAAGGCGGTCTCCGCGCCGGTTCCTGGCCCAGCGCAGTTATAATCCTCTCTTGTTTCTTGCTTTGTCTCAAATTTACCATCTGCTGTAGATCCGCCATTACAATCCTAGTATTTATTCAGTATTTGTTTAATGACAAATGTTTGATCAGTTGTGCCCTACCTCCACATTCCTCCTATGCCTACATACCATGTTGCAAATAGGCAGGGATAAACTTCATTTCCTCTCCTTCAGGAATTTTGAATGGCAGAATGTGGTCTCTATGTGATTACGAGGAAGATTCATTTCGTAAGCGTCAGAGCACATTGGTTATTTCGTCCAACTCTCCCGTGAACGAAAACAAAATGATAAGCATTACTGTTTCTGAGTGTCCCTTCATTCATTTCGTCATACCAACACTATCCTCGTCGTCGCGATTAGCCAAAAGTAGCAGATAAGCGATGCAGGTTAAAAATAAAATCGAATCGAACCTCGAATCCAAGGTAACACCGGACAATTAAGGGAAAATAGTAAGATAATGGGCCACACACATCCTGTATCTCTCGCCAAGGGTCCCGGGTTCGAATCCCGCTCGGGCTTGGTTGTTTGTGAATGTCCATTCATCAATTTCATCATTTCATCACTCAACCCCATCTTCGTAAATTAGCCAAGAGGCACAAAAAGCGAAGTAAAATAAACTAAATCAATCAATCAAACATCCTCTATCTCGATCATTCTTGAAGGTAATATGATTAGCACCACGCTCCTGCAGAATTTACCCCCTCCAAAGTGTTGTCCCCAGGTACCCATTTTATTGGAGGGTGTGTGAACCCCAGATCCGCTTTATGTAGGAACAAAGCCTGAAAATTCCGGTCTTAGATTACCCATCTCGGGAATCGACCCCGGATCTCCTTCGTGGCCGTCAGACGCCCTTCCGACTAGACCACTCCGGCTTACCGGACAATTGCTGCTAGTTTAATTTTAGTTCATGTTCAAATATACCCGTCTCAAGAAAGATGAACGAGTTAAAGTCGAGATAAGCTTCTTTGCATTCGAAGCAATTTCTTTGCTTTTTTTTTCTTCTTGTTCGCTACTTTCTCATGGAAAGAGGAGAAATTTTGCATGAAACTTTCCTTATAAGATATAAGAATGGAGAGCCTTTATCGCCATACAAAGTAACCTGAAAAACGCATAAGAATATCTAGTTTTTCTATGTTCTTCTCTCATTTCTTTGATGTAAACTCGCTCACCACGCAGGCCGTTCCGCAAAGACGAAAGCACCAGCTCATAAAGATAGAAATCTCGAGGTTTATCCTTAGACTTTATACAACCGGAATAACCTCCGCGAAGGCTTGGGTTGCAGACACGCAAGGGGAAGCCGTTCGATGCCCGACGTGAGCTCTTTTTGTCATTCCTTTTTTATCCCTCTCCCAGGATGTGCTTCCTCCCCTCACATGAATCATGAGCCGTCCCGACCCCACCTGGTGCAGCACTGACAAAGTGCACTCTTTCCCCTCTTCCTACAAACATTCATTAGAAGCATGGATTGAGGTCAACACAGGTCGGCTTTACTGTGGCTGGAACAACATGCATCGTAACCTACGCTGAAGTGGAATATGAGGTTCGGGTAATCCTTTTTCGTCGGTGAAAAGTAGAACAGAAAAATCTTTCGGAAATAGACTTGCATCAGCATGGTTATTAAGAACGGTGTCATCGAGGAAAAATATGAATTTATATGTTCAGTTCTACACTAACACGAAAATAAATATGAAGGTGCTAATCACAAAAGCATGACAATAATATTTTTGAGTAGCAGTAATTCATGTATAGACATCCGTTTGACTGTGTTCGGCGAGTTCAATGAGTGACTCGAATTCAGGAGGTCGCGAGTTCAAACTACGTCATCGCTTATCCTTTGTCAAGCATGTACAGTTGTGTCATGTAATTTTCTACGCTACACACTCCCGTACCTCCCCCTATCACGCACTCTTTTTCCTGCCCCCCCCCTTTCTCTCTCTCTCTCTCTCACACACACAACCAACAAACTCGGACTTTTTCTTGTTCTTTCTCTTTCATGACTTTGGAGGACAAGATACTTTCTGCCCCGACCAAATTCCTATTCTACATATATGAACTCCCGCGTAACTGTGTGTTTGGTGTCCCCGCCTTTGGTGCAAGTACCGGGTTCGATCTCCGGTACCACTTCTCTCTTCCTTCCTTCCTTCTTTCCTTCTTTGCCTCCGTAATTCTTTCTCTTCTCTCTTCAAGGTCATCTCACTTCCTCTGAGGGATGTAACGGGAGATACTTTTTGTAGACAAACAAATGTCAACTTCACTTCCACGTAGTACACAATGAACTGCATTTTGCAGACTAACGAGGCTCTGGTGCCTTGACCTACAGCCCGCATAATCCTTTGTGAGACTCGAGTTGCCCATGTGTATATGTGTGTGTGATTGTCAATCCATCTGTTTCATTCTATCACCATTCATCCTCAACTTCGCAATTAACGAAAAGTGGCAGAAATGTAAAGAAAATGAATTCATTCTTTCATTTTCTCGGACCACGAACGATGTGAAGATTTTCACCACTCGCTTTCCTCCGGTCTTCATGGATATGAAAGGATAAGGTGAAGAGTTTGCTTTTATAACCTTGAATACACGCGTACGCTTTATTTTCTATGTAATATATTTTCGATTTTCAAGGAACATAGCCTACATTACAAAAATTATAATTCTATAGTTGAAACCATGGATGAAGTGACATTTTTAAAGATATGAAATTGCACATTGGTGTGGTAATTTCTGGCACTGGATAATGTGTTTGCTGCTTCTTGATGATCATGTGGAACTAAAAGTAACGATTTCCGTGTCCAAAGGTCAAAGTCTCTAATGAAACTCTTTAATGTCTCTTTCGTTAACGGCCGTTTTCCGAATTGCCTCCCAATATCATGTCTCATTAGCTTACGCGACGTCGTTAGCTTGACCGTATCATAATTGAATATCTTCGTGCTCGATTACAAGCAAACGAGTTCGTTCCTCTGGATACTGGCAATGGCACTTTTACTTGCGTGTGCCCTCCTCCCCCTCCAGGGTCGTGTTATTTATTTGTTAAATCATTGCTTTTATTTTTACATAATAATTACCAAGAATAATAATGCTTCAAGTGTGTTACTTTTCTGTTCATTTACGTTTATCCCCTTGTCTGATATAAAAAATCTAAAGATTGAAATATACAAAACACTAATTATGCTTGTAGTTTTGTACGGATGTGAAACTCTGTCCCTTGCACTGAAAGGACATAAATTAAGAGTTTTTGAAACATAAAATTTATTTGGACCTAAAAGAGAGGGGAAAAATTACATAATACTGAGTCTCGTAATCTTACTCCCCTGATATTATTAGAACAATTAAAATTTAATGAAGAAGACACGGTGAGAATGCCATGTAGCATTCATGGGAGAGGATAGGACAATGTACACAGTACGCGAGGGTGGTGAAGGGCGAATTCATCTTGCCTAGAATAGTCACGGGTGGAAGTAATATGTTGCTATGCTAGGGCAATAAACCTTCGGGTGGTTTAGCGATACGTAGGCCACACTGAGTAAAAAAAAATATATATCTTGTTTTTAGTTTCCGTATCAAATTTCTGCGTTCCTTATTTTTTTTAAAAAATTCAACAAACATACCGTTGCTTCTCCTTCTTTGCGGACGGATGAAATATGAGTCTTCAGCGCAGCATACAATTTTACAGAATATTGCCAACAAATGCATGGATAACCAACTATCTGTAAGAAACAATACTAAATACCAGGAGCATCCACAGTCGTATGGCAGCTTTGGGTCTCGGTTTCGAATCCCGGCCTGGCCATGGGTCTTCTTTGCGAGTGTCCCTTCATCAATATCATCATCACTCATCCTCATCGTCGCGATTAGTTAAAAGTGAAAAAAAGCGACGATAAGTAACAAAAACGCAAATACAAAGATAAATATCAATACAGTACAGAGAGACACGACCAGAAAGTAATCACAAAGACCGAAAACGAAGGAAGAATAATGAAAAAGACAAAATACTGTATAGGCGATAAAGGAACAGCATTAGGGTAGAACGGTAAAAAGGGAACTTTTTTGACGGGGGATTAGAGTAATGATTCGAAAATGACTGTTAGCACCAAACTAAACTGGTGCTTTCAAGAGGAAAATTATTTCTGGACATCATTACCAAAGAAGTTATTTCACTTCTACTTCACTGTTAATGCATTTTTCAGCTTTTTCACATCAGTTTTATCTTAATGTGGAATTATGCAGGTCAAGAAGTTGTTGCTGTATCCAGAGTGATATTTAAGCATTTGTGGTAATATACAATATTGCACTATGATTGTTATCACACATTAAGCGAAATTGCGTAAGCAGTTTTTCCTCTGTCCAGGTGAAGACGTCAGATGACTTGTCGTGTAGTATGCATAGACGAATTTAAGGATGACTAGAACTAACAATAAGTTGCCCATTAACATAAAAGTAAATAGCGGTCACCCTCTTCCTTTGATGCCAGCCTAAAATGGCGACCATATTTTAAATTTAAAATTATGTAATCTCACCCTAACACACATCATAAGAAGTCTTCAATGAACCAGGCTGGTGGCCTCCCCGCTTCGAGAAAAGGTCGTTAATCCGCCACTGTCACTGAGGGCGTTCATTAGGACATTAATAATTATTGTCGATTATAATTAATCATAGGAACATGTGGAGATTAAACCGCCAAGATCTCTAAATACAGACAATCCGACACTACTTCGTGAACGTAAGGGTCATCGCATGATGAATGGGAGAGTTATTTTTGTCAGACTTCTATTTATGCAAGTCTTCATGTATTTAGTCTGCTTGAGGACAGTCACGCCCTGCTAACATCACTTTCTCGTTCCTTGTGGGAGAGCTCTTATCTGTTCACTCATCGGATCTCTTATTTGCGGAGTGCCCATTCATGTGTGAGGTCCCGAGTGTATGTTTTCATCGAGGTTGGTTCTCTCTGCACCCACTCAAGCCCGTCTTCCGTTCATGGACTTGTTACTTTCTTGGCTGTAGGTAAATGACCTTTATTTCTCAGTTTTTTTTAGCGGATTTGAAGAAAATTGAATTTGTTCCTTTTAAGGTTGTTGAATATCTTTTCTAGGCTATTCTATTCACTTGGAAATAGCATGAAATAGTGCCAAGACACTTTTTCATACTTGTGAGAAACGCAGACTTTAAGTTTCAAATAAATCCATGTATGTGCATTTATCACTCGAGACTTTTATCACCAAGGACGTATTTCGATGGGAGTCCAGGAGATCTTGATCCCCCGCTCCCGAAAGTCTTACAAAATCTAAAATTAAATAAACAAAATGCTTGTTTGATGTTGTACTATAACGTGGAGTTGATTTATTTCCGCAGAATTTACATAAAGGCAAGGAATAGTTGGTGATTATGAAGCCTTGCGAGATTTTATGCGTACTACTGCTAATATAATGACCAGGGACTTTACTTTTCATCATCTCACTACATTATGGACATTGACCATAAATGCTGTACTCACGCCTCACTTAGTACTCCGGCAGTTTGTTTCTTTATAAGAACAGCGTATTTTCAGAAGATACAATTAAACGTAGAAGTGTATCAATGTACTCTGTATAAAACATATCTTGTTATTACTAATTCATTGACCCTGTACCGCTTCGAGTAAATGACCATGAGGCAAGTAGCTATAAGTCAAGTAAGAAAATAAACGGTTTCCTATCGGTTACACATACGCACTGTTACCGCACGAAGCAATGACCTTTAATGCGAGATCGTTATTTCACTTTACCGGCCTCTTCATTCAAGACTTTAGCAGGAAGGAAACGCCCAATTAAAGCCAAGTATAGGTGTCTGTTTTCCATATGTCGTTTATTATAACTTGCGGTTTCCCACACACGGAAACGGCATAGTGCGCAAAAAAGGGGGTCGGAGCAATGCCTACTTTTAAAAAATTGCGAAGCATACTTCAAAAGAAATGCTTTTGTCGACAGCACTTTTTCCTGACTAAAGAAACTAAGTTTGGAGAATCGTAAGCAGAGATCGAAGAGAATTTGCACTCAGAAATTATTATTTTTAAAACAGAAACAGCAATTCCTATAGGCCCGACCCTGTGTCCGAGTGGTTAGCACATCGCGCTGCGACGCCAAGGGTCCCGGGTTCGAATCCCGGTCGGGCTTGGTTGTTTGTGAATGTCCATTCATCAATTTCATCATTTCATCACTCATCCCCATCTTCGCAAATTAGCCAAGAGGCACAAAACGCGAAGTAAAATAAACTAAATCAATCAAAATCAATCAAGCAATTCCTATAGAAGCTTCCCGTCTAGCTGAAACCTAAACTAGCAGATCAGACGGTCCCGGGCAAAACTGAACCCTTGGTCAGTCTACTATCAGCTTTGTTTCCAGGGTTGGTAACAAGGCTTCAGCCGGATACAGATTGCTTCGCAGGTGTCTCTAGCCACGAGTGCATATTTTTTTTCTGCAGGTTCATCACCGCACTTGAGTCGACCTCCGACCGCCAGTTATCAAATGCAGGCTGGCATTCTTGGACTTTTTTTTTTTTTTTTACTGGAGAGTTATAGTTAGGAGAGGGTGTATATTTTTATTCGCAACGTACTCACACCATTCTATCAAAGAATCAAAACCTTGCGCTTTTGTGTAGAAGTGCTAATTTTTGTTGGTCCACTTTATGCATAGAAAGGCTAATCGGGACTGGACCTACAGTTTAAAGTGGTATCCGAAGTACTGTGCCTGTCGCGGATATCGAACCCGGAACCCTTTGATTGCACTGCCGCAGCGTTACCACCACACTATCGGGGAGACCCTCAACGTGGTTCTGTTAAGCCATAATTGATGTAGTTACATTAAGGAATTCAAAACCATGAAATAAGTAATATACATTCCCAGTCAATATATCATCCTTGTTAACTATTTTCTGCAAACTTCTCCTATCCCGAAAAAAAAAAAAATTGGCGTCTGCAGCAGCAGAAAATCTTTCGCTTTTTACCATCCGACATTGTGCAGCAAACCTCGATGATTTTTCCTCCGCTGAATGTGAAACAATTGACAATCAAACAGTCCATCTCTCTCGGCCTTCCCCCTCACACCACGTCGCCCTAGCCCTCTCCGGAACCACTTTACGGGAACCCTTTCCCCCGTCGCCCTCCTCTCTTCCTCCCGGCGTAGCAGCCATTGATTTGGCGCACCTGACGCGGCGTCGACCCTGTAGATGTCTCCACCGTCGTCTCGGCGGTGCAGTGGAGTCGGCTGGGGTTGGCTGTTCGGCGAGTGTGCACGGTGCAAGCGAGCGGGTCGGTCCGACAGTCATAGCTGAGTGCCCGGATACTATCACGAGGCGACGAATCTCAAGTGTTAGCAAAAAAAAAAAAGAGAGAGAGAGAGAGAGAAGTGATAACTGTGCAGTGCATACGTAGGCAAAACGCGCGCGCGGATTCGAACTTGCCGTCGCCTCAGCTGGCGTAGCCACACGCGGGATCAGATACATACGCACACACACATACACACGCGCGCAGACACAGGTGGTGAAAGCACGATGGTCTTGTTGCGGGTTTAAGCGGGCAGCCGCAGGGCCCCCACAACTGGAGATACAATGCCTGACAGGAAGGCCGGCTGGTGAGGTCAAAGGTGACCCCCATAACCACACCCACCATGTTGAGTCTTTGGGGTGTCCTGCTCGTGTACAGCCTTACCACAGGTAAGCAAAATCATCACTTAACAATCCTAGTGACTTTTTTTTTAATTAGTGAAACCTTAGTGACAGCATTGATTTTTAAGTGTTTTGTTTACAAATTAGAGAAACCTTTACTAAGAACGCAACACCCTTGGTCACCTAATGCATTTCGGGTTAGAATTTAGTGCTAAACACCTTAATGAGAACCTTAGTTGTTATGCTCTTCATGGTACACTGTAATAAAATAAAATAAACTGTACACGTTATCCGCGAACAAATTAGGTGAGCAGTTAAGATGACGGAATAGTGTTCGAGAGGTCGCAGGTTCAAACCTCTTCGCCGGTCATCCTGAGTGAAGGTATTCCAGCGAGTACGGGGATACTACCCATGAGGAAACTACAGAAAAGACTTGCACACACACCCTATTCCTATTCCCACGGTCTTTCAACCCTCCAACTTTTGTCGTGATTATCCTAACTCTATAGATACTAATTTGCTTCCATATAGTAAAGCATACATACATACAGAGCTATGCCCTGTGCATTGCATAGTGCTATGAAGGCAGATAGGGAGGTGATGTGGTTAGCACCGCACTCCGGCACACAAACACGTTTCTGTTTGTGTGTGTGTGTGTGTGTGTGATATGTATTACACACTTTTTATCATTATTTCATTTGTACATATGGTAAACAAATATGGAAAATAATTTAGTGACATGGTCGCATTCTGTTTGTGTGTAAAATGCAATAATTTTGAATAGAATTTCTACCCCAAGTTATTTCAGTAATGAGTAACTGCATTGCTGTCGAATTTTTATTATTTTATTTTATACACGGTCCCTGGTGTGGAGTGTGATACAACGTCAGGGGTTCTAGGTACGAATCCTGGTAATGGCATGGTTGAATTAAATTCCATGGCATCTATTTAACATCGTCATTGCATTTACATAGAGAGGTACAAAGCTACAAAACGACCAGAATATTGTTTGGATTCGTTTCTAAGTCCACTTCATGCACAGAAAGGATAATCGTGACTCGACTTAGTTTCAAGTGGAATTCGAATCACTATGTGCCTCCACCGGGTATCGAACCAGGGACGCCTTGATTGCAAGGCGACGACGTTGCCACCACGCCATCCGGGAAGCCCGAAAACTACCAGAATATAATAGAATTGTTTTATGTCGTCGCGATTAACCGAGAGGTCTAACCAGTCGACGTAAAATGACCAACTGCGTAAAATTCGAATTATTTTCTATATACATGTGTTGTACTGTATATCTTAGTTTGGATTTGAATTGTTCTTGTTCATGCACAGATATGCTAATCGGAACTGGACCTACAGTTTAAAGTGAGATCAGAAGCACTGTACAATATGCTTCCACCGGGCTTTTTTATCTTGGGAATCAGAAATTATACTCATGTGGTTTTGAAAGGTATTTCCGTTCGTCAGTTGCAGACTATCTATACTTTCTATTTATTTGGGGAGAACGACATAAAGAGAAATATATTGGATTTCTGCAGAAGGATATACGACAGCAATGTATGTAATAAAGATAACTATTTTTGAAACAGTTCTAAATAGAATTTCCTTTTCTCTCTACTCTTTAGCGAGATAACTCGATTTTGCCTCCTTTAGAAGAAAAGGACATGCATCAATTCAAATTGTTTATTTCCAATCCTTGGGCTATTTGAGAATACAGACAGTGCTGGTCTTCCTAGCAATGCTGTCCAACAAAGTTAAACCAGGCTAAAAAAGGAAACGGTTGTCAGAAGTAATGAAAACATGGAATAACTGAAATACCTAATAAATGGTTTAAAAATCATATAAAATTTCATATGTTTGCTTTGCATTAAATTGATATCTGGTGCAAATTAGAATGCAGATCTGAATTCAAACACACGTCTCCCCGATGGTTTGTGGTAAAGTCGTCGCCTTGTGATCAAGGGATCCCGGGTTCGTTATTCGGAGGAAGTCATTTGAATGCCACTTTAAACTGTAGGTCCAGTCTCGGTTAGCCTATCTGTGCTTAATGTGGATTTAAAACTCATTCATGAATTCAAATATAGTGCACATACTGAGTACCTTGCTGCTTGTCTCCGGTGACCTTGCATCTCTCACTTGTGCATAAGCATGTTGATTCATTTGAAGATTGTTAGAATTAACGAAGGCTTAATTAGGTCCTCGCAGTCGAATGCTTGGTGCTTCTGCCTTTGCTGCGAGACCTCTCGGGTTCGATCCCCTGTGCGGCCTCCAAAATTTCAATGTTTATCCAGCATCGTGAGGACTGTAGCAGGCCTATAACAGCGACTTGTGGTCAAACTGAAAGCTGCATACCATTGCTTGGCCATCAAAAAACTCCTGTGCCACTGAGTTTAGCTATGTTCTTACAAACAATGGTTTCTGTGTTCAATTTCCAATTAAGGGTCGATGCTTTGGATACCCTCCTGTGATGTCTGACGTTAAAAACGCTCAACACTCCGCATCTGAAACAATCCCATCAACTGCGTTTTTGCTTCTCGTAGTACAAAGGTCTCGGAACATCCAATCGGTTTCCCAGTAAGCGTGCAACTGCGGCCTTAATTATAGACCCGTCTTATCGCTACCGAAGATCCAATTGCCTTTCTTGGACGAATCGCGTTTCAGTTCTCGGTGGAAGCTTTTGGATATTGAAGCATGCAACGCTGCGAATAATGACGGTAGACGCTCGTGTAACACCTCCTTCACGCTGTTTGCCACAGTGTGTTGTCATAACTGTTATCTCGGCTTTGGCTGTGACCTTGTACCGGTGTGCGTAAGGTTGAAATTTGTAGTAACATGTCTCCTCCTTGTTTCTTGTAAGGTTGTCGACTGATGAAAGTAAAAATGCTGCTATACATCGGCGATTTTATCGAATATTGTTGATTTCTTCTGATGTTGAAAGTAATGCAATGCATTTCCGAATATTTTTCGAAGAGTTTATGATGATTCAGATGGAAGAGCAATGTATCACCACTTTTCAACCTAGTTTGTTCTGAATCCAATCTATGCTCAGATAGGCTAATCGATTCCGGACCTACAGTTTAAAGTGAGATCCGAAGAACTGTACAATGTACCTCCACAGGATATTGAACCTGGTATCCCTTGATTAAAGAGTGAAAAAGTTACCAATACACCATTGGGAATCCCAGTCCTTTTCGAATATTGCCAGTTCTTTTCTGATGTTGAGTGTAAAACTGTTACAACACTGCACTTTTCGAAGATTGTTCAGTTTGTTTGTGATGTTAAAGTCACCATTGCTGTATCTATCTCGGGCACTTTCGAAGTCTTCACTTCTGATGTCGAAGGCAAAACAGCTGCAATGCAGTGTGTCGGAAACATTTTCCAAGGTAATTGATTTGTTTCTGATATTGAGCCCAACGGGACCTCAAGCTATTGGTGACCTTTACAAGGTCGTCGACTTTTTCTGATGCTGAAGCCAATATAGCTGGAGATAACCCTGCCTACTACAACCCTACTAGAATCTTATGATTATTATAATATGTTTGCCGTGCAAGGTATATGTCGATGTACTGGACCAGAGTTCTTATTCCCAATGCAATACTAATTTGTCTTGGACAGACAGTATTTTTGAATCTACACCTTGCGAGATTTTATTTTATTTTCCGTACATTGCAAATCCCTCTATATCAATTCACATAACAATAAATTGTATTGCCTCTATTCATATTTACCGTCGTCGTTATTAACGACTGTTATTCTGGATTGTGTTGAAATACCCAATCGCAAATCGGTATCTCATTCTATTATTCAGTAAATTAACTCAACAGTTATATCGGAAATATGGTCTGCAGAGATCCGGACATGACTTTCTGAATTGTTCACTAGTCTGTGTAGTTAGTTATTTTTGTACCTTTGTTGATTAGCCCCGATGAGAAAGTAGATAGGAGAGAACGCACTTAAAGGAAGCATCCGTGCCTTGCGAGATATGGAACAGAGGACGATGGCTCCAGAGAGTGTTGTAGAGGTAGATTTTATGAACATTTTACTCACGAATATTTGTGCCAGTCTAGATCTTTGAAGTGCTCATGTATCCTATCAGCACTTCAGCTATCTTTAAATCACAAAAAACACACGAGAAGACTGATTGGGGGAAAAGTCTCCGAATAGAATGTCCTATTATTGAAATGTTCGTGTTGGAAGTAAGGATATTAAAATTACGAGTTCTCTTCCGTGTAAAATGGAATGTCTGAAATTTTACAATTGTCGGATATGCCGTATTGCCGCATAATGAAAGTGCTTGATATTTTGCACATGATTTGTTTTGCCCTCCCCATCTCCTAGCGGCTTTTTTTTAATGGTTTTCTACTTTCATTTCTCCAACTTTTCTCGCACAAGTAAGCCAAATTCGATTATTCCACGAATTTCGCGGAAAGCACTATCTAAAAAGGAGGAATGCATGTAAGGTTTCTCGGATGGCGTGGTGGTAACGCTGTCACCTTGTAATCAAAGGGTCCCGGGTTCGATTCCCAAGTGTAGGCACATTGGATAGTGGTTTGGAATCTATTTTAAATTAGGCTATAGGTCCAGTCTCGGTTAGCTTATTGTGCATAGTAGTAGACTCAAAATAAAATCTCAACAGAAAAGTCTGTTGGTATGGTTTGGTCCTCAAAGGCATGTTTCGCCACAGAGCTTAGTTTAGAATGTTTAGTATAACCTTTGACTTAGGTAAGGTTAGTGATTCTTAATAGTTTCCTAATACTGAGGCCATTGAAATTAGTCGGTGTATTTTGAGTTAGTCGCACCACCTAAAAGGGGGAAAACTTAGTTTTCGTTTGTTGCATTACATTTTATGCTCATACCGTACAGGCTAATTGCGATTGGATTTACAGTTTAAGGATCTGAATCACTACTCTGTGCCTCCATTAAAAATCAAGCCAAGACCCTTTCATCACAATGGGAAGTAGTAAATGGTCATTCTTTCATGCGGAAAATCTTTAGATTTCCCCAATCATACTTAGATCTGATAAGTATCTGAAGCTATTTGTCTGGTTACATAGGATAGAATAAATTAAGGATATCAACAATATCGCTCCCTTAGTGTGAATTGTGCATGATTTTACATTTATTCGCATGTCCAGTTGCAAATCACATGAGAAATTCCCTGGAGCACAGTTATCTTATGCGGTGTCGGAAATTAACTTCGTGGTAAAATAACCAGTTTTTATTCGGGAATCTGACACTGGTGTCATATAAACTACATCCCCTGTAATATTTCCAAACTAGTGGAGCCTGTGTTTTTACCGTGAAATCAACCCCAAGTTTTTACCCCCCCCCCTTTCCCCCCTCATTTTTTTACTGTGCTGCTTGTTCTTTACCACAGTGGAAGCGCCAGCGTTGCAGATGGGGAGTACGGGACTAGATCTTGCGCAGACGAAATCGATGTGAAGTAGTCTGCAGTCCGCATCAATGGTTTCGTTTTCTACGGCCCAGTTCTCCATTCCTCTTCTCGCAGCTGACTACATTGTTTGAACTCGCTTTGCAGTCATACGGCTACATTCCATCCTTCCCCCTTTTCGCTTTGCACTTATACAATTCTCGTTTTACTTGTTGCAACGGGTTTTGTTTCCATATATTCTTTTTTTTTTCCTGCAGTTCTATTTTAGGCGCGTTGTGGTCGCCCGTCAATTACTGTCAGTTTACTACGAAATTTACATTTTTCTCTTGTGTTGTTTAACCTAATATTATAATATACTTTCTGTTTCTTCGTTATGGTTGCTGTTTCCCCCCATTTCTTTTTTACTCAAATTATATACTATTTTATATTGTTTATGTTATGTTATGTTTATCATATGCAGACGTTGCGAGACCTTTGCTCGGTTCGAACTCCCAAGTAATATACTCAACTTTAATTTGTGTAATGCGGAAAAAAGGAGAATCGGGAATTTCCCTTCTTCCAAAAGAAAATATCCCACCAACGATGAATTATCACCGTTTCTTTTTTAATGTTCATATCTAAGTTTAGTTATAAATTTTCAAGTTAGATATATAACACGCTTCTTGTGGAGAAAGTAACATATCTGATTTTAAATTTCTTCGTAGTTAACAATATTGATGACTACTGACTACATTCAACGAATTGTTAGACAATGCCACTTGTAGAGAAACAGTGATATTCCTATAATTTCCTATCTTAAAAATTGCATTAATCGTGCATTAGCGTGTGGGTTTTACTGTTATATGTGGCTTATCTTCCAAAACGAATATACATTATAAGATTATTAGGGTGTTTTAATGGTTCCACAACAATGACTTGGATATTACATGCACTGTTACACATGTATATTAATTACGTAACTCGGTAGCAACTCCAGTAAAGTTGGCTCATTCGACGCTCCGATGCGAAAGTGTACGTACAAACAACATTGCTGCTTTGTTAAAGTGGGTCTGGGAATATGGAAGCAACGCTGCTGGATATCTTCTTTTTATACACAAGACTGTGCTTTATCTTTCGCAGGGGGAATATCCTACACTTTCTGTGAAACAACCAGGGCAAATATTTGTAGATGCGTAGATTGTCCGCACAAGATATCGTCCAACAGCCCTCTGGGATTTAGGAGACAAAGAATGTATTTGCTTTCTGCTTAACAGGGGAACGCAGTCAGTCTAGTCTTTGCTGCATGTTTCTAAAGTCCTTGGTTTCCTTCAGTATTTATTCTAATGCACGTCTGGGTTTTTATCATTTTTCTTATTGAAGACTTGTCGTAGTTGCGTTACTAGACGGATGGGCGTTATGGCACCTTATTTTACCTGACATAACTTTAAAATATCAAAGACTCTACTTTTTGGCCATCTGAATCGTCGCTATTAACCAAGAAAGGTAGAAAAGAAAAATATCCAAAAATAATGAAACACAAACTCCGGTGAATGTAAACAAACCTGTAAATTCGGGGAAACGTAAAGGCGGTCGGAGCGTGGTGCTGATCACGTGACCGGGATCCAGAATTTGTAGGATTTTACCTCCACACCTTTAAGGCACGTTACAATGCACAAGAAATAGCTTCACCTTCTTTTGTTGCCTTGTTATTTCGTATCGTTTTTCTGCCTCACTAGATTAATCACGACGACGAAGAGGAACGTCGAGGAAATTTTTAGGTGGAAATATTGGCATGACCGTTATTTTATATAAGTATAATATCTGGCCTTCTTTATTAATTTCAAGGGGATAAATGGCCTTGTCCCCTCGAAATGACAAGGAATGGTAAAGAAATGCAAGCTCATGCAAAACTATTCATTATTGTCATTTAGCAACAGCAGTGATACTGATCTTTCAAATGATTCATATTTCACGCGCAGGAGAAAGAATCAGCTGTGATAGGTGAACGACAAAACAACGTTAGCGACGACTTTAGAAGCTTGGTTTCCTACTGAGACTATACCCATTCTTACGATCGTGGAGGTTCATTACTCATTGTATGATGGGGAGAGTTGATTGCTGTTCTAATCAATCACCGGTAAAGCATCTGTGGAGTTCGAATATGGTAGGGGCTCATTCACGCGAGCAATTGTTATGTATGTGCCTCCTCGGCATGTAGTAATTGATCCTTCTCCAAGTAACTTCCTTGAAAGAAGAAAGAAGGGGGGGGGGACTCATTCTTTTCACCAAAGGGCCTAGTAGCCACAGTAATCTAAGTGGAAAAACTTGAGTGAATCTATAACTCTAGCCAAGTGTCGGATATCCCACCTACTCTTTGGTCCATACAACCTCCTACATGTTTTTCGTCGCTTTTTCTAGCCGACCTCCATGGTCAGTATTTAGCCCGGCGCGCTACGACGCCAGAGGCCCCTGGTTCGAATCCCGACCTGGGAATGGGTGCTTTTTGGGAGTGTTTCTTCATCAGTTTCGTCATACCACACATCCTCGTCGTCGCGATCTAGTCAAAAGTGGCAGAACAGTGATGCTAAATAAAAAAAAATCAAATCTTAGCTCTCTATTTATCGGTTAATCGCGACGATGAGGTTGAATGAACTGATGAAAATGATGATGGGACAATCAAAATGATGCATACATGTCAGGGTTTGAACCTGGACCTCTGGATCCATATTGCGGTAATCTGACCACTCCACCACGGAGACCCACAGGACATCCTTCCAATTTTCATGTATTTTTATTTCGTATCCCCCTTCTTCCCTGTAGTAAATCCTATTATTCATTACTTAATGGGCTTATAAGTCATAAACCTTACAGTATTTCTTATCAAGCAGCATAAATAGCTTCATGTCCAATGCAGTGTAATTCAATAAAACTATTTAACCAAGAAATGTGGAATACAAAACGACATTTGAACTTAATTGCAAAGAGGTGTATGTAGTAGCTTACGTCGTGCTATTTGAAGAAACTTGATCTCACTCCAGTAGTCGTATCCAAGGAACCTAGGAGAATTGTGTGCTCCTCTTACAATCTTCATCCCTAAGCTGGAATGTGTGGATTCTTTCTTCTATGGCGTATATGTGTCCTCATGACACATTATCTTTTATTATATTATAAGCCAGGAAAGGGTACGAGGGGTGGGCTTTCTAACCAGTAACGTGAGCTTGCGGCCCTATTTCCTTCATGACGCTAAGTAGACTGAGTTAATATTGATGGGAAGAGATTTCGCTTTCAAGCAACTTAATTATGCAGCCCGAAACTCCGAACAACCCTGTTATGCCGGAGTCCCTGGAGGGCAAGCACAGTACCGAAGTTTAGTCGAGCCGTTACATAATTCTTCCCTTTAAAACAAACCCACCCCTCCGGACTCCCACGTCGATCGCTCGTACGGCACGAACGCAACATTGGCTACTTCAGAGCGAAAGAATTGAGTAAGTCATTCACAACGCAAGTCCTCCTAGCCTCATTTTTCATGAAGCTTAAACAACGGCGGAATGCAATATTACTTCTCATGGAAAAGTACACACACACACACCAGGTCGGTCCGTTTCATTCCATCTTCCGTATTCCGATCACGTTACTATGACAAGCAGGCGGGAAGGGGAAGGTGCCCGGCGCGCTGCCAGCTGGGATGTACATCGGGTCACGATCTCCAACACGTCCCGGGGTGCGTCTGGACCAGGCACGGTCGCCCCACCTGCCCCTTTTGGCTTTCTTCCCCTCCTCGCCTCCCCCTTCTTTATCCTCCCCTCCCCATCTCGTCTCTTGCTGTATCCCGGACAGGACGTAAAAAATTCAATTGTCTCTTTGGATCGATATTTTGATCGATATAAGAGACACTTTCAACTTTCTTCCGTTGGGAGTTTTTCCTTGTCCCCTTTTTTGCTGTTTGCGGCCGTTCAACTGGATGTGCTCTTTCCGTCACTTAAGTGGTCGAAAATGATATTAAGTTCGGTGTATTTCAAATTACTCTTTTGTTTCATTGGATTTATCAAATATAAAATCCTTCTTGTATCCTCCTAGTTTCCTAATACTCTTGCTTTTTTGTTGTTCTAATTTTGCTACTGATTTTTCCTACTACTACCTTCAGCACTTCACTTGTTTCCTTGTCTCATATTCTCCCAATGTTTTATCGACTCTGTTAACTTATCTAAGTTCGTTATATTTCAGTTACAATTCTGTTTCATTGGCTTTTATCGAAATATGCCACTTCCCCCTCAAATGCCCTATGTATATTATACATAGTGTCCTATGCTCTAACGTCTTTTCGTCTGTCTTCTCAATTTTCCTGTTCGTAATTCAACTGATCAGCTTGTCCTTGACTCGCTTTTGACCTTGACCTTTTTGTACCCTTTACATTATCGCATTATTCTCGTACGTGTACAATGGCCTCCCCGATGGCGCAGTGGTATCTTAGTCGCCTTGTAATCAAGGGGTCCCGGGTTAGATACCCGGTGGAGGCACATAGTGGTTTGGATCCCACTATACTCGTAAACTGTAGTTCCAGTCCCGATTAGCCTTACTGTGCATAAAGTGGACTTAAAACGCCAACTCGATCGATCGTGCGTGTACACCTTGCAGCCATAGTTAGTTACTTTTTAACAGTCAAGCATTGTACTTCTGTTTTTAATAGTGGGTGTGGCAGCCCGTTTCATTAAACACTTCCACATTTTGTTCTCATTGAATGAAATTTGTTAGTGTAATTGTGGGATCTCGCGCAGAATAAAATGCGATATTTTCTTCAGGGCTGATGCTTCGTTTGCAGGTACACATATGATTACAGTGAGTATTTCTTGGTAACAGGTAAACGCTCCAAGTTACCTTGGCATTTGTAAAAGATTTCAAGATACTTTTATCGTATTATTTCGAAAGCTTGTACATTACCTGAGAAGGGCTACTAATTCATTCGACTTCTGTGCAGTCGATGTATTCAACTCTTTTTCTAAGTCTTTCCAAAGGAATCATCTGTACCACATCTCCTCTTTTGCCTGCGGTATTTCGTTTTCTTCTATCAATCTCACTTCACCTTGTCAGGTCTCCTTGAAGTGTTCCAAGACTTTTCTTTTGATGTATTTGACCAACTTCAAAGACTTCTCCAAAACATAGAAAAACTTTATTCAAAGCATTTTTTCACATGCTGGCCTCGGTTATTCTGAAATAGATGTGACCTCAAAGAGAATTTTTGACCTCCGTGTCAGAGAAAGACCTTGAACTTACGTTCGGTGGCCCATATTCTTGGGAGCTAAACGCAAGTTGCCTAGGGAAAATCTGAGTAATTTATCTTAAGAAGCGATGTCCGACATGAGAGATCTTCACTCAAAGAATATATTTATTATTGTGGCTAATCGGATATATTCTATCTTCAAGTTATACATTACCAATATTCCCACTTTCTATTTAAATAGAAACAGTTAATTTATATCTGAATGTGTATTCTTCGTTATTTAGCGTCGCTTTCTATCACTTTTTTTTAATCGCAACGATGAGAATTGACGCGCTGAGACACTTAGCCGGTATTTGAATATAACTATTTTATAAGGCGTAGGTAGTACTGATATATGTGTGAGTGTGTGTGCGATCTATGATGGAAAGAGTGAACATTACAGAAATATCTCGTTGTAGTCCTGGTCCCATGGTTTCTTTATCTTGAACATTGCACTTCCCACTGTGTACTGCGAACAAAAAATATTTTCAATGGAACGCCCTTTACACCTCCCTACACACGCAACCTTTTCCATGAAAGTACGAAAAGTTAAGGAACGTGACTTGTGACTTTGCATATGTTTTTAGAACCTATCGTGTGGTAACTTTTATACTCTTTGTGCTTTTTCTCTCACGCTGCTATCAGTACCACAAATAAATTTAAAATTACAAAAAGACACATTAATAAGCTAATAGAAAACACTTCTGTTTTCTTCCTTATCCCAAACACTTTTTTCTCAAATGTTTGCTTTGGGCGAAAGTAGCTACTGACAATATTTGCATGCAGAGTTAAAACTTAATAAATATAAATTATCAAATTGGCCTTGCTAGAAATTTTTAAAATATAAATAAAAGTTAATTATTTTTAGAATTTCCGGGGCGGTAAGGAAATAAACAAAAGTCCTCTTTTTATCATAGACAGGAAAGTCTTCTTGCAGTTGAATCTCCAGTGATCTCAATCTTCATTGTTCTGTATTAAATAACTTATTTGTTTTCACTAAAGTATTTTAGGCGCACCAAGGCGTTACGAGCTAAGGGACTGTCCCAGGGTTGGTGCCTGGAGACACAATTGGGGGCGTTAAAACCTTAGCCGTACCAGATTTCACCCTCTGTATTTGAGGGTAGGACCTCTTGACCAACGGGCGACGAGGCAGAGGTAGAGCAAGTAATTAACGTAACACAAATTGAATAGTTAATTGACTGAGTTTTATTTAATAAGCACTCCAATAGAATAATAAAAGGGAGAAGTTATGGACGGAAGGATTAGCACCATAAAGGGGCAGGTACTTCTGTAGGTACTAGGCAGTGACTCCCATACCCCCCCCTATCCAATTTTGTGCACGTATAATGTTGAGAGTAATCCTTTATGGATCTTCATTATAAAATAAGCATTTTTGAAACTTGTGTAGTAGATGAACAGAACTGAACACTACATTGAATTCCAGTTAATTATTTTTTGACTTGACTCTCATCACTATTCATTGTGATAGACTTCTAGGAGTTTGGATGAGAAATAGAACGTGTCAGAAAATGGAGGGTAGTAAGAAGTTAATAGTTTTCAAACTTTCGGGAAAGAAGGAAGTTGGGAATGAAAGAAGATAAGGGAGAACTCTGACACAAAGAAGCATAAACTGTCTGAAAAAAATCTGGGAAAATTCTCGATCTCCCGTCTCTGCTTTTTTTTGCCAGCAAGAAAAAGTTGTTTATTTCCCGATAGGGAGAACAGCAGCGTTTTGTGACCTTCCGGAGTTGAAATTTACTTCGCTGCGGGATGGAAAGGGTTGATCTCTGCGTTAGTCCCACGCAACGACCGTGTCAGTCTGCAAGATCCAGCCTGATTTCGGTTCAGGATGTGCTCTTCGTTAGTGAACTTGTGTGTGATTTGAGTGGGTGAGTGCATTATTTCGCTTCGCTTTTCTGTAAATTTTGGCTAATCGGGAAACAGGATGAAAGGTGATAAGATGAAATTGACAATCACACACAAGTCCCACAGAGGTTGAGAGTCCAGGCTCCAGAGCCTTGTTAGCTTGCAAGAATGCAGTACAAAGTATAGTATTGCTTGGCATTTGGGTGTCTTCAGGATGAGTCACTCTTTATACACCCCTGAACAGTGTGGGTTACGCAATTTGTAACGTAAGGATGAATCGTATGACCGCTATGTCTGCTGGGAAATTGTCTTTATCTACTTGCAAAATTCAGTACGTAATTTTATCTGCTTCACCATGTAGGATTGATCATGGGGACTGCGTTTGCCATACTATTAGGCTTCAGAGGTGTAAAAGGTGGCCTTCTTGGAACGAATTCAAACGTCAACTTCTCTTCTACATAGTACAATCCGAACTGAACTGTTGCAGGCTAGCGAGGCTGTGGCGCCTGTATCCTCAAGCCAGTATAATCCTCTGTGGGTCCTGCGTTCCGTGTCCTTCCACATGTGTTTGTGTCTTCGCAAATTTCATCTACTCTTCATGCAGGCCCGTAGCCAGAATTTTATTTCGGGAGGAAGGGGGGGGGGGCATCCCTTATCATCAGCCGCCCTCTAAAGGCGAAAAAGTTGGGGAGGGGGTAGAAGCCCTGAAGATCAATTTCTCAGTATATTACAACTTATTATGCAAGATGTTTAATCCTGCTATGGAAGTAAAATTAATTACCACTATGCACCCTTCTGAGTGACTGTCTCCACGCATCCTCATCGTCGCTATTAGCCAAAGGTGACAGAGGACGGACGTAAAATAAGACGAATATTTTCAGGCTTAATGGACTTCGGATTTGGAACCGGTACACAAGTATATTTATCCTATTGTAAAAGTATCAATTTCAATGTTGAGTAGTATTTTCGTAAATTATAAACTACAGAATTAAGGCTTTGGGAAAATGGTTGTTTTGAAATCTGATAGTTTTCCGACGGCGTATTCGCCTTTGTCAACCGGTCTGGAAGCGCTCTTTCGGCTGATGCTAACAGGATTTTCTTCCTCCTCTCCGTAGCTGCGATGTAATTCCATTAGTCGCAGATACAAGGGCGCCGGTAACAGGAAGCGAATGGCATCGCTAGCCAAAGGAAGAAATCGCGGCCTCCTCCAGATCGGTTCAATTGGTAACTTGGGGGTATTTTCCTTTATCGCTCTTTCTCCCCTCTTCCTCGAAGCGAAGTAAGAGCTTCCGAACTGGCCGCAGTGAACCCCAGTGTTCGGTAAGTAAAAAGTAAGGTCAGTGATCGGATATCATTTTATCCTGATCTGATGATATCTATTTCACACCAACCAGAAGGATAGAAAGGACGGCGTTATTTCTGGCCTCCATTAGCGTAAGAGGGCGTGTATGTTTCAAGGACATGTTCGTCTTATTGGCTGTTGCATTCGCCCACCGTGACGTGTAGGAAGCACTACTGTAAGAGTCAATGACGTCGCTTGCTCCTACACAAATTTATGGTATGACAGCGTACCTAGCGCGACCAAAGGTGAAAAAGATGCCGAACGCACGTTTTAGTTGCCCTTTATGCTGCAGAGTAACACGTTGTTACTTGATGAGTGGTGGTGTTGTAATGGATGAACTCATATTTCACTATTTAAACTAGTGCGCAATTATTTGTCTACTTTACCACAGATCTGGAAACCTGAAAAGGTCTGAGAAATTACCGTATGACTAGAAGTCGTGCAGGGTACTTAAAAAAAAGTAAAAATCCGTTTTAAAAATTGTTGTTGCGCCCGCTGTGAATAAGGATTTTGCGCTTGTCGATGTTAATTTGTTATAAAAAAATATTCTCAATCAATGCTTTTTAGCTATACTTATTCTACAACTACGTTTCGAGAGAGCACCTCTTCTCGTCTTCAGGTGAACAGAATAATGTTCAATTACCATTGCATGCTAATGTAGAACCATTGTCATTAACATTTAGAGTTATTAAAAAGTATTCGTAAATAAAAAGAAATGCCGAAAACTGTTTTTTCTTAATCGTTGAGAATCTTGAAAAGACAGGGATTTGTTTAGACAAAATCAGTGAAATTTCAATAAAATATTCGGGCCTCCCTGGTGGCGTTGTCTTAACGTCGCCGCTTTGCAATCAAGGGGCCGCGGGCTCAATACTCGGCGTAGGCACATTGCACAGTGATTCCGATCCCACTTTAAACTCTAGGTCCAGTTCCGATTATCTTATCTGTGCATAGAGTGAACTTAAAACAAAAACTACAAGTAAAAGATATTCATTGGGTTGTCATTCATCCTCACTATTGCGGTCAACTTAAAGACGTATAATAACCAAATGCAAACAAACCGCAACCAAAAGATACCGCTAAGACGTAGAATAATTTATTCAACTTGCAGCGCATGCGTGGGTGACTTCCGATCCGTCGTAAGAAAGACAGTTAACTACTTTTTCTATCGCTGCAGGAGCCATTAGCTTACGTTTACGACCACGAAATAATGACCTTTCTTGGAGATGTTGAATGTAACCGCTGTTTATTGATCCGATGGGGCACATTTCGCCAGCATGCGGTCTCTCTCTCCTTGGGCAAGAACTTTCGATTTATTTTCTGCGGTCGCCGCAGCCACGTGTGTGGTCATCTGGGACGTCCTCTTTAATGGGGCCGAGGATCGATCCCAAGTGCAGATGGACGTATGTTAACCACCGGCATCGAGGTTAAGAAGACGTCGAGTCCCTCAAAATCCCCCCACCCCTCGTATTCTGCATTGCTATGTTTGAAAACGGGACGAGGAAGACAAGAAGTGAATTCAGACTCTGGTATTTCTTGTTTCTGGGACCAGTTTCCTGAAGAACAAGAGTATAAAAGGGTAGCTGGGACTTCCTGCTTCCTCGAGATAAGTCCCCGGCCTATTTCACCGCTTATGTGAGGAAGAAGGAGAAGACAGTTCTTTGTTTTCAAATAGAAGTATATTTTTACGAAGGCTAGCAAAGCTCTAAATTACAGCCATTGTTCTTGCAGTGAGGTCGCAGAGTACAAAGAAATTGCCTCCAATGCAATTCCAGTAAGTTGGTTCGAAGGCTCCGTGCTGTCGCACTACAACATCTAAAAGAAAGAATAAAGAGAGTGTGTCCCAGTCTAAGTCATGATTTGGAAGAGCGTAAGGGATGGTCTTCCCAGAAAACACCCTAAAGTAAAACTCACTTCCGCGTAGTACTGTAGGACAATATTGTAGTACAACAGCAGTATTGTAGGCCAATGACACTCTGGCTTCTGATCCTACAGTCAGCATAATCCTCTATAGGGCGGCGTTTTGTCCTTGCATATGCTGAGTGCTCCTTTATAGCCTCGCATTTTAACCTAGGTAAGAATGTTTTAGTCCTCAGACATGTATTGAATTTAGTTATGGTGACGGGTTAAAATAGTCTAAGTGCTAACGCATTCAAAATTTTCATCACGTTCATTCGTTCCATGATTTGACAATTTTACGTATTTGTTATATTACCTTGTTAAGTGCGGTAAAATTAATTGTTACGTATAATTGTCAATATTCATTTGTTTGTAAAGTGTTTTATATGTGAAAATTGGCAGTTAGGAGATCTTGAAATGTAAGTTATGTATTAAATATTTTTACTGTGGGGAGATTTCTCGTAATTATTCCGAGAAGAATTACTTGTGCGTATATTAATCTCTGTCTACATACACGGCATACCCCGTCCACAACGTGGATTGTCGCTTTGTAATTAAGGAATCCCTGGTTCGATCTGTGGTGGTTCCGATTCCACACTAAACTGTGGCCCCAGTCCCTATCTGAGCATAACGGATTTCAAAACCAAGCTTTTGTAATCATGGGATCCCGGGTTCGACTCGGTGGAGGCGCATTGTACATTGTCGAACCCTGATTAGCCTAAAGTGGTGAGTCCTTTCATATATATTCTACTCAAATGTATCCGACGTATTTCAATTAGCAATACCAGTTTTAGATTTTTGCCATCACAGATGACGACAGCAGACCTTAATGATGTAAGACAACCCCTCGTGTGACGGATTTCCATAGTTAGTGTTCCTTTAGTATCAATTGCTGGTCGTGTTTACTTATTTTTCTTAATTAAGAATCAAAAGATAATGTTCTCTATTACAATGTCAAGGGTTTGTTGCAAAAACTGCTTATGTGCCGCATGACGACACTTAGAGATATTCCTATCTCTCTGCTTTTTATCTTAGTAGGTTCTTAAAATATCCTTAAATATTCGAACAATTATCTAATTCGCTAAACCTAGACATTCATAACAATATTACTATTGCATGTACATCCGTACGGACCTTCAATTTATCTTTGTTAGTTTGGACTAGCTTTCTGTTTGTACTTCCGTGTCTGTCCAGCGTTTCGTGATCCGTAGATTGGAAACTATCAGAGGGAATTTCTGGATCGTCCTTGGTAAATTCTTAGAAGCACACGTCGATAGCAGAGATGTATTATTGCTCTATTATACTTCCTTGCTTCTTACGGCGGCTTATTTGTAGAAATTATGCGGCACGAACCGCAAGAAGACCCGCAATCTGTATAAGTTATGAAAAAGAAACCATAGAGTTGTTCATGTTTAGTCGAACTTTCAGGTAAATGTTAAGCATCAAGAACATCAAACTTCGCACATTCACTAACAATTTCTTTTTATGGTTATTCTCATATTTATGCTGTTCAATTAACAGATTCCGATAAAATATGATATAAAATATATCGATAACCGAAAACTGCATTTTCCATGAAAAAGCTGAATATAGTACGCATACTTTGAAAACTCTAAATTTAATTTGTATTTTGTTTTCATGAATGTGCTATACCTATTTAGACTGGTCGCGGCGTTGAGGATGATTGATGATAAGATTAAATTGATGAAGGGACTTTCGAAAGGAACATTAATCTTCATCCAGGACTCGAACTTGGGGTCGTTGGTGGAGGTTTGGTGAATCTAGCTCTCAACGCCCTCTGCCACCCAGGCGACGTATCTTGCAAAACCAGTGCATGAATTCTAATTTACCTTTATCTTCATAATAACAATGGTAGAGGTCTGTGATAATCATACGCGCGAGCGCACATACACGCATACAAGGTAAGACATAAGGAGATATATCTTTTGCTCGTGGTCACTTTCAGCACTTGCGCTAGCCGTTTCGTTACCGTTACCAGTCCTACTCGTGACGTTGGTACACTTCAACGAATGTTTGTGGGTTCATATCCTTGAAAAGCATGACTAGACACTCAAATTTGTTGCGTTAAAGTGAAAGAGCACAAGTAAAATTATTTCTACAAGTCAAGTTTTTCGCTCTGGGATACCTTTATGTGGTCTCAGCCGTATGTTCTCAGATTTTGTAGAACTTGATACCGGTTGACTTGTATCAATCAGCCTGTGAATGTTAGAAATACAACATTTTCAGGCTCTAAAACTGCCATACATTGCGATGGATATATTTAGTTAGGAACTATTATGCCTAACATAATCCTTTTAACAATGACATGGATCGTACTTTAAAATAAATGTATTCAGGTGAAAATAATATTAACCACTCTGAAAATTCATTGAAATCACCACAAGACTTTCCTCTACCAAACAGATATCCCCCTTTATTCCAGGCTCCATATCAAGTATGAGGTACCTCTCTCTTCCACTTTTTACGACGACAATTTCTACCCTGTGGTTTCCAGGCATTCTTCTCCCTATTGGAGTTTGAAGTTTCCCTTATGTAAGCCCTGCAGCTAGTCCACGTCCTTTTGATAAGATTGCTTTGGAATACGCGAAGAACGAAAGAATAGGGGAGAAAAAACTAGAGAAAGTCAAATATACTTGGGGATCTTTCTATATAAAAGGTATGGCTTAGGGCTACTAGTTTTGAAACCCAAACCAGAGGTAAAAAACTCTCCCGCGTCTGATATTTTCCAAAGAGAACTTGCTTTGACTTCTGCATTCTTAGAAACTTTCGAGACATGTTAAACATGAAGAGAAATATTTATAGAAGGGGGAAATGCAGGATTCATGCAATCATTAGTTTATTTTGGATCTTTCATGTCTACTTTTTTGTTACGGTTTAGTTACAATTTTGTTCGCACCATTAGCTTCACAATTTTTGACATGTTTCACAATAAGAACAAGAATAATGAAAGATCTATTTCTGCGTCCCCTTTAGCACGGTATTTCAATTCTTCATAATGATGGTGATAAACTATATCCTACTCCAGCGGTTCTGAAACTTATTTCGCTTTGTACCCTTTAGTCGTAACTAAACGTATAATGTACCCCCACCCCATTGGATTTCTCCGAATAGTGTTGTTGTTTTTGTTTTTTTTTTGCTGGGTGGGGAGTTTCTGATATGTTGGATGCCTGTATCTGCAATAGAGCAAAATCGCATTCGGGCTGTATGTGGAAAGATGGTAAACAAATAAACATTAGAATCCTATGTTTATTATTTTATTGGATGTTCCTACGTTTACAATATTTATGTTTAGTTACAAGAATTAAAATGTGAAACATGTATGCTAAGAAATACATAAAAACTTAAATTTTCAGATATTTTTTACAGAGTTGTTGAACAGAATTATGAACAAAAGAACGTTTGTAAACACACTCTCAAGCACAATTTTGGAGTTTTGTTGTATATCCTCAGAGTTTCTAATGCGATGGATGTGCCTTCATAGCCTGACACAGTTTCTTGATGTCTGGTTGTGCACTTGAAACTTTCAAGCGGAGATTCGTCTCAAAATTTAATCTATTTCGTTAGGTACTGTTAGCAGTCGTACTCGTGACGTTTTTACACTTCAACAAATGTTTGTGGGTTTTGGGGTTGAAGAATGAAATAGATAGAGATTTCGAACGCTTCAAAATATATGAAGCGAAGTGTGTCAGTGACAAAAACAGCCTTATTTTTCTGTTTTAAAACTATGAAGTGTAAAAATAATGAAGTCTGCTTTACACACCTGCAGCAAAAAAAAATGTTGTCTTGTGGCTATTTCTCTTCCGAGCTGATCGCGTATCCCCTTCAAGTCGTCCATGTACCCCTGGGGGCACGCGTACCAAAGTTTGAGAATTGCTGTCCTACTCTGTCCAAAACAAACTTGACAGATTTATTGAAAATGTTCATTTATTTAGCTCTTTATATAAAATTTCTTTGCCTGCTGTATTTGTTTTACATGTGCGTGTCAGTCAGTGCTTTCTCATCCATGTTCACATCTCTTTTTGGTCACAATCTCTATTTTCCACGAATGGTGTTTCGTGCATAAATTCCCTGATCTCATGCTGTCCATTAACACTGACATTCCTTGTTCCATGTTTTTTACTGTTAGAATAAAAGCACGTGTCTCCTAAGATTCCTCAGCTGCAACATGCTCTTATTGACACCAGTCTGAGATATCTTCCTTTTTATCCCTTTGCATTGCTCGGTGGTTCTTGCGAGATGGTACACTAGGAATTTCCTAAGTTAACTCTTCCTTTAAATCTGTATTTGTGTATCCGTCTTGTTCATACATAAATGAGAATAGACCACATTAAAATTGAGTCCATATTCCTGTGAGGCTCGAATTTTGGATTGCCGGTCGCCGTGGCCTAGTGGTTGCAACATCACGCTAGGACGCCAGGGATCCCGGATTCGAATCCTGGCCTGGTCATGGATGTTTGTGAGTGTCCATCAATTTCATCATATCATCACTCATCCCCATCTTCGCAAATTAGCCAAAAGTGGCACAAAAAGCGAAATAAAATAAAGCAAATCAATCAGTCAATCAATCGAATTTTGGATCATTGGAAAAAAGTGTTCATCAGAAAGGCTAGTTTCTTGTCAAGTAGGCTGGTAATTTTCCTTTCTGTATTGCCACCTATTAAGTTATGTAAGCCGAAATGTAATTTTTTGATAGAGATTGGAAGCTAGTTCTAGGCGTTACTCCTTTCCAAGTGGATTCCTGCGAATAATTTAACAAAGGAATACACCAAAATATTTATAAATGCCTTACTTGATTTTCAGATGTAGAAACAATTACTGTGTTGAGTAACAACAATAAGATATGAGCAGAGAAACGCATATTTTGCATTTGTGTAGATATTCACGCTATTGGAAAGATAGTGTAATTGATAATTATAAAGAATGTTTGCTTGCTTTTATGTGTACACACTTCCAACCCGGTCACCCTGTATTTTCGGCTACATACTGGCAACACTGAATGCATCGACATAGGGATATATCCGCACCTGAACCCAGCATCCGACTGGATGCTTTCATTTGTTTGCCATCAACTTGGCGTCTCTCCCCATTGCCTTTTCACCGTTCGCGCTTATCCCTTTCTCCAATACCTCTCTCCTCCGTCCTCATCTTCGGCTGTGCCAAGTCTCTTAAAGCACCGCTATCGGGTTCCAAACTTTCTTCTTTTCCCACTTTTGTTCTTGGGAGGAAGAATAATCTTCTTCCCTTTATTCCCGGTTCTACCTTCCAGCAGGAACCGTCATTTGTTCCGAAATCCACTCCCCTCCTCCTTGCCCTCTTTTTACCATTTCCTTGACCTATCCTTCGTCAAAGGACGAGAAAGTTCTGAGGCAGTGAGAAAGTCCCGAATCTTTGTTCTCTCTATCGCTTTGTCTTCCCCGCCAAATAGAAAGGGAATTGATAAAAGTGGAAAAAGGAGTGAAAGAAATAAATTGAAGGCAATAGGCAGTTTCCATATATTCAGGTAACACGAGGGAATATCCCTCCAAACTTTTCCCTTTTTAGCCCACGGAAGTGCTGCAAACATTTTCCCTAGTTTTAAAGAAATATCCCATTTACAGGGTGACAATTAATGAACTATATGAAATAAAACCGTCATAATTTCTGAACGGTTCGCGTGATGACGTCCAAACTGCGTGGCTGGCCACAGGGCATGGTGGGAATTCATATGCGCATGCGCACACAACGTGTTGATGTCGGCCATTTGCAAGTGAAAATGTCCTGGAGGAGTATTTTGGGGACCGCATTCTGGCTCTGGGGTACCCAGAGGCCACTGGAAGGGGGCTATGTTAAGGTGAAGGTGTACAGAAATAACCCCAAAACCATTGGCGAGCTGAAAACTGCCATTCAGGAGGTCATTGATGTTTCGACACTTCCAACGGGTCATGCAGAATTTTGCTGTTCGTCTGCCCCACATCATCGCCAGAGATGGCAGACATATCGAACATGTCATAACCTAAATCCGAATGTCTGTAGTGCCGTTTACATGTGCAATACAGTTTGTGTACTACGTGGTTTGTCACTAATTTCCGTTTTATTTCATATAGTTCATTAATTGTCACCCTGTATGAGAAGAAGCGATAGTGATTCGCTTGTACAGTCACCCGCAATAAAAATGCGACACTATATCCTAAAATACTCGCTTCCCTGCATGGCATTATGTGTGTGGCAGAACTTGCCATTTGAATTTACTTATTGGAGTAGGGTGAATCAACACATAACGTCATGCAGGAAATCGATATATTTCAGGACATATGTGTTTTATTTTTATTGCAGTTGACTGTACGATCAAACATCAGTACTTCTCGGGTTGTTAGATTGCAGTTTTTGATTGTACAAAATATTTGTAGGAAGTGTACCGTTAGAGAAAATCAGTTTTATTTTGCTGAACAACCCCCTTTGGTTCGTGGCTGTACATACATGTGTAGAACAAGTGGCAGGTTAACTACCTTCTTTCGAGGGGCCATAAACCACTAAACTTGGCGTTCTTTCCTAACGCCCTGTAACCTCACAATGTAAAATTAAAATTTAATATTTCTAGAAGGAAACTGAAAATAAGTATTCCATGAAAGTTACACTTCACGAGTGAGTTATAATTTCCTGTGTTTCCATTAATTCATATTCGAGCTTGAAGATTTTGCCCTCCCTCTCTCCTCCATCCCCCTTTCTCTCTTCTACAATACCAAATCTTAGTTGCCAGTGTTTTGATAGCAGAAGTCGCAGTAGATTATTAGGATAACAAGTTCGTGTAGTTCATAATTAGCTCAGTTCTATTTTGGAAAACACATTGTCTGCATTGGATAGTCACTGGTGGTGATGTTTTCACTGAAGTCTCCGAGATGAGCTACATCTCACAGATTTTAGCTCCAGATAAGATCATTATTTCCTTTAGTCTACCGTTGAACAAGAATTTGTTACCTAAGAGAAGGAAAATAATGAAAATCGTACACCGTCTTAGAAGTTGTATGTTATTTCTCTCGTCTTGCAGAAATTTACAATCCTTTTTTTTTTTTGTTTTGTTCGTATCTTTATTTCTTAATGTTGGTAATGCTACTCGTAGTCCTGAGATTGATGTAACGTCCATATTGAGGAGTTAACACTGTCTTCATTGATTAATGGTAAAGCTGGTGCTGTAAAATAGCTTGCTTACCTTAGCTGTAGAGTCAAACACCAGCCTCGTTAGCCTGCAACGAGGCTGCAGTTCTCACCGAGCGGTTCAGGGATAGGAGATTGGCATTTGAGTATTCTATAACAGGGGACACAAATCTTGCTACGTTCTTCGGCAGGCAGCTTGGAACCAGGTGGAATCTTTGAAGAGTTGGATATCGGAACCTAGAGGATCCGATTAATAAAGATAGCTACGAATATACATTCCAGGACTCGATATTGGTATATCGGATATTAGTTCCATGATTTCGGATATTCGAATCTGAATTCGCTATTGACATTGGATCTAGTGTTTGAGTTTCAGATGTCGGGTGTAGTGTTTTAGCTTCGGATATCTGATCCAGAATTCGGATCTGGGGTTCAGTTTCGGATGCAAACCCCTTGACCCATTTATGTTTCCAGTTTCTGCAAGAAGGGCCGAAGTGGATTGCGTGGACGGGAAATTAACTTAGATATGACAAAATATTTTAACTGATCTCTTCTGTGATTGGTGGCACAGTTTCACAACCATGTGTACTGTAACTTTAGATAAAAAGAGCCGAGAAATAATTCCGTAAATTACAATTTCAATGGGAGTGAAGCATGAAAATCTCATTGGGATCGCTTTTCGAAGGCAAAGGCTTCTGGCTTTCTCTGGATGCACCTCATCTGCATCTTGGCACCGTTCAACCCCGGGAATCTCCTTCCCTTCATTTCCACTCACGCGATGCCACTTTTCTTCCGGGACAGTCAGGATCAGATTTAGTTTGGCTTCCTTCCAAACAGACAGAGAAAGAGAGAGAGAGAGGAGATAGATTGTTGCAATCGTTTGCAGTATCGAGAAAGGAACGCAGTGTGCAATATTGCTGGCTGGTCAATCTTCTTGAAGATACGAACGTAGAATGGGCGGGGTATGGTTTCCGGCCTACAGGCAATTTTTCCCGTTCAGAATCGCTGAGGGAGGATTTCCAATTAAGGCACGAATTACTTGTTCAGGAAATTCCCTCCCCTCCCCCTTGATTATTTCACATTTTTGCAATTCTACTGGCGCATTTGCAGTCGATTTCCTATTACATCGAAGTGTATGAAAGAAGCAGTAAGAATATCAAATGTTTTCTTCGCAATTCGACGTGAATCATCGGCGTCGCATCAGGCTTCGCTGCCATTAGACCACGGCAGTAAGAGCCTCCTCGATATCGTAACGTGATAGTAACCTTGTAATCAAGAGGTCTCTGGTTCGATTCATGGTGGAAGCAAAATGCAGCGGTTCGGATTCCAATTTTAAAATATGGAATCAGTTCCAATTAGCCTATCTGGGCATAAAGGTGTACTTTTCAATATATCATTTAGCTATTCTTTTTGTTAGGCTCGGAATCAATATAAAAGTCCTTCTATTGTTAATAGTACCATATTTTAACATTTTTTCGGCTATCCTAATTTCTTACTTATTCATTGTGTGCTAACCCCCGCCGTCATCATTTCATCCCGTGAATACGCTACTGCTAAGTATGGAAAGACCTCCCGAGTTTTCTTGTACGTATCTCATGACTTGCAAACACAGACCACCGCAGCATCTATGGAATCTTTTTTCATACCATTTAAACTGTATGGGACGACCAGTGACCTTAGCAAGCATAGACGTTGCAAGCTTTCGATTATTGACAGGAACATGGTTTGTAGTACGCCAATATAGCTGTTCATGTACAACTGTGACATGTAATACTCTAATATCAAAACGGGTAATTGTGCTGCTTCAGTTCGAAATTTGCTGCCTCGATGGCAGAGTTCGTGTAGTAGTCGACTCAACATCTACCTTCAGAAGGTTTCAAGTTCTTTGTGAGTATTCCTTCATCTGTTTCCTTTCAACAAATTCATCCTCGCCGACGTGATTAGCCAACCGTGGGAGAAAGCGAGGTAAGACTACAAATACAAAAAACAAATTACAATTTTGACACATACGTAAATTTTCAAGAGTTTATATTAGGAATATTCGGAGGAATATGGCAGTAACAATTTCCATCTCCCTTCAGAACCATTTTTAAGGAAGTAAAAGTGACTTACTCCTGATTCATTTGCTAGCAAGTATGGATGTGCAGATTGTCCACTAAATTGTTCATCAAGCAAGAGGAATCATCCACGCTTATTAACGAATCAGTAGGTTTCAACATGTTCGTATGGTGGTACAAAGAAATTACAACTGCTGATAAGTTTAAAGACAGATACTGGGTGAGTCTTTTAAAAGAGGCCCCGTGGAAAATGTGCTCCTTGCTTGTAGGCAACCCTGGTACACCGAAGAGAAGAGCGGGGCAGAGAACAGTCCAGGATATGTCATGTTGTCGAATATGCTTGGCACCGATATCCTGGACTGTTCTGTAACCCGCTCTTCTCTTCGGTGTACCAGGGTTGCCTACAAGCAAGGAGCACATTTTCCACGGGGCCTCTTTTAAAAGACTCACCCAGTACTTTGAAATGGTAATAAAATTGTTACTTTTTTGTTGAAATATACACTGATTTCTTTCATTGAATGTGGTGAATTGAACTGCCGATGTAGTTCCGAATTTGATGGAACCACGGCTGTCTCGGGTAAATACTAATGTTAATTACGAATGTGTTGTTTTAAATGTGTACTGTATTTGAAAAATATACAGTGATTTGATTTGATTTATTTTACTTCGCTTCTTGTGCCACTTTTGGCTAATTTGCGTAGATGGAGATGAGTGATGATATGATGAAATTGATGAACAGACATCACAAACGTCCATCCCCAAGCCAGGATTCGAACCCGGGACCCCTGGCGTCGCAGCGCAAAATATACAGTGAATATGACACAGTACACTCGAGGTATTGTAAAGTTATTCAGTAGTTACAGTTATAAAAATATAATTTTTTAACCCTTTTCATTATTGGTAATCCTAATAGAGTGTATAACGTGTACGATGTTTGTATCGCTTTTGTACAATATTATATATTAAGTATAGTGACGGAAAATATGTACATATTATTTTAGGAATTTCCTAAAAATCGGTTCGGAAAAACGAAATTGTAGTGTAGTTTCTTAAATAGGAAAACTTTAAGTGGGACACCCTATATATTTTTTCCAAACTTTCCACATGGGCCTCTATCGCGCTGGACGTTTGCTCTGTCCTAAGGCGGAAGGAAGCCCGAAGCCACTAATTGGAAGCAATGGGGCCAACTCAGTGGGACGGGTCGATACAAGTGCCTGTGTCAGTGGACTCGGTCTGTTGGTGCAACGCTGCTGCAAAAAAGGGAGAGGGAGTCGTCCCACCGCCGTGCGGATTTGTATTCTCCTCCCGGAACTGCTTCGTGGAAGGGAATGGTCCGGAAGAGGTATGGGGGTTGCTGGGGGGAGAGGGAGGATTAAGGAATCAAGGAGGGAAAACGGGAAAATTTCGAAATTGAAACTAGCAATTCGGTAGACGTATCACGTACAATGCAAGTACTGCTGTGAAAGATTTAAGACAAACGTCTCTCGAAAAGAGTATGTGTGCGGAAGTAGTTGGGGAATGCAAAAGAGATGGGTAAAGCAAATTTCACAGCAGAAGCGAGATACGTTTCGCAAAAACTATTCTCGAGATTAATTTTCGAAAGTGATGACAACTATGTGTAATTTCGTGTTGAAGCATGCTTGTAAAAAAGTTTCAGAAAGTTTGTTTTCAAATTGACTTCCAGTCAGATATAAAGTTTAAAGTTAAATCTAAACCATGAAAATTTGCTTCCACCAGAAATCAAGTTCGAAACTTCTTGGTCAAGAATGTAGTAGATTTCAGATTCCCTCAATCCTTTATCTATGAAGCAAATCACAGATCTCCAGAACGATTGGCTAGGTGATATCAGAAATATCTTACGTATGTATTATAAACGTTGCGATGTATTAAATGTACACAGGGCACGATTTACTTTTCGTAGATTGTGGAAAATCTATATTCAGTTAAAAAGAGCCTGAAAGAAAATTTACATTTGATTCCGAAAAAATTGAAAAAAATACGACACAAATCTACATTCGTTTCTGATAAGCTTGAAGAATTCAGCGAAAAAATCAATCGCATGAACTCGCTGAGTGCCTTCAAACAATCAGGGGAAGAATTCATATTTCTTTCTGCTAAAGTAAGGTACAAGGTGTTACCTTCGCTGAAGGCAATCAACTGCGAACCTCGCTTCCACGTAGTACACCCCGGTAAACTCATTCTTGCAGGCTAACGGTGCCTGGACCTACATTCATTATAATCTTCTGTAGGGTCGTGTGTTGTCTTGTGTTTTGGTCCTTATATGTGCGAGTGCCACTTTACAACCTCAGCTTTTAAGCAAGGTATGGAGATTTTAGTCCATAGACACACTTGATATTTTTTTAATGATAAGGAGCTTGACCCTGTGTAGAGTGACGGGTGTAAGTAGCCAAAGTGCTGACGCGCCCACGGTTTTTATTTCAATTGATGAAACTGCAAAACTTGGAAAATGCAAGTAAAAATCTTCACTCTTTTCTGGGAAACGTTGAAAGGCCAAGAAGAAAATCCGTATTTTATTGTTGGGAAGCTGAAAAAATGTGAGGCTTGTTTTGATGACATTTTCCTATAGCCATACAGCAAAACCCAAAGTGCAATGTTCAACTTTTTACACGACATTTGTACCAACGTCGCAGAAATGCAAGTTGAACAGAGCTTATTGGAACCCGCTTGAATACGAATCCAGTGAAAACTACCGGTAAATAATACACATTGTTTTCCCATACGTCAGTCACGGATCTGCATACATAAGCATGACCGTCTGATACGATCACCAATCACACAACGGCATGCATGCGTCTCTGTCGTCGTGTCAATATCCTTTCTTCGGGGAATTCATGCGTTGAACGAACAGGAATAACAAAAGACTGGTTGATCAAAGCACAGCGAAAGGCAATAAATAATGTTAAGAATTCCCAAGAAAACCTTCTTCCCCTCTCCCTTTCGGAATCGAAAAGCACACGGTGACCCTCCTTTCACGTGAGACGACGGTGGGTAACCCCCTCCCCCAACTGACGGTATATTTCACTTGTTTTTTGTTGGTGGTGAACTGCACGAACTCTCTCCAATATGATTTACGATTCCAAAATGCCGCTCTGAAGGCAAATTTCTATCCTTATTGCTGTTTCACGAGAAACTCGTCTGTTTTTGTGGGTCTTTTTTTTTTTTTTTTTGCAAGAGAAGTTATCGATCCTTGTGCAGTTATCGACATTGTCTATCCTTTCATCGAACCAACAAGAAATCGAAATAATCTCAGTGAACAGTGTATGTCGTTCACCCCACCGTATCAGCTTCCTCGATTGCGTAGTGATAACATTCTCACATTGTAATCAAGAGATCCCAGGTTCGATACCCGATGAAAGCACTCCACTGCAGGTCCAGTCCCTATTAGCCTATCCGTGCATTAGGGGGGTTTAACAATAAAAACTTTAAACGGATCGTTTCATCCACGTTTTTAAAATACTTAGTAAGTAATGTTTGAAACATAAGTTTTCACAACACAGGCCATCGTTAGATATACGTTACATGTGTGGTGACTAAGTATCAGTCTGAAACTAGTGGGAAATACTTCTAAAATAGGCTAACAAATAAGCAATATGAGAAGGTACTAACTGGAACGTCGAAAATAACCGCTAAAGAAGAGAAAATCAATACTAAGAGAGAAATCTTATAGCTGATTTCACCCACTGTTTTCTAAGTATCTGTTATAGTTTCGTGCTGTCTCAAGCCTGTTTTCCGTTTTAGATTTCTTGAAAACATTAATGATTCCTCTGAATGCTCTAGGACGAATTCCGAACACTTGTAATTTCTCAGAATTGAAATGTCATTGTGGTTCTTCGAAGCAGCAGACATTTAGGAAAATAATTTTACATTCAGTTTTCAGAATATATTTTCTCCCTTATATAGAAAAAACACCATCGCCAAATTTTACCAAGAAGAAAAGGACACGTAGGAATTCAAAATATCAAAGAATGCGAAATACAGTATGTTGTGTTTTTTTTGGGGCGTCAAGTTAGTTACGAATGAGACCAATCGTGCCTTTCTAGCTTCAACGGTTCCCGAGTTTTGCGCATTTCAAAATACAATGTTTCGTAAATAATCTTATTTTAAAAAAAATCCCCTTAAGCTGGAGAAAATTGATTATCCTAAACCCTTGTGAAGGTTTTCATAAGATTAGCAACGGGTCACCAAAAATTCTCAAAATCCGATAGGTCAAGGAACAATGCACTTCTGACTTAACTCATAATGTGTGCATGTATAAGTGCGTGTGGGGGGGATCACGTGAGGAACACCACACCTCGTGATCTTCTAGGAACGCCCTGCCCTGTCTGCCGACCAAGACTCTTCACCCATTGCGCCTAGTATTTATGGAAGCCCGGCAATTATCCGGGTAAAATGGGTTGCCAACATTCAGGGGGCAACAGCATCGCATAACAATCTGCGTCTCCTCTCGTGTCGTGCCGTTCCCACATTATCTAAGTTTCTTTACACTTTTCACGGCTAAATTTAAGGTTTTCGTGCGTTAATATGTTGAGCACTAAGACACACGCGGAACACACGTGTTCTTTGACACCGCAAGTGTGGACGTTTAAACCTGGAGCTCCCATGTTTGTTTACAACGGCTTCTGGTCGGGGAAAGAGAAAGTTGGCATGGAGCTTCTTGGCAAGTAACACGCGTGAAGATAGCCTGTAAATTATTGTGGCCGTCCTTGTTGTTACGCATTTTGCAAAGAATATCAAAGCAAACTGATTTAAAGAGAACTCTCGTCACGGTACAAGTTTGAATAGCTCCATTCATTTAATTTATGCAAATGAAAACCTTTTAATAGATTTTTGAAAGGAGTTTTTTACATTGTCAAAACTCTTGTCTAAACTACGTTTCTGGTTCATAGGAGTATCAGTACATCACTTGCGGCACGATTTTACAATAAAATCTTTGAAATGTGGTGCTTGGTTTAGGGGTGTAGCAAATTGTCTTATACAACCATGGTAACTGCGCGTAAATTTAAAGAGTTTGTGACCGGAAAATGTAGCTCCTAGGACTAGTCTGGCAGTATGTTTGAGCGAAGAAAGATATATTTAAGATGGCGAACTTTTAAGCTACAGTAACAAGACGTTACAAATATTCTTGGCGCAGTCAATGTGCGAAGATGTAATTTCTAATTTACTATATTTTTGTATAAACAATACATTTGTTATTGTTATTTGCTATTGCATTTGCTATACATACAAGCTATTTTAGCTTAATGTTCAGTGAGAATGGATTTGTATTAAGGATCCCAGGAGACATATCGAAGTTTTCGGTTCGATTCCCTGTAGAACCACGTTTCAATGGCTCTTATTCGACTCTAAACTATAGATCCAGTAACAATTAGCCTATCTGTGCATAAAGAGAACTTAAGCAAACTTTATGATCGATATCATACACAAAATAAATATTTGTATATTTTGGTTGTTGTTGCCTCTTTTTTGCTTCTTTTGGCTGACCGCGACATTAAAGGTGAATGGTGATTACATGAAATTGATGAAGGGCGCTCTCGAAGAGCATTCATGCCCAGGCCGTGCTCGAATGCGAGAACTTCAGTGGCGAGGTCAAAAATCAACCACTACCAAAAGTCAACTTCATTTACCCCTGATTCGAGCTCGATACTACTAAGCCTTGGAGAGAGTGGGTGTGTGTTACACCTAAAGCACATCTTCAACATGTTAACAGATAAGCCAATCACCACAATAAAATTGTATGGGTCAATCTAATAGCAAAATGGAAATCTTGGAACTTGTGACAGTGGCCATTAAGTATGAAAGTATTTCTTGCGTTGATCGTGATTTCCACTGCGTTATTTATTTATTTTTGTTATTTAGTGTCGCTTTTATGCCACTGTTGGCTAATTACAACGCTGAGAATGAGTGATGATATGATGAAATTGATGAAGAGATACTCGCAAAGAACACCCAGGCCGGGATTCGAATCCTGGATCCCTGTCGTCGTAGTGCGCTGTGCTAACCATTCCGTTATGGAGGTCGACATGAGTATGATGCAGAATGCAACGTACAAGAAGTCATTCTAAATATCATACCCTTCATGCTAATCTGAAAGTGCTGGACTAAGCCATGGGACAATACAGCCCATGTGCTTATTCAGTTTTGTATGGCCGTCAGCTCAACCAAATCGGGCACTTCTACAATTCGATCTGGTGCCGTTAGAGTAGCTCCAACGTGTTTGTCGTCGCCTTATCTCTTAGCATGCAGCTTCACTTCCCGAAAGCACGTCCTGCATTCTACATTAGGGACATTACTTAATAATGAGCCCCCCCACTTTCAACAGCCTTGGTGCCGGGTGCATTGACATAACTCTCGGGTCACGTGGTCTCCGCAGCCGGGTCGAATAGAGTCCAAGGAAACTTCTTACGGAGAGAGAGAGAGAGAAAGACTTTCTCCTATTGATTTTCCGAGTTTGTATGTCGGCCACGGCCGGAACCTACGGGTAGCAGACTGTCGCAATGTCACTGTGGGCAACAAGCACTGGGTCACAGGCTTCCCCATCATCGTTAATAGAAAAAAACGAATGATGAACGATGCAGCTGCAGCGATGCAGTTTCCGATGCAACGCCCGACTGCAGCAGCTGCAATACAAGCATTTTTCTCTTCCGGTGTCACAGTTGGAAATAATGGATTGCAGCACATTTCCGGGACACCTCAATGTAGGGAGAGCGCGAAGCAGATCGTGGTTTGCGATAAACCTCAAATAACATATACTCCACACTGAGCAGATCATAAGTTACTGCACACTTTTTCAGGACTTTGCTTTGATGAACTGCTAGAGAAGAGTACCGGGATTGGTGAGGGCCGCGAATCTTGAATTTGGTTCGTAAAACTTTTCACGTACAAATGAGTTTGCCTTCTCCCCGTATACATCTGAATTCTAGCCTGCAGGAAGCCACTCTGTAAAAGGAAAATGGCGTTAAAGCGACACAGTGTTCCCAGGAGGTCCCCGTCACAGAGAAATGGTTGTTATTAATGCCATTTTAACACCAATGAGGTTAGACGACGAAAATATGGTGAGAGCCTCCTGGAACCACTGTCTGTACCGCTTTAACACCAGTTTTTTTCAGTGTAGATAGCAGTGGTGTTGGAATTCAGTACGCTAATTTGTACGTCAGTTTATTTCTTATAAGTCAGTTTATTTTAAAATGATGAGCACAGGACGGAACCAAACACAACACTAAATAAAATTAAAACTAAAGATTTGCGCAGATACGGAAATATTGGTCTTACTATTTTATATACGTATTTATATTTCTTTACATTTTAGTAAAATCTGCTACTGTACTTCAAACGCTGTTCTACTCCTAAGATGGAACCGGTATGTTTTTCATGTTACACTCTGGTTTTTTTACAAGCGATGTTGCTTTATAAATCACAATAGCTATTCGCCACGACAATAACTTCCGCACAGAATCATTCATTTTGTGATTCTTTCTTGTAATATATGTAGGGACCAGAGGGCTGCACAACGGCCAGAATCGCTTACTAGGCCCGCCTGGCTGGTCGGGCGGGCGAGTAAAACTATATACCTGGGTTTTGACCCGTCAGGCATCGAAAGCCCACGGGTAACTGGAAGGCCTTGCAAGACGAAGCTCGCTATCTTCAGCGAACGCTCTTTCCGGTTTTGAACATTCTCCAGATACATGAGTCACGCAGTCACCGTTGCCAACTTTTAGATTCTAAACTGATCTAGGAGCACTTAAAATGTTCGTCACTTTTATTCCTTGGTAGAAAACATTTGTATCACTCACACCCAGTGGCGGCGGTTGGGTTCCAAAACTAAAGGGTTAAGGTGCCAAGTGGGGGGGGGGAGCAAGGACAGTTTAATTTCCCTTGATACATGAGATTAGCGTGGTGCAAAAGTGTCAAAACGTCGGGAGGGAGGCAACTGCACTCTCTCGGTCCCGCCCCTAATTGCCGCCACTGCTGACACCTGTAAAGGAGTACGAACTATAAGTTTGGCAAAAAGTGCTATAGTCTATATTTTGGAAGTTTGTTTTACTGGTGGTTGTTCTACATTATACTTTTTGGGGGGTGCTCCGCTATGGGCCAGTGGTAGTGTCGTCGCCTTGTAATCAAGGGGTCCCGGGTTCGATACCCAGTGGAGGCACATGGTGTTTCGGATCCCACTTTAAACTATAGGTCCAGTCCCGATTAGACTTATTGTGCATAAATTGACCAAATAAATGAATCAATCAAACAAACAGATTTTCTCTCAGATGTAATTTTGCCAATTCAATATCCGAATTAGTTGCTCAAGATCCCCCTCCCCCTGAACACTAAGGCACGATGTTCCATAAAATGGAACATGAAATCCGAATTTGCATTATAAAAGGTTTTTGAATATTGTCAATCGTCGTTCGCTCGTATCAACCTCATGGGACACGAGGCCCCTACATGCGCAAGGCCCAGGGTGGTCGCCCACTACACCCACCCCTTGCTACGCCAATGATTATACAACCTCAAGGCACCTGCACCTAGCAGAAATTCAAATATTTCCATGCGTAGTGAAATATAATGGCCGTTGGCAACACTGACAGCAGTGCTCGCGTCTACTTGCAACAACTACATCGAGTCTCACGGGTCTTCCTAAGACCCGGGTAATAGAAAAGCCTGGCAGGCATCGATGCCTGTGCACAACTGTGACGTGAAGCTCGCTTGCGCGATGTCGAACACCTGGGCTTGACGTGCGTGTTGCATACTATTGTAGGCGCGCCTCTTCGCCGACGGGTTTTTTCCGGGCCTTGTGCAGGTCTCTAGTAGGGACTATATATATAGAAGTTAATAATTGTTTATGCATTTCATATCTTAAGAACGTGACAGAAATGCTGCATAGCAATCCGTTGCTTCCTTTTTAACTGCAAAAAGTTTCCTGGCGACATCGAAATCTGACAATCTTTGTTCGAAACCTATTCGTGCTGAGCGGAACAAACACGTTATTTTCCCTCTTGTGGACATGTACGTACGAGAGGAGGGGAGAAGAAAAAGTACATGCTGACAAAGAACAATGTGAAAGGACTGGAGACGTGAGCTAGTGGGATTGACCAGAAGGAAAGGTTGCGGTATTAGCGTGTCGCGGTGAGTCATCCATCCTTAGATCCAGATAGGCGATTACGTTGACTGACGCAGAAAATCCAGGAGGGGTGGTTCACCGAGATTTGTCCCAGAGGAAACCACATTATTTGTACAGGGATAGGATCAATTGATCCCAGTTTGGCGGTGCTGTGATTGCAGCGGGGTCGAAATTAACCGAAGTTCTTCCAAACTGTCATATCCCTCCCCCGTTGCTCACCGTGAATGGACTTGCCCCTAAGCTACCGGAAGAAAAATCCGCTTTCTCATTAAGATAACTCCGTTCCTCCCCCCCCCCCCTTGCTTCTTAAGAGCTGATTGCTGCATCAATTAAGGGGACGCGTGACAATATAATAAAGGTTATGCGGTGCCACGTGTTTTTGCTGGTGGTGGAGACAATGGAGTGTCCAGTGTTGCCTCCAGTGGCGTTGGCAAGAGGAAAGTAATGATTGATTGTAGCGCTTATTGTTAATTATGCAAGCGATTAGAGTGTCCTTATTATTCTGCTGCTTCGTCGTTTGCTTGTGGATTACTCATGTTTCGCAATGCGACCTATGAAAAGAGAGAAGATACTGCACCATCGAGAACTTGAAGAACGGCAGAGGACCTATATGCCTCCTTACATTTATCCACTCTTAATTAGCAATTTTAATTTGAAATGGATATCTATACTTATATGAAAGATTTATCAAAGTCAGACGCCATTTCGTTTTTTCATTCACAACTTCCTTAAAGTTGAATTTAATTTTTGAGTGTCAAAAGGCTCTTTCATTATATGTTTAATACTCCCTATGTCACAATGTACAGTATTTAAAGAAATACTGGAAAGAGTATAGTCAAATTTAGCAAAAATGATGGTTTGAAAAGTAGGAGCTCCTTTTCCTTTCTCAAACAGGCGCGACTAGATGATTCTTTTCAAAGAGAAAATTAGAACAAGCTTAGGTTTTAGCATGCAATGTTAATTGGACATCATCCATTGTCTAGTGCTTAAAACTATGTCTATTCTGACACTACGTTTCGCGAGAGCACCTTTTCTCTCGTCTCAGGTGAAATTTATTTTGCCGGTGGTGGGATTGGAAACTACAACAGAGCTATGATTTTACTACAAGTCCAGTGCTTTAACCAATTACTCCACGGCGCCACCATACTACGTTTTTCTCCAGTTATGTACTATTTGTAATTTTTGGAGGAGAGGAAAACATATGTGCTTGAATTCTACACTAGGTTGACTTGTAGGGTTTTGGACCATTGCTATGAAGTAAAATCGCAGGTCTGTCGCAGGTAGCCTTTTTTTCCGTCTCGGCAACGGTTCTAGAAAATATATTTCCCAATCCAGCTTAAAGAAAGTATATCGGTGTATAAAAAGAATAAGATATTAAAAATTAGCAACATGAAAAGGATTTAAAAGAACACAAAGAAATTCCTGATTACTGTCAAATTTCCGTATTTTTTCATCATAGATACTTTTTCAGTTTTCGGTGTTTGCTGTTGTTCTCACTTGCCTCCTACATGCAGGCGGAGTAGCGGTAAACAGATATATCATAGCCTCATCTCACACCTGCCAAGCAATGCACTCGGCCGTAAAATTAAAAAGAAAATGTCTTCCTAAGTCTTCGCTGCACGGGAAGACAAAATTAATGAGCTCCGCTAATGAAACCCCGGAGAAACTTAATCTAGGCATCCTCGTTCCTTTTTTTCCCCAGACCTGTCTCGGACATCTGAGTTGACCGAGGAACGCTGACGGGTAATTGCCGAACACGACGCTAATTGAATTTCAAAAGCCTGGTCAAACTGTCTGTTCTGCTCAGAAGGGACAAGAACTGCAATGTCGAACGGCGGGAAAGAGCGTAGTATTAAAGCGGAGACGTCAGCGTAAGAGTGATAAATTATAGAATAGCAAGTAGCTTTGTCTGCGAAAATGATTGCTTCCGAAGTTGAAAAAGAATGGCCGTAAGATAACACTAGCATGTGAAACGGGCACAAGATTTTATGCATTGGTTGAGTGTAACACGTTGCCGAGACAGAAAGCCTTACTGGTATCTGGACTAGGTATCAAGATAGAAATAAGCTTCCCAACTACATTATATCGTACAAAGATGGCGGAAGTCATTTCTATCACGCACATTGACTTATGGGACGCAACAGTTGTACTAACTAGTGAGTTATTTAGTAATGTGTGGAGTGTAGTGGTTGACTAAAAGGGGAAATTTTTTAGCTTGCTGGTCATCAATTTACAACACGAACATCATTGCAAATATACTAACGCTGTATTTTTCGATACTTGAGATTTTATGTTGCTTTTTTTTTACCTGTATGCTAATATAGAATGTTAAGAATAAACGACGATTAGATTAAATTGATGAAGAGACACTAACATGCAGACTCGAACTCCATTGTGGCTCAACCACCCCACGCGCTTGGCTACCGAAGTGGTTTCCTGTCATTGCGCTTAACCGAAAGGTAGAAATTACCCTTCTATCATCACTAATGCACATCTTTCTTCATCAGTGCAGCTTCTCTTCTAGTTCGCTTCCTATTGTAGTACATTTTCTTCCGTTGTATAGTAGTTTCGATTTTCGGTAGGGGTCCGTATATTAGTTGTTGTCCAAGCATTCTGAAGGTGGTTGAAGCCAATTCGGTGGCCGAGGTAGTCGACTTTCGATCTCGCCACCGAAGTCCTCGGTCTGGTCATTGGTGTTCTTTGTGAGTGTCCATCAATTGCAGTAATCGTCCCTCATTCCCATCGTCGAGATTAGCCAAAAATGGCAGTAAAGTGACGCTCAATAAAAATACGTATACAAATGGTTGAAAAAAGAGTATCTGCCACATGCCGCTAAACCTACTGGCCATGTAATCTAGTGATTAGCAAGAGGCACAGATTTCAGTGCTTCAAACCTTGATTTTAATCGTCGTTCTATTCCTGTGACAAGTAGTCTGTTGATGTCCATGAAATGGTCTTGCAGCAAATTTTCGTAACCCGGAGATCCCAGATTCGAATTCTGGAGAAGACATGGATATTTATTTGCGGGTTCGTTCTATTATAAGTTCCACTATATCATTAATTAAAAAGCAACGTCAAAAGTGGGGGCAAAGTTGTCGTTGTGCATTGCGCCGTGACGTGAAGACACATACAGGGTGTAGAGGTAGGTAGGGCACCACACTCTCGATTTACGCCATATTGGAGGCAGTATATTCATCGCTACCCTCCGCCTGCCTTTGCAGCTCCCTTCCTTCCCGAATCGCTCGCATGCAACGATACAAATGGCTTCGTAAGCCCCAGATAATCTTATTTCTGAGATCAGTGCCCCGAGAACCTGGATGTCGCACATGGGAGTCAGACGCCTTACTGGACCAATCTAGCGACATTAAATATGAGAAATACGCCTCGGCCTCTCAAAGGATTGTTTGGCTGAATGTTTCAGCTAAAGGAAGGAATAATTGTACGGGGGACGTTAACGCCAAACAGAGATGCACCGCAGAGGCAAGCAGGCGGGAACCGGCTGAGCGGTGTGTGTTGGCACCGTTTGGAAATCGTCTGTTGCTGGCTGACAAATCGCGCCGTTAATGTTGGCGCACTCGAAAATGTATCGCACCTGCCGTTGATGTGTGAAATTGCCCTCCGAGGGTGGTCTCCCCCCTCCACCAGAACCGCTTAACTGCATCGCTGAAACGCGTAGCTCCTTGGCGATAACCAAACTGAAGACTACTTAAAAGACCTAATAATTTATCCTCGGAATGATCTCCCTCTCGATCTTCCTCCATCTTTTGTGCTTTGCCTTTCTGTTCCCCCTTTATTTCCAAGTTTCTAACTTTTGTGCTTTCTATCTGGAACTTTTTCCTTTTGTGCTCTTTCTTTTCCATATTTTGTACCTCCTTCTGTTTCCTTTTATAGCCATATTTTTCTTGATCATTCTCTTCTCTCTCTCTCACTTCAGCTATATCCTAATTTCTCTTTTTACCTTTGTTACTTTCTCTCCCTCGGTCACTTTTCTTTTCCTTCTTTCTTTCTGTCCTCTTTTTCCGCTCCTTTATATCTATTTTCTCTTAGTCCCTCTCTATCTGTATGACTTTTCTATCTATTCTTTCTTTTGATAAGTTTTTCTGTTTACCATTCTTTCTCTCTGATCTTGCTGCCTATCATTCTACCTACTGTCGTGAACGTAGAGCGAGGTTTATTTACACATACACACACACACACAACTCTTCTTGGAATAAAGATTATTACTAGGAAACTGATTTTAAGGTACAAAGTTATGGTCGGGAAAGAAAGGTTCTGTAAATGCTTTCAAAAAGGTGCAAAGAAAGATACTGTTACAATGCCTTTATTCAGGTCTAAACCAGTTACATTAACATTATTTATTCAACACTGTAGCATTGCTCTACCTGACCATTATTTTCAGGCTGTTACAGTTCAACAATTTTCCGCATTTAACACGTCTATGTAATTATATTCTCTCTGGGTGTATTTATGTGTGGCGGGGGGGGGGTTATCTGTCACTCTCTTTTTCAACCTCTTATTTTCCTTGTAATATTTAATTTATTCTCCACATGACCTCTATATTTGTGTTCTTCTCTCTCTTTCTTCCTGTTTTCGTCTTTAATCTCTCCTCCATACAACCTCTGTATTTATATGCGTTCTGCGGAGACAGGAAGTTTAGTTCGATTCGGAGGAAGCCCAGCGAGAGAAATTAGCATTCGTGCCCAGCGCTGAAGAGAACACGGACTATCCATTTGGTCGGTATGCAGTGGCGACATCTAGTGTTCAGACAATGAGACAGTTCATTAATCCGAAACGTCTACACTGTCTCTTGTTGGGTTAGCGAGGAAACTAATGCGCGCCAGTCAACTTGTTTACTTGGCAGGTCTTCGCTGTTTTCTTTACTCTGTCGCACAAGTTAATGCAGCATTTTTGTTTCAGCCCAAATGGCTATATCGACTTTGAGTTGTTTGAACAGTAAAGCCATGTGCTTTTCTCTGGATGTCGCACTTCAAAGCTCTTGCTTATTGAATTTGAATCAAGCATTTGCATCCGGAGAACACTGTGCTGCTGTCCTCAGATGAGTTTTAAGTTCTTAACTCTTTGAAAGAGTAAATATGTGGCCAGTTTAGTGAACGAAACATTGTCTTCCTCTCTTTTTCATACTGTCTTTTCTGGTTTGTCGTTCTTACTTTTTTTTTACTATCTTTCAGTTTTTGTCTATCTTTCTTACTTTCATTCTTCTTCCTTCGATATCTCACTATAATATTCCTATGACCTAATATTTAGTTCCCACCCCTCACTTATAACTAGACCCCTTTTCTTGCACCGTAACGAACACCTTTACAGGTTTTACTATGATACAGTTAGTTTTAATATCTAGGTTGCCTGTTCCTGAAGGTTTCGTTTGAAGTTTTAAGTGCACTTTTATGCTTAGACAGGCTAATAAGGATGAACTTTCAGTTTAAAGTCCGATCCGAACAACCATGTTCCTCCACCGGCTATCGAACCGGAGATCGTTTGAGCATAATGCGACGACGTCACTACTACGCCATCGGAGAGGCCCTTAAAGGTTTGGTATGTATGTTTTTTTTCTTTTCTGTGTACTCGTTTACTGAACTTTTCCCTCATTTGAGGTAGGTTGGTATATCAGAATTTGCTGAAGTTCGCTCGGCAAAAAACCACGTGAATTAAATTCAGTGAACTCTCAAGTTCAGCTTTTCGTCTTGCCGCTACCGTACTTTAACGCACTTCTGCTTGTTATTATACCATTGGATTATTGCTTCCATCCAATTGTTCGAAACAGATTTAAGTCACATTATTTCAGCAAACATGCATACACTATTGAGTATCATTTCCTTCTTTTGGTTTTATTATTCATGATAGACACTCGACAAATGGATGTTTCTGTACGTCCTACAGAAAAAATAACAGTAGGTGAATATTCCTTCACCTTTGATGATCATGAACAGCTGCTTCGCATCAACAGATATTCAATTCCGTAAGACAACGTAGGATGTAGAATAAATAAGAATGAAATTAGCGATGGACAATTTGCTTACTCTTATCTTTGCCGTTGGCTTTATGTGGCAAGCAGTCAGCCTGTATATTCTGCGTTCAAAATAAGCAAATATTACAATTTAATGCATAGTTTCTTCCCATTACCACTTAGTATTTTTTTCATTAAACACTAATATCAGTTTCTTATGTCTCCATTCGGGTCTCCCCGATGGCGTAGTGGTAGCTTCATCGCCTTGTGGTCAAGGGGTCCCCGGTTCGATACCCGGTGGAGGCACATAGTGGTTCGGATCCAACTTTAAACTGTAGGTCCAGTCCCAATTAGCCTTACTGTGCATAAAGTGGACTTAAAACACCAACTTAACTAGCTAACTAACTTATGTCTCCATTCATACAGATGCACCGTGCTACGTGCGACTTGGAGCACGTTGCTCATTTTAGAACTTTCGGAAACAAATGTAAGGGTTCGCAAAGGAGTGACGTAATATAATTTATCCCAGCATTTCTGTAGCTGTTAAGATACTTAAGCATGATAAGTTGCTTAGATGTCCAGTTATTTATTTTTATGGTAGTTCGTTGTATTAGGTTGAAATTCTGATTGCATAACTGTCAGGATAATTTCTGATCAGGAGCGGGTTCTGCAGATTCGTCTGCGTTGAATTCGGAAGCACAAGACACGTGGTAATCCTTCGAACCTCCCTTCCGCCTTCGCCAGGGGTGAATCAATACTTTAGGAGCAGTTTGTTTCTGTTTATTTAGTGTTCCCGCCACATAGCGAGTTCGCGGAGTCTGTACCGAGGCCACAGATAACCAATTGCTCCGTCGTTCGGTCTGGGGCTGCGGAGTTTACGCACCAATAAAACAGCGCGGAAGACACGTCGTTTGCCGGAGGCGTGGAGCCGCCCGGGCTGTTTAAGAGGGGATAGAGCCAGGTATAAGAGCTGCAGCTCCGGAATTTATGCCGCATGAAATATTGCCAAAGTGTCTTGTACGGCGGGCTCGAGGAAGGAGGCCCGAGGGATTGTGGTGTCCTTGAGAAGGACACGAAATTGATCTTTTCCTGCGTTCTTGTATATTTTTTTTTCTTTTCGTCCGTTTTAAAATGGAATCGTCGCCGTAATCTATCTATTAACTACAGTCGCTGAGAGTGACGTACGCACTGACCGACTCGCTGCCTTTTGAAGAGCTATGTAGCAGTCCGCGCGTGCGGGGATCCAGTAATGCTTGGGCTATCCCTTAGAGCACACAGACCTTCCTAGCTTTTCGGCCACTTTTGGCCAATCGCAGCGACAAGGATTAATGATAATTTCACGAAATTGATTAAGACACCTCTCAAAGAAACAATAATGCCAAAGCCGGGACTCGAGCCTTCACGGTGGCGTACTGGTAACTTCGTCGCCTTGCAGTCGAGGTGTACCACGTTCGATACCCAGTGGAGGCACATAGTGGTTCGGCTCCATTTCAAATTAGCCTATCTATGCAAAAAGTGGACTTAAAACCAAAAAAAAAACTTTTGAGAGCCACTACTCGGACCAGAAACTTCGGCGAGACGACCGAGTGTATGTGAGAGAGAAAGAGAAAAAAATAAACAGAAGGAGAGATCCTTGTTCTGGTTTTGATTCTAAAAATCTCGTGTACACTATTATATGTGCTAAGATTTTCACTGTGGGCATACCCCCACGCCCCACAAATTGGCGATGCTTCTGGCCGTAGCAGAAAATTACAAATGCTAATTGCTTTTGAAAACAACTTAGTCATTCTCCATACAAGCTTGGCATCAAAAAAGAGAATAATTTGACCAGAAAGAGTCTTAATTTCTTCCCTCAAAGCAAACAGTTTGCGAAGACTTGTCATCGTCGAGTGCGTTTCTCACCGATCTTCCTCTCAATTTCGGCTTCCCTCGCCGCTGGAGTTGTTTTGGCAAAGCAACCGACCGGGAAAGAAGGGGAGAAGTATGCAGCGTGTGTAACTTATGATTCAACGAGGATCCTTGTGTGAAAAGGCGGAACCTCTGGATTGTTTCCCGGCGTTTCTTTCCCGTCTCCCAATTGCTGTCAGCACTTTGGGTCACACCAACGATCTGAACAGTGGTGCAAACTTCTTGTTAATTCCACCGGAATCTTATAGTGATTGCTAGAATTCCAGTGTCGAACTTACCTCAAAATCTGCCAATTTTTTCTAAATCGCGCAGATACAGAAGGAGAACTTCATTGCTATATATTTGTTTTACATTCCTTTTGTTCTGTTCGGCAATTAGTTAAATTTCTAGACGTTCTTTTAAGTTTTGTAGCATAAAATGTGTGATTATCTCTTACGGTGTTGGTGTTATTAAAATGTTACACCAATACATTCTGGCCTGTTCTTTTTTCTTTTTTTAGAGACCTGTACGGTTGGGATTTTCGTGAGCTTTTGGCCTGAAATACTGAAACACTTATTTTTACAAATTACTCTTGAGAGAATTAGTTCTAAATTTTTATCTAGGTTTAATATGCGTTCCAGTCTAATCTGATAATTTTAGATTGCCAGAGCGGTTACAACAATATGTTTGATTTTAGATTGAGCTTTACAATCAGCTAACGATAGTTAACATTTTGACAATTATCGCATAGCATAATATCACTCTAGACCAATTTAGTCTCTTTCCCCTACTACCGTCAAGTCTATATTATCATGTAGTTAAATTGGTCTAAAAGGAGTTGAAAATATGAGGACTAATGTCAGACCGGAAAATACTGTATTTAGATTTTTAGGAATTTGAATTCCCTTTATAATTTTTTAACATTCGAAGATGCAAGAGGAATTGTGAATGTTATGCAGTAAAAATCCTTTATTTATACGGATTTTTTGTTCTGTTTTGGGGGTTACCGTTATCGTTTAAATGTCTTCTACATCAGTAGGCCTTGCTTTTGTTCGGTTAAAGTAGCACTCTCTTGAGCTCTGTAGAGTGTGATACTTTATATACCTATCTTTACAAACTTCGTCTAAGGTACCAGAGATGAAGAAATTTGGATGTTGAGGCTGTAGAGATAGCCCTGGGAGTGATACACCCGTTTAACAATGGAGAAGACAAAGATTCGAGACAAACTTCACAGGGGCGGAGTTGCCTTATACAAGTTCGAACCAGGGACTTCTGACATCTTAGCGCGTTACGGTGACAACTCCGCCACCGAGACTTGCTAAATAACATTATTAAAATCTAACTAAAACATGTATCGCTGTTTCCCCATCATTCATTTCATAGCGATGAACAAAAAATGTAAAAAAAACGTTAAAGAACTGAAATAGAAGGAAGGCGAAGTAGTTTTTTTGTTGTTGTTTAGGCGAAGAGGGACAATTACGCACCAGGCATGCATTTATTCCAATATCGTCGGAATGAGCAATGCTACTAAAAAGATCTCCTGCAGAAATGAAGAGTATGAATTTCTCCCCATGTGGCAAGTGGAAGCGGTTTCCTAAGTTGATTATTAAGCCTTATATGATTTTTGAAATATATGATGAATTAGTATTTACCGAATCCCATGTATTCCTTATGGGACATCAACTTCAACTTCAAGTTACGGCTCATCAAATGGGAGTTTCGACTTTTCCTACTGCTATGACATAGTTCTACGTGTCCTTTTCCCGTCCATGTACTTTTCTACGTCATCGGATGTTTGATATTCCCGAGAGAACGAATAAAATAATGGTCCCATAAGCCTAGTGCATTTCGCCTTGCCTCCTACGGCCATCCTGGCAGTGTTGCCAAACCTGATGTGCATAATAGAGCTAAATTTCACCATTAATATAGCTAAAGAGGACTTGCAACGAGCTAGATTAACGAAGGCTGCATTAAGTGCCTACTAGGGTAATTTTAGTTGTCATAGGGGTAGGGGTGCTGCTATTACCGTTAGCTTTAAAGTGATGGCAATTTATTCTTTCTTAGTTTTCACCGCCTAGATTTGGCGGCATCACCCATCTCAATAATCCAATGATGTTAATATAAAATCGAAAATAAAGGGTTCCCGGATAACAAAATTGTCATCTTCATCTTAGCCACAGCGCTATATATAAAAATACATGGGGAGGAAACAAAAGGTGGGTGACGCAGCCTATAGCTATACGAATATCACGTCACGTGCAAAATGTACACTCATGGCAAAAGTTGGTATTTTTGGGCCGGAGCCAGTGGTGGCATCATAGTGGGGCAGAGGGCGGGTGCCACAGTTCACAGTCAAACGAGTGCACGAAAGAGCCAGATTTGGCTCCAAAAGAGCGAAGTTGGCAACAGTGATCAGCAGCTGCCCCAGCGAGAAAGGCCAAGGGGAAATTGTCCCTCCTCGCCTTAAGAAAATTTGCTGTTATTTCGAGATGTGTTCGAGAATTGAATTCAACTCGAGACCGACAACGAGAGAGGCTATCTCGTTTACAATGCGAGACTGTGCCTCGTCTCGTCATCATCCTTATTGGGCTCTCAATGCGAAATCCACTTCTGTCTGGAGACCGAACGTGCATTGAAGACTGGAGCTTGCGGCGTTTTGTATGCCTGCAGAAGGCGAGTGCGGTTTTCCATCTTAATCTTGCGGAAAGCATCTCCTCCTGGGAGGATCCTCATGGAAACCCCCATCGGATAATCTTCCCGGATTATCTATTTCCGACCTCAAAAGCTCCCGTCTGGAGTTTTCCCCTTATTTTCTCTCGGGAGACCGACCGGAAGGGAGACAGGAAGCATCGGCTGATAGCGAGAGAGTCTGATGGGTAAGTTGTTAGTGAGTTAAGCCAAGCTCACTAATTGGTATCTTCTCTTAATTAAACTGGGTTAACTGAGCGGGAGAAAATTACTAACAAAGTCTCAATGCCCGAGACGAGCTCTAGAGGAAGATTTTGCAACATAAGGCATGCTTCTGCTGGCTGCTCTTCTCTTAGTGATCTTTAGGATTCGCCCTAAGAGGAATTTGCATTGTTTTTTGAACCCCGTTTCCCAGTTTCCTTGGCCCAATTTTCCTTCACTTGTTGTGGGTCTCAGCAGAGGTTGTTCTTTACTGAAGGCCAGGTAAGTATCGTTCTCCTGTCTTAACCCGTTTTTGGATTTTTCATCGCGATGGTGAATTTTGAGATGAATGTGTGGATCTCGAAAGCAATTATTAATAAGCATTGCCTTTATCGAATGACCTTAGATCGAACATCTCTGCAGCGTAGTGATAACGTTCTTTCTTTGTAATCGAGAACACCGAAGGGTACGGGCACGAGTCCTTGCCTACTTAAGATTGTTTCTGTGCGAGTGTCCCTTCATTTGTATCATCTAATCATTCATCCTTATCGTCGCGATTACCCTAAGGACGCAACGCAGGTAAAGGAAGTAAAATTTAAATTGTACCCAGGGTTTTCCGGTTAGATTCTCAGTGGATGTGCATTTCAGTAGTATGTATCGCACTTCAAATTGAATATGAGTTCCTGATTAGCATATCTGTGCATATAGTGGATGTAAGAACGAACACTTTAGACAAATATGTAAGCTGTAACGGGCTAATAGTTCATATGCATGATTGGCTTCCTACTGCAGTTACAGTACAGGTTAGAATCCAGTTGCATTGCCTGGTAGTAATTAACCTGTCAGTCAGGTGAGAGGACTCACAAATTCAAGAAGAGAATACAATAATCTGCCCGCTCTATATCCATGGATTATTTTACCGATGTTCTGGACGCCATGTTGTGCAAAAAATGCTTAACAACGTCTCCAAAGCATAAAAATGGTGATGCTGGCAGTTCTTTTTCAAGAAGTAAGTAAAAATGTGTTGTGCATAGTTTGTCCATCAAATTTTATTGTTGACAGGCATGTAATGGGAAAAATACATGTATAGAGCTTGCTTCTATGAATGTATCACCCACGAATAGGGGCGGACTACTATTCTAGGAATGGTCCTTCCGCCACAACACCAAAGATCACGAAGTTCCATCCCCTATATCCATTCCTTCTTTTGGTGGTCTTCGTTTCCAATGATCGTCCGTAACTCTTAACAACGAACGGTATAACCCCGGAGAACAATTTACCGTGAGCACGCGCCCCTCGTCCAGACGTGTCTCGGTTCTACTGAGGATAAAACTGCTTAGTCATATCTCTTCGCACACTGCTAATATACTTGGCTTCCCTGCGCGAGAAACACGTGCGAGTAATGTTCCTTTCAGCACGTCCTCTGGACCGACAGGGAGTGTGCTTGATGTCGCCTGCCTTCTTCCCTCTTGACTTCGTCTGCAAGAAAGAAACGTTTCGTGCATTCTCCCGCTGCTGCCTTCACAGATTTGGCAATAAGGAGAGGACACGATCTCCAGAAAGGCAGCACCTTTCATTTACTGTAGCAGATCGCTGCACCAAACTTTCTTCATTGCCCATGTGCGGAGGTTCCATCATATTGAAATATATCGGGCCCTCTCCTCTGTGTTTATCGAGCTGAACTCCTCCGTGGTTTAAAGGCTAGCGAAACGCGCTTCAAAGCCAGTAATTACTCACGTTGTTCAGAACATGTTCCAGTAATTTTAGAGGGAATTAGATTTAAAATTTTCGGGTGCTTCGGTACGTATGGCCATTTTACACTCTTCTAAGTGTACGGAGAAAGTCATCTTACCTAAAACCCTTACCTTGATATTTAAAAAGAAAAGCTGCGGTGTAAAGAGACTTAAATAGAACAAGGTAAGAAAGGACTAAAAACTACCTCAGAAACAGTCTAAAAGGCCCGCTCTTCTTTAAAAAGCTAAAAATATTTGTTAAAACATTGTCACATCCCAACATAGATGACAAATCGTTGGGAAGGTTAAAACTGTCTCTGAGAAAAGTAAAATCTGCAAATTCAAGAAGGATGTGTCGAACACGTAAAACAACGTTGCTAGCACGGCACAGCAGAGGGCATAAATTAATGATTTTGATATAAATTACATGTACAGTCTTAGAAAAAAATACCTGGGCCACGGGACGTAGAATTTCGTAACGTCTTAAAGCCTGTTGTTTATGCAACCCAAATAACAAAATATTCGCTTAAGTTTGCCTGGTGATTCCGAGTTCTCGGGAAGGATTGAGCTTTGATAGCATGAGTCACATGACTCGTGCCCCAGCCACAACAAACAGCTGGGTGTTACGATGCCTCCAGAAGAAAATTTCGGGAACTAGTTTCTTGACAAGAGCTACTCGTAAGGAAATACTATTCTTTCAAGTGATATTAGAGTCATTGTCAAGAAGGTTCGCTTAAATGATGGTTCTCATCACAGACCACATGCCACACGTTAATTGTTTAAGTCCAGTTCATGCACTGGACCTACAGATTAAAATGGGATTCGAACCAAATGCCTCTCTACTTGGTATTGAATTCGGAAGCCTTTCATTACATGGCGAAGACGTTACCACTACGACATCAGAGAGGCAATGGAACCCCTTGAGAAAGAGATAAGCGAAAATTGCTACGTGACAAACCATATTTGCCCGTAAATTTTAAAAATAAGACAATATTTTTACTGACAGTTTCGAACCGTGGGAGTCCCGGGTTCGATACCCGGTGGAGGCACAAGTGGTTCGGATCCCACTTTAAACTGTAGGTCCAGTCCCGATTAGCCTTACTGCGCATAAAGTGGACTTAAAACACCAAATCAAACCAAACCAAATCGAACCGTGGGAGAGGCATATCTTTTTTTGTACCATCGTCCATTTCACGAGTTTATAATTCTTCCTCACCGACTCGAGTGACGCGAGTGGTAGAAGAAAAGCGAAGTAAAATAACTGAAACAGAAATAAAAGGAAAAAGCGAAATAAATTTTATTCATAATATTCTGCAGTCACTTGAGTTGTATTCACGGGATGCTATCTTTAAAGAAAGCCGTGGTCTCTTCCTTGTCTTTTTCGCTTCCTTTGTGCTCTTGCTTCCCGCTGTCACGATTGGTCTAAAACTAATTAATGCGACGTTAATTAAACAATCCAAACAACGAAACAATGCACAATCAACTGCACAAAACAACATTCCAAATGTTTTCGACTCGGAAAACAATTGAGATGCTGTAAAATGACTCAAGATGCAGTAATAAAGTGGGAATTCGGTACCGTATAGAATTAAATCGGTAGAGATGTTCGATTTGATTGGATGTTTGTTATTTAGATTTGCTATTCTTTCACTTTTGGCAAATAGCGACGATGAAGATGAGTGATGCTTTGATGAAATTGATGAAGGGACACTCACCAAGGACACCCACGCCCAAGTCGAGATTCTAACCAGGGACCCATGGCATCGTAGCGCGCTGTGCTAACCTCTCCTCCATGGAGTGGACATTATACCATATTTTGTGTGCTCAATTGGGATCAATCAATGGAATGAATAGGCATATTATATGATTAAAAAATTCATATCATAATACCACGTCATATTATTCGGCACGAAGTAACATCAGAGACATTCAATCTTGCATTTTTGCCTTTCAACTAATTCTTTGAATTCAGGTTAATCACAACAATAAGATAAATTATGAAGCAAATGATAGTGAATGTGGGATATTATTACGAATTACCTGACAGAAACAACATTAAGCAGGCTCGGTGGTCAAGCTCATTAAGTGATTGACATTCAATATCGTCGCCAAAGTTCCCGGGTTTGAGTACCGTCCTTGTCGGGGGTGTTTGACTATTTCGTCATCAATTTCATGTAATGGTCACTCGTCCTTATCGTCGCGATCATCGAACAGGGAATAAAAATTATAAAAATAAATACGATGGAAGAGTACTTATTTCATCTCTCACGAAATCTCCTACAAAACCGGAATATATAAAATACATGTATATTCATTCACATACATTTTCGATTTCTATATTTAACTAATCGAGACCGAGAACGGGAGAGCAATTTTCAATTCGACAAACCGAGAGACGGAGACACTGTCAAGTCTCGTTTCTTCTTGGCACCTCCGTAATCGAGTTGTTCTGTTTGTCATTGGCTTTGTATTGGCAATTATTGTCATTATTCTTCCCCTGCAGGTAAACCATAACGATGAATTATGATGAAATGAAGCAGATAAAAGGGCAAGAACAAGAAAGTCATGCCTGTTCGGGACTCCAACCCAGAACCTTATGTAACGAGATTTGAAATTCTGGAGAAGGCGTCCGTGTTTCGCTTGGTTTTCTCTTTCCTCTACTTCTCTTATATTATCATACATGTATAATAAAAATGGATCTGATACGATATGTTGCGATTCATAATTGTGCTGGTTAGATGCTACAGATGTGAACACCAACCTGCAATATATTATTCCCTTTTGTTTCGTATCTGGTTGAACATGAAATTTTCTTACACTGTGACAATTTCTTTCTTAGTTTTGGTTTGGTGCACAGATATGCTAATCTGGACTCGACCTTCAGTTTAAAGTGGGATACTAACCACTATGTGCATCCACCGTGTATCAAACCCGGGATCCACTGATTACAAGGCGAGGACGTTATCACTACGCCATCGAGGAGGCCCCATGGCAAAATGTTATTCACTCGATCTCTACCATAATTTATTTCAGCATTTACATTTTCAGTTTTCTTCTTCTTTTTTCCTTTTGTTAACTACTCTTATACGATTCTTTTTGCGTCTTCGAATTTCTTCTTGTTTCAGGAAAAAATAATACATGCAGGCTGTATAAAAATTCCCCGTTCAAATAGATAAAACGTTCACTCTCGAGAACTAATTTACATGTTTATCACTAACGTAACCATTAGGAAGGAAACTATTGAAATGTTAACTGATATAACTGCAGATGAAACAATACTTACAGCCACTAACGAAATATCTATTCTTGTGTAGCCTCACAGACAACAAGTATCTGGTGAGTCATTCACTCTTGCTGACTACGGGCGAAGGTCACTGAACTAAAGGGTGGTGGCAAGCAAGCAGGCTTCTGCTCCACCAAAGACGAGGTCACGTGTTCCAGTTATCAATGGCGTACGAAATAAGGAGGAACACAGCTATCTGACGTTTGTTTTGGTCCCGTCATTGCACGGAGAATACTTTATCTTCGTGGCCTTGAAGTTCCCTCAGGGCACTCCTACGTAAAGGCTTCTCAGCTAGAAGGATATCTTCCCCATTGAGTGGAGGAAAAGTGGGTGCGTATAGAGGTCATTCAACTTTCGTATTCTTTTTCATTTCAGAACCCGTGCTATATCGTCGACTTAATCCAATCTATCCGATGTAGGTTTTAGGTTCTGTTTCTGTTCGGTTATTTCACGTTGTCTTCCTGCTTATGTTATTCGCGACGAAGGTTCTGGATTCGATAATCTGGACAATAACGGGATTGTGTTGGTTGCTTGATTTGGTGTCTTAAGTCTACTTTATGTCCTGTTAGGCTAATCGTGAATGGACCTACAGTTTAAAGGGGGATCCGAACCACTATGTTCCTCCACCGAGTATCGAACCCGGGATCCCTTAATTACAAGGCGCCCACGATCCCACTGCGCCATCGGGGATTGTGTTCGAAACGAATGAATCAAATTTGAGTGATATGATATGCAACCATTGGAAGACTATTGAAAGAAAAGCTATGGGAACCTGCCAGTTTTTCTACTGCAGACAGGAAACCATAAACATGGAAGAGAAGCTTATATTCTATGAAATCTGACGCTATGTGCTCGAATACTGGCTAAATATAATCCATAGAGGCATAGCAACGTTAAACAACCTCTTATATGATACATATAGGTTTAAAAAGGTCGAAATACAAAGATTGTGTGCGCCTCACTGATGGCGTAGTGGAAGGCCTTGTAATCAAGGGGTCTGGGGTACGATACCAGGTGATCGCACATAGTGGTTCGAATCCCACTTTAAACTGTATGCACTTCAGATTAGTCTATCTGTGCCGGTGACTCAGTCCGTAACGCGTCTGACTACCATGCTATAGGCCCCGGGTTCGATTCCCGGCCGGTTCAAGCCCGGGAACTTTTCTAACATTGGAAGCGGCCCCAGCGCCCACCCAGCGTCGAATGACATGGGTACCTGGGGGAAACCCTGGGGGTAAAGGCGGTCAGGGGCGTGATGCTGATCACATCACCCCCACTCACGAACGAATCAAGAAAGTGTGGGGCGTTACCCCCACACCCCCTATACGCCTTCATGTCGTAGCGCTAAGCACAGATGAGAACTTTACCTTTTTTTTGCATAAAGTGGACTTACAACAAAATTTAAACTTGCGATAAAGATTATGATAAGGTATTAAAGAACTGGGTCTAACACATTTTTTTATTGTTTACCAATTACATTGTTAACTAATATTCTTAATTTCAGTTTCAAGATGAAATCGGCTACGAAATAAAAGGAGTGGGTTCATATTTCTGTTACGAAATTCCACTTTTGTAGTAGACCTGTGCCACACTAAGTTGTGACAATAAACAAATCTGAGACACTTTCAAAGTATTAAATTGCTATCTACGTATTTGGGAAAAATCTTTCAATATAATACTTTTTTTGGACGCGTCAAATCATAGTATTTAATTCCTGTTTTAGCAGCTTTAAGAAACCTGATTTGGAGGGGGGTTACAACTGCCCTTTCTGCTCCCGTCAAGTTACGCCTATGGCAAACAGGAATTCAAAGTAAAAGACTGTCCCGACTAAATCGGGAGACACGTCTGATAGATTTACAATTGGGAAAATCATAATTAAGCGTGTAGTTGAAAAAACCTATTTTCATATATTGCATGCAGCCCTGCTTTTTCTGCAATGTGGATCAAGAACTGGGGACGTGGAGAAGCACAACACTCCGCGTAACCAATAGTCACGTGACCCTCTTTGCTTTCCTGCCATGTTGACCTTCGCGTGGAACACATTTCTCGGTGTTAAGACAGGCAAAATCACCCGATCATCGAAGGGTGCAATATGTGTTGCCTACCCTCCTGCATTACTTGCTCCTATTAAAGCCTTATGGGGAAGAACTTTTTTCCATGACTGTACAGGTTGTAGATATGTTAAAAATACACTCCACACAAAAAGTTTGTAATATTGTTATATTAGAGAATAGGTGATAGGTACGACCTTGGGAACACATGGTATCTGTCTGGTGGACGTTATCGTCTTTTCGCCAACATATGTTACCGTGCCTATCACCTATTGCCTAATGTAATAATATTCAAAACTTGTTGTGCCTAATGTAACAATTCCAAACTTCTTTTGAGGAGTGTACTACGTTATTTTGGAGCACTTGGAATTCGAATTTATACTATCTTACAGACGTATTGTGTAGTAGTCATCGGTTGTTTTAAGTTCACATTATGCTCAGAGAGGTTAATCGGGACTGGGCCTACAGTTTAAAGTAAAACGTGAACTACTGCGCATCCTCTAACGGGGATCGAACTCGGGGCTCCTTTATTTCTGTGTAATAGTTGATAATCCGAGAAACCTTACACACATTGCTCTTGTTTGCGTGAAATTCGTGGAATAATCCATTTTCGCATGCTGGTGCGAAGACACATATTAAAGACCCAGAGCAAGCCAAGTAAAAATAGCAAATACCACAGGGCGTTGTAGGGATTGAGACAGGGGGTTGGAGAAATGAAACAAACAAATCGTAAAAGATATAAAAACCAACAGAACTCTCATTAGGCGTTGTTAAGCATTGATCTGTTTTGTGATTTACGCGTTCCGATTTTTTCTCTTCCTTGACTCGGCTCTCGTAATAGAGAACAAATACACTCCGTCCCCTTCCAAGACTGATTTATAGCGTAATTTTGTGCGGCGGTCGTTCATTGTGTGCAGGATCCGTTTCCTCGCCCCTTGAACACTCTCGCTTGCCTCTATACAAACACTGGGGGGTCTCTGGTGTAAGTCCCCCGAACCCTTTCGAAATTATGTTGTTTCCAAGATTTTTCCAACGTCTCGTCTCGTGTGTGTGTCTCTCTCTCTCTCTCTCTCTCTCTCTCTCTCTCTCTCTCTCTCTCTCTCTCTCTCTCTCTCTCTCTCTCTCTCTCTCTCTCTCTCTATCTATCTATCTATATCTATTTCCACCTGATTCACCCCTCTTCCGCTCTTTGCCTGTCTGGTCAATCTCTGTTTCACGAAGAATACTGTGGACTGTATTCTGCACGATGCTGTGGTGCCTGACTCGAAGTCGGTATAATCCTCTACAGCGCTCATGTTGTCTTGTCCCTGTTTATTTGTGATTGTCCTTTCGCCAGTTTCAGCTTATCACCTTCCATTCTCATCTTCGCGCTTAGGCAAAGGTGGCAGAAAACGAAGTAAAATGTAACAAAAAACCAAACAATATTTACCTTTCTGCTTATCCCCTCATTCAATCTTTCCTGTCTCGCAAGCTTGATTGATTGATTGATTGATTGAGTTGGTGTTTAAGTCCACTTTATGCACAGTAAGGCTAATTGGGACTGGACCTACAGTTTAAAGTGGGATCCGAACCACTATCTGCCTCCACCGGGTATCGAACCCAGGACCCCTGTCTCGCAAGCTGTCTGCGTCTCTTCCTATTTGCTCTCCCTTTTTTATTTTTTCTCTATTTCTCTCGCTCTCCCAGCCTCTCTTCCTCTTTTTCGGCTTTCCTGTGCCCTACTCTCACCCTCTCACTATCTCATACTCTGCTATAGCTCTTGTCGGGTGCCTAATGAGTAGGGAAAGGAACTTTAGGTAAATAAATGTTTTTTCTGCGATAAGATAGAGACCCTCATTTTTGCCAAAATTCTGATCATAGCCTTATATGTCAACACAGCAATTTTTATTTTACATAAAAACACATATTTTCCAGTTTTCCGTATGTAAATACATATTTTGCGAATTTTCATTTTAAATACATAAAATCGCTCATTGACTTCATCTACCTCGAAATCCTCGAAGGAAAAATGTTTATTCTCCGCACCTCTTTCATATCGAGAGTGCTAGGTTTGTTTAGTCTTTGAACACCCTCGCTGGCAGACTTCTGGCACCTCGCCTACGATCCTCCTATTGGGAGAAAATAGCTGTAAGTAGCTGGGGCTGGCTACACGTAACGATAGCAAGGCTTTTTAATGAAGCAATGCAGCTATTGTGGCCGCAAGGCATAACATTTGACAATGTTCTTCTCTTGACAGATGCTGCAGCTTACATGCAATAGGCCTTGCCGTTAGCTACCCCAAAATGGTGCACGTTAAATGTGTGGCTCATGCGTTGCATAGAATATGTGAAAAGATAAGAGCTCTTTATCCCAATGTCGATAAACTGGTTTCAAATGGGAAGAAAGTTTTTATCAAGTCGCCTAGAAGAATGGACATTTTTAAACAAAAATATCCTGAGGTTCCCCTCCCCCCTACACCTGTAGTTACGCGATGGGGCACTTGGTTGGATGCAGATGTTATGCCCAGAACTTTGAAAAAATCGTATCTGTTGTAAATGATCTCGACAAAGAAGAATTCTGCAAGAACTGTTGATGGAGCCCTCCTTAAAAGTCGAATTGGCATACATCTCAACAAACCTGTCCATTCTCTCTAATTCCATATGAAAGCTTGAATCGTCCGCGAACACTTTGGCAGCTTCCATTGGTGAAGTCCGTATAGTAGAAACGAAACTGGAAGAACTCACCGGATCTAAATGTCTAAATGTACAGAATCTTTTGGGAAAAACCAAGGTTTTCAAACTTTGTGCCAAATTGCACGTGTTTTGGAAAGTGAAGTAGAGGAAGAGGAAGCTTTGGAAAACTTCAGCGTTAGTGACATTTCGTGCTTCAAATATGCAAGAATTGTTTCTTGTGACGTGGAGCGATCTTTCTCACAATATAAGATGCTTTGTAGAGATAATCGTCACAGATTTACAATGGAAAATTTGGAGAAAACTATGCTGATCCACTGCAACTCTTCCAAAAAATAGCTCGCTAAGAGGTAATCATTTAGAAACTAATTTCAGGTGTTTAAAATGCATGTTAGTTTGTTTTTGTTACCAAATGTTTTTATTTTTGTCACATATTTTCCTGTTTTTATCACATATTTTCAACATTTATGACACATAAAAAATAAATATTTCTGACTTTTTTAGCACATAAAGTTCCGTTCCCTACTAATGAGGTAGGCATTTTTTTATTCCTGTTCTTAATTTTCTTATGTACGAATTTTGGTTTCGAAGGGTGCGATATTTATATCTTACTTGCAAAGTTGTCATTCTCGAATGGTTATAGTGATTACAAAATCTGTATTTTTGCAGTCTCATCTTCAAATAGTATGACTAGTTTTCGAGATACGAGTAATTATTTAACTTGGTTATAGTGTTGGATTTAGGTCATCTGGCAAATTTTAGGAGAAATCTCAAGATATGATGAATGTAATAATCTTAGGGCAACTAGATCCCTATGGACGAAATGTCTAATTCTGTAGACGCAGGTGTCTCCGATGACATAGTAGAAAAGCTGTCGCCTTGTAATCAAACGGTCTCGACTATATGGATAGTTTGTGCTAATTGGCATACCGTATGTAATTTTCATTGGATAAAGTCTGTAGTTGGAGTTGTTTGTGGTACGTTTCTCAGCAGAGGTAGCTTCCCCTGCGCAGCCAAATAAATCCTCCCCCCTTTTAATTGCTGGCCAGCGGTGGTTTGCAAATCGTTTGCTAGCCGTTGTGCGGATTAATAACAGCAAATTCACCCTGCGGGAGCCATTCGCGAACAATCCGTGCAATTCATTTTTCCTCACACTCCGGACCTCGGTCGGACAAAGGCTGAAGTCGTCCACTAGAACTGAAATGACGAGTGGCGTTTGTAAAGCACTCCTGCCACATTATTACGCAGAAACGCACGTTCGAAAGAGAGATGTTGCGAATAATGGTTCCGACACACCGCCGCATTCCCCTAGGAGTTCCGACACGCGAGGGTAAGCCCCAGGACCCCGGCTCCCCGACAGGTGAAATGTGTGCACACATGAGATACGGGTAAAAAGCATACATACAGGCGGTGTATATGGAAATTTAAGCTGTAGAATTGTGATCCTTTTGCAGGAGCTTTACTAATTGAGCCATTACAGGGGAAGTGATAATGAAAAGAAGGGGTATTTTTCTGTACTAGGCATGCATTTATTTACACATTAAAATCTAGAAAGACGGAGAGAGATAATTTTAAAGACTTGAAAGAAGAGAGCTTGAGAGATAGACGGACATAAAGTGAGAAAAAGGGGAATAGTGAGAAAGATACTTACAAATTGAGAGAAGGAGAGAAAAGTTGAGAGGAGCAGAGAGAAGGAACGCTGAGATAAAATGAGAAGGCATAAAAGAGAAAGTATAGGGAAGAGAGAGAGAAAGAAAGGAAAGAGAAACCAGACTACCTAACTGGAGCAGATGTTCCCACAGCCACTATTCTCTAAGCTCTTCTACTTCACTTCTCACTTTATTCAAGAAGGAAACTACATAATCATTTCTATTAAATTTACTCTACTCTGTCCCAGGAGTCTGTGGGACGGAAACAAGTCATCTGCGGAAGTAGTGACTCGAGAGAACTCTACCAATGAACGTGCGAGAGGGAAGGGGGTTACTTGCATGGAGGGACAAAGCGGCTGCAGCTACCATCCGTTTACAGCAACGCGCATAGCTTTGCTCCACTCACTCGATTTTTCCCCTTCTCTACCATTATGCGCGGTGTTGCTCCAGACTCCTGTGACGGAAAGTAAGAACAAATGTACATAGTATATTTTATATTGATTACCACAAGATCTGTTGTTTGTAGCTGTTACTCACACACTGCTGAGAGGCACGATTTTAAATTTTTATAAATTAGATCCTATTCACGAATGACTTACCTGCCTAGGAAATGTTCTTTAACAATTCCACATTCGGTAATTAGTTGAACAAATAATTGGCACAGTTTTCAGTATGATGAATGAACGCTGTTCTTAAGCTTCAGTTACTGCTAATTCATTCGATTGATAATGAACAAATATCCCTTTGCTGACTCATGATTTATGTTTCAGCAAAGATATATTTGTACACCATTTCACGCTTTAAAAAATTCGTCGTCGGATTTATTTCAATATGTATCGGTTTCCATGAAAACTACCAACAAAGAAGCAAAATCGAGAATTGTTTGAACAATTTCCAGTGTTACCGGAATTGCGCAAAAAATCGAAATTGTGATCTGCACAACAATTACAAGCAACATATTACTGCATTTAAATGTTCCCTAATTTTCATTCATTGTAGGCCGATGTAAATAATTTCTGATAAATAATTTTAATTGTTATTAATTAAGAATTTTTCACCTAACGAAAGGTGAACTCCAACTTAGAATCAAATTCTGAACTTTTATTACAAACCAGTGGATACTTAAGAGCTGTTCTCGAATATTCTTTTCATTCAGTGATATGGATTTGATTCTCGTGGGGGAGATTAAAGTACTGCCCACGAATACGAGGAATTTCTAAGTTACGAACTCCATTACATGGTCGCCTGTTGTAGCGTGACGTCTTCGAAGCATAGGACTTGGACTCCTAACATGCAACACCTAAATGTAGGAATGGTATGTCTCGTTTTTCCAAGAAAATTCTCCAAGTAAAATGATACGTACAACAGACTATTTTATGAACGTTACCAGCGGCAAGAGACCCATTTAAGAAATTGAGACAACGAGCTTAGATCCTTCGAGAGTTTGAAGTAAGTCTTGTAGATTTTCTGGCGACGAATAATGAATATATTCTCTCGCGCAATCGACTAAGTGACTTGTGGAAAGATTTATATTATCCGTACCAGCTAACTGTAGACCAGGCGAACGACAAGTCTCTGCGCAAGTAGTGACGCGAGATGGCTCCACCAATGAACAGTGAGAGGAACGGGTTTGTGTAATGGGCGACGGGAGTTTTCCCGATTTCCCCCTTCACTATGCAGTGTTGCCAAATTTTGAAAAGGATAAAACCGAACGCACATGTCAAACGGACCGTATTTTTGTCTCCAGGTCCATACGATTGTTTTAAGAATTTCTTAGGGAAATATTAGGGATAAAACTGCAAGAGCTAATTTTGACAAGCCGTGCATTTAGTGTACGGACTAAGGTCTGGACCGTACATTCGTACAGGTACGCGCAGAATCGTACGGTTGGCAACGCTGCGCTTTCACCACTCAATTTTCCTCCTCCTCCTCTGCCAATATGCGCGGCTCTGCTCTACACTTATCTGGGACAGGCTTTAAGCTTTCGAGTGTTAACGCCACTCTCGTCTTCAGGATAGAAGAAGAATGACTTCCACCCTGGAGATGAGAGTGACGTTAGCTCTCGAAAGCTTGGAAACGTTTCCAGATCTCGCCTGGTTGATAGCTCTAGAGAATCTACCCAACCTTCGAGACTTGACGAGACCGAGATTGAGAGATATATTTGTAAAATGTAGACTTGTATTTCGGTCCTATCTCGTTCTAAGAAGAGTGTAAAGTATAAGAAAATTTTGCCTGAATCAAATTTACTGCACTATGCGACTTATTCAGATACCAAAGGGTGGCTGTCCGATTTTATAGAGGTACGAGGTATGGGCTAATCCTTAAAATTTTCCTTTTAAAAAGTACGTGTTGTACGTTTGTGTATCGATACCGGGACGAGAACTCCTCAGTCACGATTCGCGACAAGAGTGTGCCAAGTCTCGTGTCGACTCCATCCCTAGGCCATTTTACTGTTAGTACTAAGACAAAATATGAATGTAAGATAAAAATTGCCAGTGGTCAATCTGTAAAGCAGAAAAAAATTGAGTTACATCGCAACATGAAACACACATTGCATACATCTTTCCTAACTCAAGACAAGTTCATTAACTCTGTAGTTAATACAATGTGACCACCGGCACCGGCCACGTGTTCTTACTTCTTACACACACACACACACACACACACACACACACACACACACACTCACACTCACACTCACTCACTCTTACCTTAAAAAAATGCATTGTAGCCTTTACTAAGTTCGTCAATTTTGACTAAATTGTGTGGCAAGTTTCAACAAATGAGCCCGATTTAGTTGAGTGCCAGTGGAGAATCATTTGTCTCCTATCAAAGCAAATATTTGGTTACCATCGCTCTTTTAGGGTTATTCGAAACCCTAGCGTACGCAGAATTTTTTTTCGGAAGGGGCTGGAAAAGTAAAAATGAATATTACATAGTTTCGTTCTTGGGAGGGGGATACGCTATGAAATCTTTTGTAATTACCACTTTTAATATTCGTTTTAAAAGTTTGTTGAAGGAGAAAAAAATGATGATGGAGAGTCATTTTAAGGGGATTTTTTTTTAGTTCTTTACTGCTTTCGTTCGAATATTTTGGTTTAAATATTTCAGCCCCTCTTCCCCCCACACGCCAGTGATTCCAAATATTTCTGTGTTCTACACGAAAGACTGAAGAATTAAGTTGCTTAACATTCTGCCGAAAGCTTGAGTCAACATCAATTTCCTTCTCTTCCATGCCCTGAAATTGTTCAAATTGTCGAGCCTACTTCAATCGTTTAAGGAAACCTGTAAAGGAGAATTGCAACAACATTTTACGTTCAACAATATAGGAGAAGGAAAGAGACAAATGCTTTCTTAATTGACAAACGTATCTGCTTTGCTTTCCCGGTGACTGAAAGCTTAAATAGTTTGCTAACAGGCAGAAATCCCTTTGATTCTGCTTCCCTGCTGATTTAATTAAGATCTTCCGAGTTCCCAAGCGCCCAGCTTCGGAATGCGATCTGCCTGAAAGCTGGGAGGGCAAATGTGGCATTTTGTGTTGTTGATTGAGTCCCGAATTGATTTAATTAAAGAGCGTGGAGCGGGAAGAGGTTGCCGTAGCTGCTGATTAGCTTTTGTGGAATGCCAAACCGTAGAAACTTTGAAGATGTGTCTCAGATTTCGCCGGGAAGGATTCTGTGGATTCTTCGTTGCAGTACTATCCCTGCTACAAACTTTCGCCTTCCAGCTTTAGAGTATAGTTTTAGACATAGCACCTTTGTAGTTTCAGGTGCAGCAATGACCCAAAAATAGACTCCTATATTAGGGTATACGTCGTCGATTTTTCACATAAGATACACTTGCTTTGAATTAATAACTGCGGGTGCAATCAAATTATTAATTTTCATTAATTTGTTACGGTTTCTTTGCTTCTAACAGTTGCTTCCTCTCTGTGCATTTATTGACTTAGTATATTAAGAGTAAATCTAACAGTAAACTTATTTTCTGTTACAGGTAAGTCGGGGACTGGATGCTGAAAAATCGAACTGCAACATTATTTACAAGTTGTGTCAGCAGTTAGTAAGTAATTATTTCACAGATAAATTCTACTTGCTATGCAAACAGATTTCCTCTCCTTAACTTTTTAGATGTAGTAGAACGTTTCCATTTTGCCCCCTCCTATCCTAAAAGTTTTGTTGCGTATCTACTTCGTTAGTATTTATGATCCAACCGTTACTTACATGCGTTTCTAGTTTTTATTATAATCAGTTTATTTATCTAAAAACGGAAGAGCAATGAGATAAATTTCATTTAAGTTCACACCTACCAACTTTCAGGAAGATAAAATGAATTGATAAGAAAATGTACTCGCATACAGTAATTCTGCATACTCAAGCTCTGGTTCCGCTATTCCTGTTTACCTCATTTATTCGTCGAGACTCGAGCTTTAGTCATGTGATCTCAGTTTGAATCTTGTGTGTATGCATTTCCTCAAAATCGTCCATCGTCCGACGTAAAATAGTAAGGATGGTACGCTGGGATCCATAAATATTACCAGGCAAATTGTCCTTCCCCAAGTTCTTTCTTTCAACTCAATGCAAGGTTCAAGATTTGAAACAAAACTGCAACGATATTAGTTAACCTCTGCATCGCACCCGCACAGTTATCTTCTTTATAAACGCGTATAATGTAAGAGAAGTGTGTGAAATATAATAAACAATTTGTCTGCCAATTGATACATACTCATCCTCTGACCTAGACATCACCTAACCAAGAGAGAGAGAGAGAGAGAGGACCGAAACTGGCGCCTTCCGAATGTAAGAGGTTACATCCCCAGTATAGTCACTACTATAGTATGTTTTCACATACCCATTGTTCTTCTTTTAGGGTAGTGTGGTCAATGAGGATGGGTAAATCCCGAAGACACCACGCCATTGTTTTTTCCAAACATTTAGTTGCGTTTCACTCGAGGAAAAAACAGACATAACTCCGGAATCAAAAAACCTGCAATGAATTTATTACTTTCACTACGCTGTAGGATTAAGTGCAGCGAAGTGGAACGAAATCTGTTCCTTTGATATTAGAAATTGTAATTTCGATTTCTGCAGAGGGGGTAAAACATTTATGCGTCTTCATCTCCCCCACAGTTCCAAATTCCATAAAACAAAAAAGAAGCCTTGAGACGCATTAAGCAAATCAAAATTTAAAGCCGCAGAAATTGCAACGCTTGCATCAACGCCTCACTCCTCTCCCCTCCCACCTTCCCTCGAAGTCGACATTAGCGAAATTGCTTTTGAGTTCTTGAATCGCTTCTTCTCTCCCCGTTCCCTCCTCCCCCTTCCTTCATATTGTCACAGAGAAGAACGACGATGTTGACAAGAGACGATTCCATCATCGGACTTCGTGAGTCAGCAATGTTGGTCGTATCCCGAATGCCTGAGAGAGAACCTAATTGGGGTAAATTGTGAAGCTTGGGGTTTGGGTCCATTCTGCAAAAATATATTGTGCAAAATCTCGTGTGACGCAAATTGCACGGTGTCAAGTTCACCCCCAAAGAATAGAATCTCCATGTATATCTCAATTGATGAAACTTTAAATGAATTATATACTCACTTCTGTAGCAATCTGTGTAGCAGTTAACAATAACATGCCGGTTTTCATGTTCTTCCGTCAGTTTTACTTCAAGGTTACTAGACCGACGAAGTGTTGCCAGGGTGACAAATTTTCGGCTCCATATTATTCACTCTGTTTTGTACGTAGTTATTAGTAAAATCAAATTACGGCGTCAAGAAATTATTAGATGTTACTCGGAAAATAGTTCTTGTGAACGCTATAAAAGGGATTCTAATCTGATCTCATAATTTTTTTAGAGATAGAATGTGGTTCTGGAAGTATTACCAACTAGTTATGTCTATTCGTACAAACACTACAGGTAGCAACCGCATTTCATTCTGGATATGAACTCAAATTTCATGTTCACTGATACAACATTAAAGTGCTCCTGACATGTAGACAGAAAATATGGAGCACAACTTTTTGTTGTCGTTGGCAACGCTGTAATCGTGTTAGATAAACAATGCTTTATTTCCTCTGCAGTAAAAGTTTTCACATTTATGTCTTCTGTGCCGTATTTCTTCAAGTTGTTTACCTTCAGCAAAAATGTCCGTTTGAGGTGACATTAAGTTCTGCCTCTGTGTAACTTATGAGTACTTTGGACAGTGATTGTCCTGCGTAATTATCTTATGTACCAATAGTGTGCATGTAGCAGCGTCAAACAAGCAAATCCTATTGTGTAATTTCTTGTAATGGTCTTCCAGTTTAATTGTCAGTGTCCAAACTAGAGTCATGAGTGTTATTTGCTTAAATTTGGTACATTAGGTTTCCAGACATTTCGGCTGCAATATCTAAACATGCGCGTAAAATTATGTAATTTTATAACACTTGCTCGCGCTCTATGGCCTTCTCCCATACGTGTGCAATGTTTAATGTAGATTAGTGCACTGCTGTACTATTTCACTCTCCTTCTAACAGCCTGTCCTAGAGAACTAACGTAAAAAAGTATTAACACCATTAATCATCTTTCCACGGTGACTGTGATTACTGGACAGTTTTAATGAGTGGCTGGGAACTAATTTTTCGACTTTGATATGAAATGTGTGTCTATGAGGAATACTCAAGTGACTTTCAGATCCCTCCTCTCCCCCTCTTATGTTCCAAGTTTAAGTCCATGTGACATATCCCCAACCCCAAAAAAGGTGCGAGGTTACTTTAAAAAGTTCAATATTTAGAAGAGGTTTTCACCACACACTATCTGTAGCTACCATCCCTCCCTCTCCCCCACTCTCATATATTTCATAAGCGTCAACGTATCTTCTTTCTTTTGGTCTGACCGTGTCACATTTTTCCCCGCTATTGTTTTTTATTTTTCTTATAAAAATATTCTTCGATGCAATAGGGGATAAAACTCCAACCTCGAACAGTCGTACTAAGCTACTGACTTCCATCATGTACCCAGGTGACTTGGAAAATAGAACACTGATTGGGATTGTTGCATCCCAAAATAACTACAGTACAAGAAGTAAAACCCAGCCAAGTTGTACAGTGTAATAAAACGCACGATAAAAGGTATGATATTACCTGGAAGATAAAATGTCTAGTGTCAGTATTATTATTGAGTATAAGTCTGTTCAATAATTTCCTAAGACATTCAATTATTTACACGGTTGTTAACATGTAATAAATTTTGCAACATATTCTATTCGACAAATTTTACGTATGCGAGAGATAAAGTATTCGAGCAATTTCTATACGTTTGGTCATTGATTTATCCACACACAAAATTGTTCACGAATGCCTAACTTCCCGGCTCGATGACAGAGCTGATTAAATGGTCAATTTTCGATCTCGCCAAAGAAGTTCCCGGTGAGTGTCCGTTCATCATCACTCATACTCATCGTCGCGATTAGCTAAGAGTTACAGAAAAGCGATGTTAAATGTACATGAAAAGTACATGAACAAATGGAAATGATTGATTTTCAATATGTTGATTCTTGAAAAAAAATAATACACCCTGTTTTATTACTTTGCGATGTATGTATTGATCGGCTCGTCCCCGATACGCGATAACTTACCTTGGACACTTGTTCAACTCTAATGACAGTCTGAATTGGACCTTCGTCCAAAGGTGTGCTTGAAGCATTTCTTCGAACACCTAAAATAGTACCAGTCGGGTCACCTTCAACGTAGTGAGAAGTTGCTTTTTCCTGTCCATATCAAGATAAGGAATCAATCACGCACCTCGCTATATTATGCGCATTGACTTTATTTGTGTTAGGTATGCGCTAAAAGCAATTACGTAAGTGGAGAATATAAGCAAGCATGTAGCACACACGCCTAAATATAAACACACTATCTTTTTCATCAATAGCTTTCGCCATCAACAAATGGTTTTCCTATATTATGGAAAATGCTTTTCGAGGTTACTAAGTTGCAGGTGCTATAAGACAAACAAAGGTTGTTTATCTTGCTACCTTCATTTTCACAAAGGGTGTTTTCATTGTAATAACTATTTAGGCGTGCGCGATGTAAATATATTTTTCCTTTGCCTATTTCTCGAGTTGTATAAGCCTTGATATGTGCGATGAAATATTCGACTGTACCTCAGAGGCTAACACTTGGACTTGACGTAACTTGGTAATGTTTGGAATGTCAGTCCACGGAGCACTTGAAACTGTGCACATTCCATTAACCTCTTTCTGTGCGTTTTTCTTTCCATTGCTCTCCATGCCTGTGTCAGTCATTTTAATTTTTCTCCAAATTCCTCTGTTTACATTTGAACTTATTAGGTTGTTTCTTCAATGTCTACTTCCTAATCATTGCGCGCACTAGACGCGTCTGTGCTCAAAGGTAATGGAAACCGAATCTCTTTGTTTACAAAACATCATCCTTATTACCAGCGCATATAGTATAATTTCACGTCTGACATCCAGGTCCTTCCCAATGGCTGTCCTGCAATCAGTTTCAGTTGTAGGCACATTGCGCTGTGGATATAATTCCATTTTAAACTGCAGTGCCAGTCCTGATAGTTTATCTGAGCGTGAAAGAAACCTGACAATCTTTGTTCGTACTCTTAATGTAAACGTGTGATGTAAAGTGTAATGAGAAGACAACAGGAGGACAAAGAATTATGGAGTGGATGGTAGATGGTGGATGCATGCAGATGCACCTGACAGGATGTAGATCCATGGTAACAGGATAAGGAGAACAAGAAGGCATATGACAAAACAAACTGGCTCAAGTTTCCACTTCGGGAGAAGAATCGAGAATGTCAGTTTACCTGAAGAAGCTACATTTTGATAAGGATTGAATATGCAAGGAAGTGCTCGATAAATGTACATATCTTTATACGTGACTTTACAGCACTTTATTGCCCTTTAATGCACCTAACTAAATTAATCAAGTGTTCTACATGTTACACAATGCATTTGGCACACCTCCCTTCCGTGTGTCTTCCTACCCACTTGGGCACAGTTCAAGAACATCTCATGTGTTAAAACCACGTTGTTTGAATTCCTAGAAATATCTTGTAAAATCCTAACGCTTGGGGTTGCCAAATAATGCCCCTCCCTTCACAACATTCAGACGAAACCATGCGTGTTAAAAGCAGACATAATGTATTTCATTATAACGCCAGGAGTGACCTTCAAGTGTAAAAGCTTGAACTTCAGTCCCGTCCAAGCGATGAAATCTTAACATTAAGTCATGAACACCAGATATTTTTTTTTTATTTTAGTACTGTTCAGATGGGCTTAAATCATATAGACCTAGTTATATTAATATCCGCAGATGCACTTTTGTCTAAAAGTTTCAAAGATTGATTGATTGATTGAGTTGGTGTTTTAAGTCCACTTTATACACTAAGGCTAATCGGGACTGGACCTACAGTTTAAAGTGGGATCCGAACCACTATGAGCCTCCACCGGGTATCGAACCCGGGACCCCTTGATTACAAAGCGACGACGCTACCACTGCGCCATCGGAGAGGCCCAAAAGTTTCAAAGAGTTTAAGAGACTAATTTGGTAATAAGTAAAGCCTTCAGATGAACTAATAGGATGCAATTTTGTTGTAACAAGGTTTCCATTAACTTGGAAATCAATAGAATCAAAAATCAGGGAACATCAAGTGTTTCTGTACTTTACAGGATTTGGCAAAGAAGCTTCATGATGGAAGATATTCCATATCAAAATGTTTGACAGTTTATTTTATTTGTTATTTACAATGTTAAATAAATATAATTCTCTTCAATAGAAAGAGTACACTTACAACTTGGTTATTAATATTTTCAAACATCACATAATGGTTTAGAAGTTCGTTTTAAATTTACCTAGAAAACCTGGAAAATTCATTTTCTCAAAATGAGCGAATTCCTAGTATTATTTTTTGCGTAGTTCTTAGGCCCATAAGAACGAGAAATAATTATTAAACTAATACTCTGTCCCAGGAATCTGTGCAGCAAGCAAAGGGAAGTAAGTTTATGTGCAAGTAGTGACTCGAGAGAGCTCGACAAATGGTGGCGTGAGAGAAAGGAAGGGCAACGCAACTGCATCTACTAATACAACCATTTGCTGTGATCCGCCCCCTCGCTTTTCCCCCTTCCTTACCATTATGCGCGGCCTTGCTCCACAGGTTCCTGGGATCGAGTATAGTAAAGAAATCTTCATCTAATTTGTATAGCCACAGCTTTAACATCGCTATTGTGTGTATGTAGTGAAGGTTGGAATCAGATTCCGTTACATTATCTCGACTGTAGTATATGTGTGTGACATGGTGCTCTAGGTGAAGGGGCAATGCAGGGGATGCTGTTTACATAAAATATCTTTCCAACTATGATAATTTGCTTAGGCATCCCCCACGTACTGCATTGTATTCATGTTGATCCACACAAGCATCCCTATCCACCCACCCTCAGCTAGGAATTTTGATGCAGGGACACTTAAAGAACATACCCAGCCAGCATTCGAACCCTGAACTCCTGCGCGCTGTGCTAACAACTCCGCCACGGAGGTTGGCGAAAAATTGAATCGTGGAAAATATCCCGATTTTGTTTTGTCCTATTAAGTGACAGTATAATTTTTGTTCAAGAAATAACATTTCTCTCATTCCCCATATTGTATCTCGATTCACACACACACGCGAAGGAAAATTTATTGGCCTTCTTAGGTATGCATTTGACATTTCGCAAGTTCTGCGGTAGTAAATTTACTCCACGATTTAGAGAAAATATTCGTACATTTTTACACACACACTATATCAGCTCTAAAGAAGCTAAGTTGTTCAATTTAATGTAAGTATAATAAGTTGTCTTCTCACGAAATTTCATAAATGCGTGCACGTAAGGTCGCATATTGGAGAGATTAATAAATATTGAACGGTTGTTAACTTTAAAAGTTTTATATATTGTTTCTTCTCAAATCAAATTCAAGGCTACTTTGAAAAAAGTTTTCGAAGAAGGAGGTGGGGGGGGGGACTCCACACATTTACGTTCTTTTTTACTATTCGACGGTGCGTGTTGGTCCATACAAATATCCCCCCATGAAATTCTTAGCAAAATGATGTTCGGCAATATGAATTAGGAATTAGTTTTAGTGAATTCGTTGGGGCGAGGAGGGAGCCGTAACGAAATGATGCGTGTGTGATGGAGATGATCACGTGATCACGCCACGTCCAGATGGATCCTCGTGTCACGTGATCGCAAATGCACGCATCCTAAAAGGCATCTCACGTGATTTATATATACGATAACCTTCAGTTTTTCTCCAACTTTCGTCGAATCCTGGACGACCTCCTTGAAACTTGTGTAGATGGAGTAGGGTAACGTAAGGGGAAAAGAGGAGATTTGGGTAGTATAATGAGGCCAGCATCGAAGAAAGTAGCACTTCACCGCTACCAAATGCACTGATCGTTTGAAAAGCGATATGCATGTACGTTAATTAACACATTTTACTCGTATGTTTTTATTTATGTCAAGAGTCCGGATAGTGATTACCAGTTGGTAATGGCACATTGGGATAATTATCTACGATTTTACCAATCCAGATTTTTGTCAGATCTCCATCACGTATCCCGATTTGGAAGATTGTACCTGTTCGTTCATCTTGAATTTTGAGTACATTTTTATGGAACGCACCTGCAGGTTTCATAGGTGGTACCGCAAAGTTTTAGTCCATAGCTATTTAGCCTGATTCTGGAACCAGAGCCTGAAAGACATACATGTATTCTGATACGCCCTGATCCGCGTAGCCGAGATCAGGTTAGGAAGAAAGGGATACTAATTTTCTCTACCTCTTCTTTCTTCCTAGATTCTGCTAGTCTACTGCCCCCCTTCGCCTTTTTTTGTGGGGGGTGTAGAGTGGGGGTTCCCATTTCGCAAAGAGATCGTTCTGAATTGGGGACCCGCCCGTTTCCACATGAAGCTCTGGGGCAATCGCGCTTCTTATGTACTCTCAGCCCACGATCACAGCTCAAGCTGTCGGCGAGAAAGTAAAATAAATGTTATACCTTTCCAAATAATTCCATATAAAGTATTGCCCTACGCTCGTGCGCTAGTTCAACTGTTTTTTTTTTTTTTAATTAGTATAAAACGATGCAACAAATGTTAATTTAAATGTTGGTTCTATAATAGAAACTGAATTTGTTATGAAAAGAGAAATCAATAGAACCATCGGACGCTTGGGAAATATCTTTGTGATAAAATTAATTATGCATTGTATAGTTGTTGTATTGTTATATTTTGATTCTTACAATTGATAGTAATAAAGTACAGTTATCATCCTTCTAGAAGTGATTAGATTTCTTTCAGAATTATGCATTCCTTGTTTACTTCTGAATCCAGCAATAGATGGTAGCGTCCCCCCTCTCTCTTCCGAAGCAAACAGTTTAACATTTAGAAGACCAGAAGGGAATACATGAACACAAATAACATTTCAAGAAGTGGTATCCTTTCCATATCACCACCGAAGTTGCCGAGTTCGAGTCCCGGTGTAGTCATGAGTTAATTTTAATGTCACTTTATCTAGTAATCACTCATCCTCGTCGTCGCAGTAGCCGAAAGTGGCAGAAAATGGACGTGGAACAATAATATTACTAATAAAAACATTTCCCGAAGCACTTCGTTTGAGTTGTTTGAGAAACACATTACCTCTTGCTTATTTGACTGTTGTACAGTCACGGACACTTCCGAGCTGCAATGATACCACTGACTTTCAGTTAAATTGTCACAATCCAGAAGGTCCCGTGACTGTACGCGGCTCTTTTATGATCGGTACATTCCCGATTTACCTCATGGCGCTTTTAAAAAGTGAATTTTCATGCGTGGACCGATTTTCGTCAGGTACAAAACTGAATGAAGAGAATCGATGCTTTATTTTCTTTTTTGTAATTTCAGCACACAACGCGTCTTTTTCCTAGAAAGAATAGATAGTCCCACGCTCGCCACACACAACCACTTCGTTTTTTTTTATCAAAACATGGAAGGGACGCTCTTCTTCCCAGAATAAGCACCAGCGTCCAGATAACCTGTCTGCGTGTTCTCCTGTTGTGCTTCTGTTTTCGATTCCAGCCCTTGCTTACCTGGTGCAAAGTGTGGGAACTCTTACACCTGGTTCTGGTCCGTTAAAGAAACAGCTGAATGACGACGGGAAACTGGCATCTGGTCGCTTTTTGTTCGTCACATCACGTCATCTAGGGAGTCGATTATCTAACATCATTCGAAAGCCGTGTATTTTTGTTTTTGATGCGAGCGTAGGTTGTTGATTACTTCTTTAGGTTAGCCGCGTCGGTCGCCGATCGTTTGGTGCTGGCCACACAATCATCCATTCTAATGTTCTACGTTCGAGGCCCGTCTGAACATTGGTGTTCCGTTGTTTTGCGTGTACTTCATGCTGAGTTAAGGGTACAGTTAAGGTGAAATCAGAGCTTCTGTGCAATATACTTCCACCGGGAATTGAACCATTGATTACAATATGGATGTGTCATCGTGTTCCTCCTGAAAGTTCATCCACGTAGTCGCGATTAACTTTGAACAATGGCCAAATACCGAGAAGGTGAAGAAGAGGAATGATTATTTGCTTTCTTGCATCAGAAAATAACGGGGAAGACACGTCCGTGAATTTATGACCGAGGAACACACTTACTAAGGAATTGTGATGAATTTCTGGCGCACATTTCAGGAGTGTAAGGGGTGACCATAGAAGTCACCAAAACGTCGACTTCACTTCCGCGGAGTACACGCCTGTAACTGTAATTCTGCAACACAACAAGGCTCTGCCGCCTGACTCACGACCAGTATAATCATCTGTGGAGGGTGTTGTCCTGAGTTTCTTTTTTTTACTGAGTGTCCCTTTACATCATGAGTTTTTAACTAGGCTATGGCGATTTTATCCTCAAAAACAGTATAGTAATCAGTGGTTCCCAATGGATGGCTTACAGGGCCGCCTCGAAATGTTCTAATATTTTCACTAAAATGACTCTTATTCCAATGTATGTATTTGTTTAGTACTTTTTGTGTGTAAAATGTTTCTGAATTTGAAATATGTGTTTATTTTTTTAAGGCAAGCAAAATAACCATACTAACTGAACGCTGCAAGTGTTAGATAGGCCTACATTCTGACTTGGGCGCCGCTGAAAAATATTGAAACGCTAGGGCGCCGTGAAACGAAAAAGTTTGGGAACCCATGGTATAATTCATTGATTTGGTTTATTTTACTTTGAATTTCTGCCAATTTTGACTAATCACAAAGATGAGGATGAGTGGCGGTGTGATGAAATTAATAAACGGACACTCACAAATTACTCCCCGGCCTTATTTTCGAACCCGGCACCCCTGGCATCGGAAACAGCATAGTTTCAGTTCATGTTAAGGAATCTACGACTGTATTAGTTCTAAAATTTGAGCGAGGAAGTTTGTATAACGTATATTTCATTTTCTTGTCAGGAACCTGTTCAGAATTTTGTTTCAGTTGCTGCGTATTGTGCCACGGGGGAAATAGCCTATGTATTGATGTACACATAATATAAAAATCAGTCAATATGATGGTCATCTCACCATTTTCTTTTTCGTTTGAAAAATAAACTTCGCTCAGATGATACGAAACGAAAATATTTTCCCAAAATTTTGGGGCACTTTCACGCCAGACTCCTTAATTAAAATTGTATTGTTTTTATCGACTGTCCAACATTATGAAGTGTGCTATTTTATGTGAACAGGAGTGTAATAAAGTAACTAACAGATTGTGCGCCACCTTATATAAGATATTCTCTATTAATGTTTTATTTTTGTGCAATGTTGCATAAACTTTGCTCTCTCCAAACCAGTGCAGTTTTCAATACGTACTTAAAACTTAGTTAACATGTTGAAGTACCATAGAGTGGTCTGGGAATTTGTTTTAAAATTGCCTGGAAAATGGAATAAGAGGGAACTCTGGTTTAGACCCGAATAATACCCAGTTGAATCGTTCCTACGCACAGACTTTATAAAGAATTGAACGAAGCTGACTTCCGCCAACGGGGATCTCTCCTCCTTGCAACGGGATGCAACAAGAAAAAACGATAAACTGTGGATCGTTATTATGAATAACCTTTGGGGCACAAAAACCTTAGTGGGAGACGAGGATGGGAGAGCGGAGAGGAACGGAAGAAGAGAAGAATCCTCGGGGACCGTTTTCCCGTTCCTTTGCCAGGAAAATAGGGGTGGAGGGAAAAAAGGTTAACGGCGTTCTTTGTAGAGAAATAGCACCTTTTTCCAGTCAGCGTGAAAAATGTCGAACTGAATTGCTTCATAAAGCTTGCAGTCTTTATCGTCTGCCTCGAATAAGACCTCCCCTAAGACCTGTAGTGTATTATTTGGAGGGATGCTGAAGTGGTTAATCTGTCATGAGATATATTACTTATTCAACCTGTAGTTGCTAGTCTACTTGTTACCCCCTGGGTTATTTCTTTGGCAATGTTTATTCTTTATTATTTATGTTAACTTTATTCTCAGATTGAATAATCTGGACTGGGCCTACAGTTGAAAATTGGATCTGAAAAATTTCGTCGGCAGAAATTTTTTTCAGCTCGAGAGTTGAGTTGAAAGAAATATTTTCATGCGACCTCTTTTTCGATACTCATGGTTGCCACTATTCTCTCTTTTGATCTCTTTGTTGCTCGCTCATTTCCTACCTCTTTATTTCCTATATTTCCTCACTCCTCTTTATTTCTTTGTTTATATTTATTTCTATATTTTTCTCTCTTGATTTTCTTCCAATTTATATTATTCTTTTGTTGCTCTTTCTTTTTCTCTGGTCTTGCAATTTCTTTAATTCTTTCGTTTCTCTTTCTTTTCCTCTTTTCTTCCTCAGTTTATCTTTTTGTCTCTCTTTTCTTCCTGTGTTTCTCCATCACTTTTGCCTTCTCTCTCTCCATGATTTTCTTCCCATTTCTTTTATTCTTTCTTTCTCTTGTCTTGCAATGTAGTTTATTCTTTCGTGTCCTTTCATTCTTTTTTCCCCCTCTTTTCTTCCTGAGTTTATTATTCTTTTTCTCTCTTCTTCCAGTACTTTTTATCACCCGTCTCTCTCTCTCTCTCTCTCTCTCTCTGTCTCTGCATGTTGGTGATTCGTATTCAACTAAAAATAAGCCGTACCCTGTGGCCGAGTGGTTAGCACATCGCGCTGTGACACCAAGGGTCCCGGGTTCGAATCCCGCTCGGACTTGGTTGTTTGTGAATGTCCATTCATCAATTTCATCATTTCATCACTCATCCCCATCTTCGCAAATTAGCCAAGAGGCACAAAACGCGAAGTAAAATAAACTAAATCAATCAAAACTAAAAATAATTCAATTTTTTTCTCATGTAAGATACGTTGGCGGTCAAAAGGATGACTTTGACGGTGAATTCGACCCCTACAATAGCGACTCTACAAAAATGTTACAAACGAGTTGCAGATGGGGGTACACAAAAGTTATCAGAAGTTCGAAAGTGAATGACAAGAATATGGCAACGTACTTATGTGAGTGCTTAGAGTGATCATCATTTTTAAGAGGATGCCGATCTGCGTACTTTACTTGTTAGCACTGTGGGTGTGGAAGCACTGGTTGTCCTTTTTCAGTTCGTTCTCATCATCTCCCTTTGTCGTCTCCACCGTTAACAGAGCTATAGAAGTACGCGACGTAGAGAACAGAATAGAAAAATGTCGTTCCTACCTTACGTTTTCCTTCAGTGCGTTTCTTCTCTTTTCAATTTCCTTAGAAAAGGAAATTGATGCTCTTTCGCCAAATGTATCTAAAACATAGACTGAATCTCCAAACGATGGTCGATTAGAGTTACTAGTCCGTATGTGTGTATTTATATCTGATACTGGAAATGCAATGTTTCGCACAGTGTGACACTAGAGTGCGCGTCAAATCTCCTGCATATGACCTTGAACGACTGAACAGCACCAGCGAATCACGGACGTGCAGCGTTGCCTAGTTCAGAAGCTGTTTCACCTCGCTACTAAATCGTGTACCTGGCGCTCGGATATAAATAGATTATTTCAAGTGTCAGTAGTTCAACAGATGGAAAGATAATGAATTTGCGAGTATGTACGAAAAACAAGCGTGATTGTAGCTTATACCGTTCCCTCTGTAGAAGCAATGTTATTATAAACGTATTTGCATTGTATCCTTTTTGCTCTCCCTTCGTTCCTGTTGCATTCTGAAACTTTCCGATTAGCTAAGGGAACAGGGCACGTTCGTTCCCAGTGATGGCAGAAGAAGTTGACGAAGAGGATACCGTCATTGTTCGTTTTTTTTTTTTCATGTGTTTAGTGGGTGTGTGCAGCATGTCGTTGAGTAAACCAAGTGGAAGTGATGGCGAGAGAAGAGGGAAAAATACAGTGTTGTACGAAGCCAGGCACGACAGGTGATTTTTCAGGTGTACATTTTTTTTTAAAAAAAAAGTGTTCGAGTGACGAACAAAGAAGTAAAATTGACTTTAAGAAGTGCCAGGATCTAACAGCTCAAGCGTGTGGTGTGAATCAAGCTACCGTTTCTCGGATATGTTCGGGGGCAAAACAATGTGGATCGGGGCCTGCTCCAATGTTTCAATAACCTAGACTAGAAAGCACATTAATATACCGAAAAGAACGACAAATTTAGATGACTTTGAAAAAAGACGTAGTTCGTAGAACAGTCTTTGAAATTTACGATCGTGGCGAATTTTCTACTACCAAAAAGATAACGTACTCTTTACGGGACAAAATATCTTACAAAGGCTCTACAACTTCCACCTTGAGAATATTGAAAGAATTATGCAGTCCCTAATCAGGTATGTTCTTTTCTCCCATTATGTTTATTATATGTTATATTATCTAATGTTCCGTGCTCTCCGTGACAAGGCGTTTCGCTCGACCACGCTGTCTCTTTCCGTGTGAGATTTCGACATGGCACCGCTGCAGTGCGCTGCTATTGGCTATCGCCATATGCAGGAGATTTGACGCTCACTATAGAATCCTCGGAGGTCCTCGAGGCTCAAGAGTGTTTCGGACGTTTGACGTCATTGCCTTTGCGAATAGTGGGGCTTTGGCATTCAGGATGCGAATCAAAGGGGATTTATCCCTCACTAGACCAACTATCCCTGGCAACAAAGGTAAATTTTCATTTGATTTGATTTGAGTTGGTGTTTTAAGTCCACTTTATGCACAGTAAGGCTAATCGGGACTGGAGGTAAATTTTCATATCTGCTCTTGTAACAATATAATACATATCTATTCGCAAGACAGATGTTAGGGTTAGCTTGCCACTTGTTTTGTTATTGGACCAATTATATTTTCGTGTTTCAAAAACAATAAGCTACAACCATACGGACCAGCAAGAACGGTCCAATTAAGTCGCTATAATACCCACTCTCCTCCTCCTTGAAGTAATAATAAATTGTCTACGTGTTCTTTCCTTCTTTTTATATCTATGTCTATTTTGTTTCTCTTTTCCTCTATACTCTTTCTATTCTCCTATAGCTATTTTCGTATCTCTCTGTTTTCCCATTTTCTTTATTCTCTCTCTTCTCTATCTTGCGTCTTTCATTCCTCTTCCTTCCTCTCATTCTCTGTAGTTTCATTCCTCTTTAAAGCATTTTCTTTTTTCTGATGGCACGTACGTAAACATGTCATTTTATCCCATTTTAACAGCACAAATTTTATGATTTTTCACGCCTTCATGTAAAATTTTAACAACACATCTGCGTATTGTGAAACTAACAGTTTATCATCAAGAAATGATAACAATATTTAAGTATTTGTTATTGTTACAAGGCATTATGTTAACATTCTCACTCAAAACATGACGGAGTTGAACTGTTTTTGGAAGTTCATATATAAACCTTCTAAAAATGTTTAATTCATTGAATTGTCAGTTTCATCAAAATAGCTAGGTATGTTGCTTTGTTTGAATTGTTTCTTTTTAAGTCCACTTTCTGCACATAAACGCTAATCTGGACTGGACGTACAGTTTAAAGTGGGATCCAAACCACTTAATTTTCACCGGGCGATGATGTTACCACTACGCCGTCGGGGAGGCCCGCTAGGTTTGTTGCGAAACTGGGTTATGTGCACTAGTAAATGTTGCAAAATGCAGTCATTGACCATGATGGACTCCCGTAGAATCGCATGGTTGTTCGGATCCCATTTTAAAGTGTAGGGCCAGTCCCGATTATCGTATCTGTGCATAAAGTGTACTTAAATTAAATTTTCACAACAGATGGAAAATAGCAATCCAATATGGCCAGAATAGAGCTGATTGCTCGAGAAATATATTTGCATGAGGATATAAATTATCATTATGCAGTTATGTTTTTAATTTTATTTTCTAGTCATTGTTAATAGTAATAATAATGTGTGTGTCCAAATTTTAACGTAAGTACTTCGTGTTTATACTTGAATTCAGCACTGGTAACATTTCCGAAAAGCAAGAAATTCATTTGACATACTGGTTTGTTGTTTATTATTGCTTGCTAGAATTTTATGTTTTCAAATACAAATACAACTATGGATTTTTTCAAGGACGGATTTACCATGTGTCCTCAAAGTCTCTCTTCATCAATTTGATCCAATTATCAGCCATCCTCATCACCGCAATTAGCCAAATGTGAAAGAAAAGCTACGTATACGAGTAATAACAAAAACACAAACAACGCCTCAACGTCAAACTGAAGCATTCCTTTACAGATCTGTATCGGCGACTCAAAATGCCTTACACCGTTTCGCCGTGAATAAATATCATGGAGGGAACAATGAATGATAAATTATTCACTTCACTTTCGCTTGTCCGAAGTGATAAGTTTAACAAGAAAGGGAAACTGGTGACATAGACCTTCAAAGAGAAAGCCCCGTGATGAATCAAATATTTATGAGAATGGACGTCAGATGTCATGGTACTGACGGTATTGTCCATCATCTCTCTTCGTGTATTTTTCCCTTCCTTTTCTGTCCCTTATTCAATTATCCATTTACTTGTATTGGGAAGAGCAGTTTATCAAAGCTTTTTGGCGCTGTTTTAATTTTATTAATATTTGCTAGTATTTTCAATTCTCCTTTTCCTCTCCGATCAAAATTTTTGCTTCGCCTCCTCGGCAATCAATTCCCAGCGTCCTCTGGTACTTGTCTTGTCACCCCATAACTCCACCTTCTCATACAACCATATTAACCCTGTTCTTTCATTGGTTTTTCTAATTTTGCTTTCAGTATTAATTTAGTTATCACATACATCTCTAAACTTTAAAAATGTAATCTTCACCGAGTTTTGTAATTACCACAAAACAGCAAACTGTGTGTTGTAAATGTCATGGTCACCCTAAATCAAGGGTTTAGTGATGAAAGCTGAAGTATCTCGTTAATAACACACGTTTGAGTGGGTTTCTGAGAAATTCTGCCAGGGGCACATCTTCAAGTGCTCAGTTGCAGTCACTATCCCCAGAATTAGCAGGTATTATTTTCAAAATATGTCAGTAGTGAAAAACAGGTGCACACGGAACCTGATATTTGCATTGTGATTTTAATGGCTTGAAAGAAGATTAAGTGAAAGTAAGATAACGGGTATGCTAATCGGAGAAGAATTATATTTATTTCTTCTGTAGGTAAATTATGATTTGAATGTTTGCCTAAGAAAGATGTCTTTATTACTTAATGAAAACCGCAAACACAGCATTTTATGTAGAAATATGTACTGTAAACGGAAAATATGTAATATACGAGGGGATATCAAAAAGTAATTGAGTATTTTTTTTACAGCCAAACGGAAATGTATTCACAGAAACTGAAATATACACTTGGAAGTACATGTATTTCGCCACCTTTCCATGAGATGACGCCGAGAGGCAATTGTTTCAAAATGGCAGCTATGTTTGAGACGTTCGACACAGTTGGACTGCGGAGTGTGCTTCGGTTTCTGTGGTCAAAGGGACAGAAACCACCTGAAATCTATCGTGAGTTGTGTGCAGTGTATGGTGGCACGTGAATGACATCCATAAATGCCTGTAACTGGTATGCAACGTTCAACGCAGGTAATGTAGATGTCTTCGAGGAACCCCGTTCTGGACGGCCTCGCACATCCCACACACAGAGCAACGTTGACGTTATGGAGGCATTGATTCATTAGGACCGGCGGTCAACAATCCAAACAAGAGCAGATGCAGTGGGCATTTCATATGGCAGTGCATACACACTGGAGGAGGTCGTCATTCTCATGACAATGCTCGTCCCCATGTGGCGCATCAGTGACGCAAAAAGTCAATTTCTGGCATTGGGAAATTCACAAGCATCCAGCATACAGTCCAGACCTGGCCCCACAGACTTTCACCTGTTCGGCCCACTGAAGAAACACCTTGCCGGCAAACACTTCAGCTCCGACACTTAAGTTATGACAGCCGTGCATCGTTGGTTACTGGTTACACGTCCAGCCGAACGATTTCTACCACATGGGCACCGAAAAATTGGTGTCACGGTGGGACAAATGTGTAAGTGTGAATGGATGTTATGTGGAAAAGTGGAGTAATGTTCAACCTTCAAAATGTATATTTCAGTTTTTCTGAATGCATTTCCGTTTGACTGTAAAAGATTTACTCAATTGTTTTTTGATATCCCCACGTACTTCAAAGTATGTAACATGAAAATCATTTGATATCCCCACGTACTTCAAAGTATGTAACATGAAAATCATATATATGGTTCCTAACATCGTTCTACGTGCAAAGAAAAAATTATGTAATTACATAAGGTAAAATCTGGGCCCTAGTGATGTGGCATTGGTCTTGCCGCTTTGTGTTTTCCTCGCTGTTAGTATTTCACATGATGTCGCAAATTTTGTCTGTACAATTTTCCGAATTACGGATAGTTGCCATAACCGCACAAGGGTGCTTTTTTTGTCGGCTTTGCCGAGTGATTAGTATCCATGGAAGCGATCAATTGCAAAGTAGTGAAATGTAGGTCATGGTTGCCAGTAACAACATTTATATTCTTTCCGTTGCTAAGTTAAGCACGTGCAGGTGGGTGTGAAGCGGGATATCTTGTTCCATAAAGCACCCCTACTCCGTGCTCCATTAGCAGCAAATACAGTGCGCATGTATGGATTTTTGCTTTTGCAAAATAGAATAAAAAATTGGAGAACCTGTTCCAGCATTAGGAAATGTCCTAGTTGGACTGATTCCAGCATTTTCCCGTGCTGTGATGCGATATTTATTGGTCGGTGCTTCTGTTCGTAACGAAAAATGTAGATTAAATGCATGGCGTACTTTGGAGGGGGAGGGAGTATGGAAATTCCGCCGTTGATGCATGTTCCCTAATTGTTTTCGGATTCCTTTTCGCGTCCTCTTTTAAACCGCTTCGTTTCTCATAGCAGCGAATTAGCTCAAATGTTAATGCACTTCCATTCTGCAGTAATCTCATAATGTGGATGTTCCAGAAAAAAAAAGAAAATATTCTTCGACTGATAATGTACATAGACAACCTGAAAAAGTTAGAAATCAACCTATGAATTAAAAAGTCCTGGAAAAATCAGGGAATTTTGAAAATACGTCCAAAATTTTGTAAAGAATGGATTATTTTTTTTTGCTTGATAGGATTTGAGAATGAAAATAAATTTACTTTTATTTTCTTGAACCAATTTCTTGACAACAGAATGTTATTACTTTGTTCATTTATTTTCAACGGCTTTGAAAAAATGTCATTCTCTTGTTTAACACGCCCAGTTTCACACAAACTCGGCATTAGCATGTTAAATCATCACAGAATGCTATTGAAATTTATTCCAAAATTACCTGGAAAGTTTAGATAAATTGCTTTTCTAAATGAGTTGAAATCTTGATATGTACAGGGTGATTCATAAGTGATGGTTCAAACTGCGCGGGTGAAACGTACACACTGCTAGAAGTGTGAACATGGGTCCGAAAATGAAACGTTTGCGAGATAATTGGAAATGTATGACTGTATTGTTAGGATCCACCACTGACATGTTTGTTAGATGGACAGTCGTGGAAAGAAATACCTCCCTCATAAGGCTCTATGGGGAAAGTATTTCTTTCCATGAATGTACACTATGAACTGTGGTATTACCACTAGTATTAGTGGAGACTCGAATATCTAAGAACGGTATTTATTGAGCATACGATATCAACTGTACAGGATCGTGCAGAGCAAGATGTTACATGTTACACCATGTTACAGAAAGTGTTCCAAATGCTGTCCTTGCATCCGTACAGTACATCGTACTCTTCTCAGTTCACAGAGTTTCGAATTCTTTCAGCACACTCTGTTGAGTGATCAGATCACGTTGCCATTATCGGGAGTTCTGGATTCGACTGTCAGCCTGCGTATGGGTTCAGTAAACCCTTCATGGGTTTAATCTAAACATTAATCATCCTCATCTTCATGATAAGCCAAAAGTTGCGGAAAGGCGACCGAAAATAACAAAAAAATGTACACAATACTAGTCAATAAAGCCACGTGACGCATCAGGTAAAATTACGTAGTGGCTTTTGCACGTAGATAAAAAGAAACTTTCCCAGCAGGTAGGGCGAGTCGCATGGAAATACGCTAGGCGATGTGTGGTCAGCAATTCGCTGTTTTATCGTAGCTTTGCTCAGAAAAAAAAATGTACTCAAATTTTATATGAGTGTGCCAGCGATGTTGGATACAAAGGTCATCAATTAGCCTTAATATACAGAAAATCAGTATAAGATTACAATAAAGGAACACGAAAAGTGACCTCCCGATGGCGTGCTGGTAACGTCGTCGTTTTGTAATTAAGGGATCCCGGATTCGATACCTACTGAAGAAACATAGTCGTTCTGATTCCACTTTGAACTGTAGGTTTGAATACGATTAGCCTATCTGTGCATAATGAAGACATAAAACTTTTAAAAAAACTCACATATGCACCTAAAGTAATTCAAGTTCCAGCCAAACTGTAAGAGAAATAAGCAACATTGTAAACCAGGGTCCAAAAGCAGTGAGTTGAACTGGCACTTCTGGTTCCGAAACCGAAGCTCATCAGCCGCATAGGCTGCAAAAGTCATCCTCGAAAACGCCACATTTCTTCATCGAGGAGGACATTGCAAGATAGCGTTATCGGTGGAAAGAGCGATACCGAATTCGGGTGACATTTGCACCCGGGAAGAAGAAGCAAAAGCTGCTTGATGCGGGGCCCCGCTTCGGAAAGATTTATTTAGGTCGGCGCAAGCGATGATAAGAGGAGAGAGACCGAAAGGAGGAATTTAATTAAAAAGATGGCAGTGAATCTTTCCGGGTGCTGCTTGAAGAATTACGTGCAGGCGGAGCATTGCATTTCCCCCTTCCTCTTTTTCCTCGTACGTTTGCCGATAAGTGGCCACGGAACACCAACAATCAGGGAGGTGTGTACTTCTGGAGTTCTTTGACCCCATATGTAAAGCAGCGGTTTATTAATATTCATTTCTTTAGTAGAAGATAACATGCTGTTCATTCTTTTTTTAAAATTGTAGGGTGAGCTCTCCCTTCTTCCTGTGATTTTACTCCAAAGTTCTACATTCTTTAGTTACGTTCCCAACTGGTTGAATGGGGTGACTTTTTCCGGAAGATACTCAAGTGGCAACCTCTATCACCTGGTAACCCCTGGAGACTGCATTACTGAAGGTTAACGAAGCCGTGCCTACAGAAATCCTCTATGGCAGGGGTGTCCAAAGTTTTTTGTAAGCAGGACAGGGCTTGCGTTGTCTTGTTTGAATTTTTCTCATTTTGCATCTCTTTGTCGTGAGTGAAGTTGAACACCTATGACTTGGCTATTACTCGAACCTGAAACCTTTGGTGAAAGTAGCGTGAATCGATAAATCAGCACACTCTGCCATCGAGGCGGCGCGTTTGTGTCGTCCTTAGTTTTACTGATATCCTTGATATGTTCATATCTGGTGATAGCGGACTTGTCCTCACAAATAGACGAAGTCTTGACATAACCATACTTTAAATTTGAATTAATTAACCAACCGATAAAATAAAAACCTCCTCCTTGTATTATGTTTATTATTATTATTAATTAAAGGTGTGAAGTTTTAGTGCTGCATCTGGTTCACAATGGATTTAGTGTGTAAATAATACATGATCTCTAAATCTTTGCTGATAGTATTATAATGCTGAAACTGTAGACACAAGTAAATATATTTCTAAAAAAATGAATGTAAGATAATACATGCGTTTGTTTTAAATCATTATAATGTACCTTTCTTGAAATTTTAACACTGAAAATAGTGATTAGTTTTTAAGCCAAAGAGAAACCCTCTCCATGTTACCCGTCATACCAGAACATACAAAATTACTCATTCCAATCTTAATATGAAAACTGAGGGAGGACTATCAGTTTTGTAAGTACATTTTCCTGGAAACTGGAAAACGTATTGTTACGGGACACTAGAGCACACAATAAAAAACAACTGCAAAGACTACTACTATCCCTCACACAATTACATAATTACATATCTTTATGTATTCCTCTAATGTTGTATGCATATTGGACAATGTTGTACAATGCAGATCTCTCCACACTCTTAGATATAATCATCTTATTTATCTTGTGGGGTCAGGTCATGCAAGTATGTAGCTTTGGCCGTAGTTGATTTGTCGGAAATGAATGGTTATGCAACTGAACTTTGTCATTACACGCCAGGTACAGCTTCCTATTATACCCTGTGTACATTGAAAGCAATCACCAATAGCAAACCCTTGTAGGAAGTCAATTATGCATGACAATTGAGGTGGAACATCACAGCGACCTTTCTCAGAACTGGTACAATATGTGCGTGATGCTAAGTCCTCCCTCGGTCACGAAAAGTTTCTAGGGGATGAAATAACAGTGTGTAGCTGTATCGGCTATACGCACGGTGCGTTAGGTTGTGGTCAAATTTCGAACGACTTCCACAAAGCAGGGGATGCAGTTATGGGGATTTTAGGGAATGCTACGCAGTCGATATTTAGAGATTTATTTATTTAGCAAAGATCCTTCCAATTATAAAGGATCATATTAAAAACATTTGTAATAAAGAATAAATATACATTTTAAAAATTACAGAATTACAAAGTACAAAGAAAAAGATACAGAAAGTAGAGAATAGAAATGGCAGTAGATATTGAATTGAATTGAATTTAAAATTTTTGGGTGCGTCAGCACTAAGGCTATTTGCACCCGTCATATTATACGGGGTCCAGCCCCTTATCGTTACACATAATAACTCTAACGTTGCATAACTAAAATCATAAAATATTAAAATCTTCTGACTTTCGTTAAAAGCTGAGGCTGTAAAGGGGCACTCAGCACAAATAAGGACAAAACACAGGACAACACAAACAAACGTATACTGGCCATGGGGCCAGTCGCCAGAGTCTCGTTAGTCTGCAGTCCAGGGTGTACTACGTGGAAGTGAGGTTGACTATTGGATGCACTACGTGGAAGAAACACACCTTACACCCCGGCAGTAGATATGTTATACAAAGTAAAGTAAAGGTAAAGTGCTCCCCTGTGCTTAGCACCACGCCATGATGGCCTATAGGGGGTGTGGGGGGTAACGCCCCACACTTTCTTGCTCCGGTCATGAGTGGGGGTGATGTGATCAGCATCACGCCCCTGACCGCTTTAACCCCACAGGGTTTCCCCCAGGTACCCATGTCATTCGACGCTGGGTGGGCGCCGGGGCCGCTTCCAACGTTAGAAAAGTACAAACACAATATAGTACAATCACAACAGAGTATTGCTAAATAATTTCATATACAAACATATTATACATCGCACAATAGTCGACGAACACTAAGATTAATTACATAAATTGTACAAATATCAAATCCATATGAGAGTAAATTATGCATGACTTTAAATACATACTATCGATGAAAATAATATAATACAAACACAGCTTCACTAAACACTCAATAATTTTAATACAATCAAATTTAATGTGAATTTAAATGTTCGTTCTGCCTCTCATAATTTAGGTACTCTTTCAACGTACATAAACGTACGTACGTAGTTTCCCAAAAATGGCACCTAGGAGTTTGTTTTCAGTTTATGTTATGGTCCAGACAGTAATATGTCATCCCAGAGCCACACCTCCTTTGCATGTGAATTTCGTACATGTAAAGTTATTCCAATTACAATACATTAATTTTAATTTAATATAGGTAACTTGATTTATTTTATTTTACTTCACTTTTCTGCCGCTGTTAGTCAATCGCGGATGAATGATAAGATGAAATTATGAAAGGAGAATGGCAAACGCACATGTGCAAGACACAAGTTCCACAAAAGGTTGTGGCTCCATGGGCCAGAGCCTCTTTAGTCTGTTAGAATTCAGTCAAGAGGTGTACTACGTGAAGAGACGGCGTGCACTGTCGCTTCAAATATGAATTCATCCGGCATAAAAAGTACTAACTTTTGTAGAATTGAATTGAGTTTGAGATCTACTTTGTGCCGGATAGGCTAATCGGGATTGCGTCTACGGTATAAAGTTGGATCCGAACCACTATGTGCCTCCACAGAGTGTCTAACCCAGGACCCCTTAATTACAAGGCAACGACGATGCCACTACGCCATCAGGGAAGCAATTACAAACCAAAACTTCACTTATGGTAACCTCTTCATCGTGATGCTTTGAAAATAAAGTTCCCATATTAATATTATTAACCACAACGAGAAGTTGAAAAACTGATAATATAAATAACAAACAAATTTTGTCCAGTTGTACTGTCTTGTCGACTCGAAGGGCGGTAACCATGCTCAGGTTCATAAAACCGACCCGATATTTCATTTCGTAACATTCTCGGCTCGATCTCTCCACCTCTTTATTGAAGCAAGGCGTGTGCTATGGGAGAGTGATGTCATCAGAAGTTACGCCCCTCAAGGCAAAGTACTTCGTCTCCGGCCATTCGTTCCGTTGCCCCAGCTTCTCAGACAGAAGGAACAAGTGTCACCGACCCACCGTGTGTTGTGTGTTTACCTTGCGATCCTTACTTCACACACGCACACTCACATGCGCACGCAAGATCACATACTTACCTGCTACAGGGTAGCTTAATCCAGCGAGTCGAGGAAGTTTCTTGTTAGAGTTCGTTTACAAAACTTTGCCCTAGCGAAATGATTGCATTAATGCTTATCAGGGATGTAGAAGTGAACGTGCAATCAAGTCAAGCGCGTATGGAATAAAAAGGTCTGTATTTAGCAGGCGTGTTTCTATGATACTTGGGTACCGTTCTTATAACCTTTTCCAAAAATTGGTTGATTTGCTTTATTTTACTTTTTGGATGGGGATGAGTGATGATATTTTCAAACTGATGAATGGACACTCGCATACATCCATGCCCAGGCCAGGATTCGAACCCGGGATCCCTGTCGTCGTGCGCGATGTGCTAACCACTCCGCCACGGGGGCCGGCCCATTTCCAAAAATAATAAAGAATGAAGGAAACTAGTAATCGTAATAACACAACAAAATACTAGTAAACGTACAGCTAGCTACTCCTGCACATAGTAACATCCCATGAAGGCAGAGAGAGTAGAGTGGAGGCAGAAATCTCGGCCATTTGTGGAGGTGATGTGACCAACATCACGGTCCGCTCCATACAGGAATGTTGCTGGAAAAATTCCAACCTGAAATCACTTGCCCCCAAGGATCGAACCTTGGTCTCCCGCGCGGCAGTCAGACACCCTATCGACTAGACCACCGATGTTCTACATGAATAAACTACAATAGTAAATAATTCAATTCAAATAAATGCAATCTAATTTTATCAATTAGAAATAGGATATAATACACAGTTACAATGATTATAATGATGTGACAATAAAAGAAAAGTATGTACATTTTTCATGAAGTGTCTGGGCAAGCAGTGTTGCAGTCAGTTTCTTCCATTCTCTCACTCTCTTTTTCTGATGATGGGAATAACAGCCCAGAATATCAAATGATTGTCCTTTGAGATTAAAAATATCCATGAGAGTAACTTTTATATCTCTATCTCCAGAACTTTCAAGACAAAGAAACTTGACTCGACGTAGCATGATTGGATAAATATAATCAGTTGCGCCTTATCCTCAACATTTAAACCACAAATAAACAAACATGGAGATGTTCTTTACGTATGTTTCTAACCAAAGTAGGCTGGAGATCCGTTCATCAAAGATAACACCTCTTTCCCTTTACTTGATCATGCATTTTATACTTTCACCGTATTGGGCCCAACAACACTTTTATATCATTCTGACTTTTAGTAACGTAAGATCAAACGACCGAAGAGGAAAAGGTTTGATTTTGAAATCAAACTGGACTATCACATCGACAATGTTGCATTTGCTTTCTTCGTTAGTTCTTGTCCATTTCATACATATAACCAACGGTTGCTGCCATATGATGATAAATGTGCTTGTCAGCTCAATAACACATTGATCTCGATGTGACAGTATACTGACTTACTCAGTGTGTGATTTAGGCGGGGAAATAACCTGTTCTGTTTGTTAGAAATCTGTCATTCAGAAGCTGGTGGAGGAGTGGCTGTGCGTGAGTAAGGGTTACGCCCGCTGTTTGGCTTGAGACCGTGTTCCCTTTCGGTGTCAGTTTCTTTGAGTTAATATTGACTCGTGATGCATCGGTTTCCATGGAAACAGGGCTAAACAAATTTGTGCATTCTGCATCCGTATGCTGAAGTTCACGTGACCGTAACCAATCTCCCCCCCCCTCAAGTCAAGAGAGTTGGAGGGTTCTGTCAAAGATAGGAAATGTTCGTTCGATTGAAAGGCTAAATATTGTGGTCGTATTGAATGTCAGGCTTTAAGTTCGGTCTTTAAGGAACGCGTATACAAAGTAGGATTCAGTCTACATTCTTGCATTATGTACGTATTTATTTTTGTTATTTAGCCTAGGTTTTTTGCTACTTTGAGCTAATCGCGACGATGTGGAAGAGTGATGTGAAATTGATGAAGGAACACTCGCAAAGAACACCGAGCTGGCAATCTACACTCTTAGTGGAATCTTAATCATTATACTTTTGTTCAGGAATCTAACTTGTTTTGCGTTGATTACATGGCAGCAGCTTTTAATCTGTTGTCAGTGCTTTTTAATGTTGCAGTATTTGGTATCAACCAGAAAACATTATTCGTAAGCAGTTTTACAGCTCCTTCGATTCTGCAATGGCTTTACTTCCTACTGAAACCACAAACCCTACTTACACACCTACTGGTTTCAATCATAGTCATTGTACAGGCTAGAAATAACCTCTTGTCATTTTTCTCACATGACTGAAGGTTGGTTTTAACAGACAAATTCTCAGTATGTAAGACGATTATATATGGAATTTTTTTTCGAAAGACAAGTAGAGTGTATGTATGTAATACTTTGATCACTGCTTAGCAACTCGAGTTGTATGCGCAACGGACTTAGTTGTCAATTATTATTCCAACTTGTTCTTTCATCTGGTACCTCTGTAGTGACGACACAGGATTCTGTCCTAATACTGGCTGGATTCAAATCCTTCTACAACTTGAATCGCGAGTCCTTTGGTTAAGAAGTTTAATATCAATTCCATAACTGGCTAGGCTGCTGTTGAATCTTGATTTGTAATGAACGCCCTTAACGACGTTCTATAAACTTTAATTCCACATTATTTTCCAGGGTTCTGTTCGCGATGGGGACACGTTCTACAGTTATGATCCATTTTAAGCTATAGGCCCAATCCTTACTAGCGTCTTTGAATACGGCCACTTAAAACAAGCTTTACCAACCTTTATCAACTAGTTAAGAGTGGTATATACAAATGCTGTCTATCTTAACACCTTCCGTAGAACTTATCCTCGTGGTGTAGTGATTTCCTTGTGTCGCTTCTAAACTACAGCATCCTCGGACCGAACCTCGGTTATCATTCATCATCCTAATTGCGATAACTTAGAAGAATCATGAAGTTAACAGTTAGTGTCTAGAACAGCCAGATACTAAACTCTCATTCCAGTTTTCTCACTCTGTTGCAATATGGAATTCCCTAGTCTGTTAAATAGATATTGTGGTGAGATTCAAAGGACTAACACTTCTGAAAACTTACTACAATGTACTCTTTCATATTGATGGTTTTCTCGTCCCTGTATGAGGGAGTGGCACTTCCAAGCAAATATCAGCGCCAATAATAAGGAAACGCTGTGCGTACGTACATCCGCCTTGTGAATTGTGAAAAGTATAGCATCACCCGAAAAATAGCACTTCCAGAATGATTTCGTCGGTTTGTTTACTCTGACGTCACCGCGACAGGAACTTCTACACCCGTTATCGCACATAGCATTCAAGGGCGGGAATTAAGGGAGATACAGGGTCTCCCTTATCACAGAAAATAACTATATAAACAAGTTCCTAATCTTTGGTGATACGTTGCATTATCTTAACCACAGGAGAAAGGTTCCTGAAAACAGATTGTTGGTTGAAGGTCTCTTTAAAAACCACATCCCCTGCAGAGTAAAACGAAGTTCCTGAACCCACTTCTTTAGTTCAAGGATGATCTTGGCGTGAAGACACGGTTTCCTTCAGTTTTTTTTTTATTTGTTTTGTTTTCCGAAATAAGAAATTAGTTTGTAATAACTTTGTTTTATATACTTTGTGATTTTTTGGTCTGTTGTTGCGTTAGTTCGTTCTATATTTATTATTTCGTCCCGGTGGCCAGGTTCGACTCGCGATCTCACCTTTCATAAGTTCTGAAGTTTTTTTACTCTTGGAAAGAGTAGTGTTGTTTCATTATATTTCTTCTATTTCATCTAATCACCACTCATTCTCATTGCCGCGAATATCCTCCTACAGACTTCTTCTGCGCAGTAGTCAGCGTAAAGTGCTGAAAACCAGAGATCCCAGATTCGAATCCAACAAATATCGTGGTGTCCCTTCATCCCTCAATTTACAATTGATCCTCGTGATCGTCGTGGTTAACCCAAAAGATTCAGAAGCGATATAAAATAGAAATAGAAGAATATCGATTAACCTAAAGGTGTGGAAAAGTGACGTTATATAGTGAAATAGTTTGACAATATTATCTTTCTGAGCGTATTCTAACCGTTTCTTCCACTTATCAGATGGTTCTTCCATCATCACGTCTTCGTTACTGCTTAAACATCTCTTGTTTCGGTAAGTTATTCCCCTTCGTGGTTAAACTATCATCTTCCCTATTGTTCGGCATAAGAGGGGGGAAAATACGTCAACAACATAGCAGCTACAATAGTACAGTCTTTACCTCTGCTCAGAGGGGGGTGGTTGGACACCAACCCTCTTATACCCGTCTATCCTTAAAAAAAATCGAATACAGAAAAAAATGGGGCCAACTGCTAAAAGAAGTACTTATTGCTCCCCATTACGAAAAATTATAAGTAAGGCTATGCTTCGCCTGGTCATCAGTTTTTGCTTCAGTTATATTCGTAAGGCTTTTTTTAATGCAAATCTCATTATGGTAATTTCAGAAATGCTATTTTCCACGAAAGTGTTTCAATTAGCCTGTTAATGAGCGGAGAAGGGAACGACCTGTAAAAGTCGCAAGCTAAGAGAATCCAGGTGTAAAATACTCCCTTTCCTCGCATGAGAGCTTGATGCTTTGTTCTCGAATTGCACTTCAGTACGAGCTATCTCGACGAAAATCGTAGGAAAATGTTTTTAAAAGACTTATCTTTAGGAACAGTTTTACTTTTTAGTCTATTGTTTGCTGTATTTTCGTACTTTGTTTAGTTAATTCTTCCGTTTTCTTTCCTCTTTTTTCGCGAGTTTCAGCTTGTGAACACTGTCGTTTTTTAAATTTGTAATCTAAAATCAAGGAGGGAAACAACTTTTTGTTATGGCCGTAGATATCACCTCAGGCCTATCATATATGAAAAATAGTCACATGATTTTTTTAAATGCATATTTGTGTGAAGAAATGTTGAAAATTTCTGATTCATTGGCAATGCCCTTATAGCGTTATCAAACTAAGCCAATATAGATCATCGAAGTTTGCGTGTCAATAAAGAACCAAATCCTGACAGTTGACAGTCAGGGTTAGCTAACTATGGGTTAGCCACACGCGCATTGATTTATATTATTAATGGCATTACACCTTACATATTTTATGATAGAATTTATAGTAGACTTCTAATAATAATAAACATAGAAACGAAATATCGAAGGGACAACGCAATTTGGGTTGAAGTTATGATTTGCCATTCGGGTAACGAAACTGGGATTCAAGATTGTCTGAAGAACCATGGTTTCAGAATTGGAGCAACAAATCCTGGATTTGATATTCGGGGGAGGAAACAATGATTCGAAATTACGAAATTGGATAAATAATTATGGATTCGGATTCCAACGCCCATTCCTACTCTAAAACCCATCTTCAATGGAACTGATATCCTTGCACTAAGTTACGTATTTCCGATTACCTAGCTATAAGAATTTTAGTGGTCAATAAAAATTCCGAGCTTGCTTCTTATATCCGAACTTCAATGTTCTGTTTGCCTGCGACTGTACAGACCATTTAACAGTAACTCCGACCTTCACCTGTCTTTTTCATTTGACCGTGTCCTTCAGACTGCATTATGCAGCACGAGGCTACTTCGGCGTTGCATGCACGACCCTCCTTCACGGCACAATTAAATGGATTCTTCGGCAGGTGCATTTCATGACGTCATCATCCATTGTGACAGTCTACGAACTGCCCCCTTTTTTTTCTTCAGCTTGTTCTGCTCAATTTATAATGCCATAAATGTAAGCTAACCGAGTATGCGACAGTGTACATGCGAGGAAAGTGAAAGTTTTAAAAGATCCTTGCTAGCAAACCAGACGTTAAGAATCCCTCGTTCACTCCCACGCTGAATATTCAAATATAGTTGTGAGGTAGAACCAGGAAATGTATGCAGAGTATTTTTGCGTGCCAGGAGTAGGAACAAATTGTGTCGTTCCCATGTTAAACTTTTGGGTTCGTTTCGGAATGTTATGAATATACTGTTGATTTCGAGGGCGGATAGGTAAAAGCAGTTTTCAATCGTGGGATATATTCTTTTCCATTTCTTTGCACTTTATCCTGGTGTAGTTTCCGTCCCGACAACAGGTAGTCTGTCGTATACTGGAAGACCCTGGTAGCTATTATGCGAGTGTTTTCGTCCACTGACTGGGGCGCTGGAGACATCACGTGTTTTGTTCTCTACCATCCAGAGCTTGCCCTTCCTTTTGAGAGGGAAATTTGAACACTTTTACAGCGGAGGAAGGGGAAGTGAACGAAGACACAAGGAACAGTTATTTTAGGTGACGATAGGAAAATAATCTATGGGCTTCGATGTTATTTGCCCATTCTTTCGACGGACCTGTGCAACAGCATTTTCAGTCGCTGTTTACACGAAACATACACTTGTCAACAGCTGATCACGTAGTGGCGAGAACTGTACCAGGATAAACCTTCGCCTACAGATAAATCGTTACGATGAGGCGAGAGTTTATTTTCCTTCACTAGATTACCACAGTTTCACAAAAAAATGTCTAAATTTAAGTCCACTTTTTGCTCATGTAGGCTCATCGTAACGTAATTTGGGAACTGAACCACTGTCCTGTGCCCTAATCTGTAATCAAAATTAGGTGATAATCCCACAAACTGGTTTTTATTTTGTGGGAAAATGTACCAAATGTTTTGTTAATGTTTTTCCCAACTCTCTGACTCAGTGTCTGCAAGGCAACTTCGCTGAAGATGTTGCGTTTTTATATTTCAGCTTTACTTTATAAATGTTATTGTGATGTTCATGATTACATTGCATTTCATACATGAAACAAATCGAGAAAGGGTTTTGAACATTCTCGCAGTCCTCCTTCCCAAGTAAATTCGACACTTACTTAATTTTATCTTTATTCACGTTCAATGTCATGCCCGTGTCATACTCTTCAGGTTTTTTCTGTTCTTTTTAAGAAAACAAAAAAAAGTCAAAATACTGAAAATATATATGAACCGCAGTGGTCTAGTCGGTTGGGCGTCTGACTGCCACGCGGGAGACCCACCTTCGATTCCCTGCGTGGGTGATCTAAGGTCGGAATTTTTCCCGTCTTGCCCTCGCATAAATCGGCTCTGCGGCTCACCCAGCCTGAAATCAATGGGTAACGGGGGGGGGGTAAAGGGGCCAGGGCGTGGTGCTGATCACATCACCTCCAAAATGGCCGAGATCGAGAGAGTGTGGGGTCCTACCTCCAAATCCCCTAAAATGTGTCTTTATGGCACGGTGCTACATGCACAGTTACTGGAAATTTGGAATTGGCTGTGAAATTCCTTGGGAAGCCACTGTTTACCATCTAAAATACAGTGATCGTCTATATGAATTATGGCAGAATAATCAGTCTTTCATGCTCAGTCATCAGGCTTAATGAAACAAGATCGCAACGCTTAGGGAGGGTCAACACTTAATCAGATTATAATATGCCCTCATTTGTTTCTTTTCATTAATAACGTTCTAAATCAATATGATATTTAACGTGCTTCATTAGTGCCCCTACAAATACTTTCCCTCGACGAGAAATTTGTCTCCAGAAATTAACTTTTGATCTCGACGCTCCGAACAGCCTTTCCACCGAGCGGCTTCGTCCTAAAATTGAAGGGGAGGGTCCAGGGCGCTGGGGGAGTTCAGTGGTTTCAGCGATATGGATCACTCGGGCACCCGGAAAAAGGGGACTAATGAGTGATCCCATTTGTCACAGCGGGCTGGGTCGGCGTGAATATATTGCACAGGTTACTGGGTCGATGCTTTTACACGTCTGGTATTTTGCCTGGCGCTCTGTGCTGTAACGCGGGCGGGGAGACTGCTCTATTATGAGTGGGAGATAATGTCATATGTTTGCTGCTTGGACTGGTACGGCAAAAATTATGCCCTAGTTTGGAATATTTCCAGTGTTTTTACAGTTAAATCTTAATATACTCTGTTTTGTTTGTGAGTCTGTGATATTGCAATACCTTTTTCTGGTAGTAGTTCACCCAGTTTTTTGAAGACTAACGATGCTCTGGCGCCTGGACTCGCAACCAGTATAATCCTCATTGAGGCTTGTGTTTTGTCCTGTTCATGTGTGTTCATCGATTTCATCTTATCGCCACCATGCATCCTCATAGTCGCGATTGGTTAAAGTGGAAGAAAATAACAAAACCAATCAATTATTCTTTTTTCAGTGACCTCATTTATCATTTGATGCTAACAGTATCTTCATCCTTTCTTCTGAACTTTCTTTGTTTCTTCATTGTTTCACTCTTATTGTCATTTTACCATGTATTTTCCTTTACGGTGTAATTTTTCATCTCGATTTATGAAATGTTCTTCCGCTAAATTATATTTATCCCAGATTTGTAGACTTTACTGATGTTGAAGTATATGTCGTGCGTCAAAATGCGAACAAGTTAGAAAATTGCCATTATAATGGAAAACTGGAAATAAAAGTATGTAAAACGAATAGTACAGGAATTATATTAGTTCATATCATGGTATTTGAACAGACTTTGCTCTGTTAAGAAATTATTGTTCTTTCAAAACTCAAATATTTTTCACTAATACAAATGAAAACCAGTACTAGAAATGCTACAGTGCTATGATGTTAAATTTATAATTGAAGGGCTCGGTTGTTAAATATGGTAAGTGACATTTTTGTCATTTTTGAGTTGCAAAGTAAAATATGCCATCCTTCAATTTTCGAGTGGAATTGCCATGTCATACAATTTGCATTGGACTCAGTGAAGCCTGAAATTGGTAAATACAAGACGAAAACAATTTATCTACAGTATAGCTTCTAATAACCTTTTTTTCTAGATGAATTCAGAAATTACCCAAATGTCACTTACCATGTTTTACACCCGAGACCTTCAATTGAAAATTGACTGTTAATGGTTAAGCAAATCCTCATATCTTACCAGAGATTCGAACGCAGGGTTGGTGGATTAAATATACATAGCACGTTGCAGAAGAGTTAGCAACACTGCCGAAAGATTTTCTCATGCCCCTCCCTCACCAATCTTGCCTCAGATGTCATAGTCACAAGAGGAAGGAAATCGTTCGAAGTTCTTATCGGACCACGTCCTTCCTTGCTGGGAAGAGGATGAAAGTTACCTTAGATAAGAACTTTGCATTGCGCCGTCGAGGTGGCTCAATCTGCTACGGGTGTCATCCTGTTGGAAATTTGCAGCAACGCCTCCATCAGGCTTTAAGTTACGGACCAGAGTTCAGTTCCCCGAGGCGAACACTATCTTAAAGTGAGTTGGATAAAGAAGAGATCAGTTTTCTCCTTTCGCTAGAGAATATGGAGTGTTATTGTGACGTGAGATGAAGAATGTTTTCTGGGACTGTGATAGCACTGTTGATCTGTTTTGGTAAGTCTTTCTCAAGTTGTTTTTTTTCATGCGTATATCTGTACTAAGTTGCTCGTCTCGATTTATAGACGCCCATCTCGTTCTCCTCCCGTCCTCCAAGGGAATGTCTCGGTCTCGAATCATGAAATTATAGATAGCATTGGCAATGTACATCTCGTATGTGTGGTTCACCTATGTAACAAACTGTTGCATTGTAGCTTCTAGCAGCAATGATGGAAGGCAGTTCTTGTAAACATACGGAATTGAGGCGAGCGGGTGAGAGATTCGAACCTTGCTTACGATGGTACAGTCACGGACACTTCTGGGTTGTAATGATCCCATTGAAAGTCAATAGTTGCTACAACCAAGAAGCGTCCATGACTGTACGACTGTACGTTGTGTAGTATTAATTTGTTCGAACAGAAGCTCACGATATTTCCTTGCACACGACAAACAAAATTGACCGCGAACATGGTCACTGTGCGAATCTTGACGGCACGTGGAACCCACCTGTACAGGTCATCACCGCATACATTTTCAGTGTTGTGTAGGTTATTAAGGGAAGCTTTTTTTACGCGTCGTTTCGATGCTGCAAACTCTCGAAAAAGGGAGTTTATTCTAGTGGTGTGCAACCCCGCTGCACAGATTGAGTTTCCACTAATGGATCGGCTTTGCATTTACGATAAACTATGTACCGTATATGACCTCTCAATAAATACTCTGGTAGATATACACTTGGTATGTCTGAGTAAGTCACATATTGGTCTTCAAATCTAGTACATAATAGTTTACGGAAGTCTCGAACGAGACAGGGAGTTACGGACACTAGTCTCTGGTAGTCTCGATTTTAGAGAGATCTTCTGCCTCGTTTTCAGTACCATCCCAAAGCTATTCCACCAGTTGATTGATATTAGAGAAAATAATAATTACGTGTTTAATGCGACAATCCAGAATTGAATTGAGAAATTCTTGACTACAAAGTAGTATCCAAGTGATTAGTGTTGACCTTCGATGAAATAGGAAAGAACATTTTGGGTTACTCGGATGCCATGTGGAAACAGTAATGGGTAAAGCACACCTCGGTGGCTGAGTGGTTAGCACAGTGCGCTACGACGCAAGAGTTCTCGGGTTCGACTCACGGCTTGTACATGGGTGTTCTTTGCGAGTACCCCTTCATCGCATCACAATAACTCATATTCGTCGTCTCGATTAGCCAAAAGTGGCAAAAAAAGCGACGCTAAACAAGAAACTTCCAACGCAAGGGGTGACAAATCAGAACAATTGGAAAGACCGCATAAATATTTTATCGGTTCTATTTGTGCAATCAATTCTATTTATGCAATCCGCACGAGTACTTCTCCGTCAAGGTTGCAACATTCTTCAAGCTATTTGCGTAATGGCGGCGTGAGGGCAGCATTTTTTTATATTGACAAACACAGCGACATAAACGTCTGGAAATGCTATTAACGGCATGTGAAACATTTCCGGCCGATAGCTGTTTTTTCTTCTGCTTTCCTGGAATGTGATGGTTTTCGCGGAAAACCGAATGGACGTGTGGCGTTCGTGCTACGGCAAGATAATGAAGTTACCCGTCCCACGCTACACGCGTATAAATGAATTATCAAACGCGTCACGAACGCTGCGACATGTGAACTTCGGAAGATGGGGTCGACGTCACGTGCTTCGAGCCTTTGCTTGGGGGAAGGGGAGGGGGACGGCGCCCCTTATTCTCGTGTATTGCTTCCTCGCAAGCTCGGCTGTTTTGAGTCCATTCAACGTTCAATGTTGTCCTATTCTTTATTGCTAAGAACAGTGACGTATGTAAGGAATTGAAACCCTAATGTATTGTATCCCCAAAAAATCTCGTCGCCATAAGAACTCTTCTTTGTAACGTACAACCTATACATTATGAATATCCTAAGATATAACTGAAGAACAACCCTGCCTCAACACCCCGTTGTCACTGAAAAACTTAATCCCCCATTGTTCTTTTGTACATGTATGGTTTTAACATACTATCACTAGCGCCTGCAATTTTTTTATGCTGAAAGGAGTTCGAATTATTCATATAGTACATTCCAGCGAAAAGTAAAGGACATGGCCATGAAAAATGAGAGGAATTGTTGATCATAAGTGATAGTGGCACATTTGTGGTTCCAATGATCCAGAAACATGTGCATGGCAACCCTGTCTCACGTGATGGTCAAGTCATAGTTCGTTCAGGGAACCGCGTAGATTAGGGTGACCAGACGTCCTGATTTTCGCAGGACAGTCCTTTTTTTGAGAATCATGTCCTGCGGTCTGCGACCCCACTCCATAAAATCACAAATGTTCTATTTTTCAACAGTGTCCTGCGAAATGTCCTGCAAAACATCCAGACGAATTGTTTTTCTTCTGTGAACTGTTGGTGCCTTTCTAAATTAACAGTATTGTTGGCTTGCATAGAAATACTTATAGATCTAAAAAAAAATTCACGCTCGCTTTGCTCACGACCTTCGTCTTACTGTAAAGCTTTGCATGCAGTTTGCTCATCATATTACGATGTGCAAGGTGCCGAGTGATGACTAAAAGGGGCGCTTTGAAAATAGCCCGATTCTGGGGATTTGCATGTTTGATGCATTGATGAAATTATTACTACAACTGCGGCAAGAGACAAATATATTCTCAGTATTGATTAATATGTCAATATTATTTCACAATGTATGGATGTTTTATGATAAGAATGTGAGGAAATGCAAAAACAATAAGAACGAGAGAGACAGGAAGTTTAATCTGTAAAATTAAAAATATGTGTAAAAGGAGGAACGGAAAAGAGAGAAATGAAAAAGGAAATATATAAGAAGAGAAGACCTCCGTGGCGGAGTGGTTGAACGCTAGGATAGCAGGGGTCGAATGTAATCATCAGTCATATTAATTGTTGCAATTAGCCAAACGTGACAGAAAAGAGACGTTACATAACAAAAATCAAATCAAATCAAGAAGAAAACAGAGTAAAGAGAACTATGTAATATTTCAGGAGACATGTAAGCTACATGACTTTTTGTTTGCCAAAGAGAGTGGGGGGAGCGGTGCACTTGACCCTGTGCTCTTTTAGATACAGCTGTTACCCCTTCTCCCCCCCCCCACCATGGATGTCCTGCTTTTCGTTTCATAAAATCTGGTCACCCTAGCGTAGATGAACTGTTCCGGTACGTTTGTATGTTGCGTCCGTTACAGGCTTTCAAGCACCTGCCACATGGAAGCTATTTGAAATCTCTCGACCTATTTACATTGGTAATGAAGTGCATACGATGACTTTCGAGTCGGAAGTAAATGGCATAAAACTGTTTTTACTTTCACAACAATTTTAATTGTCCCTAAGCACTACACGTTGTGTCCAATCTAAAGTTTCGTCCGTTACACCAAATTTCAATTATTTTCTTAATGCACTATTCAAGTTGTAACCACATATCTTTCAGAAAATGGAAACCACTAACAAAAGCGTAAGAGTGCTATTTGAATGTTACGTCCGTTATGCCTGAATGTACCATTCCAAATAAGTAGTTTCGAACGGTGAATAGAACGGTATAGATCTTAACTGTGAAAGTCACGGAATAGAACGTTATGTCTCATCAGTCATCACCAACTACCCCAACGTTCTTCGAGTTAACAAATTCATTCACGAGATTTTAATGTATACGATCGGTTTAGCTCCCCTTAGTTAAGAAGACCAATTAATGCAATCCCCTTTTCTCAGAGCAAAGCATAAAGTCCCGTTGGGTGTAGCAGATTGGACGAAATGACGTGACGTTTGGTTCCTCGCGTGATGGGACCTTCAAGGGGTCACTCGATGGGGGTGAGGTCCAAATGCCAGCACGAGGCAGAAACCACTCCATATTGATCCAAGCCATCCAGAGAGGACAGCAAGGTGTTTCCTGGTTCTTGGTCCGGGAACTTCCATCATCATTGAGACCGGGCTTGCATCTACCGGGGACATTTCTCCTTAAGAAGACGGGAATCTTAATGTCGACATTTGTCTTCGTCAGGTGGCTTTTTATGTGCGGTCTCTGCGGTACCAATAAAAAGCCAGAATTTAACGAGCACGCCTGCGGGAAGTTATTCCACAAGGGTTTACTGCGTTCATTATCTTTATTCTTAGTACCAGTGATCCTTTTGGAACAGAGATAATTCTGTGCTTCTCAGCCCCTTATAGTCTGTGTGGATTGATATCTGAATCTCATAACGGCTTACACATGGAACTTTTTTCGGCTATATTTTCAGTGGAAAATAAGAATGTACCGAAACGAAACCTTCACCTACAGTATATCGGTGAAGTACAGACGGAAAATTTACAAATCTAATATTGCATATATTTGGTGAAATTGTTGAATTGCATTTTCAGTCAATATGTGGATGAAACCATATGGATAGGCCGTTGACTTTAAAAGGTCAGAATAATAAGAAAATGTATGAAAAACTATTTAGGAAGTATTGTATAGTTCCAGGTTTTAAATAATATAACAATATATATAATATATTTTACTTCTTATGACAACCCCATACAGAAGTACAAGGACTGGATCGTACTTCTTGAATATTGTAGTGCCCCTATTTTATTGCATATACATATAATTGAGATGTCTGTCGCACAGGATCTTGCTCATGAAAACAAAATATTCAAGAGTATCAAGCACATTTATATTTATACCCTAGAAATACGAATTCTTATGCAAACAAATTTTAAATACTTTTCTGAAAGATGGTTCTTGAACTGGAGAAAATGGTTTGTGTTAATCACATGTTGGTGGGTTATTTTACGTTTCTTGTCTGCCTCTTGGTATGATCGCGACGATGATGGTGAAGGATGAACTAATTAAATGGAGGTTGGGGAAACAATGATGCATTCATGCCTTACCCTGAGTTCGAACTTCAGACTTCCGGCTTCTCGGTGCGTTCGTTGACCATTCTGTCGCGGAGGAATTGTGTGACTTGAAATAGGTCACAAACTGTTTATATAATAACTTCTGTTAATAATCTTCATTTATACCAATAAAGAAGATGAATTGTCGATATACCCCATTTCTACTACTAGTAGAATTTCTATCATCGTCATTCTATTTCTCATTTCATCATTTTCATTATTTGTTGCAATAACGTTACCTGTGATCCAATCTGATTGTAATACATTATATTAAGATTTTTTTGTGTGTGTTTCAGCCGCCGGCCTGGATCGTCAGATAGACCTTCTGGAGGGGCTCCAGCTCCACAACACCTCCCACCAGGGCGTCTCCCTAGCCCCCGGCCCTCACAGCCTCACGCCTGCCATCTATCTAAACGGTAAGATAACTTTGTACTACCAGCATGTAGAAGCTTTTAGATTTTGAAAGGAAGCCGAGAACGACACATTTTTGGCACGCTGTAAAGCGAGTGTGATAGTAGCACGTAATGTAATGTCCATTTTACCATATTTAACAAGATACAGGGTGATTCTTTCGCTACAAGACTCTAGAAACCACCACCGATGTCCAGGCAGAGTCGAACTCGACGCTGCATATTTGCAATGAACACATACTCAGCTCCTGCGTTACCCATTCTTCATTAATCTCACAGCCCACACAATAATTGAAAAGAAACCTCTATGCCAGCAACTGTGCACTCCACCTTGTACTTCACAGAAGCTAAAGCTACCGTAGCGAGTGTCAAGTACAACCGAAAGGAAGAGCGTAAATGGCAACAATGTGGCAGGTCATTATCACGGTGCTACAATGCTACTTACGCTCACTCATCGTCAGCTGACTTTCTTCCCTTTCTTTCTCAAAATATACGGTTTTACCGCATGTTTCATATGTGTACGTTTTCAACGAGCTGAGATATTCGAATTTTATGGAACTTAAGCAATTGCGAACTGCTGGACTGAAAATAATATTGAAGATGCATGAAACTACCCTGTTAGAACTTGAATTTATTTGTATAGTACGTCTTTTCCTCGCTACTTGAAATGTGCAAAAATATATACACCCCTCACAAAAAGTTTGGAATATTTTTATATTAGACAATATGTGATAGACAGGGCCTTGGAATTCAACAACACATAGTATCTGTCTGGTGGACGTTCTCGTGTTTTCACCGACATATGCCACCGTGCCTATCACCTATTGCCAAACAATAATATTCCAAACTTTTTGTGATTAGTGTATTTCGAAGACGTTAAAAAGAAACGTCTCCTACGTTACAATGTACCATTTCAAACGTTTGTAACCAGGAAGTGTAGTTAGCAGCCTGTGTGTGTTTGATTCCCTTGCTATTTGTTATTGCTGTATTTGCATGCATGTGCCGGAGACAAGCGTAAACCACGAGACAGTATTCCAAAACATTGCAGCATCGATTACCTAACACTGTTTCCTTCCCCGGGGGCTCCCGACCTCAATCAACAAAGGCGAGACAGGTAGCTTTGACACGCCGGCTCCTCCCCCTCCCCGAAAAGGAAGGCCAATTAATATTTCAGTAGTTTCCGCTTGTCATACTCGCTCGGCGAAAGGCATTGAAAAATGGAAGAGTTGGATGTTTCGGCTGGTCGATAAAGTGAGAGTGGAACTGGAATTCATAAAGGCGGATCTTCCGAATGGCTTATCGAAACGGAGTAGACAATGAGAAAAACGATGATGAAATGAATTTGTCATGTGTATTCTGCAATGGTTTGCATTTTAAGGCAGTGACTGCCAATTTTTTCCAACCACCATCCCTTATTCGAGAGGTCTAGGGTTAAAGGAAAACTTGTCTCATGTCTTTTTGACCGATTCTTCACGTAATTCGAGTTTTCATTGAAGTTTATCAACAAAGATAAATGCTAGTTATTCAAGCTAACCTTTTATTATATCTTACACTTGAAAAACGTGCTCGAAAGCTCGAAACTTACACGTATTTATCTACAATCGTTTTCCCATAATTTTCATATTTATCATTAATTCACACAGCTTAATTTGTTAACCTATGTATTAGTATTTTTTTTTATTTTGCGTCGCTTCCCTGCCACTTTTAACTATCGCGAAAATTAGGATAGAGGTGATGACAATGAGTGATGAAGATGAAATTGACATTCGCAAGGAATACCCAGATCGGGATGAAATCTGGGAACTTCAGTGGCGAGATGAAAAGTCGACCACGTAACTTGCTCGGCCACAAGGCCGTTAATTGATTAACCTGAAACCGAGCATAATAATGATCATATTAATTCGGCATGACGAAATACGAATTTATTTTTATTATGACAAATAATCAATAGCTCTTATTCAAAATGATATAACACGTAAAACCGCAATTAACGATTTGAAAATGTGGACGTCTTTATGGCCATCGTTTAATAAACCCCTATACAATATCACTTATGGTAAATGTGACTTTATATCTTTATTAGAGGAAGGTTATGCAAGGTACCATTACTCAATACTTTAAATATTCAAGTTTCACGTAAAAGACCCATTAATGCTCTTAGTGTGTAGAGGTTACCAGTCTGGACATATTTTTTTCTTTGATGTTCTACTATATGAATGTAGTGCTGGAATTTTGTCAGTTCTCCTATTAGTACTATAATTAATTAAAGGCACTCTGGATGTAAATCTTGAGAATATATTTCCTTTCCGTGTAGTGTTTACTTTTCCTCATCATATGTAGATTGAGTGAGTCATTTACCATTAATGTCAATTCGTTTACGGAGAATGAGTTATGGTTACGGTTGGCTTGAAGTACTGAATTGCCACCGAGCAAGAAACGGCCCTTACAACTACCGCACTTCTGTAATCGATCATGAGGTCACTGGGCACCGCATATTCATGCACTCAGCAAATGAGGGCGGACTCTGTCTTTAGCATAAATTTACATTTGTTATCGTCTGCTTACTTGTGTTCGTGCATGAGGGACAACGACCGATATGGCAGTGAGCATTGAGGATGGGTTCCACGATCAATTCGTCTTGATCAAGTTGTATATGCCGTGATAACTTTTTGGGGGACAAGTTTTAGCTTAGCAGAAAGAAAAAGGCTTAGTCATTATAAGCCCTATTGTACGGCAAGCAATATTAGAATAAACTAGACCATCTTCCGACAGACTATACTTGGACTATACAGTGCTACATTAAGCTGCATTCTCTTGTATGAAATATGGTTCTGGAGCGACTTTCATTATGGATAAAATAATACTGTTAAATGGTAAACCTACTCCCTGCATGTTACAACGTGCCGTAGAGGTAGGGTTCCAAACATTCACAATCTTGCCTATTGGGAAGTGAAGGTGATATGATCAGCACCATGCTCCAGCCGCATTAACCCCCAGGAATACCCTCAGGTACCCACTTATTATAGCCTGAGTGAACCTCTGAGTAGCTCCGTACATTGTTGGAAAAATCCACCTACCCCGGAAATCAAACCGAGGTCTCCCGCTTGGCAGGCAGATTGAAAAATGCATCTCGTGCTAGTGTCTCCTTAGATTATTATATTCCTCGGAAATAACTTCCGTATAGAATGGAAACAGTGTTCCCTAAAACTTCAAAAACGAGGTAGAAGAAAAGTTGGTTTAAATTATATTCTTGGTTTTTGCTTTCTCTGAATTAGCAAGGTTCACACTGCAATAAAAAAATACTTTTACAAAGAATACTTCTAATCAGTGAACAGAACTAATAGAGATCTCGCCATCGAAAGTTCCGTATTTGAATCTCGGTCGGTTATGTGTTTATCTTTGTGAGTGTCCCTTCATCAATTTCATCACTCATCCTCATCTTCGTGATTAGCCAAAAAAACGCAACCAAATCAACGAATCAAACCTAATGGAAATAAATATCATCCTGAATGGTAGCCAACCCACACAACATCCCTGCATAAAGTGTTACACAACTCTTTAGGATGGGCAAGTGACTAGCATTTTTAAGTTCCAGTAGGCGTCAAGGCTTTCTTCGAAGTCTCTTGTGGTAGGGCGTTGAACAAAATTCTCCCTACGCTTATCACTTAATAACGGTCCAGCGAACCAGCTGCTCCTGTTGCCTTTGGGGTGAATAAATTTAGGTTCCTCCCCCTCCGCCAAGAGAAGAAAACGTACAAGGAGAACATTGAGATTCAGTGGCGAAGCAAAGCAGCATAGGAAATCAGTGGTTTGGAAACTCGAAAAACCCAAACTCTTCCCTTGTGGCTCCGATCGACCTCCCGTTATTTTTTAACCCCGCACATTCTCTTTTACGAAATGATGTTTTTTTTTTTATCGTTGAAGAGGAAAGTACTTGATTTAAGCTCTCGCGGAGAGGCCAGGAGCTCCAGATCCAAATGCCAGACTTTTTAATATTTTGGTTAATACCCATAAAATTTATCATTGAAAGTAATGTAATCGGCTTACATGTGCAAATAATATACTGTCGGTTGCAATAAAAATGTGGCCTAGATCCTGAAATACTTACTTCCCTGCAAGGTGTTATGTGTGTTGCCTAACTCTACGCCGATAAGTGGATTTTTATAGCAAATATACAATAGATACTTCTACCATCACCGTATAGTTAGGTCACACAAAATGCCTTGCAGGGAAGCGAATATTTCAGGATGTGGGTCTTTCATTTTTATTGCCGGTGACTGTACATTGTGCTAAATTTATAACATCTGGATTTTTGGAAGAAATCGTTTTATTTAACAGAATTTGCAGACCTTAAACGTTAATAAATATATTGATACCATAACTTTGAATATCTTATTATGTATTGATACTGATTACAGCATTAATAAACAGCAAATTGTGATTTCATGTCATACCGGTTATGCTTGATCGTAATATCAAATTGCGTATAGCATGTTCAAGTGATGTTTGCTACTGATATTCCGTAGCTACGGTGATATTCAACATTACTTCTGTTACAACAATTGTTAAGCACCCAAATGTTGTGAATTCTTTCGAAATACTCAATTTCTAATGTAACGTTTTCTTCGCTTAGATTTAGAAGTTCTATCGTCTCATTGTCATAAAAGTTATGGTGAAGTTCCAAAATTTTTGTTTCCAAAAGTTTAAACGCTAACATTACAATCCATGAAATAGAAACTTATTTTTATTTTTTTCAAGTTTTTGTTGAGAGGTTTATTTCAAATATTGGTGTGTTTTGAGTTGGTGTTTTAAGTCCACTTTGTGCACAATAAAGCTAATCGGGACTGGACCTACAGTTTAAAGTGGAATCCGAACCACTATGTGCCTCCACCGGGTATCGAACCCGGGACCCTGTGACGTTCCTTTTGGGTGATCTCCACTGGATTACGTCACCGTAATTACCCAATCCCCTTGTACGGTTGAGTTATGGGACTCTCTTTTATGTTATGCTACACTGAGCATTCTCAGGACGTACGATTAGGAAAATAAATTGCTTCTTGCCATTTTACAAGTTTAATAACACATTTTACCTTTAAACAATCACTGCATAATAGCACAACGATATTCACAAATACAAACACATTTCAATTAAGCTGCGGATTTTTCTTTATAACAGTGTTTTCACAAAATTAACATCTCACGCAACTCAACATAACTTACTTTTCGTCTTTTTTCGCACCGTTGTCCTGGCCACGGAATCAATAAAAGATTGGGCAGTTTTACTAATGTTTATTAACCGGAAATGACTTTGGCTTCCGATGCCACTTTTAATTACACATAAGTCTAGAAACTATACATTTGATAACACAAACCACAATGTTACAGCCATTAAATAAATCAAACAGATTTCAGTGAAATTAACAGAAAACAAATAAAATATTACATATAGCCAAAATTAACAAAGCGTATCAACCCCCTTGATTACGATGCGACGACGATTTCAATTTTTGGTGACGTCCATTTGTTGCCCTGCATACGTTTCTTAACGTAAGCGGTCAAGTACATCCGGTTTCACCGATGTGGTTTGTTGTTTTAACTCGGAGATTCCCAAACTTTTTCGTTGCACGTCGCCCTTAGTGTTTCAAGATTTCCCCGCGGCGCCCAAGTCAGAATGTAGGACTATCTACCACTTGAAGCGCTCAGTTAGTGTGGTTAGGTTACTTGCCTTAAGTTAAAATATAGACACACATTTCAAATTCAGAAACATTTTATATGTAAAAAGTACTAAATAAGCACACGTTTGGAATAAGTGTCATTTCAGGAAAATATTGGAACATTTCGCGGCGCACCTGTAAGCCAACCACTGCACCCCAGGGCTCCGCGGCTCACACTTTGGGAACCAATTTAACCAAAGGCCCGCCCACTACACTTAATCGGTAACGGTTTCCGTTGCTCTTCCGTTTAGTATCAGTGGCATGATTTATTACGATTTGTTTCGATGCTTTAAGAGTTTGGGACCATCATGACTTACTGGCATATGGTGTTAAAAGAGTACTGGGTGGTTACATGTCTGCATGTCGGAAACTGCATGAAACTGGCATAAACAAAAACTTTCATTTAGAAATGTCCGAGATGTCTAGAATGTATAGTTGTGGAAATGAAATCTCTTGAAACCAATTGCAACTTTGTAAAATATCCCTTAGTACACAGTAATTGTTCAGGTATCTTCCTGTTTTTATGCACAAAACCGACAAGAGGGTAAACTAGTGTTCTGGAGAACTTAAAAAAATATCGTAAATTACGTAACTTGAAGCACCTTAAAACATTTTGAGAAAAAATGTTTTTATTTAAATTGTTAAAGTTTAAAATTTAAGAACATTGTCATAACAGTAAAAAAGCATGTTCGAAATTGACGCGTTTGTTGTTTGAGGTTAAAACCGAAGCGTGAAATGTGTGTTGGGAGAGGAATGTTTCGAGGTGGCTAAGAAAGTATTTCAATTTGTCCTACTTTGGTGGAGCTTATCCCCTTGTCCCGTGTCCTTTTGAATAGAGTAATTAACCTGTCAGACCAGAATGAGTTTCTTGCGGAGTAGGGAGAGCGTTGTTATCTGCATTAATTAACGTTGCCATCAAAAGTTTTGGCCGAAGGTGATTAGTAATTTATTACTTACTTCCAGCATAACTCGACACTTTCGCTCTAGTTCCTCTGCATTTCTCACCGCAACTGATTTGCGGGTTTGGCACTTTCGCGCGCAGTAAGGTATATTTCCGGTGTAATTTGGTTGCCCCTACCCCCCCCCCCCTTCCTCCTACTCCCTTTTTTTACGCTGACTTACCAACATTTCTAATTTCACCCTTGTTTTAACATTATTTGTCTGTAAATGTGATATTTCGTTACTTAGAATTTTATTTTCTTATGTTCAGAAATTAATTAGTTCTATTTACAGTGTGAAAATCAATATATCGAAACACATTTGCACGCACCTTAGGTAATAATTGGTGTGCTTTTAGTAGTTTTATGCTAAACTAAACTCTGTTGCTCGACAGCACTTTGAGAACCAAGTTTTACCAAAGGACTTTTCGTTTTAGATTTTACTTTTTAAGTCGCCTTTCACCGTTGAGGCTGAATTTGTGAATACAATAAATGGTTATCACACAAGCCCAGGTCACGACTAGGATGAAGTTCTCGGTAACGAGAATCTGAATTAACTCTCAAACGCTTTTCATTGTTTGATGTCTGGCCAACATATCGAATCCCATCGCCACTGTCATCTGGCTTTCTTGAACGGAGACCACTACTTCTCCTTTTCAAGTAAACTCTCCAATTGTCTTCACGTTGCTTGGTCAATGTAATAGTTTTGGGAGCACCCCTGAGAATAGAGTCCAGGACCACACGTACGAAGTGCAGTAGCAAAGACAATTCGGCTATGAGGGAGTCAGACAGATTTTACTTTGTACTTGGCGTGAGGGACATAGAATATATAACCATTATGAACTTCCGTCTGTTGCAGAGCTTGGTGGTTTCTGTCAGTTTTCTGTAGTCTCCATCTCTATGCTTCACCAACAAGCGAGACTGCTTATTTAAAAGTGAAATAAATTGTGGGGAACTTAATTTAATTTCTTAAATTGATCACGCAATTTTTGATCATCCCTCGTATGTTCACGTAGCAAACAATTTCAAAACGTACTTAGCTTTTACTTTCCTGATGTAATATTATCTCGGAAATTCCCAAAGGGTGGAGCCAAGATTTACAGGGGAACGGTAGTAAAATTATGCGAAGGGATTTAACTTAACTTCTACCTGCTAAAATACAAACAGGCGGAACATTGTGGTGTTGCTGAAATGAATCTTCATGCTTGTTGATGCCTGTTCCGCAACCACAGACTGTTTGTTTATAAATTCTTTGGAGGTACAATTCACTGAATACCCTCGCAATTGATATTAATGAGCGTGTAAAGTATTGTTGACCTTCTCTTGAGACCGTTCTTCTGTCTCCTCGCAGCGTTGTCTGGATGCGAAACAATCCCCCTCCCCCTTCCATCTCCCGTTTCCTAGAAAATAAACCCTTGAAAGGGCTTGTCTCGTCAACACATAGGCATTTCCCTTGACTGGCATTTCTGAAACCTACCGTGCATAAAACATGCCGAGTTGGTGGAAGCGAATGCTGAATCTTTCATGAAAATGAAGCGTATCACATTCTCTCTATCCTCCATGTCAAACGTATAGCAAAAAGAAAAGAAAAAGATCCGGGAAAGGAGAAGGAAAAAGTAGCACAGAGAGAGGAAATGACAGGGAGAGGTTGGATAAGGATGGGGTGAAAAGAAACTAAAGTTTCCATTTCTATTTTTCTTCGTAAGATATCACAATTACCCCATCGTTTTTGTCATAATGGTAAGATATGGCTTTGCATTTCAATTGTGTTCTTTTGGGGGAGGAAGAATATCACACAAGGTATTTGCACATACACTTGCGTGCAACGAACACTTGCCAGTGAGCGATTAAAGACTAATAGAATAGACTGGTCTAATGAAGCTCCGTTGAACCCTCCCAGGTCATGGTGGCTAAGCGCGTTGAGCGGTCGACTCACAATCTCGCCTCGAAGGTTCTTGGTTCCAGTCCAGGTAGGCTTAAGGATGTCACGTTCCTTATTAACTATGTTTCATCTAGCTGCCCTCCGTGGAGGAGCTACGACGCCAGGTGTCCCGGGTTCAAATCCAGGCCTAGGCATGGGTGTTCTTTGTGAATGTCCCTTCATCATATCATCACTCATCCTCGCCTTTAGCCAAAAATTGCAAAAAAGCGAAGTAAAATAAACCAAATCAATCAATCATTTTCATCTAATCACCATTTGTCCTCATTGTCGTAGTACGTATATGGAGGCAGAGAAGCGAGGTAAAATAAGAAAAATACTAATAAAACTTTGGTTTTTGTTTCTTCTTCTTCATGGGGGAGATCATTTGCGGCACGGCAAAATAATATCCTATATTCAGATTTCTACTTTTATGTATGTGGGACCGTTGCGTGCTCCCGGATAGCGTAGTGGTAACGTCGTTGCCTTGTAATCAAGGAGTGCCGGGTTCGATCCCCGGTGTAGGAATTTACTCGCCTTTACTTCTGACTGTACGTCTTTCTTGCAGAATATAACTAGGAACAAAATTATTTTGCACCAAATATGATTGTTTGAGACATGAAAAGTGCAGATTGTATCTTGAATTCTGGGCTGCAAACAAAGCTTACACGCAAACCAAGCAAGAGAATGCGTGCATGTCTGTTGCAACCGGGAATCACGGTTAATGCGGACGAAACAGTCTATCCCTAGATACGTGCAAAAGGACGCACAAATGTTCGGACACGCCTTAATACTCACGTGACATCTGATATATTACCAGTCTCTTTCTTGTATCCTTCTCGGGTTTGCAATCCGCAAACACACGTGTATGGCGTGTAGGTCTAATATATACACACACACACACACACACACACACAGATGCACGATAACACGTTTCATAGATCAAATACGGTCGAGCCATTCTTCCCCCCCTCCCTCCATCTCATTCTTTTGGAAACTTCAGTGTTTTAATAAATAAATAAAACTTTGACTATGCGATATATTCAGCCTCGTGTCAAAACTATTCCGTTGTAAAGATATACTGGGTCTTGCCGTGTTGTTGACTGTTGCTAAGCAACAAACGTTCTCAGTTTCCGAGATGTGGCTGGGCCGGCGGATACCTCCCTTTGCTTCTCTTCCCCTCCCCTCCCCTCTCTTAGCCGCTTCCTTCTGTGTAACCAATGCGTTTGTTGACACAGGTCACAGGGCCACTCGTGTAAACAACTGCGGAGGCAAGGAAATTTTGAATTCGTGGTGGTTGAACGAAGAGATTGTTAAATTCAATTGAAATACAACCTCTTTGCTTGCCTTGTACAAGGGGATCCATGAGTATTACCTTGCAAATTGTCCCTGACTATTTTCATTAATTTTTCTCTCGCACCGTATGTGTTTTTAAGCGATGACTTTTCATGTATTCTGGTGCAGAAGTTGTCAACAGCTTGTTTTGAGTTTTATTTTAATTCTTGAAGCTGTTATTGGGTCAAATAAAGTGCACGAACGTGCTGATGAACAATTTGCACGATAATATTCATGTATCCCACTGTACGTACCAGAGAGCAGGATGTTATGTACTGTGTAATTTTCTGTTGTCATTCGTGTATTAACATATCATTTCGCCACGTTCTCCTGAAATTCCTTGCATGAAATACTTTAAAGAATATCTTATTTTACCATATCACTCGTTTCGAGTCTCTCTTTTTTTTGTAATTATCGTCTGAAAAACATTGGGATGGCTCAACTCAAAAACTTGTTCCATAACTTTATACAAAGAATTAATACAAGCCATAGCCCCTTACCCTCAAATGGATCATTACATTAACTTTCATAATATCGATTTGACAACAGATAGTACAAATAATATGCACACTGAAAATACCAAATCGGAGATCGAAAACAATGGTTTTGCAATAATTTAGTAATAAAAATCACCTAATTAAATTGCCAGCAAGGTGTAGCGTAATAGAAATAGTGTAAAAATTATAATTATATAAACCTATAGGTTTTTCTACTCTGTAACTTAACTTTTTCTCTAAGAGAAAATACATAGAACACTTACTCGCCATTATGATCTCCGGGTTAGGCCTACATACAATTCAATTTTTATTGTCATGAATTTAGCATATAAATACTTGGTGTCTTAATTCGAGAGCTTTACGCTCAGTATGAGATCATGCGTCTGTAATATGGTACTCATTCGACAGGAAGCGTCGAATCGGTGATTTCAATAAGCACTCTCCAACGATAACCAGTACCTTGATAAACAAATTATCCGGTGGGTCCGAGCCCCATGAGTCGATATAAATTGGCGCCACCGATCCTATGAAATGAACCGATGAACTCGCTATGTTGCTACATAGATTTCCGTTAGGTGAATATCAGACACTTGGTATTGTAATGTAATTTGTAAACTGATTCCATTATCATCTTGGTATATTTTATTTATATTGTCACTATTAAAACAGAGCTCGTCAGGAACTGGTTTCAGGAATATTCAGCGACCGCCTCAGTCGCCAGATCTGAAGCCAACGTCTTTGAAATTTAGCTTGCTCGAAGACATCACTCAACACTGAGAGGTATACAAGCGCTGCTATATTTTACACAATATATGTGAAACGGCACATCCTTGGATCGTTTCCGAGTTTTCCCGATTCAGTTTATCAAAGAATTGCAACTCTTCTGTAAGCTAAAGAGGTGGTATTGTTTTTTTTTTTGTTTTTTTTCTTTTAAAAAAAAAAGAGGGGGACCGCTGAGTGTATCCTAAATCTTCAGTAAGGACTTTTTTCATCAAGAAATCTTACTCATACACACTGAGACAGAAAATATCCTAGAACTTGTGAACTTGGGACAACACAAAAGAAAATTGCACTGTTCTTGTTCCGACTGGAACTACTAATTTTACTGGTACTTCTCCCCCCCCCCCCCGGAAAAAAGACAATGGAGGGTAAAATTCCACAGCAGAGAGTCTTAGCTTGTACAATTAACGTCAAATCATTGATGGACGGACCCGGGGGGTTCTGGAAAGACAGAGGGAAGCTAATTTGCTATCGTCTGCAGCACGAATTGGCGAAGCAGCCAGCTTGAACGAATTGGTACTAATGGCCAGAACAAACAATAAAGTAAGATCTTCTAAGATGAAAGAAAATGCAGTTCGGAGATGGGAGTTCGTAGCACATATGAAAAGGGAGAGTTGAAGAATGTGTATATTTATGCGTGGTACACATCGGACAGTATCATAACATTGGTTCGGATGATGAAAATGAGTAGTTTTTGGGATCATGTTCTCAATTACGTTTGAACAAGCATGCCGAGAACTTGCTCACGCAGGGTGTCCCTACTCGCTCAGTGAGCATCTGCTCCAGGCAGGAGCGCCGTAAAGAAGGCAAAGGTTCTCAATGAAAATGGACGGTACTCTCAATGTTGTGAAGCACCACACGCACACCTCAACATCGTAGAACAGTGACGTCATCAGAGCCGGTGCAAGGAAGCGAATCCCTCTCTGGTCGACCCCGTCCCTCCCGCAATGGAAAAAACTATCTATATGAATGCTCTTTTAGTCCAAATATGCATTTTTATAAGGTATTTACGTGTATACTGATTGTGACTGCCCCCAGAAAATATTTTCTTCCCCTCTGCCACCTTAATCGTTTTGCATTGGACACAGTCGTCTCTCTCACCATTTGTTGCAAGGGCTGAACCCTCCAGTCCGTCGTGCATGTAATGTTAAGTGTTCGGAATATACCTAGGTATGTGCCGATTTCAATGTCTTCAGACAAACGAAACCTATAACCTTTCCAACAGGTCCCTTTACAATCTTGAACTTCTGACCATTCTCAAGCGCTTTTTTTTTTAACTCGTAATCGAGGTGATGTGATCAGCGTTACGCTTTGTCCACCTTTAATCCCCATGCTTGTTTCTCACGTACTCTGATCAGAGATTGAATGAGTACCAGAGCCGCTTCATGCAGAGCCATTACCGGAACCAGAGATCCTCCACCCAGTGAATCGAACCCGAGTCTCTCACGTGGCAGTCAGATGCGCTTGCGATTGGGCCAACGTTGCTTCTCTTTCTCTACCTCCGTGGCGGAGTGGTTATCACAACACCCTATAACGCCAGGGGTCCCGGCTTGGACATGGGCATCAATTTCATCATGTCATCAGTCATCCTCATCTTTGCCATTAGCTAAAAGTCGCAGAGAAGCGAAGTAAAATATGCGAAATTAATTACTCTCATACACACACACACACATAGCCTACGCGCGCGCGCGCGTTTACGTAACGGTTCGCCAAGAGTAATTCGCTACGAAATCATACACTACCATAAAGAACACCATACAAAAAAAGGTGCGTTCTTCTCCAGCTAGTCTGTCATTTAGTAGAAGCCTTCTCACCTAAATGAAATACGGAACCGCACCCTTCTCTACCCTGCCGAAAGGAAATCCGCCGACAATATAGTGTTCGTACGTGCCCATCTTCAGATAATCACGATAACAGAGCTCCCCTTTGTGCGGGGGGCCTTGCTCCCCATTCGACCACCGATAACAACGGCGTGATGGAAACGGCGGTGGGGGAAAGGAATCTCATATACTCTCACGTACTGCTATTAATAGATGATTCGGTGGAAGAAAGAAAGAAAAAACTACCGTCTCTTTGAAGATGACTCTTCATATCGGTGCGTTTATATCTCCGCGTGTCGTGGGATCCACAATGAAAAGGAGGCTGGGCTCTTTTTTGTGTGTGTGCTCCGGAGCCAACTCGGAACATCCCCTCTCAGTGTTGCCAGACTGTATAAAAGTATCACTGAGGAAATCGCTGTTATTGCGTATAATTTTTGTTCTATTCAATTTTAGCTAAGCTATCTATATTGGGAGTCAAGAAAGAAGTAAAAGAACACAATTGTATGGGTGGAAGTGAAAAGACGAAATGGGCTTTGGAATTCGGTGCAAGGAAAGTGAAATTTTCGTAGTGTCAAGGGACAAAGTGAGAAACAGTGAGAAGATTGGAATAAGAAATCATAAATGTGCAGAGGTAGTACTTTACATACCTGATAAAGCCTCCCCCTACCTCTATATGTTGTCAGCAACTAACAGAAAAGATTATCTACAAACATTTATCAAGGATCCAATATAGAGTAAAAGGGTACACTAAAGTGAGTGGTTCAGAAATGGGGAACGAAGATGAGTAAAGGGGTGCGGGACATAGCGAATAGTTGGCAAGACAAAACCCAGATTCATAATGAAAATATCAGAACATAGCATGAAAACAGCAACACATGATACAGAGGACAACTATGAGGTGATGCGGACATATGGACAGAGAGGGAAGAAAACCTACCAAGGAAAATCATATAAAAACGTAAAGGAAGGCAGAGAAAAACTACAGGCAAAACGGTGGGAATAAATTGCGAAGGAGTGAAAATATATGGAAAAGAGTTGATAATGGTGATGACAGAAGAGTGGTGGTGAAGAAGCCAACCCGACCAGAAAACGAAAACGAGATGGGATATTGTGTGCATAGATTGTTTTCTTTATATGACTTCCCCGTTCATAAATGTAGTACCGGCAGACTTTGGTGGCATTGTGGTTAGCAAATCGTGCTACGAAGCTAAAGGTAAGACGTGAATGTTTCTTTGTGATTGCTCTTTCATTCACGGTTCTCTCAACAAGCCATCCACATTGTCGAGATTCGCCTAACCAAAAAAAAAAAAAAAAAAAAAAAGCCGAAAATCGGCGTCAGTTCACATGAATACTAATCAATACAGTACGGTGTTGAGCCTTATCATGAGACCTAGGATTTTTAGGTTCTAAAAATCTTAAGTTAGGCTCGAAAAATCTTGAAGTAGGTTCAAATAAACTTAAAATGGTACAAAATTCATGAAAAATGCTGATTGAATTCATGAAAATGGGACACCTATATCCTTAAATCCGCACTATCTTGCATAACGTTATGTGTGTTGCCTAACCCTACGGCGATGGCAGAACTTACCATTGGAAATTTGCTATTAAGATCCATTATTCGCCGTATAGTTAGGCAAAAATCTTTTTTCATGTTATCCACAGACACACTCCGCAATTTTGTCTGTGAGGATCATCTTACAGTATATGCTGTAAATAATCTTTCACCAATAGAGGTGCAAACTTCAATGTTTCAATGCCACAAAGCACCGAGGTGACTCGAAAATGAGCAAGACCACACAGATCAGACCACTTTGGATTGTACAGGTAACAGTGGCACCAGACATTTTGCTTTGTTTAGAGCTTTGAAAAATCACCATGGACTTGGAGGAAGGGAAATCGACAGAGAGTAAGTTTCAAAGACGTTAGTCATTGATTTTTTTCGTGACCAAACAAAGCAAATGCCTCTGTGACAAAAAAAATCCTGTAAAACCTTTCAAAATATATAAAAACCTAAAAAAAAAAAACTTGATTTAGGCGCATAAACCTAAAATAGGTTCTAACAAGCAAAAATAGTTTTTTTAGGCACTATAAAACTTCATCAGTTGTTGCGTTTTTTAACGAAAGTCTGACATAACTTATTATTTCTTACATACCTGTAAAGGAAAAAATAGATTAAAAACCTAAAATTCCAGGTCTACTTAACATATGCCGCCTTGGCGGTCGAGCGCATTGAAAATTTACCTCACTATCTAGCTACCGAAGTTTCCGGTTTCGTGCCTTACCTCGTCATAGAAGTTTCTTTTCAAGTATATCTTGATTAGTTTAATTTAATCAGCTCGTCCTCATTGTCGTCATTAACCAAAAAGTGTCAGAGAAGGTAAATAACAGGCACACAAATACAACATTTCATTGGAAATGTAGGCCTGCGTATGATTTCTAATAAACAAAATTGTCTGTGTGTGTATATTGGCATACAGCAGATTATTTTTTAAACATTTTATCTTGAACAACTTACTTAGTCGATACTCTTCTACCGTCAGGTATAGAGGTTTTGCAAAGAGCTCACCATCTATCACGGTCACGGGCTATCACTTTTGCTCTGTTGATATCCAGTCCTCTTCTCTTCAAAACAGCTTCCATCTAGGTTCCAGGTCTGTCTTGGTCTTCCTTTCGGCCTCCTTCCATCTACTTTAGCTTGCCGACTGTTTTCAGTATCCTTCTTCACTCATTCAATGAACATGACCGAACCACCTCAGCTGTGAGAACTCTATTTGTTGTTGTGGATGTTGAGTTTTAAGGCTCATTCTTATTGTGTGATTCCTTACTCTGTCTCGTTTTGTTTTTCCCTCTATTTTCGAAAAATGTAATTGTCAGTAACTAATTACTGTTGCAAGTAACATTTAGAGTCCCCTTTCTAATTAATATCAAACATTACTTTGTAGTTTTATGTATAACTCCCCCTCAGATATATAATTTATTATGTTTTGAAATGCTTCTCTAGCTGCCAGAACTTGAAGTACGGTGTTATCTTTTCTTGTCAAATTCTTTTCCTTGTTGTTTACTCTGTTCAGTGTTAACGGTTATTGTTAGTAGTGTTCCCCTTTACAGTTAGACATGATGAGATTCATGTCAACTTGATTTAGTGGATCCTGATTCGATTCCGATTGGAAAACATTTTAGTCAGTAATCTTTGATTAAACCATCGCTGACTTTTTATAAAAATGTCCTGGCAACGCTGCAACTCTCTCCCACAAGAGTTGCATGTGTTAGGGCAATGAAACGGGACCTGGGCGAGGGTCGTGGTTTCCTATTCACCCGCAAAGTATCGAGATCAAAATCGATATTGGCACCATTTTCGACCACGATCTTCCTTCCATCTCAATAAATAAAATCGGGTGGGAGTGGGGATTCGGTGCTCCCGTGACGGCGTGAGATCCACCGCCGTGCGAAGAGATTTTTCTGGCCAATGCTTACAAATGCATCGAAGTCAAATGGCGAGGAATGACCTCGTTCAGCGTTTTGAATTGAGATTTATTCCACGTCAGCCATCAGGCAACGAATGTCGATAATGCTATTATGTCGCACAGTGTTAAGCCATTGGCGGCACACGAAGAATGATGGATTGCTCGTAGATATAGAATGTATAGTTTCATTTGCAGACTGGTCGGTAATTTCTAATAATTCTCTGAATGTTAGTCACATTGCCTTTCTTTATTAGCATGCAATGGTAATTGGACATTATCTGTTACCTAGTGCTTCTACTACATACTTAGCCTCTACCTCTTCTAACACTACGTATCGACAGAACACGTCTTGTCTCGTCCTCAAGTGAATAATTAATTTTTGCCAGTAGTAGGGATCGAACCTACCACAGACTGGTGCGCTAATAGACTACTCCACGGCGCCCCCCGGGACGTGGTAGAATAAATATAAGTTTATTTTGTTTAAGTATATTTTATGCTAAGATAGGCTAATCAGGAGAGGACCTACAGTTTAATGTGTGATCAGACCAACTGCAATGTTGCTCCACGGAGTATCGAACCCGGAACTCCATGATCACACGGCGAGAGCGTTACAACTGCACCATCGAGGAGGCGTAATAAGTATTAGTAGTAGAAACACTATACAATGGATAATGGGTCAAAGTAACATTCATATGTCTTGTCTACGAGAGTCATAAATAGGTCTTTGATTTTTAAATACTGTATTCCGGAATCAAGTTATGTTGAAAGTACTAATATCATACGCACGCATACATTCAAACTTCTGGTAGTATATACATCCTGCATTCCTTGATAAATGAAACATGATAATAATTCGTTGAAATTAAACACTTCTACGTACTCAATTTGCCTATTGTTAATCAATTTTAGGCTTTCCCAAGTTTGATAACGCAATTTGAGTATTACGATTTGTGTGTGTGTGTGATTTATATATATATATATATATATATATAAAAGTATAATCTAGTTTCGCTTTCCTCCATTTAGCGTATCTTTAGAGAGTGATACAATTCCATACTGTTTTTTCAGGAGACAAACTTCATTTTTGTTACTTTTTTTTTCTTCTAAATATTCATTTTGTTCTCAATGCTTTTCAATAGCTAATTTTTGTGTTTCATTGCCTCGCAATCTTACCTCTTTTGCTTCTTGTGTAAGATTAACGCTTCTATTTAAAGTTGTTGGCCAAAGAGAACTTAAGCTTCTTTCATACATTTTAATAGTCACTAATATGCAATACTACAAGTTCCGTGTGGCCAGAATTAAAGTTCCCCTACTCAGAGCCCTCTGTAGCCTGTTTAAGGCATCGTAGAACTCTGAAATTTGGTGAATCTACTATGCAGACCATGGGGAAGACAATGGCGATAAAAGAATAGTTCAGTTTTCCTCCACCAGGTTGAAATGTGGCGCTGTAATCATGAATATTGAAAGACAAGTCCGGTGTACAAATCTTTATTGTTGGTTCTGCCAGTACATCAGTGTTCAATAACCTCGCAGTGCATCTGCACTATTACTATCGATCTGATAAAACAACTTCACCAGCAATGCACGTTCTTTCTTATTTAATGGCATGGTGATCACTTCCGAACTTTTGTTCAGCACTCACGTTAAGTGATTTAGCTAAGTTATTAATCAGAAAGACATTTGTTAGTGGCTGGAAGTTGCGAGCAAATATTCTCTCGTTTATTGCAAGGTAAAGGCAAATCCATAACTAATTGGAGCAGTTTACGTCATTATTACAACCCATCATGGAAGTACAGCGCCACATTTTAACGTGGTGACGGAAAATTTAACTATTTTTTTTATCGCCACCCTCTTCCCCATGGTCTGCATAGTGGATTCACCAAATTTTAGAGTTCTACGATGGCTCAAACAGGCTACAGAGGGCTCTGAGTTGGGTATCTTTAATTCTGGCCACCCGATACTTGAATTTCTTTTGTCACTATGCGAGAAAGTAATGTGGTTGCGTTGCTATTTCATGTATATAATGGATTCATTGATTTTGTGTCAGTGATTTTTGGATTTACTTGTCGAATTACTTTCACGTTGTGGAGAGAAGGACTTTCTCACATTTCCTGTAGCCGATTAGCGAATTTCTTTGACTCCGCCTAATCAGAAATCGGTTTCCTGTTTCTTCGCTTTATTACATTGTCTGGCATCAAGTCTCCAAGTCCATCAGCTTTTTGTTGGTTTCCTTTTCTCCAGCAGTTTTTGTAGAAGCATCAATCTGTCCAATTTTTCTCTTTTCCGAAAAAAAGGCTTCCCCACTCCTTTTACGTTGGAGATTCTTTCGCAATTCTCTCATTTTTCCTCCCTTTTGAGGCAATTTCGTTTTTCTTTCTCCTCCAGGCTTTGTTCATTTCCTGACCTAATTGTGTTTTCCACTTCATGCTCTGAAGAGGTTCAGAGCTTTACGTAGGTTTGGGCCCAATAACTGGCGGTACGTGAAACGAAAACGTGAGCAGGATTTCTTGCTGTAAGTTTTCATCGAGTATAAAATCTGCGGTCTATTCCTTGGTTATAGTATGTTTCCTTAATATTGGCGGCTCAAAGTCAAGCTTCTGTTTTCTCAGGCTAAGCTACTTCTGTCCAATATTTCCTTCTTTTCGCCGAACATAGCGGTGTGGCAACAAGGTTGCCAGCATCTGATAAATTATTATATCTGATTTCGTCCTTCTTATTGTTCTATTGCTTAATTGAGACGATGTTCTGTCAAACATTTTCTAAGGAGATAAATGATTCGAATTCTCTTACCAGAGGGAGCTGCAATGGCCCAGTCGGGAAGGAGTCTGGCTGCGACGCAGAATAGCAGGGTTTGCTCCAGGGTGGGAATTTTTCCAACAACATCACTGCGTAAAGCGGTTCTTGGGCTCACCAAATCTCTAATCAGTGTATACTTAGTGGCAACCCTGGGAGGTAAAGGTGGCAGAAGTATGGTACTGATCATATCCCCTCCACTGTGGCCAAGATCGAGAATGTGTGGGGACCCTGCCTACACGCAGCAGCTTTGTTTTTCTTATTACAATAATGGACGTAATTCTGACGTTTTTTGTGTTAAATAATGACGTCTTTACCACAACGTCCAGTGCTATATGACAGGAATGGTTTAATGGCATTGTTTGTGGTGATATTTTAGATATATTTTTACAGAATCACAAGACCCTCAAACTTTCATAATTCAGTAGATTTTCCATTAGAAAGTGGAGACGGTTGCAGGTTCACTGTGAAAGAGACCACATCTCATCAAGGCTTACAGTGCTAGAAACAGAGATAGAGTCGTTCTCATCGGGTGAACCTTTCCCATCTAAATAACGTAGACACCGGCAATAAAAGTGGAACACTTAGAACCTGAAATGGTGCTTCTTGCAATATGTTATGCCCGTTGCCTAACTCTCCGACGATAGCAGAACTTCATGTCTAAAAGTTGCTTTTGAAGTCGGTTCAGCGCCGTATAGTTAGGCAACACATGCATCGCATTGCAAGGAAGCCAGTATTTCAGGATCTAGGTGTCGCACAGAGAGAGATTGAGATGTAGAGAAGAGAACGAGAGAGAAAATGAAAGAACAGACCAAGGAAGATATACGTGGTCTATTAGGAAAGTAATGAGACTGATTTTCTGTAAACGATGAATTTTATTATTTTTACAAATCAAGGTTACCCGCTTCAAAATAGTTCCCTTGGGCAGATACACAGCGATGGAGGCGTTGTTTCCATTGTTCGTAGCAGTGCTGGAAGGCTTCTGCTAGAATACCTTTTAGCTCGTCGGTTACGCTCTTCTGGATATTATCCAAAGTATCAAAATGGCGTCCTTTCAAGTGGTTTTTGAGCAAGGGGAATAAAAAGAAGTCACAGGGACTGAGATCCGGCGAATAAGGGGGCTGAGGAACCACAGGAATGCTTTTTTTTTTTGCCAAAAAAACATTGATGGAGACTGTGACATGCTGCATTGTCGTGGTGCAGCATCCAAGTGCGTGCAATGCCTGGTCGCACACGTGCAACCCTTTTCCTGAGTCTTGCAAGTCATTCAGTACACACGTTCAAATTTAACTCACTACTGATCATTCTCACCGTCAATTAACGATCTGACCTCACCCTTTCCACATTGTCATCCTTTTGAGGTTGAAGGTCTTCCCGCACGAAGTTCGTCTTCCACTTGTTCTCGGCCTTCTAAAAAGGACTTGTGCGTCTTCCACTTGTTCTCGGCCTTCTAAAAAGGACTTGTGCCATCTGAACACTTGTGCCCTAGATAGTGTATGTTCTCCATAAGCCCTTTGTAATTTTTCATAAGTCACAGTAGCGGATTCGCCAAGCTTAACACAAAATTTGATGGCACAACGTTGTTCAAACTTTTGCCAGTCCATTTTTGTAACACACCTCACAAACACAACTTCACGTCAGACGCTCTCAACAATCGTGTAGCAACTTTAGCAAGTTGAAACTTGTACTGAGTCAATGGCAAGCGTTCACCTACCTGCCGTGTGAAGGTGGGGGCAGCAGCATTGCCGGTTCGTGCACAGTGTTGCCAGTCTCATTACTTTCCTAACAGACCACGTATAGGGGCTATCCACGAGTAAACAAAAACATATCGAACGGCACAATCGATTGTGGAACTGTAGCACAACAACTTCCGGTTCACGGCGGCCGGGTAATTCAAGCGCGTACTTGTGCCCTTTCTTCTTGTTTTGTATACCGGATGAAATGGATCATATAAAAGCACTTGACGACGAGGAGAATAAGATATATCAGGGCAAAGTAGAGGCCTTTGCATATCAATTGGATGAACATATAGGAAGTAATACGGCATTATTCCAGGATAAGATCCATTTGCTAATCGTCGTTGCATTTGGCGATATTTGTAGCCTACATATTTAATAGAAAGTAATTTTTCCTACAGAGCGAGAGCGCTTAAAGCATGTAAATCTTTGGATGCATACATTTATCTTTTAAGTGAAAAAGTGGGAGATGTACGGGCATATAAAAAACAGCAAAAGGAGCTTTTTTTCTTCTTTCTTCAGTCAGGGCGAGTCAGAGGGATGCGGTTTCGTTCCCGTTTGAACGCAGAAATACAAAACGCTCATTGTTATTTTAAGTCAATTTTCTGCTATTTGTGTTAAACATGACGATGAAGGTGAATAATAAACTGGAAAAATTACTGATGGGACAAACACAATTACACACCATTGCCTGACCATGGTGTTCAAACCTAGGACCTCTTCTCTATCAATGTTGAAAATATTTCCATTGCAAAAGACGAAAATTAATAATAGTACCGGCACTTAATTTTCTGGTTACAAAAAAAAAAAAATTTCCTCTGGTTACACAAAAATTTAGTACAGTTCGTGTGTACTTCAAGAACGTAACGTGTAACCTATTCGACCATGACCGAGCATTTTTTGAAAGGAAAAGTAATATTTTTGCTCATATCACTAGAGAGAAAATCGAGATTTTAATGATTTCTCTTCTATCTTTAATGAAGTGCAAGTGGTGCGGGACGCAATTTTTTTGGTTGGGAAGGGAACAGGACGGGGTATTTTTAAAGTCCTAACGTTCAAAACTGGAAAAATAATGTTATTTCCCGACTAAATTGGGAGATTATAGGAGCGGAAAATATTCAACATTACCCGATACTAAAAAAATATTAGGGTCATTCAGGGACATTTCGACACCTTAAGATAAATCGTGGAATAACTGACTCATTTTTGCACATTTAATGACTACATTTTGTATACATGTACATGAACATGCCATTGACTTATTTTAAAAGTTTGGAAACGACATGAATGTAATAAAAGTTACAAATACAATAAAAATAAAAGTATACAAAATGTCCATTTCTCCCTAAGCTATGGGAGATCTCGACAGTAAAGAAAACATTTTCAAAACAGATGTAAATATCAAGAGTTATTCACTCAAACACATTGCTAATGCTATAATGAGTGTCTTGTCTCGCCTGAAAAACATGTCTCTTGTCGTCTCGTCTCGTCTCGGAAGGCAAATACTAAAGATGGCGTGTCTCGTCTTGTCGCTAGTTTCAGAAGATGTATCGCTTCTCGTGGTAAACACGACACAGACCACGTTTCAACTAGGCACATTGTTGGCATGTGAACTGAGGTTCACTTCCATCTTCTACACAGTCTTCATGGAACCATTTACCGCAGTCCCCCATACATTCCACCCATTTCTCTCCTTCAGTGTCGTCGAAGTAGTACCCACCACAACCACCACAATAATTTTCATTGTTCTTGAGATCCTTCGAGGTACTGGGTGCAGCCCTTCCTTGACGCCTTTTGGATGGAGGAGTGGCTTGTTTTGCACGAAGTTTCTGAATGTATTCGGCGGATGTTACAATGACAGATTCCTGGGTCTTCCTTCTGTTCCGTCTAGAAACCTTCTCTGTCACTGGTACTGGAGACAGCTCTGCAAACGAACTACCAGAAGAAGATCGTTCATCTTGACCACGAGCAATTTCTTCCTCCTGTATGATTGGAACTCCACCATTTTCACTAGGGACCAGTTGATACTCAAAGACATCGTCTTCCAGTATGTCAGGATTGTATGGATAAATCCCACATTTTCGGAATCCACTGGCAAGATTACCTGATGTTGCCGATTTATCCCAAGCTTGCTTAAAAATCTCTCCAAAATCGTCCTTTGTGATCCCCTTCCCAGGATGATGATGAACGAAATTTCTACATGCCTCATTGTAGAAGTGTTTCAGACTTCTGAAGTAAGACACGTCTAACGGTTGGCACTTGTGGGTGCTATGAGGAGGGAGACAGAGCATTTCGATCCCCAAATTTGTAGCTTTCTCAAGGACATCTGGGTCCTTGCAATGAGAGGCATGCCCATCTATAATAAGCAGAATTTTCCCTTGAGGCTTGTATTTATTTAAATGGTCAAGAAAGTGACGAAATACTTCACTAGTCATGTACCCAGACTCAGACAACTAGACACATGCCCCATTCGGCAACCCTTTTGCATAGGAGGGTTTATGTCGGACACCCTTCATGATCACAAAAGGTGGAATTGCACTTCCCGTTGCACTGCTACAAACCATTGCAGTGACGGTAGAACCCTTTTCCCCCGTCGTGGCGTGATAAACGTCTTTTTTCCCCTTGAGAGAAATAGTTTTTCCTTGCTTGAATATCAGCTGTAGCCCAGTTTCATCTGCGTTGAATATTCTTCCCGGATCTTCCCATAGTTCAAGGTTGTCGTACATCTTCCTTAAATTGTCGAAAAATTTTCGAACCTCATCTCTGTTAAGACCTCTTGAACGAGCGTAAGACAGTCCTTGTGCTTTTCTAATGGACAAATTGGGATGTCTTTCTAGGAAAGAGTACACCCAGTCATATCCTACCATTCCCTTTTCGGTATTAAATTTATGTTTTACATTGTTTCTTTCTGCAAATTTGAAAGTAATCTCCCTCAGATCCTTTATTGTCATACCAAATCCTTTCGAATCTAACAATAGCATATGTTCAACCAATTGTTGCTCCACAGCAGCACTTAGTGTTGTTCCTTTTCCAGTTTGCCGGTTTGACACAATACCCGTTACCACCCTTGCTCTTAACGTGTTTCTAGGAACATTACATCTTTTGGCCGCAGTTGCAAGAGGTATTTTGTTTTCTGTTACTTCCTTTATCGCAGCCGCCATATCCTCTGGCTTCCACTTGCCATGAATTCCTTTATATTGGTATGTTCGAGGCATTTCCGATACCTGAAAGAGAAACAAAAACTTTTGTAGACGAGACATTGCCGAAAATTGCAAGATTCGGGACATTTCGACATGTCGAGATCTCCCCATAGCATGGTGTCGGAATCTCCCAGAGTTACATTTTTTCCAACTAGATGGCAGCACTGCCTCTTATGAACGTGCACGCTTCTTTGGAGCAGACAGCGATATTCACCAGTGTTTGGTCCTTCCACCGTCCACTTTGTAAATCTAATGAATTTACACACATCGGTAAAATATACATCAGTTTTCAATGCTATTCTTATAGTACGGTCTTTAGACACTATGACTTACTCACCAGAAAGAGTTTCGGATGGTATTTCTTCCCCCAAAAATCAGGTATTCCAACCGTCGACAAACAATTGCACACACAGACCTTGAAGCACTTCTGAGTTGTGCTTTTCGACCGTTAACTAGGTGGCAGCACATGCTTGAGAGGGTTTTTTCTTAAAAGTGTCGGGATCTCCCAAGTGTCGAGATGTCCCTGAATGACCCTAATTATACACACAATTTCACTCTCGGGTGATGATTTATTTTGCATTTCTGGAATAAAAAACTGCTAATTTCAATAAAGTTTGGACATTTAGTACAAAAAAAAATATGTAGGGAATAAGCTACTTTTAAACTCTTATCATTTTTTCCGAAATCTTGATCGGACCGGGATTTTTTTTTTTCAGGTTCCGACTTTTTGGTTTCCTGCACATCCGTTGTTATTACTGGGGAGTCTACTCCTTGCTAATGGACTTCCAATTTTCACGCCTGACAGCTTGAATACAATAATTTTGGCGCCTAGATCTCGAGGAAATGGATGAAGAAAGATCCGTGAAAGATTATTTAGCCCTGATCGTAGTTTACATCCTCCTTGTACACACCCATTCGTTCCTTTCATACATGACACAATCTCAGCTCCCTTTAGCAGCATGTTATGAGCCTACGAACCGGAAGTTGTTGTGCTACAAGTATGGCGTCTGCGCGAAGACACTTCCTTCCGGTGGATAGCCCCTATAGAATAGGAAGAAATATGTGGAACGGATGTGACAGGGAGAGAGAAAAAGATACCATCTTAGCTGCCATGATTACCGGAGACGATTACTTCAGCGGTTCCTTTAGAGGAATATTAAATGCCGGAAAAAGAATATTCTTATTCGGAAAATTGGAAGGTAATTGTGGAACTGTAGTGACAGAGAAGGTGTAAGAACTAATTTTCCTTCTGTGTAATGGCCAAAAGTTTCCGTACCTACCTTCCGTGACAATTCTGTCCACAGAACGGGTTTATTGCAGTTGATTGTTCGGATGGATTACAATATAATTTGTTTACGACAAAGCTAATCAATAGGGACAATATAATTGCCAGCATTATTTCACCAAATTGCATTGCTTTTTATATAATTGCTATACGATGCAATTTTATTAGCAATGCAATTTTTTCCGCATGTCACACTGTCACGTCATCTGAGAATTAGCTCGTGCATAGTTAGTTCGTTTGCATGTTATCACTTTTGGCAACATTATTAATTGTAACCTTGTTCGGAGATTTTATCAGTTGTTTCAATGTTGGGGTGTGGAAGTCGCTAAGAGACAAGAGTGTCGAAGAATTGCGTCAATGGTATATGTTCCTTCTTGCACAGTGTTACGATTGCACTAGCATAGAACGTGACAAATTGTAGGAAATGTTCCAAAAAATAGAAACTTTATTCTCATCGTTATTGTTTGAAACCAGTGATATCCAAAGTTGTATGGCAACCTTCTAGATATATCTGTGCTTTAAGTCACGTGTTTCAGGCAGAGTGTGATGCACCATTATTTTCAGGCCAATTGTTCATAGCTATATTCATAAATTTTATTTTACCAATGCGTTGTTCAAGAGTTGAAATAAATTGCTAACGTGGCTGTTGGCAACTCCTGATGTACACAAACAGTCCACTTACATTCCGTAAGAACACTAGGATATAAGGTGGATATGAATGAAAGTAGAAACGAACAACCTGCCTGGGGTTATTTTTGCATCCTACTGTACAATTGCAATGCGACCACCGTATAGTGTGCGAACTGTGGACACAGATAAAAAATTAAGACTCCAATTATCAAATGGATAAATTGTCCATCGCTAAGAAATTCCTGGCTGTGACCATCTGCACTTGTTGCTATAGTGATAATTTTCTTATAGGCCTGCAAGAAAGTTTGGAGACCACTGACGGACGCCAACCCTTCCTCTTCTGGGTTACCAACGTCTTTGTAGTATGTCGTCTTGCTGAGGCTAACGAGTCTCTGGTGACTGGTAGTCACGGACACTTCTGAGTTGTAACGGTCCCATTAACTTGCAACAAGCTCATCACAGCCCAGAAGTGTTCACGACTGTACAGATGTAGTCTTTCTCTGTTTTATTCGTCTTGTTTTTTGTCACCAATCACAAAGATAATAAAAGGAAGCTTTATGATCGTCTTGCTCGCCCCGTGTCAAGAATCGGTGTTTCAGATCTAAAGTTTCTAGACTGTTAGACTTTATAGGATTGCGAACGGATGGAAATTCAGATGGACTGGAGAAGAACCTTATTGCGCTAAGTTTATATATATTTATTGCATTTATGTAATGTTTTAATAATATTTACTAATTGCTGCTGTTCTTTGTTTCTCAGGCGACTACCGAGACCTGAAGTTGTCGCAGGGTGTGTATAAACGCGTGGTGGAACTTCTGCAGCATAACACCGAGTTCACCTTGGCCACATCCCTGAGACAGGAGGAGACGAACTCTGGCAGCATCGTGTCTTTCTCCCATGGATACAACCGGTGAGTGAGAACTTTTATTTGTACAATATATGTTTTAGTATGTACAGGTGTTTTTTTTTAACAATTCAGATTTTTACATGTCAATGAACGAACTATATCAACTACTTTCCCAATATGAAGTTCTCCAAAATATTGCTTATGCCTACCCTACTGGTTTTACATGCTTGTTCTACGAATTTCGATAAAAACAACTAAAAACCAGTTTTTAGACATCTTAAGTTTTTTAACCTTAAAAATAAACGTTAGCGTCCTTAAATTATCACAATCGCAACAAACTTCAAAAACTGATTTTTTTTTTACCAGAAAGTGATAAATCGGAAAAGAAACGTAATTCTGTCTTTTACGCAAGTTTTAGCGTTTCTCGCGAATTTCAACACTTTTTGCGCGTATGTAGTAAAAATTCAGCGAAAATTGGGTATTTGTAGCTACACATTCTTGAAATAGTGCCTCGCTTTTGGTGTAGGATTTTTTTGTCATATTTTTGTGCAGTAACATTTTTACTGTGTTATTTGCCGTTTTCTTCATAGCATAATGAGATGTTTGAAAACGTCTTCGGTAATCGACTTACATTCAAAATGCAAATTTTGCCTTTTAGTCATTCAGTTGGTGGTTTATGATATAAAGATACTCTTGAATCTAATTTTAAGGTTTTTGTCAGCAAAATATCTTTTTTCATAGCCATTATTCTTGGAATGCATGTCATATGATTCTCATTGAATATTTTGTAATAAATCTTCTTCTGGACATTCGTCAAGGCCATAACAGTTGCCTGCACTTGTCCAGTTCTAAGTCCGGGGAAAAGTGTGTGGAGAAAGTTACCTGTGAGCCCAATCCACGGTCGTATAAATGCCACCCACACATTGTGCGCTCGAACCAACACACACCCTGTATACGGCTTGTTTTTGAAAGAAATACTGAAAAAATTCAGATCCCTTGTAATAACTATTGGATGGCGCAAGAAAAGCGGTGGGGAATTGTCTCTACAATGGTATTCGTTGGATGATTCCCATCTTACCTTATAATGTGATGTACTACGTTGAACATTCAGCAACGAAAAATCAGGCGAAACCAGGTCTAGCTGGGTAGCTCATAGCAACCGCTCGGTATCCCAGAGACCCGCGTTTTTCGCTGAAATTTCTACGTAGCATTAACTGTTGTTGCAAATATATTGATAACAGACATAACGCATGCTTCTTATTCTGTGGTTCCCAGGTACCTGGAACTGCAAAGCAGCGGTCGCAAGGACGAGATTCGCCTCCACTACACTCACAACAACGCGGTGCAGGTGGAGATCTTCCCCTACAGGCTGGCGGACAACTCGTGGCACAAGGTGGCGCTCTCCGTGAGCGGGGCGCAGGTGGAGCTGCTCGTCGACTGCCACAAGCTCTACCGGCGGGTTCTCAGGGAGCTGGATCGCAACTTCACCGTTCACCAGGGGGAGCTGGCGCTGTGGCTCGGACAACGAAACAACAAACACTCTCTTTTTAAGGTAGGCTATCCAGACATAACACTTCCCCTCTTTTTTTTTAAGGGACAGTCTCTCGGTGTCTCAGTTTTGCAATTTGTTCAGTCTGAAATTTAAGGTCAGTAGAAAGATGAATATCTACCAACTTATGATTTTTTTCTAGTTTTTCACAAATTTCTCAGACATGCTGAAGAAGTGATATGAACAAAATCTGTGTTGCTGCGAAACGCCATCGTATATTCCCATTGTAATTGAAGTTTGACTATTTATAACGATAAAGGTCTAAGTGGGGGTATGTACATGGGCCCCACACACTTTCGATTTTGTCCTTAATGGAGATGCTGTAATCAGCACCACGTCCTATCCGCCTTTACCCCACCCCCGGGTTGATTGGAAACTGGATGAGCCGCAGAGCAGTTTTATGGAAAATTTGACTACTTGAGATCACCCCCCCCCCCCCAAGAAATCGAATTCGGGTCTCCCATGGGGAAATCAGGCGCTCTACCGTTTGGATCACCGCATATCTCCCTAACTTTCTCCCTACCCCCACCCCATATCTCTCTCTTCTCTCTCGCTCTTCTCTCTCTCTCTCTCTGTGTGTGTATGTGTGTGTGTGTGTGTGTCTGTGTACACACACACGCTAGGAACTATTGAATGATATCACTACATTAATCTGTCTAAAAATACACACGTTAAATTTCAAACAATAGTTGCCACCTCAGTAGCAAATCACGGTTCAATGCCACCACCAAGTTCGGGCCAAGAAAGTTTTCCCATATGTTTATCCCTTTATCAATTTCATAATCACCTCTCATCGTCGTGGTCAGCTCAAAGGAGCAGGGGTGGAAAAGAAAGGTATGACAACCTAACAATTAATGCATTTAGACAATAACTCCAATCATCAACAATACGTCTCTAGGAATGTCTGTCAAACTGAACGGGTGTCAAAGTAACGATCCGTACCTCTCTGCCGCCGGTGTAAGTGAACGACCACATTCTCCTTCTGTCAATGTCATTTCCAATCGCCTCCAGTCTGCTCTACATGTTCCGCAACTCTATCAATCACAATGTCAAACGCGACATATTTACTACACACGTCAAGTGGCGTCGCTTGATCATGGAGCTGTCACAGGATATTAACAGACGCAGCTTGTCGCAGGCAGGGCTGCTGGACAATATGGTCTCTCTTTTTTGGAAAAAAGGAAGAGAAACGTGACATAAATCAAGATCAAGCGGTCTCCGTTTTTCACATGTGACCTCAGACATGCCATTCGAACTTGTCATTTCTTGTCTTTCTGCAAAGAATGTGCAACGCCGACTTTGTTTTTAGTATGTATGTATGTATGAGCATTTTTGTTAATTTGTCGAAAATGGTTCTCGCGATATTAAGTTTAGTTCTGCATGTATATTTAGTATTTAGTTAAAGTTTCAGATACAATATTAAACGACAATATTATACTGATGCAGTAACAAGAACAACACAAAATGCAAAGGAAAAAATATACATATTTTGTTAACGATTCTTGGAAACATTTGGAAGAAGGTTAATGTAAGTACGGAAACCTATAGAAAAAAGAATTTGAGAAGAGAAAGCCTTGTAGTGGAAGAGTACATTACGAGTTCTTTGAGCGACTAATGGAAAATTAAATTTATTAATTAGATATTAATTTTACCGTTGGTGATTTTGTGGGGGAGGGGTCATACGGGCAAGATAAAAATGCAAACTGGGCAGTAAATGTGAAAATAGTAATAGCAAAGTACAGATTAACGGATTTGTAGACATTTAAATATTAAGGACACCGCTCTGATGGTAGTTTTCCGATTTGTGTGATCAAGTCGCTCTACTTGTTATGATCAAATAAGATAACTTCGTGTAGTGTGGATGTTGTTTTCCTTTTCGTTTGCCGGCACTAACAGATTGCACTGTTTGTTATTGCATGATTGACTTGTCCTAACAAGAAAAGTAACGACTCCGCCTGTTGCTTAGACAACCACACAACACACAAAATGTTATGTGGGTTTCGTGTATTTCTGGGGGACAAAGGAACACAGACCCTGTAAATTACAACGTTGGCACATGTCAGAATTTTCTCCTGTCTTGACGATTCCTTTTGCAAACTCAGTTGTATGATTATAAAAACTTAGGAGGAACTGTCATAAATTCAGCGGATTGAAAATTAGATAACTTTCCTTTTAATTAGGTATTCGAGTCTTGGTATCATCTTGCGTAAACTTCTAAGGTGGAAAAATGATATATCAACCTTATTACAACCATACCTGCTGCAAACCGAATGTATATAAGTTTGTTTTTATATGATTGTCTAGTATTCATAGTGAAGCCAAAATGTGTGTGTGTGTGTGTGTGTGTGTGTGTAGTGTAAAGTTAAAACAATGCATGTATTAAAAACTTAAATATGGGCTTATTGCAACATAAAGTATCTTCTCTAACAGTAAATATAAGTATGCATCTGGGAAACTATGTCATTCGCAAGAGAAATGCATTAATAATTCACATGAAAACATCCTTATATCGACACAAGATATTTAAAACAACAATGAGAACCAAAAAAGTCTATATCATTTGTTCTGTTGGTCTCTTCAACAATGGGAGAGATTTATTGTGGTTCACGTGAAAAGTCTCTAAAATTATAATGTAAAAGGTACGGAGGTTTTAGAGTTCAAATTTTATTTCCCCCTTAAAGTCAGAGCTCTCTTGTCCCTTGCAGTGTGCCATTTAGGCATATAAAGGATATAGGGGCTTGTTGACGTAGTCATACCCCCCTGCTCCCATCACTGGACCACCTCACTCCATTCTACACCTGTATGTTTATTAATTTCATTGCCTTCCTATCCTAAAAAAAATATTTTTTTCTCAAACATAGGAGAAGCAATCAAATTTGACTTGTTATGATCCATCACTACTCAATTAAATATTTTTATCCAGCATTTCACCAGAGAATCATTTGCAACGTTTTTCACCAAGAAGACACGATAAATGAGACATTTCTTGCAATTTTCTTCAAGGAGATTTCAACAATAAAACATTTCCACCAACCATGGGCACTTAACATCAAAACATATCAAGCAATTTCCACCAAGGAAACTTCAACAATGAAAGGTTTCCATCCATTTTTACCAAGTAGACTTCAACAATAAACCTTTTCATCATTTTTTACGAAGCTGACTTTGACAATTAAACATTTCCAGCAACTTTTTTTCCAAGGAGACTTCAAGAAAGGAACATTTCCAACCACTAACACCCAGAAATAATATGTAACAGACATTTCACTGAAAGTAGCCTAGATGTCCCTGCCCTAACTGTGCTTTCAAGGTTGGTTACCCCTTGAAAGTGAAATTGGTAAAAACACATTCCAGACTGCTGACCATTAGTACTACATGATATGCTTGATTACTTTTTATCATACTGTATGTGTGAAGAGATAATTGTGTTTTTTGCACTGTTACGGTGGTCGGGACATCTAAGACTCACTTTCTGTGGAATGACCCCTAATACGGCCGTGATATCACAACTTCGTCTTTGATATGCTCCTGTTTAAAAGTATTCCATTTCGAAGTTTGCTGCACAGTAGACATGCACGTTGCATAAAGACCTTGACATTGCCTGCATAGTCTCATTACCCCGGGAAAAAATATTCGAGCTGCCTTCGTTATTAATGGTGGAGATAGAGTTGTTTATAAACCGTTTCCATTATCGTGCGCCGCACGACATTCTTTCCCTCCCCACCTATCGTGATTTTAGCATACTCAGAATGTGTATTTTTCCTCATCAATCACGCTATTTACATAAATTCGCGTGCGTCGAAGCAGTAAATATGGCATATGGATCTGATTTGATTCTTGTGATAGAATGAATGTTCGATTTATATGCGTTATGGCTGCTGGAAGTATTGGTAGTGGAATCTATATTTTGGTACGTTGATTTTCTCTGTATACCGTTACAAACTAAAGCTTCAGTTGCGTGTAATCACCAATTTGCTGCTTGTTTTGAAGAAAATTATTTCACCTTCACGTAATTGTAAATCTAGCCACCATACTTACAAATTTCACCAAGGAGACTTCAACCACAAAGTATCTCCCGAGTGTTTCACCAAGGAAACTTAAGTCATGTAATATTTTCAACAATTTTTACCAAGGATACTTCAAGGATGAAACATCAACAGCAATTTTTGCCAAGGAAACTTCATTAGTGAAACATTTTCAGCAACATCCACCAAGTGAAACTTGCTTGCGTCATCTCTCCTATGAGGTTCGAGAGATCTCGAAAAATGGACTGTTCGTCAAAAACCTTAATAAACGCATCGCACCAATCGGAATATGGCTCACTAAATTTATCTGCCATTTTGGTTACTTTCATTAATTTTCAGTCCATAGTCATCCTGCTCTCACAAAATTTTTCACGAGTTTATTTATTTGTATTCGGTTATTAAACGTCGCTTCTCTTTGTTGGTTAATCGCAACGATGAGGATGATTAGACGAAATATATGAAACAACGAGCACAGTGCAACTACCTTACACTAGCTGGAGGCCATCACCTTCAAAAGCGAGTTCGTAGTTCGACATCTGAACGGGCTCAGCCACAGATGAAACTACTAATGTCGGTATTTTGGTTTATGTATTTGTGGTTATTTTACATCGCTTTTCTAACCAAGAACCACTGACATCTTTGTAAGATATGCTACCTTTTCAACACTTCTCATGTGTGTTTATATTGGTGTTATTTAGCGTCACTTTTCTTCCACTTTGGACTAATCGCGACGATAAAGAAGAATGATGATTTGATGAAATTTATGAAGGGGCGCTCACGAGGAACACCCTTGCACGAGCAGTCACTTCTTACATGTGAGGGGATTGCTTGTGTGTGATAGAGAAATAAATGGAAAGAGAGAGATAATTAGAAGAGCATTTATATAAGTTTAGATCATGTATACGATATTAAATATTACTAGATGTGCGTGTGTGTATTACAAAAATTATACTACATTTTAGGAAAGTTTGCATGTTAGAATCGATTAAAAGGTGATTTTTCTTCAGATTTATGCATTCCATTTTTCTCGAGGATGTTCTAAATGTGCCCTTTCTTCTTGCATCGAGTGCAAAAACTAAAACAAGAGGCTTGTGCGACGGTTGATAGGTAAACAGAGAGGCAGTCCATTTTGCTGCATTGAATTCGACGCCCACACACTCATCAGAAACTGATTGACCTTGTTTACGTCTTCTTCGAAGCGTGTTCCCCACTCCCTCGATATGTGTGTGTTGTTCAAGTTAGAAAAGACCTGAAAGAGCCTTGATGTTGACATGGTCGTCCGGGAAACAACCTGTCGATATATACCTGTGACGTCAGTATGTTTCTTATGGTTGCCGTCCGGGTCTGTTTGTGTCGATTTAGGAAAAATAGGACAAGGGTCCTCTTTCTTTTCTTTTCGTTTAGTTTCTCGTCGGTCTAGACTAGACTACGATAGGTGACTTAGATCTTACAAGTTAAGCACATGTAGTTCTTAGTCTTAGATTGTTTTTTCTGCTTCTCTTGTATCATTATCTCAAATGTCGCGCTTACGTAATACAGAACAGCAATTCGTAGTCTTCTTGGAATAGTATAATGGCCTATGTGCAAGTGTAGGTGTTCCATTACGTTGTATACATGACGTACAAAGAACGTCAGACGTAGCAGCTTGCGTATGTAAAGAGCAAAAGCAAAAAATCAAATACCAATATTTTCTTTATCCGTTACTTGAAGTATATTTTTGAATGAAGTCGTTAGGAAAATATTACGTAAAGTGATTCTAATGAAATTGTTACGATTTATAACAATTTATGTAAAATGTAACCAAATTGAAGCTAATAGGATTGATTTTTAATTTAAAATTACATGAAAATCCAAACCTAAAAGCAATACTGCTTTCGAATAATATTGTGCACATAACCACAGACATTTTGGAATTAATAACAATATAAGTATTCCAGTTTCCTCTTGAAAAAATATTACTTTTGTTTATTCCTCTGTCTCCATTTGTAGGTAAACATAGTAATACATGAACCGATCGTACTAAAGAGGAGAGTGCTGATGATTTAGGGAGAAGGAAGAGAGACAGAAAAATAAAGGCAGACACAGGAAAATCTAAGAGAAAAATGAGTGTCTTCCCACTACATCATCTCTCTCTTTTTCTATCTCTTCTCTTCTCATTATTTCTTTATTGTCCTGTTTTCTCATATCTTCCTTTCTTTCTCTCGGCAGCGCGTGAGATGGGAAGATACAGGGTGTTCGAAAAGTCGCGCAACCGAGGCTGCGAACTATGTAACTTTTGTAGAAAAAGAGATACATATGAAACTTAACACTAGACATTAAATTGTCTATGATGATATTTTTTTAAATATTAAGCAAGAAAACCATGCTCTACATGAGTGTTCAGTATGCGGGAAAAGTTACTAAGGTGTTAAAAAGCTTTTGTACGAAGTAAAAATAAACATGGATAAAAGAGCGCTGTGGAGTCTCTTGCAAAAAATTTCGATGTTCATCGATGGTCTGTGAACGATAATTTTTTACGCATTTTGTGCATTACAGATAATTTATGGGGTTATTTATGGCATATTCATTAAAAAAAGTACTTTTTTTATTTACGAGGTGTACTGCAACATTGCTCGTGTCAGAGGGCAGTACGAGGTGTGCCCGACATCTGACTCCGTTATTCAATCAGTGCCCAGACGAGAGAAATGATTTGAAATTTAGGGTACCAAAAACTAACCTACATATCTTTATGTACGATAAATTTCAAATATTTTCTTCTGATAACTCTCCCTCCCTCTTTCTCTCTCGCCCTCCCTCCCTCGTCTTCTCAGATTCATCCTGAGCGAGATTTTTCCATGATTTTCCTCAGCCACTCCATGAGAATGCTAGGATACCTTCACCGAAGGAAACTGATGCCTCCCCTTCCCGACTCCCTTTACCATTCCTTCACGTTAATTGCACAAACTTACCAATATTATGCAGTCTTAACCATAGAAAGATGCAGATCTTTATTTATTTGATTTCTTGACGTACGTTTACCGTGAAGAATTGCGTGATGAAACACGCACGCACATTTACACGCTTGTCACTCGGTCGCGGATGAATGCAAATCACGCATCCCGACTCCCCATGTGTATTGATCACGGATTAGGTCATTTCCTTTTCTCGCCGATTTTTTAATGTATTGTTTCTGGTTTCGAACGTCGAATTATCGCCGTAATATTTTTTTTTTAGAAATTATTTTTTTGATGTTCGACTTTTCTCATTGGTTTTGAGTGAATGACGTTCACTCGGTTTTCCTCTTCCGTGTTATTAGGGTGACGTCATTTATTGTGTCACGAACAAAACGGATCGACTGGTTCCGTGTCACGAAAAGCCTAACAGGCGATCAATGATGAAAAGCCAGTTGGGAGAGAGAGAGGAAGAGAAAAATATATTCTGAAGTTCTGGCCAGGGCTGAAGTTAGCAAGACGCCAACTGCCTCTACGCACATTGTCGGAACGTTCGAGACCGTACACGCTTGTTTCTTCTTGGAACAGAGGTAATAAATGGACCGTATAATATATACACTACAGGTTTTGTTAGCATGAATGACGGAAGTACATTTATTTTCAGATTGAAGAATGTCTCCAAAGTAGTACCCCACGTGAATCAATGAAAGGTTTTCTGTGTTCTTATATCTGAGCCGTACTATGAGATGTTGCTTGGCATAAGTTTCCTCTTCACTGTTTTGATACTTCACGATTAGCCAAAAGTGGTAGAAAAGCGAAGTGAAATAAGTAAATAAATCACTGTTTTAATAGAAACGTGGGTGTCAAGAGGTGGGCATACATGAAATATACTGTAAATCGAGGCTAAGTATTGGGAAATATAGCAGCGACGTCTGGCAGACGAAGTAGGGGTGGCTAAAATTGCCGTTTTTCGTGGTCACCCTGTTTATCTTTTCATTTTGTCAAACGATGTACGTCACTACAACCACGCATGTGGATAAGGATATGCTCACAGTTCTCGGCTTTAGACGAAGCTTACTTCTTCCGCGGCTAGGCCTTTAGTTTTGACCAAATCGAGGGTGATTCCCGTTTGTCCACATGAATCTCGGTGACCATACGGTTGAAAATTACGGGTCTCCAGGCTGAAATGCAGTTTTCTCCGAGTGTCGAGGTCAAGCGCTCTGAGGCCCACTCACCCTCTGACGTAAGGATATTTGTCGAGAGCAATAAGCAACCCGATCGTGGTGCCCATCACACCACTTTCAGCTGGTGCGAAGTCTTAAGCTGCTTCAATCTCGCAAAAGCGATATTATTGTACTACTGTAGCACGAAGACTCCTGTACCCTGGGGAATTTCCTTTCATTAACCCCACTATTTACCCGGAGTTGTTAGCACAGCGACGGACTTTCACATTCGATGCTAGACAGCTGCTTCCAGGCCATAGCTGCAATTATTTTGGCTGAACAGATCAAATTATGCCCCCAAACAATGATTGAAAGTTTGCGACGCTACTGGTCACAAGATATGACGTCAATAAGAAAGCACACGAGGATAACTATTAGTTGATCACTAATGCAATATGGGGAAGGAGAACCTTTACGACAACAAGAATTTTCTTGGCAATTAGCACCTTACGTAATCGTGACGTTCATAGATGTGTCTAATTAAGATGGGAGATCGGCCACAGCCTAGTTTCCCTGCTGCTACGCCCCCACCTTTTTTTGGGAGGGAAAAATAAAGAGAACTATTCGCGTAGCCAAGCTCATCGACCGTGGCTAATGGAGATTCACGACTCACGCCACCCTCTCATTCACACGCCGCCGCCCCCGAGGTGGCCTAACCTCCGCATGTTATCAGCAGATTTTAAGTGGTTTCACCAGAAAACGCGCGACAGGTCGAACGCTTGAATGCGAAAATATCGCGATAAGCTAATGCGGTGTCGAGTTATGCGAGAATTTTCACTTCCTTGCACTTTTTTAGAGCATTGTCGTCAGTCAGGCACGCAAAGCCTTGCACCCGCAAATGCAGAGAGTTGCACTTTATCCACTCACAAGACTATAATTGTCGCTCGGCGCAACTCGCTGACAGCAAATTAATAGTACCTATATTTAGAGGATGGGCAAAATGATGTATTTCAAATCTAATGTGTTCACAGTGTTTGGAAATAACCAGTTTCTTGCAACAGTTACTTTTTTTAAAGTAAGCTGTAACTATTCTCGATCCACTACAAGAACGAAACTAATGTAAACAAAATATTTCCCGTCATGTGTGTTAGTTCTGGTGTTCCTTTGGTGGACTTAAAAGCCAAACTCTATGCCAGGTTATAAATCGAAATTATTTTCCAACTTTCCTCGTGTAAACATTAGAATGCCGAATCAAGCTACTGGAATGCATTAGTAACCTTCGCTACATTCAGTGGATACTTGCTTCAGTGAATATTAGGAGTTTCTTCACATTTCTAGCACAGACAAGTGTAATACATTTGTCTGTGGTTCTAGTTAGAGATCTAAAGGCCCGAAACTCCAATTACTGTAACTTTGTTACCTTCTCTTTCCATTAACATGCCTGTTTCCACGATAGATAAACTCTGCTCCATTACCAAATTAAGGGTAGCTAAAATCCGACTAGATCGATATGCACGTTTTAAGCGAGTGTGCGTAAGAGAGATGGAGAACAAACAGATAGTGGTTGTCTAAGCATAAAAACACTTTTTCGTTACGATGTAATGAATGTAATTAGGACCTCCCGATGGCACAGTGGCAACGTCGTCGCCTTGTAATCAAGGGGTCCCGGGTTCGATTCCCGGTGGAGGCACATAGTGGTTCGGATCTCACTTTAAAATGTAGGTCCAGTCCCGATTAGCCTTACTGTGCACAAAGTGGACTTAAAACACCAACTCAATCAACGAATGAATGAATGTAATTAGGGTTTGTGTTAGATTCATGTGTGTGTTTAAAAGTCTGTGGTTGCGTGGACAAAACGTCTGTAACGTCTGTGTAACCATGTAAAATGAGGTGTAATAATAATAAAGCGGGGGGCTGTGTTTGGATTGAAATAATTTAAGTGAAAACATTATATTTTGTTTATAAAATAAAGTTGTTAGGTTCACTGATAGGCAAAAATATGAATACATTACGCGACCATACTATGTAAAATATAAAATAGTTAGAAGTCATTAAGAATTAAGTTAAAGCCTAAAAATATTTAACTTCATATTGAAGTAAGTATAAAATACTAGAAATGTTATACAATAGATTATTTTGTTTCGTTTTTAAAACTTGTTTACAACAATTGTGAACACCTGCAAACCGGAGAACAATAGACAGCAGCTCTTAGGGAAAATCATTCCTACTTGGAAGATTCAATATGTGAAGATACTCTGTCCCTTCCATATATCGTCCCACCAATAGCTTTTGACTTTTCGCCTAGTGTAGTTTCTGACTACTTTGTGTTGATATATTCCTATGCTAACTTACAGTATACAGGGTGGCTCAAACAGTCCCTTAATACTCTTGGAACAAGGCCACTGCAGCGTGCAACGTGGAAATAGTGACGACCAATCGTTGCCAGGCCAAGGGGGAACCACATTGACGCCACCCGCGCGGTCGGCGGCCATCTTAATGTCCACCATCTTAACACCAACGTGAAAATTTTAAATGGGAAGGGGGGTCGTGCGACACATCAGTGTGGGCTAGAATTTCACCAGGAAACTAACTGCGACATTTGTTTGCACCTAACTTTAATTGTAGCAGAGATAACGGTACCACAAAAGTTATAACACGTGCTCAATATGGCGTCCCTGTTGCGCAACACACACGTGTAAACGTCTCTGCAGAACCTCAGGAGAGATTGCAGCACAGGCATCCATTATGCGTGTGCGCAAATGGGCCACATCCCTGATTTTCGTAGAATACACCATGGGTTTCAGATGTTCCCAGATAGGCCAACAAGGGATGATTTTGGGGTCCAATAAGGAAAGAAATTAGGGAAAGCTGGAACAAATTTTATTCTCTTCTTAAAAGGGTTCTTAACAACATATTAATTTTGCACCCCTATACCACCACGGATTTGGCCGCCATCTTTGAAAAATGGCGCCCAAAATCATTTTTTTGCAAATATCTCGCTTGGAAAGCACTTTACAGCAAGAGACGTTACGATGAAAAATAATCTACATAAAATTCTCTATAAAATGAGTTGCGTGTATTTTTGTTCTAAGAAGCACCGTTAGGATGCTAGAGGAGCGAGTAATTTCACTTATTTTTCTCCACTCTATTTTGCAAGAGCAAAAGATAAGGAAACTTTCTTACAAGGTAACTTGAGGGCTTATTTTATTATAATACCTATTCTAAATGTATGAGCCGCGGAAGCTCAGTCCTGTCGACCTCCGTGGCGGAGTGGTTTTCACAGCAGGCTGCAATGCCAGGGATACCAGGTTCGAATCCCGGCTAAGACATGGATGTTTGTGTATGTCCGTAATGAGAAAAACATAGAATATTAGTAAAAAGTTATGTGTGTAAAAGTTGAGAAAATGGTGAATAATGGGGAATACTGCCATAGGAGTATTCCTTGAGAAAAAAGAGTCGTTAGGACATCTGACCACCACGTGAGAGACCTGGGTTCGATCTCTAGCGGGGAAGAACGGAGATTTTTTCCACCTGTTCAAGCGGCTCCTGCACCCACACAGCGTCGTGTAAAGTGCGTACCTGGAGGAAACTGGGAGTAAAGGCTGATCACATTACCCCCACCTTCGGCCGTGCTCAAGAAAGTGTGGGGCCCTAACTCCACACCCCCCAACTCCAAACCTCTGCGAAAGACGGAACAGAATTGCGTGGTGGGGGAAAAACTACTGTAGCTGCTAGCCGTTTACAGGAGCTTGTAGTGCTTCGCGCCGCCCACTCGCTTTATCCCCTAATCTACTATAATGCGCGCGGCCTTGCTCCAGATATTCCCCGGACAGAGTATAGAACAGTGTCAGGTTTTGAACAGGTAAATCTTTGCAATGGTCACAGATCACTGAACACTATAGCCCAATTTTCTACAGCTACAAGGCCCCTTGTGGAACCTTGAAGGCGTTCACAGAATATAATGCGAAGAAACTCTGGTGGTGCGGCTTCCTTGTCTGTTGATACCATATGTGAAACTGTCAGAGAGTGGTTCAAAGAGGATCATAAAGAGGAGGCTTTTTGGTGTTCCACATCCCTACCTCATCAGCTACAACGGGTATGGGACAGTTTGTACTCTGAAGAGGTCTTGTGATTTTTTAGTAAAATATTATTTTAAATAAAAACTCTGGATCAACTGGATACAATGCATCTCTGATTTTCACTTCAGAAGTGACCCAGTGATTATCTCTCTTATTTCTTTCAAACTTGGCATTTGCCAAATACTCAACATTGAAGACATTCTAACATCATGAGCAGACATTCTAACATCCTGTTAATCCTGTAATTATTGACTTTATACCATCAAAACCAGGGAATGGTGGGTGAGAGAGAATCACTGACAAAAGAACTGGAAGTCTTTGCTTATCCCTTGATATAAGATACTTACGTACATCGACATGCAGCTCATCTATTTTATCTGTGAACTAGTAGGCATGCCAAGAATCCACTTGGTTAGCATTGAGTCAGTCACTTCTCTGCCGTCCCCCACAACTCTTCATGGGGCACATCACAGCTCAGTCATCATATCTGACCAGATCAGAGACCAAAACTTTTGTGATCGTGTTATTGGAGTTTGAATTATTGTTTTAAGTCTACTTTACGCACGAATAGGCTAATCGAGACTGGACCCACAGGTCAAAATGGACTCCAAACCACCAAATGTGCCTCCACCGAGTATTGAACCTGGGACTCCTCGATTAGATGGGCGTTTTATTGTTAAATAGCCCTTTTGGACAAAGTCAACATGTTCCTTTGGAAAGGCCTTGACTTTCCAACCAAACATATTTTCTTCCGCACACACTAAACTGGCATGGTGTAAAGCACAAGGAAGCACTTTATCTTTTTTTACCTTTTTACACTAAACTATTTCCTATAAAGTACTGCATGCAATGATAAAAGCAATTGAACCATAAATGACATTCTTAAAGAAAGAACAAATGTAATAAGTCCAGTTTTATAGAAGAGATATACTGCAAAACATCATGTAACAGGTGCTTCCTTGAGTTCCGCGCTTGCAAAACGGGGCGGGAAAATAACCTAAACTTTCTCGCTCATCTCGCACCCAAACGAAGCATCCTAGAAGAAAAATGCACAGAACATTTTTTGTAGAGAATTTTATGTAGATTATTTTTTATCATAACCTGTTTTGTTTAACATCTTTTGCTGTAAAGTCCTTTCCAAGCGAGATATTTGCAAAAAACTGATTTTGGGCGCCATTTTTCAAAGATGGCGGCCAAATCCGAGGTGGTACAGGGGTGCAAAATTAATATATTGTTAAGAACCCTTTTAGAAAAATAATAAAATTTGTTCCAACTTTCCCTAATTGTTTTCCTTACTGGACCCCCTTATTGACTGGCCTAAGAGGTAAAAGTCCAATGGTGTCGAGTCAGGTGAGCGTGCTGGCCATTACACAGGCCCTCGGCGACCAATCCAGTATTTAGGGAATTCTTGATCCAGGTCCATCATCCCATAGTGCGGTGGGCACCATCTTGCTGGAACCATATAGGATAGCTCCCATCCTCGGACAGGAACGATGGTAAGATTTCCCGTAGCAGAAGCAAGTAGCCCTCTGCATTTAAGTTGCCCTCAATGAAAAATGTACCAACAGGTCGGGAACCCCAAGTACCACACCACACCATTAGCTTCCCACCTCCCATCACCTTGCTGGGATCTGTCCAATGTGGATTTTCGGTTGACCAGTACCGCAGATTTTGCTTATTCACCTCCCCCGACACATAAAAATTAGCCTAATCAATGAACAGAATCTTGCTACCGAGGGCTGGTTCATGTTGAAGTTGTCCTAGGGCCCACTCACAAAACTCCAAACCTCTTCTGAGGTTCTGCAGAATGTGGTAAGGTCATGGGAGAGACGTTTACACGTGTGTCTTGCGCAACAGAGACGCCATATTGAGCATGTGTTATAACTTTTGTGGTACAGTTATCTCTACAACAATTAAAGTTAGGTGCAACAAATGTCACAGTTGGTTTCCTGGTGAAATTCTAGCCCACACTGATGTGTCGCACGATCCCCCCTTCCCATTTAAAATTTTCACGTTGGTGTTAAGATGGCGGACATCAAGATGGCCGCCGACCGCGCGAGTGGCGTCAATGTGGTTCCCCCTTGGCCTGGCAACGATTGGTCGTCACCATTTCTACGTCGCGCACTGCAGTGGCCTTGTACCGGGGGCGTTAAGGGACTTATCGTATCGCAACGCTCATGTGATAAATGCAAGAGGTTACATTTACAGGAATGGCGATAGAAATTAACTTAAGTTGGATTTGGGTTTTGTACTCTCTATGACTGATCCGATATGGATTGGTTTAGAAAAGGATATTTCTTGCCTTACAAATAGATGAAGATTATTCCCACACTTGTCTGACCTCCATGTCAGACATCAATCTCATCACACATCATTGTCCAATAATAGTTCTCTACTTCACTTCTTCTCTCACACAATCTGCAGTCCTTACTCTGTCTCGTATTCTCGCCAACTCATCTCACTCCCTGTCAATTCCAACACTCCAAGCCTCCTCGTCTCCCAAGTCAATAACCTCACGTTTGCCTCATTGCTTGTTCCGCATTCCTATCTCTGTTTCCTACTATGCTAAGAATGTCATAAGACTTGTCATTTCTATCCAATACCTTGGGTACGATACGTTATTGAGCCACCCTGTATGACCTAATAAATAGTCATAAGCAGGTACATATTTCACCGATGACGAACATTTATCCAAATGTAAAACCTGTTTTTCTAAGATCTTTAATATTAAAATGCTTTTATCTCAGAAGTAATATTTAGCACATTTGTAGTTCAGGCATTGGTGCGACGATATGTGTGTGGCGCTCGCACGCAACAAATCCATTCGAAATGGGTTTCCTGTTTTCTACAATATAGTAATTACTGCTAAACAGATTGCCGTATATACAACATAGTCGTGTGCAGCTTGCGTTGTCCGTCTTTTAACGAAGCTAACCGAATTAAGCCCGTTAACCGTGGTGCGGAGTAATTTGTCTCCTGTACTGACACCATCAACCCGCCTATATCGATATAATTTGCTTTCCTTCGTGTCCAGCTCCAATAACCTTCTCTAAATTGTTAATGGCATTGTTTTTAAACAATGTGGGGCTCTGGCGGCTCTGGTCTCGTCAACAGATGATACATAACGACGGGTATCGGGAAAAAAAATAGTCAGTTCGTTTGAAGTTCACTTTATTATCGGATAGGCTAATCGGAAGGAGCATGTGTCGAAAATTCTCGTGGCACGTCAGGAATCCATTCCTCAAGCATGCATGCCTGTGCTTGTTATAATTTCACATTAAGTATTCTGTCTGTTCATAGGATTCAACAATCTATGTCGTTGACTGCTTTCATTGGGCATGGAACATATGTGTATTGGTATATCTTTATGATAACAGAATTCAGGTTTCAATTGGTGCCCATGGAACATATTGGTATATCTTTGTTTTTGATTAGTGTTTGTGGAACATATTGGTATATCTTTATGAGACCGAATCCTGATTTTGACTAGTGCCCATGGAACATATAAATTAAGGTGGTATATCTTCGTGAGAACTGAATTCAACTTTCGATTAGTGCCGATGGAACATATTCGAATATCGTTATGAGTACTGGCGTACGCAGGGGGAACTGATGGGGCTACAGCCTGTCCCGAAATTTGCATAAAATCGAAATTTTTAAATGAAAGCATTAAATTAGTGGGGAAGACTCAAGGGGAAAATGCAAACCGTCCTTAAAATGGACCCGATTAACATTTATGTCTTTGAACAAGGTTAAAAATAATTGCGAAATGTTTTATTGCGCACACACGCTCCCTATTGTGCAGCTATGAATAGAAATCTTGCGTACGCTAGTGATTCCGAAACCTGAATTATATTTGTGAGTAGCAGTACCCATGGATACAGCACGATGAAGTTTCATAAACTCGGCTCTACCTTGTTATTTGAAAAGAAACTATTCTGCAGTAATTTAAATGCAGTGTTCCTTTCTCAGACAGGAAATTTCATTTTAAAAAGAGGAAAAGTAAGAGTGTGACATTTGACTGCTTGTGTTCCCACGCCTCACATTTGTGACCGGTGAGAAAACCGATTGGTAATTTTAGAACTTGAATTGTGTAACTTTTCACGTGATTGCTTCTTTGGTCTCTTCCCTTCGTATTTTATTTATTGCTAGAACGAGGGAGGGGAGGTAAAGGGGAAAAGGCCAAACGATATAGTGTTATGCGTGCTACCCTTCCACCCATCCCCCTCTCGGCACCAGCTCGTGCCTGGCGATAGCATCTTTGGCACACACACCCTCTCCGCCGTGCTATTGATTCCCAGGGGGTCGAAAGGGGGCGCTCGCAGTTTGCCCTCCTGTTCCACCTGAAGGTTGGCCCTTGTCATCAACCGATTCCCCATCCGTCACGGGGCTTTATCGTCTCGCCAAATCACGTGATTTTCTGTAACATCCTGTGAAACGCGCTTGTGGGGATCTCGGCTATACACCTTGTTATTATGTGAATCACGTACGTACTCGACCCCACAGATTTGCCGATTCAAAACCAATGATTGATGTGAAATGTCAGTGTAAGTTCGTTGTGGGGTCGTAATCTCATATACTCGAGCTCTAATATCATTAAATAGATTATTTTTTATCACATTGTAGCCTTGCAAAAAAATTTATTATGGGTAAAGTAATAACACAAGGATTTTTTTCCTTCTGTGATGAAAATAAAAGTACTGTTTCGAGTTGTATTTCGTCAAATACACATTACCAATATTTAAATCAGTTCAACATAAATATTTTTCACAAAATGTTGCTTTAATTTTGAATTTTATTTCAGAAAATAGGGAATTTTATGATTATTTCAATTAGATCTTCTCTTCTGTTGTGTAATGTATCCACACTTTTCACAAAAACCTCCAAAAATATTAGTCACCCCCAACCAGAGGCGAACCAAAGGTTATGGGAGTTAACTAGTTCTCCCTTTGAACCCTTTGTTCCGTTTTCCTATCCACACGCACATCAAAAACGTTTTTCATCAGTTCATACATTCTTCTTTTCATCGCATATTTGTAAAAGGTCTCATTTTTCACAAAATATACATTGAATTAACTAATTTAATTCTGTACACTTGGAGATTTAAAGAGAAATAACATAAAGAACGATAGTAATGATTGTAATGTCTACAGCGAAGGTGAACTTTATACGTATGGGAACGTTGAATTATGTCACATGGGTATAATTGATTTTCTAAAGAATAATAGCATTATAATGATTTTAACATCTTTACCCTATTGATTTCCTATTCTAATTGTCCTTCGAGCCCCTCAGTTGTTAAAAACGTTCTCCACAGCAGTCATTTTGTGCAAATTTGTGAGGGCTTCCAAGTTGCCAAACTAAAACTTCAGTCCGTGGCCGACAACCGTTTGAGGTCCACGGCCTGCCAGTGCTAGTTTTGCATCGACATTGTTTAGTTCCACCTGGGATGGAATCCATAACAGCTCGCACCAAAGACGAAAGCAGCTAAGCTGAAGTTATCTTCTAACTTAATTCACACGTGAAACTTCCTAATATGGAAAAATAATAAAACTATCGATCTCCGTGGCGGAGTAATTACCATAGCGCGCTACGACGCCGGGGGGTCCCGTGTTCGAATTCCGTCCTGGGCATGGGTGTTCTTTGTGAATGTTCCTTCATTGATTTCATCATACCATATTTGTATTTTTTTTTTCTCATTTTACGCCGTTTTTATGCCTCTGTAGTCTTGATTAATTAATTGAATTAAAATGTGTGGGTGCATCGGCACATACGGCTATTTTGCACCCTTCAATGTACATGGGGGAAATACCTCCTTATCTAAAAACATTACCTGGGAGTTTAAAAAAGAAGTTTAAAACGTCCCTTGAGAAAACTTAAAAGTGCAGATTGTAAGAGGGCCTACACAGGACAAACACAACACACATAAAAGGTAAGGACACACTGAAAAAATGCTTTTTCTGAGAGAACGATAAAGGCTCGCTCTTCTCACAGAAGCTAAGGACATTATTATTTAAACACACTCATCATCTCCCAACATGGATGATGAATCGCTGGGAAGCTTAAAACACTGCTTGAGGAAATTGAAATCGGCACATTCGAGAAGGATGTGCCTAACATTTAAAACGACACGTGGCGATGTAGGCCAGTCAACAAAGGGTCCAATAAGGAAAAAAATCAGGGAAAGCTGGAACAAATTTTATTATCTTCTTAAAAGTGTTCTTAACAACATATTAATTTTGCACCCCTTTACCACCTCTGCTTTGGCCGCCATCTTTGAAAAATGGCGCCCAAAATCAGTTTTCTGCAAGTATCTTGCTTGAAAAGCATTTTACAGTAAAATAGTTTGACAACAATTAATCTACATAAAATTCTTCACAAAAAATGTTCTGTTCATTTTTCTTCTAGGATGTGCCGGTTAGGTGCTAGAGGAGCAAGAAATTTCACCTTTTTTCCTCCATCCCATTTTGCAAGAGCGAAACTCAAGGAAACATCCTATTGTACAATAACTTGAGGTTCTCATTTCCTGTTAAAATATTCCAATGGCGTTTCTTGAAAAATGTATTTTCAAGTTGAAATATCTGTCTATAATTAAATAATAATTTTGTAATATTTCACGTAAAACAAGTGTGCATGCGCGAAGAAAGGCGAGGCGAGGGCCTCTCCGATGACGTAGTGGTAACGTCGTCGCCTCGTAATCAAGGGGTCCCGGGATCGATACCCAGTGGAGGCACATAGTGGTTCAGATCCCACTTTAATCTGTAGGTCCAGTCTCGATTAACCTTATTGTGAATAAAGTGAACTTAACTCAACAGACGAGGCGACCGATGCACGGTATTGAAAAAACGGTCCATTCAGAGCGACACGCAAGCGACAAGCGACAAGTCCAGCTTGTCGCTTTGTGCTGAAAGCTCCCTTCATCTTCTAGAACATTGTCAGATTTTTGGCACGCCATTGCAGTGTTCACAGATCACTGAACACACTGGAGGTGCATCTTCTTTGTGTGTTGTGATAGAAAGTCACCACACATGGGTAAGCTAACTACATTGCATTGGAGGCAAGTCATTTCCATCCATTCTGTATTTGGTGATTTGTTCAAAAGGAATGGAATTATAGAGCAAATTCTGTGGGAGACAAAGAAGCCAGATTAAACTTACTTTCAGTCTGTTTAATCCTTCAGCATTGTGATGAGCCGGCTCTTGTACCTCTCATTTGATTTAAACGTGCTTTGACTTCTTGTTGCAGGCACGGTTTCATCAAATTTGAACTCTCTAGAAGAGAATATTAGTCGACGAGCACGTTCAGTAGCTTTGTTATTTTTTTTCTGTCACATTCGCACGGTGGGGTGTAAGGGGTGACCTTCCACGTAGTACACCCAAATGTCAACCTCACTTCCACGTTAGTGCACCCTGGACAGAAGACTAACGAGGCTCTGGCGACTGGCCCCATGGCCAGTATAATTTTGTTTGTATTGTCCTGTTCTTTTGTCCTTATGTGTGCTGAGTGCCCCTTTACAGCCTCAGCTTTTAACAGCAGTCAGAACATTTTATTTTTTTTTGTTATTAAACGTTAGAGTTGTTATTTGTAATAGTAAGGGGCTGGCCCCCGTATAATGTGACGGGAGCAAAATAGCCTAAGTGCTGACGCTCCCAAAATTTTAAATTCAATTCAATTCAATTCATTCGCACGGTATCCATCAAAGACGTTAATGGTATTTTTCTTGCAGTGTTTCTTTTCGTACTTAACGCACCTATCTAGAAAGGTATCAAACATTTCCCGCTGTTAACAAACAACTCTGTGAATCAAGAATTCTTCATCAATGATGTAAATAGAATCTCCAACTTCTTTACTTTCTGAGAGTGGTACCAAAGGATCATAAAGAGAGAACTTCTTGGTTCTCCGCATCTCGACCTCATCGCTGAGAACGGGCAGGAGAATTTACTTCTTTATCCCTTGTTACTCCTGTAATTATTGACTGAATACCATCAAAATCAGGGAATGGTGGTTGAGATGAGAATCTCTGACAAAAGAACTGGAAGTCTTGCTTATCTATTGATATACAATACTTTCGTACATCGACATACTGCTCTTCTATTTTATCTGTAAACTAGTAGACATGCTAAGATTCCACTTAGCACTGAGTCAGTCACTCCTCTGCCATTCCCCAAAACTCTTCATGGAGCGCATCACGATCTGTTCACTCATCATATCTGACGACCAGATCCCGGACCATAACATTTTCATAGTTCTATTGTGAAATAACCTTTTTCGACAAAGTTAACATATTTAATTGGGGTTATTTTCTCTTTGAGACCAAGCATATCCTACACATAGTGACGCTAAATATTTCCTATAAACTATTGTGTGCACTGAAAAAACAAGTTGAACCCATAAATGACATTCTGTAAGAAAGAACATAATGTAATAATTCCAGTTTTATAAGGGAAATGCTACAAAACACCATACAAAAGAGGTTTCCCTGAGTTTCGCTCTTTCAAAATGTGGTGGGGGGAAGGAGAAAAATCTCGCTCCTCTAGCACCTAAACGGCACATCCTAGAAGAAAAATGAACAGAACATTTTTTGTAGAGAATTTTATGTAGATTAATTTTTGTCATGTACTATTTTACTGTAAAATGCTTTTCAAGCGAGATATTTGGGCGCCATTGTTCAAAAATGGTGCAAAATTAATTTGTTAAGAACACTTTCCAGCTTTCCCGGATTTTTTTCCTTATTGGACTCCCAAAAGCATCCCTTGTTGACTGGCCTAATGAGGATGAATGATAGATGAAATTGATGAAGGAATTCTCTCAAAGGAATTCCCATGGCCGCTTCAGAACTCGAAACCTTATGGAAATAAAGTAATGTATCAATGAAATGTGGAACGACAATGTCGCAATCGGAAACTCCAAACAGCATGAGTGCTATAGCCATCAGCTTTGAGATGCATTTGCAGAACAAAAAATAATGAACTGAATCAACATTTTTCTCCAGCAATTTACTTTCAAAATTTAATCGAAACGAATCTGTTGCAAAAAATATAACATTCTTGATTTTTAGGGGCGCACGACTTTACCCCATAATTTCCCCCCTGTTGTCGAAATCGCCCTTTACTTGCTGCTTCATTCTGTACAACGACGCCACAACGATCTATTCTTGAAGAATTTTCGCAGGAGCCTATCGATCTGTGCAAAAACGTCTTGGCGGCATTTACTTTCTAGGAATTCTTCCTTTGCATATGAATGGACGGTCAAAACGCCGCGTCTACATGTTGCTCCTCGCCCCATCTATTGACAGCGGCTCGTATTAAGTACACACATGCTGGAGAAACCTCGGCTTGACCATGACTTGAACGAGAGACAGAAATTGTATCGCGAATGCAGCACTGATAGAGAAACACCACATGGTGCAGAAAATTTATTTACACGCTGCTGTGTATGTAAACGTGCGGAGAAGTACGAGGATTGCCCGGAAAGTAATGTACAATTAAACTTAAATTGGGGCTACTTGTTTTAAAGAAAACTTGTAATGAATGGTCAGTTTTTTTTCAACTTAGCCACGGTTTAAATACTTGTCCCTCATGCAAATATCTTTTTCATGTATGGAAGTTATTTCTTATATACAACTACTATATACAACTACTGCAGATGTTATAATGTTGAGATGCAACGAGATTGGTACCAATTTTTGCACTTGATTCTTGACCCTCACGTGACAAGCAGTACCGAAGCTGAAGGAATGTCATTGTTTTTTCCCCACAATTTTCTTGAACTACGCATTTGAAATTTATACCGATGGTTACTCAAAGATGTATGCACCATCTGATGAGATCTGCAGGTCTCCACTTAAGAAACGTTTCAACAGTGAATGCAGGATGGTGTGTTATTTTTACTCAAGTGGCATAACCTAGTGAAAGATAGACCCTACCCTACAACCATTCTGACTTTTTTTTTTATTAAGTGATCTCAGGAGAATGCTGGGATAGTACCTTTGATCACAGATTCCTTCTCTCTCTCTCTCTCGTTTCTCATGACCTAATGGAGTAAGCAAGCTACTTTAATTAAAGCAACCAACCTGTCGTTAGTATGAAGAGTATTGCCGCCATGACTCTTAGGTGCAGGACTGATTCGATCTAGTAATATGCGATGCGCTCATATATCATAGCGAGAAATGATCTATGCGCAGTCAATTCCGCATCGTCGCCATTTTTTAAAAAAAACTTCGAACCAATCTCGCATTCGGCGGAGAAGCTCTTGTGTTCAGTTCCTCCATTTTATTCGATTGGTAAATATTTGCGCCTTTATAGCCTTCGTTCTGTTCCATTTGGAAGAATGCCAACTGCAAGAGGGATGGCCTCGTCTGAGTTCCCGTCTAGAGGGAGAGCCCCCCCATCCTCCCTCTTTGAATTTTAAATGGCAGCCCGAAACCGCGCAGAGAATGTCTAATACGGAAGGTTCTCGATTGAAAGGACCTCTCGCGGGAACAACGTCAGGTATTTCTTAATATCCCATCCCCATATTTGCATCCGTTCTCAGTCCGGATGGCAGGTTGCGGAGAGAGAGAGAGAGAGCAATATGATGTTACACGTTTCTCTTCTTAAATGTTGGGTTTTACCCTAGAAAAATAGAATGATGCAAATTTAGATACGACCGTGAACATATCAAACATGTTGGTATCTCATTCAGATAAAATGTAAGTTCTGAAATTGTAATTCTCTGAAAGTGAGACAAGTAGAACTGATTGTACACTTTAGCGTATATTTTTTTATTTGTATTTTTATTCCTTTGTAATTTTTATAGTTTTTTTCTTTTTTTCAATATTTCAATGTAGACTACTAAATTCCATATTCAAAAATTGTGTAAACATGGTCAAGTGCAAGAAAAGTCTCCACAGCCTTAACTTCTCCGTGTAAAACAAGACGAAATAAATAAATTGAAGATTTTTTTTTTCTCTCAAAGAAGCTCAAGCTCCATTTTCTCTTTCATTAGTTGACGATCTGTCTGTTCATTTTGGTTGCCTCGGATTAATTTTAGACATCTATGTCCTCCTCTAATCCGTCTGTGACGCCAAGTGAACGATTGACATGAATTATGCCAAGCGCCTTCTATATTCTGGCTCATCTTCTGATGTTCTCTGCACATCCATTGTGATAACAAGTGTTAGGCAACCCGGCTAGCACTTCGTTTCTTTGGGTTGCATATACACAAGGATAAGTCAAACATTGCGTGCCCGCCTCGGCGTCTTCTATGAGCATTTGATCCACGTTGTATTCGAACTAGAGTACTCTAACGAGTGAAAAATTATGTGTGTTACTCACACAATGTAATTTACAATTATTGTATTAGTTTTTGCCACGCCGGCTCGGTGGCTAAGAACGTTAAGTGATCGCCTTTCGATCTCGCTACCCAAGTTCCGAGTTGAAATCCCGGCATGGGTGTTCTTTGAGTGTGTCCTTTCATCAATTTCATCACTCACCCTCCTCGACGTGATTAACGAAAAGCGACACTAAATAACAAAAATACATACATGCAAGTACATACAGTAGTGCTTGCCATGTATTCTATATTACGTAAGGAGTATCAAAAGTTTGTTTTTATGTTCACTTTATGATAAATAGGCTAATCAAGATTGGACTGCAGTTTAAAGTCGGATCCGAAACACTGAGGATCTCCACCGGGGATCGAACCCAAGGCTCTTTTTTTATAAGGTGACCGCGTCGCCAATAAGCCGTCGGGAAACGTAAGTGTTATTACTGTTACCATTATTCATGGTAACGCTAGGTCTCAATGGGGTGACAAGGCAACACTTTTGAGAAACACTGCTTTATAACGTTGTAGGTGCGATAGAAGAATGTATAAACTATTCACACTCTTCACCAACGTGCAACAATTGTGCTTTCGCTCTGAATTATGGGTGTGATTTTTTTTTTTTAATTAAATGCACGGTGACATTCTTTGTGCACCTAAGTTGCACCGAGAGAATAATAAACACCCGACTTCACAACCTAATTTATCGTCGCTCTCCAACGAGAATGGTAACTAAAGAAACATGGAAATAATAACGATAAAGGGAATTTGAGGAAATGGAATATCTCCAGCAGCAACCGTGGCTTTTTTGAAGGGGTGAAAATTAATATCCTTAATTTTAGCTACTTTGGAAACTCATTTACAGTCCGGCGATCTTTATTCTTTCCTCCCTGCTTTCTCGTGAGATATTGACCTCACCCCATCTCCAGCGTTTCTCCGCCTTTTCGGAGAAAGGAGAGAAAAAGGTGAAAATTTGTGGAACCACGGAGCGGAGCCTGATTACGTCTTCCAAAGAGAGGGGGAGAAAGAAGCGAGTCCTCCCCACTCCATCCTTCTGTGCATGGGAACTAGGGCAGATGCAGTGCCAAGATTTCTTTAATTGGAGCAGCTGATGCTGTGAGAAAGGGGGTGAGCGAGGGAGACACCAAATGCAGATGCACTTTTTCTGTTATTGTAGAGTTTCTGCCAAGCTCCTTTCTTTTTTAAAAAAAAAATCGGAAATGTGATTTCCATGTTATGCAGTTACGGCAAAAGGGTTGCACTTTATACCCAAATAACACGTCCGCTGATACGAATTCTTCCGGAATCGCAGGAAAGATACTGCAAACACAGCCTTACGCTGAAAGCAACGTTATTGAGAGACGCGTTCTCTCAACGGCCGAAGTTCGAATTTCGTTTAAATAGCTCGGGAGAATATTTCTTCGAACAGTCGGTATCTGAAATCTATCGCGTGCACAGTCGGTGCCTCGGAATTATACAAGTTGTTAAACTAAGAAAGTTATGACGTGAATAGTTGTTGCCTCCGACTTAAAATCGGATTACCGAACGTTACAAAAGGAGTTACAGCTAGGAGTAGTATGCTATCGGAAAGGAGTTTTATTTCAGAAGAGTTTCATCAGTGTTCATCTATGAACCAGCGAGTCGATCGTCACTTCGAGATCTACAGGTAACGAACGTTCCTCTATCCTTGTCTTTCATTCTCTCACACGCCTGCCAGACCAGTCAATTGTAGTGTTTAAAGTTAATCGTGAGTGTAGTTCTTATTTCCCCTTGCTTGGTTAAGTGTAGACGTAGCTTTTCAGAGCTACCCCCTTTCTCTTACAACGTTCCTCTCGCTTAGCAAGCGAGTGGCTAAAGGCTGCCATAGCCCATCAACGATCCCCTAATATTTAGACGTTGTACGATGACGATGTACACAGGGAACAAAGGACAAAGCACGTGTTTTACGTATGTGCCTTTCTTGGTATATAAATCACTGATTTTACACAATAAAATGGGTATGGGGGGTTCTTCTGTAAATGTAATTTTGTGTACACCCTTATTAAAAATGTCTAGTTACAGGACCGATTAAAATTCATCTATCTCTCAGACCCTACATCGCACATGGTGGCTAGAAATAAATTGTTCTTTCGGCTCGTGTTTTCTTTTCATGAAGTTGTGGTAGAGCAGACGTACCGCTCGTAAACGTAGCAGGAAAAAAACACCATCTGGAATCTGTCTCGGTAAACCGCTGGCCCAAATCAGTCCTTACTTTTCGACTCCCTTCGGCGTTGTCATCCGCTTGATTGCTTTTGCGTCCGATAGATGTCTCTCGTAATTCCCAGACGTCTTCGCCAGCTGCAGCCTTTTTTCCTCTGCTCTTGTGATTTCACTTAGCTCGTGACTGGAGGAAGGAAGACGAGCGTTTCAGACAAGTGACACGTTGCATTTTTTCTTGCAGATTTCTTTCAGATCATCTGAAAACCGGTAGCTTACTGCCATAGATTAGGCGCGGGGTGGCTAGAATCCAACAATTAAAGCTAACTAATAGTAAAACCGGTACACAATCGCTGTAATTGAGTGATTTATTGGAGAACTGTGAAAAATGTTCGATTAATCGCTCGAATGGGTTTCATAGCATTAAGAATGTGTTTACTTTCAATTGTTTGACTCCCTCAATAGACTGATGGATGGGTCAATCAAAATAAATTATGTCGCTTTGAACTGGGATTTATTAGAATTTAATTTCTAGAAAAGTTTAGATTTCACGTTTTGTAATTTCCGAGGTATCGACAGGATACGTTTGATCGACTGTTCTCTCCCGACCAGACGGATCTTACTGATGGAGTTACTTTGTGTTGCATTGAGATGATATTTTCTAGACCTATCTGTCCACGAGGTTTTGTTTTTGGAACTCTGACACAGACAGACAGACAGGCACAGATATGCCCATCGCATAAGAATATTTTTTTAAAAAACTTCTAATGAATAGTACCCTAAAATTCAAGCCATCACCGGTACATTGCATTCTGCCATGAAGTTAAAATAAGGGGTTGGCTGGTAGGCTCCCACATATACTCGATCTGAACCATAATGGAGGTGTGATCAGCACCACCCTCCACCTGCATTTTAGACCCAGACATTGTCAGAAAAAATCCTTACTGAAATCACTCTCCCCGGAAATCGAAACAGAGTCCTCATGACAATTAGGCACAATACCAACTGGATCACTGTGGCTACTGATCATAATTTGAATGTCTGAAATTAAGTAGATTGAAAGCACTTGTGGGAGGCTAAGTTGTGGTGTTATACAGAGTTGCTATTTTCCAAGTCTCCAACCCCCTCTCCCCTAATATATTAAAAATACTTTGAATGTATGGAACCAGTCTACTGTGCATATGGCTAATCTCAATGATGAGGATGATTTATGATTAGATGATTTTGATGAATGGACCCTCATGAAAGAACACCCATGCCCATTAAGGGATTTGAACTTAGATCCTTTAGTTGTGAGATCACATGTTGAGCACTCAATGTGCGAAGGCACCAGAGCAGCAGTTGGAATTATTGTTGAAATTTATTTGGCAGTCAATAACAATGCTAGTTATAGTATGCGAGAGCAGAACAAACAGAGTAAACAATATATAACACTTGCTGAATAGTTTTCAACATCATAGAAATGCACAAGGATACTTTTATATTTGTTCTGAAAAGCTACTTTTGCATTTTTATCATGCTCATTCTTCCACAGGGTGCACTTCAAGATGTACGATTGGTGGCAGGTCCCCACGGTTACCTGAATCAGTGCCCTCATTTGGATACCACATGCCCCACATGTGGACAGTTTTCCTTGCTTCAGTCTACAGTGGAGCAACTACAACGACATTTACATGAGCTTACACAAAGAGTGAGTATATTATTGTTAATTTTAGAATATAATTTACTCATTTAATTAAGTTGTACCTTGTAGGTTAAGTTGTTTCTGTGCTCATATTGCTGTATGTATAGCTCTTGAAGTGGAATTTTTTTGCACCATAAGTGAAGTGTGCCTTGCTTAACCTACAAAGGCCTTTTGGAATACTATGTACAAGTATTTGCAATTTTTATTACATACATCTAGTTAAAACTATAGATACATACAGGCCGTATCAAGGTTTGTGGAGGCCCCTGGGCAAAATGTCTTGTGCCCCCCCTTTTTTTTCTAGGAGTTTTATTAGCTCAATATGTTAGCCACCAATTTTCAGCAGTTGAAATGGTAGACCTGATTTTAGAATCAGTAGTCATTCACAATCGAACATATTGCAGATAGGTTTGCAGGGAGAATAGAGCAGTAAAATAAGGTTACAGGACGATAATTGTAGCGCTATAGCAGCAGTAAAATTCTGGGTCTAAATGTCTACAGTATATTATGAAGAGTGAACACCATAACTACAATATATAGTAAATACTAAGGGGGTTCAGACGGAAACAGAGAACTGAGCAGTAGACTCGTAACATAATTTATTACAAATTATATTATTTACAATTAAGAGTTAATATGTCACTACATATGCACGGCCCATCTACTGGACAATTACCAACAGGTTCATTGTGGAAATTGTAGTAACTACACTTTCTTCAAAAAAATTATTCTACTATATCATCGAAGTCCAATTCACGAAGTTCATGTTCAATACTTAATAAACAAAGATTGGATAAGCGATCCTGTCCCATGGCAGCACGAAGCCTGTTTTTCAGTAATTTCATTTCTGAGAAAGCGCAAGTATATTTTATCTCCACAATTTTTCCCCTAGAAAAACTCACTGTTCTAATGCGATGTTATTAACGAAAAAAAAGTTATGTACTTCGTAAGATTATTTATTATCTTAATCGTATCTGAGAATTGATTGTTTTAATAAGTGTGCCTTATTTCCACACCACAGCCAGATCAATCCATGGTATAAAGTATACCGAGCTTCAGACATCTACAAACCAAAGAGTGTATATAAGCTCTTTGCTACAAACAGATCGGCGGAGAGCTGTGCTACAATTGGATCCAGAAGAGTGTAGACATACAACAATTTTGAAGGTTTTTTTTTATTATTTTTAAAATACAACTCCTTATGTAATTTTCACAAGCATAGCCAGCTGGTTAAAATATTTTTTGGTGGAGGCCCTTCACAGCTTCCTTTTGGTGGGGGACCCGGGGCAATTGCCCCAGTTGCCCATAGGTTAATCCGGCCCTGCATACAGGCATTCCCTACTAACATGGCGGGTATGTTTCAGACAACAGTGTAAAACAAATCAGCCTCCCAACCCTCCCTTGTTAATACATATAATTACATGTAGTGATATGTTAAGTGCCCAGTAACAATAGATGAATGTGATACATCGGTAAAGATAATAAATTTTGAAAACAGCGAACTTCAGCACCAAAATTCACCAATAGTGATAAAAATTGTAAAATGAACATAATAATAGGACCGGAATTATAATGCTACTGGAATCAACATAACAATAATGAGATACAATAATAAGTTATTGGAACTTACCTGTGACTCTCTTTAACACTTTTTTTCATACATAGCTTTCTCTGTTTGTATTTCTTTGTTTTAGGTAAACTAGAGTATGCATTATAATCTTAAATTGCTTCCTTTTCTGTTTCTGAGTCTACATCCTTCCTTACTTACTGTGGTCTTTCTCCTACAGCTGGTGGTGGCCGAAGCGAGAATTGGTCGAGTGGAAGAATGTGACTGCCAGAAATCTTGTCGAATCAATGGTTCGGTGCATGCCGATGGTGCTACATGGCAAAAAGGCTGTGACATATGCGCATGTGTAGTAAGTAGGCCCAAAATGGGATCTTTTCCTTTCATACTTTCACACTGGCTGCAATAAGATTATATTCTGTGTAATGGGGCGAAAAGTGTGTCAAGTACCCAAGCTCCACACACTAACTAAGATGTTTTACTTGTTAAACAAACACACACTCTTCAAGTAATATAAAACAAGCTCAGACAAGTTTTACTTGGATTGCAAATTTATTTTTAAATATTACATTTGCATATTATGACATACAGAGTAGTCTGTCCGTGGAAAGTTGTCTCACTGTATCACATGTTCAGTATGGCCCCCGTTTTGCCGCACAACCTCTTCAAGGCGGGTGCACGTATGTATTTCTTACCACTCTATGGCACATGTCTTCGTGAATATCATCACACAACTGAACTATCCGACCTTGCATTTCCATAATGTTTGCTGGCTATATCGGGAAGAGTTTTTCCTTTAAAAACTCCCACAGAAAAAAGTCACAGGGATTTAAATCTGGGCTTGAAGGCGGCCAGAAGAAACCTCCATTGTGTCGATCAGGATATCAATTGGAAGTCACTGTATCACCAAAAATTGTGTTCAAGAAGTCCAACACAACATCAGCGGTGTGATGGGTAGCCCCATCTCACATGAACCACTGAGTTCCCATTGGAAGATGAGTTTGCGAGTAGCTGTGGTACGAAATCATTGTGCAGCATATTCAAATATTGCTGTGAGTTGACTGTATCGTCAAAAAAGACTGGCCCTATGAATCCGTGACTGGACAAAGCTACCCACGATCACTTTATCTCCATGCTGTTTCTTTTCGTGCACAATATGTGGTGAACCTCTTGCCCAAAATTGGATATTTTGTTTGTTGACAGTCCCATCCATATGAAAATAGGCCTCGTCTGAAAACCACGTATTGTAAAGAACATGATCTTTTCCTTCTGACCACCTTGCGAATTCCATTCTTTTTCATTTGTCAAGTTCGGATAGTTTTTGCAATACAGTAATTTTATACGGATACAGCTTGAGATCACTGTGAAGAATTCTTTGAGCTGAACAGCAAGAAATGCCCATTTCTTGTGAAGCGTGCTACGTGTCATGGCAACTCGAACAGCCTCAATGTTTTCAGGTGTCCGAACTGGAGCAACTCAAGGTTGTCTTTCTTCTTTCACAGTGGCTTCTTCCTCGAACATACAGTACAAACGAAGAATAGTGTTTCTTGCTGGAGCCCATCGTGTTTTGAAATGAGCTCGAAATTTCCGTTGCGTACTTGTAACGCTCTTCGTTTCTGCATACAACAGGACTGTTTTGGCATGCTGCACTGAAGACAAATGCCCGTGCTCAGCCATGGTCTGTCACTGACTGGCAGCAAATGGATGTGTTTACTAGACCATACCTAGACATATTTTCAATGTTTTTGAATAGTAAATGATTGTTAATATAAGATGGACAGAAGACAATGTGCAAGGTAAACTTATGACGAATCAAATGAAAAAAACATGTGTATGATCAACGTTAAAAATTTGTACATTTAACATTATATGGGTAAGTTCTTCCTCTGTATTTGCATACAATGAACTTTCATTGTAACTCCACAGTACAATATTTCTTCTGTGATATATGTACTGCGTTACAGGTAACTTGTTACTTTAGTGCAAAGGTAAGATATTTCGGTCCTATTATTGTTATTGCATATTGCATATCACATGGATTGCAATTATTAAACTCCAATGTAAATAAAAAAAATCGGAAATCAATTGCAATACAATAAAGTATTAAGTAAGAATTTTAGTGTTAGAATTAAAATGTTCCTTGTCTTGAACTTTACGAAAACCAGAAACTCTATTTATTAAATGTGTAAGAAATTAGAATATTTTCTAGGTATTTCCTTTGCACAATCCCAGACAAGACCAATTTTAAATATTGATTTTTTATTTATTATATTACAGTCCAATGAAAAAAAAAGGTCAATAGCCTTCAATATCCATATTAATCGATAGTTATCACCATTCGAGTATGTGTCTTCCCCTGCCAGATGATTTTGCTTGTACTAGGTACAGTGTAGTCTGTGGTTTATAAGGCCTAAGAAAAGTGTTCGCACAAATCAATAGAGAATATGCTAACTGTCCCATCCTGTAATAAGTAATCCTTGGTGGTAGTGCACCAGCAGTAAGAGGAGTAGTGATAGTATTGACATGCAGTAATTTATTTCACAGTTTACTTTTGTGTTTTATTTCATGCATTTATTATTTTTTTACAGCGTGGACAAATTCAGTGTAGACCTGTACAATGCCCAGAGGTATCGTGTAAAAATCCTGTCTATACCCCAGGGGAGTGTTGCCCAAGCTGCCTCAGTAAGTTGGTGTCATTCATGATATAGTGAAAATGCACACTAAAAGTTTCAGTAATACATAAATAAATAAATATATGTGTATATATAGCATAATGTGAAAATTACTCTGTGATAGTGCCTATGCATTCTGATTAAGTACAGTTTTTATTTATGTGTGTGCATGTATAAAATGGAAATTTTAGTCGCACAAAATCATTGCAGAGCTTGGCCATTTGATACTGTCAGTTGTTTTATCATGGTCTTCAATTTGCATGTCCTAATTGCAGTATCTGACTTTGAACAAGTGTGAAGCAAGATGAAAAAAATGGTGTATTCAGAAGCACACAGGTGATTTGCTTTGTTCATATATTCCTTCCTCTGCCCTTGCTTACACATATATACCTATCTCATGGTTTCATAACATTTTACTGAATTATCTTTTAGTATTGCTAACAATTTAAGGAACAGTAATTGCATTAAATTACAATTAGAAGTTAAGAACTTAAATTGAAACAATTCTAAATCTGACCACATGTAGATATTTAAGTGTAGAACAATGGCAGAAATAATTCCCACGTATTGTAATTGAACTTAAAATATAGCATCAATTTTAAATCATATTGATTATGCAGTCATTATGGAGAGAATTTCCAAAAATCCAAGTATAATAAAAACAAAATGTTTTAGAAGTTTCTCACCTAACATTAATGTACATAAAAATTCCTATTAACTAACATAAAAATTCGTAGCACAAACAGAAACTTATAATTCAAGTAACCAAATTTCAATTTTAATTGCTACTGTATTATGTATCACGTGAAATATATCAAATATTTTATCATATCACATTCTCTCTCCTGGTGAATTCACATAGGGGCACTACCAGTGGCATAGCAATCTCTGCAGTGTTCTCCTGAAATTTTGTATGTAAATCCCAGAATTTCAACAGATAGTGCTGGGATATGGAAAAATTGATTTACGGAACAGATGTGGGTCAACAAGGAAACAATTCGAACTGGAAATTCCTTGAGGCGAGCGAGCACTGTGGAATAGGTATCAACAATCAGAGTTAGCTGTATTGTACGAATCAAAGGACACCACAAATAACTTCACGATTCAGTGTTCGTATTTTAATATGTAGGGGTAGTCAAGTGTGTTCTCAGTTACATATCATATGGAGGTGTCTGCGATAATAAGCAAATGCGTATTGGCTCAGCCAGTGGGAGCCTGGTCAACTTGACATGTTCGTCTCCTCTGAAGTGCCAAATTAAGTTAACTTGCTTGCAGATGGCCATCAATAGGAAAATGAACCTTCATCTCATACTTTTCTACACTGTTTGTCGTTAACTGGTCGAGTGTAACTTGTCTTTGGTTATGATTCCAGCAGAAAGATTCTGTTTCTCAGCCAGGGTATCTAATTGCCACACAATAAACAATCCAACTTGGTAATTCATGAGCTTTAACCACTAATATTAGTTTTACATGTATTTAAAATGTGACTTCCCACTAACTATTTTCAAGGGACCCCAACACTTTTCATTTTCAAATAAGAGTTGAGATAAATTTCCAGTATTGTCCACACCTGTTGTGTGATACCTTATTCTCGAATTTGAAATACTGTGACAAGTTAGACTTTTCTTTTGACTGTTAAACACCTCAAAAGGGCCCAAAAACTTAGGAGGTGGGGCCCAGTGGGCAATTGTCCCCTTGCTGTAAGGGCTAGTACTGCCTCATAATAAGTCATGTATTCTACATACCTCTTCTGATGCACAGGGTACCTACCATATATGAATTATATATCATAATTATTTTGAGGGATTTCGTTAAGTTTCTTTTTTCTACCATATTGAAGTTTTATGGACATTTCTGTCAAACCGGTTCTTTTTTTCCAGTATTATGAGTGTTTTTTCATGATGTATTAAAAGCAGGCCTTGTGTTATGAAAAAGTCTTAAGAAATGTAAGCTCAGTTGTACAGCAAAAAGAAATGACATCATTAAATTATGTTTAATACTATTAAGGTCCACTAACATTAAAATTAAACTCAGTGTCCGTGTGGCAACAACCTTATGAGTATCAAGTTCTTCCAATCCACTTTTCATTGAGTGACACATGATCAGTGAATATAGTCTCATCACCACTCTATTTCCTTCTGGTAACTTCCAATTGACCCTGTGATGGTGGGTCAACACCAATAGTCTAGATGTTCAGTTCATCTCTCAGCACTGAAATTGCTTGAGTATATTTGTTACTATTAGTATTAGTAGGGTAATGTGAGTGACTTTTCTGTTAAATCTTTGGCAACCCAACCAAGGGTGTTAAACGCACTTCAAAGTCCAAAAGAGGAGTGTTTACTGCCCTTCAAACAATTCCCCAAAACAGTATTTTTTTAATGTCTGTATATGAAACCTAATTATTTTTAGAAATTCTATCAAGCATGAATACAAAATCATCACTAAATTTGTGGCCCCATGAAGCCTTCCCCCACCTCCTCCAAAAACAATCCTGGCTTTCCTACAACACTGAAGAAAATATTTACACAATTTCCTCTTCCAGTTATTTATCAGTGTGTCATATAATTTTGATTTTGTTTCCAGAAGCTACTACTGTGATAAATAAGTTGATAATGAAAATGTGATGGAATTTGTGGTTAATGTTTATTTTCTTGCCAAACTGAGGGAGTGGAAGGGGGGGTTAGCTAACTAGTGTACTTCTATGCACCCTTCTGCATCATCATCTTGATTTTTTCACCAAAGCCCCCCACCAATATTTAACTTGCAGGCAGGCTACAGAAACTGTGCTGCGCTGCTGGGCACTACTATAAATGCATATCAATCCTTCCTTCAATTATTTTCTAAAACCTTCTTTTACCTAGATTATGGGATAACAATGTTTTCAGTGCATCAAGCTATGTGATGTCATAAGGAAAATGTATAGCATTTTGTAGGTTAGTCGCGTGTTACTCACAAATCCAGAATATAAAAAGGAAAGTTAAAAATTGTACTTACGTATGTGAGTATAGTGCTCTTATTGTAGAACGACGTTTCAGAGATTGACTATCTCTTTCCTCAGGTTCGTATAAAAAAACTAAGTACTTGACACAGTACCGTGTCAAAAATGTAATATGAGGATTGTGGTTAAGGGTTGGTTAGGATACATTTAAAATATGTAAAATAATAGCAAAAACTTAATATTTTAAATGTATCCTAACCAACCCTTAACCACAATCCTCATATTACATTTTTGATGTGGTACTATGTCAAGTACTTAGTTTTTTTATACGAACCTGAGGAAAGAGATAGTCAATCTCTGAAACGTCGTTCTACAATAAGAGCACTATACTCACATACGTAAGTACAATTTTTAACTTTCCTTTTTTATATTTAGGAAAATGTATGTATGTTTACTTGATTGGTATGGTATTGAAATGCAGAGGGGATGGCATCACAACAGTAAATATTCAAACATAGTTTTAAAGTATTTCTCAAACAGTTTGACTTGTTACTGATAGAAATTCTAGCTTCATTTTTCTCCTGTCATTTTGTCTATTGCAAATTACAACAAAAATCAATATTATTTTCTTCATACCATAACAATTTCTAATGCTCTTAACACTTTTCATGCTTTTCAAAATGTGATGTTCCAAAGGGTTTGTTTTCCGGAAACAAGAGTTGTTATTAGGATATAATGATAAAATAAAATTTTCGACAGTGTCTAAATTTACTTTCTCTCCTCATTTTGATGACTTTTTATATTAAGTGTGGCATAAATATTATGCCTGATGTGTATGTTTGAAGAAAATACTATAATGTAATTGGTAATTTTAGTGCCTTCTTTCATTCTTGAATATTCAACTAAAAACATCAATCTTAAAGTATGTTAATATTCTATTGTAGATTTTAACTACAAAAATAATTTTATGCAATAACCATGAATACTAAAGTCAATTTTGTTATGTGCATCCAAATAGGTTGCAGTTTTTTAGATGCGTGTTTTTACATAATATGTTGATAATTTACACTGTTATTTTATGAAAAAGACTGAAAAGAATACAGTATTGTTAAATAGATGTTATTAACTGCTTACAAAAGTATGAATAAAATGTTATTGTTTGAATTTAGCTTTTTCTGTGCTAAGTAATAATGGCTGGATTTGAAATGTCTTCTTGTCTTTATTCTATTCCCTACCGAAATCATTCTGAATATGTCTCGAATAGTACTTATTTGAATGAAACTATACATAGTTTGTATATTAATGGAAAGTGCATGTGATTAGTCATTTCCATAGCCATTACTGGACATTCAGTTCGCACTGTTGATATTAACAGTTTGTGTAACTTCTAAAATGTCATTGCAGTGTGCAATTTTAGTTTCATAATTGAAAAATATTCGTAAAAAATTGTGTAGAACAAGGAGGCAATTCAAAGGACAGTTGATGTTCCTTCATTATTTAATATTAACCCCCAAGGCTGGAATTTTAATACCCAGAAGTCTAGGGCCTGGGCGGTAATTTTAAACTCAGAAACATGGTAGATTCGCACAGCATTGTTTAAAATGCTGAATCTTCGGAACCACTAATGCAATTCAATTGAAACTTTCAACATAAGTAAGGTACATATCCATGGGTTTATTAAACCTGCAAACATTGTTCAGAAAGTATAAATACAATAATACAATACAATACAATACAACAATTTAGTAATGTATAATATTGAATAGTCAGCACTCACATTATGTTGTTACTTTGCCTGAGCATCAGTCCCTGTTTCATTCTTATTTTACCCTTAGAAGTCCAATTTTGTGTGAAACACTTGAAGCATGTATCAAGGCACAAACCAACATTACAGTCAACACACCAGTAAACCATGTCTCTCCTTTTTCTGTTTTCCATTTTCTGTTTGCTGCACACAACACGTCTTTGGGGTTTCCCCTTTTTTCCAGTAGGAAATGTCATGAATTAAGTGTCATTTCATTTGATTGTTGAGATTTCACTTCAGTGTAGCCTAAATCATATTCCTCACTACCTGAAAATAATCTAGAGGATGAATCATTGTCACTTTCTTCAATAATTTCACGAATTTTGTCGCTCACAAGACCCTTCAATCCGCTGCTCCCCGCATCCTTTTTTACGAAAAACTACCGCAAACAAGGGACAAACAAAAGTAACTTTCAAAATATTTTCGCAAAATGACACTAGGTGGCAGTAAAATACAGTCTCACTAGCAAGCAGAAGAAAATTTATTGGCACGGAACAGGCATTCATTTAGGGCCATGATGCGGACGTATGGTGTACGTCAAACTGCCCATGGTAGAAACTTGTAGGTCAGTACGCTGTACATCCAACCGGCCTTAGGGGTTAAATACCAGGTTGCATTAAAAATTTGAACATAATAAATATAACTTCTCAACAAAATATATATTGGTTAGGAATTTTCATTTGTTGAACATACATTTCCACTAAATGAAAATGGAAAATAGCACACCTACATATGTATGTGTGTGTGTGTTCATGCATGCACATGGATTTCAATAAAATTTCTACACTAGCTTTTCTCTGGAAGGAAGGAATTAAGGCATAGTATATTGCATATAATTTGTGTTAACCTGTATACCTACTATTGTAATTATTTGCACAATATAGTGTGAAATCTTCAAAATTCAAATCCACAGAAACGAAAGGTAATTAGAAAACATTTTTATTCTAGTGTTAATCTTGGAATTACTGAGAGAGGCGCTGTGTACAATACAAAAGAAAAGAAAATACATATACATAATTTGTACATCTTTTTATTATTATTATTTGGGGTAAACAACCCCACATCTGATATCTTGAGTTGAGTTGAGTCGGTGTTTTAAGTCCACTTTATGCACAGTAAGGCTAATCGGGACTGGGCCTACAGTTTAAAGTGGGATCCAAACAACTTGGGCCTCTACTGGGTATCGAACCTGAGACCCCTTGATTACACATGTGATACCTGTAGTGCTAATAATGAGATGGCTATCAATTCAATAAATTCTCCACCCTCTGAATTATTATTAATATATCCTTAGTTCTGCCATTATATTAGCAGAAATGATAGGAATGAATGAATGAATGTAGAAATGAAATGTAATATCGTTTAAGAAATTATTAATGAATCACTGTTAACAATATTTCTGAAATAGTGAAAAAGCAGTTTACACATAAAATTTTATAGTTTTTGCTTAGAATAATTTGAACTACTTTTAAAGAAGTGTATGACTGAGAACTACATGGAATGAAATAATTGAACCTAAACATATCTGAATTTCATTGTTTTGCTGCAATGTATTTTAAACCTATCTAAATAACATAAAATAGCCTACCATTGCTGCTATGATAATCAGAAATAGCTAAGTTTAATTAGTGGATTTTCCCCTTGTTCTTGTTGTGTGATGAAGTCAAGAAAGAGAAGAATATCACAATTTCTGTAACATACAAACAAAAAGAAATTTAAAAAATAAAAATTAAAATTAAAAAATAAATAAATACAAACGCCATGAAGGGGTATAGTGTGTGGGGTTGACACTTTCTTGATCTCGGCTGAGCGGGGGTGATGTGATCAGCACCACGCCCCTGGTCACCTTTATCCCCCAGAGTTTCCTCCAGGTACCCACTTTATACGATGCTGGGTGGGCGCCGGAGCCACTTGAACAGGTTGAAAAAGTCCCGGTTCTCCCCCACCGGTGATCGAACCTGTATCTCTCGCATGGTAGTCAGATGCCCTAACGACTGAGCTTCATTTTCTTATTACAATGTATTGGATTAATAATTTAAATTATGAGGATTAGATTAGATATACATGAATCGTAAATTGTTCATTTCATTTTTATTTTTTTTAAATATTAGCTATAGCTGAGCTAAGATTGAAGTTATACCAATTCCAATACTCCCTACTTGAAAATTGTAATAATTAAAAGTTTTTAAAAATATATTATATAATAAATTATTTTTGCTTTAAAATAATCAAGAATTACATCAAACTATTAAATTATATGTTACGTTATTACAAAATTCTGTTTTTGCCACAAAACTAGTGCAAAACAAAAAGGAATTTTGCATGATTTTCAGGGCAATTAGACTCCATGAAAGTGTAGCACAGCATTCTTGCGGACCCCATGAAAGACCACAATGCCGGAAAAGTATTAGCTGGTATCAGCAAATAAATTCGAGCTGATACTTTCTGATACTAATACAACAGCATTGGCTCAGCCTATTATTAGTTTCTTGTACCTCCTATCGATTTTGCATTCTGATAATGCAATAAAATTATGTTATGGGAACTACTGCAATAGATTCATGTGTAAAATTAACTATGCACTAAATAAGATTGAAGTTTAACAGTACTGATTTCTGACATGTACATTGCTTTTGAGGGATATTTTGTCAGCAGTAATGATGAATCAGTGCTGAAGAAAATTGTAGTATCCCCCCACCTTTGGGGCCCTCAAAAATAAAATAAAGTAAAAGATGTTTCCTTGTTTTCTATGATAGTAATGGTGTTTTGGCCTTAAATATCTGCCATTATGTAAATCAAACAAGTGAATTGAACAAATGAATATGATGGATATTAAAGTATAAAAATATAAAATAACATGTGCTTTTGCTGTAGGCTTATAGAAACCTAGTCAATCAAAATCGAGTGTCTTGAGGATTGAGGGGTTCAATTTATTTGCCATGTTAATGTCACAAGCTGTAAGAATGTCAAGTAAAACTTCCTACAGAATTTCAAAGAGGATGTTAAATTTGCTGAGGCAGCAAAGAATATTTGATATGACCTCAAAATGGCCATCTTTCCTCAAAACATGTTCTTTTAGCTCCTTCTTTGATGATATGTGATTGTCCTAGAATTTTCTTGCTAACTCCTCTACAATTTGGATTTTTGCGTACAAGGCACATGATCATTGCATTGCTTGCTGGCACTGGTGTAAATTGACAGCTGACCTTCTCAAAACTAATCATATCAGCATGAAATTGACATCCAGGAAGGAGGTTGTAATAAGTTGAAACTTATACTTTTGAAGCAAACCTCTGTGGTGGAGTGGTTAGCACTCTGACATCAGGGATCCCAGGTTCGAATCCCAGCTTAAGCATGGGTGTTCTTCGTGAGTATCCTTTCGTCAACTTCATCATATCATCACTTGCAATTAGCCAAAAGTGGCAGAGAAGCAAAGTAAAATAAATCAAATCAATCAATTAATCGTACTTTTAAAAATCTATGCATTACCTTAACATTGCATTTATCCTTACCAGCAACAGGAGGTGACTGTTACCCGACTGGTTGACTGTAGATGTGGGGTAAGAAACCTCCTCCCACCACATAAAGCAATCTTCATCTACAAGTTACAGCAACTAATCAACAATGTGAAAGAAGGCCAAGTTAAAATGTCGTATAGTATTAACAAACTACATGAAAAAAACAGTTTTATTCATTTTTATATTACATGATAATTAATAGCTGTTCTGAATTTAATTGTAACTTAAGTTTAAATAAATATTAGAGACAGTAATTATTGTACCAATTCACTTTGAACTTCATGTAAATACAGGAGTGACTATGTTGTTTATAATAACTTTTCTTTCTCTGCATTGCCATGTAATAGAACAGTGCTATCTTCGAGGGGTGCTCTATGACCATGGAGAGTCCGTTAATCTGCGGCAGTGTGTGGAGTGTGAATGTCATGATGGGTCGATGCATTGCAAACGAATTGATCCTGAAACCATGTGCCCTTCCCTGCCATGTTCTACTCAAGATCAGTTTAGTGTTCCTGGTGAATGCTGTAAATTTTGCCCAGGTAATAGAACAGAAAGTAGACTTTATAGAGTATTTTAGTATTTAAACATATAAATTTCAGCTTGCAAAATAAAATTCATTGTGCTAATCTGTGAGTAAAAGTTTTTTTTACTCTTTTTGTGATTAGAGTACCATTTTGGGGGAGACATTTTGATTTTTTTTCTCGCATAAGATCAAAATAAAATAAGCATTTATGATCATTGTATCAAGACATAACTGAATATATAGTGCTAAATGTATTTACAACAGTATGGTTGTGATTTAATATTATATTTTGATATTTTATGTCATTGATTTTTACATTAACTTCTTCGCATTATTCAGAGAAACCTGGACTTACGTAAGTTATATGCAACTTTTTACATAGGTCCGATTTATATGTCAGATGTTTGACTTAGCCTACATCATAAATACATTGTTCAATTTTGTAATCAGATTATAATTTAATGCTAAGTTGCTCTCTGGATGGCAGTGAGATGTTGCTGCGTGAACATCATACTCATATGCATGATGTAAGAGAGCTGGACTCACAGTCTTTGCGTGTGCATGAATGAGCACAGTGTGGCTACAAGTTGTGGTACTTGGCTGCCTTAAAATTGTGCTCTTTTGTGTAATATCAGAGTTATTTCAATATATTTTATAACCATAAGCTGTGTGAGATTTCATTTGTTCACTCAACATGGGATCAACACACTCCTGGACTTACGGAAGTTACGCCAAGTGTTTGAATGGTGTAATTACCTTTTTCATATATATTTAACAAACCATTAATACACCAATATAGATGCACATGTGAATATATTTAAGAAAGAACCTCCATAAACTATTGAACAATGTTGGATCAGATTACAACATTAAACAATATAAATACCAAAACTAAAATGTAAGTTTACAGATGAACTTGGATTCAAGTAAAGTTGTATTTAAAATAGTAATAACAATATGTCCATTTTTCCAGTTCACAGAATATGGTAACCTTGCTCTCATGCGAACTACATAGAAAATGTTGTCATGCATTTCAAGTTTTTGCAAATCGCTAGTGGTGCACAAGATCCCAAAATTTGGGGATCTGGAAGAAAATTCTCATCATAATTCTGATTTCATGAAATCATTTTCTGATTCTCAGAATCCTGAACAGCTACAAAATTTCAAATGGTTCTATACAAATGCTTAAGTGTCGAAAATTACTTGGAAATATCAGTCTTTATTCCAGAAATACAATAACGAAATTTCAGGCCAAGAAAAATATGTAGAATTTGATATTTCTACATACACATGTGTAATAGGAATTGTCTGTGCTGAAATAATAATAAGAAGAAGAATAGACACGAAAAAACTCTTCCCAATGTTTTTTTTTTTTTCTGGACATGCCCCTGGTTAAATATTTTATGTAAATATGTGTTTATGTATGGTAGACTTACATTTTGTTGAGCTCCCCCTGTATTTCTGAACATATTTACTATGATAGTACGACGTGATCATTTTTCCTATTATTATTCACACATTCCCGTGGTCAATGTCAAATACTTACACAGAGTTTTAAACTTTTTCCATTTATATATATGTTGAGAATTTATCAGAAAGCTTTGTCTTCTTCAGAAAGAATATGTAGATTTTTAACTATGCCATATACAGTGCATTTTTCTGTCCCTTGTGCGCTTGTTTGGGGCCCGCTTAACACCCGACCAGACAGCAACTCCCATCAAATCGCGTGTAATATCTCCGTTATGGAAATGGCTTCGTATTGACTTCAAGTTCTCAGAATTACAGTTACAATTACATTCAAAATAAGCATGTACCTTGTCACCAGGGATGTTGGAAATGTTGTTCTTGTGCATCCACACATTTCTGGTGTGTTTTTTGGAAATTTCGCAGAGGTTTGGTAACAAGACATGCTAAAAAGGGCACTTAAGTTTTCTAAGAGCTCTCGACATCAGAGCAGCAACTGAAACACATGACTTTGTGCATAACCTGTGAATTTCTTAACCCCAGTCCATTTCAGTAACTTTGCGATTTCATTCCAGTTGTATTTTTAAAGTGTTTATGTGTTTCAAGTATTATTGTTTTGCTATAGTTGTAATAATGGCACATTCGTACACATTACAACAAAATACAGTCTATGCAACAAACCCCCACACATTAGAAGAACTGAAGTAGAATATCAGGAGAGAAACTGAAGCAATATCAGAAGCTGAACTGTTGCGTGTAGATGACAATTTCCTAAAAACATGCCAGAAATTTGTGCAAACACGAGGACAACATTCCATGTGACAAGGTACATGCTTATTTTGAATAAATGTAATTGTAACTCTAATTCTGAGAACTTGAAGTAATTTCGAAGCCAATGGTTTCCATAGCAGAAATATTACACATGATTTGATGGGAGTTGCCATCTGGCCAGGCACCAAGTGGGCTGCTGACAGGCTCACGAGGGATGGAAAAATGCACTGTATATAAAACTACAGTGCATATTCTGCAACTGGAGTTGTAACTAAAATTTATAACAATAAGTAAACTAAAATATTATTTTTTTGTTCAAGTAATCACCTATATAATTTCAAAGAAACAAGAATCATACCCGATCCCTCTTAAGTAATTATTATATTTTCAGGAATGTGAAATTTCTTAACAAATTTATTAATACATGATGTTCACATGCATTTCAATGGTTCTGTTCCATTTAAGAATCTTTAATCAAATGTAACCCTCACGGTACCAAGCATCTCGATCGAGACGCTGTGTCAAGGTCGTAGTTTTTCCGTTATAACTTTTCTATTTTTGGCTAGAATTTCGATTTTTTTTTTAATATTGTTCCTAACACATGTATTTAACAGAAATGTTTTTTTTGCATTTTTTTTGTCTTCATGAAAATGGAGAGGAAAAGGTACTTCTCTTTTGCGTCTCTTTTCAAGGTCAAATTTTTGCCGACAAAGAAGACCGGCTTTGTTGTTCTAAAGCAATGCTTTTCACTCCCTCCTGTTAACTGCATTCGAAGGAAGCTTGTTTATCAGTATCGGATGTCAAAATGAAAGTTTTCCATGAGGGTGCAAGCAAGGGGGAGGAGGTGGGGGGAGGGGGAAGACTGGTTGTTGAATCTGCGTTGTGAATATGGAATTTCGAAGCACGCTGAAGGAAACCTTTGTTTTTGTATCACAAGTGTCCACAAGTTGCAACAGGGGTTACGCTGCATTGTCTAAAAATAGAATTTCAAGCAACTGCAAGAATCGGCGCTCATTTTTCACAGCGTTCTAGCTTTTCGTCCGTGAATATTGTGCATAGGTGTCGTTTTAGCCCAAGTGTGAGGACATTTTTTGGGTGAAGTGACAATTTTTTAAAATAATTTTTGGGGGTTTTCTCCCTTCCCCCTCCATATATACGCGAAATTTGCATAAATTTTGCATTTTGTGCATTTTGACATTTTATTTCAGGAGGAAAAACGCACTGTATATAAAACTACTATTTTTTTAAGAAAAGTATTTTTGAGGGGATTTCCCCCCTTTCCCCCTCCATATGTACGCCGAATGTGCATAAATTATATATCGTCTGAATCTGTGATTCATTCTGTGTACAATGGTATATCTTTCATATCTCTAGGGCATTTAGTTTCTGAGCTGTAGTCAATTCAATGTAACTCTGCATTTCGCTCAATTCCGAAGCTTGAGACAGTGGCGTACAAGCCTTTCGTTTCAGGGGTACAACTCGCGTTACATTGGTCATACGGCAATGATGCAAATATTTTTCTGTTTCTTACATGCCAGCGATAATTTCTATGTGCATTTTGAACTTTTCATATCCTTTTTTTCAGGGGGGCGGGGGGGAGAAACCCCATTTTTTAAAAAAAGTATTTTCAGGGGATTTTCCCCCTTTCCCCCTCCATATATACGCCGAATGTGTATAAATTATATATCGTCTGAATCTGTGATTCATTCTGCGTACAACGTATATCGTTCATATCTCCAGGGCAAATAGTCTCCGAGCTAAAATCATTTCAAGGTACCGCTGCATTTTGAAGCTTGAATCAGTGGCGTGCCGACCATTCCTTTTGGGGGTACAACTCAAGTTACATTGGTCGTATGATAATAGTAGTCAATTCAATGTAACTCTGCATTTCGCTCAATTCCGAAGCTTGAGACAGTGGCGTACAAGCCTTTCGTTTCAGGGGTACAACTCGCGTTACATTGGTCATACGGCAATGATGCAAATATTTTTGTGTTCCTTACATGTCAGCGATCATTTCCATGTGCATGTCGACACTGTCATGTACTTTTTTCTTGAGGGGAGGGTGGGGGAACCATTTTTTTTTCCGAAATTTTGGAATTTTGAGAGTTAGCCCCCTCCCCCCGCCACATATACGCTGAATTTGCTTAAATTTTATTTAGTCTGAATCTCTGGTTCATTCCGCGTACAACGGTATATCACTCATCTCTCTAGGGCAATTAGCCTCCAATCTACTCATTTAATTGAAACTCTGCATTTTGCTCAAAATCGGCTTGGGCATCAAGGGGGTTACATGTGAAAATGGCCTTGGGCACCAAAAGGTTAATACTAATTGCAAGTAGTATTCTGCATGTGATTTACTGCTGTGTGCAATTCTAATAATGTAAAGCTTGTATGGATGATTTTTTTTTATAATATGACACTAATAACTACTTATTGGGCATGCCTGCTTTTCCTGCTTTCACTAATACCTACCACATGTGTTTTTTTGATTGTCCAGGTGTTGACTACTGTGCTAAAGGACATATGTGCCATGCTAATGCCACCTGCCTAAACTTACAAACTACTTATGCCTGTCAATGCAATGTTGGTTATTTTGGAGATGGTCACACATGCCATGGTATGTATTTATCTTTCTGTATTGATCTAATTATATACATGTATATTCTTAATAAGCATGTATATGTGTAAAGTAGTATAAGTGTAAAGAAAGCAAAAATTAATATTAATTACAGAAGTATACAATGTATGTCCCTATTGTGAATGTGCATGTTAATATTTCCACATATGTAAAACTTGAAATATTCTAATATTCTGCATATATTAAAGTAATGTCAAAAAGCAAGAATTGTAATGTGTTTTACATAAAATTTACTAATACCAATAACTGATAGTGCATTAGTCTGATATATCATATTTAGTTCAAAATCAAAATTATGTATGCACCTTTGTAATATAAAGTGTGTTTTAAAAGCCCTACAGGATTCTAAAAACCTATAACTTTTAAAGTAATAGGTTTATTACAACAAAATATTGTTTGTTATACAGAAGAAACTTTAAAATTAGTGTTTGATGTAGTTTAGTTCATCACCAGTTCTGCAGCTGGGCACCATTCATGTCCAAACACACTTGCAATCTTAGTTTGAATCCGAGAATTGCATTCTGACTATACTCGTCTGGAATGTTGTAAATCACATCACGTTATCTTGAACTTCACGTCATCAAGATCTGTCTGTTTCTGTGCATACTCCTGGGTCTTGACATGTCCCCACAGCCTGTTATCGCAAGGCATAAGGTCTGGTGACCTTGCTGGCCAAGGTCTGGGTCCTCTGCAGCCAATCCCTCTCTCTCCACAAATTAACCATCAAGAAACTCATGAACTTCAAGGGCAAATTGGATGGGAGCGCCATCTTGCTGGAAGTGGACCTCATTGATGATACCTAACTTCTGAAGTTCTGGGACAGGGAATGTCTGTAACATGTTCTCCGTGTCCTCCTCGAAGAAGAAAGAACCAATGACCATGGAAACTGCCCACCACACATTGACCTTGGGCCATTCTTGCTTATGTGTCTCGAACTCATGTGGATTCTCAACCCGCCCAAATTTGGCAATTGTGTTTATTCACTTTTCCTGAAACAAGGAACGTGGCGTGGCCCATCAGAGAAATGAATGAGAGATTGAAGGGCATCACCACCATCATCATTTATCGGGTTAACATTAATTCACAAAATTCTTTCCTCATGTCACACTCCTCTTCTGTCAGATCATCCACAAATGAAGTTGTATAGAGAGTGTGGGGTTAGGGCCCCACACTTTCTTGATCTTGGCGGAACTGGGGGTGATGTGATCAGCACCACGACCCTGGCTGCTGTTATCCCCAAGAGTTTCCTCCAGGTACTCACTTTATATGATGCTGGGTGGGTGCCGGAGCCACTTGAACAGGTTGAAAAAGTCCTGGTTCTCAGATCAGATTGAACACAAATCTCAACTTATAGGGCCTGGCTTTCACTTTCTTGTGTAAGATACTGTGTAATGTAGACCTTACTACTCCCAGTTCCAAGGATCTTCGATTAAGAGATTTCATTGGACCGTTGCACACACTTCTACACTCCATCCATCACATCGTCACTCGCTCTTTGCAAATCTGCTACACCCGTAACCTTAAACTTTCCATACCATCTCTGGATACTTTTCTCTGCTGGAGGTGTTTTTCCAAACGTTTGGAACCTTCTCCGCACCAAAACACAAGATTTTAACTCAGCAAGCCATAACATGCAATAAGCTTTTTCCTGCATCGACGGTATCTTGAAATTGTGTGATCACCCAAACACATCATTCAGAAGTGTGGGCTGAACAAAAATTTAAATTTTCCTCTGTGTAAAAAAACAATATTTTGTTGTAATAAACCTGTTACTTTAAAGTTATATCTTTCTAGAATCCTGCAGGACTTTTAAAACACACTGTATGTATGTAACCGAATTGCTATCAAATAAATTTTCTGGTATCATTGCAGAAGAGGTTGTGTAGGAATTTGAGAAGAATGTTCCACATTGATTAATTTCTACCCTATACATTAATGAAGCAATTGTTCTAATGAGGAACATTCCTCTTCTTTCTCAAGCACTACTCGTCGTTGCCTTGTAATCAAGGGTCCGGAGTTCGATACCCGGTGGAGGCACATAGTGGTTCGGATCCCACTTTAAACTGTAGGTCCAGTCCCAGTTAGCCTTACTGTGCAGAAAGTGGACTTGAAACACCAAATCAATCAATCAATCCATCACGCACTACTTCATTTCCTGATAATGTTACATAAGAATTCCGTGGAAGTGAGTTAAGTGATACATGGTCTTGAATTCGTAGCTCAATTGATTGGCACACAATGCAAAATATTTCCAGTTGAGCCATATTTCTACTTTTTTTCCTCAGTCTGCTGTTTGCATATGCTTACAAACTGAAGGGCCCCGTGTTACTTGTCACTTCACTTCATCTTTCTTAATGGTAAAAATATATATTTGTTGTTACACACCTGTGATATTATATGCCAGTTATAATTTTTGTTCTTCCAGTTTATAGTCTTAATAAGCAGAAATGTATCTCTTAGCACAAGATGTAAAGTGGTACATTATCTTAAATTTTTGTTTATATTTCTTCACAACATGGTGCTGACAATTTTTTATCATTTCTTTCTATGCAATTACAGATATTGATGAGTGTAAGGAAGAAGGTGGGTTGGAAGGACACCATTGTCACAGCAACACCAGATGTGTGAATACTCCAGGGTCTTATGTGTGTGAATGTTTACCAGGGTATAAACAGCTAGACAAATTTAATTGTGTGGAACATGATGAGTGCGACAGTGGGGATCATAGGTGCCATGAAAATGCATTATGCATCAATACCTTAGGAAGTTATCACTGTGAATGCTTACCAGGCTACCAAGGAGATGGCTACACATGTGAACGTAAGTACAACATTACACCCTGTAGCTTTATTGATCTTCTGGTGTCGTACGTAATGTGTACACACTATTAATTTTGATATATGCAGGTTAGTGTTTTCTAGTATAATATAACAGCTGCATTGGCATTAGCCTCTTTTGATGTTCCTTCAGTTCTCTCTTTCCACTACATCCCAGCCCTGTCCTCTTCTCACACTGTCCACTTCCTGTTCTTTCCGCTTTGACCTTTTCCCCACTCCTTGTGCTCTCATTGACAGTCTCGCTGACCTCATTCCCTTCATATGTCCAAACCACCTTAGCCACACTTGAGCCGGCCTCCATGGCAGAGTGGTAACACATTGCACTATGATGCCAGAGGTCCCAGGTTTAAATTCTTTCATCAATTTCATCATATCATCACACATCCTCATCTTTGCAATTAGTCAAAAGTGGCAGAAAAGCGAAGAAAAATGAACCAAATCAATCAATCAACCATGCTTGATCTATTCTGTTTCATACCTTCACTACCCTCACTAGTCTTCTTTACTGTACTTCGTAAGAATTTTCTCTCCTTTGCCATCTTATTTTACTTTAAATAGAAAAATTATAGCCACAAATTTTAGCAACTTCAACTGTGAAGTTTTGTCCAAGAATTCTTGCATAGATCATACCATTGTGATGATTTGCTTTCAATACAATATTTCTTTTTGTTTCTCCCAGCATCATGATAGCAATTTAGAAGTTATGTGAAAGCCAGGAAAGGTGTCAGTAGAAGTTTATGTGCAGACTTTATTTTAACTAAACAGATGATGCAGATGAAATGTTGATACACATGTGTCAGTCAATCTTCTTTACTGCTGAGTGCTGATATAATTTACTTGCCTTATGTTTGAAAGATGATGACTTGTGATTAAATTATTAACAATATTAATTAATACCATTCCTACTAATTTAAATAACAAGTTCATATTATTTATTTTCATTTGTGTTGTTTCGATCATTTAACTTTAATTTGGACAGGCAAGATTATGAAGGAAAAAATACACCCTCTGTGAACCTATGCTTCTGCTTTTTCATATTTTTATCAACTTGATTTTAGTGCACTTTTGTTTTGTTTATATCTTTGATGAAATATGTGCAATTATATGAACTTAATACACTGAAGTAACAAATAGCTTTGTATATTTAAATTCTTGAACATAGAAAATAACTGGTGAATTTGTGTTGTATAATATGCCATAATATATATTTATAATAATGTTAATTGTTTATCCTTTCATTTGATACAGCCATATGCAACCAAACATGCTTGAATGGTGGAGAATGCCTTGCTCCCGGACAATGTTCATGCAGGAAAGGTTACGTTGGACCAAGTTGTGAATTTGATCTTGATGAATGTGCCTTGGGTCTTCACAAATGCCACCCCAACTCAACTTGTGTTAATATGCTGGGTTGGTACTACTGCCAGTGTAAAGCAGGGTATCGAAGCATTCATCACGACAACAGTCTTGGAGCTATGTGTCAAGGTAGTATTAAAATGTTTTACTTTGAATGTACAGTCATTTCTCTATTCTACAGCATTGCATGGTTCCCTGGAAAAGGGTCGTTATTAAAATTTCGACCAATTTGATCCACCCTCACGTGCAAAAATTGTATTAGAATTGTTCTAAGGCCATTTTGAACAGCTTTCATGGCTAAATTACACATGATATTATTAAGTAAAAAATATTTTAATAGGTAGACCTCTTGTGCTTATAATGCAATTTTACTATGTAAATTTCAAGACAATTGATGCACAAAGATGCATGATGATGGTAGAGACTACGTATATACTCTTACTTCCTTAAAAATACAGAAAATAACTGCTATTAGCATCTCCATAAGTTATTTTCCTGTAGTTTACGGTTATTACAAGCATAAGAAAACAGTTTTTCTTTGTGACGTTTCAGGAGAACACACGCTCCTTTCATCAGACATTTATTTTCATTTTGACTAAAGATACAGTTATAACAATGGTTAGTAATTTTTTAAACAAAAATAATCAGTTATATAATGGATGTTGTCAATGTTACATTGTTGTAATATAGCAACTTAACTGTGAAAAAAGCAGTCTGTTTTATTTTTATTTCAGATTTTTTTAAAATTATGAATCCCAAATATCATCAGGTAATTCAAATTCATCATTGTTTTCACAAAGTCTCTTGATGTTTTCTGTTACATTAAATTTTAAAGATGTCGGCTTACTCCATTTGTGAAAAAGAAAACTTCATACTGGATGTGTGTTACCATTTTCATTATTTAATTTATTCCAGTGTTCTTCTGCAATGAACGAAGCTTCCCAGACATTCAACTCTGTGTTTCCCGTTAATCTTTTTAATCAAATGCTTCTCTTCGATGATATGAGTTGACAAACCTGTTCTTGGGTTTAGATCCATAATGTCCAAATCATGTTCGTGCCATCTTATTGCCATTTTCCTTGCTGTTTGTCCCACATAATCCTTTGAACATGAACAACTTATATTATATATTCCTGTGGTTTCCACATCTGGTAGAGAGTTTCTCATTTTGAATTCATTAAATGTACATTCCAAACTTCTTGGTGATTTAAAAACAATTTTGAAATTAAAACTTCTAAAAAATTTTGCAATTTTATGTGAGAATCCCTTGTGGAATGGAATGCATGCAAATTTCTTTTCAACAGATTTTTCATCTTTGTCTGTATTTCTCTTTTCCTTTAGTTTTCTTGCGACTTGTGTTTTGATTTGGTTTATTCTGTTAGTGTGAAAGCCATTTTTTTTTGCTATATTATAAAGCCTTTCTTCTTCATTTTTGATATCCTCATTATTAGAACATAGTCTTTGTGCTCTCAGGAAAAAAATTAAAAATATGTTGTCCATTGTTATACGTGAATGAATTACAACAATGTAACTTTGACAACATCCATTATATAATGATGATTTAAAAACAATTTTGAAATTAAAACTTCTAAAAAATTTTACATCTAACCATTGTTATAACTGTATCTTTAGTCAAAATGAAAATAAATGTCTGATGAAAGAAGCGTGTGTTCTCCTGAAACGTCACAAAGAAAAACTGTTTTCTTATGCTTGTAATAACCGTAAACTACAGGAAAATAATTTTATAATGCAAGCAATGCGTACATACAAGAAAAACTATCTCCATAAGTTCTTTAGGCCATTCTAGGTCAGACCTACCCGATGGCGCAGTTGTAGGGTCGTCGCCTTGTAATCAAGGGGTCCCGGGTTCGATACCTGGTGGAGGCACATAGTGGTTCGGATTCCACTTTAAACTGTAGGTCCAGTCCGAATTAGCCTTACTGTGCATAAAGTGGACTTAAAACACCAACTCAATCAATCAATCAACCATTCTAGGTCAGTGTATCAACTTCCCTGTTTCAAATACCATAAAGGACACCGATTATTGTTACTACTATCTAAATATACAATAATTATGTAAATCATGACTTTCAAATTTTCTTTCTTATGAGCAGAATTGAATATACAGGGTGTCTCAAAAGTAATAGTGCAAACTGACACAGGGGAAAGTACACGATAATTGAAGCAAAAAAGTCTCGGTAAACATGGGTCTGCAAACGAGCCGTTTTCGAGATATGCGCGAATGTGTGATTACAAGAAAATGCTAATAATATGTGGGTGCAAGCCGTCACTGATGTCAGTATTTGTAAACGTCGTCCTAGTTGGTAAAATACCAATAATACAGTATGAAAAATCAGGAGATCTCATTGCTTTTCTTGAACATTCTACTTACTTTAACATGGAATGCAGCACTACTTTAGTATGTTCTACGTTACAATTACTGTACACTCGTACCTGTTAAAGGAGGTGTTCAAAGTGTCATCCTTCCATCTGAATGCAATACTGTATGCGATTCTGCATTGAGTTTGGAATTCTTTCGAACACCCCTGGATCATTTCGGAATTGGTCACAAGCATGTACAATTCCCTGTTCCAGTTCTTCAACCATGTCAATGGGAGTGTTGTACACTACACTTTTGAGGTGACCCTCAGACACAAAAATCCAAAGAATTTAAATCCGGTGACCTTGGAGGCCTCACATATCCATCTTTGATTATACCTGCGTGTTAGATGTCGTCTCACAGCAGCAGCAAAATATGCCGGTGCTCCATCATGCATGTACCACATACTCGAACGTGGATCAAGAGAAACATCCTCAAGCAATCCTGGAAGATCATGCCGCAAAAACCGAAGGTACCTCGGTCCATTGAGTCTTCTTGGAAGAATGTGTGGTCCAATGAGACGATCACGTAGTACCCCTAACCACACATTCAATGAGAAACGTTGCTGATGTGTCTCATGAACAGCATTTGGGTTTAGTACACTCCAAACATGAGAATTATGAAAATTAAAAATACCATCGCATGTGAACCCCGCTTCCTCTGTAAATAAAATGTTACTTGCAAAACGAAGTACAACCTGTTGTTGCATCCACTGATAAAACACAATCCGTTTCACTGAGACACTGAACTCGTTGGAGGTGGTAAGGGTAGAGTGAATTGCGATGTAAAATTCTCCATACACTACTGCAGCTTACTGGCATTTGTGCAGCAATTCTCCTTGTCGAGGTTCCTGGAGAGTGTTCTACTGCTTCCAACACCATATCTTCAACTTCAGGCATAATGCGTGCAGGTCTATCTGCTCCTACCATGTTCGAAGCTCACATGTTCTTTGAGGCTCTGATATGCCCTAGCAAATGTGTGACTCTCGGTCTGCCTTCGAACAGGGTATTTTTCTTGGTACAAGCTTGCAGCCTCTCGTGCATTGCAGTTACCCAAACCATACACAAAATGCATATATCTGCATACTCTTCGTTGCTGTAAAGTTCCATTTTCACTACGCAGTCCAGCACAACTGACGTGACTCCCACAGAACAATTAGACTGTGTACTGATTGTATCCATACAACATCACCTCTCAGAAATGTTCTGTTTGATTGCATTGCCACCTCTCGGAAATGTTCTGTTTGATTACAATGCCACTTCTCAGAAATGTTCTGTTTTGTAAACAAAGAGCAAACCTCAGACCGTGCAAGGAGTAAAGCACTCTGTGTTTACAAAATGCAATCAATGACTGCTTGTAACCACACATTCGCACATATTATTAGCATTTTATCAGACGACGTTTACAAACAATTAAGTCAGTGACGGCTTGTGATCACACATTCACAATTATCTTGAAAACGGCTCATTTGCAAACCCGTTTACTGAGACTTTTTTGCTTCTATTATCGTGTACTTTCACCTGTGTCAGTTTGTGCTATTACTTTTAAGACACCCTGTATGTACATTCTAAGAAAACCTGAACTCATGCACGAAAAGAGTATTGAACTAGTAAAACAGAAAATTTGACCAAATTTCTATTGCTCGTCCAACTCTACTGGCATGGTGGCAGTTTTCGTAGTTTAATTAGCAATGGACAGAGTGTTGGAGCTTTTTTTTTTATATATAATTTTTCATCATGTACAACCAACTCTATTTTAACTGAAAAAATAATACCACCCTCTTCTTGAAGAGTGCCACTAAATAGGTTTCGAAGTTTATTAAGATAAAGTTTTGTGTTCCGAATACATAAGAAATGAACAGACAAGAAAAACACCCATGCCGATGCTGATACTGAGCCATTTATTATCATTTTTTTTATTGCACACACTGATTTTTACTTTGTAAGTTTTGTGTAAGTGTGTTTAAACAGCTATACTTTATCATATATATAATGTTTTTACTGACACCAGGTTGGGATGCTTTAGATATTAAAATCAATAGTTGTATCATATATGTTTGATTGCGAATTTAATATTACAAAATCCTGACTTCTCCATCCAATTTTCCATTCCATTAAATTTCAAATGAGTCTCGAATAAAATCTCCAGGTTTTCAATGTTCAGAAATGGGAAGGGGGGGGGGGGGTTATATTGGAGGTTCAAATTTTTTTGCAATTTACTTGAATAAAAGCAATCACTTTCATGTGCTATGAACATTTATATGTTGTTAAGATACAAAATGACCTTGGCACTTAGTCTCCTCCCTCCCTCAATCAGAAATATTCCTGTGCCAGGTCCTAGGAGCTGTGATGGTCCAGTCAGTAGGACATCTGACTGCCATGCAAGCACCTGAGTTCAATACTGGTGGTTGGTGATGTGAAGTTGGATTTTTTACAGCTTTATCCCTGCCAATAGCTGCTCTGAAGCTCACCCAGCATCAAATAAATGCATACCTGGGGTTTAAAAGTGGCTGGAGTGTGGTGTGGATCACATCACTTCCAAAAAATGGCAGAGATCAAAAATGTGTGTGGCCCTATCTTCACATCCCCCTATGTGCCTTCATGAAATGTGCATGGCGAACTTTACCTTACGTTACCGCTAGAACCAAACAGTTCTTGGTTGTGTAGGCCAGGTAACTATCATGCACATCCTGCATGGTCTTGTCTTAAGGCCAGCACTTTGTATGGTGAGGAGTTAATTATTCCTGACATTATGAACACATATTTAAGAGCAAGAAATTTTATAGCGTCAGATAAATTAATTGTAATTATATGTAATATCCGGGAGCCTCAGTAGTCTAGTTGGTAGGGGATCTGATTGCCACGTGAGAGACCCAGATTCGATTCCCAGGGTGAGTGATCTATGGTCAGAATTTTTCCCGCCTTGTCCTTCATAAAGTGGTTCACCCAGCCTCAAATAAATGAGTACCAGGGGGTAAAGTGACTGGAGCATGGTGCTGATCACAATACCTCCAAAATGGCAGAGATTGAAAATATGTGAGGCCCTACCTCCACATCCCTACTATATGTAATATTTATTTAAATTATCTATGAATTGAACAATTGTCCTATTAATCTACTAGTTTAACTTGTTATTATGAACTTAACTTTTAATATTTCTCACCGTAATTTTCTTAGTATTGACATATTCTCATAAAATATTATGTTGTCTCTTTCAGATACTGATGAATGTGCTGAGGGCAATCATACATGCCATAAATCAGCTGATTGTGTCAACATCGATGGAGGTTACAAATGCAGTTGCTCAGAGAACTCTAAAGATTGCTCTTTAAGTATGTTAACTAAATTTACACTGTGTGGTCCCTTACTCTGTACATGATAAAAAAAAATTGCAATCGAAAATATACGAGGGGATATCATAAAGTAATTGAGTAAATTTTTTACAGCCAAACGAAAATGTATTCACAAAAACTGAAATATGCATTTGAAAGTACATGTATTTCGCCACCTTTCTACGAGATGGCAGGTGTGTGCACCTCATGCACACAGAGAGGCAGTTGTTTCAAAATGGCAGCTACGATTGAGACGTTCGACATAGTTGAACTGTGGAGTGATTCCGTTTCTGTGGTCAAAGGGACAGAAACCACCTGAAATATGTCATGAGTTGTGTGCAGTGTGTGGTGACATGTGCATGACATTCACAATTGTCTGTAACTGGTGTGCAACGTTCAACGCAGGACATGTAAATGTCTTCGATGAACCCCGTTCTGGATGGCCTCGCACATCCCACACACAGAGCAATGTTGATGCTGTGGAGGCATTGAATCAGGGGGGCCGGCAGTCAACAATCCAAACAACAGCGGATGCAGTGGGCATTTCATATGGCAGAAGAACTTGTGTTTCGCAAAGTGTAAGCGAGATGGGTCCCCAGACAGCTCACACCACAGCATATTAAGGACCGTATGGGATACAGTCTTGAGCATTTACTCCAGTACCATAGGGCTGGAAACACATTCCTCGACCACATTGTTACCGGAGACAAATTATGGGTTTTTCATTACACCCCTGAATGAAAGTGACAGAGTATGGTATGGAAACACAAATTTGACTCCACCCAAAAAACTCAGGACAACCCCGTCTGCAGGAAAGGTTTTGCTTACAGTTTTCTGGGACAGCCAGGGTGTCATTGTTGCTGATTTTGGGGTAAAGGGAGTGTAAATGCTGCTGCATATTGTGCCACACTCGATCGTCTATGAGCTGCTCTGTGCCGTAAACGTTCAACAAAATCTCTGGAGGAGGTCATCATTATCCATTACAATGATCGTCCCCATGTGGCTGCATCAGTGATGCTAAAAGTCAATTCCTGGCATTGGGAAATTCTCAAGCAACCAGCATACAGTCCAGACCTGGCCCTATCAGACTTTCACCTGTTCAACCCACTAAAGGAACACCTTGCCGGCAAACACTTCAGCTGCGACACGAAAGTTGTGACAGCCATGTGTCGTTGGTTAAGCACCAGCTGAACGATTTCTACCGCATGGGCATCGAAAAATTGGTGTCACGGTGGGACAAATGTATAAATGTGAATGGATGTTATGTGGAAAAGTAGAGTAATGTTCAACCTTCAAAATGTATATTTCAGTTTGACCATTTGGCTGTAAAAAATGTATTCAATTACTTTTTGATATCCCCTCGTAGTTTGAAGAAAAATAAAATTTTGAAGACATTTTACATAAAATATACTTTCTCATTCCTGACAGATAACAATGAAGAAATGTTACAATTTAACTTATTTTTAAAAGTAGTAAAAATATATGTTTTCTTCATTAATGGTATCATTAAAAAATAAGTTGCCCATAAATATATGTTGACCACATTAAAAATCATGAAAAAAATAATATTTGAAACAGTAATTTAAAAGGTTTTGGAATATATGTAATAGATGTGAATGAAACAACATTTTCTGAATGTTCTTCAACTTTTACTGTTCCAGATTGTGTTTATCAAGCAGTAGAGATAGCAAACAGGGCAAGTTTTAGTCCAGAAGGAAGTCCTTGCAAACATTGCACATGCAACGATGGCATTGTGACTTGTGAGGACCCCAAATGTGATTGCAGTGAAAGAGGTGTGAATCTCAAGTGCTGCCCCCACTGTGATACATCGTCAGTTTGCAGGCATCAGGAACTACACCATGTAATGTTCAAAAATGGCGAGAGATGGATATATCAGTGTCAAACATGTGAATGTTTGGTAAGTTAGTGAGTGTTTACAAAATTATCCAGTGAAATGAAATACTAAGAATGATTTAAGGAGTAGTTATATCTGTTTTTTTTTTTTTGTTTTTTTTGCACGCTTCATTTTTATTTTGTGTAATTACTTTGAGAGTGCATATCATTAATAATGGAAGCTGAGTGTGTCATTGATATAGCTAAAAAAAATATACCATCTGTATTGTTAGATGGTTAATGCAAGGCCTCCTCGATGGTGTGGTGGTAATGTTGTCGACTTGTAATCAAGGGGTCCCGGGTTCGATAAATGGTGGAGCCACAGTGGTTTGGATTCCACTTTAAACTGTAAGTAAGTCTATTCCCAAATAGCCTTAATTCAAAATCTATATGGTTAATGCAGTTAACGAGTGTAGATCAGTGATGGACTGATATTCTTGTGCTACCAATCTGATATAAATAACTGCAAATGTTGCATAATGAGTTTGAATGGTTTATTCATATCCTTAGCTAATATACGTAAACCAGGAGGGAGAGGTTGCCTGGTAGCATAGTAGCTAATACTGTCACTTTATAATCAAGGGGTTGCACTGGCAAGTTAAACTTGTAGTGGAGGAACATGGCAGTGTGATTTGAATCTCAGTTTATACTAGAGGACCAATCCTGATTATTCTACCTGAACATAAAATAGACCTGATTGTAATGTGTTTTGCCTTAGAAAAAGGAACTACATATTTAGATGTCTACTTTACGATATCAGTGTATGAATTATACCTTTGTATTGATAAAAAATAACAAGTGGGTGTCATTTTGCACTAAATTACAAGCTAGTTGTAAAAATATGAGATCAGTAAATTATCAGCAATTTCACTGATAAGACTAATATACTGGTACTGATAGTCTAAAATTGGGTTCAAAAAGATGTCAGTCTTAGAAGGTAGGATGAGTTCATAAGGCATACCTTTGTGGTAGACTTGTCAAAAAGTTTGACATAGCATGTTGGTTACATGCATACATGAAGATTTGTGTCATGGATTTCTGCATGTAGGCTTTTCATATCAGCTAGTATCAAGTGTAATACTGGCTGATATGAGTTCAAGGTCACAAGATTAGTTGTAGATGCAATGGCCCGTTACAAAGAATGGGGGAAAACGTTGCAAAATGTTAAAAATCCAGAATTATATATGTAGATAAGATGTACATCTTGAGATTAGTTTTAATAGTTTTGAATGAGACCAGTTAATCAGCAGATAATCAGCTAGAAATGTTAACAATCTGACAATTTTATTAAAAAAAAGAGAGATTCAGAATTATACCCTTTCAAGCATAATATCAGAATTCTTCAAATATTTTCTTCCTGCCATCTGGCCTACTTGCATTTGAAGTCTGCTGCCAGCCCTGGTTTGATTAGCATGTCCACTCAGTGTCATATTTGTGATTCGGGAGATAGGTTTTATTGGGTATACAAATTTGTGTGTGTTAACAGTTAGTAAATTAAACTATTGCCTTGCAGTTTGAGGTACCATAGAACAGTGGTTCTAACCTAGGACATTAAGAAAATTTCAGACTGAAGCAGCAACATGAGCCCATTCAGTCTAAAGCAAGACATTCACTGTGCATGAGCAAACAATGGACCAAACTGGCACGATGAACAGTATTGAGAAAACAGTCCCATTTAAGCTACATGCAAGCAATAAGCAACACGTGCTGCTTGTCGTGTCTCTTCGGTGGGAAAGGTTGCATTGATTACTGAGGGTTTGTTTCCAAGTGGCACATGGCACTTGTCGCCTGTTGTTTGTACTGAAATCTCCCTAAATCTTATGACAACATTTACACATAATTCAGAAACAAGATACAGGGTGTCTCATAAGTAGTAGCACAAACTGACACAGGTGAAAGTACACGATAATAGAAGCAAAAAAGTCTCAGTAAACATGGGTCTGCAAATGATCAGTTTTCGAGATAATCGCGAATGTGTGATTACAAGCCGCCACTGACTTCATTGTTTGTAAACGTTGTCCTAGTTGGTAAAATGCTAATAATGTGTGCGAATGTGTGGTTACAAGCCGTCACTGATTGCATTTTGTAAACACCGATTGATTTACTTCTTGCACGTTCCGAGGTTTGCTCTTGCTTTGTAATCAAACAGGATGGATACAATCAGTACAGATAATTAAACATGCTTGTGACCAATTCCGAAATGAACTGGGGGTGTTCGAAAGCATTTTACCAACTAGGATGACGTTTACAAACAATAAAGTCAGTGGCGGCTTGTAATCACACATTCACAATTATCTCGAAAACGGCACGTTTGCAGACCCATGTTTTCTGAGACTATTTTGCTTCTATTATCGTGTACTTTCACCTGTGTCAGTTTGTGCTATTACTTTTGAGACACCCTGTATTTACATTCTAAGAAACCCAAACTCATGCACGAAAACAGTATTGAACTAGTAAAACAGAAAATTTGACCAAATATCTATTGCCCGTCCAACTCTACTGGCATGGTGGCAGTTTTCTTAGTTTAATTAACAATGGACAGAGCAACAGCAGCAACAACAGCAACAATGGTGGCCGCGGTGGCTCAGTCGGTAACGCGTCTGACTACCATGCTCAAGGTCCCGGGTTCGATCCCCGGCCGGTTCAAATCCGGGAACTTTTCTAACGGTGGAAGCGGCCCCGGCGCCTACCCAGCGTCGAATAACATGGGTACCCGGGGGAAACCCTGGGGGGTAAAGGCGGTTAGGGGCGTGATGCTGATCACATCACCCCCACTCACGACCGGATCAAGAAAGTGTGGGGCGTTACCCCCACACCCCCTATACGCCTTCATGGCGTGGTGCAATGCACAGGGGAACACTTTTACTTTACAGAGCAACAGCTTGAGTGTTGGAGCTTTCTGTAAAACTTCTGCACTTGATGACAATGTAAACACGTAAACAATGGGCTGTTGAAAAGTAGAACTTCAGATGTGAAGTAGGATGCAATTGTTAGTTAAATAACTGTTTCCCAAATTATTTTTATTTTTTGCTCCATAGTTAAGAAATAGTATACTATATACTTTCAATTCTATTTTCTTTAGGAGGATAACACACATGGTAGGCAGTTCCAGCGATTAGGGGGAACGAGGGGGGCAACCCCCCCCCCATAGTTTTCGCCACTTTTGCCCTTGCACTATGCTAAATCTTATCTACAAGGGAAAATATACTGTTTTTGGCCCCCTAGTTTTGGCACCTTGCCCCCCCCCCCATTTTGGGACCCAATCACTGCCACTGCTGACAGGAATAAAAAAAAGTATCCCCTTCCCCTGCTAATTCGCCCACTACTGGTTCATATTGAATCCATACACTATCAATTACTGCATTTTATATTATTAATTTATCAGTATTGGTTAGTTAAAAGTTTCATATTGATTAATCACTATCTGATGACTGTCAGTTTCCAGAAAACCCCACACTACATTGGCTAACTGGTTTAACTCCACCCTGACTGGAATTTTCCTAAATTCGTCGGTTCCTGCACGGTGCCTGGATAAGAAAGAGATGCACCAAGATGATATATACAGATATTTAATTACTACAACACAAGTACATGATACACTACACATCAAACACAAAGTACTGTCAATTCGGCTGTAGAATGTGTATATACAGTGCCACTTGTAACCGCACACGAGTGTCACTGTTCTTCTCACGAAGACTTGCGTATGACGACTGCTCGCTAATGCCCAACATCTGCAGGAGGTTCAGCAGTTTTTTACTCCCACACATGCACAGATTTTTTGCTCACACATAATAATCACTTTACGCTGAATGAATATACACAAAAAAAGAATATAAAAAACACTAATTATATACATTGTTCACTGAACACTATCAGTTATGAAGAATGTGACAACTTATTTACTGCGTAATTATTTGCTTTGGTTTCAGTTTGGTGAAATAGATTGTTGGCCTATGGAATGCCCACCATTAATGTGTAATGATCCAATCCTATCTCCTGGTGATTGTTGTCCTCGGTGTGAGAATGATCCTTGCAGTGCAGATGACAATTCAACCACTGTTACCGAGGGTCAACCTTGCACATATCTAGGAAGACTTTATGCTAGTGGTACTGACTGGCAAGACTCATACGATAAGTGTACTACGTGTAAATGCAAAGTAAGTGAATGTGTATTTTAGATTAATTGCTTATCAAGCATCTATACTCAAAATATTGCTTCCCTTTTCCTGCAATTTGAACATGATACCTGTTTGTTATTTCATAAATGCATATTGAATAACATGAATTCATGCTTCGTGAAGTATGATTATGTATGTCTTTCTTTTATTAATATTATTTTAACAATTAACATTTTGTTTGAATAAACTTGGAATTTTGTTTGCACCTGAGCCTTTTTATAATAATTACTTATTAGTTTGTTTTGCATAACCTTTAGATTGCTTTCATAATATCAAGTTTCTTTTTTAGTAGATGATATTTACAAAATGTCTTGTTAGTGCATTCTTACAAAAAAGTAACACATCTAAAAATATATTGGAACATTGAATTGTATTAACATTTCTAATGTTTTTGTAATTGTATAATGTTTCTTGGAATTTTTGACTAGTAATTAGAATATTTTAATTAGTCTTCAGTTGGCAATTTTTAGCTAACTAAAAACTAACAATCTGGTAACACTGACTTCCCTTTCAGGTGCCGTTCTGCGATCAACTGGTGAGCAATCTCGCGTGTTGTGTGCATCGGTAATCACGTGATCACTCTCTAGCTAATCACCATCACACACCTGGTGTAGGGATGTAGCTCCTAGCATGAACTTGCACTGGGTGTCTTTATTTTTAAATTAATTTTTGTTTTAGGTAGCCTGAGGAATATTTGGAAAATAACATGATACAAACTATCTTTTCTAAACTGCTTCTATGAATTGCTACAGTCAGAAATAGCAATCGTGAAAATATTCTCAAAATTATTATTTGTACTCAGCCTGCCTACACAAGCAAAAAAAACAAAAGGTTATCCATGAGACTGATTATAACCATCTGATGTTTGTTACTATAAATATATATATGTATGATAATGTTGAGATGACTAGATTGGTGAGCACATGTAATCGCTTTAACTGGATAATGTGCAAAAATATCTTTAAAGACTGGCTATGTTTTTAAGCAATGCCAAGTGCAATACAGCTCCAAAAACAAACCCATCAGGATTTTTAAAAACAATATTGGAAGTTTTTTTTTAGAAGCACCATCTCTTCCCCTCCCTCTTTTTGCAGAATATCCAGTTGCTGTGAGTATTTCCCACACATAATGCATTTCAACAATACATATATACGTATATATGTGTTATGTTGCACTGATATCCCTTTCGTGTTGGCACAGCATGATTCACAATTTATGCACTTCACTAGACCTTTGTCTCCATTTTGTATGTCTTGATTTAACATGACTGTTAATCTGCATCCATTGTCAGTCTCCTGGATAATGCTTACCAAAATTTTTCTTAATATCTTGGTACCCTTACTAATTCTGTCTTTGCACTCTTTACATTTTTTAAAAAATAGGCAAAAAAAATAAATTCTGTAGTAGCTTGAAATTTTTTCAATTTTGCACAGTTCTGTGTCTTGCATTTTTTAAAAATATGTCATTTGATTATGGGTTCATTCACTTATGATTTTTTTTATGTTTGTGTGTGTTTTTACTATAATACTTTGCACAGATGTTAACAGCACAAATTATTATTGTGTCATTCGTTGTAAGAAATATATGCAAGACAGAAGCCTTCTGAGGTAATGCTTAATTATTCTAAGTCAAGATAATCCAATTGTGCTCAATTTAATGACTGAAATTATTAAGAATTTTATTTTAATTGATTTATTTCTTAAATTAAATTTTAAAGGAAAACTGACTTGCATTTTAGTTAGAGTCCATAGAAGGTTTTGTTTTAGTTACTCTTATTTTTAGTTCACATGTTGTTAAGAAGCAATAAATTACTTTATTTCTATTCCTTGCAGGATGGAAGCCTTTGTTGCAGTTATAGTTTCGAGTGTGCTTCTGTTTCTAGTAAATTCAATAACAGTGGAAGTAGTGGAGTGTTGGACGAACACCCTCTTGATGAACATGAAACGAGTATTAACATTACCTGTGCAAATCATTCTTGTGCTCAGGAGTTCATGGTATCAGATGCCAGACATGTACCAGATAATACTACATCGCAAACACTGGATAATGAGGATATTAAAATGGGAGAGGGACCTAGCATGCAAGGGCATCAACAACAAATTAGTAAAATCGATAAGAAGGTACAAAATAATGACACCGTTATTACAGAGACTATCGATAGTGCTGTTCTGGGCAAGGACCACATGCGTAGTATTAATTCAACTATTCATATCTCCCGTAAGTTATCTAAAACTGAAAATAATTCTGACTTACTTAACGTGTATAAAAATTCCTCATTTAGTGCTAAGAATATTGCTAGCAATCAAACTGAACTGTACCCGCAGAGCACAATGGTTAGTGGAAATTCTTCAATGCATTCAAGCTCTTCAAAGGTCACTAACAAACGTCAAGCGATAGAAGAGGATAAATATTTAATTCAGAGGAAAGGTAATGAGAGTGTCAAAGCGACGGAAGCTGAAAGCAGAGGGGAGAACTTCTCGCAAAAGTGAACCGCGCATTGTGGGAGGCAGCAGAAGCCCAATTAGGAAAGGATTTGTGTACAAATCTCGGCTGACGAATCACTGAGCAGCTCAGAAGATGGTCTACGCTACCTTACAACCAAAATGAAAGAAACAAAATAGCAGGTGAGTTGGGATGAAGAATGGTTAATAACAGTAAACAAAAAATTGTTTTGTATTTCTGGAAGTATTGTATACAAATTTTAAAAAGCTGGTTTAAAAAAAAAAGGAAAATGTTTGATCATTCCACAGTACAGGCACTATTTTTTTTCTGAGAATGATTAACAAATACAATAACATTGTTAATAACATTCCTTACATTAGGCACGTAGGATTCAGATTCAATAAAGCTGAAGCATAAGGGCTTCAAGTGGAGAATACAATCCTTTCAGTGTAAGGGGCAAAATATTATGCCACATATTTTGCCTAAGATGATATCTTGCATATGCAAAAGAAACCAAGAGAAAAAAAGAATTGATTACAATAAAGATAATACGAATGCTTTAAATAAATAGCATTACTTCACAAATCCAAAGTGTCTTCCTAAATGTGTTGATCACTAGAGGTTATTTAGAGTGAATGAAATGTTGTAATTTTGTGTACAGTTAACATGTTGGTATCCCAACTCTATTTGGTGATAACTATTATGCAGTGTTCCTCATATTGTTTCCCTTTAGATAGATTCAGTGTTTGTTAAAAAGAAAAAAAGCAGAAAAAATCATTGTTCCTGACAATTACCAACGGACAAACTGAGAAAATGAAAACTCTTGTTTTCTTTTTTTGAAAAAAATTCTCGGTAATCAAGCTCTTGAATGAATACAGGAATGGTATTTATGGATCTATTTATGTCAATTTGGCTGTGTTCAGCTACAAATAATATTTGTTTTCGGTTGTAATATATGGAAAATCATAATTATACAGTCTAAGGGTCAGTTTTCACATGGATACATAAGAAAGATTCAAACAATTGCATTCAAGACCTTAACTAACATTTACGTTACTCCAGGCCAGCAGTAAATCAACTGTACATTACAGTTAATTAAGGTAATCTAGTCAAACGAACCATGGTATGATTTAGAATTAGAGTAGTTATGTAATATAGTTTAGTCATAATGACACATGGAGATTTTTATTAAAACATACATTTGATAAAAAAAATTGCAGTTTGATCAATTATATGTGATTGCATTGCTACATTATTGTGATACTTAAACAATGCCATGGGTTGTTGGAATAAATTTGAAATAAAAATTATGCAGGTTCACATCCTGAAAAATATATTGCATGTTAAAAAAACAAAAATTTAATGCAAGCCACATTGGGAACTTCAGATAATTTTTCATTTTTTTTTACTTGTTTTAATCATGTTCGGGGGGAGGATATTAGACACAATTTATTTCATGTAAGTGTTGTACACTAATGCAAATAATGTAAGTACTGTATTCATTTCATAGTAATTTATGTGTTGTGTATCATAATTTGTTATGTTTAATTTGACAATATATACTGATCAGTATGCTACAAGAAAAATTGCCAAATTAAGATCAATAAATAAGTCCAGCTTCTATTCAGGGTGGAACTATCATGTTCAAACTGCAAAGAAAATATGTGAGTGACTCACTGCCAAAAAATATTATAGAATCAAATTCTGTATTTATAATTGATTTTATGAATTGTGAGGTTTTGATTTATTTTTTTTAAATACCGGATGGCTGTAACTAAAATGTCACTTGTCATAATGAAATGAACCAGTAAGCATCACTCCCTTAGCTAATATAGCATTATGAGGATAAATTGTTATGTGCATATATTTCGTTAATGTCATTTAGAATATTGGAAAAATTGGAACTTTAAAATTAAACTTGTAGAGAACTGATTTAAGCTCATCAGGAAATTTAAACCCTATATTGTTTATGTATTTTAAGTGAGAATACGGATAAATTCTCTGTACAAAAATAAAGAGAAATGGAAATAATTTAATATTCCCCGAAGCAGATTTTAACCTTAAATGTTGGCTTAATTTGTGCCTTCAGATTTTATCGCATAGCACAGAATCAATACAGATGTTCATAGAAGAATTTCATGCTATTCATGTTGTTTCTGTGCATATTATTTACTTACAATATTCTAAATCATAGAATGGATAGTAGCATTGAAATCTTCTCGTAATATGTGACTGTTTTCATCATGTGAAGTTATATCAAAAATATTTGTAGTTATTTGAAAATGACATTTTCAAATGAAGTTTTATCATTGTTCTTTGTATCAAATGATTTATTCAAAATTATCTATATTTTTTTCTTATTAATGTATCATCACAAACTCACATAAGTGCTCTGCAAGACAATATGATACTAAATTAATAGGGAGTTTTTTGCTTATAAACTTGGTCTAACCAGTAACAGCAGCAGCCTCGAGTTCATGAAAGCATTTTTTAAAAATAAAAAAAAATAAGCAAAATGTCAATGAGCATTCATAAAACTCTAATTCATAATTTTGTTCGTTAGCTATTTGTACTGTGTATTGAAATTTCATAGCCACAAGGAGTCCTATTCCTAGCACAAATTTATGCCTTGAAGATATCTGTTGTTTTTAAACCTTAACTATTACATGGTTTGGACTCATTGTGGTTATTCATATGTGTAAGATGAAAAAAAAATAGTTTTTAATGGACCTCAAATTAAATTAAATGGTTTATAAAACATTTCTAGTGCTGCCTTTCCTCCTCATCCTGCAGTGTCTTAATTTTACCATTGAAAGATAAATCTGTTGTAATTTTTTTACTCTCAGAATTACACTATGTGTACATAAAAAAATTGTGATGTGTCCTTATAGCATTGAAAACAACCATGATATTTTATCATGGTTTGGCATTTTTGTATACTGTTCCTAAAACATACCACCAGTGTTGGGCAAATTGTCTGTGTATTTTTTTTAATTTTTTTTTCAAACTCTATGTGAGTCAAATGCAGAAGGAATGAAAGAAAATGTTGATGTACTGATCTTTCCTATTACCAACTTTCACAAATGTTCTAACTTTTTCAAGACTGATCTCAGTTGCAGGTTTTTTTTTGTTTTTTTTTGTTTTTTTGTTTGTTTGTTTTTCACACTTTTCCTAATATGAGCAGTTTCAATTTATAGAAAGAGGATACACAAGATTCAAATCAATCTTTCAAATATTTTACTCATCTACTTGGGCAATAGTTTGCTTTACTTGTACAATCGTTGTTTCCAAATGTTCAAGAATTACCCAAATGTTCAAGAATTACATGCTTTTAACAAGGAATGGACCAATATGAAATGTTAATGGGAACTGCCAATACCAATAGTCATACTCTTCCAATCTGCTATCAAATGAAAAAGTAAACTCTGCAACACAAGACAGCCCTTTTAGGGCCAGGCCTGCCAAGTTACCTTGTTGGATGATACCTTTGGCCAGCACATAGTCCCATTTGCATTATTATCTGACGCTCTAGACTAGAACTACTACTTTTCAAATAGTTCTCCAATTGTTCTCACTAGATATATTTATGATGTTACAGGGGAAACTGCAGTTCAGCTGGAGATAAAACTAGGGCCCTGGGATTTATGCTATTGTAATCAAATAAACAATCTCAAGTTAACTTCAGGCTTCGGGAATTGAAAGTTCGGTGTTCTACTTCAGTGTACCTAATTTCAGTTGCTTCGAGAAATCAGAAGCACATGTTGAATTGTGGGATAGACCACACTCCATGTTCAAACTGAGGGAAAGATTCAGGGAGGATGGTATCCACCAACAATTAAAATTTTTACAAAGCACCCCCACCCCCACCCCCTGTCTGATTGTCACCATGTTAAAACCATAGGAGCATCTCCCAGATAGCTCCAAGGCTCCACCAAACACCCCCAGCTAATAATTTCCACTTAAGTTGTCAACCATGCTGTCCAAAAATTAGAGATACTTTGGTTTATCAGATTGTCTCCTCAAGGTAGTGAAAATGTCTCATTTTTATTGGCAGAACCCAAAGTCCATGTCATCTTCCCTGAAACAGGGCCTACCAGCTGCTAATCTATGTTCAGCCTTGTAACAAGTATGGCACAATTTTTAAATTCCATCTGTGATGTGTCTCGTGATGCTTTGTTACTTCAAGAAATAATGATCCCTGCTGAAAATTTTGTCTACTGTTTTCAGTAGATCTGTGTTTTGAAACATCTACTGTGTATAGATTTTCAAATAGATATAAGAATAAATTGTAAATCAGGAGGAATGAAAAGTTATTTACAGCCAACATGTTGAGTTACGTACACTGTATACAATATTACATGTAATACTGAAGAGAATATTTCACTTGTATTTCTTCTACTGTACATGTACAGTAGGCCTACTGAACTTGTTCAGCAGGAAACCATTGAGTTTCAGTAGATTTCTGAGACACACAGTAGAGTATAGTTGATAACAGTAGATTCTGTCTACTGAAAACAGTAGATTTTTCCAGCAGGTGAAAGCTTTAGTATGAAAGAAAAATTACTGAAGTATTATTTAAACAAATCATCATGTCTCTATGTGCATTCCAGTGGTTGCTTGGATATGAAGAGAACTCCTGTCAAATGCTTGTAGAATGTTTTCCACAATTTCCTAATATTTACAACATGCTTTTACCCACTTCTAGTGATTAAAAAAAATTGTGTGCCTTTTCATGTTGCTTTTGGGAGAGCCAATGGCATTCCATTTTAACACCTGCCTAAGCTTTCAACTTAATTTCAACTGAAGATGTACCAAATTGGTTTATTACAGCACTTTCATGTTATGGAAAAATTGGAGAGTTCTCCTTTCGGGTGGAACATGCTATCTACAACTATTGACTTTCCAAGGCAACAAAAAGTATGTACATTTGATTGAATTGCCATATATTTCATTTAGGTTCCAAACTAAATGTTTGCTATAGTATATGGAATATCAGAATTAATTTTAAAAATTCATTTTGGTTCATCCATGCAAACAATACATGCTCTTGTAACATATCACAGACTTCCAAACACAATTACAACAAAATATTAAAATTACTTGCCTCCAAATAACAATATGTGCACTATCATAGCTTACCATGAACACTGTTTTAATTTACCTGAGAAAATTTATTTGCATGGGCTTATTTTAGTCAAAAGTGAAAATGGAAGAAATATTACATTTTCTGTCCTGGACAGTTCTTTGAATTGGTCATTCTGTAATAAAAAGAAAAGTGAGAATACAGAATGAAATTTTTACAAAGCATGTACGTACCCCATGAAAAAATAATTTTTGAGAATTTCGGTGATACCATTAGTACTTAGCAGCACAATTAATTTTATGCAGGAATGATGGTTTTACTCTTGTTTGTCCTTGGAGCTACATAAAAAAATGTTGAATTATAATAAATTATGTTATAGAAATAAAAACAATGTTTTTTACCAAATAGCCATGTAACAAATCTAAATAAACTTGAAGAAGATACTTTTGTTATCTCATAAGAGGCCTCACTAGTTTTATACTTACTATAATTCTGCCTTATTAAGTGCAATTCACACAGCTTGCAAAAGAAAACATTTTAAACATGGGTATTATTTTCTAAATTAACAATATTTCTACATGTTGGTTACATATTTGCTATTTAAATATTTTGTTGTCCGGTGAAATCCAGCTTGTATGTTTTCTATTACCTGAAAATCAGTATTTTTGAATTCCTTAGAAACAATGGCCAGTTTTGTGTGTGAGAGAGAGTGTGTGTAGTGTGTGTGTATACATGTGTGTTTTAATTGTGTTTTTTTAATATTTAATTAATGAAGGATGTAATCAAAGCACAAACCTGTTTTTTTTTTTTTTCATGAGAATGTTGTACATGAAACGTACACATCTTTAAACACTGCAGTTTTAATGTTAATAAATATAAAACATGGTACAGTGTTTTTCTTTAATGAAGCTTTATAATGTACAGCCCAACATATAACACACTTTTTTTATTTTTTTATGTTTGCAAGGCAATGAGATATTTCTAGTCACAAAAAAGAAGTCAGATACCTCATTATGTGTGCTGAGCTACTAGCCAACAGGAGCTTGATGTAAAATATTGTACATTTCATGTTGTTGTTTTCACTTGTGGACACCAACATTCAAAGGTGGTACTGTTGATTTGTACTTTCAGCATATGTACAGAATTATGCCTGACATGTGTCTCCTATGTTGTAAAAAAAAAGCAAAAAAGAAGAATGTGTGCCAATTACTAAAAATAAATAATTCATAGCTGACAGACTTTGTATTTCATAACATCCCAATTTGCCTTTCAGTAATGCAGGAGAAACTGTTAATGCTAAGGTGATGAATTGTGTGTGGAAATCTCGACATGCAAATAATAATTCATAGCCTATAGCTTGCTTGCTTCAGAATATTATTTATTATAGAAAAGTTTATAACAAGTTTTAAAAAATACACTTATTGCATATTTTGTTATATTTCTTTTCATTATGCATAAATTATATTCAGTGGTGGATCCAGATGTTACAGTTGGGAGGGGCGAATTTCAGTCGGGGTACCTCACCTCAATGAGAATCAATTGAAACGTACCACTTGTAATGTTCCATTCCAATTTCCATATCAACAATATTTAATCCTGTAAACAGGAACCAAGCTGACTCCCATGTTCTAGAAAATATAGAGTATTGCTTTTCAAAAATATGTCTCCAGGGCTGGAATAATGGTATTGTATGTCATTATTATAATTCCACCCATTGCCACAGTAAACTGAACGATCAGGCGTGAGAAGCAAAATGAATAAACAAAAACCTATCGTCTCAAAGAGTCTCGTGTTCAATCCCCATTTGAGGTATATTGCACAGTTGTTCGGATCTAAATTTAAGCCATAGCTCTAGTTTCAATTAGCCTATCTTGAGCATAAAATTGACTCGAGTCTGTTAAACTTTATGATAAAAGAAAGAGACTCAAGTCTGTTAAATTTTGTGATAAAAGACTGAACATTTGAGTCTTCAAAAATATTAGGAAGAATAATAATAATGTCCAAAAGCCCCTCCCATTTTTTTCTCTCTTTCTTTCTCAACCTCAAAATATTCCATCCTGAAACTACTCTCTCTCTGTCCACAGATTCACACAGCTACAGAAAACTTTACCCCCAGAACCTCTGCTCTTTCACCCCAATTTGACATTAAGTGGAAGAGTAAATTCTTCTTTTTCGACCTTTCTAACTGCTCCACGAAGATAGTCTCTTCCTAAAAAAATAAAAAAAAATAAAGTGTTCCCCTGTGCTTAGCACCACGCCATGAAGGCGTATAGGGGATGTGGGGGTAACGCCCCACACTTTCTTGATCCGGTCGTGAGTGGGGGTGATGTGATAAGCATCACGCCCTTGACTGCCTTTACCCCCCAGGGTTTTTCCCCAGGTACCCATGTTATTCGACACTGGGTGGGCGCATGGGCCGCTCCCAACGTTAGAAAAGTTCCCGGATTTGAACCGGCCGGGGATCAAACCCGGGATAGTCTCTTCCTCTATTAAAATTTGAATTAGTTTTTTAAACCTTTATTTCACTGTTGCCATCCACACCAATAGCCACAACACTACTTTTTATAACTGCTTCAGTGCAGCAATCATCCATGTATTACACTAATTCACTGACCTTTGTTAGCAAATGCTGGAAAAAGGCTTGCATAACATCCATAGCTCCTAGTTGAACAAGACCATCTAAATCCCACATACCCAAACACCAAAACCACAACTATTTGACTTTTTGCAAATTCATCCACAACATATATTCTGACTAAATAACCGCTTCATTATATATGACAGCGGCGTGCATTCTGGATACGCAAGGTACGCACTGCGTACCCACAACACCGTAAGAAAAGAAAAATAATTTCCACACCTTCTCGGAGCATGAAAATTCAACTATCGTCTCTCCGAAATCCCTTCCACTGCCAGAAATTCTATCTTCCGTCCGAGAACGCTGCTGCCTTGCGCGAGTAGCCTGGCCCTCCAGGCAGTCCCGAACGTCTGCCCGAATGATCCCGATTGTGCCTTCGGTGTTGCCCGCACCCACCCCATCCACCGTGGCTTCTGCCGATTTCCAAGAGCAAAAGCTGCTACCTCTGTTGGGTACCCTAGAAATTCGGAGGGTAATCCCCATTGGCTCCGATCAGCCCCCACCATATGTTTGGGTCTTCCCGCGCTCATCCCACTCTGCATTTTCCTGTTCAAAACACATGGTTCTAAGAAGCCAGGGTACCTAAGATTTTGGCAGCGTCTGCAGTGTTGGTAGTAGTCAACATATATTTTTATCTAATGTTTAGTTTACTAACATTGGACAGACACGCTTAGATAAATTAATCCCTGTGCTTTGGTTGCAATAAAAATGTGTTATAAAAAATGATTACTGACATACAAATCGGAGCGGAAGGCAAGAAAATATTTATCGGGAGGTGAGGGAAATGGAGTGATCAACTGAGCATTGCGTTTTACCTGAAACCCTTTTCGGCGTCGTCATGTCAATGTGTCAGAGGGAAATTATATGGAAATTTGCATGTTTCACACCATTCTCAGGTCTTTCTCATTCTAGAGATCAAAATTGTATTCGTGTCACTTTGCATTTCTGCTTATGATAAGGATGGGTGTTGACTGTTGACCCGACGATATAAATGAACGAAAGAAAAAACAAACACAATGGTTACTATGGGATTCGAATGTACCCCCGCTCCCTTACGTTGCAAAGTTATGTAAATGGACGTTATATTGTGCCCAACATAAGGGTCCAATATCATATTGGCGGTGGGGGGGAATATCTCAATCTACACACACGCACGCAAATTTTACATATATACATAATATAATTATGATATACATATTTATAATGTAATTCAATATAAAAAATTATGAATTTCTAAATATTTAAAAATGCATTATTAATAAATACATAGAAAGAAAGAAATTTGTTACTTTTATATACATCAGATATTTATAAAGTAGCAAACTAATTCATTTACTAACAGGTTAAAGATGTCAATAAATTACAAAAATAGTTGGAATCGTATTATTATGCAATAGTTTTTCTATTAACATCATATTTATATTTGTCTTGCATTCTTGTTTTACTTCTATTGTACATATTTTGCTGTTGGTGTATATCTGTTAAAGATCTCTTGAAGAGGTAGTGTATGTTTTCAATATTATCCTTCATCTTTCATTGTTATAACAAAAACTCTCCCCCCCACCACCAGGAAATTTTGGTGTGGGGATTTTTGAGGCCAAGATTATTGGTGGGGGAAAATCCGTCCCTTCCCCATCAGGACTTCGAACCCTGCCCAACATTTATTTGAGCTTTTGAAGTGTGTTGGGATTAATACCATTCTATTCTGATGCATTTTCTACGAGAGTCCGTAAATTCTTCATTCTACAAAATATCTCGTCGACTGACAACCCTGATCCATTCATCTACAAATGTGAGTGGCTATTTCGAGGAAGGAGACACTTGTTACCGCAAGAGGTTGACGTTTTTTGTTTCTTCCGTCTTGCGTGTGAAATTTGCAGTGTTTCGTTCTTATTATTGTTTTGTCAGTGCGGTGAAGAGGTGAAATAGAAATAATATGGAATCGGGAGTTGTTGATGATGTTCTGGAGAGGGGTTTTGCGTCATATAGTTATGAAAAGAAAGTGGAAATAATCCGAAATGGGAGGCCTGTTCCTGAATTGGAGGACTTGTCTCAGGCAGGAGTTACGAAGGATGGTAAGCAGTATGTTAGGCATTTTCAGGAAAAAACTTACAGCTCTACAGAGTGGTTGACTGGAAGTACGAAAACGGTAAAACTTTATTGTTGGCCTTGTTTGTTGTTCTCATCCGAGAAAGGCATATGGAATAGTCGAGGGTATTGCGATTTATCAAATCTATCACATGCTATTCGAAAGCATGAAAAATCATTGTGTCATATAAGGTCAAGTTTAGATTTTAAAACTTTTGCAAACACCAGAATCGAGCTACAACTTGATCAACAGAAAAGGGAGCCGACGTGTTACGTCATAACGAAAACGTGAAACGTAATCGTGAGATTCTGAAAAGATTTATAGATGTCGTATGCTTTCTGGGCAAGCAAGAACTTCCTTTCCGTGGCCATTCAGGACACGCTTCCAGTAATGCGGGCAATTATGTGGAATTGGTGCGTCTTTTTTCGCAATATGATTCATTATTAGCCTCTCATTTAGAATCCGCAACAATATTTTCAGGTATGTCCAACAGAATACAAAATGATCTGATACATGCAGTCTCTGAAGTAACGTGGCATTCCATTATGAAAGAAGTTGACGATTCCTCGTTTGCAGCCATTATGATTGATGAGGCGTCCGATGTGTCAACACATTCACAATTATCAGCCATTGTGCGAATAATAAGCCCCAGTAAAGGAGCAGTTGAAAGGTTCTTGAGTTTCACGGACTGCAGTTCTGATAAGACGGCACAAAGCATTTCCTCCATTGTAATGGGTTACATTAACAAATTCAATATGAAGGACAAAATAGTGTGTCAAACCTACGACGGAGCAGCAGTCATGGCTTCCCATTTAAATGGAGTCCAAGCGCGAATCAGAGAACAACTACCATCTGCTATATTTGTTCACTTCCTAGCACATTCGCTGAACTTAGTTTTGTCTCAAAGTGTCGCAAATATTAAGGAATGTAGATTATTTTTCCTTACGCTTGATGGATTGGCTGCATTCTTTAATAGATCATCTAAGCGCACTGAACTTTTGGAGACAATTGTACATCGCCGATTGCCACATGTTGCACCAACGAGGTGGAATTACCATTCTCGGCTAGTTCACGTTGTCCTTGAAAACATTGAAAGTCTTTCGGAATTGTTTCAGAGCATTCTGTCAGATCCCAAAAGATGGGACAATGAAACCATATCTGCAGCAAAGGGATTTGAGCGAGACCTAAATGATTTTGATTTCCTGTTTTTACTTGTAATATTTTCTGATCTTTTCGCCCATACTGATGTGTTATACAATATATTACAGAGCAAATGTTATGACATTACCTTCTGTTTGAACCATGTCCAGAGCACAAAAGAGACAATTGAATGGAAGAGGGAGGGATTTCTGAACTTTTGGAATAGTACAAAGGCTTTAGCTGGAGGACCACCTACAAAACGTCGCCACCTTTCCACAGATACGAGGGGCGATGCAAAACAACGCTACAGGCAAATTTTTAACGAAATTATAGACAACATTTCTACCCAGCTGAGAGAAAGATTTGGTAACTTCCATCGTCTTAAGTTTGTGGAATTGCTGAACCCAGACAAGTTTCCACAATATTCGCGAACTTTTCCGGAAGAAGCACTCCTGTCACTGAAGACAATATATGGGCAATATTTTGATTTTCCGAGGCTCAAGAACGAACTACCAGTAGTATATTCTTCGCCTCAATTCCAGCAAAAGTACCCTCACGAAAGCCATGAAATCATTAGAAATAGTGGTTTAGGTGTGTGTATACAGGAATTCAGGAAACTTGTGGAACTGGTTCTAGTCATTCCATCTACAACAGCTTCTGTGGAAAGGTCATTTTCCACCCTAAAGCGTGTGAAAACATATTGCAGGAACACCATGAAGCAGGAGAGGCTATCACAACTTTCATTACTTACAATTGAAAAGGAGCTGTTGTATGAACTAAAACTTAAACCGTCCTTCTACGATCAAGTGATAGAAGAGTTTTTGAAGAAGGAAAGAAGAATGGATTTTGTTTTCAAGTAAATGAAGTAACCGGTGAACCTCATAAGGCAATCAGAAAAAAACACGGATAATTGAAACATACAGGTGAGCATTTTATTTCTCAAAATGCATGCTCAAATATGTAGTCAAAATTACATTTTTTCATATACAGGGTGAGATACCGACAATTTTTTCTAAACATGTAGAGGACATGGGGAAGAATAACGTGTTTTAAAACGAGACCAAATATGTTATTCATCTTGATGTCCTCTACACTTTGTGAAAGTTTGTCGGTGTTGTATGGAGACATCCTGTATGTATACATACTTACTATATATTCATGTGTGTATTTCTTCCTCAACCCTTAACTAAGATATTACTTATTTAAACATTTGACTGTTCTCTTGTTCCCGTTCAATGTGCATCGCGCTGCATGAAGAAACTAATCAAGGTTGAATTGTTGGGCACGTTTTTTGAGAATATATTTGCGAAGCAAGTATATAAAATATCATACAAATGTTTTATCGTGTTACATCTGAATCTCTCCGGAAGCGTTTTAAGGTTATATCTTTATATAAAAAAATCCTGAATTAGATCCCATTTCAATTCAACTAACTTCAATCAGCTTTAGTGTGCATAAAGGAAGCTTAAATTCTGCTTCCTTTAACATATCAAAAAATGCGGCAGAAATCTTTTTTTCTTCATATGAATGCATTTGATACAGCCACTAGTATTGTTTCCAAAGTTTGGTAAATTATCCACTAAGGATTTCACTTACGTATTTCTATTGCATACCCTAGTCTAAATGTCACCGCACGCCACTGATATATGATCATCTTCATTTCCAATCTAGCAACCCTTAGGTTACATCTTCTTGAACTACTTTTTCGTCATGCTGAAGATGAGGTTGATGCCATAAAATACTTGGACTTGGTTTCTTTTTGTGTGCTGAGTGTTTCCGGTTTCCTTCTTGTGCAAAGTTTACTCTGAAATATGATGAAAAACAACAAATATGTCATTATTTATTTATTGTAACCATTTATACCCAATATGTGATACTCATACACAGTGGTGGTCATTAGGGCTTGTCCCCCCAACTATAGCCTCTCAATGCTAAGCCTTGTCTGTCAAGAGAAAGTAAACATTTCTTGCCCCCCCCCCCCCCTGTTTTAGCACCCAATCGCCCCCAATGCTCATGCAATACTAATTGGTGGAAATAACAGATTCAAGTCAAGAAACCATTAAACTATCACAGAATATGAAAAAGCTCTCTACGTTGTTCATATACTATTTTAGTAACAGTTTCACTACTTTATCATTTTGATATTTGTATTTCAACATACAAGAGAGAAATTCGTAAATCATCCAGTTACAGATACAGAATAAATGAAATTGTAGGTAGCCACAGAGCAAAGAAAGATTCTCTCCTGACAACTACTACGAGGGTCACTATTTATATTTTGAGCCTTGGCAACCCTGATTAAAGTTAGGCACGATTTGACGTTTGCACGGATTTGTCTGGCATTATTGACCATAACGTACTTCAAATGTTTTGTCAATAGCTTGATTTGTGTTGTTTATGTTGCCTTGGAGATTGCGCGACAACAATAAAATGGAATTAACTCGTGAACATTTTTGTGCGATGATTTTTTACGATTTTCGACGTGGATTATCAAGACAAGAGTGCATCGATCAACTTACTTCCACATTTGGCGATGAAACCCCATCCTTTGCCACTGTGAAACGGTGGTATAACGAATTTAATCGTGGCTGCCATTCGCTCACCGACGAGATTCGCGAAGGTCGTTCAAAATCAGTTTTTGTTCAAGAAAACATTGATGCTGTGCAAAACCTAATACTGCAAGATCCTCATGTGACATACTGTGAGATTGAGGCAACCATAGGCATTAGTTCCACCAGCATATATAAAATATTACATGATCATTTAGCTGTGAGAAAGGTATGTTCTCGTTGGATCCCACACAATTTGACAAAAACTCAAAAAGATGCTCGCGTCAATTGGTGCAAACAAATGCTCAATAAATACAATCGTGATGCTTCAAAAGACGTATATAAGATTGTAACAGGTGACGAATCATGGATATATGCATATGAGCCGGAACGTAAACAGCAGTCGACTGTATGGGTGTTTCAAGATGAACCCAATCCAACAAAAGTTGTTCGCGCTCGAAGCACATCGAAACAAATGGTCGCCTGTTTTTTCAGGAAAACTGGTCATGTGGCAACTGTGCCTTTAGAGGAACGTAGAACGGTCAACTCTGAATGGTACACAACAATTTGTTTGCCAGAGGTCTTCGGTCAAATACGGAAAACAAACAAACGCCGTCGGATCATTCTTCATCAAGACAATGCCAGCTGTCACTCATCTCGTCTAACAACCGACTTTATGAAGAGTCAAAAAATCGAATTGATGGGTCATCCGCCATACAGTCCTGATTTGGCACCCAATGACTTCTTCTTGTTCCCGAATGTCAAGAATAAATTGTGTGGATAACGATTTTCGTCGGCGGAAGATGCCGTTGATGCGTTCAAAAACCATATTATGGAGGTGTCTCAAGAAGATTGGAAAAACTGCTTTGACAAATGGTTCGAACGAATGCAAAAGTGTATTGACCATAAAGGAGAATACTTTGAAAAACAATAAAGCAGTTTTCAATGCCAAATTCCTGTTTTTTCATTGTTAGGCTCAAAATATAAATAGTGACCCTCGTATTTTGCTCATTATTGAAATCGTACTAGCATTAGTACTGTTAGAATGTGAATGACTTCCAGTTGGCCATTTGCCATGCTGTCTAAATCTAACATTTTTCATAGCCTCCTGGGAGAAGCACATAAAAATGAGTAATACTATTTTAACTTAACTATCCTTAGGATAACCTTATTTTCTTTCCGCATCCATTTTTACATTCTCCTTCCCCCAATTCTACAGAACAGTTATACCATCCTTAGGATGAGCATACTTGAACCTCTTAACATTTTGATGAGCACCACGTAAGTGTATTGATCTTCTTGCACAGTCTTCCTGAAAAAAACTGGTAACTTGGCAAAATATTGGACATCAAACTACTAATGTATCTGGGTAAGTTATTTACCTTCTACTACACAAAATAAGTTTTTTTTATATTTTGTAAATCAGTTTTCTGTAAGGGTATTGCATGTATGCTTATCTCAGGCCTACTATTTCTGTTGAGTGGGTTCCTGCATGGTTACTCTTGCAGGCAAACATAAATTACTACAACAGATTGTAGATCCATTAAAGCAGCTGATAGAGAAAACAACAAATGCTATTATTTAAGTTGACATCAGCTCAAATTTGTCATACCCAGGGAATATATTAGCTGCTAAACAGCACAGAAGTAATCACTGGAACAGGATCAACTATTAATAAATTTATGTGTATATGAGTGGTAATCAAAATGAGATGCATTTCAGTTACCACAACTTTAATAATGAATAGATCATAGCAAAATTTGCACGGATTGTAGCCTGAAGTTTCATGTACATGAAACTACTGTTCAACAGACTCGACAGTCGCCAGACGCTCTTGTCATATGCCATCGTTGAATCCAAGTTTGAAATCCAGTTTGCTAAAATTCATGAGGTTGCTTTCGTTTCATATCTTTACAGCTCATTTATCTTCTTCCAAGTTGTCTAACCTGAATCCACTAAGGTTCTCCCTTGTAGATAGGAAAATAGAAATCAGAAGGGGCCATATCAATGCTATAAGGTGGATGAGGCACCACAGACCACCCCATTTTAGCAATCGCTTGGTATGTAAAGAATGATATGTGGCCATGCATTATTGTGATGGATATGTGTGTGGAGTGAAACTTTCTATGGTCTCTTCTTCCTGATGGCCTCCTTCAGCTTCTTATGTATAGGTCTGTGGTGGTGATTGTTGCCTACACAAAAATAAATACCACACGTTTCCCAAAACACTGTTGTTGTCATCTTTGTGTTTATCTAGCAGACTTGAATTGTTTGTGATGTGGGGAACCAATGTGGCAACATTCTTTGTATTGAATCTTACTCTCAGAGTCATGCAGATATGCCCACTAGTCCCAATGACCACATTGTTGAGAAATGCCTGTTCTTCAGCTTCAAATGCATCCAGGTGCTCTTGAGACACTTCCACAGGACTCCTTTGATTATCAACAGTTAAACTGCTTTGAAACCAACCTAGCACAAACTTTGTGGTATCCCAAGTCATAATTTACTGCCTGTGCAGAACCAAATGGCACATTTAATGCACCAATAACATTCTGAACTGTGATGCATCTCTTCTTGAAACAATGCAAAGTTGACGGACAACCATAGGCGCCGACTCCATGGGGCTTGGGGGGGGGGCTTGAGCCCCCCCCCCGATGTTAACGATGTGGGGGCAGAGCCCCCCAAATAATTTTGCTTAAGAGGATCTAGTGTATTATTTTGCTTCTCTTGCAAAGTTAACTCTGAATTGTGCCACATGAACTTAACTTTAAATACACATTTGAAATGTTCTACACCATCAACTTTGGGGTGCTGAGACTGCTAAACCATCAACTTGGGGGGGGGGCTATGACCAGAGACAGCAAAACACATGACTTATTACTATATACCAAGTATGTAATTATGTGTATTGTTAAAATTTTTACTAAAAAAAGTTTCAAAAGAAGATGTGCATGAACTAGGGGAGTGGATGGGAAGTTCTGGCTACAAATGGCTCTCACATGACATTCAGAACGAGATCATTGATATATTAGGGAGATGTTTTGCGCTTCATGGTAGCAGATATTAAAAGTGAACAATTGACATTTTGCATTCGAACTTTAATTGAAAATTTTAATATTTTTGAGGAATTCATGGGCTTTTACAAGATTCCGAACACTACTGAGGCCAAAACTTTAAAAAGGGAGAGAGTGAGTCATTTAATATATTTCAATGATCAGAGCCCCCCCCCCCCAATAATTTAGACAAGTCAGCACCCCTGCGGACAACTACTTCTAGGCTTATCTGCTATTTTGGTTTCTCCTCCTTGAAACTTCAACCAACCCACACATTAATAATACCGAATACAGCATCCCCATAATCCTTCTTAAATGAGTAACCCTATTTTGTAAGTAATTCAGTGACAATATTTTAGGCCCACATCCATGATTCTATGCACTCCATCTGAAAAAAGAGCATACATTATCTACAGGGTGCGAAATCATTGAAGATTGGTTGGGGAAAGGAAGATTTTAATCTACACACACATATATATACAAATATATAAATATTTATACATATAATACATATTTATAAACTAAAGGCTAAAAGATTAAAAATCAGCAACTTACGTGTGTGAGTATGAGATTTTTCGTACTACGTTTCGGAGGTTACACTACCTCCTTCTTCAGGTTGAAACGATGTTATTCAGACACCTGACATGGTGCCTCGTCGTGAAAGTGTCCTTCATGCAACATTTTAACCTAAATCCTTAACCATCACTTTCACGACGAGGCACCATGTCAGGTGTCTGAATAACATCGTTTCAACCTGAAGAAGGAGGTAGTGTAACCTCCGAAACGTAGTACGAAAAATCTCATACTCACACACGTAAGTTGCTGATTTTTAATCTTTTAGCCTTTAGTTTATATTTAATTGTGAGTAATTCGCACATTATCAGTATATAATACATATTTATAACAATATACAAGTAAATTAATATTTAAAATACATTATTATTATTAAGAATATACATATACTTTTATATATATCAGATATTTAAAAAGTAGCAAACTAGTTCCTTTACTGACTGGTTAAGGATGTCAATAAATTACAAAATAGTGGAAATATTTGTATTATGTTTTAAGTTTTTGTTTAGTTTTTGCTTTCTATTAGTCTAAATCAATTAGATTTCAGTTATATTTGTCTTGCATTGTTATTTTACTTTTATTATGAATATATTATATCAATATAACATTTGTTATTGACCAGTGTAAGATCTGTAAATGGTCTCTTGAATGAGAGAGAGAGAAAGTATGCAACACTCACAAACACATTACTTTGTGTGTGTTTTCGATACTATCCTTAGTAAAGTATATTTTGAAGTAACAATAATTGCTCGCCTTTTGTTTTTTAACAAACACACTGCCCCCTGGACATTTTTGGTGGGGGGATTTTTGAAGCCAAGATTGTTGGTGGGGGAAATCCCCCCTGTCCCCCCAGGATTTCACACCCTGCATTATTAGGCTAATGATACCTCTGTAATATCGCACATAGACATTCATACTTGCTCTACTTGATCGAATATTATAAACATAGAGGCATTATATATGTATACATGAGTGAATGAAAGTGGGAGGGGGAATGGAGAATCAGCACATGGGGCCTCAATTGCACCCTCCTTCCAGGCCCGTAGCCAGGCAGGGGCCAGGGGGGCTCAGCCCCCCCCCCCCACATTGCATTGTCACCCGGTCATTAGGGAAAACTATTGTATAATTTGTTTGTAGTGACAAGTGAAAATATGGACAGCAGATATTATGTGGTGATAACTTGATGAAAGGACAAATTCACAGATCGAAGATCAGCTATCACATTCCTTCATCTTGTTTATGGACTGAAGTCTAAATAGCGGAAAGTACAGGGTGTCTACAAATGATTGATATCAGATTCATGATGTTACTGTACATGTATTATTGAACTTATCACGAAGTAACTTTGCAGTTTTATAGAGAAACTCAACAAGTTCCGTGACACATTACAAGTTATGGGAGTTTTCTGTTCGCCGTGGCACCGTTGAGCATATTCGCGACTTTCTGGAACTCAATGCTTTTTGTGCAATCTCAAAATTTAGAGTTTACGGCCCCTTCTTCTTCAGCGAACAACCATTACAGAATACGTGTATCTTGACATGTTAGGAAATTGGCTCATACCACAGTTGTACAGAACTTTATCCACCAGTTGGATGGTGCTCCTCCCCAGTTCCATCACGATGTCCACAAAATTTTAACCAGCAGAGTATCAAACCGATGGGTTGGTCGGTGTGGAAATGATGATCAACAACTGCTGTCATTGCCTCCCTGCGACTTTTTTGTGTGTGGGGTTATGTGAAGGATCTAGTGTTTGTGCCTCCATTACCGAGTGATCTAGCAATGGTTCATCGCGTTTGGGAAGAACTTGATTATAAAGTTTGTCTGCAGAATCTCAAAGAGGGGGATATCGAACACTTGTAGTGTGTCACAAAACTTGTTGTTTCTCTAGAAAACTGTAAAGTCACTTCACAATATGTTCAATAATACACGTACAGTAACACCATGAAACTGCTTCAATCATTTGTAGGCACCCTGTATTTAGTAGGTTGTATACAGTTTAGAAAGTTATTGCATAGCAGGGCTGTAGCCAGGCTGAGCTCCCCCTTGACATTAGGTAAAATTATTTTGTTTAATTTGTTTGCAGTAAAGAGTGAAAATGTAGACAGCAGATATTATTTTGCTCACAACTTGGTGAAGGCTAAAATTCACAGAACATAAACTTCATCTTGTTTATGAGCTGAAGTCGAAGTAGTGGCAAGTATTTAGAAGATTCTATAGACTATAGAATGTTCTTTATCCGTACCTTTGTTGCCCCTGTTACGGTCTCCCGTTTAGACAGAAATCTGTGACTTTGACGTCATCATCCACATTCCTTCCATATCTGCATCAAAGGTCAACAGTTCCTAAGTTTTGGGAATGAAGGGAAGTTTTATTTCTCCAGCGAGGGGGGGGTGGAATTTATGGTAGGCACTATGATTGAATATTGTGCATTTTTTGTATAATATAAATATCTGTATCATCAAAAGTAGTGTGTAGTATGTAATGAGGAATGATGTCAATAGTAATTAACACTTAAAAGAGATGTTTTAGAAGATACCTATACAAAAATGTACTATTTGTGTGATATTTCTAAATTTTATATTAACTTAATGACCTCTCCACCCCACCCCCCTACACACACACACACAAATAATTTACATTCATTTAACACTGTTAAACTTTTGAAAAATGGACTTGGTTTACAAAGCTTCCCTGATAACCTGTGAGCTCCCCCTGGAGATCAATTCTAGCTATGGGCCTGCCTCCTTCTCCAATTTTTTTATGAAAATGGTGAAATCTCTATGCTTCACTAGCAAAAAAATACATACTTTACAAAAATTTGTAATTTTCAATATACTAGTGTGGAAGAAACCGAAGCTACAGATCATGTTCTCTGTTGATTTTCTATTTACTTTTAAAACTAGTTCAAACCAGTGGCGGCTGGCAGCTAGTATGATGGGTAGTCCCAACGTGATCAATAAATCGAAAAATTTTTGCTATCACATGTCATAGAAATCTAATGAAAGAGGTAATTTTAATTGAACTTTGTTTATTAAAATTGCAGACAAAAATTCAGAGTTCCTAAGATTGGTTTATTTTACTTCGCATTTGTACTACTTTTGGCTATTTGCAAAGATAAGGATGAGTGAACACTCACAAACAACACCCATACCCAGGCTGAGATTTGAATCTGTGATCCCTGGCGCCAGTGGCGTGCCCAAGGGGGGGGGGGTTGGTGGGGGTTATAACCCCCCCCCCTTTGGCCCAGTATTCCTTAAAAAGAGGACGTCAAATGCAGGAAAAGGTGGCAAAATGATGATTGACTACCAAAAAAAGTATACATAACCCCTCCCTTTCGAAAATCCTGAGCATGCTACTGCCTAGGTCACATAGACCTAGCTTGCGTCCCGAACTACCACACCAAGAGATATGCAATGATAACTGAGCCAATATTTGCTCTTTAGCCTTTTATTTCCAAATTAATCCTTAGGTTAACTTTATTATTTAACGTAGAATGGTTGCAGTATTGTGCATAGCATCAAAGCATGGCTATCGGCAGGGGCGGCGCCAGAAATTTTCGACCGGGTGGGCAGAAGCTCCTTATTGATAGATTAGGGTGGGCAGTATAAATGTAAGACCATATATAGTATATATGATCTTATAGTATATACTTCCGATTTTCCTCTTACTTTATTCCTCTTTATCTATTTTTCTAATCTATTCTCGCATCTTGTTCCATTTCCTTTCGCTTTGTCTCTGACGGACACAATTATTTCAAGGAAGTGTTTACCCATGCGCAGCCATACATTCTAATCACATTCTATCATGCATGTTAATACAGTGAAATAAATGTGAATTTGGTTTAAGCTTGTGTTGCAAATACAAGGCACATACTTGATTTTATGTATTCGGTGACAATGATAGAAAGTGCGATGGTAGACAATCGTTAAGTTTCTCGTAATTTAAATGCATGTTCCTGAGCATAGTATTTTCATCGTATGAGTTTTTGACTGAAAGAGTTTTCTTACTCTTTGGGGGTCACTTTTCTTAGTATTCAAGGTTTGACAAATCTATCTGAATGTTTGTAGTAGCGGCGATTGGGTACCAACATTTGAGAGGCAAGGACAATATATTTTTCTTGGTAGAAAAGGCTTAGCATAAAGAGGCCATAGTGTGGGGGCAAAATGTGGCAGGGAAACTGCATCCCCCACTTCCCGCTCCTCCTAATCGCCGCCACTGAATGTTTGGATTAATATCACTCATAAGTAATAAACAAGTAAGATTATAAAATCTGTTCAGAATTGAAGAGATTATTAGCTAAGTTGCTATTCCTTTTCTGAACTGTGATGTTACAAATGCGGGAGAAACAATACACGTATGGTTTACATGAACATATTTTTTGAGGTAACAAAATTATTTAGGACACAAGAATTTCATCGAAGTTGATCACCGTGCCAGTAATAATTCATATATTTTTCATAGATGACTTGGGTTGTATGGCGTGACCATACCATACCATATTTCGAACACACTATAATGTCAACCTCTACCCTGTGCAGCATACCCTGTAAAATTTATTCTTTCAGGGCAACGAGTCCCTGGATCTTGAAACCACTGTCGAAGTAATAATTTATGAGGGTTTGTATTTTGAGTGTCAACATGTGTTTGTTTTCGCCCCTTCGTTACTTTAATCTAATCACCATTGAACCTTACACTTCCAAAAATGGAGTTTCATTAGTCCATAGCTCTTAGAAAGTTGAGGTGGTAGTTTCAGTTGCACAGCGTTTCATTAGTGGATCAAGGCAGCTAATTCCGTGAACAATGACGTTGTTTTCCGAAAGTCTCAAATATTTGTCTTAGGCAATCACCCTCTTAAAATGGACACATCTTCTGTGGCGATAAAATGCCACGGTTGGTGCGAGTTCTTTCTGTATATTTTTCCCCCAATGGCATAACGCTGTCGCATTATAATGAAGAGGTCCTGTGTTCGACTCCCCCCCCTCCTCTGGTGGAAGCACAATGCACATGGGTTCGGACTACACGTTAAACTGTAGGTTTAGTCCCGATTAGCCTATCTGAGCATAAAAGTGGGCTTAAGAACACACAAAATCGTCTTCTGGGTACTTCGTGATATAACTTTTTTTTCTTTACTTCAACTGCATCTATAGATTCTGTTGATATTTTCGATTGATTAATGTGGCAAAATTTATGTGTGGGACGAGGATTTCTAAATAGGATAAGCCACTCATTAGTAACTTAATAATTCTGTAGCTTTTTTCATACATAACTGGTTTATTAAAATTTATTCACTTCAGTATTGTAGTGATTATTGTGATTCCTTCTTATTAGTAGAATGAATATAAAGTTGATATTTTGCATACCACATTGATATTTGAAGATAACGGGTATATAAAAATTATAATGAAATAAAAAAGGGACACTTCTGGAATTTCAATGCAGAGCTAATTAAAACTATATTATACTCTCTATCATACTTAAACCCGAAGGTTTATGGCTGCAGCAACACAAGTCTTCCACATGCCCGTAGCCAGGCAGGGGCCAGGGGGGCTCAACCCCCTGGAACTGACGTCAGCCCCCCTGGCAGTGCCATCAGCACCCCTGGCAGTGCCATCAGCCCCCTTGCCATTAGGTAAAACTATTTTGTATAATTTGTTTGCAGTAAAGAAGTGAAAATTTAGACAGCTCATAACTTTAAGGATAAATCCAGAGAACATGAACAGCAGCTATTACATTCGCTCATTTTGTTTATGAGTAGAAGTAGCTGCAACAGCTCCCAAGTTTTGGGAACGAAGGGGAGTTTCATTGCTTCGGCCGGGGGTGGAATGTACTGCCGGCACTGTGATTGAATATTGTGTATATTTTGTATGATATAAATATCTACATCATCTAAAGTAGTATGCAGTGTGTAAGGGATGATTTCAGTATCAGTCAATTAACACTTCAAGAGATGTTTTAAAAGACGTAGGAGAATGTAGTATTTGTATGATATTTATAAATTTTGTTTACCAATGCCCCCCCCCCCCACACACACACACATAATTTACCTTCATTTAATACTGTTCAATTTTTTAAAAAATGACTTGGTTTACAAAGCCCCCAGATAACCCATGAGCCTCCCCTGATAACCCGTGAGCCCCCCCCCCCCCCTGGAGATCAGTTCTAGCTACGGGCCTGCTCTTCCATCAGTCCCTATTTGAGGCAAAATCAATCCAATCTTTCCCATCCTTTCCGATTTATTTTAGGTCCATCTCAACGTTATCGCTCCATCCATCCTCGTCTTCGTCTTCCTACTGGTCTCTTACCATCAGGTTTCCAAACAAGAATCCTGAAAACTATTCTTTCCTCTGCCATTCGTGTCACCTGGCCTGCCCACCTAAGTCTTCTTGATTAAATTATTCTAAATAATAATAATTTAAAAGTCGAAATAATGTATTGTGTTGCCGGAGGAAGTAACGCTAAGATGATGTTTTTATTTGTTTATTTGGAGATTATTTTGACCATACCCAGGCCGGGATTTATATACGTATGTGGAGACCCGGAGCTGTAGTCCTCAAGTTCAGCCTAAATTCAGATTTAATCTTGATCATACCCTGCATAATTTTGAGCCTCCTAAGCCTACTAACTGCTTTTAATCATGAAAGTATTCATTTGATCACAGTTTTTGTTTCAATAGCTCTAGTAATTACTTTCACTTTCTAATGACAAAATTGGCATTTTATGGGTTGATAATACGGGCTAGCATAAATGATTCTTTCGTTTTGAAAAGGCTATATTTTCAAAAGTATTACACGTACACACATGAAAGATATATGAAAAGAACCACAAACTCACCAAGTTTATACACCCTCTACAAATGTTCGATATGTGTCCCTTTGGTTACACGACACACGTCCAGACGATACTCGAGCTCATTCCATACATATTGTAGCATAGTCCTGTCAATGGTCTGCACTGCAGCACTGATGCGTTCTTTGAGCTCGACTAAGGATTGCGGTAGTGGGGGTACGTAAACAAGGTCATTAACGTACCCCCACAGGAAGAAATCGCAGGGCGTTAAATCAGGAGATCTGGGAGGCCAGGGGAACAAAGCTAGGTCATCCTCACAAATACGCCCAATCCAGCGATGCGGAAGTTCAGCGTTTAGGTAGTCACGAACTGGGATGTTCCAATGAGGGGGTGCCCCGTCTTGTTGGAAGACACAATCCGTGAAGTCAGCACTGAGTTGCGGGAACAACCACAACTGCAACATAATTCAGGTAACATTTACCGGTCACACAGGATGTGAGGATGACTTAGCTTTGTTCCCCTGGCCTCCCAGATCTCCTGATTTAACGCCCTGCGATTTCTTCCTGTGGGGGTACGTTAAGGACCTTGTTTACGTACCCCCACTACCGCAATCCTTAGTCGAGCTCAAAGAACGCATCAGTGCTGCAGTGCAGACCATTGACAGGACTATGATACAAAATTTATGGAATGAGCTTTAGTATCGTCTGGACGTGTGTCGTGGAACCAAAGGGGCACATATCGAACATTTGTAGAGGGTGTATAAACTTGGTGAGTTTGTGGTTCTTTTCATATATCTTTCATGTGTGTACGTGTAATACTTTTGAAAATATAGCCTTTTCAAAACGAATGAATCATTTATGCTAGCCCTGTATGTGAACATTTCTAGCATAGATAATATTCACATGTAAAATATACATGTTATGAATACCAGAATACACTTATTTATCGAATCATTCATATAGCTATTTCCAAGTATATGTACTTATTGAATTTGATTGGGTGGGTAATCGGGTGGGCACAGGAATTTTTGGGTGGGCGCTTGCCCAACCGTGCCCACCCCTGTCGCCGTCCCTGGCTATCGGCGTACCTATGATCACATAGGCCTAGCTTGCGCCCCAAACTATCATACCAAGATGTATGCACAACACCGAGGAGTTCTTTTTAATTTTAAAAGCTTCGTCGATCCATGGCGAAAAAGTGTGATGATTTCTTACGCGATATCCTCACTTTTACACTATTTTTGAGAACACAGATTAAAGTACAGATGAATCACTCACTATCTACAAAAGATACTATCAACAAAACTGACATCTATACATCTTTAGAAATACAAATTCGTATAGTGCACTCTTGCAAACATGAAGATACATTAAACTACTCATAACAGAGCATAAAATACAATAAACATTAAACAAAAGATATATATTACAAACAGGGTGCAATATTTCATATAATAACACAACATTTACGCGTCCTTTCATAAAAGTATAATATATCAGTGACATATTTTAAAGTTGTGATGTCACATAAAAATATGGATCATATCAGCCTGTCACCCTTACCACTTATTTTTTTTAAAAAAAAATAGAATTGATGTTTAAAACTGGCGTGGGACAGCCAAGTTGTTTAACTTTTAATTTAATATCGTATAGTACCTTGGAAAACGGTGTACGTAATAATGCTCTAATCTGACTCATCTTCACTGACTACCCTTCCTTTCACACACCATCGGACACTTCCACTTCACAAAAAAACACTGAACAATTATAGACACCAAGTCTATCACGGTATTCTCGCCTTGCCTGGTTTATAATTTGCAACCCCAGCACGGGAGACGATATATCAACAATCGGTGTTTCTAACAACTAAAATATGGTTATCTGCTAAATGAACTGTGTATCTACAATTTTTAAAATTCAATGCAAGAAATTGAATTATATCTCCAAGCAAAATTCTTTTACTGATAGATTTTCCGTGTGATTTTTTACAAATATTAAAGTAAAAAATCCCCTGGTGATGCAAATTCCCTTTGATATTTAGACAGTTCTTTTGTACAGAAAATTTATTCAATATTGTCAACATCAGTTGCAACACGTGAGTGTCTGTGTGTGTGAGAGCAAGAGATATATATTTTCTTAAGGAAGAAACCAATAACAAAAAAGTCTGAATGCCTCTTTAGATGCATCTATCTAAATGGTTATATAAATTTGGGAAGATATTAACTTTGTTGTTCCCAAGTACGCAGGAAAGTATCTTTCTCGCAAATTACTTCTCCAACGAGTATTAAAATCGGTCAGGATTAGTCACTTCTCTATGAAGTTTGCAACTATGTCAACAGAATGCGAAAGCTCTCGCTTTGTGCCAGCCGAAAATGGGCACGGTTGGTTGTCTTATGGCTACCATCTCCTTGCTCATTCCCTGCGGGAAATTTCTCATACCTCCTTGCATCCCTCTGCGCACAGGCCACACTGTGCTGGTCCAGAGCAAGTGAGAGAATAGCTGGGGATGCCGCGCAGGAATTGAGGCGGCCGTAAGCTCAAACGCTTACGAGATTCGAATTTCCTCGTTCGTAAATGTATTAATTTAACAAGTGCTTTTTCTTTTTCTGAGGGTAGAGCCATGGCACGGTGGCTCTCTCCTTAGAGCCGCCGCTGGTTCAAACATGTTCTCTAGCTTCATGCATTACAGAGATTAAGATTTATTGAAACAATTTAAAAAGAGTGTATTTCCTTTCAGATATTAAAGCATTTTCTTTGAAAATCCATGTGTACGAATAAGAATGTTACATACTGTAATAGAGCAAGTGAAAAATGTACAAGCATGAGAGTGGCAGGACACCTAGATCCTTGAACAGCTTCCTACATGGTGGCCAATTCTCGATATGTTCTCCAATGTAAGCATAGAATAGTTATATAAGTGCCCATAATTTCTCGAAAGTAACTGTTTTCATTCCAAAAATTCAAAAATAGCCGCTTGAGGGGAATTCACGATTTTCCCTTGACTGGAAATGGTAAACTTTCCCGTTCAGATCATCTGGATTTTTAAAAATTTCCCGTATTGGACCAAAAAGTTCCATCCCGCACACCCCGATTTTTCATTCTCGTTAAGGTTTTTTTACGTACTTCGCGTAGAAAACCAGTTTTTTTACGCAGATGTAAAAAATTAATTATACTACATTTTAAACTTTAGTTTTGTTACATACTTCAGCACAAAATCATTATTTTCTGAAGATTGTTTATACAGCCACTTCACGCCCTCACCCTCACTAACAGATTTTTTTAAATAAAATATAACTGTTCTTTCACAAGTGAGAAATCTGTTGAATGTTGATTGTATACGTCTTGCACTAGTAGGCTACTTGTATTTATATAGCATAACATAACGATTATCGAAAATGTATTTGGATTGGATTTCATTTCAAAGCTTTAGAAACAGCCAGGCGCGTCTCCTGATAATGTTCGCATGAGCACGTGAACACTCATGTGTTGTAAATTACGTACATATTAAATGCACACACATATATTTCTTCGAAATAATACTTTTTTGATGTTCGAGTATACACACACAATTTACTTTGACACGACGTCTTTTACGTCTGATAACTTTTTTAGATAGTTGGTAACACTGACTCCCACGGTATTCCACGGATTGCGATGAACACAATTGCTGTGTTGTGTGTTGCAGCGACGTGCACTGAGGAGTAGCTAGTCTAGCAGAGATAGATCAATCAATCTCACATGTCGAATTATATTCAAATCACAATATTTATTGTCTTGTTAAAGCCAAAGTTCATATGCAACACTTTTTCCACGCGCTTCTCGTCCATCGGTGTGATCCGCGGCAAAGCTGGCTGGATACCCCAGCTCGCTCTTCTTTCGCCTGACCAGTTTCCAGGTAGAAACGGCCGCCCGAAGGAAAAAGGAAGATATTTACCTCTATCTCCCTTGACCCCTCACCCCCCGCTGCAATGGTTGAAAGCCCAGGCTACGGCGCTGTACCCAGGCTTTCAGGTTTCCTAGATTTTTTTTGTATGTAAATCCTCTAAAGAACTCAGGGTAAAATTTTCTGCTGCACTTATGTTCTCTGTATTTACACAACCTTTTACACGTTGTACAATATGTATGTATAATATGGGATGTAGTTTTATTATTTATGAAATGGGAACGTGTTATGTGCAGACAATAATCTTATACTTTCTTTATTTTTTTATTTTTTCAAGTATGGAATATATAATGATTAAATTACAAATATGAGTTCGGGTTCTCTCTCACTCTCATTTTAGTAGTGTTTTATTTAAATATGCCACTCTTGGCCTCTAACAGTCATGAAAACGGATGTATTTATTTGGGCATATTGTAGTTGGTTTGGTTTATTTTACTTCACTTTTCTGCCACATTTGGTTATCGAGAAAATGAGGATGAGTGATGATATGATGACATTGATGAAGGGACCTCATATGAACAATCCAGGCCATTTTTCGAACCCGTGATGAGTGCGCATTCTTGTCCTATGTGTTGTATTCTGCAGTGAATAATGAAATAATTTGGAATGAAAAATGTATCTCAGAACTCAAAAAGCCAAATCAATATAATTGAAGAAACTACAAAAAAGTGTGTTTGTTACCTGTTTTGTTTCTGTGCACAAAGTGTACTTAAAACACCAAATCAACCAACCGTGTGGGGGGGGGGGGTATCACAGCGCGCTACGACACCAGGAGTTCCGAGTTTGAACCCCTATCTGGACGTGGGTGTTCTTTGTGTGTGTCCCTTCATTAATTTTATCGTATCATCTTCGCACTTAACCAAATGTGACAAAAAAGCGACGCTAAGTAACAAAAATGAAATCAAATCATTGATTGATTGCTTGATTTGGTTTATTTTACTTCGCTTTTCCGCCACTTTTGGCTAATCGCGAAGATGATACGATAAAATTGATGAAGGTACACACACAAAGAATACCCATAGCCAAGCCGAGATTCGAACCCAGGATCTCTGTATTAGCCAAATCAAATTCGTTTTTTTATTTCCGAATGTGGGTGGGGGTTAGGTGTACTTTTTTTAGTACTCTTTCATCATTTTTCAATCTTTTCCTGTTATTGACATTCCTTTTTTTAGGAATAGGGGTGTGATCCATACCAACCCCCCCACCCTTGAGCACACCACTGACTGCTACCCCAAGTGTCGACGTCACCGCACGTCACTGGTGTGTTGTGAACTGGCAGCTAAGGGGCTGTTGGCCACTATACCTCAAACATGTTCACTTCGCTGTGCAAACATTGTGGTGCGAACCCTGATCCAAGCGGCAATGCTTCTTACATTCGGCACCAGGGCACCAGGGCGAAAAGATCGGCGCACTATGTAGCGCCGATCTTTTCGAGTCCTCCTAAACATGCCTTGTACAGTCACGGACACTTCTGGGTTGTAACGACCCTATTGAAGAAGCACTGAAGCAAGCCATCCATGTCTGACCACCAAGCGCCTTGTGACTAGACAACCCAACCAACAGTGCAATTCTGCGGCTTGTATACCAGTCACGGGTATACATCTCTGTAAATTGAGTAGTGATGCCAAAGAGAAATACGAGATGAAGATTGTCGATCGTAATGTCTCGTGTTCTCGACATGGAATAATACTCGGTCCACGTTACGTTCCATTATTTAACGTTGTTTAGGAACGAACCTGACGAACTGGGTTTATATTTTCACTCCTTGCATTACAGTAAATTCCATATTTTACAATTATATTAATGCTTTGAACGAAAATAATACCCAGAAAAACATCGAACACACGTGCACACCACTCTTCTCACACACATGCACGTGAAAACAAACACACAAAGCTAAGTTTTAACTTCCAAGTGAATGTCCAAATAACAGTAAATGGAGAAGAACGATGTGCGAAACATGGGACTTTTCACAGAAAGAATGCGTCTATTTTTGACATACGTGGTTTCTATTAATAGACAATGAAACAATTATGAGAGAAATTAAGATGCATTTTCGTCTTCAGGTGTTGAGGAAAGAAACAGACTGACTGTAAAATAGAAAACATGGTGTTATTGATAGAGTGTTGGTTAGCATACAGAGCTTTCACCAGTGAGATCTAGGTTCGATCCCCACCAAGGACAGTTTCTTTTATTCTTTTCTATTAGTGAAGAAGTATGTACTATTGTTTTCTAGGCATTTTGACGAAAGGATACACATCAAATTTGTTCGCTTAATCTGTATTTTCATTCTTCTAATAAGTTCTCTATCACAAGGGGATATAGAGATTCTCTATCTAGGCGATAGATATCTTCTCAATGGTTCCATAGCTACGATTCTCCAGTCCCTTCCACCCACTTGTCTTATTTATTTACTTTATTCATATCAACTCACGAAATACCATGAATCTAACGAAAACACACAGATATAGTTAGAACAAGAAACACACCTCGCGTCGAAGGTTCCAGACTCGAGTTCTGGCTTTTTTTGAGAGGGTGATTATTCCTGTGTGTGTATTTATCATCTTTGTCTAAAAACTATTCCTCATTATTGCCGTGATTAACCTAGGGAGAGACCAAAGCGACTGAAATAACAAAAGTACAGAAAATGCAAGACACATCTGCCTAGGCATGTTATATCTTGGGAATTAGCAATCTGAAAATTAACTTGCGTTTCAGTCGGCTACTTGGGAACGAGTTTCGTGTTGTCTCGTTTGGAGTTTTGGTTATCGTGTCGGACTAGCATGCGCGCAACCCGAGTTCGAGCCCACCAGAAGGGAAGATTTTTTTTTTGTCTAATTTCATCCAATCTTATTTATAAAACTGAGGTTTTTGCAAAACCTTTTGAATTGCATGCCACTTCGTATGTTGGTAATCAGAAAGCAGCAAAGATGAAAATTTGATGTTCCGAAGCGACGATGTATTTGTGTATGTTTTGAAAAAACGCAGTTATTAATTAGTGAAAAGCATGCAGCCACGTGATCATTGAGAATGCTTCCTAGTTGTCAGTGCTGATATGGCAGTAGCTACAGTCTGTCAACACACACCAACTTTCACGTTCCCCGTAAAATTATTACCTTTCCACGTTTAAAAATCATGAGTGCTGTCTAAAGCAATACTTTGATACTCGCGCATGCTAGTCCGACACGATAACCAACACTCCAAATGAGACAACACGAAACTCGTTCCCAAGTAGCCGACTGAAACGCAAGTTAATTTTCAGATTGCTAATTCCCAAGATATAACATGCCTAGGCAGATGTGTCTTGCATTTTCTGTACCTTTGTTATTTCAGTCGCTTTGGTCTCTCCCTAGGTTAATCACGGCAATAATGAGGAATAGTTTTTAGACAAAGATGATAAACACACACACAGGAATAATCACCCTCTCAAAAAAGCCAGAACTCGAGTCTGGAACCTTTGACGCGAGGTGTGTTTCTTGTTCTAACTATATCTGTGTGTTTTCGTTAGATTCATGGTATTTCGTGAGTTGATATGAATAAAGTAAATAAATAAGACAAGTGGGTGGAAGGGGCTGGAGAATCGTAGCTACGGAACCACTGAGAAGATATCTATCGCCTAGATAGAGAATCTCTATATCCCCTTGTGATAGAGAACTTATTAGAAGAATGAAAATACAGATTAAGCGAACAAATTTGATGTGTATCCTTTCGTCAAAATTCCTAGAAAACAATAGTACATACTTCTTCACTAATAGAAAAGAATAAAAGAAACTGTCCTTGGTGGGGATCGAACCTAGATCTCACTGGTGAAAGCTCTGTACGCTAACCAACACTCTATCAATAACACCATGTTTTCTATTTTACAGTCAGTCTGTTTCTTTCCTCAACGCCTGAAGACGAAAATGCATCTTAATTTCTCTCATTATTGTTTCATTGTCTATTAATAGAAACCACGTATGTCAAAAATAGACGCATTCTTTCTGTGAAAAGTCCCATGTTTCGCACATCGTTCTTCTCCATTTACTGTTATTTGGACATTCACTTGGAAGTTAAAACTTAGTTTTGTGTGTTTGTTTTCACGTGCATGTGTGTGAGAAGAGTGGTGTGCACGTGTGTTCGATGTTTTTCTGGGTATTATTTTCGTTCAAAGCATTAATATAATTGTAAAATATGGAATTTACTGTAATGCAAGGAGTGAAAATATAAACCCAGTTCGTCAGGTTCGTTCCTAAACAACATTAAATAATGGAACGTAACGTGGACCGAGTATTATTCCATGTCGAGAACACGAGACATTACGATCGACAATCTTCATCTCGTATTTCACTTTGGCATCACTACTCAATTTACAGAGATGTATACCCGTGACTGGTATACAAGCCGCAGAATTGCACGGTTGGTTGGGTTGTCTAGTCACAAGGCGCTTGGTGGTCAGACATGGATGGCTTGCTTCAGTGCTTCTTCAATAGGGTCGTTACAACCCAGAAGTGTCCGTGACTGTACAAGGCATGTTTAGGAGGACTCGAAAAGATCGTCGCTACATAGTTGCAACCTTTAATGAGAAGTCGCTAAACCTGGCGGATTTTAAATTCCAGTGGGCGCTAAAATTCACGGAATAGTGACAAGCGACTTTTCTTTAGAAACTAGTCTGCAGGAGTTACATAATATCTTTCAAAGTTTATATGATTTGCTCATGTGCGTGCGTCTAAGGGCAATTCAGACTGTGCAACTTTCTTTAGTAATCGACGTTTTTCATGCCAAGGAAATAACTCTCACCAACTTAAATTGCAAAGGAAAGTGCCGACTACATTTACTTCAATTCAATGCTCATTTTTCTGGTAACTGTACTCAGAATAGTACGGGGTCGTATGGCCTAAATAGTTATTACCGAAAAAAGATCAATTGATAGTAAATCATTTTTACTATTCTCTACGTTATTAGAATATTCTTATTATAAAGAACAAAATATAACTTTCAGAAAACTAGAGCTGTATTTTTGCTACACATATATTTTCTTTTTTGAAGTTAGAAAGTTGAAATAATATATGCATTTAAATTATCACAATTGAAATTAAATTCATTTTTAATGTGCATATAAACGCACATACAATGAATAAACCTGGTGTAAGTTGTTCCCCACAGCATTTTAAAAATACATTTTGCATTTTTCACCAGCAAATTTGATTCAGCGATTTTTAGTTAGCGCATGTTGAAGATTTAGCAACTTCTGCGTTTCAATTGTTGGCAACACTGATGCTCTGGAAGAACTGCAAGGGGTCACGTTTGTTTTGGAAAGATCAAGTACCGTTAGTTTTTCGGGGCAACAAAAAAGCCTATGCTCTTTGGCGGCAACAAGTAAAAGGCGGTTAGTGTCGATGTCGAGCGGTTGGGTGAAATTATATGCACTGGCTTTCAGACGTGCATGTGTGTGTGTAGTGTTGTGTTTTGTACACTATGAATACTGTTAGGAGTTTGAAAGAAAGGTCATTTTCGCGATTGAGCGAAGCAGAACGAACTCAACTAAAAAGGATGGACCCTCTCCAGCCGGACCTCTACATTGTACAAGATGTAAGTACTACCAAATGCGTTATTAAAATAACATAATACCAAGTACAATTGGTTATGTGGGTGCAACGTTGTGAACGCGCAATTTTGTTTTCCTTGTTTATTGTTTGGAGGCAGCAATTCATGGACAAACACAGGACACATCCTGGGCGTTTGTTACCATTTGTAGGGGAAGGTGGGGCAAAGTGAAATAGCTAACAAATAATAATATTTGAAACGCATGTAATTACAGAAATAACAAATCTAAATACACAGTGTAATACCTACATATGTTGGCTACATATAATAAAAACAATGAGATGTAGCCATCTTTACTTTAGGAAAGACATACAATATTTATAAACACTGCAAAAATTTCACTTTGCCCCATATATGGGGCAAAGTGAAAAACTAATTGGGGCAAAGTGAAATACACCAATTGTGAAACATTACAATTAATTATGTGTTACAATTGTCACAAATGTAATGGTTTTCATCATCAATCTCATTATCAAATGTTGTGCATTCCTCATGAGCCCATTTCTTGCACTTGGAGCACGTGATCCATCCCTCACCTGGCTTCGATCTTGAAAAGGGCTCACTACAAAACATGCACTCTTCTTCGTCACTCTCATCAGAAGATTCATCATCTAGGCCTACTGGTAGTTTTGGTTTTTTGTTCTTACCCTTGCTTAGAGCTCGACCCCCAAACAATTTTTTACGCGCTGGCCTGTTCTTACATGATGAATCTTTGCTGTTTCCTGTAGCTGAAGAGTTATGAACCTTCAGCTCTGTCAAGTAAGGACTAGAAGTCAAAACTGCTGTCACTCCTGTCTTTCTCGATGTTTTTCAGATACTGTTGTCTCTTATCATTGCAGGCAAAGGCAAGATGTCCTTAGGGCTCATCTGTTTACACACTTTTGATGAAGTGCTAGGTTGTGGCTGTACCGTTAGGACGTCAAATGGACGAACTTTTGGCTCATCGCGAACTATTTGTTCTCCTGATGGACCAACTGATGCCTCTCCTGGAACTGCCGATTGGTTTGGAATTACATCGTCCTCACCTGGAGGTGGTCTGTTCGTCGTTTCTGCAGCTACAAAAGCCTCTTCCGGAAAGATGTTGGGGTCACAAGGACAGATTCCAGTTGACCTGAATCCATTTACTGCGGTCACTGTGGTGGCTGCCTTCATGTACGCTTTCCCAAACAGTTCACCAACTTCAGTTATAGAGACTACCTTTCCTGGGTGATTACGTAGCCACGTTGCACATTCCTGAGAATAAAATGTGCTTAATGGGCCCATGAAGGCAACATCTAGAGGTTGGAGTTTATGGCTCGTGTGAGGAGGGATACACAGTTTATGCACGTGGTTGTCGCGTGCCTTTAGAACCAATTGAAGGTTCTTTGTGTAGGTCGCGTGGCCATCGAGAATAAGGAGTGCAGGATCATGAACGGAAGGTTTGGTACAATGGATGAAATGATCAAACCACTTTGTAAAAATATCTGTCTGCATCCAGCCTGAAGGGTGGCAATGAACAATCGTATCTGGAGGTGTTCCATGGGAAAAGGCTGGATTATTTCTAACACGTGGAAAAATAAGAAGAGGTGGAATGTAGTATCCTGCTGCACTAAAGCAGATCACAGCAGTTGTTGTTGTTCCTCTTTCTGCTGATGAAATTTGTCCAACTTGTCTCCTACCCTTTAAACTGATAACCTTGGAAGTTTTATTGGGAACAGTGCTCATACCTGTCTCGTCGACATTATAAATGCGACTAGGAGAAAACTTGTGGGTGTCCATCAGTGCTGTAAGGAGATCGAAAAATTTAGCTACAGTTACCTTGTTGAAAGATGAGGCTCTAGCTTGAGAAGTAGACTCTGGAGTTCGAAGTGTTAAAGCAGGATGACGTTTCAAAAATCCATACAGCCAGTCTACACCAGCCATTCCAGACTGCTTAGAGAATGGATGTGCAATATTATTACACTCAGCATACTGAAACGCCAGGCAGCGAAGATCCTTCGTCGTGAGTCCGAATAGTCGTGATTCCATAAGAATGACATGTTCCTCTAATTCTGCCTCCTGAGATTCTGTGAAAATCGTCCTGAATCTTCCTAGTCGTTTCTCACATGACTGGTCAACGTCCACTGCAATAAAGAAAAAAAAGTGTTAATACAATTAGTATCAGCCTATTGTATGTAATTACGTTTGTCACTCGAACTTTCAAATATGTCTATTTTGGTTTACTTTATTTCTCTTTATACTCATAACAATTCAATTTTCACAACAAGACTGAAAAGTTTCCAAACATTATCCTGTGTTACAGTGTAGGTCCACACGTCTAGGTCCTTTCAAATACGGATGGAATGTTTATAGCCTACTGACCATTCATGAATCAATTTATACAATGTTAAGAGCTAATTTTTAATCAAAAACTAACAGTCCAATCAGCTGGGATTTATGAGCTGCACAGCAGGCTTCATGACACAGTGGTTAGGAAACTAGTCTCTAAATCCGACAGTCTTGGGTGCGGTCCCCACGGTGGGTTTCTGATCTCAAAAATGGGGGGGGGGAATATAAGTTTTATTAGCTACATTATTCATCACATGTAGGCCTTTTATCAATAATTTGTTTAATAATGTTAATTAATAGCAGATAAAGTAATAAAAATAAAGTTAATATATTCATTATTTCTTTTTTAAATCCAATACTGTTTCAAATTAGGTCACACCTTTAATGTTTTCAAGTTGGTATCACAGTGAGGATAAATGTCTTCATAATTGCTTAAGCCTACTTAGGCCTTCTGCTCATTCACAATACGATTTGACTTAAATTAAACAATGAGAAACTTATTAGCCTACACACTAAAATGCACTAGGCTATATCCATAAGCTGCTGTTCTACAAAAATAAAATGTATTAAATAATACAAATTGAAATTCTTACCATCTCGTTTTACTCGACGGTAGCTACAGCGTGGCAACAGGAACGGCGAATGAGTCAGCAGCCTTCTGGAAACTCATAATCAAGGTACCTTTATAAGGTAGGCCATTCCCGAGGTTCCGAGATTTTCTCCCATGATTCTGTGCGCACTATGACGTCATTAAGAGGACAGAATGGAACTTACTTCGTTATCGTATACGGAAGCTTGAGATAAATAGGTCGATTATTTACTTATACACACTTTTTCTTGAATGCCGGTAGAATGAGAACAAATCAACCTGTTTGTGCTCTTGCAATAATAATAGAAGAAAATCGCCTGGAATAAAATGATCATCGCTTCCCAAAAAGTTGCTGTAGCAGGATTGATTCAATTTGTTCCTCCAAATTTCGGACTTACTCAGTGGTGCAACCACATGGGAGGGCAGGGGCATTGTCCCCCAACCTTCGACGGAAGTCAATTCTAGGAGGGGGGGCAAACATTGATGGCCAAAGGCACCTGCAGGGGGCACAGAGGAGAAATTGCCCCTTCTATTTCAAATTTTATACAAATAAAAATACATTTCGTAAAATGTTCTTGCTCGCTTTGCTTGCAGTGACAGCTTTTCTCAGTCTCATCAAGTTCAGAGACGTAGCTAGGGGGCGTCGGGAATCGGCCATGGGCGCCAAATAATCTAATTTTAAAAAAAATGTGAAAGAGAGAATGCCTTGGCGCCATGTGATATTATTTGTTCCTTATTAAGTCAATATTGTTTTAAATTGCAAAAATTGGATCAAAAAATTTTCATTCTCGCTTCGCTCGCAATATGATTGTTTTTTGTAATCTTATGTATTTAAATAATATGTTTTGTATATATGTAATGAAAAAACTTTGAATACGTACATAATTTAGTGTTAGCATCTTGCATATGTATTTTCTTATTTTATGTCGCTACATGTTGCATATGTGTAAAACATATGAAAGTTATACATGTTATATGTACAAAAAAATATCTTAGGCATGCATTTATCATTCATTTTCTGCCATTCAAAAATACTGTTTGTGTGCTTGTTTTCAATTATTAGCTAATGTAAAATTTCTGGTGTTGAAAAAATATTTCAAATCGTTTGTTCCAAATAAATGCTTTAGCACAGACATCTACCTCCCTTTTGCGAAATTTATGAGGATAATAACGTCTTTGATACTGCTACTACTACCACTAGTAATAATAATGCCATTATTAATGTTATTATTATTACTATTATTATTATTGGTACGTTTATCCTGGTACTTTCTCCCTCCAGATAAAAATTTGTGGTTGCGCCTCCGGCCTTATCTTCCACACTCGCCTTCCGTATCATCACGTATGCAACTTTCAAAAACCTTTACACAATCGGAACTCAGTTTCTAAGTATTGCTTCATTGAATATTGAGTGCAAGATAAGATTTATTAGCTTTGAAGTTGAAACATCGTCCGCGAAAATAATACTTTGAACATCTCGTAGGTAGCGAACACTAATTAACAAATTGCACTGTGTTACTTTACTTTATGTGCGTTTGTTGAGAAATTGTGCTGAAAATAAAATGTACGACTTACAGGACAGACGTTTCTCCCCTGCACATCCTTTCAATCTTCTCGTCAATCAATGAGAAGAGCTGTCATGTAAATAATGACCAAAGAAGCTATTCAATCAGGCCCGTAGCCAGGAATTCTTTGGGGGGGGGGGCGAAGTCAATCCTAGAGGGGGGCAAATTTTGAATATATTGTGTCGCATTGGCACATATTATGGTAGGGTACACAGAGACACTTGCCCCCCTCCCCCAAAAGCTATAAGTAACAGAAAAGGGATAGTATCTTGAAACTGCAACGATAAAAAAAAAAAAACTTTGAGCAACATCAAATAGCAATATTTCGATAATGACCTTTCCAGGTTGCCAAAGAATATAAAGTTTAACATAAATAGGCTAATAGGGACTGTACCTACTGGATATTGTAATTGATTGACTTGGTGTTTTAAGTCCACTTTATGCACACTAAGGCTAATTGGAACTGGACCTACAGTTTAAAGTGGGATCCGAACCATTATGTGCCTTCACCCTACTTGATATTTACAGGTCGATAATGTTAATTGATGACTAACAACAGCTTTGGGCCTCTCTGCAGAACTGATTAAGGGAGCCCTTTATAAATCATGCTTCATAATGATTCCCTCTAGTTTCCAGTATGCAAGATTTTTTACGCACAAAGGAATCTATCGAGAATCCAACAACACCATTTTGTTGTGTTGTACAAGCAAAATCGGATTAATTACATAATAATGGTTAGGATCTGCACTTTGATGAATTGTGGAAAAAAAATGTAATACTTTTTTTGACCTTGCTAAAACATTAAAACATGGGTCCCTTAGTCCACCACGGACTCTTATTTCCTTGCATCACTACAGACAATGTTTGCCTACTGGTTACGTTAACCATTTTGCAAAATAGTGTGTGAATTGTATTATATTATAGTTGAAATACATGTTTCGACACCTGACAAAAAATAGGAATCCCTTGATTGACCAATGACTTCTTGGATTACAATGTCATCATTAATATTTGATATTAAGTTTCATAGAAAGAAATTGTTTTAATAGGGCGCAAATAATTTTACGGGGGCTCCCAGGTCCGACTCCCGCCGCCCCATATAGCTATGGCTCTGAACTTGGACTATAAGAATAGGAGAAATTGTAAGCGAAGCGAGCAAGATAATTTTACGAAATGTATTTTTATTTGTAATAAAATTTTAAATCGAAGGGTGCAATTGCCCCTCTGTGCCCCTTGCAAGTACCCTTGGCCGTCTGGAAGAAAAATGTAAGGAACACGTCCTCCCCGATGGCGCAGTGGTAGCGTCATCGCCTTGAAATCAAGGGGTCCCCGGTTCGATACCCGGTGGAGGCACAAAGTGGTTCGGATCCCACTTTAAACTGTGGGTCCAGTCCCAATTAGCCTTACTGTTCATAAAGTAGACTTAAGAAACCAACTCAAACCAAACCTACCTGTATTATTAGTAAAACACATTTTATGTGTGTGTTGGATATGGTATGAGATTTAATTAGGAAAACCGATGGATAATGTAATATTTATACAAAGTAAATTAATGTATTATGTTCTTACAACAAATGTAACTATTACAGAATAGGAAGCCAGTGCCGAAATTAGCCGTAAGTTTTTGTTTTTTTTAATTCCTGGCAGTAGTAAATATTGTTACAAATAAAATCCAAAAATTTAGATCCTCAACTCAGGTGGATAAGAGATCAAATTATAATTCTCAGCTTCCATTTACCTCCGATTATTAGAAGTATCATTCGACCGAAAAGCAATCTCTGACTGTTGGCTGATACATGCGACGTACCTAAAATACAGGAAAACGTAACAGCATAATCGTTCCATTATTTTTGTTTTGTATTTGTATTGCTTTTGTTTTATTTCAAGTATAATTTACCCTTTGGCTAATCGCAAAGATGAAAATGAATGGTGAGTAGATGAAATGGATGATCACAAATCCATGTGGATCACAAACAGTACAGAGTACTACACAGATTGTTGGCCCACATGCCAGAACCTAGTAAGCCCGCAAGAATGAAGTTCCTAGGATATATTACCTGGAAGAAATATTGCTATTTGAATGTTTCCCGAAAAGACACCCTTTATACAATAGCCATTATCTAATTCATTCGCCGGCTCGGTAGCCGAGGGCGTTAAGTGGTCGACTTTCGATTTCGCCTCCGAAGTTCCCTGTTCAAATCCCAGCATGGGCATAGGCGTTCTCTGCGAGTCAGGCATGTATCCAGGAATTACTTTCGTGGGGGACTAAACACCATATTTTTAAGGGGTATAGATAGAACCTCACAATTTTATGTTTAAGGCCAATTGTGGCAATTGGGTTCAAAACGGGAGTGGGGGTGCAAGAAAAGTTTACTTTCTCTTCCCAAGGGTTAGCATAAAGAGGTTATAGTGTGAAGGCAAAAAAATGGGGAGCAACTATCCCCAAAATCGTCGCCACTGTTCAAGGCTGCCAAATTATTCAGAACAAGAAATCGGAACATTTTTTACCACTCAACTCCTCTGTTTCCATGCATTAACATTGTGTGCCGGAACCATCTCAGTATGTGTGTTTGTCCATTTCTTATCATCAGACATCAAAACATCTATGACGTCTTCGAGTGTTTTTACGAAACTGTTACACACGCACGGGATGGACAATCCACTCGACAACGCGAGACTCAAACTGTGTGCTGCGAACTGGACGCAGAAATTTCTCGAATATTTCTCTCTGATTCGAGCCTGAACACCACTACTGTGTCTTGTCCTCCCATGTTTAAAGTTCTTATAAAAGCCGAAACTCACCAAATTGTTCATATTCAGGCCTTAGCACTCACAAGTGTTCACAATTGTCTGTCACAACTTCCGCAGTCTTGCCATATATTGGCACAAAACAAAGTAAGTCTTCTCGAATACAGTTCGAAACAATTAATTCCAAATGAAAACCCTTCCGATCCCAACACATCTAGTGTTTCTTCTCCCAATATGATTAAATGCTTACTCATTTATCTCCAGTGACGTGCCCAAGGGAGGGTTGGTGAGGTCATAACCCAATTTGACCAAGTATTCCTTAAAAAAATGAACGTCAAAGAGAAGAAAAGATGGCAAAATAAGGACTGACCACCAAAAATTGTATGCATAACCCTCCTCTTCTAAAATTCTGGGAAAATTTGGTCCGGGCACAACTAACTCATCACTCAAAACTTTGATTTTCAGTTGATCTGTGCAGCTTATTTCTTTTTTAACTAACCGCTCCAATACCCGTTACTGCTTAAATATTCACTTTAGAGAGAGACCTTCGATCTCTTCGGCCCTCGACCTGAACTAGCACTACACTGAGGCTCCGGAAATTCCGCTGTCGTTAATATCTTCTGCTTTGGACCCGAACTGGAACTAGTAGTAGACTTCGTTACTTTATGGTATTTAGTCCTTTTCATTTTCAAATCACTAGATCTTATAAAGCCACCAATAGACTGTATGAACTATCACACTTACCTTTGAATACTCATTAACCGATTCTGTTGTACAGATCAACCTGGAAATTGAAGCCGCGTATTTTAACCTCATTATATTCTAGAACGTTCCACAGATAAAACGATTTGTTAATGTTGCCAGTAGTTCGACTCCTTCTCTTATTCAAGAACGTTCCCTCTTGCGCTTTCCAGAGATTAAAAAATTCAATGAATCGTCCTACGTGTGGCGCTACGTTTGCAGCTTCCAAATGCTGACAAGTCTTTGCATAGTGTTGCGACAACACCGAAAGCGCAAGAAAAGTTTTAATGCAATATTATCAACAACAGGCTTATAGAACATTCTCCGTGTTGCCTTGGTAAGTATTTTGCTCCTTATATATTATCGGCACACTATTCAAGAAAACAAAAACCTAATTTTGCCGGATCCTGTGGCTGAGTGGTTAGCACATCGCGCTGCGACACCAAGGGTCCCGGGTTCGAATCCCGCTCAGCCATGGTTGTATGTGAATGTCCATTTATCATTTACATCATTTCATCACTCATTCCCATCTTCGTAAATTAGCTAAGAGGAACAAAATGCGAAGTAAAATAAAATAAATCAAATAAAAAAAACAACTAATTTTATGTAGTGTAAACTGAAAAAATTAAGGGGGGCTCCAGCCCCCTGATCCCACCTTGGGTGCGCGCTATTAACAATAACAGGGTTATAGAACATTCTGTGTCTTGGCTCGAAAATTATTTATCTCAAATTATCATCACATTATTTAAGAAGCCATGAACCTAATTTTATGTAGCGTAATTTCCTGAAGGGGGTGCTGGAGTCCCCTGATGCCCACCTTGCATACGTACTTGACTCGATAATTATTTCTCTCCTTAAATTATCGTCATGTTATTTTATTTCACACCACAAGAAACCAAAAACCTCATTTTAACTATTGTAAACCGCAAACTTTCGGGGGTTTCGAGCCCCCTAAGCTCCCCCTTGGATACGTGCCTGCTGCGAGTGTCCCTTCATCAATTTAAACTAATCATCACTCATCATGTTCGTCGCGATTAGCCAAAAGTGGAAGAAGACACTAAATAACAAAAACAAGTTTATTCTCATCGTGGCGATCAACTGGAGAATCTGAAAAGTAGCGTAAAATATTAAAGGGAAATTCCAGGATATTCAGTAAAAAGTCATATCAGAATATGCCCGGACAAGAACTTTCCTTAGAATTAGACATTTCAAATAAATGCAATAGGTTAGCTGGAAAGAAAAGCTGGCAGTGGACTACAGCCTACAGGGACAAGATATTACGCAAATAATGTATGAAAAATAAACTATGCATTGTTTCGGAATAAGTGTATTCTTCTATCGCGTATTTGATCTCTTGTTGTCAAATTAAATTAACAGCTTTGGTGTATAATATCAAAAGATGCATGAAAACACAGCGTTTCATGGGCCATCTGCTACATTCTACGCATAGCTTTCTTCCGCTGGTGTCCGCTTGGTGACGTCACAAGCTCTAGCCAATAACGTGCAAGTCGCGGAGTGGCCCCCTCTGACTCATAATATTATCTTTTACAGCTGTTACAGCTAGAGCCATAGACTCCTCTGTCCAGGATTGCTGATTAGTTGTGCGTTTGTAATTACGTACCATCTTGCCTGAAACAAGAAGATGTAACATAAATAATACACAATTTTATTGGAATTGTATTAAAATCTAACCATTACTATTTAGATACTTCGAGAAACTGTAGCCCGGGGCAAAGTGGAATAACATTTCTCTTTGCCAGGGACGTAGCTAGGTTGATCAGTTTGGTGGGGCCCAAACAAGATTTTTTCTATCAAACTATTATAAATTAACAAACTATTTATACACCATATAGGCCTATGTTGTATACATACATTATATATGTATGTGTGTGTATATATATATATATATATAGTCTTGGAAAGAAAAGGATCAAGGGCTTCCTCGGTGGCGCATGGTAGCATCGTCGCCTTGTAATCAAGGGGTTCCGGGTTCGATAACCGGTGGATGCTCATAGTGGTTCGGATACCAATTTACACGGTAGAACCAGTCCCGATTAGCCTTATTGTGTATAAAGTGGACTTAAAACATCAACTCAATCAATCAATAAATTGGAAAGGAACATAATTTTCTTCTGTAGCCCCCAACAGTCTACGGATATACTCTCGCGAAATACACAGCCATTATTCGGGAAACTAAATGCAGAATGAACTCATTAGCTTAATGGCTTAAACACCAAGAACAATGTTATTAGTCTTTAGATTTGTAAATTTGCTGGGGAAAAAATTGAGAAGTAGAAAAAACCCTTTTCCGTGGTTTTAGATATAAAGTGCTGGAACCAGGTTTACAAGTATTGGCAACAGTGCAAATATGAAATGTGTGCGTAATGAGTTCAAACTAGGCATCTCATGTATACAGTTCATACCGGAATCGAATCCGGTATCTCTTAGTTCAAGGACGGGCCCGAGTCTTCTATGGCATCTGATTGTTCACTTGGAAAATGATGACGATAAATTATATGCACGCGTCAAATTTCTTAAAATTAAACTTATTTGTGTGTGGAAAACTGAATATATGATGGTACTGGATAAAACAAAGTTTCCACACGCTCAAATGATTACGCTCTCGTCTTTGATTCGGCAGGTTCAACAACCTGCCCAGGTTCGATTCCCGATGGAGGCACATAGTTGTTCGGATCTCACTTTAAACTGTAGGTCCAGTCCCGATTAGCCTTACTGTGCATAAAGTGGACTTAAAACACCAGTTCAATTAATCAATCAATCGGTAGGTTCAAGGTTCGATCGCTGGTGGTCAGGCCGGTAGCCAGAATTTGATTTCGGAAGGCGCTTATCACTTATCGGCAGCCGCCATCTAAAGACGAAAAGGTTGGGGGGAGGAGTAAATGTGCTGAAGATGAATTTCTTGGTATATTGCAATTTACCTTATACAAGATATTTAATCCTATTAATGAAGTAAATTTAATTACTACTACACATTATTAATATCAAATATTTGTAGGATTTCGGGAAAGGATTGCAGCCCCCGAGCCCCTTCCCTGGGTATGTGCCTGCTTGTATTAGTTCCAAAATTTCTGTGCTGTTCCAACATCGTGAGGACAATTTGGAAAGTACTTGAAAGCGATATGGAAGCAAATTCTGCTCTCGAAACAATGGGACTCGATGTGAAGGCCACGCGCAACCGAATGAAAGAACTCTTCGCAGGCCTTGTCCCTCAATATTAATTTTACTGACTAATTGTAAGTTTTTCTCGGCCTCCTCGATGACGCAGTGGTAGCGTCGCCGCCTTGCAATCAAGGGGTTCCGGGTTCGATACCCGGTGGAGGCACATAGTGGTTCGGATCCCCGATTGCCTTACTGTGCATACAATGGACTTAAAACCCGAACTCGATAATTGGAAGGTTTTAGAAAAACTAAACATGGCTTTTTATGCATCATACAACTTTGCTTCTTTTCACCCTACTTTTACAGTTTTTCTTCCTAAGAATTCCACTGACGTGAGTATAACACGCTACGAAACCAGATGTCCAAGGTTCGGACATTGGACAGGTATGGTTCTATCATGTCTGTCGCATCGCCATTCCTTCGGCTCATCATTCATCCTCATCGTCGCATTTAACCCAAGAGGTTGAAAAGCGGCGTAATATAGAAATATATAAATGATTGATTTGGTTTATTTTACTTCGCTTTTCTGACACTTTTTGGCTAATCGTGAGAATGAAGATGACAATGAGTGATCTGAAATTGATGAGAGGACCATCATAAAGAACACACACACCCAGTCCGGGATTCGAACCCAGGACCCCTTTCATCGTAATGCACCTTGTTAACCACTGCACAACAAATAGAAACAGAAAATGCTTGATTAGTTATTTGCTTCTCCATAACTCATGATTATATTATAAGCATTATTCGCTGTATGACTAGGGATTAATTATATTTGTATGTCTAGCCAACCTAGCCACCTAATCAGCAGCAGCTTCCGCATTTGCAGGTGGAGGCTAAATGAAGAAAAATCACAGAAAGTCAGAAAGTTATATAAATTTTGTAACATAATACTTATAGAGCATGCAGAGGGCTGTAAAAACAATTGCTGCATACTTACTTTCCTTCCTTAATTGAAACGTGGTTTATTCTTCATTATACATGAGATCAACCACCCTGGGAGTCAAAGCCAGGATCTTGTGTGGTAGTCAGACTCTCTTTTAGAATGCCAATATATTCCAATATATTAGATACTTGGTCGATCAGTCGATCCTGATGCATTTCTTCCAGAGGAAGACAATCTGGGAGCTTCTCATTCGACATTTTACTCGCGATGTAGGAACACGAGATCACAAACACTTCGTGATGCTATCTTCTCGCGTTTACAGACGTTTACCACAGCTCGGACGACAAATCCTACTTCAAACTGGCAGATATCAACTGTCCACCAAATCAACAGATGAACCGACCGCTTCGATGTTTCTCCGAATTTTCAGAAAGTGGCATTTCCCTCCTTGCAGGGCAGGTCATTAGCAGGAGGGTTGAGTGCATGTGAGAAGAACCGCTATGTCATTCACTCCCGCGCCGAAAAAGGGACAAGCAATAGCATTCTGTTCTTGGAATTTGAAACGCATGGGGATATCTTTTCTGAACCATAAAATAATTAACATAGAAAATTCTAGCCACCCATACCTAAATCTTCCTGTTTGTGTCGTCCTTTCGGCGCCCATGGAGCCAGTGTAGGGCCAGATGAAGAGAAAGTGCGGGTTTGGGGGGGATCCTGGATCTGGTGTGCAGCAGGGAGGAAAAGTGCATTTTCAATAGGTCTCAGACTTCCCTGGCCGGGGCGGACCACAAAACCTTTAACTGCATCTGCATCCCATCCCAAGAAAGAATCAGGGAAATAAGAAAGAAATGCCTTGCTTGGCTTCGTGCTACTGAAAATTGAAGAAGTGTTTCAAACTGCAAGCAAAATTTACTGAAGAATTATTTTGCAATATTTGTCATCAAAGTAAAATTTCCAGCAAATACAGAAGAGTTTCCCGGGGCCACGTGGACGTTTGCCGGGGCCAGTGCCCCCGCGTGCCCCTCCTAACGACGTCCCTGCTCTTTGCCCCTTTCATTTTGCCCCTGGCACACAGTACAGGTTTATAAATTATTTGCATTTAATTTATTTCGTCTTTACACATTTTGCCATTGCCACATGATGCATGACTTTATAAGTAATGATAAAAATATCAAGAGAATAATGTTAACAAAATACATACCTCTCAGTGTGCAACGAAGCAGGGCACCAATATTACAAGACTAGTGTTGCCCACGGGACGAGACGGGACAGGCTTTTAAAAATTCGAGACGAGACGAGATTGATCATGTGTCCCTTTGACAAACGAATATTTTCGAGACGAGACAGCATTTCACAGCATTTCTACGAGACGAGACAGGCCAAAGTCTCGTCTCGTGGGCAACACTATACAAGACCAGGTGCTCCAAACACTTTCTTTGTTACTGAAGCCGGAGGAAAAGTTGTCGCGTGCTACCACCTATGAGGGAGATGCACCTGTACGTGATGGTGACAATACATCGGCAAACCAAAAGATGGCGCTGCGTGTGTGCTTGGCAATTCGATCATTTCACTTTGCCCCTTATTTCGCTTTGCCCTACTTTCCCCTACATGCGACTCGCTTAAAAAGAGACTGCATCTGGATTGGAACGATTCGTTTCGTGCAATGTATAAGATCAAGGATGGTAAATACGTTTGATTCATTTGGTGCTTTAAGTCCACATTATGCACAGTAAGGCTAATCGGGACTGGACCTACAGTTTTAAGTGGGATCCGAACCACTGTGTGCCTCCACCGGGTTTCGAACCCGGGACCCCTCGATTAAAAGGTGACGACGGGTAAATATGTTAATGACGATGACAAACAGATGTTACTATACGCTTTAAATCGGTGGTTCCCAAAGTGTGTGCCGCGGCGCCCTGGGGCACCGTGATTAGCTTACAGGGGCGCTACGAAATGTTCCAATATTTTCACTGAATCGTTAGTCAATGCTATGAATGTTTCAAATATCGGCTTATTTAATACTTTTTTTTACATATAAAATATTTCTGAATTTGAAATACGTGTTTAATTTTTACCTTAAGACAAGCAATGTTACAAGTAACTGAGCGTTTGCAAGTGTTAGAGAGGGCTACATTCTGGTAATGTCTTGAAAAAACTAAGGGAGCCGTGAAGAAAACAAGTTTGGGAACCCTTGTTTTAAATGTTCGAATATCAATCTCTCTCTGAACCATGGCTAGGATGAAAAATACGAAACACTAGGAAAGAAGGAATACAAGCAATGTCACATTGACTGATACTTCAATCACAAGCATCACAACCGAATTATTGTGGGCGGGGCGAGGGGACATTTTGTACAATACCCAAATAACTTACATATACAATTTTATATTTCTGGACTGGACGCGTCCTTCTCTCTGTCCCGCACGTGCTTTCAATGCTAAATGAATGTGGTTGGTTAACATATGGTCCGTGTAATACAAAGTATATTGCGAAGTATGATAATCTTGCGTTGTACATACCTCAGATTGCATGTTATACTAATTAGTTTGCACTAGTCATCACTAATTGTATATAACGTAATTAAAAGGGTGTTAATTGAATAAAACATTATTGTTTTACTTCAGATATAGCATGATTTTGGTGGGAAATTGTTGAAAATAAGTTGAACTGTTATTCTTACTTGTTCAATATTGAAGATGAAGTTACAAGGGAGAGTAGTAAATTTCCAATCAGTATAAAATTGTATTGTGAACCGTACGCGGCGCCACTGGAAACAGCTTCAAATTCCTTTTTCATGCATTTTTGTACACTTAACCAGTGGCTCGACAGCCCTTGAAAGTCCTAGGCAGATCTACAGACTGTCGGTCTTCAACCGGTAGTGCGGTGACGTGGGGTCAGCACGTCGAACCCCCAGCCTTCATAGGAGATTTCCGAGACCGGGTTACGCTACTCGTAGGCTACGAGTCGTAGCACAGACAAAGAAGTATATATACTTCTCTTCAGTGGCGGCGATTGGGTCCCAAAACTAGGGGTGCAAAGACAGTATATTTCCCTTTGTTGATAAGATTTAGCATAGTGGCGAAAACTGGTGGGCAATTGTCCCCTAATCGCCGCCACTGCTTCTCTTCTTTGTGCTCGTAGCTCCCCAATTTCCTCACGATGGTGGGTTGCCACCATGGACGTCCGCAGGATTTTTTCCAGGGAGGGGCAAGAAAGGTATTTTTTTCCAGGGGGGCAAACAAGTCACATTTCCCCCTAAAAGTGTGTTGTTCGCTAAAAAAAAAAACATTTCTTAAGTTTGAATTTATGGTGTTCGTGCAATAATTAACACATATTATTGTGGCTAAAATGAAATTATATGTGTGAAATACATAATTTTTGGTTAACTTTCATTTTCCAGGGGGGCACGGCCCCCCCTTGCCCCTTCTTCCGGACGCCCATGGTTGCCACTAGTCCGAAAACCCATGCCTTCCCGCAGTTTGTAAGGGAGGGCACAAGAAATTAGGAAGGAATGTTTTTAAACCCTTTTTTTTTGTTTTCTACCCATGCCAGCTGCGATAAATAGAAATAACCATCGCAAAAATCATATTTTCTTTTAATTTTTAGGTTTGATTCTAGTTTTTATCACTTTACGTTTTCTACGTATTTTACGCGTATTATTTACGTGTCATGTAAAATCTTTTGTTTACGCTCAACCCAGTGATGGGCAATTCATCTATTATTACCCACGATCAACACATCCGATCCACTCAACCGGTCACCACTTCACCTTGATCATGTTTCCTTTGTTATTTTTCTGAGAAGTGATGACAATTTACACTTTTTGGCCTTTATTTCTTGCAATGAATAAATAATTAAATCACAAATTGCCATTGCGTCGATTGCGTTGTGATCCTACGATGTTTACTGCTCAAAGCATTTCGGGATATTTTGAAGACAACAATTTCCGCTGTGGAACGGAAGTGGTTTAGTGCCTCAGAGGGAAGGAAGAATTGGAAAGTTATGTAAATTATTCAGTGTTTAACGATGTTCCTGTAAAATCTTGGAGAAATAATGCACGAAATCAAAAATATACAGACAGTCACTTGTATAAACTCAGTTTTTAAATCCTAATATTGTGAATTACACAGTGAGTCAAGCCATAAAGCATTGACGTGTTTGGACGGGTAAGGAAAGAAATAAAATAATTTTTGTTAGCATTAAGAGTATGTCCTTGTTATCAAGTACGTTCAGATACCGAACTGTTACTTATCCTATTTAATAGTTGTTTAACTGTTTGTTATTAACAGTTGAATCTGTAAAAAAAAAATCTAAACGACTTAAGCAACTAATTTTTCAACAGCTGTGTTATCGTCCAAGAAAGAAACTGAAATGGAGGTGGAAACAGATGATCAAATTTTTTTCACGTGAAAGTTGATAGTCAATTCAGCATAATTTTAATACCGATTATTTAAAAAAAAAATACAGCTTCTACCTCCTGACGCATTTAGTTGATCGTGACAATGAATATAAATCAATATCGTAACAGTAGTATAAGCCGGATACACATTAAACTCGTTTATTTTCACATACAAATCATTGCTACTTACCTCATATGCATACCGAAACATTTTTCAAGCTGGGGATCACTTTTTCCCATGAAAAAAGCGTTATTTTTAACATTATAATCATTTATTGGTCGTTGCTAATTCGGCGGGCAAATCTTGAGTCATGTTGTCTGTCGTCAGCTGATATGCAGTATCATCAGCTGATGTGCAGTGTTTCCAAACTTATGAACCGATAAATGCCGCACAAACTATTCACGAAAGGTTTTGAAGCGAAAATTGAGGCTAGACTCTACTTTACGTCCTTATCTGCATGGTGATTGCTTCTTTGCGTTCGCGGTGCGCGATCATGGTGCAGCACCCGGCATCTCTTCGGGTAAGTACCTTTTTCTTTTTACACTTTCTTTTCACGATAGCCCCACTATCCATTCACGGGGTCGAGGTATGCCTACGAGGTTAGGTTAGGTTCCATTAGCACTCATTTCACCCCTAAATATGTGCTTCATCATCTAAAAAATTCCTCAGTAAGTTCAATTACGCATATCCAGACAACATCGGTTTTTCTCGATTCACTCCTTCAGGAAATTTTTCCTCGCTTTGGGATTTACGTTGTTGAATTCCTTATAAAATAAGCTTTCCAACAACATATGACACGTATTCCTTAGGAAAAGGACGTAAACTAGAGTCTTACCTTAAATTGGAAAAAAAAATGCTCACACGTCATGTTGTAAAACTACCGCATGGTTGCTAAACTGACAGGGGGTTACATGATCGAAGGCACGGAACATTTGATTCACGTAGTCGACGGTAATGGCGGCACGAGCTATCGTACAACGGAGATGCATGAATGATGAAAAATACCTTACTTACAGGCCAAATAAGTTGCACTATTCGAAAAAACAATTTCCCCGGCTTCAGAAATTCCTCGAGAACGCAATTCCGTAAGTACTTTCTCGTCTTTTCTCCTGTAAATTTTAAGAAATCCGTCTCCGGCTTATACTATCGTTACCATAAATATTAGATGAAATTGGTGATGAGACATTCAGAAAGAACATCCATGCCTCAGTTAGGACTCAAACCTGGAACCTTCAGTAGCAAAATCGTAAGACAACCACTCATTGTTGTCAGCTACTGAGATGGCATGCAGTTAAGGATTCAGTAGCAAATTACAGTACGTAACATTCTTATTCGTACATATGGATTTTCAAAGAAAATGCTTTAATATCTGAAAGGAAATACACTCTTTTGAAATTGTTTCTTTACAATTCATTAACTAATATCATCTTACCCAAATTTTGTATAACCAATGACAATAATAAATTAAATGAAACTGAAAGAGAAACATGCCATTTTTTTGTACAACTTTTCTATTTGTACACTTAATAATGTAAAAGAAAAAAGTAGTTTTAGAGCAAATTGACTGACAGTTCTAATACTTTGATGCATATCCTTTGGCTTTAATTACTGCTTGACACCTGTTCTTCATAGAATTAACCAGTTTCCGACATGTTCCAGAGCTTATTTTATTCCACTCTGCTTGCACAACAGTTTTCAACTCTTGTTTGGACTTGAGGTACTACTTTAATATACCAGAGACACCTATCAATGATAGGTGAAATAATGAATTTCTAACGAAAATAATGTCTATTTCTTACATTAACGAGTACTTACTGTTATTCCTTATTTCCAACAAACCATCCACGTGTAGCCCCAAAAATCATTGACGTTAGCCCAAAAATTCACGATAGCCCCACGAACCATCACGGGGACGAGGTATGCCTACTAGGTTAGGTTAGGTTCCATTAGCACTCCTTTCGTTCAATTTAGCATATACAAACAATACGAGAGCGTATTGTGCTCTCGTGCAGAAAGCAAATTGCGGTAGCAGCAATAGAATGTCTGAAATAGATTTTCGTAGAAAACCACATGCATTCGCATTAAAATTGATCAAATCTACATTCACGAACATCAACAATGCTACAGAAAATGATTTGTGTAAGTACTTTCTCCTGTAAATTTGAAGAAATCCGTCTCCGGTATAGTAAAGTGTTACCGGACTTGACACCTGCTTTATGGACTCGCCTCTTCAAAATTGCCCATAAATGCTCAATGGGATTTAAGTCTGGACTTTGAGCTGGTGTTTGTAGTAGTTGGGCACATTCCATATTAGCCAATTCATGTTAACTCGCGCCTTATACTTACTGTCATTGTCTTGTTGGAATGTGTATATAGGCGGCATGTCCATTTTTTGGGCACTCTGCTTTACATTGTTCTTCAATATGTCCAAATAGACATATGCATCCATGATACCATCAATAAACTGGATGGTACCAACAACTTTGGACAACATACAGCCCCAAATCATTAATGACCCACCACCGTGTTAACTGTTGGAACTGTGTTAATATGATCATTATCTTTATTTGATATTCTCCAGACCCTAGCATTCGTTCATACTTCGCATACTCACTAATTTAGGACAGTTGATCACGATTCTGTGGTTGAAATTTGTTGCTCAAGTGCTACGAAACTTGACATTTTTTGACGGTGCCTGGTCGCAATTAGCCTTAAACCCCTCTAATGATGCATGGGTAGCCCCACTGAACCATGCCCGACAAGGTTAGGTTAGGCAAACATAGTTAAAATTTGGGGTCGCAGTAATATCAGGAATGTATATTTCATTCTTTAAGTATTCGAAATGCAAAATCTTGCGATAAATAATGAGCAATTGTGCATTGTCGGTTGCGATCACTAACCCCCTTTTTTTGGAAATTCCACACGTGAGCGCCAAATATTAACTGTAGATTCCTGATTAGGAGCCCTAAATTATTGAGTATGCGAAATATGAACGAAATCGGGGAAATGTCCAGTATTGTAAAATCGCTTCGATTTGTGTTCTTCCCGCAGTTCTTTCTCACTTGTAGATCTGGATTTGTTTATTTAGGATACACTATCAGATAAAGAATTCTCCAGCAATCGAGTAGATGCCCAGGTTCGAATCAGCCTGAGCATGGGTGTTATTTGCGAAGTAAAATAAATCAAAACAATCAATCAATTAGATGCACCAGTAATTCTTATTAATTGTCTGCCCCATGGAGAAATAATAAGATAAACTAGCTATAACTGGAAAGCAAAAACATTTCATTTGTAGAAAATAACCTTTCTTTCAAACATCGCCACTTCAGATTATATCAGTTAGAGATATTTAACCTGTAACTGGCGTGGTCCCAGGGATCCACAGCCTAGAACAACGCTCTCGTTCTCTGAAGCAATAACATGTACCTCTCCTTTTGGGTAGCTTCATATTTTGGAATATCATGCAACCGGCCTGCGCCACTTCACTAGCTACATTTTAGTTTCAGAGCAATAGACACTTGTGGGTCCCATGGACCATGCGAAGCCATTTGAGTAAGTCTTTTGGCAAGGAAACTGCCTGGTGCGAGAATCAGAGTTGATGATCCATTTTTTAGTGAAAATATTCTTGAAATAAAAAAAAATATACTTGAATATGTTGCAAGCAGAAGTGAATTATTAGATTTGGAGTCTGATAAAAGTGATAATGAAGTACTTATCTCTACTGACTATCATTACGATCAATTAGCTTTTCCCTCTCATTTTGACATTGTGCAGAATTTTTTTATACGATTTTGTTTTCATTGGGTAACTACATGTATGTTCTGTGATAATTGAACAACTAAATGATTTTTTGTATCTTACAGTTCCATGAAAATGTATTCACAGAGCCATTTACAAAAAGTGAACAGATTTTTGTAGCATTAGATAAATTGAGTAATAAAAACTGCAAGAACGGAAATAGTGGACAAGAATTTATCATAATTCCATAAAGTCCAAGATATATGATAATGGTAACAGTAGTATAAGCCGGAGACGGATTTCTTAAAATTTACAGGAGAAAAGACGAGAAAGTACTTACAGAATTGTGTTCTTGGGGACTTTCTGAAGCCGGGGAAATTGTTTTTTAGAATCGTGCAACGTATTTTGCCTGTAAATAAGGTATTTTTCGTCAATCATGCATCTCCGTTGTACGATAGCTCGTGCCGCCATTACCGTCGACTACGTGAATCAAATGTTCCATGCGTTCGGTTATGTAACCCCCTCACAGTGTAGCAACCACGCGGAAGTTTGACAAGATGACGTGTGAGCATTTTTTTTTTTCCAATGTAAGGTAAGACTCTGGTTTACGTCCTTTTCCTAAGGAATACGTGTCATATATCGTTGGAAAGCTTATTTTATAAGGAATTCAACAACATAAGTCCCAAAGCGAGGAAAAATTTCCTGAAGGAGTAAATCGAGAAAAACCGATGTTGTCCGGATATGCGCAATTGAACGTACTGAGGAATTTTTTAGATGATGAAGCACATATTTAGGGGTGAAATGAGTGCTAATGGAACCTAACCTAACAGGCCTAACCTAACCTCGTAGGCATACCTTGACCCCGTGAATGGATAGTGGATCTATCGTGAACAGAAAGTGTAAAAAGAAAAAGGTACTTACCCGAAGAGATGCACAATTGAACATACTGAGGATTTTTTTAGATGATGCAGCACATATTTAGGGGTGAAATGAGTGCTAATGGAACCTAACCTAACAGGCCTAACCTAACCTCGTATGCATACCTCGACCCCGTGAATGGGGCTATCATGAACAGAAAGTGTAAAAAGAAAAAGGTACTTACCCGAAGAAATGCTGGGTGCCGCACCACAATCGCGCACCGCGAACGCAAAGAAGCAATCACCATGCAGATAAGGACGTAAAGTAGAGTCTAGCCTCAATTTTCGCTTCAAAACCTTTCGTGAATAGTTTGTGCGGCATTTATCGGTTCATAAGTTTGGAAACACTGCACATCAGCTGACGATACTGCATATCAGCTGACGATAGACAACGTGAGTCAAAATTTGTGCACCGAATTAGCAACGACCAATAAATGATTATAATGTTAAAAATAACGCTTTTTTCATGGAAAAAAAAGTGATCCCCAGCTTGAAAAATGTTTCGGTATGCATATGAGGTAAGTAGCAATGATTTTTATTTGAAAACAAATGAGTTTAATGTGTCTCCGGCTTATACTACTGTTGTAAAAGAGTTTGCTACTGTTTCGATAACTTATGGAAATAGTGAATTCAAGTTGGTGGTCCACAGGACCATGTCATGCCATTTGCGTTACAATCTGGCACCATGCCAGTAATGGGTTAAATAAATATACAAAACTTTGTAGCTTATAATATCCTGTGAGTGTAATTAATTCCTTGTCCAAATTTTCATTGTGAAAAATATGATTTAGAATTTTCCCAAGAGAGAACAGTTTTACTGTGGATATAAGTCATGTTTCATCACTAGTAGTAGTAGTATTACAATTGAAAAGCTTTCAAAAAATGAAGAAAGTTTGATTTGTAACACTTGAATAAAATCCCTGCAGTTCACAAAATAAATTTCAATTATTTTTAAAAATCATTAGTAATATGTGATGGCAAGGGTAACAGTACAAGACAGCCTCTATTTGATATGTTTAGTACAAAGAATGATTTAACAGTTCCAGTAAAGAGGTGAGAAGTACTTTTAAGCAGTGTGCCTGAATATGTGTTGTTTTTTTCAGTATTTTCTTTGGAAAGATGTTAAACATTATTTTTTTTATTTGTAGTCATTGCTGGCTCATTGTGATGTTCACAATAGCTCTCTCGATTCATCATGGTATGATTTTTCATCATGACAGTGTTATCATTAGAAGATATGTTACTTTTATTTGTACACTGGTTGTTATGCTGGTCAGTTAGGTTCACTGACACTTTCATTTTGAATATATTCTATTTTTTTAAAAAAAAAATTGCACGAGGAAATACCTTGTAAGTGCATTCGCAATTGAATATTACTCCATTAGTATGCTAAGTGTCTATTATTTTTATATGTAAGTTATGCTGTGGAGGGCAGATAGTTATTTGTGTCATTTTGTCCTTGTTTTCATTACACTACTTGTTTTACAATGTGTCCATTAATGCTTACAGACCACAATGTGGTGGGGTGCAGGTTCAGGCCAAGATGCTCCTCCTCCTTCTCAGAGCACACAGGAGGTGGAGGACTTGACAGAGAACTTTGAGCGGCAACAAACAGCCATTGTACATTTGCAGGAAATGGTGAAGAAGAACGAGGAACAGCTATCGTCAAAAGAGAAGCAAGTGCAGGTAATTGATGGAAAAGTAGACATGATGGTCTGAGATCAATATGATGTATGATGTTTGCATTTTGTGTAGGAAGAAGAGAATGCTGTAAGATGAGAGTGATATTATCAAAACAGCATTTGGAGAATAATTGTTCTTTTCTAGTGGTGTGAGCACACAAACATGTCAGCTAGAGGGACAGCTGGAATCAGTGTGGTGTAAATGTGCAAGAGACATAAGTGTTGAGGCCATCAAACCTCAAGAAGATAATAGGCATGTAAAAATGCTAAGGCATCTACACCTGCCTGTCCTAACCTGAGCTAGATAGATAAATGCTAAATTACTTGCAACTTAAGAATGTTTGAAACTAAATATTCAGCCACCATTTGGTGACCTCTACTCATTTGAAAATGATCCGACACCTGAGCTCCACTTTTCACATGATTTTACAGATAATGCATATGTATTATACCTTGTAATTATTGGAATATCTTTTCTTTTGGTACTGTATTAATATTTTCTTTGACAGAAAAGAAATTTCCTTCTCAGATAATTGTTTAAAGAATGATTTTATACCACCATTTTCATAAATAAATTTGAACATCAGATGGCCATAACTTTAAAATGGCATGGTTTGTAATTTTCCCTCGTGCACAATATAGAATGATCCTTCAAGTATAATATGTAGAAAGTTCTGTGTGTGAAAGTGAAAACCTTTCGAGGGATTATGGAAAACGTTAGACGATGTGGTACTTATGACCACTTGACTACTAAGTTCAAAACTTTGTTGATGGGTTTTTGTGTACTTGATATTGAAAGCTCTTAATTTGTGAGCTACATGAAATCAGGAAGAAATTGCATTATGTCGCGAGACATGCATAGGCAATGTTGCAATCCAGCAGTTAGTAGGCCCATACAGTAAGTGTTGACATGACGTACTGAGCAAAGTGTGGTAACACAGCAGAATCATTTGCATCCTGTGTTGCTGCATTCGGGACCACAAAAATTTTTGATGATTGGTGAAAAAGTTATCTTTGTCTTTTTGTGACACCTTCATGGGTATTCATTTCTACAGTTAGTAGAAATGTAACCTAAGATGAATGAGATACAATTTCTGTTTGGCAAATCAGGAAACAGGACATACAGTCTTCAGGAAGGGGACACAGCACCCCTCCCCTTGATAAATGATATTTTTAAGTAAAGTAATCTTAGATAATATTGCTAGTATATTAAGCTCATGTTTGCATGTGATTGTATGATATTTCAGATGAAAATTTATTTTAAAACAAATTTTGAAACTTCTAGGAATATGCTGCAAAGTTGTCTCGCATCAAATCCCAACATCAAGCCAAGGCTTCAAAATCTTCTGAAAGTGCGAAGAAAGTAAAAGAAGAAACGGAAGAGAAAAGGGATGATGATTCAGTTCAACCAGAAGAAAGAAAAGATGAAGAAGGTGGGAAAGAAGAGAAGAAGACGAAATCCAGTGAAAAAGTTCAAAAAGCCAGAACATTACTTTTGAGAAAGCAATTGGAGGAAAACAGGTAACAATTTACTAAATTCATTTATACATATTTGTTGTTGTTTTGTTTTCAGTTCTCTTTTCTGTTGTTGATGTTCTAATGCCATGGATGCATTTCTTCTGTATATAGACCTGATATATAACCTATACAGTTCATTCATGTCAGATTCCAGTTAAAGTGGATTCGTTTGAGGTTTTCAAATAAAAGTTTTGATGAACCAAGGATCAGGCATGTGTTCTGAAAATTTTTACAATGTATGCATGCATTTGTTGTCATGAATAAAGAAACTTGGTTTGTATAGATAGGTATGTAGGCTTCTAAATAAAATTGTACAATATATTTACAGGTCTGATAGTTTGTGTAAGAAGAATAAAAAATAAATATATTTAACCCTGTGTCCTAATATACATATGTAACATAGGTAAAAGATTATAAGTTACAAGGATAGAGAAATGTTTTTTCCCCCCCTTAGAATGAGAGAAAGATTTGTCTGCAATATGTATATTCACAGTGTACCATGAGCAGTTCTGATGTTCTCGTTGTATTGCTACACCCTTATGGAAAATTATCCGTTTCTAAATAACTTTCTTGATATTTTTGTGTTCTGGCATGTTTGCAATTTTTTCTATCATTGTAGAAGAACTAGAAATATTAATTAAGAACATACTTGCAATTTATATTCGTAGCACAAAGAGGTTGAAATTCACAGATCGCTCAACTATATAATGATTCCATGTACTTAAGTTATTGCAGTGACTGAACTTTTTAATTTACTTCTACGTTTTAAACCAACACATGTGTCTGTGAGCTATAAACTCTTGAAAAAAGTACATGTTAATTGCTTTAAATTTTTACTTTTAGTTTACAAGCAACTACTTTTTATTATAACATGAGAATTCTTACTTTTCTGTTATGTTCTTTTTTCTTTTTGCTTTTAGGTTAAAATTTGAGCAGCGGGAAAAAGAATTGTCAGAAAAGAGGAAAGGTATGGAAGACATGGTTGAACAACTTCGTAGTCAAGTAAATGAACGAGACAATATCATAATGTCTTTAAAAATTAGCCTTGAGAGCCAGTCAGAAGGAGACACTAACCCACAACCTGCGACGAGAGAGGTATTATTTTTTCATAAACTAGATTCAGAAAAATTAGGTCCTTCAGTGTTCAAATAAATCAGTTTGGCTTGTAATGTGTATATTTCTAGTGACTTTCATTCTTTGTTTTTTTGTTTGTTTTTTTAAATTCCAGGTTGCAGTGTATATTTTGCCTTTTTCAAGAGAGGCATAAGTTTTCTCATTGAACAGCGGAGTGCAGATTTCCATTTATACCCTTTTTTCTAAACCTTTGATTTAGCAAAAGGTGACACTAAATAACAAATGTACAAATTCAAGTGTATGCAGTGTCACCTTTAAAATTGTGCCACTTTACTGGACATATATTTTCCCACTGGGCATTTGTGCAAATGCCTGATCAGGGCAAATGAGTTCCCAGTGGGTGTTCTGTGTGTACTAGAAGCTTTGTATTTCTAAGTGGCATGCTAGAATACTTACTTGTTTTTGACAAACAGATATAGAAATTGTTATAAAAGAAGATAATCCCGTAATGGGACCTGGAGTTTAGAAATTCTCTATTAAGACTGTGCCAACAATTACTTAAGAATTTCTAAGAAAAGCAATTGAAAGAGTAAACATATTGGTTGTGGAGGTGGTCTCCTTAATGGTGTTGCAGTTCACTGGTATGTAATCAAGAGATGCATGATTTAATACCTGTGGAAACACATTTTATGGTGGGTGGTTTAGATCTCACTTTGAACTGTAGATTCAGTTGCAATTAGCCTATCAGTTAAAATTTCACTTCAAAACATGCTTTGCCAATAGCCAAGAAATAAGTTTAATCTTTAGTTAGCGAAGATTGTGGGGAAAACAAAAGTGGATGTAGAAATCTTGCTATCAACAGAGTCGATAATCTGTTTCAGTTCTTTGTTATTCAGAAATCACAGTAACAATATTCGGTAATGAATTGATGATGTGTATTACATTATACAAGTTCAGAAACTAATTCACTTCAGTTACCTTGTTTTTGTGTCATTTTATGTACATTTCTATTGTGTGTATTCCTTTGTATCTAAAGTCACTTATTTATATTATTTCTCAATTTTGTTTCAGGGGACTGAAAATATGCAAGAGATTTATGCACAAATGCTGTACAAAGATAGCAAAATAATTGAACAAGATAATAGGATATTAGAGTTGGAAAGAACTATCATGGACCTAAAGGTAAATATGTTTTTTTTACAGTAAGAAACTTCTTGCTTCACGTACCGGCAACATACTTGTTAAAAACAACACAAAACACAAACGCTTTAAAAGTTTGTCCAAACTTTGGATTCCATCTCGGAATCATCATCAGAGCTGGTCGAGAGACAGCAAAGTGGACGTGGTTGAGGGTCCACAGGCACTACTCGCTATGTTATTTTTTGTTCTTATTCTTTATTTTAGGCAAAGGGTCCACTTAATCAATACTCATAAATTTACTAGCATGTTGCATCTGTAAATAGATTGTAATTGAGTGCACTATTTTGTTACTGTTTTACCAGTTTCAAAATATGTAATACACATTAATTAACATGGTAAATAAAACCTTCAGGTACTTCATGGAATGTTTGCCTTTTCATGAGGTTTCATTAATCTTGCTGAAAAAAAATTGTATCTGTTTGGACACTATAAATAGAAAATATATATATATATAAAATAAGAAAATATCACATTCTTATATCCCTACAGAGCTTTATTCTAACTTTTACATGTACTTACTTAGTTTTTGGAGTTGATAAACTATGTCCTCACTCAAAAATTATCTTAAAATTAGTTTCATAATGAAATATGTTCTTTTGTACTATTGTTACATTTTTATTCAGAATTGCACTATTTCTTTACTATTTCTTTTTTTATTAATTTTTTTTAATGAGAACAAATCCTAAGAAGCAAACACAAGCGTACTCAAAGTGGTGTCACTTGATTGGACATACATTTCCCTTGAAACAATGATGTAATACTTGATTGGAGCAAGTAAGTTCCTGGTGAATGTTAGGTGTGAACAATTGAGGATCCTACAGCTTCTAGCACATAGGGAGGGGAGGAATAGCTATGTAACATGCATTGTTGCTAGTGCAGGTCATGCAGATGGATGAGTACAAACTGTTACGTAGATGTGACAAATCGAACCACCCTAAAATACTGTTTTGAAAGTGCGAACAATGTGCTTGATTTAAAATGGCACATGGAAGGAACACAAAAGAATGCCATGTTGGTATACGAGGTGCATGTCGACCAACGTGTCTTTGTCCTTCAGTGAATACACAGCATGGACACAGCGTTGCCACTACTTTCTTTTCAGCCCTCGTAGTAAAGCTGAGAACATTTCAGTTCTTCTCATGGAGCTTTCCTTGAGTAAAAGTGCTCTGTGGGATGGGCAGAAATATTGTCAGCATTTCTAAATATCGTTTGCTTGTCTTGTTGGTGTTGATTTCATTTTGAAAATCAAATGAACTAAAATACATATAAATGAGATGAACTGATAATGACATTTTTGCTTAAACAAAGAAAGGACCAATATAAAATTTACCGATACCCTGACTGATAATTGTACAACTAACTGAAAACTCGAGCCATCCAATATAAAAATAAAGTCTTACATGAAGTTGAATGGTTTGTCACCTCTTGAATACATATCAATAACCAGGTGACTACTAAGGTTTTGCTTTAAAAAAGAAACTACATAATCACCTAGTTTATGAAACCAGGGTATAATAAATTATACCTTTTTACTTCATGGTTACATTAATAGAATTGGAGAATTTTGCACCAAGTTACAGGCTATTTATAGATAAATTAGATTGGCAAAATTATCATTAATTTTACTGATATATGTGTATATTAACCAACATAGATAAAGTACATTTAATTTATCCTGTCCATAGTAACTAAAAGGAATTTTCTCTGAATTAAATTGATTAGATAAAGCTTCTGGTTCATGAAGAGAGAACTGTATTCATGTTAAAAAATATGAAGGTATTATATACATTCAAGACTTGATTTTTGTTCGTTACCTAGGAAAATTTGAAGGAGAAGGACGAAGTAATTAGTGCACGTACGAAAGCAATTGCACTGATGTCTGAAGACTATTGTAAGAAGGGTCGTATTACATTGGACACTTTGGATGAAACCAGAGATCAGATGAGACTGATGCAAGAGAATTTTGTAGCATTGGAAACAAAAATGAAAGATGAAAAGGAGAAGTTGAACAAGGAAATAGAAGAGAAAAATAAAAGGTATAGTAAATAACATATTCTATAGTAATAATGTAGACAGTAAATAGGAAAAATAACATTGCACAGAAACACTAAGATTCAATGTAATGGTCGATTCAAACCATGGGATTGTATTTTTATCAAATTTTGTCATGAAATGTGAAATATGCTCTTAAACACAAAATTTATCATTTTTAACCCTACACTATCCCAAACAGTGTACTTTTTGTTACATGTCTCAGCTTTAGATTAATTTCAGTCCATGTAACTTTTCGTAGATTGGAGCACATGGAAGATAGCAACAAAAGACTGGAATCAAATTATAGAAAACTGGAATCAGCTCGATTTGAACTGAGCACAAAGAATGCAGAACTTCAGGAGAAAATAGTGAAACTTCAAGCAGATATTGTGTCCTTCAAGAAGCAGTCCAAAGACGGGTTGGAGGATAAGAAGAGAATAGAAGAACTTTGTCAATCTCTCGATGAAGCAAACATGCAAATAGCGAAGCTTGAAGCACAGCATAAAAACCGAGTAAAGACGCTAGAGAGGCAGTTAGCTGGTTTTAAGAAGGTGAGGAGGTATTTCTTTGTTGCAGTGGTTTGTACCAGCATCTGTGGCAGAGTAGTTCATCTAAGGTTCTAACACTACTTTTCGAGAGATCACCTCTTCTCTCGTCTAGGAAAAGAAAGATTCCGGGTTAGAATCGCAGCCTGGGCATGGATGTTGTTTGTGAATCATCCCATCGCTGATCCTCATCTTTGCGATTAGCTGAAAGTGACTGAAAAGTGAAATAAAATAAACCAAAGCAATCAACCAATCAAAGAGAAAGAAAAATAAATTTGTTCACCTGAAGATGAGAAAAGAGGTGCTCTCTTGAATAATGTCCAATTAACATTGCATGCTAAAGCTTTTAGCTACCAGCCTCTAGAATGTGAGGAGTGGTGTGTGCAATGTGGGAACCTAGTAAAGTTGTCTTGAACCAACTTCTTGATGAGAGATATTCCATGTAGTTTTTAAGATAATTTATTTTGAACAGTGTTGAATAAATTGGTAATGTACATTGATTCAATTTGAAATTCTTCGTTTGCTTTGCAGGTGTCTGATACAGGTGAGGAGATTGTAGAGCTGCAAAACAAAATAGCTGAACTGGAAGAGGAGAAAGGTAACCTCCAGTTACAGCTGGTTTACTTTGATGAATTGAAAGGTAGGGTTTTTTAAAAACACAAAACATGTTGTAAATCACTTGGTGCTGGTCTCTGGGTCACGAAAAACTTGGCGTGGTTGTTGGAAGAATGTGGATTGAAGGTTGTTCGAAGAAATGTTCATTTGCGTGAAATTAGCAAGTACTTTTTTTTAACTAATTTCCGGGATTGTAAATTTAGTGTGTTTGTGTGTGAAGTAATTTTAGTACCTGACGATAGCACCAAGTTATTGCTTTTTTAATGGCAATATATGGCTTATTGTGTGCCGGGTATGACTTTTGGGCATATTGAATACCAGATTTACTTGAATAATCTATGTACATCTTGACTTTGAGTGAAAGAACTTGATTGACCGTTGATTTCTTTCCTTAAGAAGTTGTGGTGGTTGTTTGAGTAAATATGGTATTGTCTTAAAATTAACTTTTCAGACCAGTTTCACATGTAAATATCTGTGGTTTTGCACCAGCCTAGTACTGAAATGGTTCTGTGTGTGCACCAGGTGATGGTATTTGTGTCTTGTATATATTTCTGTGGGAATCATTAAATTTGACATTTCAGGTGCTGTTAATCTTCAGTATCTTTAACTGTCACTAAGGGTTTATCATTTGAGATGTGAATAAAAGTAGTCTCATCAGTGTTTCGCATGTGTACATAGAATACTAATTCCAAAGTAATAATAATTCAGGGTACAAATTCATATTTACAGTAATCTTGAATTTTTGCATGTATAAAGAAAGTTCAAATTCTTAAACTGTCATTAGCTAAGTCGAGCATTTACAATTACAGCTATAAATATGAGATGTAAAACAAAATGTCAGTGATATCCAGAGACAAAGAAAATAAGTAAATGTAGTAAACATATAAATAATAGTAGTAAATACTTTTGCAGATAGTATTTATTTTTTGTATTATCTCGACAGAATTCATAAAATAAATTTGACGTTGTCAGGGTTTGATACCTGGTGGAGGCACAGTGGTTCTGATCCCACTTTAAACTGTAGGTCGAGTCCCAATTAGCCTATATGTGCATAAAGTGGACTTAAAACCAAAATTCAATTCAATGAATTAGCTCAGGAAGCAGTGATGAATCAGTTATGGTTATAATTGTTATTTTTTGTTATATGTTCTTAATATCCGTCCTAGAAACAATTATATTTTCAAAAACTCATATTATTCTTGCTGATGTTTTATGTGGTAAAAAATCTATTTAAAATGTGTAAGGAAAGCCTTTTAAATCTCTCTCTGTGTAATTTCAGCATCAGAAACCAGATTGGAGAAAAGGGTGTTAGAATTAGAAGAACGGATAGGTCTTCAAAGTAGTGATTTGGATAACCATGTTCGCATGATAAGCTTATTGGAAAATGAAAAATTGGATTTACTTAAAAGTAAGAATTTTCTAGAAGTTATCTGCTAAATATTTATGAAACAAGTGTTAACTTTCAGTTGTTTCTGTGTTCTGTTTTGCATGTGAAGTTGCAGTAGAGTGAGCTAAGTTCATATAAATTTAATTTTGTCTGCTTGTTCCCGTGCAAGTGGCATGGATATGTGCATTGGAAGCGAAAGTTACATGACTCAGCAAATTAACTCTATTCAGTTTCTACTCTCCTAAATTCTGTTGTTTCCAAAGTTTAGTGCATTCTCATTTTTTTTAACGTACAAGGGTCATACAAGTCAAACCTGGACTTCAATTTTTCAGAACAACTGATCACATCCCCAGGCATATGTAAGATATTTTTCTTATTAGACAGAAGTGTCTACTATTACTGCAACATTCATCTAACATCACAGACAACGTAAGTCACTTGTTAAACAAGATGGTGTACAAGCCTGTGAGTGCTGGAAGAGCGTGTTGTGGAGAAATTTCTTGTGAATGAAGGTATAAAAGATTTGAATGGTGCAAACTGTTTAAAGATGGCCATAAATCAGTGCAAAACGATACTGGCCAAGGGGCTCTGATCCCACTGAAGTTGTTCCCTTGAATATTCAGTGAGTGGAATATGTGGTCCTTGAAAAATCGACAGAATGTTATCAACTTACGGAACAGACACATTCTTCTGTGAGAACTTGAACACGTTGATTCATAAACACCTACACTGCCAGAAAATTAGTGCATTTTGAGTAGAGGTAACATGTTAAAGGAATGTTTTTGACAGGGAAGGCCAGTCTTAGTTGGATCATCACCTGTGATGAATCATGAAAGCATCATTCCACCCTGGAATGAAAATGTGCATTATAGCCCCAATACCTTCAGCAGGCAAAGTCATGGCCATTATATTTTGCAATGAGTGCCATCATTCATTTGGATTTTCTGCCCAGCATTGTTACCATCAGCAGTCTTAACTACCGTTAGGTTCACAAAGATGTGCATAAGGCTGGTTTGATCACTAAAGGCATTTTGCTTCTGCAAGACAATTCTCACTTGCATACTGCCCACCACATGATTTGTACAGGAACTTGTCTGGGAGTTACTGTTTCCCCCCACTTTACCATCTGGACTTCGCTCCAAGCTATTTCCCCTGTTTGGATCCTTAAAGGAGCTCCTCAGATGTCTTGAATTTCATCAGTGCTCAAGAGAAGAAGCAATCAGTTTGATCATGGCTCTGGTGTACTGAGAAATGTTTCCGCATCGCTGTATCGAAGCACTAGTGAAACGGTGGGGTAAGGGCATTAGCACTTATGGGGATTACATTGAAAAATAAAAGTTTCATCTGTACATCCAATTATGTCCTGTTATTCTTAAAAATTGAAAGTCTCAGTTTGACTTGAATGCTCCTCATAATATTGGAAATATTTGGGATTGGTAAGGTAACTAAGTGAACAGGGCTAGTGTTACTGAAACCAATACCAGAAATACCATATAGAGTCCATTTATTCCAATTGAATCATCTATCTTCCTACTTCATCTTTACTTTAATCCAGAGAAGTAAGAAATAAGATAGAAAGTATCCATCCAAAATAATTATTTTGTTAATGAGAGTCACCACTTGACTTATGCCGTGTGCATAAGTGCATGTCCATAGTGCAGTATAGGAAGCATGTATCCACAGAAACAGCGGACCAGACGTACATCGGAAAATGCAGAAGTACTACACAAAAATGGATAGAGACCACACAAACCAGAACAGTTGACAATCACACATATCCAGAAGTGGCTACAGAGCAGTACCTCACAGACTGGAGATACACCTCCATCGGAGATGCAATGGTCCTTTGTAGGGGATGTGATCACCTCTGACAGCTATGCACGAAGTGCAGCATCGCCCCATACTGTGGACGAGGTTGTCAGGAGTTCAGGTGATAACTGAGTCCATTCCTCTTTCAGCACGGTCTTCAACTGCTTCATGTGGTTAGCACATCGCCCTATGACGCCAGGGGTCCCGGGTTCGAATCCTGGCCTGGGCATGGATGTTTGTGAGTGTCCTTTCATCATATCATCACTCATCCTCATCTCCGCAAATTAGCCAAAAATGGCACAAAAAGCGAAGTAAAATAAAGCAATTCAACTGCTGCACATTTTCCGGTAGGTGTTGACGTGCTGCCAGGAGTCTTCCCACGACATCCCACACATGTCCGTGGGATTCAGATCAGGTGAATGCAGGCCAATCCATCCAGCAAATATCCTCGAATTCCAACAATATGTCAACAGCCACAGTACAGTGTAGTCGACCATTATCGTCAATGAACACAAACTCAGGGCCAACAGCATCTCTGAATAGTATAAAAATATTAATAACGTACGTTTTGTGAGTATATATCTAGGTAATTCCGACATTTCGGGATGCAACTGCTCCCTTCTTCAGGCTGCTCATGTTTAGGTTATGAGTAAATCATAACCACGTCGACCTCTCCATAGGTTCAGGATATAGGATTGGTAAAAGATGTGTGGTTAAAAAACAATAAAAATCTAAAACCCATTACAGGTGCACGTCATACGACCAAGCTGTTTCCCCGATTAGAAACTGCTCCTTGGAATGTTAAAACTTTAAAACTGTGATTAGCCACAGCCTGTGTGTGCTGCAATTGTAATACTCCAAAGTTTCCTCGTAGAGTGCGAGGTCGGGCACCTCCCCTCTCTTTCTCCTATTTCCCCTCCGTTTCCCCCACCCCTCCTCCATTCCAGTTTACGTCAAGTCCAGCGAGAATTCCTCTTCCATTTGAGCTTGGCGTGCTACTTCCGGGGTTACATTAAATCCTATTTTTACGTATTCCTTCCCATTTCTTGAACATCTTCCCCCACATCTCATCGATATTCCCATCATCCCTGTTTAATTTATTCTTTCTTCCCTTACATATATACGACCCTTCATATACATTCCTGATTATAGGTTATTCTTCTTCCCTACACACTTTCCTTTTGGCGTTTACATGGTCTTCGTCAAGGATTTGTTCGGAGAGCCCCTTCTTGGGAACTCCCTCCCTTATATCCCTGTCGTGCTCTCCCCACCGAACATTCATGCTTCTTCCTGTTTGACCCACATATTCCTTGCCACATTGGCAAAATATTCCATACACACCCTTCATCCCTCCCTCGTTTATTTCTTCCTCTTTTCTATCTTTCTTATACCCCGTGAAATGCTTTCTAAAGTTTTTGGAGCTCGCATCCCACACCTTACGCCATATCCTCTTACAAGTCTTTTTTCGATTTTCTCTGATATTCCGGGAAAGTACGGAATGCCTATATATTTAAATTCCCCCTCTAATCTCTGACTTTTTCTTCTTTTCCTTTTCCGTCTTTCTTCTGTTTAATCCTTTCTAATTCCCATATGTGACCTTAGCTTTACTTAAATTCCCCTTTAACTCCTCCTCTCTGTATCCATTCCTCTTTCCTATTCTCATTATCCATTCGATTTCTTTATGCAAATCAGCTTGGTTGTTACATAATCTGTGAGCCCACAGGAAGAAGTTTTGAAATACGTTATTCTTTGTCCTGTTGGCATGGGCCGATTCTTTGTTGATATATAGATCTCCCGTTAATGCCTTATGATGAACCCCTGTATGAATTTTCTTTCCCTCTAGTTGAATTGCCAGGTCTAAGAAACTAATCTTATGGTCATCCATCTCTTCTTTAGTAAATTTTATCCTTTCCTCTTGTTCTCCTGGAGTTTCGAATAATTTCTCTACCTCCTCCGCCTCCCCAATAACAAGGATATCGTCTATGTATCTGCCGTAGAATTTAATTCCCCTGTTTATGAGTTGTGTCCCGAAATGTCGGAATTACCTAGATACATACTCGCAAAACATAAGTTATTAATATTTTTATATTAAATCTGTGAGTAATTCACACAACTTTCATCATCTCTGAGTAGACAGACATCGGGACAAATGACCTCATTGCAGTAGTGTTTGACAGTGACACTACCGTGTTCCAATATCTGCAACTCTGTGCGTCCATCCAACGTGATATCTCCCCAGACAAGAACACCGGGATCGCCATATCTATTCCATTCGACGATGTTTATGGGGCAATGCCTAGTGCCAACCTCTTGCCAGATTACCTGGCATGCAGAAGCACAGACTAAATCTGCTCTCATCGGTAAACAGAGCTTTACTCCATTGCTCTGCTGTCCAGTTCTTGCGTTCCCCATGCCACTGTAAACTGTGTCTCCGATGAGCCGGTGTTAGTAGAGCACATTGCACTGGGTGTCTGACAAACAGTCCACCTCTGTGTAGTCCTGTGCACCTGTTGGGCAATGTTACTCACCGACTGGCGTCTATCCCTCTTGGCTGTTAGGAATATGTAGCAGTCCTCCTGTGGTGTGGTTTTCTGTGGACGTCCTCCACCAGTCCGTCGCACAGCTGTACCTGTTGTTCTGAAGGCCTTCCATGCTCACGATATGATGCTATGGGCAATACCCAACTCCTCAGCCACACTTGTAAAGTTTTTCACGCCAGTGTATATATAGAGAGACCCTTGCTATATTTTTGTATAGTTCTGGCACGTACAAGGGTTATTCAGAAATTGACTTCCGATTAGCTCGTAAAAGGAATACATAACTGCAGCAACATGGTGCATGTGCAGTAGCCAGCAGTAATTTGTAATCTCACTCCACAGACAATCTTGGTCCATTTGCTTCAACAGTGCGTCAGTAGGAACTGATGAACATGGACGCTTGTATTACTGCTGTTGAGATCGTTGCACGTGGGCACTGAGCTGACATCATGTTATTAATTATTTGTTAACAATTATATTCTACAGATATACTGTAGAATATCAATCCCAGACATTACCAGGGAATCAGGGTGTTAAAATGTTTAACTCAGTCCGCCCCCGTAACACATATGTTACCAAAAAAGTATGTCCCTTGTAGCCTCTGTAACACATATGTTACAAACAGCTTTAGGTACAATTATCGAGGGTTTGCCACACTTATATTTGTATATTGAGGTTGAAACACTGACAGTTCGTTCGGGAACATGTTTTACAATCGTGTTTACGAAAATTCCAATAACAAAAGTTATCCGAAGTAGATTGGTCCCATAGTGTCAGTTATAACAATTTTATGAATAATATGCAAATTGGCTAAAATTCGCTAGAGTTTTACGTTTAGCCTTATTATTCAAATTGTATTGCATCCATGAACATGAATCAAGTTTCATTCTGTTGCGGAAGGTCCATTCTTTAAAAAAAGCAAAAGTTCCGGTTTTCTCTCCAAAGTAGCTGGAGAAGATGGGGCAAACTCCACATTTTCATGCTTTTTTCATTGAAATTCGGGGGATGCAGCCCCCGCCCGTAACCCCCCGCGGTTGGGGCATCCAAATATTACATGGTTGCATGCACCAATATATTACCTGCAAAACAAAAGTTATCCGAAGTAGATTGGTCCCATAGTGTCAGTTATAACAATTTTATGAATAATATGCAAATTGGCTAAAATTCGCTAGAGTTTTACGTTTTGCCTTATTATTCAAATTGTATTGCACCTACGAACATGAATCAAGTTTCATTCTGTTGCGGAAGGTCCATTCTTAAAAAAAAGCAAAAGTTCCGGTTTTCTCCCCAAAGTAGCTATAGAAGAGGGGGCAAACTCCACATTTTCATGCTTTTTTCATTGAAATTCGGGGGATGCAGCCCCCGCCCGTAACCCCCCGCGGTTGGGGCATCCAAATATTACATGGTTGCATGCACCAATATATTACCTGCAAAACAAAAGTTATCCGAAGTAGATTGGTCCCATAGTGTCAGTTATAACAATTTTATGAATAATATGCAAATTGGCTAAAATTCGCTAGAGTTTTACGTTTTGCCTTATTATTCAAATTGTATTGCACCTACGAACATGAATCAAGTTTCATTCTGTTGCGGAAGGTCCATTCTTAAAAAAAAAGCAAAAGTTCCGGTTTTCTCCCCAAAGTAGCTATAGAAGAGGGGGCAAACTCCACATTTTCATGCTTTTTTCATTGAAATTCGGGAGATGCAGCCCCCGCCCGTAACCCCCCGCCGTTGGGGCATCCAAATTTTACATGGTTGCATGCACCAATATATTACCTGCAAAACAAAAGTTATCCGAAGTAGATTGGTCCCATAGTGTCAGTTATAACAATTTTATGAATAATATGCAAATTGGCTAAAATTCGCTAGAGTTTTACGTTTTGCCTTATTATTCAAATTGTATTGTACCTACGAACATGAATCAAGTTTCATTCTGTTGCGGAAGGTTCTTTCTTAAAGAAAAAAGCAAAAGTTCCGGTTTTCTCTCCAAAGTAGCTGGAGAAGAGGGGGCAAACTCCACATTTTCATGCTTTTTTCATTGAAATTCGGGGGATGCAGCCCCCGCCCGTAACCCCCCGCGGTTGGGGCATCCAAATTTTACATGGTTGCATGCACCGTTGTATTACCTGCAAAACAAAAGTTATCCGAAGTAGATTGGTCCCATAGTGCCAGAGTTATTACGATTTTTCTCCATTATGTATACGAATTCAAATTTCCCGCTCAAAGCCTCGGCGACACTGGGCTTACTTTCGTCAGACCGCGTGGCGTACTAAGGGTTAATGGAAGGGATAGAATGATATCAGTGGCCATGATAAGAAGTTTCTACACAGAACACATGACTGTGTAAAATATTTATTTGCTCTTTGGACCCATGATAATATAAAAAAATCATCTGCTTTCAGAATTAGAAAATGTTTAAGGGATTGCTTCTTACATTTTTATTTTAAATTTGCAATAATTTCCATATGCATATGAAGTGTACTTGTACATTATGGTGAGCATCAGTTACATTCTTTAAATATATATGAATCATACAGAATCTGAAAGTGACGTATGTACTTATTTACCTAAACTACTTAACTGTTTCCTAATAATGGATACCTTGTGATTCAAAGCCCTGAGTGTATTCTCCTGATTACATGCTATTGCAATTAAGTAGTACCTAGTTTTATTAATTAATGTGTTTGATAATTCGACATTTTGTATTTACACTCTTGTTTTTCAGCAAGCCAAGATCAGAGAGACCAGATATCTGATTTGAAAAGTGCTGTGAGCAGTATGCAAGCTGCTCAGACAGAGCTGGAACACTTCAAAGTATCCACTGAAATGAAGACTGTTGAGCTGGAAGAACAGCTTGATATGATTGCAAAAGAGAAATCAGAACTGCTTGAAGAGGTGAATCGATTGCAGCAACATCCTGCTCCCGAACTCGAAAACAAACATTTGGTAGAAGAGTTGGAGGTTTATAAGACTGAACTAGAGGATGACAAGTTCAGAAGCAGGGAACTGGAATCAACAGTGCAAGAAAGGGATGAAATGATTTCAAAGCTGGAACAGGAGCTTAGTGTAGTGAAAGATACTATTGAAAAGCAAAAGGACATTATATCCGATCTTACATCAAAGTTGCAGTGCAAAGAGGAAGAAATGACGCAGCTGGAGGAGAGGTTGCAAAATGTCCATTCGGATGCTGGCGAAACAACAAGGACGTTGGAAAGATTGTTGGAAGAATCAGCTCAGGAACTCAAAGAGTGGAAACAGAAGTGTAGTGATTTGGAAGTGCAAGTGCAGTCATTAAGTGAACAAGTGCAATTACTGAGTGACCAGGTACTTTCACTGAGTAACGAAAAATATAAATGTGTTGAAGAAATGCAAGTGTTGCAAAATGATAATGCAAATTTGACGACTTTAATGAATGATAGAAATGTTGTGATTAGTCAGATGTCGTTGAGCATCGAAGAAAAGGACAAAATATTGTTAGTTCAGAATGAGCAGATACAGCAACTTGAAAACAGAGTGAAAGAATTAACTAATTTGGTATCTGTTAAAGATAATGAAGCCATTGAGATGAATAGAAAACTTGAGGAAATAAAACTTCAAGTGGCTGAGACTGTTGAGACTGAAGTTGAGAGAATGTTTCAGGATGGTAGACAGGAAATAGACAGGCTTACTTGTCTAGTAAATGACAGAAATGCACAAATACAACAACTTCAGATACAGCTGGATGAAAATTCAAATCAAGTTATTGAACTGCAGCAACAATTATCATCATCGTCGGAAAGTATAAATGCTTCTCATGACCAGTTGCAAAATTTAGCAAAATTATTTGCTGAAAAAGAAGAAGAGAACAAGAATCTCTTAAGTGTAAATGCGTCATTGCAAAAAGAAAAAGAAACATATGTCAATCTCCTTTCTGACAATGATACTCACATTGAACGACTGAAAGAAGAGTTGCAACAACAATTGGAAGATGTGGCAAGTAAAGAGTTAGAGTTGAGCTCACATTCAGACAGAATTAAGGAATATGAAGGAAAGCTACTGTCAGTTCAAGAACAACTCAACAGTGCAGAAGTCTTGATAAAGCAGAAAGATACAGCCTTCGAAGAGCTAACATCAGATTCAGATAGAAGTAAAGAATACGAAGGAAGAATAATTACGCTACAAGAACACCTTCAAAATATTGAAGCTGTGATATTGCAGAAAGATGCAGCCATTGAAGAGTTGAAGCATGAAAGAGAACAGCAGGAAACAAAGTTGGAAAAGATGAAGAAACTTGCAAAGCAAAAAGCCATTGCTGTAAGAAGTTTAGAAGAAAAGTTAAACCAGTTCGAAGCAGTTATACAAAGCAAAGAAAATCAAATGTCAACTTTGTCTTCAGAATTACAGGCTACCCAAGAGCAACTTGGTAAAGAGCAGTCATCAGTGAAGGAATTGGAGCAACAAGTTGAAGCAGTAACAGCCGCTATACATGAAAGAAGTGAAATACTTAAAGCCAGAGAGAATCAGATTATGCAGCTTCAGGGTAATATGGCCGAAATACAAGAGATGCTGAACAATAAAGAAATTTTACTGGTAGAAATGACAGACAAGATGAGCAAGCTAAATGCAGAAATAGCAAGTTTATCAGAGGGGAGAGAAGTGAATGAAAAACAGTCATCACAGAAAATTCAGTCGCTGCTTGAGCAGTTACTGGAACTTGAAAAGGAGACATCCAATTTGCAAGTTGAACTTTCTCAAAAAACCGCCCATGAACAAGTGCTAGAAAGTGCTGTAGAGAATGCAGATGCCAAGTGTAAAGAACTACAGACTCATTCAGAACGAGCAGAAGCATCATATAGAGAACAGCTTTCCTCCTATGAAACAAGAATTGCTGAAGTTCAAGCTCATGCTGAAAATTTGGAGAAACAGTTGCAAATGAGTTCTGAGGAATCTTCGAAAGATAGAGAAGAACTAGTTAAAAGATTAGCAGAAGCACATGGCGAGAATGAAATTTTATTTTCACAGTTTGAGATCTTCCAAGATGAGCATAATCAACAATTTCAAGAATTGACAGGTGCTATTAAAAATTTCAAGCAGAAGCTGTCAGCTGCCGAAGAAAACTTAGGTAGTGCCAATATTCAGATAGAAGAATACAAGGCACAGGTGGGAAAACTGCAAGATGAACTTGCTAGGAAATCTAGTGAGTTAGAAGAATCACATAACCAAAGCAAAGAAATGGAAGAAGAGTTTGTTAGTACCAAAAATCAGAAAGAGGCCACTGTTGCCAAAGTTACGGAACAAGAAGCTGTAATTGAAGACCTAGAGCAGGAATTGAAAAATGCCAAAGATAGAATCCTGCAGTTCGAAAGTAGACTAGAGTCCTATGATGAGAGACGTCTGTCTCTTGAGAACAAAGCTGAAATTCTAGATTCTAGGCTACAAGAGTCGTATCAAGCAACAGAGGATATTGTGCGAACTGAGGAAATATTGAAAGAAGAATTAACATCTCTCTCCGAAAATGAAAAGGCACTCAGAGAAGCGAAGGTACAGTTAGAATTGCAGAACAGTGAACTTGGTCAGCAACTAGAAAATCTTCAAGCTCAGAATGAAGACTTGAGGAAAAGCTTAATGTCCGCTGAAAATACGATCCGAGCTTTACAACAACAAGTAGATCAGTTGATTGATATAGAAACTGTTTACAACCAGTCACTTGATAAAGTCGTTATGCTAGAGAAGGAACTGAAGACCCATCAGGAAACTGAGGAACACTTAAAGCAAGAAAACATGGAAGTGCAACAGTATGTAGAGCAGACGGATGTTGATTTCCAGAACCAGATAGACAAACTGGAAAGTGAGAAGAGGCATCTGTCGGTGGCATGTGAAAAGTTGCAGGAAGAAAAAACTTCGCTAGAAGATGAAGTGAGTCAACTCCAAGAAGGAATAGACGATGTGCAGGGTCAACTTATGGAGAGTAAGCAGCAGGTTAATGCTTACAAAGACCAACTGGATCAATTGAATTCTATCCTGAAACAAAAAGAGGAGGTGCAAGAGTTAACAAATCTTTATGAAGAGAAAATTAAGAACTTGCAAGAAGCTTTAAGTAATGTTGAAAGTGATTCATCAGAAAAGGAAATAAATATTCGAAAGCTAGAGAGGGAGAAGGAAGATCTTGTTGAAAGGGTGAATGATTTAGAAAGAGAATTAAATAAGTTAAGTGACAGTTTCAGTGAAAAAGATAACAAGTTAAGCAACCTTCAAAAACTTCTGACTGAGTCTAATGGCTGTGTGGAAAGTTTGCAGAATGAGATTAACAAACTTCAGCATCAGCGTGATGAACACATTGGTTACAACAGCACCCTGCAGGCGACAATAAGCGACTTAAATAAACAGATAGAAGAATTTTCAACCGTTGCAACAGAAAAAAGTGGTGTTTCAGAAGAACTGAAGCTTGCATTGGATGCAAGTGCAACCGAATGCAGTAATTTGCGTAAGAAGTTAGAGGATGTTATTCAAGAAAAAAATATTGTAATGAGTCAGCTACAAGGAACAACAGAGAAAGTGTACAATATCTGCCAGTATACCAGTAAATTGACTGAGGAATTTGATGTCAGCTGGGATGTAACTCCATTCGAACAAGTGTTACAGAGAACTGATTCACATGCATATATTCTTGATTTGGAAAACCCAAGTGAACTGCAAGATGTCAATCATCTCTGCAGTGAACTGTCAGTTCAAGTTAATGAACTAGAAAGTAAATTAAGGCCACTTTTAGAGAGGAGTACTGAGCTGAGAAATCAGACGTTTGAAATTGAGAAAACAACACAAATAGAAATTCATGACTTAAAGTCTGCTCTTGAAGAACAGAGAACTAAATCGCAAGATCTTACAAAGCAGCTTCAGGAGTTAGAAGATTCAAAAATACATGCAATAGAAAGTATTCAAGAAGATGTTTCTTTAGCAAAGAAATCCATTCAAGAAAAGGAGAATATTATAGCAGAACAAACAGAGAAATTAAATCTTATTCAAGTAGAATTTGGACATGTCCAAGAGCAAAAGGAGTCTGCATTAGAAAATGTGCGCGAGTTGACAGATCAAATAGGTCATATGGAAAGTCTTCACAGGTCATTAACTGAAGAAGTACAAGCTCTACGAAAGAAACTTGAAGAAAAGGGGAATGTTACCATTGACATTGGAACTGACGCTAGAACTTCTGCTGGGGTAATTTTTACTGAAGGTGCTAGTGGTTGGGATATTGAAGATTCGAAAGAAGAAGGATGGAGTTTTGGGTCTGCTGAGGCAAAACTTGAGGCAGAACATAGTCAGCAAGTAGCAAGCGAAAAGATGCAGTCGTATGAAGAAATGAAACAAGAAATAGATGCATTACAAGAACAGGTGAAAAGTCTTGAAAAGAGTAAATTAAAACTTGAAGATGATGCCAAAGCAGCACATGTGCGATGTGGGAAGATGGTGAAGAAACTGAAAGAATTTAAGGACAAGAATGATAAACTGACAAAGCAAATTAACGAACTCAGTAAAATTTCCAGCAAAATGGATACAAGCGACTTAGATAAGGCAATTGAAGAAGAACTGAAAAATCAGATTCAGCTTCTGGAAAAAGAATCCAAGGAATTGAGAAGCACAGTTGACACATTGCAAAATGAAAAATCAGGCATGGCTAACCGCATTGACACTTTAGTAACAGGGAACGAGAGGCTTGTTGAAATGAAGGAAAGGCAAGACATTGAAATGGAAATGATGCAAAAGAAGTACAAAGATTTGCAAAACCACGTAGAAGCACTTGAATGGAAAGTTAGGGAGCTCGAGGATAAGCCAGAAGTTGTAGATGTATTTGAACGGGAAATGGTACCATCTTTAGATGCAAAACTTGCCACCAACATTCCACAAGATTCCGTCCAGCATGAAATGAGTGCATTGCGTGAGCTTGTGAGTGAAAGAGCTGGTGAAAATGCATCATTATTGTTGCAAATACATCAACTCCAGCAACAAATCGCCTCCATATCAAAAGACAATGAAGTTCTTCAGAGTTATCTAGAGTCACAGAAAGAAGAACAAGCCAACATGGCACAGAAATTGTTAGAGAGTCAGTTCCAGCTCAACCAGGCAACATGTGAGAACGAAAAGCTTACGAAAGAGCTTGAAAATAAGTTCATTGTAGAGAAGAAACTCAAGGAGGCCGAGGCAACATACGAAAGTATGAGAAGCGAGTACAATGTAATTTATTCAGCATACACGGAAATTCAAGAACAGTATGATAGCCTGAAGATGGAACACGAGATGGTTTGCGCTGAAAAGAATCAGGTTCGGGAACGTTTGGAACTGACCAAGTCTTCCACACCGTCCGAGTCTACAGCTTCTAAAACATGTGCTGAGAATGATAAATTGCAGCAGGAAGTACATCAGCTCAGATATGAACTCCAGTCTATAAAGCAGCAGCAGGAACAAGAGTGGCTGCTTAGAAAATCAACAGAAGATGATGGCCTTATTGGGGATCATGAAAAGAGAGCCGAATTAAGCAATCAAGTCCAATTGCTGGAACAGAAGGTTAAAGTTTTGACCGATGACCTCCACAAAAAATCAGAAGAGGTGAGAATTTTGCAAGATACTCTTGCAACAGAAGAAGAAAAGTTTAGGAAGGAGAGAGTAGAGTTGGAACAAAAATACCAAGAGGTAGTGAATGAACTGCAAAATAAAAACAAAGAATTGGAAACCTTAAGCAATATTCATCAAAATATACTTGAAAATATGAATCATCTACAGAGAGTCGTTAAGGATCTTGAATCCCAACTTCAGGGAATAAATTCAACCTTAAAACAAAAGGAATCTGAAGCAGAATACCTGACCAATTTACTCCGGCAAAAAGATACTCAGCTACAGCAGATACAGAACATAGGCAGTTCTGACGAGTGCAGAGAGCTCAGGGAATTATTAAATGGAGCCGAACAGCATAAACAAAACTTATTCAAGCAGTTGGTGGACAAGGACCGAAGAATAGAAGACCTTAGTACTCAGCTTCAAGAGTATGATGCAGAATTTCAGCTCCGAGCAGTTGAAAATGCTGGAAGAGTCGTACTAGAGAAGGAACTGCAAGAGTTGAAACAAGAACTTGAAAGGGTAACAAATGAAAAGGAACAACTTTCAGCGAGACAAATTCAGGTGGATACTTTTGAAGGTGGTGCCAGAGACGACAAGTTGCAAGAGCTGCAAATGAAATTAGCAGAAAAGGACAATGAGGTGTTGAATTTCCAAACTAAACTGGAGATGAAAGAATCAGCTTTGATACAACTTGAAGAACAGATCTCACTCAGTGATCAAGATAAAAACAGGCAAGCAGCAGCAGGAATACAAGAAGAATTGGATGTTGCTTTGTACATGCTGCATCAGAGAGACGTACGCTGTGATGAACTCACTATGGAGTTAATGCAGGTAAGTGATTGAAACTGCAAATATACTGTAAATAATAATGAAATAAAACTATATTGCAAAAATTATAATTTCCTGAAAAGTTGTGTGAAATTGTGATTCAGACAGAAAGCAAACATTCTCTTATCATTGAGCAACCAATCTAATCTCTGGCTAGATCACTTGAATTAGTTTTGATTATTGCAGGAAGGTGACATGTCCAAGGGTGTCACACAGCAATGAAAAGTTGCAGAACAGACTTAAAACACACACACACAGATATTTAAGTTGTAGGAATTGTGAGGGGGCTTGATAATTGAGTTGTAGATCCAGTTCAATGCCTAGTTGAGCTACAATATTCACACAGTAGCGAAGCGTGGACTGAGGAAGGAGGCAAGCGATGTTCAGTACAGCAATGCATATTGTACAATGGCATGTCGGAGGGGGGTGAGGGTAAAAGTTATGTTGCCTCATTGGCTCAGTCAGTTTCATAAACAAAACAAAATATACTAGATTTGTCAAAATATAATAAAGTGACTGCAATAAATTTAATCCATAGTCTTCGTAATTGTCATACTTACTTTCAAATTTCCCCGTAACATTATTCATAAACACCTTGCAAACGAATGTTTATTGACTACTCTTATTTGTGCAAAAAATGACAAAACACTGGCACTCGTTTGTTTAATTTACTATCCATGATCATAAATGAGAATTTGTGTGCGCTCCAATTAACTGCATTCGGAGTCACTTTGTAGCACAAACACAGAGAATAGGCACTGCCTTGGGGGGAAGCACTTTCTGCCCCCCCCCCCAACCAATTCATTTAGAGGGACAGCAATTATACCAGGTGTCCCAGAAGTCTTTCCCTGATTACAAACTTTATTCATATCCGCTATATGCAAGGTAGAGATGTGAAAGTGGTGCCAAAATGTTGGAAAACTAACCAAGTTTTTTTTTGTTGCAGGTTTGAGTAACGTGGCTGTAGTGTAGCAGTGTTAGTGCCCAGAAAACTGGAAATGTTCACAAATCAGGAAAAAGCTCAGCATGTCCTCTGGTATCACGAGACCCGGTCACCAATAACAGTGCAGAGGAACTTTAAAATGTACAGAATTCTTTCGTCTAGAATATCTGCCATCAATAAGTTGGTCTTTAGAAAATGGAATTTATCTTCATTCCCAAATCCTGTCAAGTCCAAGAAACATTGTATGGAAAGATACCACCCAATGTCGAGAGCATTAATTCCGGATTCCTTGGCACTGACACTGCTACACTACAGCCACATTACTGAAACCTGCAACAAATAAACTTGGTTAGTTTTCCAACATTTTGGCACCACTTTCACATCTCTAGTGACACACTTTTACTAAGCGTGTGAACCTCGAAAGGTTTTTGGGGATCGAACCTGGGGCCCTTTAGATGAATGATTCTTCAATTGGGGGTTAGCAGTAGCCCGTAAGCTCCCGCTTGGCTGCATCGCAGGAGGTGCCTAAATTAACTTAAATTTACAGCAGCCTTTATAGAATGGCAACTCTCTAGATTTGGGTTACAATGACCTTAAGTCTGCATTGGTAAAGGATGGCATTAGAAAAATATATTACCTGTCTCTCTTTAGAAGCGTAGATCGAAGAGTTTCTAAAGTAACTCTCACTCGCTTGCTGAAGTTCGCCTCTTAAATTGTCACTTAGCTTCGCTGCACCCCACTTCCAAACAAGTTTCTAAAAGTCTGCATCCAGCCTGAATCTCCTTCAAAATCAAACTCACTCTCCTCTCTCCAAAACTCAAAACCCTCTTTTTTAACTCCTGAACCACTCTCCTGTTCCCTTCAAACTCCCAGACCAACTCCCCTCTCTCTCTCGAGCCCGATGCCACTTGCCTTCACCCTGATCAAAACACCTCCCTTTTTCCTCTCTCATCACATTTTCCTCTGCAAATATTGGCGAATGCTTTTCACTGAGCTGGTGCTGAAGTTAACACTTTCCTATATTTCCTGCCAGGCTGCCTAGCTAAACGTAACTCGAAAATGAAAATGAGGGATATGTAACAGTATCCAACTGGGCGAAAAAAATTCCTTTGAATTTTGAAAACATTTAGATAAGTTGCAGGTACAGTGCCGGTTATGCCAATGCAGTCCCTTAGAAGGTCTAATTATTTAGTGAAGAAAAATAATAATACATTCACATCAGTGATTTGTAATCAGGGAAAGACTTCTGGGACACCCGGTATATATTTACATATAGGCCTGTAATATATTGTTGCTTCCAACCTTGCTTTCACATCCCCTTCCCATTTAAATTGCCAAAATAAAATACCTCTGAGGCCTCCCCGATGGCGTAGTGGTAATGTCGTCACCTTGTAGTCAATAGGTCCTGGGGTGTAAGGGGTGACCTTCCACGTAGTACACCCAAATGTCAACCTCACTTCCACATTAGTGCACCCTGGACTGAAGACTAACGAGGCTCTGGTCCCATGGCCAGTATAATTTTGTTTGTATTGTCCTGTTCTTTTGTCCTTATGTGTGCTGAGTGCCCCTTTACCGCCTCAGCTTTTAACAGAAGTCAGAACATTTTAATTTTTTAATTTTTTTTTTAGTTCTGCAACGTTAGAGTTGTTCTTTGTAATGGTAAGGGGCTGGCCCCCGTATAATGTGACGGGAGCAAAATAGCCTAAGTGCTGACGCTCCCAAAATTTTAAATTCAAAATCAAAATCAATAGGTCCTGGGTTCGACACCCGATTGACACACATTGCAAGGTAGTTCGGATCCCACTTTAAACTATAGGTCTAGTCCTGATCAGCGTATCTCAAACAAACAGTAAAACACCTGCACTTCCCAGTATCAACCGTTTCCAAATTTATGTTAGTTTCGATTAATTCACAGCACAAACACCAGCAACAAACACACACTTCCTTGCAAATTCCTTCCACAACTACACAACATCCAAACAAGATCACTTTGAAAAGCTCTGAAACGACAGAAAGTGATACCAACCTATTTCCTTAATTTTATCGCTCACGCGAGAAGATATATCAATTTGCAGATAGAAATTACGCTGTAGAATCAGAATCATTACAACAGAAAGAGTATGCATACAATATTCAAGTAATAAAGTGCCATACTAAAACAATATGCTCTCATGTCTTAATGTGCAATGTATATGATTTACTTTTGTGCTGTTTACAAGTATCAGAAGATAGTTCTTTTTTCAGATACTTTTTTCCACCAAAAACTTCTATGCAAACGCCATAAATTTATTGAATTTACTTGTAAAATTTGTTAAACAACATGGACCAACCGAAATGGCTTATGGGCTCCAGAACTCCCCCCGGGCCATCATATATGTATGATATTTTGTATTCCCAAATATATTCTGATAGTAGCTATGCAGAGTCCAACAATTCAACTTCGATTATTTCCTTCATGCAGTGCGATGAACATTGAACGGGAATGAAATGGCACAATCATTTTCCGTGCTTTCAAATTGCATGGGATAAATTTGATAAATCTCAGTTATTTCACACTTTTCTCAGAGGAAACCAACGAACAAGGCCAACAATTAAGTTTCACTGTTTTTCTACTCAGTCAACCACTCTGTAGAAAGATTTTTTTTCTGAAAATGCCTAATATACTGCTTACCATCCTTTACAACTCCTGCGTGAAACAAGTCTTCCAAATCAGGAACAGATCTTCCATTTCGGATTGTGTACAATTTTTTCATAAATGCCGAAAATCCCTTCTCCAGAATGTCATCAATACCTGTCCCCCTTATTATATCACTTCCACCAACATACAATAGAGATCTTGTAATGCAAATAATATGAACGAAACACTCACTGTAAATTTCACACTATAGAAGAAAGCAAAAATCAACCTCGCACGGTACGGTAAGTGTCCGCTATCCCCGAAAAGCGCGCGTTTGTCTCCGGAGGAATGAATCGGAGTTGCCAGTCAACAAAATATTTTGTAGAAGGGAGATAATTAAGCACACGTGGAAAATACGTCAGCATACATCCCAGAACACTTCAAAAGCTAAACTAAATTGTGTTAGGCACAATATGACATCCAATTACATCACTTTGCAATCTCTGAAGAGAGGGATGGAGGGGGCTCATTCGAATCCCATTGTAAGCATTGTGTTTTATTAATTTATGTTTTTTAGTTTTGCTTTTTATCATTCAATCATATCGTCGGGTCAACAGTCAACACCCATGCTATCGGACTCAAATAAAATGTTGATTCCGAAAGGAGATAAACAGATACTCTCGTACTCTGAAATTGTGCAAAACTTGCAAATTGTTCACATATTTTCTGCTCGACACAGTGGCGAAACCAAAAGGGGGTTCACGCAAGACACAATCCTCAGTCGGTCAGTCCATTCTGGTCCTCACCTCCCTATCTGAAAAAAACACTTGCTAGTGTGACTTTAACATTATATAAATATTTTATACCTGATAGTTTATGCGTATATTAAATATCATCTTCCACCACTACATACTCTTGCTGTCCTCTCTGATTCCTGCATCAACAATCATTTTTTATAATTTATTTTTATTGCAACCCAACACAGTGATCTATCTACGCATGATTGCTAAATGCTAGTAAGCTAAACATTCCACAAAAAAATAGATGTTGACTGCTACCAACACTGCAAACGCTGTCAAAATCTTTGGTACCCTTGATGCTCAGAACAGGGAAAGAAGTGAGGGAGGGGGGTGAGTGCAGGCAGACCGAAACATGTGGTCAGGGCTGATCTGAGCCAATGGGTTTACCTTCCAAATTTCTAGGGTACAAAACAAGAAACAGCGTCTGTTTGCAGAAACGCAGATCGGGTGGGTGCTGACAGGGCCGAAGTCGCAATCGGGATCATTCGGGACTGCCTTCAGGAAGGCCAGGCTAGGCTACACAAGACAGACAGCAGCGTGTTCGCGCGGAAATAGCAATGTCTTGCAGTGGAAGCGCTTTCGGAGCAATAATTGTTGAATTTTCATGTTCGGGGAAGACGAAAAAATGTGTTGTGGCATTGCTTACCCTGAATGCACGCCGCTGTTAAACAGTCCACTTGAATTACCATGTAAATAATTTGACAGTTGCCAACACTGGTCACTTAATGATAGCTGTCAACACTCGTGATGTAATTTGAGCTGAACGAGGCTGCAGACTGCAGAAATTCCTCTTCCCGGAAACATACGCGCTCACCTTTTCCATCTTTGCCCCAAGCCAAACCCTAATGTCAAATTTTTGACGCATTTTAAAATTCACAAAATACAAAATAAGATGTAATTTAAGTGAGCTGTATGGAATTTAGAGCAATGATAATACTGGGTGTTCCATTTACAACGCAACCCGGAGTTGGAGATAGTACAACTTTTGAACCGGAAGGGGTACACATATAATCCAAATTGAAGCCTTGTTCATGCATATATTTTTAAACCGGGAAACAATGATTGGATTTCATTAGTGTCCATGCAGTGTTGCCAGATGTAAAGGGAAGTGCAAATGAATTTTTTTACAAAGCATGAAAAATGGCACATAACACACATGTACAGACATGCTGTCGGTAATTTTCAGTTTGGTTAGGTGGGTTAGCTTGGCATCTATGGCAGTGAAAAAAGAAATGTTCATTTCTACCGATAGATGAGACGTCTTTAAGGGGGAACTAGGAAAATCGTTGTCTTTAGAAATTAAGACTGTGCATTGGCAACACTGCTGGTGTTTCAGTGCCACAAAAGGTGTGTTTTGAAACTGTATACATCATCCAATTACTGAAAACAAGATCAGACTTCATATGATCCTTTGGGTGCGTTGGTTTTACTGTCCAGCGGCATTGAGCATTAAGCATTGAGGCTGGTGCTTGCTTCAGAGCTGCTGACAGAGTTTGCAGCCATAAAATGTTGCCAAATCGATTGCGATGGAAACTAAATAATGCTAAAACATTAAATACGTTAAATAGTATTGTAATAGTGCAAGCAGTACTTCCATTGCTTGTACTATATCTTCGTCACTGTATTCACATAACTTTGCATGAAATTGTATTATGTCCTCTACATGCCATAATAAGATATTTCATATCATTGGTTTGGTATACTTTATAAGTGTACAAGATACCATCACACTGTGTATAGTAATATTCTGTGTGCCTTTTGTTACAGAGTCTTTTTCTGTTACTTGAAGAAAGTAGATAGTGGCCTTACTGGTAGATGATGATAAGAATTGTAAGAAAGTGTGATAGCTTGATATTCATGTACCACAAAAATTAAAAGTGGTTGATAGTTTTATGCAAGTAATGGATATAAAAGCACCCCTTTTGTAATTATTGCTGACAGTGAGAAAAGTTAAATTATTTTAATAGAAGAAAGTCAGCTTTTGTTCATAATACTACCCTGCATACTATACACCCCACTGTTCCCAATAAAAATTACTTTTATATTGTATATATGTTACTGTAGACATATTTTTACTTTGTTTTAGATACTCAAAACAGCTTCACAGAAGCATGTGGTAAGGAAACATGGGGCAAGTGCTGCTTGCATTTCAGTTTCTTCATAGACTATTTTGTTATTCTTTCATGTGCTATGAAAGAAAGGATATATCTGCACGATTCCCTTTGATTTTGTGCTTTAACTATTGATTACCATGATCTAGCGCAAAAGAGAAATACAATTCTCTGGTTTCTTACCTTTTTGCCTGCGTTTCTTGTAGACCAACTTTCCTTTTGTGTGTTTTTACCCCCCCCCCCTAAGGTTAAGCTGCACATTTCAGGTCTGGTTCAGGACTAGACATCATTCATTTCCTGGAAGTGCATGCCCCACTTTGTTCCAGAACATGGATGAGCCACAAATAAACCTTAGGGCTCTACATGTGTTTTTCCAGGCATTTCTGAATGTGGAAATAATGTTAAAAATGATGGTGATAACAAATAGCAATTTCTCCCTTCTCTCATACAAAATTTTGATAACTATGTGTTTCTTTAATCTCAAAATACTGCTAGTACATCTATGTAATGCAAATAAAGTTAATTCACAGAATAAGTAAAATCTGAAATTTGTAGAGTAAACTTCAGAAATGTTCCAGACAAGGACTGGGTCTGCCGGAAAAGTAAGCAGAACTACTTTTGCTTGTTGTCGATATAAGGACTGAACCAGCTCTGGCACATGGCTGAGATTGTAGACCAACACATTCATTTTATTGCACTTATTATGATTCAAGTGACATTCAGCCCTGATATGTGTTGCTCAACCCTTAGATGTATGCAGAGAAAGAAGAATGGAGAAAAACAAATTTCACAAAACTTTTGTAATCCCATAAATTGTTGTTCTGGCTTTGCGTAAATGAACTACAAAAATATTTCATCGGATAGTTCAACATTGTGTGCCACCAATATTTTGATAGAATTTGTTCTCGAACACAAGTTTGATCATAAGAATAGAGAATATTCAACACTCTTCTAAATTTAAAAAAAAGGCTTATGTCATCTGAAGAGTCTAAGATGTGATTTAGAATGGCCCCTGCTTATATTTTCCTTTTTCATTATCTTTAACAATGCTTACTAAGTGTGATAACAAATACAAAGATATGTCCATATTAATTATTTACATTTTTCTCTGAAGTTATAACAATAATTGCCTTGGTGCATGCTCATTTGACATTTCCAAAAACCAATGCAACATTTTTATGAAATGTGTATTTAGTTAGTTTTGCAACATCTTCTTGTATGTATCACCTATTCCAGGCACAACTATTGACATGAACATATTATATTTCATAACAATTGTTGTAGGAACAGATTGAAGCAGAACTGTAAAAAATAGTATAATTTCAGTTTGTTGACTTGTTTGTTTAAACTAACTTGTGTATATTTTTTTGTTGCACAATGAAACAAAAAGAGACAAACATTATTAGGTTTATCAGTGGTATTAACTAATTCCTCTGTACAAATCTTCTCAATGTTTTGCAGCTTCTAGAGGAAAGAGATACACTACAGCTTCGCCTGTCCAATGCATTACGTCTCAATGAGGGCCTTCGTCGAAATCAAGAATCATTACAAAGTCAAGAAAGTTCCTTATCTGCAGTATCAAGTATGTCACCCGTTCAGAGTAGCAGTGCATATTTTCCCCCTGCAGATTTAGAAGGATTAACGGACAAGTAAGTTTATTCTTACACACACAAACAATTAATTGTTCTATGCTTCATGAAAGGCTCTTGGCTATCTACGTAGGTACCGTGCGTCCATTTCGATCTTCAGCCGAGAGATCGGGAGAAGCGTGGCGGGCGGCGCTGACGGTGATGCCGACATTTGCGGCCTGTAATGTCCGCTTATTTTTATGGACATATGCAGACATTTATATAAATATTGCAAGATGAGCACTAACCTGTGTTATAAGAGTTGTTGAAACTGATATCCACCAAGTGCCAAGTGTGTAGACTTTCGGGGAGAATACGTTGAATAGCCTGAAACTTTCGTGCCTGTAGCTAAAGTCCTTCTGGGTCGGGCCGAGAACTTATCAGCCCCCCTCGTAACGTGAACCTTGCAGCTGGCATTCCAATCCTCTCACTGACACAACACACATACACACTGCAATAACACAAACAAGTAACGGCAAGTAACCAATTATAACACTCTTGCGCACAGTACGAAATTAACACGCTCTTGGTTTACATCTGCTTGCCACTATATTCACAACTCTGTCGCGAAGGAACAAAAAACTCGAGCTCGGAGATTTCGGATTGCAAGGAAGCTCACGAACACCATCGACTTTTAACGGTTTCGTCTACAGCGTAATCTTGATACAGTGTTGCACATTCGAAACCTCCAAACGATCCCCATCGGCACAAAACTCTTTCAAGGATATGAACTTAAGCAGGACGTTACTGGTCAAAACTATGATTAAAATATTTTATTATCTGTGGCTCTTAACATCGTTTCTAAAGCGTATTTTTTTGTGTATATAAGGGCAGAACTTGGATGAATTACAGATGATAAATTATAACACAGGTTAGTGCTCGTTTTGCAATATTTATATCATTGTCTGCATATGTCCATAAACATAAGCGGGCATTACAGGCCGCAAATGTCGGCATCTCTGCCAGCGCCGCCCGCCACGCTTCTCCCGATCTCTCAGCTGAAGATCGAAATGGACGCACTGTATATCTGTCACATCATGTCACCATTCATATTATGTTTATGTGCACATAATATGAAATTTTGGACTTATTCAGTTTAAGTATTAACAGTTGCTATGAACGAGAGTTTTTTACAATGCAAAATGTTTTTATTCAGCGGTAAGTGCATCAGGACAGAATATGCTTAGGGAAATAACTTTTTTATTCATATATCCTTGACTGAATTCTCAGTAGCTTAACTTTAAAAGTTTCCAAAAGTTAAAAATAAATTCTTACCTTTTTTCCCCATGCTGTTGGTACTGTCATTGGAGATGAATTCTCTCTAAAATATTGGCAAATTTTGTAAGCTTTACTTTCATACTGTCCTTGTGTTTGGGCTTCTGTCGTATGTGTACTTCAGATTAGCATTGTAGGGGGGGGGGGACACTTTCTGTACTAATGGGTTGTTGATTGTTTTATTTGCTTTATTTTACTTCGGTTTTTCTGACACTTTTGGCTAATTGCAAAGATGGGGATGAGTGATGATGATATGATGAAATTGATAAATGGGCACTCACAAACACCCATGCCCAGGCTCGTATTCGAACATGGGACCCCTGGCGTCATAGCGTGATGTGCTAACCACTCTTTCACTGAGGCTGGTTCAACTAATAGTTTTGATTATTATTAACATTTAGATCTGTGACAATGTGAATTGTTTTTAACATTTGCAGATATAGTATTAGGCACTTTAAATAAATTTGAATCACTTTCAGTCTGTACTATTCAATAAACTGTTTTTAGATAGGATAGACCTGTCAATAGATCATGTAGTATCAATTATTAACTAAGATAGACCAACAAATTGGCAATGAAGATATTTAATGATCCAATATTTTGTAGGCTCTCCATTCCCTGAATCTCATTTTTGTAGTCCTATTGTATCCGAGATATTGATGGTTCATATGCTATGAACTTTACTCTTTTTTTAGCTTTTATAATATATATTAGCTTAAAGATCATCATGTACGTAGAAATTAAAATTATATCAAAATGAAATTGGCTATGGGTGTGAATGTTAAATGCAAACTTCTTATGAGTAGTATGTTTACTTTCTCCATTCTTGCTATTTCATAAGGGTTGTTTTTAGGAGTCACATTATAAATAGCAATTCTATTATGAATTATGAATCATGCAAAAAAGAGCTGGGCTTTTTAAACCACTAGAAATAGGTTTGTTCTGACAGAAGCACACAATATTTAATAAGTGGAATATTTACATAGAAAAGGAAAATAAACTTGAGATCATAGAAAGCATTCAGCAGATTATCTTAATATAAGATATAGTCGGTCACAAATCTACTACCATGTTATGTCCTGTTTTCCAGGCTTTCCCAACTGAGAAGCCTCAATTACCAACAAGATGTGACTGTTCGGGATGAACGGGAGCAGAGGCATTTAGAGCAAGTTCAGATCCTTCAACAAACGCCAAAAACGAAACATGGAAAACGAAGGCTTCAACAAGTATCTTCGCAGGATGATGCACAATTATTAGTGGACACGAATTATACTGTGTGTAAGTTACATAGTACTTTTATCTGGTTTATAAAAGTGATTTATAACTGCACATTATGGAATGATAGTTCATGCACAGTGTTTGAAAGAAAGGAGTTACTTGTAGCACTGTTACAAGTAACAATTACTTTGAGTAACAATAACAACATTTCACTTCATAGTGGCATGGCATTATCTTCGGGAAGTTTTATGCGGAATGATAATGGCTGCTCTTCAAGTTAATCCCCTCCTCCCTTGGATAGTGTCATCTCGTTTCTCTCTTTCTCCTTTTGAAAGAGAGAAAGAAAGAATTACCTTTCCCCCATCTTTCTCATTTCCTCCTTAAAAGAGATAATGGGAGAAACAGAGAAAAGAAATGAAAGGCAAAAAAGAAAGAGAAAGGGGGAAGAATTCCAATTCTCCTTCTTCCTTTTTTTGTGGAGTGAATGATGACCCGCCGGTTTTTAGTTTCATGTGTTTTGGTGAAGTTAGTGTGCAACTTTTGTTGCATGTATGTCTGCATTCCTGTACGTTTGGAATGACTCCTTTTGAATTCTTGGCCGTTGGGGTAGGCATGTGTGTCGCTGGACAGCAGACCAGCGAAGTTTCCTGTAACGGGTTACTATCCGTGACAAGAATATGGAACCCTCGGCAGTGGCATCGCCAGAAATTTTCCTTAGGCTGGGCTCAAGGTTGGATAAAATATTTTTAGGTGGGCTCTGATTCGGTGGTCATGGCCAGGCCAGACGGCTCAAGGATTTTTTAAAGATGGAGCGACGTTTCATGAGGGTGTCCCCTCCCCCCAAAATCAATGTTGTGCTGGAGCATTCTTGTTCATGGATTAAATTCATAATGAAATTATTACAAATATTTTGTAAGCATTTTTTATTAGTGTTAAAAAATTCGGCATATAAATTTCCTGTATTTTGTAAAAAAAAAAAGGGGGGAATAATATAAAAATAAAGCAAAATACACTTTCATCAGTTAGAAAAGAGCTTCTCTATGCTTTTACAAGACAAACAAAGCTTGTAAACGAGCAACACAAGGATGGGAAAAATCAGCAAATGATAACATTAAAAAGGATTTAGTTTACCAAAAATCATTTAGACACAATTACTGCAATAGTAAACAGAATTCTGGAATAACCATTTTAATAAAATTTATTCAATATTTTTTCTTATTTTTGTAGGTGTTCTCAGAAGTTTTTTTTTTGTGTGTGTGTGTGTGTGTGTGATGATTATTATTATCACATTTTATACGTATGCATTTCTGACGAGGCGCAATGTATAAAATAACCCACCAAGGGATGCTCTGTTGCAACAACATATCTCAACTTCATAGTATTTTTTTAGATCAGTGACAATTGATCATATGTTTCAAATATGAGAGAAATATTAAAAGAAACTAAGAGCGAGATAATTGTGTCCCCCTTATGTTGAAATATTATGTCATGCATCTTCAACCTCCTCTAAAATTAAGGAATCCCTCTTCCCAAACAAACATAAATAGATCCGTGAACACAAGAATAATTGGCGATTTACACGACATCTAAAACTAACAGTAATGCTGTAATGTAAAACCAATCTCGTCTCTTTTTTGTCCTTTAACAAAGAATAGAAATTAGTAAACGAAATGTAAGGAGAGAATGAAAACTTACCAGTCTCTTGCTTTTAAGTCAGACGATTGACTTCAGTACAGTGATATTCCGACATAACTTTCCTTTTGATATATATACTTCTGGCAAATGATTTCTAAAAAAAAAAAAAAATGCATAGTTCTATCCCTTGGTGTGGAAGAAAATCTAAACCCATCACTAAACTTTCCAGAAAGTAACTGCCATCATCTGTCGTTAAAGGAAAATGCTCCCTTGTCGCGTTCCCTGTACCTACTGAAACCCAGTTATTCAGGTGGGGACAAACAAAAGGCTAAAGTTGGAAAGGAAAAGGGGGATTAGCCCAGGTATTTGAATTTCCAAGAATATGCTTTGTTCTATGAGACACATCCATCACTTTCATGGGCGATGACTTTTTGACTGCGAGAAGCCTCTAATGAGAGAGATGTCTGCAAACACCAAAGAAAGTAGAAGGATTCTTCAGGACCTCATTGAAGTTATTGTTACATGAGAGACTGCATCTGTACGAACAAAGGCTAGTAGACTTCGAAGAGAACCAAACAAAAGCAGCTAACTCTATGGGGATAATGTTACTTTAAGTAAGTGTGAGTTTGATCTGCATATGGATCTTTGTATCACGTACTTGCTGTTCATGGAAACTTGAGTACAGGTTCATTTAACAAATGCACAACTATTTTTCAATTATTTTTTTTTCAAAACCAAAGGTAAGTTGGAAAAGGTAAATGAGCCTTTGAAAAGGAACAAATTTTGGTTTCTAACGACTCAAAAACAATGGTATCAGTTGGTATTGGTGCAAAAATATCAACCGATACATCGATATCAGTATCAGCTCAGCCCTAATCATGTTCCTAGAGTACTTATAAAAGTCATACTTCCATGAACATCCATGCAAAATTCTATCTTCCATCCAACTCCAGAGATCTCCCTATCGCTTGGCTCATCAAGCTCAGTGAAAGACACTGCATCCTTGTTCTCAAGAATTAGGTAGCTGTTGTTACAAATAAAAAGTTTGTATTTTCTCATCATGTGAATATTCTGATGGTGAAGTGTAATTGCTCCTTTTTTTCTTATTACTAGCCCGTCATGTGGAGAGTCCATCCAGAGTCTTCTTCAACTGGATGTGGGGAAGAAGGTAAGTTCTGATGTCGAGAGTATTTTAATTTACATATTACAGAAGGTTGTTCGTGATATATCCAAACGACTTTCAAGCTGTACTGACCTCATGAAATGCCATGTCACCACCACTGGTTGTGTTCTACCACCAGCATTGTGGACTATCAGCCTTAATCAGAGTTTCCATTGAAGCAAGTTACGTTAGAGGATGGGCATGGGAATCCCTATTCTTCTCTGCAGGTTTTTCAAAGACCCGAGAGGGTGCATAGACAGTGATGTTTCAGACGTCATTTCAAGAGTCCAAATGCACAGAAATCCATAGGACTCAGACATTAGGTCTTTTCTCCAGAATGTCCTAAAATAGGATAACATGGATCCCTGTTTTCCACTCCATCTCCTGACTAAAGGCTTGTTTGGGTGGTAGGGCTTGAGGCCTTGTCCATATGAATGTGCACCCGTTGAGTGTCCTCATCGTACAAACAACGGATGTCTGTGCTGAATATGGGGGCCATAATGGATGATTGAAAGTATGTAGCATTCAGCTTCATATTTCTGTCCACCTTACATATCAGCAACTTCCTCTTATAACCGAAACTGGTGACAACCATAAGCCCCTTGGCAAAGTGTCCTGGCTGTAGCAACCCTTTCCATAACACTTTATGACACAAGAACTAACACTGATCTTTGACTATGATAATCGCCTTCCATTTTTCATGAGAACACACGTGACTGATGTAATTCTACTCTCGTGTAATTCACACACTTGCCAATTTAAAGAACTTAAGGTGAGGAATCCTTGTACGAACTTTTGTAATTATAACTCTTATGGATATTAAATAATTACCCAAGTCTCAGTCAATACTGACCGACCCTCGTATCTTAAATAATTTCAGATATTATTGAAACTAATTTTTTATTAGCACTAATTATAAAATGAAAATGTTTAATTTATCAGAGTTTGTGTTCTGTATGTATCAGTTATATTTGACATGGCACTTACTGCAATTTGTGTCTTCTTCAGAGTAGCTACAAGGTTATTGTCTCACTAGATGCCTCAAACATTCAACTCTGTAATGTGTGTGTGTGTGTGTGTGTGTGTGTGTGTGTGTGTGTTTGAGGATGTCGAGTATGCAAGGCTTATTGCTATGTTTGTCACTTGAGTATGAACCCCACAATCAGAAATCAGGTAGCATCAGGTCTGATGACTGTGGTGGTAAAAAAAATCTAGTTTTTTCATTACAAAAGGACAAGCATACAGCAAGTAGCCTCACCCAATCAATGCATTGAATGATGCAGCCCTTGCTGCCATTACCAAGTCAGATTAGCAAACATGTTTCAGAATTTGCAGCATCGGGTAAAGAAAAATCACTTCGATGCTACTTTCAGTATCTGCGTTAGGAAGAATATGTTTTGTAAGATACAAGGTACATATGTAAATTCTGTATGAAACTACTAAGAAATAACGAAGTTCTTGAGTAATGTTTGTTCCTGTAATTTTGGCAATTAATGTTGGAGAAATGAATTGTTCTAGTCTGAACAGTGTGCATGTGGGCAAGGATATAATATTATAGAATATCTGTATTTAACATTTTCAATCTATTTCACTTACAAAGAAAAATTATGCACCTTTTTGAAAATTACCTTGTGCCAGGGTTTTGCACTAGTACTTACCAGGGCGCCGACTTGTCAATATTATTGGGGGGGGGCCTCTGATCACTGAAATAAATGATTGAATGACTCACTCCCTCCCTTTTTTAAAAAATAAAAATTACGTCTTCGTATAGCAGTTTTTAAGCCATAGTTTTTCTTGTATGTACGCATTGCTTGCATTATAGAATTATTTTCCTGTAGTTTACGGTTATTACAAGCATAAGAAAACAGTTTTTCTTTGTGACGTTTCAGGAGAACACACGCTCCTTTCATCAGACATTTATTTTCATTTTCATTAGTTTTTAAGCAGCTATTATATTCCTCATGCAAATGAAATGTAACATGAAAAAAGTTTAGAAAATGTTTCTAAGTCTGTTTATGTCTTTTGTGTCTGTTCATTTGTTTTTTAGATAACAATTAACATTTTTATTGAAAAGTATGTATTTACATTAAGAGATCAACCTAACAGTTTTATGCCGGCCTCGGTAGCCGAGCGTGTTGGGTGGTCGACTCAACTTGCTTTGATCCAGAGGTCTCGGGTTCGAGTCCCGGCGAGGGCATGGGTGTGTTTTAATGTCCGCAACAGACATGTGATGGGTTCCAAATAACCTTAGTGTTGACGTACCCATAAAATAACGAATATTTACAATATTTAACAGTTTTATTTCATTATTTACATAAATGTTAACACAAATCGCAGGAAAATAGTTTTACTTTTTTGTTCTTGCTACAATATTTTACTTTTTAAATTTAATTTTGCAATAATAAAAAAATAGCATGTACACTAAGATATAAAGTGACATACACAACAAAAACAAATGAACAAGATTTAAAAATAAAGCAAAAGTTGCTCTACGCAGTGGGTTATTTTTTTATGAACTCATTAACGAGTGGTCTCAGGTCCAAATTTTCAAGCACAGTTTGATGTATGTGGAGTACCGCTAAGCTGCTTAGTCTCTTCTGCCTCATTGTAGATCTCAAATATGTCTTTAGTCGGCGAATAGCACTGAATGACCTTTCGGCTGTGGCTGTCGTCATTGGCACAGTGCGGAGGACCATCATGAATTTGGCCCCTGGAGGGTGCTGTCTTCCAAAAGAAACTTCCTTATGTCACGCATGACAGTTAGAAGCACTTTCTTCTGTTTGGCGATATCACCAATCATGGACATGTGTAAGGAGAGTCTATCGACATCCAAATCTTGGCGAAAGAATTCTCGCTTTTGCTGAAAGTTTGTTGTGCAACTGTTCACAGTTGAGATGCATTCTTTCTCTACGGCTGTTACTTTCTGTAGTCCTGTAGATTCATGTCCTTGTTTAACACATGATTTTGCTGTGTCACACACGCCAGTGTATATTGATTTATAATACTATTTTGGAGTGTAGAACTTGTGATGTTTGGCAGCATCCGGATTTTCAAGTCTCTTAGGGACGTGACGTTGCCGGGGCAATTCTGGCTCATCAACGAGGTATCACGACCTTTTTACCTCGGCTTTTTGAAATATACGGTCGGGATAGTATTCAAATTTAAAAATAATAAAGAAAATATTTTCAAGCTTTTACATGATAAAAATATAAGATCAATTTTCAATATTTTCCGTGTTGTTAAATTACTGACACAAGTATGTATTCACCTTTAGTACTCAAGGAAAATTACCAAAATCGAGTATAAATGCACTATATATTTAAACAAAATTGAACAATGAATTAGACAAGTTCACACATAAATTCTGTACATTCTTTAGTATATATTTGTACAATGAAGCATAAATATTGCTTTACATCAACCTTTTGGCATATTTCAGGTTTATCTTTACTTTTATTACTTCAAGTCAAATTGTTTCTAAGAAGAATTACTTCCGATCTTTCGCAGATTTGTACGTCGTAATTCGGCAAGAAATGCTCGATAATCAATCGGCGAAAACCAAGACGAATTATGTAAATAATATGTTCAATTCACTTTCCACATCCCAATTAAGCACTTTTTGTACATTTACGAAATAGGCCTTTCATTTAAAGTATCTACATGCATGTATAATATTTATTCGTAGATTCCTTATAAAACGAAGATGGCTGCCATTTTATGTGATTCCAGCCGGTCACCAAATTTATGTCCTTTGGACCTTTTACGCCTTTAGCGATGAAGTTTCAACTTTTAAAAGTAAACATAATACTTATCTGCGCTGATATGCTTTAAAATATCGACGGATCTTCCTTTTTAATCAAATTCTTCAAATTTCACTTTCCGAAACATTTTTGTGACTTCTCGTCAGTCCAAGATGATCTTAAAGATGAAACAGTGTATGCAAACTCTCACTGTTACCACCTTTTTCACAGAATACAAACTCGCGGATACATTTCAAGTTACAAATTTTGAATTGTACAAATATCATGCATATAAACGCTTGTAAAATAATTTAGATACAATACAATAGATGTTACAATATTCTATTACATGTTTATGTATTTTATTTTCACCTTTTTCAGTTATTTTTAGTTTTACAATTTCGGTGGGAAAAAGGTTATTTGTGCGCGACTTAGATTTTTCCCTTTATCTGAGTTGGCTATGTTTCACAGGTTTAGGATTACTTCCAAGTTTAGGATTACTTTTCAAAGCGCTCTTTTTACCAAATCGTAAGTTTATTATCGAAATTTTGCCATTTCAATGGGTTTTTACAAGCTAGTGAAACATATTAAATACATGTTAGTACCCAAATATCAAAGAAAGAGCAAACAAAAGCTATTGAAGCCATACATATATGCGTTTATGCATAAATTGGTAATTTTCGTAATAATTCACAAACCAAATTACATCGCTGTGATATAAAAATATTATAAATGTTTGAAGTTTACATGCGTACTTCAGTAATAACAAAGCCAAAGTGATGCAAATTAATTTATTACAAATATGAACTACCAAATTTGAGCATAAATCGTAGATTTCAACTGATCAAAATTATTTTAATTTTTAATGCTATGATGGTACTCATTATGATACCGTCATACTGGCGCCCAATGGGCTTACCCACGCCAAATTATAAATTTCAATTTTTTAAACTTGTAACAGCACATGAGATCAAAATATGATCTATTATTTCAAAGAAACCAAGATAATTATAAGAACATAGCAACCATACAAGAATATTCTACATTTGGTAAGAAACAATAATATCTCTTTGTGTGTGAAGTGTTGAGTTGCCACATTATAATATTTCTATTCTGGTAAACCTGAGAGAGTCTTAAGGAAACTTCTCCCTGTGTCATTTGTGTGTATGGTGTGTGTTGTTTTTATAACTACAGTAGTGTGTGTGAATAAACTTCTTCATGCATCACCATTCAGGATAGGATGCATCCTTGTAATACATGTTAAAACAGATAAGAAATATCTCGTACACAGAGACATTCTATCAAAATCATCTGACATTACACTGTCATTGTCGCTTGACGAGATTATTCGAAAGCAAAAACATAAGTGTTACCATACTGACACAAAATGGTTATACACTTATAGGAATACAACTAATGAACTCTTATATCAATACATAACCCTTAAAATCCTTCTGAACCAAACTGTTCACAAAGACCATGGTATAAGGATATACAAAATTGCATGAAAACTGTAGTTCAAACAGAACTATATTATTAGTGTGAGGTGTAATGATGTTGTAAGTATATTATCTTATAAAGTGTTACATCAGAGTGTATGCATAAGTTAGCACCGTGTAATATCATGATGTTAGTGTGTTGTTTTGTGTTGTGAAAATCACAATACGATCAGACCATTATGTCTGAGAGTGTATATATGTGAACGTGTACTTGAGTGAAATTCTCATAACAACATGAGTTACGGCGATGAATAATGACATCACTAGAACAAAACGTTTGAGTGTGTACTTGTGTAAGTGTGTATTTATTCATTATCCATGTCATTTGACGAAATTATCCGTCAACAAAAACAGAAAAGTCTAACGTAAGCGACATAATACGACCATACATTTATGTGGATATTGTTAACTTACCCATACATCATAAGCCTTGAAAGATAAACTAACCATATGGTCAATAGTATTATATTACAATAAATTTATTTTTAAATCATGAAATGATAATGAACTTCTATAGTATATCATACATTTCGTGTCAAAATTATATACCAGAGGAAATATTAACCTGTTTCTTTAGAAATTTCCAGCTTATCAATTTTATGAGTGAGCTACAAATATTAAATAACAATATTCAAGTTGAATAAATGCAAGGAATAAAATTAAATAAGTTATATATTAAGAAACTTTAACATGTTTCTGAGCTCAACCATTATATATGTGAAATAATGTTATACTAAAATACACAAAGAATGAGGTATAAACTTCGAAGTTTTATTGAAGTTTAATAGTATATCTAGTATTATGTGTCAAATGACAAGCAAAAGCAAAGATTAATACATTAATACATTTGTAGCTACATCATTACTAGTGGAGTGAGCTACCAAAAATTATACATCAACACTTTGTTAAATGAATACAAAGAATAATATATGTGAGAATACACACAAACTTCACCAATCATAATATGTCTACTGCTCATTCATAATGACAAACAAAAAATAAGTATCAGTTCTATACCGTTCTGTACGAAAACTTTGTTGAAAGGAACTTCACACTGCTGTGGACGTGAGAAAACTTTCGATTGTAACTTAAACCAGTACTTTTAGAGTATACTTAATGTCAAAACTGTATGCACTGCTATCTCAAGTAGCATGACCATATACCAGATGTAAATGTTACTAATTTAAGCAATCATCACCCCAACAGGCCAGGTGCTATTGAGTATGCGAAATATTACATGAAGTCAATCTTAACTTTCCAGCACTACTCGCTTGCCCAGTACAAATAATGTCTTATTACTCACTTAATCTAATCATACAAAAAGAAACCGCTCGAGTAAGGTTTCAACTTTTGAAGAAAATGTACCATTCAATATCCTATGCTAATAAAATTATACACTTTTCATATTAAGTTTTTTGTCAACCTTCGCCATTTAGAATAAAATGGATAATACTCAATAATATTGACAAAAAATATTAATAACATTTTTCATATTCAGTTTCTTGAGTGGCACTATAGGACTTACTTATTGCCTTTTACGTGGACCTACCCCAAGTTTTTATGCTCTATGGCATAACCGCATGTGCAACGAGCTCGGATCAACTCATGGATCTCTTGGCTTACTTTTTGCAACACACAGTGAGTATTTGATTCATTTTATGGAATCAAATAACTCAAAATAATTCACATTAAAATTAGCATTTGGATTTTTGGTATCATTCCCTGGGTATTATAAACCAAAACTTGAGTAACTTGTACCTTAGACAAATAGGCATAAAATTACATATTATCACAGTTCAACTATCAATTATTGCTAAAGTGTGACATTGATGCACTGAATTGTTTCATGTATTATTTAGTATCTCACTGTCCATGAGGTAAATCCTAACAACTAAATCTAAATTATTACCCTAATAAAAATGTATTTAAAGTACGACCATTTATAGGCCAACAAAAAAAATTGAATAACTATGATAGTTATCTAACGCAATTTTATTTCATGCACACGGTATACTACCACTTACGGGCCAACCTTTAAAAGCATGGAGTAACTACCATAGTTTTTTAAGCACATTTTAAATTCTTTTACGAGGTGTACTACCGACTTTGGCTAACCTCAATAATGGCAAGTTTGTTTCAAGAACAAACTGTACACACACCTGTAATGACAGATGAAGAAACATCATCCTTTTCACGCAATGACGCTTCAAGCACATTTAGCACCACATCTTTATGTGAGCTACTTGCCTTTAGCAAAGTATTCAACCAAGAAATTTTCTTGTCTTTTGAACATTTCCATAATTTTACATGTTCAATAGCAATGTTTTCCAGAAGAATCCCATCACTGCACCGTAAGGCAGATATACAAGAGTCACTAAAGTTTTTTATACACAAGTATGGACCTTCATACAGAAAACAATATTTTTTAATTGGATTATCATCCATATCTCTTTGTCTATTTCTGATAAAAACAAGATTTCCAGAAGAAATTGATATCTTATCTTGTTGTTTACTATTCAATTTCTTTAACTTATTTGATCTAGCTGCATGACTTTTAATCTGAGCCATAAGCAGTTTGTCATTCCATGACTGATGTGTAATATCATCAAAAATGACGTTTCCTATTTGTAGGTTAGGTTCCTTATTTAACCTTAATTCTATTGGAGCGAAACCAGTTTGTGAGGAAATTGTGTTGTTTAACCAATGCAACGCCATGGTTACTTGCTGTGGCCATTTAGCATGGTTATCAATGCACAACACTCTCATTAAACGGTTAAGTTCCGAATGATACCGTTCAACCATGTTGGAAGAAGGGTGGTAAGGAGGAGTAAACATAAGTTTGACACCATATTCTTTCATTTTGGTATTGAAAAGACATGAACGAAACTGTGGTCCGTTATCTGAAATTATTTTTTCTGGAATACCCAGATGTACAAAATATACATGGCACAGTTTATTCAGTACCGTAACAGCATTACTGTTTGTCACTGGATATGCCACTAAATACCTGGATGCTGCATCCAATATGGTAAATAAGAAGCGTTCACGTTTAGGACCCATGGTGAATGGACCTTGTAAATCAATGAACAATATTTTCCCAGGCTTGTCGGTAATGTGTACTTTGGCTAAATGTTTAGACGGATGCTTGTTCGGTTTAGTACGAATGCATAAATCACAGTCTGCTACATATTGTTGTACATCTTTCTTCATACCTTTCCATTGGAAGTATCTATATATATGTGAAAGTGTACTACTTGCACCAAAGTGTCCCGATAAGTCATGAAATTTGTTCAAAATTGAACCTACCAATGTAATTGGAACACAAATTCTGATCTTTTGCATGTTATGAAAGTCTCTAACACACAAAATATTGTCTCTTAAAAGATAACGGTCATTCCAAGTCCTACTTCTTGTATTATCATTATGAATTGAAGAGTGCAAAATATATTGCCTAATTTCCTTCAATTCATCATCTTTTTCTTGGGCTACAATCAAATCATCTATATCAATGAAAGGCTCTACTAATTCCTTAAATTGCAAAGAATTCACATGATATAACAGGCTTTCCTGCATTGGAAATGTTCTACTTAGAACATCAGCAATTATATTTTCTGACCCTTTACAATATTGTACTTGGAAGGAATACTGTTGTAATTGTACAAACCAACGAGTTAAACGTGCATTCCATGTATGCGCCGTTTCTAACCAGGTAAGTGCTTTGTGGTCAGTTATGATAATAAAATGTCTGCCTTTTAATAATGAACAGAACTTATCAATAGTAAACAATATGGCTAAAACTTCCAATTCCGTAGAAGTATATGATTTTTCAGAACTTCTGAGTAATCTACTCACGAAACCAAGAGGTTTGATGTTACCATCAATCAGCTGATAGCAGTATCCTGCAACACCTATTATTGATGCATCAGTTTGAACATAAAAAGTATATAAAAAGTTAGGAAAAGATAAAAGTACTTGTTCACTAACTTTATCTTTTAGTGTTTTAAAAGCTGTAGAAGCTTGATCATTCCATTGCCATTTCTTACCAGCCTTCAATAAGTCATACATAGGTTGTGCTATGATGGCATAATTTTTTATGTATTTGCTCAACCAATTAAAACAACCTAAGATCTTTTGTAATTGTTTAACTGAATTGGGCACAGGCAGATTTACAATAGAATCTACATACTTAGGATCTTTCTTATATCCTTGCGATGTAATGATGTGACCCAAAAATTTAATTTCCGATCTACAAAACTCACATTTTTTGAGTTTCAACGTCATGCCTGCCTGCTTTAATTTTTCAAGAACTGTTCTTACATGCATTATGTGAGATGCAAAATCTTGAGATTTTATGATAACATCATCAACATAAACCACAACGAAATCTCTACAGTCTTTAAGCACACGATTTAACGCATCGACGAATACAGCTGTACCATTTACTGAACCAAATACAACTCTTTTAAACTGATATAGGATACCCTCGAACATGAACGCAGTATACTTTCTGCTGTCAGGATGTAAATTTATTTGCCAAAAAGCATTTAAAAGATCCACCGAAGTGAAGTATTTACAATTTTGGAATTCTACCAATAAGTCTTGTATTTTTATGGGATGCACTTGAATAAGCTTAACATGTTGGTTTACTCGTTTGAGGTCTACACATAAGCGTATACCTCCCCCAGATTTAGGAACTACTAAAAGTGGAGACAGATATTCTGAATTGGACAACTCAATCACATCCCAATCAAGCATGATTTTTATTTGTTCACGTACTTGATCTCTATAAGCAAAAGGTATAGGATAATTTTTGCCTACTATAGGTAGATCAGTATCCAAAACCATTTTGTGAACGTAATCGTTACACAAACCAGGCTTATTAGAAAATATTTCTTGATATTGGAGTAGTAACTCTATGAACAAAGTTTTTTGTTTGTTTGTAAGCGAATCAGCCTTATTCATGTACTCTTCAAACTTATGCAGGTTGAACTTGGACTTATCCTCCAAGCCATTATTACTACTGACATGAGAACATTCAAAATAACATAAATTTTTAGCATCTTCAATAATTGGGATAAAACGCGCGAAAGTGCGTTCTTCATCGGAGCCACATGTTATTGTTTGATCTTTAAAATTTAATGATGCTTGAAGTGCATACAACACATCTAATCCTAAAATTATATCCACTTGTAAATTGTGAACCACCAAAAATTGAACGTAACATTGTAAATTACTTATTTGAATTATCAGTTTAACCATGCCTAATACTTTGGTTTTCTTATTACCAGAAAAATCCACCAATCTCACATTATCAGCAGGTGTGAGCCTGGGTCTACTGGCCTTAATACTAATTTCTTTCCAAATAGTATTAGAAATCAGACTTATTTCTGCGCCTGTGTCGCAGAGTGCAGTATAAAATTTGTCAAAAATTAAAACTTTTAACTTTGCAGTAAGATTGTTGCTGCTGAGAGCATTTATTGGAGTTGGAATTTCTTTTGTTCCATACCCATCATTGTTATAAAGTTCTTCCCATTTCCCTAGGTTAATGTTATCAGCAGTGGGATTCTTAACTTGACCTTCATCACCCACTTTAAAACAAAGGTCGCTTGTTAGTTTTTCTGAAAAGACATAACGTTATTCTCATCGGGATAACATTCAATGCTGTTTGCATCACTAAAATGACTAACATTGACATTGTGTACGGTAGCTTGCACTTTTATATCACTACCCACTTTATCATCAGATGTACAAGGTGTACAGCCAAAACCCATACTATACAAAAATTGTTTCAACTTAGACATTCCCGCATAATTCCAATGTATCATGTCTACTCTACCTCTGGAAGGATGACCAAGGAATTTCTGATACAAAGAGTTATCTATGTTATCATTCTCTAAGAAGAACAAAGGCGCTATATTGTAAACTTTTACTTTAGACTCGTCGTGCAATGACATCAAATATAGATTAAAATTATTCCATGTCTGCCACAATTGTTCATTAGGAGATGACATATATTTAGGAAGAGGTGGCAAACATAGTATCGTAATTTCAGCACACCTAGATTTCAACGTATTCAAGAGTTTGCTGAAAGAGACTTGCATTTGTTCGAAGCTGCGTTTCCTAATTAAATCATTGGTACCTATCATGACCAATATTTTGTCTGAGAGTTTCTTAGCATTTGATACACGCCTATGCAGATCATCAATGGTTTGTCCCGAGACACACAACCCTATGAATCTGGAAGCAGATTCATTCATATTCCATCTATAACTTAAAATACTGTTAGCATATCTCACTAACAAACTGTCACCAAGTAATTGATGATCTCCTAACTTAGGAATAAATTCACCTATATCACTATGATGATTACTATATATTACACTTGAGTGAACATTATATTGAGCTTTGGGAAAAGGAGGATTTTCAACCGCTTTGATGCTCAAGACACCTCCTGTATCAGGAGCATCTAAGAGTTTTCCTGCCTCGAACCAAGATTTACTTTTCTAGAAATTTGATCATTTTTTACCCATGTCCTACCATTATCATAAAATTTACGAGCAGATCCAACATTGTTATTACACCTTAAATTTCTTAACCCATTTCTGTTAGACATACTTCGGTCACTTTGCTCCTTAAACATAGACACATTAGCTACCTTAGATTTATTCTTTTGGTTACCATAAGACTTACTAGAATCCATATACCGAATTGGATTATTTTTCAAAGACTGAAAATTTTCTATGGCCTGCAAAGTTTGTCTCAGTGTATGAATATTATTCACCACCAAGTGTTCACTTATTTTGTAAGGTAACAACGAAGATAACTGAGCAATAAGATGTGCTTCGTCAGCGTGTGGTTGTATAGATTTTAGTTTTTTGTAATTCTTATTCGCAAACTGCAATAAGTTCTCCTTGCTGTCTTTGTCATAAGGTGAATTTAAAACTTTAGTTAAATTTACAGATTTCCACCTATCGTTTTGATAATGGGATAAGAAATCCGTCTTAAACTCAGCATAAGTCTTAAACTTTAATTTATTTTCAATGTACCAGGTACGTGCACAATCTGTGAGTAATTTAGGTAAATAATTCATATACTCACTTTCATGTATATTGTAAATTTCCAGGTTTTCCTCTACTTTTTCTAAAAATTCAGATGGTATAATGTCTGCGGAAACACCATCAAAATGAGGGAAGTGCCTCAAATCTTGTGGTTTAATTACTGGCTTATACCTAACCTTTAATGTCTCATTCGACGAATCAACTTCCGAATGTTTAACGTTTAAAACATTTGTCGGAGGAGTTATGTGAGGAGTATTGCTTACATTCTGTCCAACCCTACTAGTTAACTTGTCATGCTTTAACTTATTTCGCTTATTAGCTAGTCTAGTATTACAATACGGACCATATACTACACATGTACTATCATGTACTGAGTTGACGCTGCAATCAGTTTCTGTGTCAGAAACTGCACCCGAAAGGTGTCTACATTTACTGTAGTCATGCGGAACGTAACCATCACCAGGTCGAGTAACAACTTTATGGCTTTCATGTTTTAGATCAGCCTGCCTATCATTAAGCTCACGAAAAACATCTTGCTTTAAATTCACATTTTCATTCTTCGATGTCAAATTTGTTCTAACCGTAACAGGAGTCAGTACATTATTGACCATGGTTGTTAAACTTGACTCAATCAGAGACATAGCCTTTCTAATGTTGACATTTAAATGAGTAACTGCACCATCATTTACCATGTCACTTTTTGGAGCAAACTTAACATATTGTACATTTTTACCATCTTCACTATCATTATTAACGTCAGGTGTAAGTTTGTATGACTGACTGACGTGTTTCACGACATCTGATTCGTAATCAACATCACACTTGTCATAGCGATCACCCTTAGCTGTCATATTCATTAACGGTTTTTTGAGCTGTAATTGATCTATTGCACTATGAACCTGACCTAAATTTTTACTAACTTTACTCAAAGACATTTCATTCTCTTCACAAGCTTGGTAACATTTCTCTAGCTTCTTGTCAAATTGTCTTGACAGATCGTCTATCACACTCTCGATTTTATTATCAACATCTTCCGCTAACGATACCAATTCAACGTTTACCTTTGTGTCAAGCGTATGCAAATCTTTCTCTACTTTTTCATACCTAAGCATGCATTCGTTTCTAAATTGACCTATGTCAATTTTAAGATCTTTGAACTCCTTGGTATGAGCTTTGTTTGCTTCTGTTAATGCATGCAAAGCTGCGTCCAACTTTTTGTTTTGATCTGCTTGCACCTGCAAAGCAGTCTTTATATCACTATTTTGTACCTGCAAAGCAGTCTTAATGTCACTATTTTGTGCGTCTAGTTTACTATTTTGTGCATTAATCAATCCTACTATGTCCGCAAGTGTGAAATTTCTTTCAACAATTTCAGTCATTGTTAATGTGTTTAAACAGATTAACAAAACAAATACAGAAATCTACTACTTAAATAATTGACTCCCTATTAGTCAAGAAACAAGATGAGCTTCAGTTATTTTAATAGTAACTGAGACTAAACATGAGTCTCATCAATCTTAATATCTCAATGAGACGAATATAGTTACATTAATCTTGATGTGATCGATTCTTTATGAGACTTTCCAAAAGCACAAAAATGAGTCTCATATATCTTAATATCTCAATGAGACGAAAAACAATTCTGAACTACTCAGGAGACATAAGGCGCCGTAAATGAGTCTCCATAATCTTAATATCACGACCTTTTTACCTCGGCTTTTTGAAATATACGGTCGGGATAGTATTCAAATTTAAAAATAATAAAGAAAATATTTTCAAGCTTTTACATGATAAAAATATAAGATCAATTTTCAATATTTTCCGTGTTGTTAAATTACTGACACAAGTATGTATTCACCTTTAGTACTCAAGGAAAATTACCAAAAATCGAGTATTAATGCACTATATATTTAAACAAAATTGAACAATGAATTAGACAAGTTCACACATAAATTCTGTACATTCTTTAGTATATATTTGTACAATGAAGCATAAATATTGCTTTACATCAACCTTTTGGCATATTTCAGGTTTATCTTTACTTTTATTACTTCAAGTCAAATTGTTTCTAAGAAGAATTACTTCCGATCTTTCGCAGATTTGTACGTCGTAATTCGGCAAGAAATGCTCGATAATCAATCGGCGAAAACCAAGACGAATTATGTAAATAATATGTTCAATTCACTTTCCACATCCCAATTAAGCACTTTTTGTACATTTACGAAATAGGCCTTTCATTTAAAGTATCTACATGCATGTATAATATTTATTCGTAGATTCCTTATAAAACGAAGATGGCTGCCATTTTATGTGATTCCAGCCGGTCACCAAATTTATGTCCTTTGGACCTTTTACGCCTTTAGCGATGAAGTTTCAACTTTTAAAAGTAAACATAATACTTATCTGCGCTGATATGCTTTAAAATATCGACGGATCTTCCTTTTTAATCAAATTCTTCAAATTTCACTTTCCGAAACATTTTTGTGACTTCTCGTCAGTCCAAGATGATCTTAAAGATGAAACAGTGTATGCAAACTCTCACTGTTACCACCTTTTTCACAGAATACAAACTCGCGGATACATTTCAAGTTACAAATTTTGAATTGTACAAATATCATGCATATAAACGCTTGTAAAATAATTTAGATACAATACAATAGATGTTACAATATTCTATTACATGTTTATGTATTTTATTTTCACCTTTTTCAGTTATTTTTAGTTTTACAATTTCGGTGGGAAAAAGGTTATTTGTGCGCGACTTAGATTTTTCCCTTTATCTGAGTTGGCTATGTTTCACAGGTTTAGGATTACTTCCAAGTTTAGGATTACTTTTCAAAGCGCTCTTTTTACCAAATCGTAAGTTTATTATCGAAATTTTGCCATTTCAATGGGTTTTTACAAGCTAGTGAAACATATTAAATACATGTTAGTACCCAAATATCAAAGAAAGAGCAAACAAAAGCTATTGAAGCCATACATATATGCGTTTATGCATAAATTGGTAATTTTCGTAATAATTCACAAACCAAATTACATCGCTGTGATATAAAAATATTATAAATGTTTGAAGTTTACATGCGTACTTCAGTAATAACAAAGCCAAAGTGATGCAAATTAATTTATTACAAATATGAACTACCAAATTTGAGCATAAATCGTAGATTTCAACTGATCAAAATTATTTTAATTTTTAATGCTATGATGGTACTCATTATGATACCGTCATACTGGCGCCCAATGGGCTTACCCACGCCAAATTATAAATTTCAATTTTTTAAACTTGTAACAGCACATGAGATCAAAATATGATCTATTATTTCAAAGAAACCAAGATAATTATAAGAACATAGCAACCATACAAGAATATTCTACATTTGGTAAGAAACAATAATATCTCTTTGTGTGTGAAGTGTTGAGTTGCCACATTATAATATTTCTATTCTGGTAAACCTGAGAGAGTCTTAAGGAAACTTCTCCCTGTGTCATTTGTGTGTATGGTGTGTGTTGTTTTTATAACTACAGTAGTGTGTGTGAATAAACTTCTTCATGCATCACCATTCAGGATAGGATGCATCCTTGTAATACATGTTAAAACAGATAAGAAATATCTCGTACACAGAGACATTCTATCAAAATCATCTGACATTACACTGTCATTGTCGCTTGACGAGATTATTCGAAAGCAAAAACATAAGTGTTACCATACTGACACAAAATGGTTATACACTTATAGGAATACAACTAATGAACTCTTATATCAATACATAACCCTTAAAATCCTTCTGAACCAAACTGTTCACAAAGACCATGGTATAAGGATATACAAAATTGCATGAAAACTGTAGTTCAAACAGAACTATATTATTAGTGTGAGGTGTAATGATGTTGTAAGTATATTATCTTATAAAGTGTTACATCAGAGTGTATGCATAAGTTAGCACCGTGTAATATCATGATGTTAGTGTGTTGTTTTGTGTTGTGAAAATCACAATACGATCAGACCATTATGTCTGAGAGTGTATATATGTGAACGTGTACTTGAGTGAAATTCTCATAACAACATGAGTTACGGCGATGAATAATGACATCACTAGAACAAAACGTTTGAGTGTGTACTTGTGTAAGTGTGTATTTATTCATTATCCATGTCATTTGACGAAATTATCCGTCAACAAAAACAGAAAAGTCTAACGTAAGCGACATAATACGACCATACATTTATGTGGATATTGTTAACTTACCCATACATCATAAGCCTTGAAAGATAAACTAACCATATGGTCAATAGTATTATATTACAATAAATTTATTTTTAAATCATGAAATGATAATGAACTTCTATAGTATATCATACATTTCGTGTCAAAATTATATACCAGAGGAAATATTAACCTGTTTCTTTAGAAATTTCCAGCTTATCAATTTTATGAGTGAGCTACAAATATTAAATAACAATATTCAAGTTGAATAAATGCAAGGAATAAAATTAAATAAGTTATATATTAAGAAACTTTAACATGTTTCTGAGCTCAACCATTATATATGTGAAATAATGTTATACTAAAATACACAAAGAATGAGGTATAAACTTCGAAGTTTTATTGAAGTTTAATAGTATATCTAGTATTATGTGTCAAATGACAAGCAAAAGCAAAGATTAATACATTAATACATTTGTAGCTACATCATTACTAGTGGAGTGAGCTACCAAAAATTATACATCAACACTTTGTTAAATGAATACAAAGAATAATATATGTGAGAATACACACAAACTTCACCAATCATAATATGTCTACTGCTCATTCATAATGACAAACAAAAAATAAGTATCAGTTCTATACCGTTCTGTACGAAAACTTTGTTGAAAGGAACTTCACACTGCTGTGGACGTGAGAAAACTTTCGATTGTAACTTAAACCAGTACTTTTAGAGTATACTTAATGTCAAAACTGTATGCACTGCTATCTCAAGTAGCATGACCATATACCAGATGTAAATGTTACTAATTTAAGCAATCATCACCCCAACAGGCCAGGTGCTATTGAGTATGCGAAATATTACATGAAGTCAATCTTAACTTTCCAGCACTACTCGCTTGCCCAGTACAAATAATGTCTTATTACTCACTTAATCTAATCATACAAAAAGAAACCGCTCGAGTAAGGTTTCAACTTTTGAAGAAAATGTACCATTCAATATCCTATGCTAATAAAATTATACACTTTTCATATTAAGTTTTTTGTCAACCTTCGCCATTTAGAATAAAATGGATAATACTCAATAATATTGACAAAAAATATTAATAACATTTTTCATATTCAGTTTCTTGAGTGGCACTATAGGACTTACTTATTGCCTTTTACGTGAACCTACCCCAAGTTTTTATGCTCTATGGCATAACCGCATGTGCAACGAGCTCGGATCAACTCATGGATCTCTTGGCTTACTTTTTGCAACACACAGTGAGTATTTGATTCATTTTATGGAATCAAATAACTCAAAATAATTCACATTAAAATTAGCATTTGGATTTTTGGTATCATTCCCTGGGTATTATAAACCAAAACTTGAGTAACTTGTACCTTAGACAAATAGGCATAAAATTACATATTATCACAGTTCAACTATCAATTATTGCTAAAGTGTGACATTGATGCACTGAATTGTTTCATGTATTATTTAGTATCTCACTGTCCATGAGGTAAATCCTAACAACTAAATCTAAATTATTACCCTAATAAAAATGTATTTAAAGTACGACCATTTATAGGCCAACAAAAAAAATTGAATAACTATGATAGTTATCTAACGCAATTTTATTTCATGCACACGGTATACTACCACTTACGGGCCAACCTTTAAAAGCATGGAGTAACTACCATAGTTTTTTAAGCACATTTTAAATTCTTTTACGAGGTGTACTACCGACTTTGGCTAACCTCAATAATGGCAAGTTTGTTTCAAGAACAAACTGTACACACACCTGTAATGACAGATGAAGAAACATCATCCTTTTCACGCAATGACGCTTCAAGCACATTTAGCACCACATCTTTATGTGAGCTACTTGCCTTTAGCAAAGTATTCAACCAAGAAATTTTCTTGTCTTTTGAACATTTCCATAATTTTACATGTTCAATAGCAATGTTTTCCAGAAGAATCCCATCACTGCACCGTAAGGCAGATATACAAGAGTCACTAAAGTTTTTTATACACAAGTATGGACCTTCATACAGAAAACAATATTTTTTAATTGGATTATCATCCATATCTCTTTGTCTATTTCTGATAAAAACAAGATTTCCAGAAGAAATTGATATCTTATCTTGTTGTTTACTATTCAATTTCTTTAACTTATTTGATCTAGCTGCATGACTTTTAATCTGAGCCATAAGCAGTTTGTCATTCCATGACTGATGTGTAATATCATCAAAAATGACGTTTCCTATTTGTAGGTTAGGTTCCTTATTTAACCTTAATTCTATTGGAGCGAAACCAGTTTGTGAGGAAATTGTGTTGTTTAACCAATGCAACGCCATGGTTACTTGCTGTGGCCATTTAGCATGGTTATCAATGCACAACACTCTCATTAAACGGTTAAGTTCCGAATGATACCGTTCAACCATGTTGGAAGAAGGGTGGTAAGGAGGAGTAAACATAAGTTTGACACCATATTCTTTCATTTTGGTATTGAAAAGACATGAACGAAACTGTGGTCCGTTATCTGAAATTATTTTTTCTGGAATACCCAGATGTACAAAATATACATGGCACAGTTTATTCAGTACCGTAACAGCATTACTGTTTGTCACTGGATATGCCACTAAATACCTGGATGCTGCATCCAATATGGTAAATAAGAAGCGTTCACGTTTAGGACCCATGGTGAATGGACCTTGTAAATCAATGAACAATATTTTCCCAGGCTTGTCGGTAATGTGTACTTTGGCTAAATGTTTAGACGGATGCTTGTTCGGTTTAGTACGAATGCATAAATCACAGTCTGCTACATATTGTTGTACATCTTTCTTCATACCTTTCCATTGGAAGTATCTATATATATGTGAAAGTGTACTACTTGCACCAAAGTGTCCCGATAAGTCATGAAATTTGTTCAAAATTGAACCTACCAATGTAATTGGAACACAAATTCTGATCTTTTGCATGTTATGAAAGTCTCTAACACACAAAATATTGTCTCTTAAAAGATAACGGTCATTCCAAGTCCTACTTCTTGTATTATCATTATGAATTGAAGAGTGCAAAATATATTGCCTAATTTCCTTCAATTCATCATCTTTTTCTTGGGCTACAATCAAATCATCTATATCAATGAAAGGCTCTACTAATTCCTTAAATTGCAAAGAATTCACATGATATAACAGGCTTTCCTGCATTGGAAATGTTCTACTTAGAACATCAGCAATTATATTTTCTGACCCTTTACAATATTGTACTTGGAAGGAATACTGTTGTAATTGTACAAACCAACGAGTTAAACGTGCATTCCATGTATGCGCCGTTTCTAACCAGGTAAGTGCTTTGTGGTCAGTTATGATAATAAAATGTCTGCCTTTTAATAATGAACAGAACTTATCAATAGTAAACAATATGGCTAAAACTTCCAATTCCGTAGAAGTATATGATTTTTCATAACTTCTGAGTAATCTACTCACGAAACCAAGAGGTTTGATGTTACCATCAATCAGCTGATAGCAGTATCCTGCAACACCTATTATTGATGCATCAGTTTGAACATAAAAAGTATATAAAAAGTTAGGAAAAGATAAAAGTACTTGTTCACTAACTTTATCTTTTAGTGTTTTAAAAGCTGTAGAAGCTTGATCATTCCATTGCCATTTCTTACCAGCCTTCAATAAGTCATACATAGGTTGTGCTATGATGGCATAATTTTTTATGTATTTGCTCAACCAATTAAAACAACCTAAGATCTTTTGTAATTGTTTAACTGAATTGGGCACAGGCAGATTTACAATAGAATCTACATACTTAGGATCTTTCTTATATCCTTGCGATGTAATGATGTGACCCAAAAATTTAATTTCCGATCTACAAAACTCACATTTTTTGAGTTTCAACGTCATGCCTGCCTGCTTTAATTTTTCAAGAACTGTTCTTACATGCATTATGTGAGATGCAAAATCTTGAGATTTTATGATAACATCATCAACATAAACCACAACGAAATCTCTACAGTCTTTAAGCACACGATTTAACGCATCGACGAATACAGCTGTACCATTTACTGAACCAAATACAACTCTTTTAAACTGATATAGGATACCCTCGAACATGAACGCAGTATACTTTCTGCTGTCAGGATGTAAATTTATTTGCCAAAAAGCATTTAAAAGATCCACCGAAGTGAAGTATTTACAATTTTGGAATTCTACCAATAAGTCTTGTATTTTTATGGGATGCACTTGAATAAGCTTAACATGTTGGTTTACTCGTTTGAGGTCTACACATAAGCGTATACCTCCCCCAGATTTAGGAACTACTAAAAGTGGAGACAGATATTCTGAATTGGACAACTCAATCACATCCCAATCAAGCATGATTTTTATTTGTTCACGTACTTGATCTCTATAAGCAAAAGGTATAGGATAATTTTTGCCTACTATAGGTAGATCAGTATCCAAAACCATTTTGTGAACGTAATCGTTACACAAACCAGGCTTATTAGAAAATATTTCTTGATATTGGAGTAGTAACTCTATGAACAAAGTTTTTTGTTTGTTTGTAAGCGAATCAGCCTTATTCATGTACTCTTCAAACTTATGCAGGTTGAACTTGGACTTATCCTCCAAGCCATTATTACTACTGACATGAGAACATTCAAAATAACATAAATTTTTAGCATCTTCAATAATTGGGATAAAACGCGCGAAAGTGCGTTCTTCATCGGAGCCACATGTTATTGTTTGATCTTTAAAATTTAATGATGCTTGAAGTGCATACAACACATCTAATCCTAAAATTATATCCACTTGTAAATTGTGAACCACCAAAAATTGAACGTAACATTGTAAATTACTTATTTGAATTATCAGTTTAACCATGCCTAATACTTTGGTTTTCTTATTACCAGAAAAATCCACCAATCTCACATTATCAGCAGGTGTGAGCCTGGGTCTACTGGCCTTAATACTAATTTCTTTCCAAATAGTATTAGAAATCAGACTTATTTCTGCGCCTGTGTCGCAGAGTGCAGTATAAAATTTGTCAAAAATTAAAACTTTTAACTTTGCAGTAAGATTGTTGCTGCTGAGAGCATTTATTGGAGTTGGAATTTCTTTTGTTCCATACCCATCATTGTTATAAAGTTCTTCCCATTTCCCTAGGTTAATGTTATCAGCAGTGGGATTCTTAACTTGACCTTCATCACCCACTTTAAAACAAAGGTCGCTTGTTAGTTTTTCTGAAAAGACATAACGTTATTCTCATCGGGATAACATTCAATGCTGTTTGCATCACTAAAATGACTAACATTGACATTGTGTACGGTAGCTTGCACTTTTATATCACTACCCACTTTATCATCAGATGTACAAGGTGTACAGCCAAAACCCATACTATACAAAAATTGTTTCAACTTAGACATTCCCGCATAATTCCAATGTATCATGTCTACTCTACCTCTGGAAGGATGACCAAGGAATTTCTGATACAAAGAGTTATCTATGTTATCATTCTCTAAGAAGAACAAAGGCGCTATATTGTAAACTTTTACTTTAGACTCGTCGTGCAATGACATCAAATATAGATTAAAATTATTCCATGTCTGCCACAATTGTTCATTAGGAGATGACATATATTTAGGAAGAGGTGGCAAACATAGTATCGTAATTTCAGCACACCTAGATTTCAACGTATTCAAGAGTTTGCTGAAAGAGACTTGCATTTGTTCGAAGCTGCGTTTCCTAATTAAATCATTGGTACCTATCATGACCAATATTTTGTCTGAGAGTTTCTTAGCATTTGATACACGCCTATGCAGATCATCAATGGTTTGTCCCGAGACACACAACCCTATGAATCTGGAAGCAGATTCATTCATATTCCATCTATAACTTAAAATACTGTTAGCATATCTCACTAACAAACTGTCACCAAGTAATTGATGATCTCCTAACTTAGGAATAAATTCACCTATATCACTATGATGATTACTATATATTACACTTGAGTGAACATTATATTGAGCTTTGGGAAAAGGAGGATTTTCAACCGCTTTGATGCTCAAGACACCTCCTGTATCAGGAGCATCTAAGAGTTTTCCTGCCTCGAACCAAGATTTACTTTTCTAGAAATTTGATCATTTTTTACCCATGTCCTACCATTATCATAAAATTTACGAGCAGATCCAACATTGTTATTACACCTTAAATTTCTTAACCCATTTCTGTTAGACATACTTCGGTCACTTTGCTCCTTAAACATAGACACATTAGCTACCTTAGATTTATTCTTTTGGTTACCATAAGACTTACTAGAATCCATATACCGAATTGGATTATTTTTCAAAGACTGAAAATTTTCTATGGCCTGCAAAGTTTGTCTCAGTGTATGAATATTATTCACCACCAAGTGTTCACTTATTTTGTAAGGTAACAACGAAGATAACTGAGCAATAAGATGTGCTTCGTCAGCGTGTGGTTGTATAGATTTTAGTTTTTTGTAATTCTTATTCGCAAACTGCAATAAGTTCTCCTTGCTGTCTTTGTCATAAGGTGAATTTAAAACTTTAGTTAAATTTACAGATTTCCACCTATCGTTTTGATAATGGGATAAGAAATCCGTCTTAAACTCAGCATAAGTCTTAAACTTTAATTTATTTTCAATGTACCAGGTACGTGCACAATCTGTGAGTAATTTAGGTAAATAATTCATATACTCACTTTCATGTATATTGTAAATTTCCAGGTTTTCCTCTACTTTTTCTAAAAATTCAGATGGTATAATGTCTGCGGAAACACCATCAAAATGAGGGAAGTGCCTCAAATCTTGTGGTTTAATTACTGGCTTATACCTAACCTTTAATGTCTCATTCGACGAATCAACTTCCGAATGTTTAACGTTTAAAACATTTGTCGGAGGAGTTATGTGAGGAGTATTGCTTACATTCTGTCCAACCCTACTAGTTAACTTGTCATGCTTTAACTTATTTCGCTTATTAGCTAGTCTAGTATTACAATACGGACCATATACTACACATGTACTATCATGTACTGAGTTGACGCTGCAATCAGTTTCTGTGTCAGAAACTGCACCCGAAAGGTGTCTACATTTACTGTAGTCATGCGGAACGTAACCATCACCAGGTCGAGTAACAACTTTATGGCTTTCATGTTTTAGATCAGCCTGCCTATCATTAAGCTCACGAAAAACATCTTGCTTTAAATTCACATTTTCATTCTTCGATGTCAAATTTGTTCTAACCGTAACAGGAGTCAGTACATTATTGACCATGGTTGTTAAACTTGACTCAATCAGAGACATAGCCTTTCTAATGTTGACATTTAAATGAGTAACTGCACCATCATTTACCATGTCACTTTTTGGAGCAAACTTAACATATTGTACATTTTTACCATCTTCACTATCATTATTAACGTCAGGTGTAAGTTTGTATGACTGACTGACGTGTTTCACGACATCTGATTCGTAATCAACATCACACTTGTCATAGCGATCACCCTTAGCTGTCATATTCATTAACGGTTTTTTGAGCTGTAATTGATCTATTGCACTATGAACCTGACCTAAATTTTTACTAACTTTACTCAAAGACATTTCATTCTCTTCACAAGCTTGGTAACATTTCTCTAGCTTCTTGTCAAATTGTCTTGACAGATCGTCTATCACACTCTCGATTTTATTATCAACATCTTCCGCTAACGATACCAATTCAACGTTTACCTTTGTGTCAAGCGTATGCAAATCTTTCTCTACTTTTTCATACCTAAGCATGCATTCGTTTCTAAATTGACCTATGTCAATTTTAAGATCTTTGAACTCCTTGGTATGAGCTTTGTTTGCTTCTGTTAATGCATGCAAAGCTGCGTCCAACTTTTTGTTTTGATCTGCTTGCACCTGCAAAGCAGTCTTTATATCACTATTTTGTACCTGCAAAGCAGTCTTAATGTCACTATTTTGTGCGTCTAGTTTACTATTTTGTGCATTAATCAATCCTACTATGTCCGCAAGTGTGAAATTTCTTTCAACAATTTCAGTCATTGTTAATGTGTTTAAACAGATTAACAAAACAAATACAGAAATCTACTACTTAAATAATTGACTCCCTATTAGTCAAGAAACAAGATGAGCTTCAGTTATTTTAATAGTAACTGAGACTAAACATGAGTCTCATCAATCTTAATATCTCAATGAGACGAATATAGTTACATTAATCTTGATGTGATCGATTCTTTATGAGACTTTCCAAAAGCACAAAAATGAGTCTCATATATCTTAATATCTCAATGAGACGAAAAACAATTCTGAACTACTCAGGAGACATAAGGCGCCGTAAATGAGTCTCCATAATCTTAATATCACGACCTTTTTACCTCGGCTTTTTGAAATATACGGTCGGGATAGTATTCAAATTTAAAAATAATAAAGAAAATATTTTCAAGCTTTTACATGATAAAAATATAAGATCAATTTTCAATATTTTCCGTGTTGTTAAATTACTGACACAAGTATGTATTCACCTTTAGTACTCAAGGAAAATTACCAAAAATCGAGTATTAATGCACTATATATTTAAACAAAATTGAACAATGAATTAGACAAGTTCACACATAAATTCTGTACATTCTTTAGTATATATTTGTACAATGAAGCATAAATATTGCTTTACATCAACCTTTTGGCATATTTCAGGTTTATCTTTACTTTTATTACTTCAAGTCAAATTGTTTCTAAGAAGAATTACTTCCGATCTTTCGCAGATTTGTACGTCGTAATTCGGCAAGAAATGCTCGATAATCAATCGGCGAAAACCAAGACGAATTATGTAAATAATATGTTCAATTCACTTTCCACATCCCAATTAAGCACTTTTTGTACATTTACGAAATAGGCCTTTCATTTAAAGTATCTACATGCATGTATAATATTTATTCGTAGATTCCTTATAAAACGAAGATGGCTGCCATTTTATGTGATTCCAGCCGGTCACCAAATTTATGTCCTTTGGACCTTTTACGCCTTTAGCGATGAAGTTTCAACTTTTAAAAGTAAACATAATACTTATCTGCGCTGATATGCTTTAAAATATCGACGGATCTTCCTTTTTAATCAAATTCTTCAAATTTCACTTTCCGAAACATTTTTGTGACTTCTCGTCAGTCCAAGATGATCTTAAAGATGAAACAGTGTATGCAAACTCTCACTGTTACCACCTTTTTCACAGAATACAAACTCGCGGATACATTTCAAGTTACAAATTTTGAATTGTACAAATATCATGCATATAAACGCTTGTAAAATAATTTAGATACAATACAATAGATGTTACAATATTCTATTACATGTTTATGTATTTTATTTTCACCTTTTTCAGTTATTTTTAGTTTTACAATTTCGGTGGGAAAAAGGTTATTTGTGCGCGACTTAGATTTTTCCCTTTATCTGAGTTGGCTATGTTTCACAGGTTTAGGATTACTTCCAAGTTTAGGATTACTTTTCAAAGCGCTCTTTTTACCAAATCGTAAGTTTATTATCGAAATTTTGCCATTTCAATGGGTTTTTACAAGCTAGTGAAACATATTAAATACATGTTAGTACCCAAATATCAAAGAAAGAGCAAACAAAAGCTATTGAAGCCATACATATATGCGTTTATGCATAAATTGGTAATTTTCGTAATAATTCACAAACCAAATTACATCGCTGTGATATAAAAATATTATAAATGTTTGAAGTTTACATGCGTACTTCAGTAATAACAAAGCCAAAGTGATGCAAATTAATTTATTACAAATATGAACTACCAAATTTGAGCATAAATCGTAGATTTCAACTGATCAAAATTATTTTAATTTTTAATGCTATGATGGTACTCATTATGATACCGTCATAGAGGCTCGGTTTGCCCCAGTAGCGGCTCGTGCCTAAAATAACAGGTGAAGAAGTACATTTGTAGCCAATAGGAAAAAAAAAAAAAAAATGAAAAAAACTTTGAATTGTAACTTACACTTTAAATGTTCCACCGAATCATTATGCTTATGCAGAGAACGCGTTATATTCATGGGCATCCGGAACGGGGGCAAGGGGGGCCGTGCCCTCCTGAAAGATGGAAGTAAACAAAAATTATGTATTTCACACATAATTTCATTTTAGCCACAATAATATGTGTTAATTATTACATGATCACCATAAATTCAAATTTAAGCAATGTTTTTTTAGGGGACAGCACTATTTTTTGAGAAAATGTGTCTTGTTTGCCCCCCCTGGAAAAAAATACCTTCCTTGCACCTCCCTGGAAAAAATCCTGTGGACGTCCATGGTTGTATTGACAAAATCGTTATACCCTTCTTTATTCCACACATTGTATTTGTTCCTAAACAGTAAACCAGGACAGCAGAACAACGATTGCAAATACTACACAACCAAGGAAAGTCGACAAACCAGGAACTTTTAAATTTAATGTTGTACGATTTCCCTGCCTTTTTGTTCTCTCGTTTAACTGATATTTGAAGAATGTCAGTGGGCCACCCACAATTTAAAACGTCTTTTTTTGTCTTCATCCGTCCATCTGGAAAATGGTGTCTGCAACAAATTACACACTAAGTCATTTACTGGGTTCATTGTACAAACCACAGCTCAACACATGAACATAACACACGATAGGAAACGCGAAACACACACGAGGAACAAGATCTCACGAGAACGCAACGATTTTGCCACAACCAATGGATGCAATGTTTTCTGTCGACGAGAGAACTGCTGCACCTACAAGGCGACACCAGTTCAAGGCCAACGCTAGGTGACGTCACCGTTGCCATGACAACCGGCTGAAGTCTTCCGCAACCTGGCGGCGTCTGCCCTAGGTTTTCTTTATGCTACGACGAACTCTTCACGTGCGTAGCGCCTAGCGGCATATTATTTGAGTATTATCGTGAGCGTTCTACTGGAAAATAGTTTAATTTAACAACCAAATGAAAAATGTCAATATTCATTTGAAAGTTAGGTGAAAACATCTGCACTTGTTGCACTTGGCCAGCCGCCACTGGTTTGCCCTGTGTGCATTTCAGCCAGAACTGGTCAAAACACATTCGCTTTTCTTGAAAGATGTCAGTCAAGTATTTTAGTTTTGATTCCACTTCTGTAGCACCAATGCGTGGAGACTGAATCTTACAGTTTACCTCTTCTATTGGACCCATCACATGGCAGTAGAGGGAGAGAAAGAAAAATGTCTTGAAGTGAAGCATTGTCTCCAGGTATCCAGCACATTTTGATGCTGCGTCAGTAGAATCTTCTTCAGAAAATTTCTCAAAAAAATTGAGAAGGTTTTCATAGTTCTTTAAGATCTTTTGCATACTGGAGGCTCTCAACGTCCACCGACGAGGGCAAAGTGGTCGCAGTCCAGTGTGGCCAGTCTTCTCATTCACATCAATAATATTCATAAATATTTTGCATTCTTTTAGGGGATTCCCAAACAGTCTTTAACAAGTCGTTTTCAAAATTTATTATTTCTCTGATTAATATATGTATAATAGTAAATAATAATTATATACTTAGTATATAGTAATAAGTCATGTGTTTTGCTGTCTTCGGTCATAGCCCCCCCAAAGTTGATGGTTTAGCGGTCTCAGCTCCCCAAAGTTGATGGTCTAAAACATTTCTAATGAGTGTTTAAAGTTAAGTTCATGTGGCACAATTCAGATTAAACTTTACAAGAAAAGAAAATAATACATTAGATCCTCTTAAGCAAAATTATTCGGGGGGCTCTGCCCCCACATCATTAACATTGGGGGGCTCGAGACCCCCTAAGCCCCATGGAGTCGGCGCCTATGGTACTTACTGTTTATGCAGAAAGTAATTGACAATGAGCATTTGCTTTTGTGTGTAGAAATTGCCTTTGCAACTATATGTGCAATTCTTACATTGGAAGTTACTTCTTACTGTAATAATTATATGAATGTCAGTACAGTTTGTTTACTATAGTTGGCTAAAATGTAATGCACAATAGATATATATGTGTATTTTCAACATTAATATGTAAGCTGTACATAGATGCCTTGCCCATTATTAAGTTGTTTTTTTTTTATGTATGAACACTAATTGCTTTATTTGTGCTGTGCTTATGTAATCTGTAACTTCGCGCATTTCTTCATTTATTTTTTTATTTATTTTAGCACACCACGAGTGATGCATGTGTAATCCAAAACCTCTCACAATGTTGTACTCAAGCATGCATGATGTACAGGTATGTTAATTTTTGTTCTAGACCATTGATATGTCTTTTGCATGAAATATGTTTGCCCTTATTATTGCTTTTATTGCTTTTTTTTTTTTTGCAAACTTTTTATACAATAAGATAATGGATCAAAAATGCAAGAAAGTTATAAATATTGGAAAATGCGTGTCTTTAGGATTACTCTAAAGATACATATTACCAAGAATAAATAAAATATTAATTAATATACACATGAAATGTGCTTATGCATTCACATACCTGTTTATTTTATTCGAAAGGAAAATATTAAAATGGAATAATGAAATGGGGTGTAATAAAGCCTTTTTTCAGTAAATACGTCAAGACAAGAAAACTGTTAGTATAAAATTGAAATAGAGAAGATTTACTTAAAATATCATTATCATGGTGGTTCAAATGTTCTTGGATCCAAATTTTAATGAAGCTAAAACATATAAACAAAACAATTTTTCATTCTTAGAAATACGTGTGATCACCACCAATTTCTTATTTATGTTTCTGTCAAGTGTTGGTTCCAAGGCCAAAGCACTTGACCGGTTCAAAGGCCTTCCAAACTGTTGTTCGTCCTCCAAGTTGGTGTGGCTTTTCTTGAAGAGACGGACTTACATCCATGGCAGAGTGGTTAGCACACCATGGTGTGATGCCAGGGGCTCTGGGTTCGAATCCTGGTCTGGACATGGGTGTTTTTTGTGAGTTTTCCTTCATCATATATCACTAGAGGCATGCAAATTTTGTTTTTGACGAAAACACGAAATATGAAATAACAGCTGTAATATTAATTGTTCATGTTTCTGAAAGGTATGAGGTGCATTTTCCTACCCTGTTTTGTCACTAAATAATGCGAAATGAACTGCAAAATGCAAAATAGACGTATTACATTCATGAGCCATGCCATCCATAGGCATTAAAATAGATGCCACTCCTATGGAGAGGCCAAATGATGCTCAGTGAGACAGACGAATGTCCCTTACCTACACACAGTACATGACATCCGAAAATATCACTACACAGAAGTTACTTTCAGAATCATTCACATACTTGCAGTCATTTTTTTTTCTATCCCATTTTGCAACTTATATACTGACTTACCCTTGTAGTATAACATCGAGGATCTAATTCAACCTTGGAATCACCATTTTTAACACCAAAGTCTTAATATTTTATTCACCATAAATATGGGTCCCCAACAAAAGTTCTTAATGAAAATTTTCCCTATCTGTAGGCAGGGTTGGCCCGGCCCAGTTTTCCCCACGTGGGTTTTTTCAGAAAACCCCACCAAAAAACCCACTCAAAATGTGTTTTTTTTTTTTCGAAAATGTTATAAATTATTGCTTGAAATAATTGAGAGGTTCTAGAATTGTCAACAGTTTGAGAAAACTTGTAAAATAAAGGCTTAGCCAAGCTTATAATACTCAAAATACTTAATGTGATAGAAGCCACAGTGGGTTTTTCAGGATATTTTTCTCAAATCATGTTAGAAATGGACTTTTAACAGAAATAATGCGAACATATATCCAAGAAACAAAAAATCAAAAGTGTCTGAAATATTTGGATATAATATTGAACGAACAAAGCTTATAATTTTGAAATGTGATAGCACTTTAGATATCAGTCACTTCTGTATGTGGACTAGCCACATAGTTTCACCTGTAACGATCAACTTTTACAATAAATTTTCCATGTATAAAACATTACAAAGGAAAATTGAGTACATTTTATTGAAAGGTCGTTAAAGTAGAATAAAGTTAATTTTGGTATAATTAAACCAAACACTTTTCGAATGATTCATTTCGTTCTCAAAATTTAGTATGTGTGCAAATGTTCTGTTTTCTTTCCAATGCCTTGCACTGAGACAGTGACCCCTCCCTCCCTCCAGTTCAGTGCATTGATTGAACGTAATGGGTTGCTTGCCCATGTAGGATAAATGTTATTTGTGGTTAGGAGCTCTATACTCAAGAAGTCGAGCACTCTCACAATCTACCACGAATTTCTTTTTTCCTTAAAAATAGGGGGTGTGGGTACTCAAGTAAATACAATGCATATGGATACTTTCATATTTTGACCATTTTTGACATTTTCAAACCTTTTTAGAGACTACAATTCCGAGTTTTGTGCAGAAAATTTTCAGGAGCATTGTGACATCACTTGCACTGTAAATTCACAATAAAATTATCGAAACATAATGCACGATTTAGGAGGAGCATGGGTGAGGTGGATGGGCAAAGAAAGACAAGTCATCTATTTAGTGACCATGATAACATGTTTCTGCAACTAGAGAACTTTAAAGACTGCAATGGTATTACACATGAGTGAAATTGAACGATGTGTTTCAAGATGGTGAATGAAAAACTGATTTTCCTCATGTTGCACGCACACTCTATACCATGCTCTCTTTTCCCCCAAAACTGTCTACAATGCATTTTCGGAGTATAAGGAACTAAACTCGGTCATTGCAGATAATTCATCGGTCCGCAATTTTGCAGTAAAATTTAAAATTATAATTCATATTTCATAGTTTAGGAGAGGAGTGGTGGTAAAATCGCAAACATACATTTTGCCATAAATTTAAAACTTTTGAGTTGCAATTTTTAGAGTAACAAAATAACTTAAAGGATTCGTGTCATATTGTATTTGAGAAAAATTTGTCACCATGTTTAAGGATGGTAGACGACAGACTGATTTAACATGCCTTGTGAGAGCTTTAACTTATGCAAATATTTGAGGTTTGATTTTCGTAGATTAAGAAAACCAAGTCTCAACTACGTTAGGACATTACTTGAGCATTACTATAGTGTGTGGTTTAGGAAGGGTGGAGGAAAGTCACCGATCTTGAGACCACGATATCTGTAGCAAATTTGGAGTTTTTAAGCTGAAATTCATGTCGCAAATAGATACACCCAGGGAATGATTTTATTTTGTATTTGCATTTGTTGAAAGCATTTCAAGACAGTGGATGAAAAATTGATAGCTCCAAATTCTGATTCCACTTTCAAATATCTGCCTAAACTACATTTTTGGACATAAAGAATGGAGACTTAAATATTTTAGGGCATTTCTAAAGCTATGGCTTGACAAATAATTATTTTAACAATATAGTACATATGAATGCTGGGATCCAAATGGGGCCACTAATGTTTTGTCCATGGGAACTGTTAAGTTTCATAGCAACCAGATATTTTGGAGAATGGATATGGTATTCCATTTGGATGAAATCAGTCAATACAATCAAATATGTCAGCCTTATAATTTTGGCATAGTTAATACATGGAGGAGATATTTAAACTTGAAATATCCACAGAATAATGAGAAAACACAAGTGTGAACAAACTGTATCGAAGCAGATTTAAAAGTGTGTGTACAGCTACCATATATTGTATAGTAGGTAAAGTTCCCCGTGCATATAGCACCGTGCCGTGAAGGCACATTCAGGGTATTTGGGATAGGGCCCGACATATTCTTGATCTCTGCAATTTTGGAGGTGATGTGATCACAACCAAACTCTACTGCCTTTACCCCCTAGGACCCATTGATTTGAAGCTGGGTGAGTTCCAGAGCTGCTTTATGCAGGGACATCAATATCTCTATTTTCTCTGTATTTTCTATTGAATGATTTGCTTTTTGCTTTATCTTACTTCGCTTCTTGTGCCACTTTTGGCTAATTTGCCAAGATGGGGATAAGGGATGATATGATGAATGAACAGTCGCAAACATCCAGGCCAGGATTCGAACCCGAACCCCCTGCTGTCGTAGCGCGATGTGCATTACCATTCCGCCACAGGGACTGCCTCTCTGTATTATCATTGGGACAAACACAAACATCCACGTCCGAACCAGGATTCGAACCCAGGACCCCTGGCATTGCAGCATGTTGTGATCACCACTCCACCACGGTGGTTGACTAAACCACAACAGCTATGAAGTATTAGTATAGTATTGCAATGTGCAACCCTGGAAACTGACCATAGATATATTAACTGTTATGCCATCCAGCAAGAATAGAATCAAACTGTTGGTCAAATTTTTCAGAACATAGTATTTTAGATAATTTAATAATTTGTCCCGCACTGTGGCTGTGTGGTCATGCTTTGAGCTCCGGCTATGGGACGTGTGTAGGTTTGAGACTCCTGAGATTTCGGCCTGTGTATGAGACTGGTGAACACTCACAATCATGATTAAATTGGGGAGCTATCGAATGAGAAGCATAACCCGGTTATGAAAACCTACGACGACGACTGGGGGTTCCTCGTGCTGACCACACGTCACCCCATAAGAGTAGGATCAGGTGGGAGTGTGGCCGGCAGTTGGCAGGTAGGCTTTGGCCCTAAATAGTCTTGTGGAAAGGGGTATGTATGTTTTTAGTTTAATCATTTCAAGGTGTGAGACCTTGATTGTCAATTCTTAACAATATTAAATAGTTTTTGATTCGGTGAACTAAAACAATACAAATTGAATGTTCCAATATATTACTATCAGGGAAAAATGTGTTTCATTTTTTTAAATATATGTATTTATAAACATAACCTGAAAAAACCCAATAAAACCCAGTTTTGCCCAGGTTTTATCTGAAAAAAAATATGAAAACCCAAAGTTTCATACAGTTTAATTAAAATGTATTGATTTGCTGTAACTGCAAGAAACTCTTTCATGAGTGTTTCTGATAAACTTGTCAGTGTGTTGGTAACATTTAGACTGTGCAGTACAATTGCATGCTGATGTGAATGTGGTTAAGCAAGAGCACATGGTGCAAGTGTATATTATTTTTATTAAACTACCTTTTCTATTGCAGACGATGGTGTTCTAGCATCATACGGTCTCGTTCAAGATTGCAGAAACTTTATTACCTGTACTTGGTGCTTATTCATGTTGTTATTGCTGGTGCTGTGATATTGTAACATATATATATATGTGTGTATATATATATATATATATATATATATATCCAAAGATGATGAATGCAACAATGACATCAGTCAAGATGGTAATAAGTGAATTTTTCAAAATAAAACTATATTGATACCAGCTTTAGTTTGGGCCTGGAAAGAACACACACACAGTTCTTTGATGTTTTTTTTTCCCCTTTTAGGGTACAAATTCTGAATTTTTTTCTTCATGTCAGATCGTTTAATTTTGAGCTTCTCATTGTAAGGCTATGAAATTTATTTAAAATTTCAAAGGCTGACCTAAATAATTTAGTTGGCCAAAGTTGTACTGAATTCATATATTACCTACCGTAGTGTGCCTTTATAATGCAAGAAATGTATTTATTACTTTTTTTTATGTAGAATGTGAATGTTTCACATTACCTTACCCCTTCCCACACCATTGTTTCTCTTGAGAAAGGGAGGGAGCATAGATAATGACAAGTCATTTTGGTATTTCTGATTATTTTGTGATTTCCAGATTTTTAGAAATACTGTACTTTAAAATTAATTAAAGTGATGATATTTAGCACTCTTGAATGAAAACAGCGTGCATTTTGATTGTTAGATGTGTATTTGAAAATATCTTTGTTTTTGAAAGCTCTTAAACACATTTGAACAGAAGGGGTTGTGATACATGCTATTGTACTACGGGGTATCAAAAAGTAATGCCTCCTGCCATCCCAGATCTTTAATAATGCATCAATCAAGATAAACTTTATATCATAGTGAAGCCTGAAGCCTCTTCTACATATGCCTACTGTTCCACATAATCACCGTTCAGTTGAATGCTTCTATGCCAACGTTGAACCCAGGTGTCAAATCCATGTTGGCAAAACTCTGGAGTTTGTTGTCTGCACCATGTCTTCACTTTCTGCGTTGATCTTGCAGACTTGAATTTTTGGGACGTGGAGAACCACTATGGTGCCATTGCATCGATTGCACTTGACTCTCTGGGTCATACATATAAGCCCATGTTTCATCTCCAGTGACCCAATATTTGAAAAAGTCGTTCTGATGTGCTTCAAATGCAGGCAGGAGCTCTTGCGACACTTCCTCACGCCTAGTGCGCATGTCTGCGGTCAGTTCTTTGGGAACCCACTTAGCATACACTTTGTGGTATCCTTAGTCACAGACTAAGGCCTGAGAAGACCTATAAGACACGTTAAGTATGGCTGACAACTCCTCGATTATAATGCGCCGATCCTGACGAATCAATTCATCTGCCCGGCGTTTCTTGTCCTCCGTCAGTGATGTTGATCGACGTCCGCTGCGTGGTTTATTTGCATTATTCTTCGTTGAACCTCTTCGCCCAACATCTGACATTGCTCACGTCCACTACAGTGTCCCCATAGACATTTGTTAACCTCCTATGAATTTCTACAGGGTGCAATCCTCTTTTGCCAAGAACTCAATCACAGCTCTTTGTTTATGCCTCAAATCCATGGCTTCCTTCAGTCAATCTGAAACATAAAGTACACAAGTGTTAGTGAAGGTCTAATATATCACATAATAATAACACATCAACAACGCGCTACACATTACAAAAAAATATACGAGGAGGCATTACTTTTTGATTCCTCCACGTACAGTTAGCAGTTTCCTTAACTTGCAGCTTGAGTTAGCATTCTAACTGTAAGGATTGAAGAAATATCTTTTATATTTGGTGATGGTTCATGTCAGCACTTACATATTCACCTTAATATTTCTCATTTTCCACTTGCCACACATTGTAATTTTGTTAGGAGAAAGTATTCTGTGCACTGTGGAGAAGAAAACTTAGAAATTGTAAATACCTTTCTACTTGAAAGAAGCAGTAGAAATTTTTAAAAAAATATTTGCCATAGATATTCTTGTGCAATATTGTTTGCATAGCATTAGAACTGTATCGCATACTTAGCCTAGAGAGCTAGAATTTCTTTTTAAGAATGGCCTCGCTAGCATTTTGGGTTGCTAGTCATTCCTTCCACTTTATGGCCCATTTAGCGGATATAAATAATTGAGTGCATAGTACTTGAGGTGTCCCTGCCTGCAGGATGACACACACTAGATATTTGATATTGCATAACAATATCCCCCCAGTTGGCAAACTTTTCACAATGCTTCTCCCCAGCTGTTTCATTGTCACCATATTAAACCATAGGAACATCCCGCCAGCTCACATTTTCCACCTCAAGTTCTGAGATACACACATATTTCTCCTACTCTTTGGTACAGCTCCGTAACTTCTCTCTCTCCCAACATTGGACCAGCGTTTCTCACGGTATCATACTCGTGCGGTGTTTATTTTGCAACTTTATTGATATTAGTTTCTTGTTTCCCACATGTGATTCTTACTACTTTCAGTACAAAATAAAGAAGCAGCCCAAGGATAGGTTCTTATTTTGATTAATGCATAATTGTTCATGCATGTTTTTAAGGTGACATGATTTTATACATCAATCTGGCCATTTTGTGCATAATTTATTTATAAGGATGAATTTTCATGTTTTATACGTAGATTTATCACGTCTGTAGGTATCAGTTAATCTGATGTGATTTTTCAAAATCTCCATATAAATCAATCAAAATCAAAAGTTATTTTGAAAAACCTCCACGTCATTCTTCACTGCAGAATCAAATACTGTATGTGCATCTCCCCTCTTCTCCTTTCTCATAACCCTATTTCCTCCACTCTAACCTTTCTCTGGTTCTTTTAGACATTCTATTATGTCATTTGAATAGAGTATAACTTGTTCATGCTGGGTCATGTCTGACATTCCTTATAAAAAAATACAGAGCATGCTTTTTTTATATATAGCATTTTTTATTGTGTGATCATGTAAATGACTTACCTTTAATGAAGGATGAAATTGTGCCTCTAATTATCTGTTGAATAGAGGTAAGGCTTCCATTTACAACCAGACAAAATTAATGTGTAAAATTTGAAACTTTTATCAAGTGTCTTACATCTGAATAATTGAAGCTAGTCTTCAGTATGTAATATACATAGTAAAGTCAGTATATTTTTAAAGTTTAATTTATATCGAGTGCAACACAGTGGATGGATGTGAACCCTGTGAATAAATGTGGAAGTAATTGTTAACTGTTGTGAATGGTATTGTTTTGTTGAAGATAACACCGTCCACCTTGTACATTACAGTCAACAACTTTGTACATAACTGCAGACAGCTAATGAATATACAGTGTTTCTTTTTATTAAATGTGTTGTTTTATTAAGCAAACTATCAATTTTTATATAATTGAGGTTCCACTCTATATGCTCGGTATATGATTGGGGGCTTGTACGCACTGTTTTGCATATCAATAACTTGGTTTACCAGTAAAATGTCTGATAAATTTACTGGTCTGATATCCTGTACAGATGCTAACAGGATTTCTTATGGTATGAAAATGAAATTACTTAACCTTTTGTGTCCCAAGCGTCTCGATCGAGATACCCAAATGTAACCCTCACGGTCCCAAGCATCTCGTTCGAGATGCTGTGTCAAGGTCGTAGTTTTTACGTTATAACTTTTCTATTTTTGGCTAGAATTTCGATTTTTTTTAATATTGTTCCTAACACATGTATTTAACAGAAATGTTTTTTTGCATTTTTTTTTTTGTCTTCATGAAAATGGAGGGGAAAAGGGACTTCTCTTTTGCATCTCTTTTCAAGGTCAAATTTTTGCTGACAAAGGAAGACGGGCTTTCTGGTTCTAAAGCAATGCTTTTCACTCCCTTCTGTTAACTGCATTCGAAGGAAGCTTGTTTATCAGTATCCGATGTCAAAATGAAACTTTTCCGTGAGGGTGCAAGCAGGGGGTGGGGGATGGGGGAGGGAGAAGACTGGTTGTTGAATCTGCATTGTGAGAATGGAATTTCGAAGCGTGCTGAAGGAAACCTTTGTTTTTTTAGCACAAGTGTTCACAAGTTGTGACAGGGGTTACCCTGCATTGTCTAAAAATAGAATTTCAAGCAGCTGCAAGAATCTGCGCTCATTTTTCACTGCGTTCTAGCTTTTCATCCGTGAATGTTGTGCAAGGGTGTCGTTTTTGTGCCCAAGTGCAAGGACATTTTTTGGGTGAAGTGACATTTTTTAAAATAATTTTTGGGGGTTTTCTCCCTTTCCATATATATGCCAAATTTGCATAAATTTTGAATTTTGTGCATTTTGACATTTTTTTCGGGGGGGGGGGGGGTTCTGGGGAGAAACACCATTTTTTTAAGAAAAGTATTTTTGAGGGGATTTCCACCCTTTCCCCCCATATGTACGCTGAATGTGCATAAATTATATGTCGTCTGAATCTGTGATTCATTCTGCGTACAACAGTATATCTTTCATATCTCTAGGGCATTTAGTTTCTGAGCTATAGTCATTTCAATGTAACTCTGCATTTTGGAGCTTGAATCAGTGGCGTGCCGACCATTCCTTTTGGGGGTACAACTCAAAGTTACATTGGTCATATGATGATAATGCAAATATTTTTGTGTTCCTTACATGTCAGGGGATTTCCCCTCTTTCCCCCTCGATATGTACGCCGCATGTGCATAAATTATATATCGTCTGAATCTGTGATTCATTCTGCGTACAACGGTATATCGTTCATATCTCCAGGGCAAATAGTCTCTTAGCTAAAGTCATTTCAAGGTACCGCTGCATTTTGAATTTTGAACCAGTGGCGTGCCGACCATTCCTTTTGGGGTTACAACTCAAGTTACATTGGTCATATGATGATAATGCAAATATTTTTGTGTTCCTTACATGTCAGCGATCATTTCCATGTGCATGTCGACACTGTCATGTGCTTTTTTCTTGGGGGGGGGGCAAATTTTTTTCCGAAATTTTGGAATTTTGAAAGTTAGCCCCCCACCACCACATATACACCGAATTTGCATAAATTTCATATAGTCTGAATCTCTGGTTCATTCCGCGTACAACGGTATATCACTCATCTCCCTAGGGTAATTAGTCTCCGATCTACACTCATTTAATTGAAACTGCATTTTGCTCAAAATCGGCTCGGGACAGAGAGGCTTACATGTGAAAATGGCCTTGGGACTCAAAAGGTTAAATGAAGTTAAGAATTATACACAGCATTTGTCCAGCTACAGAATTTTTCTAATATCTAAACTTGAAGAGCAGTCAGTATCCTTGATACTGTAAGCGTATCAAAGCTGGAATCTGTGGCTAAAATTTGTTTGGAAAATGTAAAGTTTTCGCACAAGTAATATTCATTTGTATCTTATATCAGGAGGCTAGATACAATTTGAGCTAAAACATGATAAAAGATTAAAAAGGAAGAAAACAAGAAACCAGACATGAACATCGTAACAGGGCAATTGCTTGGTTGTTTTTAACTTATCCAACTACCTTTAGTCCAAATCTTGTCCATACTTCTGAAAAAGCCACATGGGTTTGGTGAAAATTACAGGAAAGTAGAGGTATGTACCAAAAGTGCCCATTATAATAATAATAATAATAACCTGTGGCTTGGCAGCCCTTGAAGGGCCTAGGCCGATCTCCCGACTGCCAATCTCCCTCCCACAATCCTACCTATAGCTCGACCACAAGGAAAAAAACCTTCCGTCAAAAGCGTTCGTGCATCTTCCCTGCCGTTATCGGTGCTCGGGGCAGTGTTGCCAGGTCAGACTTGAAAAACTTGGGATATTGTTCCTTGGGAAACCAGAAGATCTGCTACAAAATTCAATGATTAATAGCGGATGAACAACGTTCTCGGGGGCGGCATAGGCGTGTGCACTGGGGAGCAAGCGGATGTCCACAGATTTTTTTCAGCGAGGGGGAAACAATGTGTATTTTTATCAGGCGGGTAAACGAGTCATATTACCCCGTAATAATGTTGCCCCCTCAGAAAACACCACTTGAGTTTGAAATTATCATGTTCCTACATCCCTATTATTATAATGGATGTAAATTACTGTGACTGAAATCAACTCATATGTGTGAAATAATAGGTACTTTTATGTCAACATTCATTTTCCACAATCTTTCAAGTCGAAGGCTAACAATAACAAATTAATTTGTCTTCTGTTGGTGTTCGGTGTACAGCTATCGTTAGGGGTGGGCACGCGTCCTGCACCACAATGAGAAAATGCATTACATATGTAAAATATATTTGGTGAATTAGACAGCATGTCTTACTCAATAATTCAAGATAGCAACGCTTATGCTAGGGTGCTACCTATCTTCCCCACCCAAACCCACATACATATATATACATACATGTATAAAATAATTTGCCCACGCTACGAAGTCAGTGTTCCTACTAGTAAGGCAAGATGTTTCACTGTGTGTGTGTCACATCATCCATTTCATCAGTTTTTCATTCATCCATATTGTCGTACTTACCCGTAGAGGCACAAAAGCGACGTATAATAACTAAAATAGAAATACATTTTCGGGTGGGATAAAATACAACCATCTAAAAATAGTAATGTAGTAATAGTAATAAAATAATAATGTCCTAGCACAATTGAGTATCGCTTGGCATAATTTCACAGTATAAACAGCACTTTTCGTGGCTGAGTGGAATTCCACTCTATCTTTCCCCTCCATGTTCAAGTAAGATGAGCAGGAAACATGTTTTTGAGCAGGCCGTTGGAGGTGCCATAGCAATAGTTTATTAAGGAATTCTCCTGAGAAATCAATAGGTCTGGCAACACTGATGTGAGCCACGTTGAAGGCTCCTTCCCCCCTGTCCTTTCCCCCACCTGCCAGCACAGTGAGGTTCTGTGCAGGTTTCTTTCCTTGTGGTTCCACTATAGAGGTGTGGAGATCTTCAACCCGTAATGGGGTGACGTGGAGTCAGCACGTCGAACCCACAGCCCTCATAGATTTCCGAGACCGGGTTTTGCTTCACTCATAGCTCCCCAATTTCCTCACGGTGGTGGGTGGTCACCAGCCCTATACACAGGCTGAGAACCCAGGCACTCGAACCTCCCGCAGTCAGAGTCCGAAGCACAGCACCTTAGACTGCATGGCCATGGAGGACGACAAAGTGCCCATTACTTGCGTTAAAAATTAGTTTAGGTTAAAAATATATGGGACTTGAGCAAAAAAGGCTTCTTAAAAAAGCATATGTTTAGAATTCCTCCCAGGCCATTGAGAATCTTCCTTTTCTAGATATTAAATTGTGGTTGGGAGTGGTGCCAATTCTAGGAAACCATGAAGAATCCACAGGGAAAATTCTTATGAATTGATTGAGATTGTTAACAGTTGCAGTTTTTTCGAGTTTAGAATACTAGCAAGTGGAGTTCTTCGTCATTTTTCAGTAATCATTGCTGAGACTAAGCCAAAGTTCAAAGTTAATTTTTTTGATTTAGAGACAAGATGATTCAATAGCAATATTTTGTAAGATTTTTAAATTTTAAATCACTCCTAATTGTTAATTACAAAACTAATCCAGTACCTTTCTTAAAAACAACTAGTGCTCAAAAAAAAATTCACAATTACCGGTGATATATACAAAGGAAAACAGCATTCGGGTGGATATTAAATATCCAAAAATTATATTCCAATTTGTAACAGCTTCAGCAATAGTTCGATTCTTGACATGAACAAAGTATACATACAGGCTCATTGGGTGTCTAGATCTGGAACTAAAATATGGTACCTGGATTTGAATCCCAGAACCAGTTATCTGGTAGCCAGCACTTGGATATTTTGCAACACAGATTTGACCATCCCTAATATATGGTATACAGTGGAACCAGATTTTACATTTTCCCGTATTTTAAGTTTTTTTCAGCTTGGTCCCCTGAAAAACATAAAATTGAGGTTCCACTGTATATGCATAGGTGGTGCATTTCCAAGCACAATTTATACTATGAGTTGATGTTTTTTAAGTCCACTTTATGCACAGTAAGGCTAATTGTGACTGGACCTACAGTTTAAAGTGGAATCCGAACCACTATGAGGGTTGTTCAGAGAGTTCTAAGAATTGGTGAGATATGGCGTTGCAATCGGAACAAAAGCATGTGCATTAGAAGGCCACATCTATTCTGAACGTGCAGGGAAAATTTCATCGCCACTCTTCCAATAGTCTGGTTTCCATAGGCACGTGAAGAAGCAAAAGTGCAAGTGACGTGACAATATGGAACAAAAGGAAGTCCATGTGGTCATCAAGTTTCTGGTGAAGAAGGGATTAAATGTGACAGCCATCAATGCCGAATTGGGCACACTGTTGGGAGACTCAGCTCCATCATTTGCCACTGTTAGCAAGTGAACGACGCTGTTCAAACTTGGACATTACAGCATTGAAGATGACCCCCGCAGTGGCCATCCGCCAACCACCGTCACACCAGAAACAATCTAGTCCATGATATGGTGCTGGCTGACCGAAGATTGAAAGTGCAGGAGATAGCTCATGAAGTGGGCATCTCAGTGGACCGAGTAGACCACATTCTCATTGAAGAGTTGGGCATGAAGCTTTTGGCAAGATGGGTGCCGTGCCTGCTCACACTGGAGCAAAAATGCGTTCGCGCAGTGACTTCCACTGAATATTTGGCACTTTTCCAGAGGAATCCTCAAGAGTTTCTGTGGCGTTACTATGGACGAAACTTGGGTTCATCACTACACACCTGAGACAAAAGAGCAGTGGAAGCATGCAGATTCCCCACCTCCAAATAAGGCAAAGGTGGTTGCGTCGGCAGGCAAGGTGTTGGCGTCAATTTTTTGGGACACAAAAGGAGTCATCTTGATAGACTTCCTGGAAAAAGGCAAGACCATCACCGGACACTAATATAGCAACCTCCTGGACCAATTGAAGGTGGTAATCCAAGAGAAGAGGCCTCACATGAAGAAAAAGAAAGTGCTCCACCAGGACAACGTGCCCACACATTCAGTCATGGTTACAGGCCGGAAACTTGACAAACTTCGCTTCCAAGTGCTACCCCACCCCCCATACTCTCCTGATCTTGCCCCCAGTGATTTCCACTTGTTCCCAAACCTAAAGAAATTCTTGGGTGGTGAGAAATTTCAGTCCAATAAAGAAGTCATCTCCACAGTGACAGGCTATTTTGCAGACCTGGACGAATCCACATATTCTGCTGATGTCAAGGCATTGGAAGGCCATTGGCAGAAGTGCATTAACCTTCAATGAGATTATGTTGAAAAATAAAACCTCAATCACTCTGATATTGTGTTTCTTTCTATCAGATTCTTAGAACTGTCTGAACAGCCCTCGTATGTGCCTCCACCGGGTATCGAACCTGGGACTTCTTGATGACAAGGCAACGACACTACCACTGTGCCATGAGATTATGGGATATATCAATATAAGAGTGTGTAGATTGGGAAAGGTGAAATTAAGGAATAAAAGGTGCAGTGTTGTATCTTGTAAAAACACACATATATTTATTTTCTGGCAAAAAAATGAAACAGGTCTTGTCCCATTTACAAAAAAAGCTATGGTAGATAGAACTGTTATATTAGAAAGACTGCATCCACAAAAAAGTGGATATGGGAACACATGAGGTATTTATATCTGTTAAACTATTGCATTTACCTGTTTATTGATATATGGAACAAACTGTTGTGCAGTGTACAAAATACAATTGATCATAATCATGCGAGAAGAACGAAAAATAACAAACACAACATTGCCTCAGCTGAACATGTTCATGATCTTCATGCCAGTCAACAACCTCTTTATGAAAAAATAACAATGAAACGCAATCTTACAAATTTGCGACAAGAACTTTTACAATAAAATTTGCAAGAAAGATTTGTACTCGATTTGTGCACCAGTAAACTTATATTTGTTGTGAAAAGAGGTGAAAATATAAAATCGTATTTCTTATTTACATATCTGCACATATATGCAGTGTTGCATCCAAGCATATATAGTTCACAATGATTACAATCTTCGTCCTAACCCTTGCAAGGCACTTATTTATGTAACTCAGTCAGGCATTGATACATTTTTATATCACCATACATAAATAATTCTAACTTGTTCTCGATCACTGTAGTTTATGCTTCACGCTTTGGTACTGAAATATAACAACTGAATCTGTCACAATATAGTCTTCTAAAGAGAGAGGAAAAAGTTTACCAATCTTTTAATAAAGTTTCAAATTTTAATATGCAACATGACTTTTGTTAAGCATGCACAGTTTTATTAGCAACCTAACTGTAATCTTGCCAAATCATGATTCAATGCACAGAAAAATCTTAGTGTGCGCTTTCTTTAGGCATCTAAATTACCACCAACACACACACACACACACAAACTAACCCTCACAACCTGCTCAACACGTTCATTTCCATATTGATACAGACAGACATTTAAACAAATTGCAGGCAATATCTGTAATTATCATGATATGTATACATTGCAAGTGCAAAAAAAAGTGGTGATTAACTTGCATGTTTGCTCAATAGACTGACTTGAGGCACCACAATTTTTCACATTTATATATATATATATAAAATCTTTCTTCTTATCATACATTATAGCTTTTGGTTCCTATATTTCTGCATTGACATATTCAGATACAAAATACATCCTTGTACATACTTCAACTTACAAACACACCCATTCAAATACAGTATTTACAAATGTAAAGAATTAACAGTCTTTCACATGGTAGGATGAAGATAACTTATTACTGACGTTAGTTATTAAATTGAATGATATTTTTTTGGCTTCATTATTTTAAACATTTATTTACACTAAATGTAAGCAATGCAAGTAACATTACCTTAGTCTTAAGAAAATTACTTTACATAATTAAATACAATTATTACCTTTCTTCAGGCTTTCCAAAATTCTTAGGATAAAAAAAAATTGCTGCATTTTTGTTTCTCACATTAATAGCAAAATGTATATAATACTAGTACAAATCAAGTTTCACAAATCCTGTATAATACTGTAGAATTTGATGTGGTTCTGGCATAATTAAAAACATTTTCTACTTACTGTCACAAAACCGCTTAGAGCTTTGATTCATAATTATGACATACACACTTTGCATCCTCTTTTCAGTCTTACGTTTCTTTCTTAATTTCAAAGCAAACACTTGCACCAAAATTATAGAATGAATACATATCTTAAAATATAACTTGTTTCTACACCTTAATAGACATAATTTTCCCTCAGATTATGAAAAAAAAAAATGCTACAAATGTAACAGTGCCCCTATATCTCGAGTTCACAAACTTTGGATATTTTTATGTTCTCAATAATAGTCTTGTATTGATTTATTAAACATCATTCAGCCAGAGGAGAAAATATTTTCAATTCTTTTTTGCAATTTGCCACATGTTTACATTAATAGTGTATTTGAATATAATATATATAAAACATGAAAATGCGACAAAAGCCAGTGAATATGAATATGTTACTCCACAGAGCAGCAATGACAATTAATTTGTCTAGAAAAAAATTGCTGAAGTTGTACTCACTTTCCACGAAGTATATTGAAATTTATTTCTTTTACAAATCCAGTATTTTCATAGATGGTACTGAATACAGTCATATGGTTTGTAAATTAGATCATTTCTCAATGGATGTGATTTCAGGGGGAAAACTACAGCTGTAACAATGTAAGACACCAGAGTTCTCCAGAAAGTCAGTTACATAGAAATAGTACAGATCACTCCACATTCGCATTAATCGCTGCGAGAATGAATTCTTATTGAACAATGTGAAATATGACAAAGTAACCTTCAGTTAGAATGGACAAAAATTAAGACTAGTTTTATTAGGTTGGAAAGTTTGAAATCTTATTAGCACATTCTTGAATTATTAAACATCTTTCATCATGAAAAAAAAATATATGCATATATAATATAATTATATACATAACTCCTCTGCTACAATTCATTGACTTCATTTTTACTTACCGTTCTCCTTTTTAAGCAATCACATGTATTATACATATAGAATTGGCTTCTGTGCTAATAGGAACATTTTCCAAACTACAAAAAGGAGAATTATTTAAAATATATATATATATATATATATATATAATATTTATGTATAAACATACTATATACAACTCATCGATATGACTTAAGGATTTACTTTATACCTCCTCAAAATTCTAAGAAGCGTACGATTTACCTTTCCCCTTGTTAAATGCACAATTGACTCTCCCTTTTTTTTCCATGTCTGCAGCTTAGGAAAAGATGAACAAACATTAACATAATGAAATTAATAAAATTCTGCTTTTCACATGCAACTCACTGTTTCCAGCAAAAAAAACAAAAAAAAAACTCACGAATTGAGAGCCTTAAAATATACTTTCACACATCATCAGTCTATGTTTGTAATAAGATCCTCATTACCTAGTTTGATCAAAGTGGACTGTTAGAATGAAGCGAACTCTGTAAACCCAGTGTAGAATACCACGCTTTCGAACGCAAAGCAATGGTACACAAAATATCCTGAGAAATTAATATAGCCATGCATGTGAAAACATGCACAGCATTGGACTGTTATAACATACCGGTATTGTTTAAATGCATAAAGTATGCATTTACAGGAAAGTTTTGCATTGATTTTTTTTACTGATGTAGGCACTTCATGTACATGCCTACAATTTAAATAACTACATGAGTTGTTCATGTACTTTGTTCCGTTTCTAATTCTACTGGAGTGTTATTCTACATGGCAGTTCAGAAATGGATATCACGAACATCCGTTGGGGTTTCAGCTTTCCCGTGGTCCCCCAATTTTTCACTAGATGTCACTTCTGTCCGCTGTGGTGCATTAGCCTGGTTTGACTGATTCCGACTTCCTATGGCTGATGAGACCATTTCTTCAATCTGATTGAAACAACTTTGTAGGTAGTCCTATAAAACAAATAATGATATTAAGCCAAATGCAATGTACAATGCATCCTCTAATATATACAAAATAAACAAATCAAACTTCTAGTAGAAATAGCAGTCTCAGCAAATAAAAAATCAAGGATTGAGTTAGGTTATTTTATGTTACAATTGATGAAGGGTCACTTGCAAAGAACACCTATGCCCAGGCCAGAATTTGAGCCCAGGTCCTTGGCATCGCAGCATTAGACGCTCTGCCATGAAGGCTGTCAAATAACTAGAGGCATGCATATTTCGTTTTTGATGAAAACACAAAAGGTGAAATAACACATTGTAATGCTAATTTTGCATGTTTCTGAAAGGTGTGAGGTGCATTTTCCCAAGACTACTAGAAGGAAAGGCTGGGGTCAGACACGCCTCTTTTCGCGACTGCTGCGGGTGTGACGTCATGGGCGGACAAAACCCAGCTGAGTCTTTACCCCATACGGAAAGAAACGTGGAAAGGCTGATCTGTTTTGTTCTTTTCGCTCCATTTTTCTTGTATTTCTCGATTGTTGAGTTCAGGGTGCGAAATCCTGGAGGGGACGAGGGGGATTTCCCCCCACCAACAATCTTGGCCACAAAAAAAAACACCAAAAATTTCCCGCGGGAAAGAGTTTTTGTTATAACAATGAAAAGATAAGCAATTACTTTAAATTTCAAATATACTTTACTAAGAATAATATTGAAAAAACACACAAATTAGTGTAGTTGTGAGTGTTGAATGCTTTCTGTCTCAAGAGATCATTAACAAATCTACATCAATATGTATGAAAGTAACAAATTAATTTCTAATTAATAATCACAATAATTATTTTAATTGAGTAATTTATTTTTACTTTTAATAACATTACAAATATGTACATCGTATAATTCACACATATGTTTGTGGGGAGGGGGGTTGTAGGTTACGAACTTTCTCCCCCTCACCAGTTTTCAATGATTTCGCACCCTGGTGGCTTGTGAGGTGTTGCAGTTCACAATGCCTTCAGTGAGGTTTTGCGACGTGTCGTGATCTCCGATGAAAAAAAATAAAAACAGCGGGCGACAATATATAACTGAACACATCGCATCTAACGCGACTTGTTAGTGGATTGCAATACCAGTAGTCTCATTACACAACATCAGGCTACCATACACTTCAAAATACACAACTTGCTATTTATATACGAGTGATGCTTAAATGACAACGTAGTTCAACTTCCGTCCTCCATTGTTCTATTATTTATTCAGTCAAATTTTCATCACAATCCCCCCCCCCCCAAAAGTTAAGTGGACTCAACCAGCTTTCACATACCCGCCTGTAGGCACCCCTGTTCGACATTCCACTGATTATATATACGTATAAGTATATAAAGTGACCCTCGACTTTTTTCAGTTCTATGTCTCAAGTTTTCGTTCAGCGAAAAGTTTTTTAAAGTGTGTGTTACATAATACACACGGAACTTCCTCACATTCCTCCCTGTGTAGTTCAAAGATTCATAAGACTCAGAATTGTAATCTGAATAAGGAAATTTAATTAAGAAATAAATACCAATAGTCGAAGCAAAGTTACCAAATTTGAAGAAGTTAAGTGAAAACAGCTCCTCTCTCACTCCTAAAAGAGAGCAATAGACGAGATTGTTTTCTTTTACATATTCAACTTATCCATAATTTTGGCTTTCTGCCTTTCTTTATTTAACAAAATTATTTTACGCATTCAACATATATATTTTTCTTTCTGCCCTAACAAAATGCATTACTAGGTGTATTAACCGCAATTTTACATGAAACTAATGTTTCACAGAGGAATGTGACGACTTATAAACTACCGATAAAATGTGTGCGTAAATGGCTGTGTAATCCAACTGTAAGGACATACGTTATGTCGGATCCTAAGTAAGTCTGTGTATTTACTCCCAATTAGCTTCTGGGCATAATTACGGCTCTTTTTTGTTCATAATTACTGCTTTGATTCGGCTGCGAAACCGGAGCGTAGAGCGATCTGTCCGCGCGTGACGTCACGCCTGACGTCAAGGACCACGTGATCAGGTATGGCCCCAGCCAAAAAGTATACACGGAAAGAGCGCCGAGTCCGCCTAAAAATGGAAATTACGCCGCGCATGCGCACTTCATCTCTCGAGGTCTGGGACACTAGCGACGTCGCACCTTAGGTACAGTGAACTAACATGCGCTCTACTGTTAACAAATGAATGCAGCATCGCGTGAGTGTATTCGAATTTGAAATAATGATTGTCTGGTTTCGTTGACCTGCTACCGTTGACGTCGAACTAGAGTATCATAGTTCGTTCTAGTTCGGGTTAATGTTGTCAAAAATTGAAACTATGAAGATTGATAATTATTTGAAGCAGTTTGCAATGATGTTTCACCGAATATGCTGGAAAAAAGCGATGGATATACATACTATATAAGAGAGAGGTACGTATTTGTGTGTGTAGTTGCTTCTTCACGTGTATTTTAGTTCCTATGTAACAACAAATTAAGCAAATATATGATATGGGGATATATATACTTTCATGGGTGGAAAATAAAATGATGCTATGCTTTGGTGTGTGCACAGACAAGTGAGACCAAATTTATCATTGAAAGAAATGGGAAACCAAATAAACATTACAACGCACACGTGGTATTTAGATAAATTGACCACATATTTATACTAAAATTAAAAGTGCTGGTATTATTTTGAATCTTTCTATATCTTTAATTTTTGTTTTGCCTTTATTTCCCAAATTATTATTTTTTTAAAGTTCAAGCTTGTGAAAGAGTGGTTGTCATTCACTAAATACATAGAGATATAAAATGTTATTTAATTTATATTATAGTATATACTGTGATTGTAAATGTATTCTTTTTTTTTATTAAAATACTAAAATTTCGTGTTTTTTTATTACAGATATTCACAGGTGTTGAATGGAATGGAAAGTCTGAACTGCAAGGACACATTTCGCTTTATCTGTGAAAAGAATACCCTGCCTGTTTTCTGCAACAATAATACTGAAAAATGTTTCAGTGTGGTCGATTTTTATCTTGTTAGTGAATCTCCATTGAGGTGAAAGGGGTCAATTCTGTTTATACGTACCGTACAGTGTTAGTGAATGAAGAAATTTTTATATAAAGATGATATATGATTTCATTGAAGATTGTGTTTCCAGACAGTGTATAGTGTTAGTAGTAATAGTATGTACATCAAAAGGGAGTGAAGACAATAGCATACTTTTTATGGTGGTTATGTGAATCTACACAAATGCAGGGAGCATGGTGATGATCTGTTTTGATTAGTGTTTATTTGTGGCTGCTTTGTGGTTTCATGTAGTGTGCTAAGATATGTGGTTCTAGTGTATACATGGATGGAATAATGAATTCTAAGAGAGTAATTCTATTTGGTTTGTTCTTTTTCCTTACTAAGGTGTAGGCATTAAACAGGAGAATATATTGGGGTGGAAATAACACAGGAAATATATTTAAAAGCACAACCATATATTATAATGGAGGGACTTGCTTCATCGCTGTGAGGCTAGCTTTCGGGCTATTTTCACCAGGTTTTAAAACTCTGCATGTGTATGATCTATGACCTGGCTTGGTCTTTTACATGGATATAATTGTTGATGTGAATCAAACTTACGTTAGTGTGCATTTATATTCATGGAGTTTGAAAAAATACCACCAGGTATTCTGATATGGACTGCTGCTGCTATGTCAGTGAATGCTAATGTTGTTAGGTTAGGCAGCTCAGGGTCTCACTACAGAACATGGGCTGCTTTTTGCCTCTAAATAGATTAACAAAATTACGTACCTTCTACTTCCATTTTCCGGTGTTACTTTTCCGATTACTATTAGCCTATATTATTGCATGTAAAAAATGTTTTTACTGCTGCTAAAAGCAATGCATTTCTCCATTCGTTCGCGTCCATATTGTTTACACACAGTTGCTGTCATTTGTTTTGTTTTTCCTGCTACTAAAATATTGCATTTCTCTTATTCGTTCGCATCCATATTATTTACGCAGTTACTTTATTTCGACGAGGAATGCCTACAAGGTTAGGTTAGGTCGGGTTCCAATAGCATAATTACAATGAAAAATGTTTTTCCTGCTACTAAAATAATGCATTTCTCTATTCGTTCGCGTCAATATTGTTTACGGACAGCTACTTTAATTATTTCGATGAGGAATGCCTACAAGGTTAGGTTAGACCTGTTAGGTTGGGTTCCAATAGCATAAACACAATGAAAAATGTTTTTCCTGCTGCTAAAATAATGCATTTCTCTATTCCTTCACGTCCATATTGTTTATGCACAGCTACTTTAATTATTTCGATGAGGAATGCCTACAGGTTAGGTTGGGTTCCAATAGCATAAACACAATGAAAAATGTTTTTCCTGCTACTAAATAAATGCATTTCTCTATTCGTTTGCGTCCATATTGTTTATGCACAGCTACTTTAATTATTTCGATGAGGAATGCCTACAAGGTTAGGTTAGACCTGGTAGGTTGGGTTCCAATAGCATAAACACAATGAGAAATGTTTTTCCTGCTACTAAAATAATGAATTTCTCTATTCGTTCGCGTCCATATTGTTTACGAACAGCTACTTTAATTATTTCGATGAGGAATGCCTACAGGTTAGGTTGGGTTCCAATAGCTTAAATACAATGAAAAATGTTTTTCCTGCTACTAAAATAATGCATTTCTCTATTCGTTCGCGTCCATATTGTTTACGAAAAGCTACTTTAATTATTTCGACGAGGAATGCCTACAAGGTTAGCTTAGACTTGGTAGGTTCGGTTCCAATTGCATAAACACAATGAAAAATGTTTTTCCTGCTACTAAAATAATGCATTTCTCTATTCCTTCGCGTCCATATTGTTTACGCACAGCTACTTTAATTATTTCGATGAGGAATGCCTACAAGGTTAGGTTTTATTAGCATAAATGCAATGACAAATTATTATTCAGGCTAAGAGAACTAAACCTAGCTACCTAACAACGTAGGAATTTTTTGCTTTCACTAAATTTGTGCAGGAATGTGCACCACCATGTCACTTTTTCCTTCCAAGAGCACCCAACCTGCATGGGTATTTCTAGTTTTTTCAAGGAAATAAAATTTTCCGTACCTTCAAACTTACTTTTCCCAATTACTAACTACAAAACATTACCAAAAAATTATGAACCACGTTCCTCCTAAGCAGCCCATATTCTGCAGTCTTACGCAGCTCAGGTTTATGGCTGTTAGCATTAAAATTTCTTCCATAAATACTTTCAATACCTGATTGTGTAATTTCTGATCTTCAACATCTGGTGAAAATAGCCCAGATGCTCGCCTCGGTGGTGGAAATAATTCTCCATATCGAATATTGAAGACTTTTTTTTTAGCAGTATAGTTCACATGTTGTGGTGAAGACACTTCTGACTTTACCAAGATATTCCATAGAAAACTTACATTTGGGGGTCGGGGTGAAAACTAACTAAAACAGCTTCAGGGTAAGTACCTCCATGTGTTTCAGCAAGTTTTAACAGGAGTGGCACATAATGCAAAGTGCACATCCAAGAGCTGTTGTGAAAAGTGAGTTCCAGTGTCTACTTATATTTATTTGGATTTTTCCATATTGTTAGCCACCAATTTGCTACAACAGGTAGCTGCATGTAAGATTTTTTTCTTAAAAAAATAGGAGCCAACGATTAAGTATTTCCGAGAGGTCTTCCTTCTCGCAGATGGCGATACCAACCTTGTGTTATGACGTCAGACGTGATATGCCTACGTTGTCAAGTTTGGTTCTCTTAGCATAAATACACTGCAAATGTATTATTTATGCTCAGAGAGCTAATACTAATAAGCCTAACCTAACAACTTATGCATTTAGCCTAACAATGAAACCATCCCACAGTGACTTCAGAACGCAAGGTTGGTATCATTAAAAACTTACCGAAATGTAAGTAAAAGAAATAGAACCATTACAGAATGTCCTGGAAATAATTGTTAAAATGTGGAAATGTGAAAATAAGTTTTAATAAAGTGAGCAGGGGATCTTCCGTGAGTTGGCATTTTGATGGTGGTGTCATCAGATTTGAACCTACATGTACTTCACATGTGGCCTCTTTTTTACTCTGAATTTACATGATTTTTAGTGAATTACACTTGTTTCACTTAATGAAAGGAGAGGAAGAAATGATTGCTTTTATTTAGGTATTATATAGACACTCCCATGTTCATTACCATGGTAGAATCTAAAAAAAATCATTTTTGCATTAAAAAATCTAGTGATTTTTTTGTTACACAAAAGAATTGTTACACCTTTCACTTGTTTAATGAATATACAAAGTAACACAATATGGGGACATAATACAGTAAGTACACTGTTCATGTAATGCAAATAAGATAACAAAATCATTATTTGTGCAGTCTCTGCAATGCATATGTTCAAGTAAAATACGTGCATACTTTTAGTAAGAATTAGCAGAATCTTACTGAGGAATATGTAACATTCGATAAGTTTTCATAGCTATTTATTTAATTTCTTATGTTCATTTATGTAATGAAGGGGCCACCAAAGTAAACTTTTTTTAAAACAAAGGGAGCCTCCTCCTTGTGGGCAAATAGCCTGTAAATGAAAATGGCCAGTCTATGTATTTGGACTGCTTGACATCTTTATTGTTGCATGATAGTGGTGAAGTCAGTTTCTGCATTAATTTATTCTTGGGCACTTACTCCTTTGATGATTTTTTTTTCATTGAACAGTAGAAACACCTGTAAGCGAACTGAATTGATGGTTTGTGTGTTTTTAGTTCCACTTATGCTAATCAGGACTGAAACTACAGTTTAGTAGGATTTGAACCACTGCTTCAACCAGGTATTGAAGTCAGGTCTAATGCACAGGTTTGGCCTTGATTACACTTTTAGGTTGTGAGGATGGGAGAGAGATTTAGCACCAGGTATGTTTTTAAGATGTATGAAAAATTCATGCATTCTTTATCTGCGCTACTCCTGCATGCATATCGTAGTCAACCATCGTTTTTTGTGTGTGTTGTTAGAAAGAGAGCACCCTGTGTTGCTGCATCTCCTCTTCCCTCCCGACCAGCAGCAGACATGATTAACTAACATTCAAAGATGGAAGTGTATGGGACTGTTTTACAACTTGGTTCCAGTATGTTCCAAACAATGTTTGTTAACTACGTAAATATTTTCAAAATACAAAATAAGGGGGATTTTTTACGTAAAAGTCGGTAAGTAGGAAAGTTTTAAAAATAAATTTGATTCATAATGACACCATGAAGTTGATAAGTAACTATCTGAATTATGATTATAGCTCAAATTAATTATCCAGAGTACTAGATTTTCTTCATATAGGATGAGTAGCAGGCTAAAAATTTCCATTTCTTGTTACCAAAAATGGACATTTTGCCAGTGCAATTTTCAGTATCTTGAAGACATTGTGCATACTATTATTGCTTTAAAAAATATTTATAAGTGTGAAGAAACAACCTTTTTTCCCCTGTATACACCAGGGTACTTCAAGATTTTCATGCGTACTGCCAATGAGGCCAATGGAACAGTTGGTTGCAGGTCTTGTTGCATTTTTCTTTCAGCGAAGATAATACCTCAGAATAAAAATAATGAGGTTTCATAAGTACTAAAGTAACTTTAGCAAGCCAGAAGCAACTCTCAGGCTGCATTTTGGACAATCCTCCTATGTACTGAATGGTTGTCATTTATATGTTTTATTTGTTTATTTACTTGTGCTTTTCTACTGTTAAACAAGTAAATAAGGAAATACTGGTTTTAGTTTGTAGGAACGATAGGAGAGCATGGTTTCATGCACTAATTGTGCTTTTTCCCCACTCTCAAGAACATTCTCGACTTCGAATTTATATAGGTTTACAATTTTATTGCAGCTGCATGAAGTGTCCGAAATTGTGCCTAAAATTATGAAAAGACAATTTTTCGGGGAGCAACAAAAAAATACATAATAAAACTGATCTCATGGGTACAAATTAATTTACTCATATCATAGTGATAACTAGGGCTAGGATTTTTATGACCTAAAAATCACCAAAATATAAAAAATAAAATATGCTCTTATGACCCAAAATTTTACAAAATATGCCCTTATAACTGGACTGTTTCAAACATCAACATCTAAATGCAGACATATTTGCACGTATGTACTATTTTAGTTCACTTTATGGACCCGAGTTGCAATACACAATGAATACTTTCTCTAAATTTTCAACGAAAAATGCAAAAGATCTTAATACAGTGGAAAAAAACTCGAGTAAAAATGGGAGTAAGAGCGAATCCACTTCAAAAATGACTATATTTGTTGAAAATTTAAAAATATGCTGAATATGACCGAAAATTCATCAAAATATGCTTATCACGTAGAAATGGCCAAATATGCCCTTAATAAGCACCTTAATTTAATTAGTTTCTTCATAATATGAATGTCTACATGTTCAGGGAACATATCACCCTTACCCTAAAAAAATATTCTGTCATGAAAATGATCCTAGCCCTAGTGATAACTATTATCAAAATAGATAAGTATATCCTTCTTAAAGTATAGACAATTAATTGATTTTAATAATCGAACAACATATTTCAGTCCTTTAATGTTTTGCGCAACACGAAACTACTAAATTCAATATCCAATTGACTGTAGTGTTGAATCTGAAAGACGTCTGCATATAGCGTGCTTGCTGCGTTGCTATGGCAACCAACGTAGTTCGGTACCTAGACGGCGGCGGCAGCACCAGTCCACCTGCCTGTTCCTCATTGGCCAGTTTGTTTCAAAATTTCTGACGTCATCTCAAGCCGTCTGCTAAAATGTTTCCATTGTAGGGATAGGGAGTTATTTCTCTCCCCTAATCTTATTCTCTTTGGCCCCAGCCTTCTACTCTAGTAGTCTTGGCATTTTCCTACCCTGTTTTGTCACGAAATGATGCGAAATGAACTGCAAAATGCAAAATAGACTGAAACACGAAATTTACCGTTAATATACCGACGCAACACTTTCTGAAGTCACAATTATCCTGTGAGTTATGCAATTCAGGGAAAATTGATTAATTCTGATGCAAACATTTGAGAAGCAAATGTGGATCCCTTTATACAGGAATAAACTTAATATTCTGGTAATGATTTAATGTGCTATTAGAAGGGATATGTTTATTTTGTGTAATAGTGCAGTTTTTAAATCAAATTTTGGATTACATTCCCACAAAAACAAACTAGTATACAGGTGTCCTGTAAAAAGAAAAAAAGGACGTTTGACAACTCTCAAATTTAAGCAAGTGCAACTTACCGTTTCAATTGAAGTTATGTGATGTAACCTATCGAGGAGCTCAACCAACGAACAGCCTGTGTTTTTTGTCCACCTCAGGCCATGCAGTCCTGCTGCCACACTGGATGCAGCTATCATGCTTGGTGTGTAGAGGGCAAACTTATAATCTGAAAGAAAAAGAATAGTGCTTAATTAGTAATAATATAATTTTAAAATAGGCTTATTAATATTTTTGTCAGCAAAATTGCACAGTGCATAGATTTGCCTAAAAATTTGCAGAAGTCAACCTTTTGCCGATTAAACTGATTGAAGTATTTATATTTATTGCATTCTGCAATGATCTTCTTTAGATACGTAAATACCTACATAATCGAGTCATATTTCACCTCAGAGTTGAACTTCAGTTTTTAAAAAAGATCCATTCTTTGCTCAGAAGTACTAATTTGATAGCTGTCTTGCTTCAACACTTCCTATATATCCCTCAACAGTACATGGGGGTAAAGTAAAAGCTGTACATGCAAATAACGTTGGCGAATTCATACAACGAGGGGAGGAAGGAGAATGTCATACCAGATGATATGACCCTAAGGTATAATGTAATTGTGTAAGAGGACAGACAGTAAATCCGGACCCGCTCGTCCAGACCCACCCGTCAAGTCAAGAATATTCCCTCTTTTCTTCCCCTCTCCCTTCGTCATGGATCTACATGCATACTGGAGCAACTGATCTTTTCTTTTGAGCAAGGGGAGGTGAAGGTTGCAGCTGACAAACTTCTTATTGAAAAGATAACCGCAGCGCCCCTTCGATACCGAGGCGCAGCAGGAAGGAAAACGCGAACCATATTGTGATCTTTTCTTTACACAAGGAAGGGGGCTTTGATCCCTCCATCTTTTGAACAGCCTGCATTGAGATCCACGTAACCAGGCACATTGTAGTTTCAAGGTGCTTCCGACAACAGTAAAGAAAGTTGAGATTTCAGGAAGACCGACCAAAGAGAGTCGACTCCTTCAAAACCTGGAAGCGGGGTTAAGGGAGAGGGGATTGAAGAAATGAGGCAGCTGGCACGTGTCTGGCGCAAGCCAGCTGATATAAGTCGTCTCCCCACTCCCATCGACGACGCATGTCCGTCCCAACTTGTCATCAACAGATCTCTCACTAAAATGGTGGTAAGCTATCATTCGCGGCTTTGATTGAAAACAGAAAGAAAGGCTTCTAGACCTTCTAAGTGCTGGGAAAAGCCATAATGCGCCAATCAATTCCTGTAGTCTTCGCCCCTTCAAAACCTAACCATTGTTTCTTTCTGAAATTCTCTCCGAGAGAATAGTTGCCTTGTAATCAAGGGGTAACGAGTTCGATAATCCATGGAGAGACACTGCATGTAGTGGTTCGGTCCCACTTTAAACTGCAAGTCCCGTCCGGATTAAGCTACAAGAGTATGATAGCAGTCGAGTGAGTAGGGAGGCAGGGGCGGGGAGGGGCAGTCACATTCAAAATAGCTCTAAATATCACTCCAAAAAAATGTTTGCTTGTCTAGCTTTACTGTTTGCTGGATGGCAGTAACGGAGAGGGGGGGAGCTTCCAACGCCCCCTCAGGCATCGTCACCGCTCAACTACTCACATTGTTTCAATTTTTCTTTTGAAAGTTAAAGAATTATAATGAAACGTATACGTTACATGGAATTCGAGTTTCGAATCTCAGTGCTTGCTCATGGTGATAATTCATTACACAAAAAAGTGGATGGCCTGACATGAGATACAACTTGAATTTTCTTGGGAAGAGAATAAACCGCACATTTATTGTTTCAGATAAGGGGTGGCCATCTCTCCTTCCTCACGTTTTCATAAAGGTTAATTTCCAAGTATCATCATCCTTTGCCGTTTCCTGCCTCTGGCTAAGTCGGCATTAATTTCCAAGCATGCAGAAAAAATATACTGTCTTTTTAAAGTCAATTATAAATAAGAAATGTACTCGTAAAAAGAAGACCAAAGTCTAATTTGTATATCTTGTTTTTTTTTGTTTTTTCTCCCCGATGGCGCAGTGGTAGCGTCGTCGCCTTGTAATCAAGGGGTCCCGGGTTCGATTCCCGGTGGAGGCACATATGGTTCGGATCCCACTTTAAACTGTATGCCCAGTCCCGATTAGCCTTACTGTGCATAAAGTGGACCTAAAACACCAACTCAATCAATCAATCAATTGTTTTTGTTTTTGGAATGTCGAATAACATTTTCATGTTAACCTACTTTCGGCGTCACATGTACTGGCTTTCGAGTATGTGTATGGAGGGTGAGGAGGAGAGGGGTAGTTCAGATGGTAACCACTGTTAAAACTCAGCGCAAGGAATTCCCACGAGTCAGCAAGTGCGAGTTCATCATAGGGAAAAATTGTCTCAACATAATCTCTCCTTTTGAAGTCGTTTCTGTTTATGTACACTGGCTCAGCGCAGTTCCCAAATTCCATTGCTTAATGCCAGGCTTACGAGAAGGTCAAACTGAAGAAAAAATGAACGGATGAGAGAGAATGCTGATAGTTCTGCATTCGGAAACACGATGAGGTATGCATCAAGCATTCCCACGGTGCCTATGTTCCCAGCATTCTCCATGAGCTACCATGGGTATTCATTATGCATTTCCCCTTCTTGACACAACTTGCTGACTACTTCCATCAATACCCAACTCCGTGGTTACTTACTACGCAATTCGACAGAATGGAAATATTTTGCAGTCGCCATTTATTATTGCCAACGCATGTTTTTTTCCGGTTGCTTTCCTAACTAACGGAAATTATCAAATTGCATTTGAAAATTTGTCAGGTAGCAAAAAGGCAAGGACAGCCGGTGGTGGAGTACTTTAATTCCTTAACATCCCCGGGGTGTAGCCCAGACGTTGAGAAACTTACACAGGGAATATATTGCATTACGATATGATCCCCCAGTAACTGACAACTCAAACAAATTATGAGGAAAACGCCAAGGCTTTGGGACAACAGTGATAGTTCAAGAATAATAAAGAACGCACATCTCTACGACTTCGTGCATCAGGACGTTTAGTGTTTTCTAAACTCGTTTCGCGGCTTTTCTAAATACTGGATGCCACGTAATTTGTAACTGCGGCCTAAGGAGGCTTCAAGGACTGAAACGCCCGTGACATGGGTTATTTTGATCACGTGCAGTGAGTCTGTTGCTCTAACAAGAAGACAAGTCCTGTACGTATCAATCAGAACTTATAGTTGTTGTTGTTGCTTTATATTGGCTCACATCGCCTATCCTTTGCGGTTTCTAGCCATCGGTACTGCTTTATGTGATCCTACTTCTGCTCAGAACTTATATAACTGCATTGTTTTGCAGTCGATTAGTACGTCGCACTCAATTTGCACACGCCGCGGCTCCAGTCAACTCCCTTGCGAGAGCCCCCGTTCGTACGTCCCTGAAACTTTTTAAGCGCAAAACAGTGACCCTGAAAACACCGCACACTTTATACGTATCGTGGTTGTCTTACAACTTTCTCGTACCTTTAAAAGAAGAAAACAAATTACAAAAATCGTGCCCATGCCTGCATCAAATCGAGTCCGAAACAGGCTAGGCTAACTCGGTTCTGAGTAAACTTTGATTTTTGTTACTCCGCGTCGCTTTTATGCCACTTTTGGCTGATCGCGACGATGAGGATGAGGGAAGATATGATGAAACTGATGAAGTGACACACACGAAGAACACCCACGCAAAGGTCGAGATTTGAACCCGGGACCCTTGGCATCGTAGCGATCTGTGCACTGCTAACCGCTCAGCCACGGAGGTCGGAGGTTACGTGATTCACGTCGAAACATTTTACAGTATACGCAAGAGAAGGGCTGTTTCGCCAATAACAAATCGTGCTTGAAGGAGCATTTTCCTTTCTACAGAAATGCTACAATGCTAGACATTGTGGGTGTCGGGATCGAGAACGACACAGGCGTTAGTAAAACCGAGACAAGACCGAGACTTCATTGTCCATGAATACTCTACTCTTTCCATTCATTCTCGGAGAATAAACAGAAGCAGCTCTTAATTTGCACACTGAATGTGTGCACCGGCAACATGCATACAGATGATAAGGGGTACTGACCTGGGGAATAATCCTTGGCGCCAGACGCTGAAAAGCTCTTAGTCATAAGTAAAGCATGATGACGTAAGACCAAAAAAATAGCAAATTTTCACCACCCACACTTGAAAATATTCGCCGTTCAACACATCCACTGACGGATAGGAGGAGGACATGGAGGACATAGCTAACATGTTGGGCCGGCGCGTTCTGGCGGGACAAAAAAAGGCGCGGAGGGGGGTACGTCTATTAACATTGGACTTCAGTCCATGCCATGGTAACGAACAGGTCTCAGGCCATTTCGTATTATCAAGCTTCCACACACCCAACGCCCATATGTTCCGACAAAACAAAGAACGTGCTGGCAGGTACTGAATTGTTTCGCTCAGAATTATGGCGGGTTCACGGACGATAATTATAATCGGAAAGACACGCCCTCACAATTATAAACGGGATTATGTCATTGATATGGTTCCCCTTCAATACATGACAAACACTTTTTTCTTGTATGTGCGTATTGCTTGCATTGTAGAATTATTTCTCTTGCAGTTTACGGTTCTTACGAGCACAAACACAATGTTTGATGTAACGTTTCGAAAGAACACACGCTCCCTTCATCAGACATTTTTAGTTGTGCTTGCAAGAACCGTTAACTGCAAGAGAAATAGAACACACACTGAAAGTGGTGTAAAAGCCAGGTTTTATGCGCTAACACACAACAGTGAATTTCAATACGCATTATGTATATACGTATAACACTAAAGGTCCAGGGTCAACGAAGTTAGTAATAAGTTGTGTTTTATACAACGTACATTGATACACCTGTAGATTGAATTGTATCTTCTGCAAATATGCTGTATAAAGAAACAAACTGCCAGAGTACTTCTTGAGGTGAGTGTACAACTTTTACAGGGTATACAAACGTATTATGGAATATAGGACACCCGATAGAAACAGGACGTCTGGAAGCCCTAGTAAATTATTAATTGGAATACGCGTGTCAAAATTTAGCTCTTTCTCTGCTTATGAGGGGGGGGGGGGGAATACTCCCCAACCAGGAAAATAATTTACATTGTTTTGCTACCGAAAGTTCTTATACTTATTGTGGGCGGAACTTTTAAAGGTAAGTCACTTTTTGAACACACTTCCTGGATGCCAGTGCAAGTCTTACAATCTAGTAATTCCACAAATAATCTAGTTTCATAGTTTAAGCTTAGTATCTTGACTTGCGTACAGAAGGAAGTTAGTGGGGTTACTTCGTACAACACAAAAATGCCGTGACTGTAGTATTAACTAAGCATATTTGTGTACTACGTCCTATTTTGCAACACAATCAGAAACTAACATTAGTATTACATTGTTTTGCACATTCAGGGGTGTCGCGCGCGGCCCCTGTTTAGGTGGTGGGTGTTCAGCTGGTGAGTCAAGAACCCAATCACTCGTCACCGAGCTGTCTATCCCGCGAATTATGAGATGGGCAGGTGTCTTGTCTTCTAGTTTCTGCAACGCAGTGTTCACCATTGAATAGAACATATGCATAATACTTCTTATGAACATGAGGCAAATCAATAGTAGAAATGGTTAGACACCTTCGTTGGGATTTGAATATGTAAACATTTTCAAACAGTTAAGGAATCCCGTAGGCAATATGAATGAAAATAAAATTGGTCCTTTCTGATAAGATTCAATGTCTTAACAACACAATGTGTCACTGAACGATATACATGGACCTTCGACCTAGGAAGTGAGTATGCAGTCTTAGTTGGCAGCGTGTTTAGGTGATAATCCGTACACAGGGCCTGGGACAATGCGTTACAAAATCTTCCCATGGGCCAGATTGGAGCAGCTTCCACGGTAGCATCGCCATCTGGATATGAGAACACAGGCATCTTCGCACACAATTTACAGGCTGCTTACGAAACAGAAAAAGCCAGTCCCCAATATTTATGGCACTATTCCTTCTATAGGACGGCGATCGAGCTGGGCCAATTCGAATCCCAGATCTATTGTGCGCTGTGACTGAGGAAGAAATGGTTGCCAGAGGTCTTCGAAATACATAAAGTTCCATCGACATTACATGGGAGGGGAGACCAGGAAGGTACTCGGTAACACTTTGCTAAACTACCAACAAAGGGAGTTGCGATTCGAGACAAGGACGACAAAAAAGAGGGGGGAGAGGGTCTAGGCTGGGGCCTATTCTAAAGAAGGGCAACTTGCTCCGCATCTGACACTTCCCTAAGTCTTGCAAACCAAGAAGCCAGGAGGCAGTGGTTCTTATTGTTTGGGCGCGACGGTGAAAGATCCATTCCGATGTGAACTCCGTCTGGAAATTACCAATTCCACCTATTCATTCCGGATTTCGCCATTTGATTCGTACCCCCACCGAAGCAAGAGGGGAGGGGATGCCGCCGCATTCGTGACAAGTTTCGACTGAAAGGCTACGTTGGCACATCTGGAGGAGGGATGTTTGAAATGTTTTATTCAAATAAAATCCCTCACATCGGACGCTAATCGTAATCATCGTCACATGATTTTGCGCGATTATGCTTCTCCCTCATTCCGTAGCTGATAAGTTAATGGTGGAATTACGGGAGTCGAACTCGGTTACCGTTCACGAAAAAAAGAGTATGTTTTCTCCCTCGGCACTAGAATATGATCTGAGCAGACATCGTCAAACTCCCCGACCCATGGAACAGCTTTCCAGATTTCAAATACATTGCGAGCTACTAAGGGCAGTTCGATGATTTTTATTTACATTTTCACAGTTCATAAAAACTTTTAAGATGAACGACATAAATGAAATCATTCTTTTTTGCACTGTACCCAAATGGACTGGCAAATCGAAATAATCTATTTCGTGTTAAAATTGAATTTCCAAGAACTTTTAATATATATATATATATATATATATATTCACATTTAATAATTTCTGAGGTAGACAATAAAAATGTAGATCTCTGGTAGTTACTGGACTGACAGTAACCCCAACAAATCCTAAAATTTCCTCAACACCTCTAAATTATTTTAACAAAGGGCAAATGTATGTCAATTTCTAAGTATAAGCCCTCAGATGGAAAATTTTAGACAAACCTCTAGTATACCCTAAGTCCTCTAAGTATCACCAGTTCGGCACCTTTGACATAACCCCAGAGGAAGCCGACCGGAACTGTATATGGTTGCGAGCCACCACCTGTTTTTCGGCAAAGCGCTGCTGTCGCGTTTGCGTGCAGTGTTTAGACATCCATTCATTCACTGCGACGTTTTACTCCCATGGTCTTTATATTGTATTAAAAAAATTGCACAGTACAATAACATAACCTAGCAAAGATAAAGAATCGCAACCTCGCGTTCAAAAATATCTAAAGAAACTGAATTAGCAACATCTCATTTAGTCCACGTGGAGTTGACGAGAGCTGTCGTTTTTTGGACGGACACTATTGGTGGAAAAGGTTTCAGGGGAGGATTTACTGGACTCCACGTAGACCTGATGTATGGTTGTAAGGGGGAAAACTGATCTTTCGGAACTTTCTTTGAAGTAAAGTGAGGTTTCTTTGGGGACGAGCGCTATAAGAGTAAACTATTATCCTCACTCTCTTGGGTGAAGTAAAAAGTGATAATATCCTATACATCCAAATGTACGTAAAACAGATTAAGACGACCAAGCTTTTACACCTCAGACATGAAGCAGTGTGTTGGAGAATTTTCATTCAGCGAACAACGTCCTAAGCTCCAAACTCTGGCACTAAGAGTTAGCATACTACAGACTAACGTGGGTGTGCTTGCACCCACGCTTTCATACCTGTGCAATGAGCCACTGGTTGGTTAGTCTAAGTCGCACAATGCACTCAGGCCATTGACTTGGTCTAAGAACTTCATGCTAATAACCATATCCCACTCAAAACGTGCTCGTGACACTCCAAACAAACAATTAGCGCAGGATTCTTGTCTCAGCAACAAATGTAATACTAAATGCAACGAACGTTGCTCACGGTTAAATCTGATTAATACAGTGGCGTGCCTGGGAGTATCGCAACTATCCTTTTGGACCAAATCTGTTTTAAAAAGTCGTGTGCGTAAAAATTTGATAAATTATGACACCGACTATTAAAACAAGAACTCTCCAGCCCTTAGAACCACAACACTCCACCTTATTCAACTACTCGTGTGTCCTCCAAATAAATCCGCCCCTCTTGACAAGAATGTATTCTATTTAAGCAAAACTTAACCAAAAAATGTTTATCTTTCTTGCAACGTTTAGGGATATGCGTCATTAATACAAACTGATTACCTGTTCATTTTAGAATCACCTACCCCATTCCATATACATGTAAAAGATTGAGAACATAGTCATCCTTAATGAGCACCTGCTTTAATGTTGATTAAGTGTTCATATTTTGATATGATTGAAATTTTACAGGTTCAAGAACACGCGGGTATGTGTGTAGTTTACCAGGCCATAAGAAAAGTTTTTATCACATTGAAAACTATGCAAGAGGGGAACGAAAATAAGCATATGCCCACCTACTCATTTTTATTAATATAACCAAATAAATGTGACTGCCACACGCAAAATATTACTGCCCCGGTCCTTCGCGCAATTTTTGCTGGCCCTTGAAATCCTTGATTGCAAAGCTAAAATACTGACCAGTAGATTATCTACATGTTCTTTAGTCCATTTCAGCATCATCCACCCAATTCGATCGTCACAAACTATAAATACAACAAGCAGAACAGCCAATGCCTCTAGGATTAAACTTTAAGTCGAATTCAGAGACATTTAACGGAAAAAAAAGGTTTGTAAGGCCAATGGCCTGCAAGGTTGTATGGGAGCTTCTTTTTACGGCTTATTGAGGAATAGGAAGCGATAACAGGTGCAGGAGTCAGCTGGTTGAAATCCACCTGCTGGTTCTCTTAGGACCTTCAGAAGGTCGCTCCACATCCACCACCCTACCACTGATGGTACTGACCTCAGGGTAGTTTCCATACAAGACAAATATTTTTATTCTTCTGAAGCTGAACAAAATTAATTTTTCTCGAAAAAAAAATGGTGTTGTGGATGTTTAAGTGTTAAAACCTACTTAACAAAAAATAACATCGCAAAACTTTTTTTTAGCCAAGTATTTTTTTTCTCGCCCTGTGGGAAGTGGCCTTAGTCTTTCTGTGCTTCTGTCCCGTGTAGTTGCATACATGCAGGAAAGAAAAGTGCAGTTTTTCGGGAGGTCGTAGAAGCGAAACGTAGCCCGAACAAGGTTTCCCTCGATGCAAATTTTATTCAACATGTACTGCGACACCCTGTATGTATTATACTAGATTGGGCCCGGCCTCTGTGAAGTGCTAAACAATGGAGAGCATCTATGGTGATTTCTCTTGGGCAGAGCGCCGACATCATCCAATGATTTCCCAAGCTGGATTCACAATTCAAGTCAGGCAGAGTAAAAGTCATTTTGTCACAAAGGTTCCGACTAAGGGTCCAGCGTTTGTCTTCTAGAATATCCGCCATTGCGGATCAAGATTTATTGCAACCTTCACATTTGCCTACGAGTATTTATTGCATCGCTTACCTTGCTTACGGGGAACTGGGACATTTCACTTAATACTTTAATGATGTGAATCCATGTGATGTCTGCAGCATTAGCAACTGTTGCATGTCAATCGTGAGAACCTTAAAAGCTGTGTTGCAGTGAAAAACGACTCGCTGTCAGCTGTTGCAAATTCCAACACTTCTCGCTGACGATAGAGGTCAGCCATGATACCGTTTCCATCAGCACCGAGGAAGGAATGGAGGACAGTGTTACCAACTCGCTGTTCACATTAAGGTAAAATATTTGGGATTCAATTCATGTCCATATTTTTAGCTTTGGGGTGTCAAGAAAAATAATCTTTTGGGAGGCAGAAAATCTTTTCCTTCCAAAATTAACTTTTACTGCGAAACTTAGTGTAGTTCCCGTTTCTTAAGCACTAGTAAAATATTCACTTCACCATTTGTGTTAAATAAAGTTTAGGATGAGGTTAACTTTCTCAGAAGTTTGCGAAAATGTTCTCGACTTCCTCATATAAAGATTTATCGAGATGATAAATGAATAACACCGTTGGTCTTCTGATAACAACCTTCTCCTCAAAAATATATTATTTTTGCTGTCTATTTGTAGTTCTGAGTTTTAAAAAATATTTTGATAACGCTGTTCTGAAATTGAGACATTTGGGGGAAGGGGGTGTTTCAGCACGGCTTTTCTACAAATGTAATTCGGGCGGTTCCAGTTATGGAATTATGGGCTACCCTATACACGTAGGGTAGTAGATCCCGTACCGTAATAAGTGATTAACAAATTAGAAGTTGGTCATTCTTATCCTCTACTGCTTGTTCAAGTGAAAAAATAAGTTAAATTTTACATTGGTATATATCGGTGGTTTGGATCCCAATTTAAACAGTAGGTCTACTCGCAATTAGCATTCTGTCCGTTATACAACACTTAACAGTTTTTAAAAGTGAGAAGTTCCCTCCAAAAGATACATACTTGACTACAACCAATACTCACTGCATTAAAATTTCTTAACGATAGGCCGCGAGCTATAACTAACTGTATATGTTTCCCGCCAAAAAGCAATGACGTAGTGATGCTCAATCAGTCAATCAGCTTCCAATCATCACTGGTGAGGAGCTATCTGACTGGATTTTCTGCACGTGATCTTTCCACTGAATTGATATTTTTGGCGGGAAGGACAACCAGTTATCACTCACAGATTACAAAACAAATTTTTGAACACTCACCTCGCGCGCACAGAGCGATAAAAGTTTGTGCGTGCCTCCGTACCATCACATAGTCGCACGAATCGTCGATTTTTAGCCTATAAAGTATGTGGTCGAGAAAGTCCTGAGGCGTAATGGCTGACAGGTCCCATTTCAATTTTGACAACACTAGAAGTTCCCACATCTGTAACAAAATAGAGAAATATGTTATAATAAAGAATTAACTTAACATTGTTCTGCCTACAAAGTTTTTGTGTTTCGTCTTAGAATAAAATCAAACTGAAAGGTCATACCATAGGTTACGAATCTGCATAATTACACGAAATGCAAAGATCTGAGGTAGAACTTCATAGCAACAGGGAGTAGGCGACCTCCCCAGTATTATTCGGTATTTACGATTTCTTCTGCTCAAACTTCTTTGTGGAACTGGAAACCTAACCAATTTGCAAATAAGTTACTGAATATTACTCTATATATACCATTAAGTATGATTAATGGGATGGCCTTTTCTGAATGTACTCGTGTCAATGAGTCAGATCCTACACTGCATTTCTGCAACCCAATAAGGCTGTAGAGTCTGGAAAGAGGAGGGGGGTTGTTTTGTGTCTTGTTCATATGTGACTGTCCCTTCATTCATCCCATATCCCTTTCGTCAGGTGGCAGAAATAAATAAACTAAATCAACGAATTCTTCCTACCAAAAACTTTTTTTCCCCCAGCAGATCACGCGGGCGTTTTCATCCAATGCTATGAGCGTTGAACACTACTATTTGCGAATCATAGTTCAGTTTCCTGCGTGAAGAATGTGAGTAGTTTTGTGGTTGTCTGACACTAAATAAAATGGTGTTGATGCATGTTGCTGAGAGTACTTAATGAAAATATTTGTTTTTTATATATAATTATTATTATTCCCCACCGATTATAGTTTGGACCAAGAAGAGAACTAAAGCCAACAGAAACGAAAGCAAGGGAAGGGGATTACATATCGCATTCCATATCACTTTCCGGTTGCGAGTGCATGATCAAGACTGTTGGGAATTTCTTTCTTCGATGAAAACCCAGGGCAGCTTTGCCCAAGTAGGCGTTCTTAACTCCTAATGAGTGGTCAGTTGGAAGACGAGCTCTTTCAAGGTTAGTTCCGCCCACGATTTACATCACACATTTCTTTGTCCGTGCGGTCGGATTCTTTGCACTTTTTCCGAGGCCGAATCAAGACACAAAAACTCCTCTTGTTGCCTGCCCGGACTGGAATTGCGCCTGGATGTCAAAAGCTTTACGCTGATGCTGTTAAAATGAGCGGCGTGCAGATTAACCAATGAGAGACCATATCATACTAATTTTTTTTAAAAAAAAAGAAGAAGAAGAAAAGAGAAGGGGGTCCCGTGGTCAACTCCTCAGTGAAATTCCGGACACACCAGGAGCGAAAAAATGAAGTAAAGTGTTTTAATGGAATTGGTAATACTAGTCACGTTTAAGATGTGGCTGTAACGTCTTCAACTTAATTGAAGTTAAAAAACGACGAGACCTGGCTCAAGGATGGCCCGCTTCATTCTAGGGGCTTTCCTCCACTCCAGTATGTAACGTTTCAACTGAATGTGGTATCGAAATTGTGTTTTCAGAATAGTTGTGAATTAGGGTGCTGTAGCGAGAGGTTTTCTCTCGAGCACCCAATAGTTCGCACGGATGACACTAGATAGCGTCACGAGCAAGTACCGCTTACAGTTCCTGGATGTATGAGTGACGTCATGTCACATACTTCAGTCATACATTCAGGGACTCGATTACCGCTCGACTAGGCAAAACGAGCGGCATGCACTCGAAGTACCACTATTTGTCTGTGGCAGTAGGCAATGAAATAAGTGTTTTTATTATTAATAAAACAATAGCCTGTCAACTCATTGAATCCCACTGTAACCTGTAGCTCGGTCCCGATTAGCCTATCTGTATATATTTATAATCTTTCGTTTTTACAAAGTGATTCCGAAATTCACATATGTATGCCAAATATCATATGAACATAAGCGTGGGTATTTTAAAGAAAATAATGCTCGCGGTTCATTCGCGCAGAACTGTTTGGAAAAAAAAACGTGTGCGGGGAGGGCGAGTCGGCGATCCGGGCACAGTGTTTCGTCTACAGCCATTGTAACATTCTTCAACTGTATGTAGGTGTGTAATTCACGTGCAAGCCGCCTGGTCGATTTGCTGTGGTGTTTTGCTTCACTTCTACATAATGCGACGATAGGGGAACCTACACTGTTTCGTCCCCCACCCTCAGAAATAACCTAAGGCCACGACACTTCTATCCAGTGGAGCAAATGGGAAATGCGTTGCCTCGGACAATAAACTGTGTGCTTAGGGATCGCCTTCCTTTGTTGTTGGACTTGTTGATATAACTGCGTACAAAGCATTTTGCCACGTAACAAAAGATATGGTTTTTGTTCATGGAATACTTTGCTCGAGGGTTTCTTTCTTATGAAGTCGGTTGTATTGTCAGTGCATGAAAATTGATTGCATCCAGTTGTCTCACAGAGTTAGTTCTCTGCCCAGTCTAACAACATCATTTTTATCGTCTGATAAGTTTCACTTTCCTATTAGCAATTTTAAGAATCAGGATATATTTCTAACTTTAAGCATGACGATGAACATTGATTTCGATTTTCGTGTACATACAAGGGCGCGGCGTGCATTCAAGCATTATAAGCAATGCGTATAATCCGCGCGTAATCCTACAGGGCGAAATTAAAGTATTCAGTGTGGACAGCTTGCTGTGCCTAGCTTTCAGTAATGTCACATACCGGGGTAAAATATAAGTAATCAACGCACTTGCCGCTCCGGCCAGCGCTACGCCCCAAGATGTGGCTGTCTTTATTCGCGGTAACGTCATTATCAACTGAAAAGGACCGTAATTGTATGATTGAAACTTCACGGACGAATTGTACATTGTAGAGGTGGATATTATATAGCTGCGTTATTGGGGGGGACGAGTATATCCTATAAATTATTACGTAATTATAATTTTTAGTATTTGTTTTCAAAGTTGTTCAAGGACAAAAATAGTGATCGGGGGTATATTTTAAGGTGCTTTCATTTGAAATTTTTTGATTTTCTCAAATTTTTCGGGACAGTCCCATCATCTCCCCCTTGCGTGCGCCAGTGATTCCCACTAATCTCCACTCTTTTTGCCGTGACAAAGCAGTGCAGGGGTTACAGGCGGCAAGTAGAAAAAAAAATAACACGTGTCTCTTGGAAACCAACCCTCAGAAATATATGCAACCTTTCGAACAGAAGAGTCACGACAAGCTGAACGTGTCACTCGCACTGGGTCGTTTTCTCAGTCGCGATATTACTGGAATTGCTTACAGTAATACAGTTCGATAACGTCTTATACCACGGCACTGGTAAATGCTATAAATCGTCTCGTCACAATTCCTTTGAAATTTTGGATTAAGAAGGGTGAAAAAGATCAAAGAATGTATTAAACTATTAGAAAGAAGAAAAAACCTAGCGCCTTGATTTCTGAAACCTCGGAAAATATGCTAACTACAGGCTTCACAGTAGCCTAACCTAGCGACACTGCTTCCACGCCAGTTTCAAATACGGTGGTGGGCGCTTGAAACATCGAATAGACAAACACTCTGAATCGAATTTGAATTACGAAAAAGATCGTTTCGCAAGAAACCGTGTAACATGTTATCTTCCATGGGAACGTGCCCTTGTATTCGTCACTGTAAGGAAGTAAAATAGAAAATCAAACAACCAGGGTTAGTTAACCTTTCCGATAGAATGTGAATCATCCCGAAACTGATATAAATTTCGTTCAACAACACGTAGACAGTGGTGACCCATAAAAGGAAATAAAAGTTTGAACCCTATAGATTACACAAGGCAAATAAAGAATTACCGACACCATTCTGATACGAAAACGGATTTAATAGCACCAACAGATCAACGTAAAACCCCGTGTGAATATTTAGAAACTCAGAAATGGCCAAACATACAAAGAAAAAGAAGATGTCAGAATGAAATACACTGTGACTTGGTCAGCGCAATTATGGGAGTTGGTAATTTAAAATGGAGTGGCTGCATACATATGGAAAGGAATTCAAGATGTAAGTGCGTTTCTGTGTGTATGCACGTGTGTGCGTGTGTGATAAAATACTCGGTAAGAATAAAGCTTAACATAATTGTACATAAACAAAGGTAGCAATCTAGAAACAGAATACCTGAACAAGCAAAAGCTTTGCATTCGCAACGCCAGATGTAATGTCATATTTAAGTAGGGACAAATTGTACACGTTTATGTAACTTTTCGTGCATACACCTTCGAAATATATAGCCTAAAATTCGTTGAATACATTGAGCCCTTGAAATCTCTTGCTAAAATTGTCTACGCTATGGACCTAGCAACAGGAACAAACGAGTCACCAGGCATAACGGTGCAAAGGTATTTACGACAAACCTTGACAAATGGAATCAACTGACGACGATCAGCTGAAGGCACATTCATGTCAAAATCAGGTGATTCCTGAGGTCAATGTCAATCTGTGTGTGTAAAGTTTGTTGATACTATCGCAACAGAATGCTGAGTGTATGAAGGGGTCATCTATAACTGACACTTAGCTGCGAAATGCCTTCCAGACACTGAACAGCTGATTAGGCTTCGAAATTGCATTCTTCTCTCTGTCTTGGTATTTATATTTTTACACAATTCTTGCTACGCTACTGTATACTTCTCTCTCTCTCTCTCTCTCTCTCTCTCTCTCTCTCTCTCTCTTCTCTTTCTTGGCCCTTCTTCCTTATTCTATATTATATATCACTCCCTTCTTCACCCCTTCTTTCGTTAACTTAATCGTTCGCCCCCGTGTTTTTTTTCTTTATAGCTCTCCATGTTGCTATAGCATTTCTTCCTCAATGATCACGCGTTCTGTTTGTATAGTTTTCGCAACTTTACGCAACTAATTTAAGTAGTACCAAGGAACAGTTAAATTTATCGAATGAAAAAGTATGGTATGTACAATACAGACCAACAGACCAAATATGTATATTATTTATAAGATAAATGCTTATTTAATGATTTTGTTGGAGTGCGCAAATGGGTGGGCAGAGATTTTACGTGGGCAGCTTCAGATTGTACAATCAGTTTTTCGTACAATAAGAGGGTAAAATGTCAGATTTTCTGTGTTTTACAGTTCTATAGAAATCTTGTGTTTCACCAGTGATCTCTGAACTCTTGTTTTTGGAGGAGGGAACCATACACCCCTTGGCCTAAAAGTACAGAAGGCGAGATTAAAAATACACCTACTGTATCAACGATCTTGCCTTGAACGCCAAGGAGTGTCTGACAAGATGTCAATGATCACGAAATTAAATATCTACATAGCAGTGATAAGGGCTATGACCCAACAAGGAATTATCTCTTACCTGGCTAAACAGAGATTTGAAGAACAGCTGAGGGTGTCAACCCAAGGTAACTTTCAAGAGTCAAAAACACCTCAAGTGGCGATTATATCATATTGCATATGCTAGGTAACGTTGTTGACAAAGAACTCTTTCACCGGTTATCTCGACTTGAGCTCTGCGGTACACCCTGGGAAAAACAAACACCCCATTATGGAAAAAGATTTTCTTAAAACAAGCTGTACAAATGTAGGTGTCTCCTTACGCAGCCTGATTTCAAGGAAAGGATATAAACCTATCTGTCTATGAAAACAGAAGTCTTATGAAATGTAGTATAAATTCAGTTGCTAGAACTGGTACGATTTTGTATCAGACACGCGATTCGTATTCGTATTCTGCGGTGATATCAGAACGATTGTCTATTCTCGGAAGATACCCGCTGGATCTTTCGTCTCGACGGGCTGTTCCGCTTTTCGTTCTCCCAGCAGAGAAGCAACACAGCAAAATAACTGATAGTAGGTGCATGCAAATACCTAGGTACACGAGTGCGTAAATATCTTATCTGGCAATCACGTGCTTTCGTGTTTCTTCAGACACCGCAAAGGAAAGCCTCTGTCGACGTCGGAACCTTTTTATCTCAAGAGTATTGTTGCCACCTCAAAGAAAAGCCTCGGCTATTATATACATACGTCTATCCATGGCGGAAGCCTTTTATCTCAGGAGTATTGTTGTTGCAACTGACACTCCAATTCCCCTTCATATTGAGTGATTATTTAGACCTTTCTGACGGGTTGCACTGTGTTACTGAAGACCTATTACAAGAATGTACAAACACATGGGTCATGTTGATCTGCAAGTCCGAGCTTGCAGCAAATTCTTACCTTACCCGCAGTGAACTCGCAACCAGAATGTTGAGATAACGTTGATTTTATGATTGACTTGGTTTATTTTACATCGCTTTTCTGCCAGTTTTGGCTAATCGCGAAGATGAGGATGCCCAGGCCATGATTCGAACCCGGGATCCCTGACCCTGACATCATAAACAGGGAATGTCTTATTGGTTATCGACTTTGGATTACCATGTAGATAACAGAGACACCGGGTTTTCCACTCTCTCTGGAGTACAGAAATAAAAGCCACGGTTTGGTTCACAGCATAATGATCCTGAAATCTGGTATTTGTGTTACATTCCATTGGTGTTTGGACGATGGAAGATAAGAACTTCTAACAGAACACTCGCCAATTGCGATATTCGTTCAAGCTTGTACTTTCACCAATTCGCCAGACTGTGAACTCAAAATAGAAGAGGAATGGTTCTGAAGTTAACTGTGGCTCCACATCACTTCATCTCCCCCCGTGCAAGTACTCTTGCAGTCTTCTCCCATTTCGCGAAATCGGCAATTGATAATTCTCCTAAAGACATGTAAATTTGTTATTGGGAATTGCGGATGGAAGGCATGCATATACACGGACACGACAGTTTGACAGGTTCGATGCAAATGTCCCGTCACTGCATCTTCTCAGAGTCAGTGTAGCAAGAAAATACTTCTCGTCATTTTTAATAGATGTACGAGTATACCCGTTTTAACAGAGATAGGCGAATGAAAATTTCCTAACCAACGGAAACATTTTGTGAGCGAGATCGAAATGGAATTATGGTTCTACTGTTAGAAAACATCTATTGACTGATCAAAATAAAATATTCCACGAGAGAAAAACAAATTAATAAATCCAGTTTTGTTGCATTTTTCTTATTTGTGAGCATTGAAAAATACATAGATCGCGTTTAAAGAGCACCATATTCTTTATCTGGACACACAATTGTTCTTATTAGGTAATGCACATGGTTGTTCTTTGTGAGTGTCCCTTCATAAATTTTATCACTCATTCTCATCGCCGCGATTAGCCAATAGTCGCAGATAAACGACGCTAAATAACAAAAATGCATACATACATCGGTTTCATGACTTGAGAAAAAGCACAGTTGAAAGTAGTTTTCTTATATTTTTATCTCAACTGGTAAATTAGAAACCATGTGTCTATTCGACTGCGTACGAACCAACCTATACTCATTTATTGTTATCGTATTCCAATGTTTGTTCCTCTGGCCACAAGGGCGTAGTGGTTAGCGTAACACGTTGCGAAGCCAGAGGTTCCGGATTCAAATCATGACTGTGTTTGAATCAACCGTCATAACCGTCGCGATTAACCAACAATGCAGAAAAGGGGCAAAGGCGTTAATTAACCTAAATACGAAATATAGACAATTTTCGTTCACGTAAAGTTAACATCGCAGAGAAGAGTGATACAAATAAATTGATAAAGCAGTCAGGATCAGAATGCGACATGAGACAATTGACCAACCAGTGTATTTCCATGCAGTACAACTGTTGTGGAAATGGAAACAGGCCCATTCTGTGCACCAGGGCAGACAATTCGGCGACACCAACAGGCGACAGACACTCAGCGTGGTGCCTACGGTTCAGTAACTCTCCTTTTCACTGTCCTTTGTGCTCTGACTTCACTAAACGCAGTCACATGGTAGGAGGAACTTCGAACATAAAAGAGTGTCGCTCCAACCCCAAAAAGTTGAAGGCTGTAAAATCCTTTCAGAGATGGCAACACAATTACAAATGGGGCTGGGAAAACGTCGACAACGCAATTTTCAGTTCCAAAAACGTTCTTCTCCAAGCAGGTCCCTCTGTTGCCTTTCTCCTCCCCAGAGAGGCGACCTGCCAGAAAAATCGTCGGTGCCTTTGCCGCTCTGATTGAGAAAAGTTGGTGTAACATAAATTCCCTGTCGAATCACGGTTTATACCGCCATTGTTTACCTGTAATTCATTTGTGAGGTTTGGCACCTCCTGCATGGGAGGCAAGGGGGGGGGGGGACTCCAACCTAAGACCCGAAAAATTCAGGGTAACCATCACTGGGATATTTTATATTTTCCGCGGAGGGGGGTAGGAAGAGAAGCTACCAACTCAAGTTTTGCTTCTCGAGCCTCTTTTATAGCAGAGCACTTCGATAAAATTGTCTCTTATGTCAAGAGGCCTCCGTGATAGCGTAGTGGTTAACGCTGTAACTTTGTAATCAACGATTCTCTGGTTCGAATTCTGATGCGGGAAAATATGAGTTGTAGTCCAGACTAGTCTCCATAGCCTCTCTTTACCACAATAGAAATAGCTGGCTCGAATGGCGAGCGCGAGGTTCCCGGGGTCGAGACCCGGCCTAGGCATGGATGTAGTTTTTGAGTGTCTCTTCACTAATTTCACCGTCGGAATTTGCCAAAAGTGGCAGAAAGCGACGCTAAAAAATACAATTGCCGCAACATAAATAAAACTTTTCGAAAAATATTTTGTCAATAATAATACTGATCGCCCATGACAGCTAAGCTAAAGCAGGTATTCCCTCCACACTGGGTGCTGTGAAGGCATGTACAGGGGATGTGGATTTACAATCTTGGCCAATTGTGGAGATGATGTGATCAGCACTACGCTCCGTCCCCGCCACCCACTTATTCGAGGAGTCATTTAGTCCGCCAAGAGACATCGTTTTAAACAACCGCAACTAGTCTTCAAGTGTGACCCGCGTAAAGTAACACTCGCTTCAATTTTTAAAACTATTTTTAGGAAAATAAAGAACTTTGGATATGGATACACTGACACCTGTCTTTGGGTGAGAGGAAAAAGGTACGAATGTAGCCCACGCCTTGCATTCCAGAAACCCTCCTCCCATTCTACCTGACGGGACTGGCCCCGTGCAGGACAATGGAAAATGCATGGCGAACCTTCCTCCACTATCACACAGCCATCTCCTCCAAAGTCTATTTATTGGTGGTGGTCACAAGCACTTGTTCCTAGATAGCTCCACGGGAATCACCGCGCTGACAAAGAACTGAAAAAGGAGCCGACAACAAAACAGGAAAAATTCTCATGCTGCAAGGTGGAAGTAACAGGTTCCACCCTCTGGTATTTTCCCAAGAACATTAAAAACCCCCATCACTGACCGCAGCACTTTGAAAGAAGGAAGAGGTTGAATGAAGGATTCGCAAACATAAAAATCTAAGTTCATATCAGTGAAAACAAATTTGATCTTTTCAGGAAAAGGTAGAAACAGTGGCGTTCATATGAAAGCAATCTACATGTTTTTTTTATTTGTTTGGACTGTAGTTCTGACCACCAAGTTATAAGCGGCTGGGTGTGAACACTATGAAAAAAATACCACCAGCACTCATGTCTGGACTTGATTGATTGGTTGATTTGGTTTATTTTACTTCGCTTTTCTGCCACTTAAGGCTAATCGCGAAGATGAGGATGTGTGATATGATGAAATTGGTGAAGGGACACACAAATAACACCCATGTCCAGGCCGGGATTCGAACCCGGGACTCCTGGCGTCGCAGCTCGCTGTGCTAATCTCTCCACCACGAAGGACAGACCTGGACTTGAACCCAGGTCTACTGAGTTACAATCACGCATCAGGGTTCCAGCTCATTTTTACAAAGGAAATTCTCCGACTTTTACAGGTTTTTACAGAGTTATAAAATAAATTTCCAGACCAGTCTGTGGTGATACTGCAAATAGCCAAGTTTAAAACTGTATTTACTATTCACAAGAATCAAGTTTACATCGTTCAAAAATTAAGGAACAAAAATTAACCATTAAAAACATTTTTATATAGAATATATACAGACTCAAGAAGAAGAAAAAAGTGGAATTTATTTTAATCCAAATCCTGGCATGTACAAAAACGCTTGGTTTTCCCTCGACTTTTCCATTTTTTCCCCCTGGACCTTTTACTCAAAGATTTGTTCCCCTGACCTTCCCAGGTCAGTGGTAACCCTGCACATAGTACTCTAATCAAAACAAAAATACCGCAAGGGACTGTTATGGTGTTACAGGAACAGAGAAAATCTGCGCAGCAACGAACGATCGATATGAATGGACATTCCATGGCGGCAATGACTCGCCTCTTGTTATGGCTAACGAAGAGATTTTGCTGGCATTTGATCCTTACAGCTGCGAGTTATTACCACAGCGGAATTGGAATCTGCCATGGAGGCGAGTTTTTTGACGGCACCAGTGTGTAGGCACCGCATCCAAAAAGCAATTGGCTACCAGCAAAAAGACCGACCGCCTACACTAGTTAGGATTTCATGTCTGCTCGGTCGAAAATAAGCACGTTTCGCTGTTGTTCACTGCACGCAAGTCAGCTAAAACCATTCAACGGCCCACCTTCATGCCAGCAGGGCTGGGTCCATTCCAATCTTCTTGTTGTCGTACCACTTCTGAACAATAGCGCGATAAGGACATCAAGACTTCCAGCATTGTTTTTTTTCTTTCTTGTTGCATACTTCTACTCTGGCAGGGCAGGGCGAGAAGTTGGACCAACAAGTTGGAAGAATAAACCATTCCACCATTTGTGCAAGCTAGGGCGGAAAGGGGGGGGGGGGCAGGGCAGTCAAGTTTTCTTTATAGATAAGGCTTAGCATTAGTGTCAGGGCAAAAAATGGCAACCAGTGGAGGGGTGCAACTGCACCCCACGCCCCTCTAATCGCCGCCACTGCGCTTGAGATTTGCGTCAACACCAACTTTAATAATAAATTTAATCAGACCAACTGCTACCTATCATAACTTAGCTTTGGATAAAAATCATTCAAATTTCCCGCCAAGTCATACATGCACGAACCAAAATGTTCTTAACACACAATTTTCCGCAACACCTCCCCAAAGGTCTAATTTTACACTAAATTGACCTTTATAACCTCGTTTGCCAACCTCCGTGGCCAAGTGGTTAACACAACGCGCTTCGACGCCAGGTGTACCGGGTTTTAATCCCGGCCTTAGCATGGGTCTTCTTTTCCACCAATTTCATCATATCAGCACTCATCCTCATCTTCGCGATTAGCCAAAATTTGAAGAAAAGCGACACTAAGCAACAAACATCAAGAGACTACCTTACACCCCCAGATGGTAAATTCTGGATAAAATCTTAAGCAACTTGAAAGACAATTGTCAAAACAACCATGGAGGAAAACTCCCCGCGCAGCTTTCCCTTCTTCCTTTCAGCTCGGGCCATAAGGAAGCATGGTCCACTCTCCCCCTCCCCTCCACGCGGGAGTACGGTTCACATGAGTCGCGGGTCTGCGCAGGTTTCTTTGCTTGTGGTTGCACTTATACTTTTGCCTCTTATTTTTTGTGGCGGAGATTAAGGCTCATTGCCTTTTATAGTTAGCAGTAAAGAATTAATCATTTCTATTTGCAATCATTGTTTGGTTTTTATACGATTAAGTAATTAGGATATTCAAGATGGTTAGGAAAGGTTAACAATATTTTAATCCTTTTTCAGTGACAGCAAGGCCTTATTAAAGGGATGGGGGGGAGGCTTCACCCAACAGCCTCAGAAATTTCTAGCATGTTGGAATAATGCAAGTTCCGAAACAAAAATCGGCAACTCATTTTCTAATACTTCCTCAAAACTTCTTAAAAGTACAATGGGGCACAGTGCTGTGAGAATGGAAATACAATTTTCCAAGGTTTGGAATTCCTGAAACTTGTGCAAAACAGGTTTTATTCTTGGAATTACAGACCACATGCCACCACCCCTCAACTTTCACTTCTGGCCCTTCTGTTACCAGTGTTATTCCTGGTTCAAACTGAAAATTCCTTCTCCGACTTTAACTTCCCTGTGTTGTTGGATACGGTGATTTAATCGCTCTTTGACAAGAGTTCGAACCAACCTGGGACCTCTACTTTTGTAGCGCGGTAGATTTAACCCCCATATTTGGTCCCTAAAACATGTTTGTATAATGACAATATAAATCTCTTAGGTGTAGAACAATTATGGGAACCCAACACCCCCCCCCCCCGAAAAACCTCAAAAACTTGCTTCAATTTTCAAAGGCGCAATTTGTCGCCATTTTGGCTCTAAATTTATCCTTATCCCCCCGGGAATTTCTGGACATGCTTTTTAAGACCAAAATTTTATTTTCTGTATATTTACACTAAATTTTAGACTATTCTCATTTGCGGACATAATTTCCTCATTTTGAAATTTAATTTCTATTTGAAATGAGCAGTATTATAAATAACTTACTATTCTCTGAAATGTATTTGTCTTTATATCTGTCATTTGTTTACAAAATTACGGTAATATGATACATCCATACGTTAGGATTATTAGCACAAAAAGTGCATATGAGCATTTCAAAAGAAATCTCTCATTATATTCATTTTTTCATTCTTACAAAATAATTATGTTATAGAATTTTCTTTAACTAAAATTTACCTAACACATCTGGGGAGAGTAGTAAACAAATATACCTACTATGTACGTACAAGTGTACACTCGTGTTTACTTCCCTTTGCTAAGAAATCTCCAAAACATACCTTCCGAAATATTCCAATACTGGGCTGCAAGGTGTTGACAATTGTATTCCTTTCCTTTGTTAGTAACTTATTTTGACACAACATGTAAGCCGCACACTTTTTTTCCACAACACAAAACAGGCATAGTATACATGTGAAGAAAATGGTGGAACTTACCCACAAATCTTGCAATGTTATACTATTGTCCGTGTAATACACAAGGGTTTCTGCAGTTAGGGGGCTGGATTCCCTTAGCTTTGAACTTAACAGGAGGCACGCAGTACCTAACAGCTGCAACTGAGTCTTTCGAATTGGACACACACTAAGAAACCTATCAACATAGTTCATCGCTAATGAGTAAACTTCGTCTTGACACTTTTGTTCTTCGCAGACCTGTAAAAAATAAAAAAAAACAGTGTTAACCTCTTTTTTTAACATTGTACAAACAGAAACACAATACTACAACTGTTATACTGAACATGAAACAAAATCTGCATGTATATCAGTAGTGGCAGGGTACCACTAGAAAGCGCCTGGCCCAACCGTGTGGCCCCCTCCCCCCGGTTTTTGTGGAAATATTTTGACTCAATAATGACATCATTATTTCAAATATACGAGCTTAATATACCCTGTCCTCCCTTTTTAATTTTTTTTCTGGCATCGTTATTGTCTATCAAGATGAAAATTAACGAAGACTTCAGAAGTTCCCCAATAGATAGATAGACCCATGGCAAACGCAGATATGATTTTATCTCTAGCATAAAGGGCTTCCTCGATAGCGTAGTGGTAACATTTTCGACTTGTAATCAAGGGGTCGCGGGTTAGATAACCGGTGGATTACATAGTGATTCAGAATCCACCTTGAACTGTAGTTCCAGTCCAGTCCAGATTAACTTTCTGTGTACAAAGTGGAGTTAAACTCAAGCTCAAATAATATCCACTTTATGTTCAGATAGGACAATCGAGACTGGACTTGAAAGTAGGATCGAAACCACTGTGCAACGTGCCCCCACTGGGAATAGATGGTGAATTTCAAGTTGGCAGCGTTAGTCATTAGACACCCCTGTTCTACCCCCACAGTCACGTTTGACATAAGTAGACGGGAAGTAACAGGAAACGAATGCAGAGACAGGGAAGGCTTCATTCTCAGGTTTCCTTGGGAGAGTCATGCGCTGGCTTAGCAGAAAGCAATCAGGAGTTGGATTCCTGTTTGAGTTTGTCGGATCCTCTCTCTTCACCCACATGCATACTTGCAGCGCTAAGATCCGATAATCTTGTTGCAGGGTGTTGAGTATTCGAATTCGACACTATCTCCTCTCCCGATTCTGAGTGCTATTTAGACGTGGCTCGGGGCACCTATTTCATGTAATCATATATCCGCTTCGTAAAGACGAATACCCGAAATAAAACACAGACTCAATCTTGACGGGACTGTTAATACATAGGTTGCTAATTTATGTGAATTTGCACATTGATATTGAAACCTCGTTTGCATGTCCGTTCTTGAATCCACCACTTTGTGCACAGCTAGGTAACCAGGACTGGGCCGTGGGTTCCGAATTACTCACACTGGGAAAGGGCCTTGGGATCCCTTTATTACAAGACGAGTGTTCTCCACTAAACTCTCTCGAAGGCCAATCTAGATGTTACCATTTACTCTCGTATACAGCAGGCATTATAACCTCCAAGCGCCACTTAATTATTGAAGGTGTAGTTGCAATGTTTCAGTTAGTTCTCTCTAAACGCGACAGCGTCTGCATATATTAGGTTTTAGCGCAATAACTTTAATATTATATTATATGCAAAACGAAGTGTAATAAAGACATAAACAGCTTGTCAACACAGTTTTCTATAATAAGTCTTGGCACAACAGAAATCACATCACTTTGCCTTTCAAAGAATATTAGTTCTGTCTACTACTTTATGAAACAGAATTTCCTTTCAAATAATGGAGCTATTGTAAGCTTTGACAAGCTAAACTATAAAACAGCGTATTAAAATGTACAAAACTCATGGGTTCCTAAAACAAGACAAAACCTGTTTCTAACAATGGCAAACAACTGTAATAAAAAAATAGATGCACTGTACAGCCAATGAAAATATAAAAAAGTGACAGCCCATTGTTGACCCTGACTAGCACAAAATGAACACATTCAAGACAGACAGGTAACAGTATAGACATAAGTATAACTGGTGTGAGACTGCCAATGGAATAGAGAATTAATTTAGGTTTCTCGCGTTTCATTTGTAGATTGAAACAAACTACGCTAATTTCATCTTTAGTTGCCTTCAAAGGCAGCTTAACGTGCAAGATTTTCGGGTTTTGGGCCCAAGAAAAGGCGCACAGCTGGCTGGCATCAACAACTCGAAGTCTTCACTTACATTTCTTTCACGTTAATATTACACATTACAAGCACACATAACATTGTGTGCATGGATCTACCAAGGCCCGGATTTAATGTGTGAAAGCCCTATCATCATCGTGATGCACCCCTGCATAAAAATTTCAATTATATTTAATGTCTGTCCTTTACGAAGCATTTTTTCATAGTGGGAGGTGAAAGCCTGGGCTGCACCTCGTCTCCCACCCCGAAATCCAAGTCTGGGTCTACAGGGCAAATCCTTATCACTGTGCATAGCAAAACGTGCAACAACGTTACGAAATAATCGCAACAATCTAAACTATTTACTACAACTATATATATGTAATACATACCTCCAACATCCATTCTGCTACGATTTTTCTCATTTGCGGTGTCAATTCTTTCTGTACACACATGAAGTACGAAGAGGACGGCATGTATTTATCTTCTGTCCTTAACAAATTTTGCAAAACACGTTCATCCAACAATACTGGATCCCGATAGGCTCTACATTCGTCACTATTTTCGCAACAATATAGGTTCATTTTCAGTCAAGAAGTTTACAGTATACGAATTTTATTTTTTCGTACGAACTCCAAAAACCACTACCGGCTAAAAAAAAAAAAAGAACTTTCGTTTCCTCACTTCAAACTAACGATGACATTTGTAATTATCGAATACAGAAACTACTGCGATAATAAATATGCCCCGATGAGCAACCAATTCATTAAGTACGATCTAGGATAGCCGAACAGCTGAGTGCGAAAGAAATCAGCTGGCTTACTCGGACACCTCCTTCCTTGGCATTGGTTGATGCCAGAATGAATCGTGAAGAAAGGGAAGAGGAGAAGTTTGGCTCGCACCGTGCTCCCCCTCTCCCTTGCACGATGACTGATGACTGGTTTACAGAGACCTCTGGGGGCTGAATGCCGAACTAGACTTTCGGCAAGAACGGGACAGAATAAGCGCGGAGGACATGTGTACGGAGACCGAGTACATGTTCATAAATAGAAAAAAATACAATACTGCAAGATGCTGACAATCGCATTCTATTGCTATAAGTAAGGTTCACGCAGGTCGTATTCTTGGCACCTAGTTACAAAGAAGTATGCATTTTAAATGGGAAATGTAGTTTATTAATTTGGTATTAGTTGAGAAGTAGGGGAAGTTATGTGCAATCTCTAGGTTTTTTCTACAAATCTAGATCAATGAATTAGATTCAAATTCGAAATATTTGACGTCATTATTATTTATTTGTTCAGCACAGGATACATTTCCCAATTATGTTGAACATAATACACTGGGAATAAGTAAATAACAAGAGAGAGAACTGAACTATTTACAGTTTTGCCTGAATATGTGTGATTATGACTTTGGATAACATTTTCTGTATTTCGCTCCCCCTCTCCTTACACGTCTCAGTTCGATTAAACAATTGATACAATAATACAATTGTTGCAATAACTACCAGAGAGGAGAAAGGCATATCTGAAGCTGAAACTTCTTGCTGCTGCTGGCTGTTGTTGTTGATGTTGTTATTATTATTATTATTATCATCATCATCATCATTTCTTTCGTTGTGTTCGTTAGTATTTTCACTGACCACAGCCTGGGATAAAATGTTTTTATCAATAGCCTATACAGCAATTTTCAAATAAGTAAAGCAATAAACATTATTCTAGAACACTATCGTTTTACGATAGGTAAGATTTGAATTTATAAGTTTTAAAGCATACGTAAATGAAGTGGTCATGCAATGAAATTGTTGACATATGGGTCTTCATCGTGGAAACTTCAGCTACAACTTCGTGCTATGTCGTCTTTGTTCCCCCTTCTTTCCGTCTGCTTTTCTGTTCTTCTCTAGTCATCTACTCTACAAAATGTGTAATGAACTCTTGCTTGAGCTATTATGAATGGTTTCTGACATAACCTAAAGTTTAACATTTTCTATTGTTTTATTTTATCGACGCAAATTGATCAGTAAATAGCAGGGACAGCACCTAGCAACAGACACCAGATGGCGATGGTGAGGGAATCTAGAAAATTGTATGTGTCGCGACGATAGCTCAAGAGGTACTGGACGTTATTTCCAAACCAGCCAAGCAATGTTTGCAAAAATGCAATTTTTTTTTTCCGATAAATTATGGTAGTTTTTCTGCACTGCATGCAAGGGCCGGGCGACTGCCCGGGGCGCCGCTAAACCAGGACGTCTCCCTGGATTAGCGCAAAATCTTATTTCTGATTACATCAGCCTGGCTATTTTGTTTGTTTGAGTTTATTTTTAAGTCCACTTTATGCACAGAAAAGCTTATCGGAGCTGGACCTGCAGTTTAAAAGTAGGATCCAAGCCACTATATGTTCCTCAACCTGGTGCGTGGCTATTTGTTTTAAAAAGGGTTGGGTTTTTTGTTCAACCACCCCTTTTTTCTGTAGTCAGTAGCGTCAGACCAGTCCTCAGACTACAATGTTGGGTAAGTTCCGTACATTTCACCCTTCCTATTTTTAGCCTGTGTTGGTCAGTGACCTGTAGGTGCAGCTCCGAGACAATGGGGACTCTAATGCAAGCAACTGCTCATGCTTTCCTTCGGCGCTGTTACCAACTGATGTGTTTCTACCCCTTGCCTTGCAATAAACGTAATGAAATAACTTATATTTCCACAGTATCGTAGAGGTTTGGTAAAGGTTAACAGACATTTTGTTAAGGGGAAAGATATGACTTCCTTTTGCCAACTGATCTTGCCTGCCTTGCAATGAATAAAAGTAATGGTATAACTCAAATTTCTTCAAATTTGTTGATGAGTCAACAATTGCTGAAGTTCGTTGTAAAAGTAGTTTCTGTTTTATTAACGAGCTCTGTATCACTGTATGAATGTTAGCAAGATAACAGCTTGGCCTAACTTTTGATAATACCAACTCCTGCACTAGGTATTGTCCACACTTTTTAAAAGAAAAGTTAAGTTAGACCAAAGAGAATTGATTTGTGATTTGATTTGCTTTTCTTTTACTTCGCTTCTTGTGCCACTTTTGGCTAATTTGCGAAGATGGGGATGAGTGATGATATGATGAAATTGATGAATGGACACTCACAAATATCCATGCCCAGGCCAGGATTCGAACCCGAGATCCCTGGCGTCGTAGCGCGATATGCTAACCACTCTGCCCAGGGGCCGGCAGACCAAAGAATAAGTAAGTCCCCCACCTATTCTACCCACTTCAGCACTACATTGCTGGTACACAAACCACTAACAGAAGTGTGTTTATTGTGTTTATACTAAAACTAATTAAGCAAATAATAAGAAACAAATACGATACCTTCGATAAAAGGTAATAGTACTAAAACTTCTTTATTGCAAACATACAGTATACATTCATACAACCACACTCATCAATCATAATAGCCTATATACACATTATCGTAACCCATCCGCACATAATGTACAAAATGGATAATCAAAGTTGAAAATACATTTTATATTATTTCTAATTTGGAAAAAAATGCAGGCTCATCATTTTGTTAGATCTGTGTTGGGGGGGATGCGCGCGTGCATTTTATTGCAACAAACAAAAACTTCCGTGCTTTACGAATCCGGGCCCCATTGTAGTACGTGCCTTCATGACACGATGCAGTGCATAAGGAATACCTATACTTTTTCATTTTATATTTTTTTATATATGTAATATAATCATCTCTAACATCTTAGTATTTTACACAAATGGCATGTTTCTAAGCAGCGTACGAACTGAATAAAATGCAGAGAATTGGCAGACTTCTGTTGTTTCATGATTAAAACTTAGTAACATGTGTGTATAGCCAAATAACGTTTTAGGGAAGTGACTTGGCCGAAAGAGTGTCGAGGAGCACTGGTTTATCGCAAAGCACTCATATACTTCTTTGCCTTTTATTGAGTGCTAGATTACTGTAACGCAAATTATGCTGTGTTGAGGAACCTTCTTAAGAATATATGCTAAAGAATTTGTAGTTAGAATTTGAGTTTGTCTTACAACTCTTTTTTATTTCTTTGTGTAGGTCCTAACGAAGAACAACACCCTTACCAGAAATGGAATGCAAAGTGAGAGAAATAGTTTATAAGATCCAATGTGCCAGTAAGTACTTGATATCTTTATATAATTTCAGTACGGTGTATTTTTGTCAAGAAGAGATAAGTAGAAAGAATTACACGATACATTACATTATGTTTCGTATAACCTTATACAGGTAGAAGATGGTAAAATTCATTCTACTTCTTAATCTCTTCCTGGCATCTTTTTTTCATTTTCTTTTTCTCAGACCTGTACAAAAGCACATTGAAATAAAAATTGTAGAGTTCATTTTTACGTAATTTAAAAGGGGACTTGTTTTTCAGACCCTTGAACAAAAAGTGTGTCGAATTTGTGCCTTCGTTTTTGGGTAGGCATTTACTAAATGTTCATTTAGTGGCAACATTACGACCCCCCCCCCCCCCCCACTTTATTCCACTTTTGACTCCGCACTATGCTAAATCTTATCTACGAAGGGAAAGTAAACTGTCCTTGCCTCTGTAGTTTTGGAACCTAATCGCCGCCAATGTATATATACCGGTCATGGAAACCTACAACGACTGGGAGTTCGTCGTGCTGACCACATGTTGTGTTGGGCTGTTGTGTAACACATACGCATACATGCTCCTCGAAGTGGGGGAGTATGAGGAGATGGTATTTTTATATAATTTTAATGATTCAGTGTTTAAAAATATTTATGGCGCACTGAACTGCAATTTATAATCATTATCTGTCTTGCATGATGAAATATTCAAATTAAAATATAAGACGGTTGCGTCCAGTTTTTATGTATTAAGAGGCAGACTGTTAAATTTTAACAGTAGAATATTTTAATTTTACGCTATGTCCGAATGGCGTCTGCAGCTAGTTCTACTCAATAACCGACAAGAAGTTCATCAAGTTACTTAACAAGGGCTGACAGAAAGGGCGAGGCTGCAAGAATAGCCTTCGACGGGATAGAAAATATTGTCTTGATCCGATGAAGTCATTATCTCCATATGTAAATTACTCTGGTTGGTTAATCGTCAAAGAAGCCCACACACCGTCTAATTTAGCAAAAGTCAAGATGTCATGCATTCATTTGTTCAAACACAACGTTGCCTTTTTATTATTATTTGGGTCTTGTTTTGTTCGTAGCTCCTCGCTTTCATTCATATACGCCTGTCCTTGAACTTAGAACAGCTCGCAGTGCATCTTTTGTTTATGAAGACGGCGACAGACACCAAGTACAACGACACTCTTGCTGCTTCTGGCACCACAAAAGACCTTCTTGATATGTTGATTGTGTTTTTCCGGTTTCCTCCTGGCTTAAGCGTGATAGAGACAAATAAGTCGCGTATTTTGCACAGTGTAGTTTTCAAAGTTGTGATGTGATGATGTGAACCCCAGTCTGAGTAGAGAGAGTTCAAATTGATGGAAATGATGATCTTTCTCAGCCTGTACATTTCTATATTCATTTCCAACAAGGGAATGAACACGTTCTCCTTCCAAAGAACATTTTCGGAAATCCAGTCACAATATACAGATATTTAATAAATTATTCATTATTTCTCCCTTTTAACCATTGAAAACGGCAATTGTATTTGAAATACCGTATTTCACAGCATAATCGTTGTAGATTTTATGCCAAATATATTTGCAAAAATGTAGTGCGAATTTTATGTTTTTTTTAAATTAATTGTACCTATATTACCGGTACTTAAAAAAACATTTTTTACTAAACTGTTTTTCATGCAAGGTTAGGATGTGCGGAATACTCTGAATATACGTTAAAATTAAATAGTACAAATCGACGAACTTTTTTCTTCCAGTTTAGCAGTTTCCGGTCTGCCAAAAAAAAATGTCAACACATTAGTTGTTATTGATCTATGCATTATAGTCGAAATATTGTACTTGAGAAAATTTACTAAAGCGTTGCGAAGCACGGACTTACACCATCATTGGTTTCGTTATCTGACGCGCCCATGCGACGATTACGCGATGAAAGTTTATAAAACAATTTTTGGACTGAAATAAAAACAGTGTGCGACGATTAGGCCTTGAAATGCGGTGAGTATTTATGATTGTAATATGCACTGTGAAACTCGGGTATTCCTTTCAGAAATGGCCTTCTATGTACATTATGCTAAGGGTACAGTCAAAAATTCAGCCGTAGTTATAACACTTTAAAGAAAAAAAATATCCTGTGGCGGCGATTGTGTTCCAAACTGCGGGGGGGGGGGCATAGTGGTTCGGATTCAACTTTAAACTGTAGGTCCAGTCCCGATTAGCCTTACTCTGCATAAAGTGGACTTAAAGCACCAAATCAATCAATCAGTACTTTTCCTTGGTAGAAAAGGTTTAGCATAGTGCGGGAGCAATAGTGTCAAAAAGTGAGAGGGGGCAAAAACCTCCCCACGCCCGCTAATCGCCGCCACCGACTATATATCTAACTATGGACAATGTAACTTCTGAGCCCCACCCCCTTCCTGTATTTTGTATTATACGTTATAAATATTCTACTATTGTTTATTATTTCGTGATGTTTGAATAAGTTATATTTGATAAAATGCACTTATTTACGAAGGATATAATTTTTATGTGTATTCTTTCGGTAATTAAGTTTGTACGAATGATTATGACTATTTTTCTCTTTTATTATTGTTCACAATATTCAGGATGGTTAAGGTGTAGCCTACTGAAATGTTACAAACTGCAATTATTTTTCCAAATTTGTAAGTATTCTTACAGTATTATTATGGTAGTGAAGAGTGAAAATTCAAAATGGCGCCAAGTGTTATTTTTAAACATCTCATTTTGCTGTGTGTGAACTACAGACAGAATTTGTCAAAAGAAGCATTTTTGTCCTTATGAATTTACAGTCTCCAATTTCGACGATAACTTTAAATTTTTGCCTAAGTTGTATTTTTCACATACCTAGTTGTAGAATTTATTATAACGATTTTACGATTGGTAGAATTTTGCCAGGGCTGCGGTAAGAGTGGTCCACAATTATGATATGTCGTCAACCTAGGGCGTAGTTATCAACTTTCGAACCCTGCTTATCAGGTGTTTCACCTATTACCTGGCCACACCTCAAGATTTCGATATATACAGCATATCAGCGTACAGAAAACAGTATTTACATCTTGCACTATACTTCTTTTTTGTGACAGTTACTTGATAAAGGGAGCGTTAGGATGGATGGGGTAGTGTTTGTTTTGCGGCACCTTCTGTTATGGTGTGGGTAAAGGGCAAGACGCTAATGTATGACTTTTGCGGTTTGGATGCCCGAATAAGGAGCAAGTCACGACTTAAACAAATGAATAAGCCGGAATATATGAGGATCCAGCTGTAAAAACTTCTCCCTAGCTCCTGCTCGCTTGAATGATAATAATGTAATTAGTAGCTCCATGACTATGAATTCCTGTCCCTTCAGCCACCAAAGCACAACATTGCAGTGTTGCAAACGAGCAGAAAATGTGTCCTACCCTGGATAGAGTCCATAATGTTATGCTTATGCAGGTACATATCTCTGGAGCGAGAAAACGAAAGCAAGTCTGCGCAAGCAGTGACTCGCGAGAGCTCGACCAATGAACACGTGCGAGGGGACGGGATTGCGTGGAGTAGCATCGGCATGTACTGCTTCGCTCCGCCCACTCGCCTTCTCCCCTTCTCTACCGTTATGCGTGGCTTTGCTCCAGATATTCCCGGGATAGTACAAATAACTTCTATCGTTCAATGTGCCACTGCCAGTGCACGTTAATGGATTTTTTTTATCGTTTTATTGTCTTTGTCTCCGTCTCATCATGGCGGGTTTTGTAAAGATGACGTGTGGTGACGTCGACACTTGGGTAGCAATCAGTGGCGTGCTCAAGAAGGGTTGGTGTGGGTCATACCCCTCCCCCTTTAGGGCCCAGTATTCCTAAAAAACAACGTCAAAAACAGGAAAAGATTGCAAAATGATGAATGAGTAGTATAAAAGAAAGTAGACTTAACTCCCACCCCCTTTCGAAAATAAAAAAACGATTTGATTTCACTACTAAGCCAGAGATCCCGGGTTCGAATTTCGGCTGCTTGGCCATGGGTGTCTTTGTGTTTGTCCTTTCATCAATTTTATCGTATCATCTTCGCGAATAGCAAAAAGTGGCGGAAAAGTGTAGTAAAATAAACCAAATCAAGCAATCAATCAATGATTTGATTTTTGTTACTTAGCGTCGCTTTTTTGTCACATTTGGTTAATCGCGAAGATGATACGATAGAAGTAATGAAGGGACAAACACAAAGAACACCCATGCCCAGGTAGGGGTTCGAACCCGGAACTCCTGGTGAGCGTGCTGTGATAACCACTCCCTCATGGTTGGTTGATTTGTTGTTCGATTTGGTGTTTTAAGTCCATTTTATGCACAGAAAGGCTAATCGGGGCTGTACCTACAGTGTACAGTGGGGTCCGAGCCACTATGTTCCTCCACGGAGGTCGACCGACAACAAAGATGAGTGGAAATACGTATCGGTAAAACAAACTGCATTTTCCTCAGTGGTAATTTTCAATTGAATCTTTGAAACATCATATTTGTATATGATTACCGTTTTTTCAAATATTTTGCATTGCTTGATTTCCCTAATTTCTTCATCCCACGATCTCGTTACTGAAGGATCCGGCTCGAGCCTTGAGCTGTGCATCATTATTTCTTTGTATTCACCCTTCACCCGTTTAATTTAATAAACGTCCATCGTCCCTGTGAAATCAGGAGTCCAGAGTTCTCTGTTTATAATTGTTCCTCATGACTTCCATAACCTCATTAGCTACTTATCGCGATTAAATCTATATATCTAGGAAAAGTTATGGGGGTGGCAAATATTCAATAGGAGATAAACAGGTAACAAAACACACATTTTTGTAGTTTCATTAATATTCATTTGGCTTTTTGAGTTCTGGAATACCTACATTTTTCATTCCAAGTTATTTCATTATTCACTTCAGAGTACAACACCTCGTAGAAACAAGAATGCGCGATCGTCACGGGTTCGAATCCCGGCCTGGATTATTCTTTGTGAGGTCCCTTCATCAATTTCATCATATCATCACTCATCCTGATTTTCGCGATAACCAAATGTGGCAGAAAAGCGAAGTAAAATAAACCAAATCAACAACAATAAGAACGCACGTTCTCTTGTCGAAATAAATACATCCGTATTTGTGACTTTAGCTTACCCATTTTTTTTTTATTGGAGGCCAAGAAATTAGTATATTTAAATAAAACACTACTAAACCAAGAGCGAGATAGAGCGTGAGCAAATATTTGTTATTTAATCATTATATATTCCATATTTGAAAAAGAAAAAATAAAGCATAACATTATTTTTTTTTTATATATTTGAATTTACAATTTTGGGTGCGTCAACACTAAGGCTATTTTGCACCCGTCACATTATACGGGGTCCAGCCCCTTACCATTACACATAACAACTCTAACGTTGTATAACTAAAATCATAAAATATTCTGACTTTTGTTAAAAGCTGAGGCTGTAAAGGGGCACTCAGCACACATAAGGACAAAACACATTACAACACAAACAGAATTATACTGGCCATGAGGCCAGTCGCCAGAGCCTCGTTAGTCTGCAGTCCAAGGTGTACTAAGGTGGAAATGAGGTTGACATTTGGGTGTACTACGTGGAAGGTCACCCCTTACACCCCGCATAACATTATTGTCTGCACATAATACGTTCCCATTTCATTAATAAAACTACATCCTATATTGTACAACGTGTAAAACGTTGTGTAGATACAGATAACCTAAATACTGCAGAAAATTTTCCCCCTAGTTCTTTAGAGGATTTACAAAGGAATCGAAGGGAAACCAATCCCCTATCTGTTCCTATAGATAGACTGGAGGACCTGAAAGCACGGACTTTCAACCATTGGAGCGGGGGGCGAGGGGTCAAGGGAGGTAGAGGCAGAAAACTTCCCTTTCCCTTCGGGCGGCTGTCTTTACCTGGAACTGGTGAGGCCGAGGAAGATCGAGCTAGGGTAGTAGCTCCTTCCAGCTTTGCCCGCGGATCGCACCGAGGGACGAGAAGCGCTTGAAAATAAAAGTGTTGCATATGAACTATAGCTTCAAGACAATAAATATTGCGATTTGAAAGTAATTATAGAGACGTGAGATTGATTGATCTATCTCTGCTAGACTAGCTACTCCTCAGTGCACGTCACTGTAAAGATGATTGTCAGTCCCTTACTGGGGCTTCCATGGTGGTGAAATTCCCATATTTGCTTGATGTCGTTCCTGCCGCTGTCGCAGTAATGGACCATGTTGATTGGTTGATTCGTTGTTTCTTGCAGGGATCATTCCTGATTGGCTGATGTTGTGAACTTAATATCAAATATCATTGATGTAGATACTTTTAAACCTCAAATTTTGTGCAATTCGTTGCGATTTTCATTGTTCGATAATATTTTTGTCTTTAATTAGCTGTAATCAAGGGGTCCCGGGTTCGATACCCGGTGGAGGCACATGGTGGTTCGGATCCCACTTTAAACTGTAGGTCCAGTCCCGATTAGCCTTACTGTGCACAAAGTGGACTTAAAACACCAAATCAATCAATCAATCAGGCAATCTTTAATTAGCAATGTTGACGTTGCTATGATAACAAAGTGAGTTATGTTATGGGCTGATATAGTTCATCCATAGAAGTTCTAAATTTGCACATATTTGTAGAATATTCGGCGTGGAGAAGATTGATTTGTGCGAACAGTGTTTGTCTTTATCAAGGTTTTTAAAGGTCCAGGAAACCATAACTTCCAATGGGTTCTATTGGGTTCCGCTGCAGGACCGAAACCCGAAACCTTTATTTCTCGCACAATTTAAATTCGGTACAAGTTGCGTATTGTTTCATTGAAAAAAGGTTCCTGCACCCTATTTAAATTTATCCGGGAGAAAAGGTTCCTGAACCGAATTTAAATTCATCCGGTCCCTGGACCGAATTGAAATACTTTACAGATAAAAAGGATCATCACGGTATAGTACCCATTTACACTTGCTGATTTTCTCTCCCGGACCGGAATTGAATTGAATTTACAATTCCTGGACCTATGACAACCCTGGGATTGTTAAAAACCCAGAAACCCATACATTTTAAGGGGTTCTATTGGGCTCCGTTACAGGACTGGAACCTTTTTTCTCGCACAATTTAAATTCTGTTCAAGTTGCGTATTGTTTCATTTCAATATACCTAGGTAGAACTTGGACCCTATTTAAACTGATCCGGGGAAAAAAGGTTCCTTGACCGCATCTAAATTGATCTGAAAGAAAGTTCCTGGACCGTATTTAAATTCAGCCGGAAAAAATGTTCCTGGACCGAATTGAAATTCAGCTAGAAAAAGGTTCCTGGACCGAATTGGAACACTTTACAGATAAAAAAGGGTCTTAACGGTCCAGAACCCATTTACGCTTCCTGATTTTCTCTCCTGAACCGGAATTGAATTTATTTAAAATTCCTGGACCTTTAACAAGCCTGGGTTTTCTTACCAACAGTGCTCGAAGCGAGGAGGGATGCGGGGGATGATATCCCTCCCCAGAGAGCAAAATTTTTGCAAAGCACCCCTATCGATAGTACAAGAGTAAGAGCGTGAACGATAATAGGTGCTGGGTCGAGATGACGTCAGCGGCTCGCTTGTTGATTGGATGACTCGGGAGTTGTGACTCGCTTCCCAAGCTGCAAATGCAGAATCAACCAGAGATGTTGCGAAAATAAACTCACTCTAAAAAGAAATAGAACGAGCTTCAGCTATTTCATCAATTCATCATTCATTGCAAGAATCCGTCCTACGTGGCACAGCGCGCTACGACGCCTGGGCCCCTTTGTCAATTTCATCACTCGTCCTCGCGATTAGTCAAAAAGTGGAGTAAAATAAACCCAATCAAAGCAAGAACGTGTCCGGGGTGACTGTGAGTGCTACTGCCCCTCCTCTAGATACTTGTTACTCTAAGTACAATTTTGCAATATCTCTCCAATTTTCATTCATATGTCGCCATATTTTTCTTTTCTATTCCCTCCCAATAACATATTTACCTAAGCGGTGTGTCTCCTTCTCTCCCAACTCTCCGCCTAATCCTCCCTCCCCGTTAGTCGGCCCGGATTCGCTCTTGATTCAGTGTCCATCAATTAACCTAAATAGGTAGGAAAGTGACGCGAAATAACCAAAATACAATGAAACACTGTACCAATCTGTCCGCTCCCCACTATCGACTCGAGTTACGCTATGAATCCACATTCTGTCAGTGGCAATGTTCTTGTGCAGACTCTCGAGTTCCGCCCACCAACTGTCTGATGCCCTTAGCAGACAACGCAAGAGCGAGAGCAATGCACTGCATCCTCAAACACACTTAAAGCAAAGGAGCTTTAAGTAATGCTGTAAATGTATTCACTCCGTCATTTTTGCGGTGACATCATTTTGACGAAAATATATGGCTGATTATTATCCAGTTAAGATCGTGGAGGCAAGTTCAACTTGTATACTCAATAAACATGCGTAAAAAAGCTCACTGAAGGTTCTATAGCCCCCGGTGGCGGCCCGAGGAAGTTCTCCATCATAAATATAAATATACAACAAATATTTTCCTATTCCTCTCGAACTAAGTCATCCTCGTAGCAAAATTTTCCTCTTCCTTACAAAGATAGGAAAATTTCTTACGGTACTCCACGCCTATTTATTTTTGCACAACATTTAACTAGGTCTTAATATATACCTTACTTGCAGAGGAAAAAGAACTGTTATACGTCATGTCGGAGTTTTCCATTTATCTCTTTCCATGATTCAGGAAATACAGAAGGGAATTTGGCAATATTTCCTACCGCCATAATATTCAGTCGAACATCAAACTATAATCCCGTTTTGTGAAACTTTCGTCACTGCGGCCGACTTCCGTGGCACAGTGGTTAGCACACCGTGCTACGACGCCAGGTGTCCCTGGTTCGAATCTCGACCTGTGCATGGGTGTTCGTTGTGAGTGTCCCTTCATCAGTCATCTTCATCGTCACTATTAGCCAAACGTGACAGAACAGCTAAGTAAAATAAAACAGATCAATAAACAACAACAATTACGTCACTGCCATGTTGTTTCTGTGATTCGAAACGCACTTCAAAATGTAGGTCCAGTCCCGATTAGCCTTTCTCATAAACTCAAACTCAAAAGATAAAAAAAAATAGACAACATACTTTAACTTTTGCTCTGGAGTGCAGGAACAAAAATCGCATATGTAAAACATACCATTTTCCCCCTTCTTACTTTTGGGTATAGTGGGATTCGATTCCTGAGGCATTGTTGGGCAACCGATGTCCTAAATTTTCGATGCGGGCTAGACGAAAGTCGTCAGACCTGGTTCGTTCTACACAAACCCACTATTTCGCAATTGTTAATGCCTCATCAAATGAATTCCATTGATTGATATTTCCTCGTTTCACAACCAATACACAAATTTTGGATTTTTAAAAATGGACAATTTCGAATGGTTGAAGAGGCGCATTCCCATTTGGAATTTAATATTCTTAAAAATTTTCTGATTCCGCTTTTGATAGTGAAAATGATACTGCATGTTTTGTTGTACTTTTTACATAACTCACACATTTAAATGGGAAAAAAATTGGACATCAAAGTAACTCCAGTGGTTATTTTGTAGGGTATGCACTTGGCAACCTCTCTTTCTCCCCCCCCCCCTTTCCCTTTCCGGACGAGGTATGTGGGCGGTAAGTTGGTAGCACGGCTTGCAGTTAGGCTAGGTAGTGCAGATCGGTCAAAAATGTGTCTGAAGACCACCTGTGTATACTCCTTCATTATCGGAGAGTTTGTTGGACACGTGGATAGAATGTTGGTGGTAACAACCCCTTCATTGAGTAGGGATATTCTATGAAGGAACCCGTTGTAGTAGGGCACCTTCTGTTCTTCCCGTCAGCTTCCTGTTTTATTTACTATGTCTACGTATGCTGTTCGTATGGAACCTAGCGTAGTGCTCTGCGGAATTAGAGGTTTTAGGTTCGACTCCATTCTCATATGTAAATAACGTTTCGTTCACTTCATGATTGTTATGATTCCTCGCATGGAATGAACGTGACTGCTCAGATTATCCATGTGAGAAATGAAATTACATGCACGCACCCCCCCCCCCCAGACACACACACATACATACATGAGCACCACAACACCTTACACCACCAAATTTTTCAGAAAGCCCCAAATTTTGGTAATTTTGACTAAATACGAACTTATACCCCCCAGATGGAAAAATCTGGATACACCCCCCTGCTTTAGCGTACGTCTCGCTTCGAGTTCTGAGGGTTTTTTAAATCCCACTTTATGCACTGAAGGACTAATTTCGACTGGACCTACAGTTTAAAGTTGAACCCGAACCACTATATGTGCCTCCACAGGTAGGCTATAGTCTTGCTTCGAAAAACTACACTTGTGTTACAGATTTTAATATATTAGATCGTATGTTTAAGATTTCTCCCTGAGCATTCAGATGAATTGCATTCGCTGCGGACTTTACGGTACATGTTCAAGGCATTCTTTTGTTATTGGCAGTACAATGTTTAACGCAAAAAGCAATCCTTGTTATGTATAAAAATACCTTAAAAGTTTATATACTCTTTAAATATTCATGTTGTTTCGTGACGTCACAGATATCTGAACAATACGAGGATTCTTCTGACCTAAATGTCGGTGTGGTTCTTTGACAACGTTTTTTGGCAACGAGACCTCACCGGCGGCGCCGAGAGTGTGGCCCATCTGCCGGCTCACCCTGTCAAAATGACAAATTTGGTGATAAAGGTAAAATGAAAGTGCATATACTGTATAGCAATAATGATGTTGAATGTGATTGGTTGGATCACGTATCAACTAAGATGTGGGTCAACCAAATATTTGACAGCAGTTCCTTTACAGACCTCCGTGGCGGAGTGGTTAGCGCAGCACGTACGGCGCAAGGGTCCCGGGTTCGATTCCTGGCCTGGGCATGGGTGTTCTTTGTCATTGTCCCTTCATCGTGCTCATCTTCGCGATTATCCAAACGTTGTAGAAGAGCGAATTAAAATAAACCAAATCAATCAATGAATCAAAAGTCTGTCGCCGGCGCTGGAGGACATGGACGTTAATTGCGTTTATTCTCGCCCTTATTTTGTCTAATCACCATTCGCGCTCATTAAACAGGGGAGATTATACAGCAAATGCAATAACAACTACGTTGTGGATCCTTGACTTCTATTTTCCTACGAGGTAAACAATCGCGTGACAAAACCATCGTAATTCACATGCCTGTTTTAGAGAGAGAAACGAAAAAAGGAAGAAATATACTGCATTGTAGAAGGCGATTAAATCGAAGTTTTGCGGCAATTCGCTCCTTTTGTTAGGAGAAAAACTGTAGGTTGTGGTTCCCGGCAAGGTGTTTTCGTGCCTACCAACCTGTCAGTGCAATTCTCTTCCTTCAATGAGGGCTGTCCGTGCAGATTCTTGAGGCAAATGGAGTCTCTCCGGGTGGGCGTGTTTCCTGGGAGGTCTTTCAGGAACTCTGGGGACTGCAGGAGGGGTCGAAAGAGGGGGCCAGAGCCGGTCATGGGAGCCGCCGCCGCCAGACTGGGGGGCTCTTGCGGGGTTCGCTCGAAGAGAGGCTCCGAACATGGTTGGCAGGAGTACTGTTTTTGTCAGCTGGTGTGAAGACAGTTTGTGAACCTACCCAAGGTCGCCGTAACAAAATCCCCGGTTCGAGTTTTGATGTAGTCGGGGGTGTTCCTTTGTTAAAGTCCCGTCATCAATGTAATATAATCATCACTCATACTCATCGCCGCTATTAGTCTCTAGAGGCAGAAAAGCTATATAAAACAAGAAAAATACACACAAAAGCGCAAGAGGTCAACACGGTAAACTGCGAACGGAAAACCAAAATTGGATAAATGCGAAAGGGAGTAGAAGAATAACGGATTTATTCTCCTTATTGTATGTCGCTTTTCTATTCTTTAGCGGCGAGAAAGAATGATGATTGTTGTTGTTTTATTTCAATACGCTTTTCTGCCACTTTTGGCTAATCGCGATTGGATTGGATTGATTTGTTGTTTTAAGTCCACTTTATGCACAGTAAGGCTAATCGGGGCTGGACCTACAGTTTAAAGTTGGATCCGAACCACTATGTGCCTCTACCGGGAATCGAACTCGGGACCCCTTGATTACAATGGGACGACGCTACCACTGCGCCATCTGGGAGGCCTCACGAAGATGGGGTTGAAATTGATGAAAGTACAGTCACAAACACACATGAACAAGCCACAATACAAGAAGGGACAGTTGAAATCGTTGCGGTTAAAAAAAATATCGGGTGTTCAGAATCATGCCTCAACCCCTTGCATTACATTAAATTTATTATTATAAATAAGGGTAAGTTCAAAGAAGAAGCATAGGGAAAAAAGTTGCTGTGGAAAAAGTCATCACGTGGTACTATTATTGCCAGAAAGGAAATGGGGCGATCATTGAGTGGTAGGCAATGCGGCTTCAGTTTCAGTCCATTCGGGGATCGCTCGCTTTACAACCTCGTACCCATATTTCAACTCTCGTATAAATACCGGCATAGTCGCCAGCACATCGTCGGCCTTCAAGCATGCAGTTTCCAGGATGTTCTCAGTTGTCGTCGTCGAAAACCTCAACAAAGGAAAGCTGATGTGTGTGAAAAATCTTTGCATGGGCCTTAGGCTGACAGTTCTTGATTACGAACCGCAGCACAAAGATAAAAGGAATTCTTGTCCAGCGCCGTGTTTTTGTGGATGGTTCAGATTAGCTGAGCAACTTCAGAGTTCACTTTCTCCCGCCTCTTTCTCCCAAGCATCCCATTGGCTGATCTTTGACGGGATGCCCCAATCCCATCGCGAAGCGAGTGTCAAGGCCTCCATTGAAGATTACGTGTGAATGGAGAACGCCAGTTATGGTCTTCGTAAAAGAACCAGGGTTGCAATCTTCTTTATTTTATCGATTGTTTGAACCTAACGCGCGTTATTACTGGTTGCGCACGCATAGTGGGAGGGAATTAAATTGTAAATAGAATGTTTTGTTGTACCTATATAAGTAGATAACCGCATTTAAGGCCAATGTATTATTTTAATATTTTAATGAGAGCCATGCATTGGGACAATGTTTGAAATGGTTAGTATTGTATTTTTTGCGACCTACGTGGTGGAGTGGTTAGCACAGCGCGGGGGTCCCCGGTTCGCCTCCCAGCCTTTCCATGGGTGTTCTTTGTGAGTGTCCCTTCATCAATTTCGTCATATCATCACTTATTTTTTATTGATTGATTGATTGATTTAGTTTATTTTACTTCGCGTTTTGTGCCTCTTGGCTAATTTGCGAAGATGGGACTGAGTGATGAAATGATGAAATTGATGAATGGACATTCACAAACAACCAAGCCCGACCGGGATTCGAACCCGGGACCCTTGGCGTCACAGCGCCACTTATTTTTGCCATTAACCAAAAGTTGCAGAAAAGTGACGCTAAATAACGAAAATCAAATCAACTCAAAATGTTTCTGGGTCGCTACTGCAGTAAACTCTGAAATGGGTGGGAAGAACCCTCTCCCAGGACAATTTTTATTTCCCTTTATAGAATAAGCTGTATTTTTATAATTCCAACGGTCTTTGCTAGAAATGTATATGAATGTAGGTTTATATTGTCTTTGCAAAGGTAGAAAAACATGGAAAAACTGAAGAACAACAATTTGCACCGAAAAGATGGCAACACTTCCTTTGTTTTAGTTGTGACTGGTAGGTATGGGTGGTTGGAAGTGAACGCCGACTGCCCGAGGAGACCTGAGTGGATGGTGGGGGAGGTTAATATGTGGTGGTCGGCCCGCAAAGATTAGATACGACCAGACAAAGAAATTCCAAAGCAAATCTGAAGAAAGCTCGTCGCTCGTGACGAGGCAAAAAGAAAGAAACAAGTGTACCCAAAGGCAGTGTGGCCAGAGCCCGACTGCCTTTTCGGTCATGGTATGCAGAATGGATACAAATAAATAAAAAGTGTCATAATTATGTAACAAGGCACGTATCTAAAATTTATTTCGGAGGAGAATGTGCTTGTGAAGCAAAAATCACTTGCAATTATAATATATACATAAAAACATAAAACAGGGTAGCATTTAACAATATGCATTGGCTTATTTTTATTTAGATTACTTAACCTTTAATTTAAATAAACTATTTAACATAGGTAATTAAAGAATTCATTGTAAACTCTCCGAAAGTTTTTTTTTTATTTACGCGGTGTTTTTCACAAAATGTGTGCAAGTTGTGGTAAAATGTGCGAGAAGCACACACAAAATGTTACTTTTGCATTATTTCGGCACTTACTATTAGTAAGTTTTTTATATTGCGAATGCGAAAAATAAAGTCCTGAAGTACAGAGCATACGATACAAAATTGGAGGTACAGTCAGGTACAGTCACCGGTAATAAAAATGGCGCACCTGGATCCTAAAATACTCGCTTACCTGCAATGCATCATGTGTGTGATTAGCCAACTGCAATAACAAGTTTATATATTCTTCTATCGCAGCAGAGTTAGGCAACACACATAACACATTTCAGGCAAGTAATTCAGGATCTAGAGACTATACCCTGTCCCAGCTAACTGTGGAGCAAGGCAGCGCATTGCGTCAGAGAAGCGATGGAAATCTATTGGCCAAAGCGAAGCAGTACACGCTGCTGGGAAGGCTGGCAATTGAAGTCGCTTTCCCCCACTCTACGCAATTCCGTTCCTCTTACGTGTTCATTGGTTGAGCCGTCTCGCGTCACTACTTGCGCAGAGACTTGTTTTCATGTGCGTGCTCCATAGTTAGCTGGGACAGAGTATAGGTGTCCCATTCTTTACCGGTGACTGTACATTTCCTTGCATGACATGAATACAAGCGAGGGTCAATCAACGAGAGTTGATGTCACTTTCAAATCACATTAAAGTTTTTTAAAAAATACTATTTTTATTTATTGTACCATTAAATTTTTGCAAAATTTCTGGAAAGGTCCAATCCGGTAAGTCGATGATTTGATACGCCACTGATTCCAGTTAAAAATTAACTTCCTTCTGGAATTATAACAAAATGGCGACATGTAGATTGTTTATTTTCGGAGTTATGCACGATAAACTAAATTGAAACATAGAATCCAAAATGGTTAACATTATCTTTAAAATGACGGGAAACACTTCTGGTTTTCTTCGGGTTTATTATGGTTAATGATCAGATTTTCATTTTAAAAGTATACCTCAAAATATGTTTTCATCGTTATAAGAAAAATCTCGCGAAATCATAGTCGATGGCAAAAGAGACAGAGGAAGACTGCTTGATTGATTGATTTCGTGTTTTAAGTCCACTTTATGCACAGTACGGTTAATGAGGGACTGGACCTACAGTTTAAAGTGGAATTCGAACCACTATGTGCCTCCACCGGGTATCGAACCTGGGATTACAAGGCGAGGAAAAGACTTCGAGTTTCAAAACGGTGATCTAAATATGAATTAACAATGAAAATAGAAAATGTGACTGTAAGTTCAAAAACACGTGTAAAAATACTAAAACATACTAAGGGTTTTTCATTAAGAGTGATACTTTTTAAAATTGTAATTTCTAGTTTCTAGTATATTTTTTGGTGTGCATCCAGGTGTGAAAATATCCAGCACAATTTGCAGTATCATCATGCAGCGACTCACGCTTCCTGAACGTTTAGAAATCATTAAATTTTTTTACCAAAGTGGCAGCTCAGTTGTGGGTGCTCATCGTTTGTTCACCAGAGAATTGGGTCGCCATCACCGTTTCTCTATTCAGGCTATACGCCGCACTGTTGCGAAGTTTGAGCGGGATTTCACTCTACACGACCAGAAGCCACCAAGAAGCACGAAGTGAGGACAATATCGCAGCAGTAGCGGCCAGAATTGAGGAAGAGCCGAATGTGTCAGTGCCAATACGATCTCAACGGTTGCGGCTATCTGAGACATCAACTTGGCGAATCTTGCGAAAGGATTTGGGTCTGCATCCGTACAAAGTTGTATTGACGCAAGAGTTGCAGCCAAACGATCACAGATTGCGTTGTGAGTTCGCTGATTGGGCCGTACAGCAGTTGGAAGCTGATCCTGATTTCAGTGGGAAAATCATCTCAGACGAGGCGCATTTTTGTCTTAGTGGCTTCGTCAATAAGCAAAATTGTCGTTATTGGAGCGAGAAGAACCCACAAGTGGTCCATGAGGTGCATTGCATTCAGAAAAACTCACTGTGTGGTGCGGTTAATGGCGTGGCGGCGTCATTGGACCTTATTTCTTTCGAGATGATGAGAGAAGAACCGTTACCGTCAATGGCAACCGCTACAGATCCATGTTACGCGAATTTCTGTGGCCAGAACTTGAGACAGACCATAGATATTGAAAACATGTGGTTCCAGCAGGATGGCGCTACGTGCCACACAGCTGATGCTACGCTCGATTTGCTGAGGGAGAAGTTTGGCGACCGGATCATCTCAAGAAGTGGTTGTGTGAATTGGCCGCCACGGTCGTGTGATTTAACACCCATGGATTTTTTCTTTGGGACTACATCAAAACCCAGGTCTATGCTGACAAGCCACTAACTTTGGAACATTTGGAGGCGAACATTCGTCAGGCTATCGCAGACATAACGCCGCTAATGTTGGACAGAGTGATTAACAATTGGAGCCATCGTGTGTGTCAGTGTGTTCAAAGCCGTGGTAAACATTTGAACGATATTTTGTTCAGAACATAACTGCAATGTCTAAGCTTCAAAATAAAGCACATTTTACTTTGATACGTTGAGTGGTTTATATTTTTTTCAAATTTTAAAAAGTATCACTCTTAATGAAAGACCCTTTACAATAATAGTGTTTGCGAGGAGAACCTTTAACTTATAATGTTTATTTTTGAATGCAGCCGTGTTTTTCTAGTCGGTAGGGGTAGGGCATCTGGTTACCACGCGGCATCGATTACAAGGGTAGGTGATCTGGGGGTTCACCCAACCTCAAAGAAATGGGTACGTGGAGGCAACCCTGGGGGATGTAAAGGCGGCCGGAGCGTGGTGCTAAACACACATCACCTGCAAAAAAAAAAAAAAAAAAAAAAGGAAATAAAATAAAATAAATCGAGAATGTGTATGGCTCTAATTCCACATCCTCCTACATCTACCTTCGTGGCACGTTACATTTTACACAGGGAACTTTATCCTTGCCTTACCTCCATTTTAAAAAGGAGGATTTACATAAATTAATATTAAAAAAAGTGCAAAATGTTACTTTCAAAAGGATGCCTTATTTATTGACGACCAATGGAAATACCATGAAAATGATGTAAGAACAAGAGAGTATATCGTGAAAAATATAAATTATTGTGGTAAACGCTAAAGAAAAATTCGATTTTAATATGGAGATATGACAAAGTTGTAAAATATATACGATAACATTACTTTTACAGAAATAATATATATATATTTTTTAAATCAAATTTGTGCTTCCGTTTGCATGTTAACTGTGTGCTCACTAACCTACACACAGCAAAATTAACATATCACACAAAATTCTTTCGGACGGTCTTGCGAGAATTTTTCATTACAAAAGTTGCTGTGCATTATTTTTGTATTTCTCCAAAAGAAACGCTGACGCCACTTTCACCATTTCCAAACAACCCCAGTCGAAGTCGAATTACTAACTCATTTTTAGACCGTATATCTAATTTGAAAATGCATTTATTTTCCTTATGCCGATTAGCTGTTGGTCATATTTCACACCCGTGACATTATGTTACGTGTTGGGTGTTGTGTATGTGAAATAATCTGTGTAAAGTTGGCGACATGTTTTTAAAAAAGACGTACCTGTAAATAGCATTTTTCAGGTTGAAATTGTAGAACAGATCTTTTCCTCTCACAACGACACTTCGAAAAATTAACGCTAATCTTTAGCTTGATAATCGCACACAAAACACGTTCCAAACATTTCCAATTAACCTCCATTTAGATAATAATACCTAAAAAGTCATATTTTATAAATTTCCAAGACAGGCATTTGTTACAACACAGACACAGCACCTACCAGAGACATTTTTCAAGGGGGAGGGGGGCGTAATATTTTTTCGTGTATCTGGTGGGAAAATCTATACTCACAGCCCGCTCTTCCACCAAAATACACAGCGCTTTGGCCCGAAGCTCTTGCTTTTCCCTCATCCGCTTACCCAGAGTGCAATGCAGTGTTTTGCGTGCTACTGCCGCCAGGAAAATGTAATTTGATCGGTAAACACGCGGCCTACAATATCCTCTCGACATCTGAGACATCAACCTTGCAGCGCCTCAACGTTGACGCGCTGAAGCAGTGTTGCCAGCTAATACTGAAAATATTGGGATCCATAGACTCCTTGTTACAGTTTCTAGGCTCAACAGAATACATCAGACAGAAAAGTTAGAAATAAATCCATACATATTGCCTTGTGACAAAGGGGACTACCTGGAAATTTGTTGCAGTTCAAAAACAGAAAGAGGAATTAGTATTTGACTTTTTCCGACATTGTTTGCTCTATATTGCAGTAAGTTGTTATTGGCAGGGAGCACGTTAGAAATGGCTCTGATGCGAAAGATGTTTCGTTCTCGTCTCAAAATTAGCCCACAAGAATGAAGAGAACTATTTCATTTTTCTTTTATGTGCAACACTTGTGGTTACATTGGCATGTATAATAATTACACGTATCATTGATTGGAAGAAGTATTGGGTATGATTTGAGCGACACTGGGTGACCGTTTCTTTTCAACTAGGTCTGTATATCAGTTGTTGACTCACAAAGACAAAGTGAATATGGATATGATTTTATCTGGTAGTAATATACCTAGGTAATATTTTTATATAAGTTTCTTTGTATCTTTTAATTTGGGGAACAAAATCGTTTTTTTAAAAATAATAGGTGCCGGAAACTCAGATTCGAGTATTTCATTTATCTGAACGAAATGTGTACAACCACTATAACGTGCTATATATTATCTTATAATCTCACTTTACGGCGTCATTCGTCATCGACATATTCATTAACATCAGACGATAAGTTCTAAACCTTCCATATATCATTCTTCAAGACGTTTGATACTGGTTTCCTATCCATATTTGTTATAAACGGGTGTTTCAACATTTATGGACCACCCTATATTGAACATATGAAATCAGTTGTTGAACGTAGATATTAGTTCACAGAAATTGATTTGCACCAATATATTTTTTAGGCTGTATATTTTGTCATAGTTTAATAGCATGTTCTCTTATTTTATATTTTGTTTATTTGTATCTCAGGTGGGAAAATATTGGTGCAAAATTGTGTCTATGTGTTTTGTGAATGTTGTAGTCCTCTCATTGCTTATTAATATAACCGATAGAACTATTTATATTCCAATGTTGTATTCAGGCCTGCAGAGTATTCTCAGCAGTTTACTGTGTATTAACTAGGGGCCGGGACCTATAAAACTGCAATATATGTATGCAATTATGTCATAAAAATTGAAAAATATGTCATGAAAAATTCAAAATATGTCAGAAAAAGGCAGAAATATTTCCAGTAAAGCAAAAATATGCACAACAGTACTTTCGAATTTCTCATTACATGGGATGTCAGAATCTTCCAGGAAAGATCGACTAGGGTGAGTTATTAAATGAAGTAAAAATTTCTTTAACAGAAGAAAGCAGTGGGAAAACACTCAAAATATTTCATTTCTGGAAACTAAAGCACAATTGGCAGCTCACTACAGCTCTGGTAAATTTGACTGATTGTTGTGAGAAGCGAAAAAAAGGTAAAGAAATGAGAACAATTGAAACTTGTTTACTATCTCCTGTCCGGTGATTCTCGTGCCCGCACAACAATGATACAGAACATCCTTCCTCAATAATGTTCGCACGGCTATCAATTGTCAGCGGAATAAAATAAAAGGGGGTATTATTGCTACGTAGGTACTAATTGGTAAAAAAAATACATCTGATCTTAATTTCTTCGTTCGTAATTTCCTTTCTACTGCCATAGATAATATGAACTATGCGTTGCGCTGAAGGTACGAAGAATAAATTATAAAATAACCGATTACATGCAAGATAATTATACAGAAATATGTCTTATTTGGAGAACATTGAAGAAATATGTTGTAAAAACGCGATATTGCTAAAATATGTCAAAATATGCCTTATCAAGTTCGTCTATTTCGGCTCATATTCATCAGATATGTAAAGATCTGAGCCCAATAATCGATCCGATGCCAAATAAAAAAATATGTTATAACATTAAGTCCCGGGTCCTAGTAATAACTGTTCCACTTTATGCTCAGATAAGGGGTCCCACGTAGCAAATGTGTAGTGCTCTCTCTCTCTCTCTCGCCTTTTGTGCGACCGGTCCCGAGTGCGATTCCCGGTGGCATCCCTCAAAATATCGATGTTGACCCAGCATCGTGAGAACAATTTTGTAGCTACTCGAAAAGAAGTAGCACGCCTCGGTCTCGAAAGTCAGATAACAGCGACGATGGGACTATGTGTCACCTAACGAAAAAGTCGCTTGGCAAGCCCTGGTTGTTGCTCAATGGAGTTTAGTAATTTTCTAAAAATCAGATAGGCTAATCGGGAATGGAACAAGGGTTGAATCCGAGCCACCAGAATCGAACCCGGGACCCCCTGATGACCCCAAATAACTTAGGTATCCGGATATTTATCCAAATAATTTATTTGCCCGGATAATCGTCATATCTGTGAAAAAGATTTCCCCTCATTCTTAGTTTTGGATTTTTAAGGAGAATTCACACCGAAGAGAAACGCGACACGCGAGTTTCACACCGAAGAGACAAGATTCACGCGACACGCGGCAAGCGACACTGGTTGCTTTTAGTGTTGCCCACGGGACGAGACGGGACAGGCTTTTAAAAATTCGAGACGAGACAAGATTGACCATGTGTCATAAGACAAACGAATATTTTCGAGACGAGACAGCATTTCCACGAGACTCCACGAGACGAGACAGGCCAAAGTCTCGTCTCGTGGGCAACACTAGTTGCTTTGCTCAGTTTGCATGATGGTACCGATATAATTGCATTAATCAATTTATTATTCACCCGAAAAAACGTAACAAGAGACATTGTTACATGTAAATTGCGTTGTGAAATTTGTGCAAGTTATTGAAACTTGGGAGAGACATGTTGTGCATGAGAAAACAGAAATAATATGCACTGACCTCAAACTGTATACGCTAGACTTTTCAGCCTGAATAAAGCAAATACCTAACCACTAGAGAAATGGTTCTCAACCTTCGTGAAACCATGTCACGGTATTTTTTTTAAGTCAATGCCCTTAGCCCAAGAATTTTCCTCGTAAATCTTTACAGTATTTAAGATTTTATGCATCAATTAACATGTACCTATGAAATTAAATATTGATAATAAATTCTACCATAATCATAAAGAGTAATAATAGTTTGATTACGTGTGTAGGATTGTTGACAAATATAAAAATATGGAAGACAAAGTGGTTACGTCGTCTCCTTGTAATTAAGTGATCCCGGGTTCGATAACCGGTGGAGGCACCGGGCAGATCCAGTTCTGATTAGTCTATTTGTGCATAAAATGGACTTAAAAAACGAAAACTCACAACTCAAATATGATATTGGAATTATGATAGTTGTCAACCACTTTCAGCAGAACCTTTCGCTGCTCAGTATAGTTGATACGGGTCGCGGCCCGGCGGTTGAGAAACAATGCACTAGAGTACTTTACCATGTTGACTAATTAATTTTGGATTAAGTGCCTCCATATGCTGGCTTCAAATAAAAGCAGTCAGATAAATGGCCAAAACACGGCCTCTTTACACGATGTTGAAGGCAAATTATAGCCGATAACTGCTTCAAAAAACTTGATGAAGCGAAAAGAACGTTGTGTTTAAATCTTAAACCATTGTTAAAACATTGTACATATCGATACTTTACTATATCAGCAAATTAGAGGTTCAAATATGATCCCGTCTGGGCTATCTTCCAGAGTCTAAATATAGCTCGTTGCAATGAAGCATTCACTCCGCATACGCGAACAACAAACTGAAGCGACACGCTACACGGTATTGAGAAAACGGCACAGTTCGAGAGACACGTAAGCGACACGCGACACGTGCATCTTGCCGTGTCTCTTCGGTTCGAAAGGTTGCATTGATTACTGAGTGTTGGCTTCCAAGCGACACGTGTCTCGTGTCGCATGTCGCGTGTCTCTTCGGTGTGAATTCTCCCTTAACCGCTGTGCGAATTTTAAAATTATCAACGTTTCGGAGGCTGATTCTGCCTCCGTCTTCAGGGTAGCATGTAATATACTAAATCATACTTCAATCCCTGGACACATGATGTGTTTGGGACGGTGTCTATATGGAGAGTGAGAATAAATGGTTGCCTTGGATGATTATTCTCGGTGCGGTGGCCAAGGCTCCACCTCGTCTGCCGGTCACAAGGACCTTCTTGTACAAGTGCAGGTGGAGCTTTGGCAAGGCAACCATTTATTCTTACACTCCATATAGACAGTTTAGACACCGTCCCCAAACAGGGTCGGATTAAGACGAAATTGGGCCTGATGCTTGAAATCTTCGGTCAACAATAAACACAACGACGTAATACTTAGTTACGTCACAGCGCAAAGAATAATAGTAACTGTATAATAAGTAACGCTGTGTCTAGGCGTCCGAAATTGGGCCTCCAAATTTCATTCTAAGATTTATTTTCAGGTTTATTATAGCAAAAGAAAATTGTTCAGCTTTCCGAAAATTCTCGTCTGTTTTCATCTGGGTCTATTTCAAGAATGGGCCTAATGCTGCAGCATCAATAGCACCCACCTTAATCCGGCCCTGTCCCCAAGCACATCATGTGTCCAGGGATGGAAGTATGATTTAGTATATTACACGCTACCCTGAAGACGGAGGCAGAATGAGCCTCCGAAACGTTGGTAATTTTAAAATTCACACAGTGGTTAAAAGTCCAAAACTAAGAATGAATGAATTACCACTGATCAGCAAAAGAAGATTTCCCCTGTTATGCTGGAAGATCCGCATAAATTTTATTTAGAGTTAGTCATACCCTTTGTTATCTGATAGAGAAAATGGGATAATCAGAGAAATCCTACGAAGCCAAACACACTGACTGCGCATGCATCATCCATCACACAATATTTGCCGATCCGATGGAAGCATCGTGTTGTCGTCTCGAGTGCCCCTTGGTCTTGCCCAGTTTAGACATCAATTCGACCTTCCATAGAATGGCACGCCTCGTAAATTCAAGGGCGATAACATCGATGGAATGCGCTAACTGCTTTTCTCCAATCATCCCCTTCTTTTTTCGACCCTACTTCGCGAATGAGAGTAATAACATGGTAGGGTGAGTCTTTCCCGCCTCAAATTAGAAAGTTGGGACCGGCACGTCTTAAATTATAGTCCGATGGTCGTGTCGGAACGGCGAGTGAGCGAGAAGGAACCGATGCTCGGAAGAGCGAGAAAAAAACAAATGAAGGGGGAAGAACAAAAGATCGAGGAAGAAGAGAGAATAAAAATTAATCTTAATTATTCACGAAGTCGTGACGTTTTCAGCACTGGAGTGTGGAGGTAGGTTTGTCCCAGTGAACCACAAACCCCGACCTTCTCGGTGTCCGAGCGCGATGGGTGCTCTTCTCGCGACCTCGGCACCAAAGGGTCTCTGATCGACTCCCTGCCTGATCGTAGGTCTTTCTTCGACCAGTCTGTTCACCAATTAACTCTTATTCATTATTCATCCGCATTGTCGCGATTAACCTGAATAGTAGAAAACGACGTAATATACAGGGTGATTTAAAAGTCCCGATCCATTTTCAAGAAAAAAAAAGATTTATTGATGGGAAAACAACACAAATCAATCCAATGCCTTCCTAGGATGTGGAATCAATGTAATTCAACATGACCGCCCCCCATGTCTATGCACAATCCCCACCGCTCCACTCGTTGCAAAGTTTCTGGTGTAACGGTGTCCGCAGCAGCTCGAATTTGATTTTTCAATTCCGGGATACACCCTCCCCCCCCCCTTATCTTCACCTGGTAAACCTTTGATTTGATGTAGCCCCAGGCAAAGAAATAAAGAGGGGTCAGATCAGCCGCAAGGAGATCGTCAACACATGGACTCGCGAGATGCGTGGTCCTCTTCATCCTCAAGCGCATGCATCACCTGGATATGGTAGGCACGTTTGTGAAGCTTAAAGCGTAGGATTCTCCATACGGATGCTTGGGATACACCAATCTCTCTGCTGAGTCTGCGTGTTGAGGCTCGAGAGCTACGTTCAATTGCGTCCTGTATCGTGTGCACGTTTTCTGCCGATGTCGATGGTCTTCCTGAACGTCTTTCAACCAGTACAGATCCTGTTCTGAGAAATTTGTTCATCAAGATCCTGATATTTGTCCTGGACGGATCAGTTTTGTGAAATTTCCACCAAAACATCGCCTGCACCTCAGCATAGGCTAACTCTTTCATCCGTCCACACACTATGGCTATTCTCTCTTCTTTAATGAGCATGGTTTGTATTACCTGTAAGAAAAAAGAATTCAACTTCAGTATCATGAAAACGGATCGGGACTTTTGAATCACCCTGTATTAGCAGAATACACAAAAATACATAATCTGCAAACCCTCCTTTATTCCACTAAGTCTCTTGGATGGTACTCTTTTTAATTTTTTTACACAGATCGAATGGATATGTACACCTAGTAAATTACCGTATAAGCTACAAAAATAAAAATTTCATATTAACAAATATTTTACATGTTGTGTTTTAGGAGAAATAAATAAGTTGGAAAGAAATTTGTTTATTACAAACCCATTATTTATTGTGTTATTGTCTTTCGATTAAAAAATTATAAAAAAAAGGTAAAGTGCTCCCGTGAGCTATGCACCACGCCATGAAGGCGTGTAGGGGGTGTGCGTTAGGGCCCCACACTTTCTTGATCACGGCCGAAGATGGGGGTGACGTGATCAGCACCACGCTCCTGGCCACCTTTACCCCCCGAAGTTTCCTCCAGGTACCCACTTTATAGGACGCTGGGTGGGCGCCGGACCCGCTTGAACATGTGGAAAAATTCCCGGTTCTCCCCCGCCGGGGATCGAACCTGGGTCTCTCGGATGGTAGTCAGACACCCTAACACGGCTTATAAGTCTTGCGAAATTAGTATGGATTCATGAAGAAATTGATTTCTAAGTTCATTGTTCACGGAGGTTGAGAAACATTGGTCTCGACATATCGACATACTAGACTCAACTTCTATGATTGTGCGTGAAATTTAAACCGACAATTTTAGTTAGAGTTTCATAACGTCTGACGTGTATGGTGGCACGCACCTTCAATACTAGCTTATGTGTTGTGCTTTGTTCATACATCTCTCATTGCCAAGGGCAACGAGAACCAGCGTAATCAGTGGGCTTGTACCAATGAATGAGAAATGCAAGGTCATCCGGGGGAGACTGTGCCTATATGTGGGTAGGGTGTAGTCCTCGTTTTCGGATGTGATTTCTTTGCGTGATGCACTAAGTGTTCGAGTAAAGAAAGAAGAGGAATTTTTAAAACGAAAAAAAAAGAGAGAAAGAGAGAGGTGTGCATATGCCAACTGGCAGACTTGTTCTTAATAAGGATACTTGCAGTACAGACACCGGATGTAAGAGGGTGTTACCCAATGATGTGGTCTAAAGAAGATGACGCGAATGAAACAGAACGAAAGGCATTGTTGTCGCAAGATGAGATCGAAGAAAGATTCCTGCAATGACACCCATGTTATCCGCCCATCCATTCATTTGTCTGGAGGTGGATGCTGTAACATCCCATACCATACTCAAGCATTGTCTGCAATTATTTTTGTCAGTTGTTTCTGAATGGGTGGTGTAGAAATTGTCTATCGGGGGAAGTGATTTTCACGTTAGAGACAATACGTGCAAATATATTCGTGAAACTCATCTATCGAAAGCCTTGGTTAAGTGTCGAACATACATGTATAATTTGGGTTTGTCTTACATGACTGCTCTATCACACAGAACTCAAAACATGCCAATTGACACAAATATGTTGACTTCAGTAACACATTAACGTGTATAAACTGCAAATCATGCACATTTGGTGTGTCAAAATACACCCAGAAATGCATAAAAGGGTACTTGTGCTGTTCTGTGTAAGGCACTAAAAATGCATCAAGTGGAAATATCAGACAAGATAATTTCAAATACATCAAAATTACACATTAAACTGTGCATCAACCTTGATTTGATGCATTTCGAGTTTGCATTAGCTTGGTAAATTTCGTTTTACGTTTACTCTATGCGTCGATATGTTTGTTAACTGGGACAGGTTCTACAGACGCGGATCCAGGAATGTTAGAAAACCTTAGGAGAGAGTTTCAGTCGATAAACTAACTCACTTATCTGGAATTGCATCCCAGTACATTTGCGTTGTAATTATAATTACATTTTAGTATATTGATCTTTATACATATATTATATGTTTACTTTTTTCTCTACTATAACAGGAACTGAGGGTAACATGACGCACTGAAGTAATGTCGGTTCCGAGTTCGTATTCTGGGTAAGTCATAAATGCTTATTAATTTCTCTCATATTATCTTAATATATTCCCTGCTCGTGATAAACCTATACGCAGTGGCACATTTAAACGGCGGTAGTCTGGCCTTGAATCCCCGAAACGTATTCAAACGAAATTGATATCACTCGTTGCCTCCAAATTCCTATTTTGTAAAGTGTGTTTAAACAACAACCACCGAAATGAAATCTTATACACCATGTATAAATACGATACATAAAATTGGAAACAGACATAAAACTTACTCCCAAAAATTAATTGGTATTCTAAACAGATGAAATGTTTCAGAATTTGAAACATCGCCGTTTTTTTTTTTTTTTTGCCGAAGGGAGAGGAATTTTCGAAAAATGTCTTTCCTGATACAGGCGAAAGATTCAGTGGCATGTAAATGTGTCAGATACGTATTCAAGAGGTCGCAACTTCAAATCTCGTGCATGACTATCCTATCCTGATGGCGGTTTTCCATGCACTTTGACAATACATCCACGGTAATGGTCCTTTTAACGAAGGCCACAGACGTTTCCTTATACTCTCTTGACGTTTCCTTTCCACCATGCGTCATGTCTCCGTAACAATTAAGCTAAGCGGAAAATATTATATTGCCTTCCAGTTACGGTGCTGTGGCCAGAATGCAAAATCCACAAAACCCGTAAAAATCCACACTGGCCGTGAAGAAGAAAATTTAGCAATCAATGCTGTTCAAAATTATTAGATAACATGGTAATATCTGTCAACGTTTGTATTAGCTTCAAAAAAAATAATGCCGCTACACTACTCCTGAGAACGCAAGGAAAGGTAGTTGATTGGGAGAAAGTTATACTTAATTGGATTCCAACGTGATGTCACTTGCAAGATTTTTTTAGTGATTTGTGTTTTTCTGGACCCTTTGGAGGAGATTTTATCTATTAGTTCAACTTTTCTTCGTTTTTTTTTTTTTGGACCACAAGTGAACAGTGTGTCATGCGAGCAGAATGAAACGGATAGGAATGTTGCTGATTTCCCCCCATCATCATAACTCCTTCAGTAGGCAAATCGAAAATTCTCCACTCAGTATTGTTATGTCTTTCCAGGCTGACAAGAGGCAACAACTCACCGAAGTGGTTCTTAACCATTTTGTCCTTGGAGGAGGGGCAAGAACCTAGTGGAGCCGCTGCCTTGTGCATACAGATAAGCTTGCGTCTGCCAAATGTTAGCGGCGGCCTCGTCATTTAACTTTGTAGAGAGGACTCCACAGTCATTCGCATTTCAAAGTGCTAACGCGCAAAGCTGGACGCCAGCGCCCGATGCAATTCTCATTGTTATCGACTTGTTCGACGTCATTTGTATGTTACGTTAACGGTGGCTGAGCAGGTTGAGTGTTCGACTCACGATTTAGCCATCGAAGGTCAAATTTCTGAGTGCAGGCTTGAGCGTGGGTGTTTCATTGTTGTTTATTCTTTCGTCCATTCCATTGTTGTTAATTGTATAATTTATTCCATTAGTGTATTCCATAATTTATTCCATTGTTGTTCATTGTTTCATTAATTTCATTGTTGTATATTGTTTAATTTATTTCATTGTTGTTTATTGTTTAATTTATTTCATTGTTGTTTATTGTTTCATTTATTATATGGTTGGTTATTATTTCATTTATTCGATCAGATCGTCGTGACGAGTAACCTTAAGAGGTTACAAGGGCAATGTTAAATAACCAAATAAATATAGGCAAGAGACTGAAAAGTCTGGCCCGTGCTGGACCTATTGAACTACTGAAATGTTTCTCTACGTGGAATCGAACGCGGGAGCAATAATCGAAACCAACAATGTGACATCACAACAGATAGATGGAAAAGAACAAGGAGATGTTAATTACAATGTATCGTTGATTGTAGATAAGAGAAACTATCCTATCCATCCACTAATGCACCTGGATTCTATTAAAGTTTCTATCTCAGAGGTGACTCGTTCAGAAACTTTTAAGAAGGAAGACATAACGCAAGGTTGGAGATATGGTTTCTTGTTTGGATACTTAGCACTGCATTACGTTATGGCACACAGGTGTGAGTTTGAGTTTTTGTTTGAAGTTCACTTTATGCACAGCAAGGCTAATTGCGATTGGAACTACAATTTAAAGAGGGGCCCGAACCGCTATGTGCCTTCGCCGGGTATCGAATCCGGGACACCTTGATCACAAGACGACGACATCATCGCTATTGCACACAGGTAAAATAACGCGAGCAAAAAAAAATCGGACGAAATCAGGGCTGACTCAGCAGCCTTCATTCTGCAATTTCGGGTTCGTATCGCTCCAAATAAATGCTCGGATGATACGTTTAACTCAGGTCTTGAATTATTACTTCAAGTTCCTTAATTCACCTTTCAATCCCATCTCAACCGTTTCATCTTCTCCGTTATTCCTCGACACTGCATGAATAACATGATAGTAGTTATTCACTTTGTTATGTTAGTGGAAGTGAATAAAGTTATTAGACATTCAGGTTGGCTAGGAGTTTGCAAGCACTTGTGGTCTCATAGATACATTAGTACGGATGGATAGGATAGCTTCTCTTATCTACAATACATTGTTGAAAATTTTCAGTATAATGCAATGCATTATTCTTGAATATAATTCTTGTGATTAACAAACGATACATTATTTTGCTGCATTGTTGCTTTATAAAGATAACAATGCAGACAAAGAGTGCTGCGTAAATGTGTTCTATAAGGATTTTCTTTCACGGTGGGTATATAGTGCCTGTTGCTCCTCGTATTTTATTCACGTAGTATAAATTTGTTTTGTCTAGCAAATCCACCTAGCGAAGGAGAGGGATCCATTACTTAATAAAGTGGATATGGAAATTGAAAACGGTATTTCTCTTCAACTTGCATAAATATGGCACGTAAAAATACATTCATCTTGCACGTCTTCTCCACTTCTCTGACGATTTTATGATATTCATCCTTGATATGTAGTGGCCTGGTGCTTTGTTCCATTAAAAAGTTTAACGCATAAATTGTAGATACTTTAAATTTGAATCGGATACTTTGTAGCAGGTCATTGTCTTGCGACATATGTTAAACGACTTGACTCGTGCCAGGACGCTCTGCGAAGACAGCTATGCTCCAAAAGACAGAACACTCCCCATCTGTCGTTTACCGTCTTTTTACACCTTCGTGGGCATAGTATGTGGTATTCTGAGCAAGCCACGCTGAAGCCACTCGTGCATCAAGTGGCCATGTAATTGGAGTACGATACTTTATTCCCAACGAGCAGGAATTCCGCTACACCTCCTACTGGGAGTCACCCCACTATAACACCTTTCCTATAGTCAGTTTCTGGATAAAATGAAGGCGTCATCTAAGTGAGGATATACAAATTCTGAGGTGATTTCAAAGGCATTTGTATCGCTAATTTATCCAAATATCCTAAGCCATTTTCGCAGGGGGTCCCAGGTGAAAGGAGAGAGTGGTTCGGATCCCACCTTTAACTGCAGGCCCAGTCCTGATAAACATATGAAACAAAAACTACGTAAGTTTTTCTTCTTCTTTTTCTATGACCACTCCAGTTTATTTAATTTTGCAAGTCTGGCAAACTACTTGAGTTTGAATGGTTAGTTTAATATCTGCTGTATTTAACAGAAACCTGAGATAGTTTTATTTTATTTCAGTAAGTTTTTAAGTGGGAATTTTTTTAGTTAGTGGATCGCAATAGCCAAATGTCTTGGGTTCGAATTTCGGATAAGGCATCGATACATAGATACTACTTTCTTAATATTTTTCATGAGTTATACAGTCATGCTCACAGTTGCTATTTACCTTTAATAAAGTAGAGAAGAAAAGCGACAAACAACGAAAATAAAAAATATAGTGTATTTTTATTGTTATTTTATTTCATGTTTTCTGATTAATTGTGACTATAAGGGTGGGCTGTGATTTTATCAAATATATGAAAACACACACAATAAAATGTCCACGAGGATTCGAACCTATGTCAACTGGTTTCGCAGCGCGTTTGGCGAACCACTCCGTTTTGAAACCTAGCAAAACAACAGTGAAATATAAGAAAGAATCTTAATGTAATAGAACACAATATCGCCAGCATACAATACGACAAGATAAATTACAACAAGTGTTGTATCGTTCAAACTCCTTTATATCAAACGAGAGGGTTAATTACCATCGTGCCAATTAACACCCAATTTGGCAGTTTTGTCAGGTTTGCAAACCTTTGAACGTACGTTTGGTCCATTCAGTGCTGTTACCCTTCACAACTTATGAATCCGTTTTAATTAGGCGACAATGAGCACAAAGGTTCCTGTCTTCCAAGTGACATCTAGACAATCGACGATCAGGGTACCGCACCGTCGCAAGGTGCCCGCCTCCCCCTTTGACCCGCACGTGACAAACCCGTGTAGCAGCGTTACTGCCGGATCTGAAAGCCTCAAGAAAAGGCAAGCGAAAAGGAACAAGAGGAACCGAGGTGGAGGGGAGGGGGAGGGGGAACATGTGCCCCAGAAAGGAACCTTCCTTGCACTCATATAAAGCAGTTTCTTCCGATGGCGGATTGTTCAAGTCGGACGAAGGAGAAATGGAGAGAATAAAAAAAAGACTTATAAAAGGAGGTATAACGTACTCATGAAACCCACCACACCTGCCTAACAAACCTTGTAACGGTTTCACATTCTCGGGCAGCTTGCATATATGTTGGGATTTTACTCAGGGTTGCCCATGATAAATTTAGGGTTTTCTGTACGAGTCGATTGCGTTTGCATTGCCAGACCTTCCCATCAAGACAGTGCATGTGCAGTAGAGATTTCCAAAGGTTTGCGGAAAATGCGAATTTTAGTTTACAGTTTAATATCTCGGGATTGCTTAACCTCTCCGATATCGTGACAATTAAATCTGTGATAAAAATATATTCGGTTCCATTCCCGGCAATTGTAGACTAACGAGGGTCTGCCGATCTTATGTAGGACTTATCTTGTGTCATCTATGTATGTGTGTTTATGACTGTCCCTTCATCCACCTCACCGTATCACCATTCGTCCTCATCGTCGCCATTAGCCAAAAATGATAGGAGAGAGACGTAAAATAACCTAATTCAATAAATCAAAACCATTCCCGGCTACAGCGTTTAATATTACAGTGTTTGGACTCGCTAGACAGTTTATTTTATAATTCATGGATGTGGATGCACTTGTAAGAAACTTTAGTAAAATCCAAATTCCATTCAAGTTTCAAAATTCTTTTTTCAGTATAGGTCTGCTATGTCTCGACCTACAGTCTATTATATTCTGTATTATGCTTATTTTTTGCCGTTTTGCTACGCTATTCGACAGAACAGATGGATCCTTCACATAGCTTAGTGGTTAACATGAGACCTTTTAATTGGATACCAGGTTCGCTTCCATATAGTGGTACAACTTCGTGCTTCATATCATATCTCTCTTTTTTTTAATGCACCTCCAGTCCCCATTTACTTCCGTTCATAGGGCAGGCTTGAAAAATTAAAACTTCTTTGCTATGCACAAAAATATTTGACATTTCTTTATCACTGGCAACCCTTATTGAATCGTAGTGGTGGGGGGATACGACATACGCACGGCAGGTGGTATGAAAAGGGCACGTGCCACTACCGTTTGAAATTACGTCACTGACCCTTCGAGTCCTCTGTTTTACCCGCATCACCTGAATCCGTGGAATCGCTAACCTTCTGTGGGTCGGTCGGTCTCTCTCTCTCTCTCTCTGGGGTCGTGGCCGACACGCATCCCTGCATCCCAGACCTCACCTCTTGCTTAGCCGCGTAGAAATCATGTGTGTGCAGTACAATTGTTATTTTTCCTTATTCCTCCATCCATTCCCCCTTGCACGCCTGTTTCAACGCCGTCTTGCGAATTTCCACCTGGAGTCCAAACCGCATGCTCCAGTGAAAAGGAAGACAGGGTGAAGGGGGGGGGGGCAAGATGCTTTGGGGTTTGGGATATGTTACTCCTCTTCCCCCTTCTTCTATCCTCGGCAAAAGAAACAGTGAACATTAACGTCCAGTTGAACCTGTCGATGCGGAAAACTTAGGCATGCAAAAGGTGGTCCACAATAAGGGAGAAGCCTTATGTTAATTTCTCTGCATCTGTTGCATTCTCAAGTTTCAGTAAACTTCGGTATATATTGCAAGGAGGATGAAAAATTACACGTTGCTTGTGTCCACAAGAATATTACACCGATATACCCTACCAGTCTTGCCTGTCGCCTTCTGTGTTCGATTTCCATCGGGAACACATGTTTGCACCCCACCCTCCTTCTCCTCCTTACTACTGTAGTTTCAGATTTGATTTTCATTGTGCATAGAGTAGCTTATCGTGCACCAAATATCATACAAATGTCACGAACGGGAAGAAGATTGATTGATTTGTTTGCTTAATTTTACCTCGCTTATCTCTCATGTTTGGCTAATCACGAAGAAGGAGCCGACCTCCGTGGCGGACTGGTTAGCACAGCGCGCTACGACGCTAGGGGTCTCGGGTTCGAATCGCGGCCGGGGCATGGATGTTTGTGAATATCCCTTCATCAATTTCATCATATCATCATTCATCCTCATCTTCGCGAATAGCCTAAAGTGGCAAAAAAGCGATGTAAAATAAACCAAATCAATCAATCAAGCGAAGATAAGGATGTGTGATGTTATGATGAAATTTATGAAGGGACACTTTGCAAATGCAATCGAGACATTGTAAAGAAAGAATACAGAGAAACGGGTGTCAATTTATCATGCGTACGTGGGGAAATAATGCAATGAAAATGGAAGGACTAATGAAAGAAGCAAGCGCTAAAAGGAGGGAATATGCACCAGTAGCATACGCAGGATTTCATCAAGGGGGGTGTTATTTCGAAAACTTTCTACAAATTCACATTACCATTGTTTTATTATACTTTAATTAATTATTAATAATAATAATTAATTAATATTTCTTATAATTAATTAATTAGTTTAATTACTACTAATGCAGCTGCTATTTATGAAAGAAATAGAACAAAATTACATTTCTTTTGTTTCTTTGTTACAAAATAATTGTCTAGTCAACGGTTATTTGTATATGATAAGTGAGACATTTTAAGTGTGAAGAAAATCCATAAAAACAAGCAAATATATTAAATTTATTGAAATAATCTTAATATGAAACTCATTCAAGGAGCCGCGCTGGTCTAGTCAGACATCTTCGTGGGATATCCGGGTTCGATTCCCGGAATTGGTTGGAATTTATCCAGCCTTGTCTCCGCACCCAGCCTCATATCAATGGGTACCTGAGAGCAACCCTGGGGGATGAACGCTGCCGGAGCATGGTGCTGATCACATCACCTGCAAAATAGTACGAGATCGAGAATCTTTGGGGCCCGCCACACCACTACGTGTGCCTTCATGGCACGGTGCTATATGCACGGGGGAATTTACATTACCTTTACCTATGGAACTCGCCCAGGATGATGATGAAGCGCGAGAATACATGTTGCTAAATTCCACTGAGTCTATGTTTTCGTTCAAAAGTAAGTTTATAGACATTCCAACACATTTATCACATCTAGGTGATTCACAAAGCACTTCTTCAACATTATTTAATGATGTGGATGTAGACTCAGCATCACTTGAGAGTTCACAAAGGAATGTGAAATCAGTACCGGGAAGAACGTTTGCAATAAGGTCGGCACACTGCGACGAAGCAAGGAATTTTCACAATTCTCGCGAGAGTCACTGCGCGACTTTTTGCAAAAAATATAATTGCAAAATTGAACTTTGCGGCCGCTTAGATTGTGTTTGGAATGTTGTGTTTTTCTTCATGCTGCATGGGAATAATAATTCTATTATTATTATTATTATTATTATTATTATTATTATTATTATTATTATTATTATTATTAATGTCGCAGATCTTTGACTGTGATAAATTAGCCATTTTTAATTTTTTCTACAGCATTTTCCATAATATTTCAAAAGCTCAAGGGGGGGGGGTTAAACCCGGTAACCCCCCCCCCTTGCGTACGCCACTGATATGCACGTACTTGAATAAGGAAGGAATAAACATAATGAAAAGTAACGTAGAATATCGAGAGCTTTACTTTCCGTTTGAGCTGTTTTTACACCGTACCGCCAAAACGAATTAATCCTATCAGTCAAATAAACTGACGTTTGGAATATCTCAGGTGCGATTTACACGCTGAAGATTATATTAAGAGGCGATTGAACTTTTTCCTTTCATCTTAACTCCAGAGCTAACGTTTATGAGAGGATGGTTTAATGACTTTTGTTATCAGAAGCAGTTCTTCGATAGGCAACGTAAACTAGCTATAGTGTTGGATTCTCAAGCCAGATCGAAGGTAATCTATCCAGCAAACATCACTCGTTATCTCAACCAATGGCGTGCCCGGGGGAGGGGGGGGGTTATACTTCTTTTAGCAGTCAGCCATTTTGCCATCTTTTCCTGTCCTTGACGTTCTTTTTTTAGGGATGCAGAGCTAAAGGGGGGGGGGGTTATACACCCATCAACCTCCCCCCCTTTGGGCATGTCACTGATCTCAACCCACTATGCTCTCAGGGGCGTCGCCATCAGATGGACGAGGACGGGGGGAGGGGGCCTCCAGCCCACTGTGGAATAGTTTTAACTACATCCCCTGCCCACTCAAATAACTCACATGGGGCAGTTTCATGTTTTTGTTCAAGATTCACACTGCATATAGGAATAAACGAGAAGACAGAACAGGAGATATGCAGCCCGACCAAGAAGAGAACAATCTCTGGTGCTGTCGTCGAATTTTCAACCCTAACGGGCGAGGGCAATGTGGGTGATGCAATCCTGCCCCTGCGTTGCCAAAATGTACGGTGCTCTTTAACACATCGTCGTCACCTTTATTGAGTGTCAATGTGTGCATCGGCATGAAAGGAAACACCGTAGAATAGCGAAAGCAGAGATGTAATACCTATGTATTTAACGTTGTTGATTTTTTTGACAATGAAGCAAGAGTTGAAACGATGGAGAAGCGAGAGGAGAAAACAAATGACTGTCAACTTTAGTTCGCGAGTTTGCAGGGTTTCTTCTCATCTTGGCCAAGCTGTGGTAAAAAATTGAGACAAACTGATGGAAAGAGATAGAGAAACAGAATATGAAAGAAAAAGGAAATATGAGAAGTACCAGGTACAGAAGAGAGGGAAAGAAGCAGAAGAAGGATGAAAAGAGAATGAACGATAGAAAGAAATGAAACGAAAAGTAGAGAAAACGAAAAGCAAAATGAATAAATAAATAAATAAAAAGTAAAAGAAGTGAACGAGTAACAGAGGAAGGAATAGAGAAACAGAGGAATAGAGAAAGAGCGAAAGAAAGAAGAAAGGAAAGAGAAAGAAAAAGAGAGAATGCAATGACCACTGGAGCCGAAGAAAATATAGAGAAACAGAGGATGAAAGAAAGAGCAAGAGAAGAGAAAGAGAGAATCTCATAACCACTAAAGCAGAGGAAAAGATAGAGAAACGGAGGAAGAAAAAAGGAAGAGAAAGAAAAAAGGAGAATCCAATGACCACTGAAGCAGAACCCATTTGAAAAATATTTTGTCAACCCTTGATCCCATCCACACTGAATTATCTAGCGATCTCATCGTCCCTCTTCCACCCTATCACGAGTGGTTACATTTTGCATGTTGAAGACGGATACTAACAAATGTGGATTTAGACCGAGCATCTCGAAGCTCAACGATCCAAATCCTCCTTTTAATTATCATTCGGTCAAAGAGAGTCAACAGATTGACCATTAATGTCCAGGGTCACGAATCCCACGGTCAACAGACTGAGACAATAAATTTGAAAAAAAACAAGAATAGAGAGAAAAAAATAATTCCTTGGCAACAGCCGAAGCCGCGCGGCGAGGCAATTTTGAACCAAATATATTATATTTATGGGATGAGGCCGGCCTCAAGGGTGGGTAGGATTGCCCGAATAATGAAGGTGAACTACAGAATGATAATGCCCAGGCAGGCGGGAGATTTCAGAGAAATCTCTTTTCTCATGGTCGGCCGCCACGAAGCTACCGGGGGGCAATAAAGAAGGTTTTCGGATCGCGTTCTCCTGCCAGACAGGAAAAAAGAGCAAGAAACGAGATGCCTTGTGAAGGAGATTACAGAAAAAAGAAGGGGTTTGAAAAATTTTGGCTGTCTAGCCTTGTTTGTCGATACAGGTACAGCGCGCTTATTTATATTCTTTTTTGTTTAAATGCCATTAATTTATTCCCAAAGATGCTATGCCTTTTTATGGATATTCGGTATTTTTGCAGTGTATGTTGCTCTAGTAGAGAGAAGGGCAGTTATATCTCTCCCATTGTTTCAGATATTCTAAATGAAAGGATCTTAGGGGTGTTGAGAAGGCATAAAAAAGTCAACCTCGTTTCCACGTAGTACACCCCCGGAACTCTGCAGGACAATGAGGCCTTGTATCTGGGCCCATAGCCAATACAATACTCTGTTGAGCCGTGTTGTCCTTGAATGTACTTAACTGAGTGCCCCTTTACAGCCTCAGCTTCTAATTAGGGTGTGGGAACTTTATGCTCGGAGATAGTATAGTTTTAGTTGTTGGAAGGGGTCTATGACAGTATTACTTACTTACTCCTTGGTGCTACAGCCAATGAAGGGCCTTGGTATCCTTCACAACCAGCCTCCATTCTTCTCTATCGTCCACTCCCCTTCTCCATCTTTTTATTCCAGTTTCCTTAAAAGTTCAACATCGTCAGAACTGAAAAGCAAATTTATTATTATTGGTTCCCTTGTAATCAAGGGGTCCCAGGTTCGATCACATAGTGGCACATAGTGGTTCGGATCTAATTTTAAACTGCAGGTCCAGTCCCAATAAGCATGTGCATGAAGTGGACTTAAATTCCTCAAGTAGAAAACCATTATGACAACAATTCCTGACAACGCCCATCGTGTTCTCTCCCCTTACCATCAACATTCTCAAGTGAATATTGACAGCGCTCATTTCAAGTCAGGAGCAACACCAGAGATAAATTTGCATCCAAAAAATGAGACGATTCACCCAGGTGTACAATTCCCAACCAGCTCTCGGTTGTCCCATTAAAGCGAACAATGTTGAATCGAAGCACCAAATAGAGAAGAAGGTTAAAAAAGAAAGAAAAGTATTAAACCTGTCTCTCGTCGGCTTCATTAGTCGTCGTACCCATTGCCGCGCCGAGGATATAAGGTGTGGGAAATTTTCCGGCTGGAACTCGGCGCGGAGGGATAAAATGCATCTCATTGGCGTACCACAGAGGAGATCGAACCCGGTGGTTTCAAGGTCCGCCGTAAATAGACCGTCATCCTTGAGAGAGAGAGGGTCACGTGGTTTTGTTTCTCCGCCAATCTGACGGCGGTGCCACATGTGTTTAAATAAACTCTCCTCCCCCTCCACTTCTTCATGCCTTACGTAAGCTTTCGCAAGTTCTGCCTACGCTCGCAATTGCTTTTTTTTTCTTATTACTTGCAACAAAAAGAAGATTTTCCAAGCAGGAGGTATGCACGCGCAATGGCATTTACATGATCTTGTTTTCGGCGAACAGCTGCTTCCAGATGGATGCTAGTATCATTGTGTATCCAGTGGCGGATCGAGGAATGACGCTTTGAAGGGGCGAATTATTTATTCGGAGGATCGGATTGTACTATTTGTTACGAAGACAACATGTATGCTGTAAGACACGTACATTTATATTGAAGACAGCAACATTACATTGATAGTGGTAAAGGCATTCGATACCTAAATCCACATTAACTCTTTCAATAGCTTTGTTGCACTTTATATTTTATTTCTTATCTGCATCAGTGCTAGGAAAACGTCCGCAAAGGATCTTCCAACCTGACTTATTTTCACCATGTTAAACAAGAGCACTCCGTCCTTCACCCCCAATGTACTGTACCTCAAAACTCAAGCAAACACCCCCCCCCCTTTTACACCTAGCAATTTTCACTTTAACTTCTGATCTGTATTACTACGTATTTTTTTTATTTCACTTAGTAAGGCACACTGTGTTCAGTTCTTCCATTTTCCTTTTCTCACACATTTTTGCTTGAGCGGTATTACTCATTGTTATATTCAAGTGTAACCACTTTGGAGCAAGCGATTGCTCCATCACCTTTTCGTCCTGTATTCTAATTCTGCGAAAATATCTAATTTGACCTAATCAATTTTAACCTAAACAATCTTTAACCTGCCCAAAGAGAACCCAATCCACGCCAACTCGAACCCATACGATTCAACATATTTCACTCTTATTTTTATTCAGAGTGGCTTCACGCATTGTTTTTATGAACCAGAACTAACGTCTTATAATTTTCTCAAATTCAATTAAAAATTATTCTTCAACCACATCTACATTCACGTAACGAAATCGATGACAAACCAAACTAAACCGACTCAGTCTCTGACCCAAACCAAACCAAAACGACCCAAGTCTAAACCACCAATACACTCTATATATAGCCAGCCTTATGAAACTCATTATAAACTTTACTACGTAAGAAGTCTGGCAAGTTGCATGTTGTCTTGGAATTAGTGTTGCCCACGAGACGAGACGAGACGAGACTTTGGTCTGTCCCGTCCCGTCTCGTGAAAATGCTGTCTCGTCTCGTGTCTCGTCTCGAAAATATTCGTTTGTCCCGTCTCGTGTCCCGTCTCGAAGGGTTCTGTCTCGTCTCGTCTCGTCCCGTCTCGTTTTGTCCCGTCTCGTCTCGTAAAAGTGATCCGGGATATCATGCCAACAAAAGTCAAAAGTAGCAGAAACACGAAATATTTTTCCGGAAAGTGGAATAAAGCTCGAAATATTTTACCCATTGCGTGGTGAGAATAAATAAGGTTCGTTAATAATGAGGACATTAATATTAAAAATGCAGTTTTGGTTACTGATTGCTAGGTATCTTATGAAATCTACTTTGTGGTTTTTCTCGCTTCATACAACTGTCTATCCATCGTACATGTATACCAAGTTTGTTAGAACCTGTCCCGTTCCCCGCGCTAGCGATCGCTCGACAGTTTTGGTGCCAATGAGAAACGAGAAAAAAGTAAACTGTTGGGCAGCGAGTAGCGAATGGAAGCCAGAAGAGAGGAGCTTACGTAGACGTTGTTGCCACGTTGCGTATGTTAATTTGCTGCCTGGCTTTGGCTTTCCCCAGCACGGAGTTCAGGTGGTCTTCAGCAGCAACACCGCTTGGTTTATGCTAGAAAAGCCAGCGATAAGCTACCGCGGGAAGCCGGACAGGTTGTAACAAACACGGTATAAGTGAGTGCTCTTTTTCATTACTGCTATACCTTTTGGAAGTCTTGAAATGTTTTCCAATAGACCTTCTTTCTTTCTGAATGTCGAACTTCCGTGCACTATGAAAATGTACATTTTTTCTTTAAATTCTAAGCTTGGCGCTGGGGAGCAACAAAAAAGTTTTTAAATGTGTAGCACGAACACAAAAGACTATTTAAAATTTCAATATTTAGTATATTACAAATAGAAAGCATTTATTGTTCTTAATATTGTTAAACATCTTCTATGACATAAGTTTCAAAAAGTGTTTCTTTGTGATATTGTGCTGTTTCTTATGCCCAGCTTATGACGCACATACTTCTTTGTTTTCCCTTTAGCCTCTAAGTCCGGTACCACCACCGCTTGATCTAATTTATCCTTCGGCAGGCACGCATCTAGAAATATATGTCGGGGGAGGGTGTCTGAGCCAAGTGTTTCAGAAAAAATGATAATAATAACATTAACGACAACAATTAAGCAAATGTTTAAATTAATACATTAATATAATTCAAAGATGTTACATCCAGTTGACGAAAAATAAAGTTCCTGATTAATATTTTATGCTCATTATTATAAGTAGTAGCGTACATAAAACTTCATTGATACTGTCATTCAAAGCAGTATGATCCCAATAGAATCCTTGTTTTCTAGTAAGTTCGGCAGGAATATGTAACCCTCGATTATGCTAAACAAATATATTTTTTGTTTAGCTAGAGCAATACCCCAGGAGGATGCAAGAAGCCTTTCCTGCAAAAGTGTATGTTTTACGAAGCGAAGAAACGTGACAAAACTACCACGTATGGAAGGCAAACCTGCATTAAATTTATATCGCACGTTTACAGAGCCGTGCCTCCTGAAGTTATAAAAATCCCAACTTCAATGATTCTTTTAGACATGCTATAGTTGAAAAAATATGTTTAGATGCACCCAAAGTGCATCATTATCAGATTATGCATATAACGTGTTATTGGAATCAACATATTTGTGTAAATTGGGTGCCTCCCCGATGGCGTAGTAATAACGTCGAGGTCTTGTAATGAAGGGTCCTCGCGTCGATACTCAATGGAGGCACAAAGTGGATTGGATCGCACTTTAAACTGTAGGTCGGTTCGCGATTTAGACTATTTGCGAATCAAGTGGACTTAAAAAAACAACAAAAAAAGCAAAACAATACCAACCTTAAGAATATTAGAATAAACTAATTCACCCTCAGGTAAGTTAAATTTCACATATCCTTCTTCATCCTCGTTCATAGACTTCCTGCAATACTCTTGTGTTGCATCCCACCAGGTGCGAAAAATGTGAAGTTATTATTTCCCCGTACTGCATTATTTCTTTTCATAAGAGTAAGGCTAAATTCTCGTTTTATCTGAACTTTTAAAAAATGTGCAAAATATGTCTCTATCTTTAAACAACCACCCCTTCCCATGTATGTGTAAAATAATCCCACTCTGTCTCAGAAAACCTCTTCCTAAGATCAAATGAAGGATTCAACTCTCAAGTCTCAACAATTATAAATTTTTGCTTAAATTTCCTATCATTTATACAAACAGTAGCACATATCACGTCCTTTGGTGCTGTTGGAGAATTATCTCTAGAAACTAACCACGATATATCTTTTTATATATTCTTGTATTCGCAAATAACAGAACTTTTCTCTTGCTCATTTTGCTATGCATTTGTTTCTATATAACCAATTGCTTATTTTGTGTATATCCAGTGCTTTAAGAAACCTGCACTCCCATTGGTCAGTTCATATCGGGTGCGGTGCCTAGTTGCCGCCATCTTTGCGCGGTAGCTTACTTCCGCCAGTGTTCCTGCAGTTGTCACTCCGGCAACAGCCGAAAGTCACCGCGTTGCGGATATTCATAATCAAAAAACGTAAGCCTAACGTGGCTACGTTTCGTTCGGCATATCAGTGAAGTGCAGTGATATTTAGTTCAGTATCACAGGAACATTACAGTGCTGATATCATTCAGTGAAGAACTAGTGACGTGTTATTGTAAAACCGGCTTCCAATTTCATATAAACAGTTTACTGAGGCAGGAGTGCAGGACAGTGTAATTACGTGTTATGTGTACATATTTATTATTAATATAACGTTATAGTTTTAGTAAGTACCTTCATTTTCTTTACACCTTAAGAAGATCGCGGTGAGCTCAGCTCTATGGTGATACAATCCATTCCAGGGAGACAATCAGGGTCCTACCGGGCAGCAGACGCAATCAGGTGCAACACTGTCAACAGCTAATGTTACTTTCCTCGTCCTAATAAATTTACTTCCAACCAGTGAGGGCGCCAGGGAAATTTGACTGGGGGGTGGGAAGCCTGGCAACAAAATATTGTAAGGGGGCAGTCACATTAAAACGCCCGAAAACACTACACATATACATACTTATATAATAATAATTATAATAATAATAATTATTATTATTATAATTATTATTATATTCATGTATGGTGTTTTGTGTGTGTCTTTTATTTAGAGTGGACGTTTACTGCCTAAATTTACTAATTGATTACGAGTTTATCTCCACATGATTCATTTTAATAAATACATTAATTCTTTTTTCTTGGTAAGTTGCGTTGTCTCTAGTGGCCTATTTCAGTATTAAAAGACATTCATAATTTTATAATTCATCGTCTTTCTTGAGATGAAACTACTGATATAAATATTTAAGTTATAAGAAATAATATAAATGATGAAAATAATGCTTCTAAGAGTTTAGTTTTCTTGCAAAATAAACGTGACGTTGGAAGAAATGAATCTTCTTAAGTATTAGAAACAATGTGAGGCACTTAGTGAAGTGCAATTCTCCTGTAGGAGAATTCTGCTCTATGTGCTTTGGTGAACACATTGCCCACCTTTGGTACGTTCAGAACTTGACATTTCTTCTCAATGGCAAGAACAGCCAAATGAGGCAGTTTGCATCCAGCATCCTGTTTCGAGCAAGCCTTTTCAAAGATTTTAAGGACAACCATCTTCATAACGCTGAAGAGTTTTGGGCAAAATTTGTGTTTCACCTTTCAGGGAAATGTTATCACAGGATAAAAAAAAACAGACAAAGGTTACAGTTATCTCGTAATTCAAGAAATATTCTGACCCTGGCAATACTTACTCTTACTCTACCACTCCAACGTATGTCTGTGCTACACAATTACAGGCACCTATGGAGTTCGTGGGAAGAAGTTCTTCGATTTTGATATGTACGAGAAAGAGCGAACCTGCATCCAATGATTGAAGAGTGGCAAATCCTAATAAGCATTCTTTTACCTGGCCGCGATATGTTTTGAATCGAATTTAAGTGTAATTTGCATTTTAAGGTTCACGTTCAATACATTTCCAAATAATATCCCCTCGTTAACTTCAAGAGTATCGAAGAAATTCCTTTTGTTAGGGTTTCCTCAGACTCATCATCTCGAAATTCAAGTCCCTGAATAGTAAGAAACCGCGATGAATCCACAACAACTGACATGTAGTGTCTGGTTTTCTTCGATCACCTTTGGTCCTGGGTTCGATACCAAGTGCAGGCACTTTAAACTATTAGTCCAATCCCGATTGGTTTTTCTGTGCATAAAGTGGACTTAAAACACCAAATCAACCAACCAACCAAATCTTGAATCAACTTTCAATGTCTTTTAATAATTAGCGTTGTCACTAACGAGCACGATTAGAATAATCTGCCCGTACTACAGATGATGTCTTGTGGTCCTGAAAATATTCGTGATGTTTTAAAACCATCCACATTCAACACTTTTCCCCAGTTCTTAAGACTGGGTAAAACTTAGGTTAATCTCGGCTATTACAGGACATAAATGAATGAGAAATCACCTATGCCCGGGTCGGCGCTCGAATCTTGAACGAAAGTCACATACACATAGATCTATATATATATACACTAAACAAATTAATATTTGTTAATCAAGTTGGTATTTAAGCAGAAAAGTGATATCATGCAGAATACACCACTTTGAAAAGGTGAAAATCGCCATACTCTTATAAATGAACTCTCTTATTATTCGATATTTAATTAACTTCAGTTGGGGGGCCCGGGTGGGGGGGGCGAAGTGTCTGACATAGGGCGTCCCCCTGCTCCTCTGGCGTCGTCACTGCTTCCAACCCTCTAATAACTTTGCTGCTGATAGCCTCACCTTCGAAATGGAAGCTTGTGTGTCGGCGAATAATACAAATAACTTGTGTTCACTGTCCCTCTTTCATTCAAAGTCTGCCGTTTTCCTTTTCAGCTTTTCCTGCTAAACTTCCTGTCAGCAAGCAAACCAAATTACAGAATTTTTATTGCCCCTCCCTTGCATCAACTTTCATTCCTACTCTAGGCCTTGATTTATGGCACGTACCCGCTACTGCAGGTCAACCTCGCCCTATGTTTGGTGTTTGCCCCCTGAAGCAACGGTGTCCATTGTTCAAAGCGAAACCTTTGTCAGTGGGGAACGGCGAAAAATAGTCTTGGAATACACCCTTGTCGTAAACAAGCTCCCGCCACCCTGACATTGCTGTCAGCTTCCCTCTGAAGTTCGATAAAACTACTTTGTGAAATGTGTTTAATAACGAGTGAAAATGTAGACAGTAGATACTACATGTATTTTGCTCATAAACTTGAAGGCTAAATTTACAGAATAAAAAGAACAGCTACAACATTCCTTTATCTGATTTACAGAAAGGCTAATCGGGACTGGACCCACAGTTTAAAGTGGGGTTCAAATCACAATGTGCCTTCACCGGGTATCGAACCCGGGACCCCTTGATTACAAGGCGACGATGCTACCACTGTACCATCGGCGAGTCCCCTCATAGAACAAAGTTTCCTTCTACGACGATTATACAGAACTTAGTGCACTTCCTTCATTTGAAATCTATTCTATATCAGCCTCAGTATTTCGTTATTACAATCCAAGGAATAGTATTCTCCTTAAATAAGAAATAAAGAAATAATAATAAAAAAAAACATTGGAAATAATCTTCAAACGGACGTAAAAAAATCGAATCCAACCACCTGCAGAATGCCTGAGGGAAACAACAAGAATTTTCTCAACAAAGACATATCCGAAATTTTCATAACATTCTAATAATTTCACAACCCGTGCAAATACTCATGTGGTAAAATCTTGTCGTGGTTCCCTGTAAACACTAAAATCACCAAATTACTTCTTTCCATATTTCCCGTATTTTCTCCTCCTCTTTAGCTCTCAGCTGTTTGGAGTGGGATAATGATTTGTCCCTAATTATCTCCTTCTCTTAGTCTTGCTTATATCTTGGACTCCTTAATAACTTTCCCAACAACTCCTTATCAATTTGTACTGCCATGTTTCCTACAATGTTTTTCCTACTTCCTAATAACAATCACTTCTGTACACCCTGTGATGTAAAAATTAAATAATAAAAATAAACCATATCCGTCGGGCCGTTTATCTTTCCAACCTATAGAGCTGAGACTATTTTTACAAGATAAACCTCGGACGCAGACATTCCACGATCTTTTGGCCCCTCCTTCCACCTTCTCTATCTGCCCTTTTACTTGATGTTATTCAGAATTGTATTAGTATCTGGAGTACTATCGTAACATAAAGTCATTAACCTGGAATATTTTTTTTAAAAAAAATGGGGAGTAACGCTGTGTTTCGAAAGAGTATAGGAAATAAGTTTAGGTATTCATTCATGCCTCTCTCTAGAATAGTCTTCTTATTTTGACTTAATACACGCTTATCAACGTATCTAATTGAATACTTTATTCCAAGCAAACAAGTATTTGAAACGGATTAAAAATTTTGCTTTTATTTTTTCGAGACATTCGAGACGAGACGAGACTTTTCCAAAGCCGTCCCGTCCCGTCCCGTCTCGTGTCTCGTCTCGAAAACGAGACGAGAAAGGCATTCCGTCTCGTCCCGTCTCGAATTTCAAAAGGCTTGTCCCGTCTCGTGTCTCGTCTCGTTTTCGAGACGAGACACGAGACGAGACGGGACATGTCCCGTCCCGTGAGCAACACTACTTGGAATTGAACATGAACGTATGGGAAGTTTTGATATTCAGCTTTTACCATGAAATATGATCAAAGTTGTTCGACACCTATTAAGTTGCAGATGAGGGGGAAGGGCTCACATTCTACTCATATCAATAATATCATGATACTGACTCTGGTCAAGAAAAAACTCAAATATCCTCTTTAGGAAATGCATTTATTATATTTCACTCATTTTTACTTCTACTATGTATGCAGAACATAGTCCAAATTGTTTGCTACTTAACATGTTGCGCATTAAGTAGGCAAATGTGGTGAAATTCTGTTTATTTCAATAATACCCTTTTCTACACCTTGCATTATGGAAGCTCATGCCCAACGGCCCCATTAATTCGTGGTAGGGTTACCAGATCGCTGTAAGGGAAATGTAGGACATGCTGTCCCAAAATGTAGGACATTAAGTAAAAATGTAGGACACAAAACATTCTCAATAAATAATACATATTTCTACAGAACACGTTAGAAAGTAGTTGAAAAATGACACATTTCAGTTTTAAAAGAATGAATTCTTAATGAATTTTTAAATGCAAAATTTCAAAACTTGCAGTCATACTAATCCATGCACCTGTTACTACATGATTTAAGTGGAACTTCTCAGAGAAGACAATTTTTATCAAAATTTCAGGTTTAGTCAAACTGGACAGTCAAACTCTTTGAAATTATAGGGACCAGTACCAAACATTTTACAGACTTTATTAAAATATAAATTCTCTCGTGAGTCTGTTGTGCTGATGGTATTGAAAGTAATCTCTCAACATTTGAATTATGACCTGTAATGGCAAACAAATATTCAGCAATTACCATAATTTAAAATGGTTCTGGACTTTTCTAGAACTTTTTTCCGTTTTTCTTAACGTTTATTTATTCGATCCCTACTTAGGTAAAGTTGGAAATTAGTAATTAAGAAAATAAACATTTATTTAATGAAAATCCGTACCAAGGGGCCAGTTAAGATAAAAACTGAAGCTGAATTTAAGAAGAGAATTAGATCTGCTTTCTCGTATTAATGCATCCTGAACTATGTTTAGCAGACAAGCGAGGCTTTGGCGTATGGACACTCAGCCAATATAATCTTATGTGGAGCTTGTGTTGGCTGTCCCTATATATTTGTGACTGTTCCTTCATCCATCATATTTTACCACCATTCATCCTCATCTTTGCTATAGCCAAGAGGACAGAAAAAAGTGAAGTAAAATAAACTAAATCAACCAATCAGTCATTATGATAGCAAAAATTCTTGACCACAAGAATAATTTATTGCCTTTTTATTGACTTCTTGACCTACTTGTTAATTTCTTTACTTTTTCTTGACTTCCATGACTTTCTTGACTGGCAGACACCCTGTTCTCTATACTCCTGCTTTACAATCAAATTATATTCAATATGGAATAAGAATGGACAACGCCTTGTTCCATCAGTATAAACTCTAAGGCAAGATATTCTGCTCAGGCATTGAACAGTGACGTTATCAGAAAGTGGTCCCAAAACTTTGTTCATTAATTGCTTCTGTTTTCCCGTTTATTTAATAGCAGGACAAACTTTTTTTCTTTTTGGGCAATGAATGAATCAAAATAAATTTCACTAATGAGTTTGGAAGCACAGTCCATATACTTGTAACTTTCATGATTTTTCTCTGTTACGTATTTTCGTAATTAATATTATGTGACGCTCAAAATGTAGGACATTTATGATATTTTTCAAATTCCTCCCGGACGCCGGACATAAGGCTAAAATATAGGACATGTCCGGGAAAAACCGGACGTCTGGTAACCCTAATCCGTGGGGATAAATTAATATTGAACGCGGGGTGTAAGGGACGACCTTATCTCAAGACACCCAAACGCCACCTCTCCCACGTAGTACACCCTGGACTGCAGTCTTGAAGACTAACGATCCACAGGCGGACTTGCGTTTATTTATTTATTTATTTATTAACGCCTTTTTTTAAATGACGGAGTTAAGACCATACAAAGCCTTTTCTTCCACTCAACCATATACATAACATTATACATTATTATATTATACACAAAGTACATTAAGTCATTTCACATAGGTCCATACACACACACACATTAAACTCATACACACAAGTCTCAACGCCCTGAATATAGCACACAAAATGCAAACCATATAATACACAAAATACGAAATATGGAATGCAAGACTGCAAAATTTAAAATTGTATATAAGTAACTACAAGGTATTTCAAGAATTCATGCACTTGCATATGCCCTTTAGTCTGCTTGACAGGGGAAGATCTAACGAGTACTCTGAAGAGAGTGGCGAACACGTCTGCTAAAGGAAGCGACGGAGCTTACTGTTCTAGTGCTTTCTGGCAACTCATTCCATAGTCTTACAGCCGATACGGAGAAAGAGTTGGAGAAGAAGTTTGATCTGTGGACGGGGATACAGAGAGAGAGAGAGCTGAGGAGCTGCGTGATCTGGTGTCGCGATAGTGAAATTCGTGAAGAAATTGGAAGCGAGAGAGGAGATAGGAAGGTGACTTGAGGTTGAGAACTTTGTAAAGTAAAATCAGAGTGTGCAGCTTTCGTCTTTCTTGCACACGTAGCCACCCCAATTTGAGAAAATAAGTGATAGGTGGTCCCAATATTTTAAATTAAAAATGTATCGTACACAGGGAGACGTCTAGGTGACTCACCTGTTAAGCCGGAATACGCTACGTCACAATAATCTAAATGACATAAAACTAGGGACTGACATAGAGGCTTTGAAAGAGGTGGGGAGGAACTTGCCCATGCGTCTTATAGAATACAGAGATGCGAAGGCTTTCCTACACGCGGAACTCGTGTGATGTGACCATGATAAATTTCCGTCTAATATAATTCCGAGATCTTTAACAGTTTGGTTAAATGGAATGTGAGTCGAATCTACAAGAATGGAAGGTTGAATGTTAAAGTTATCGGCGTACAGGTGATTACTTCAGTGTTTTAAGATATTTGGCAGGTCATTAATATATAAAGAAAATAATAAAGGGCGAGTACGCTTCCTTGCGGAACTCCACAAGTGATCTCAGGTAGCGCCGAGTACTTGCCATCATAAACCACCCTTTGTTTACGTCCAGTTAAGTAGGATTTGACCCAGTCGGTTGCAGAGGTGGTGAAATTAAAAAAATGATTTTAGCTTGGAAATGAGAATATCATGGTCTAGTGACTGGAAAGCTTTTGTGTAGTCCAATAAAACTAAAACTGTCGCCTGTCTGCAGTCCATAGCTTCTCTGACGTCGTCGGTTATGTGAGTCATGGCGGTGCTAGTGCTGTGATTAGGTCTAAATCCCGACTGAAACGGAGCCAGAACTTCATTTGTATGTCGGCTGATTTGGTCGTGAGCAATATATTCTAATGATTTCGATAGCGCGGGAAGAATACTGATAGGTCGGAAATTGTCAATGGAAGTGGCGGGGTCAGTCTTGGCAAGAGGAAGACAGTGTGCAATTTTCCACTTCTCTGGAAAAATACCAGAGCGCAGAGAAAGATTAAAAATGTCAGTGATGTATGACAATACATGAGGTAAAATCAGCTTTATTAGTCGCAATGGGAGGTTGTCGGCTCCTTCAGAACCAGATTTGATCCGACAGATTGGAGTTGCAACTTGGAACTCATAGACTGGGTTAAAATTAAGCTCTGCCATTTCTGTTTTGTGGTTTGCCATAGCTCTAATAGTAACATTTTTAGCATCAATGTTCATTGAATTAGAGAGAGAGAGAAATGCGTATTTAATTCATCAAGGGAAGAAACATGAGTAGGATCTACGTTACATTTCACTCCTAGCCCTAAATTTCTTTATTTATTCCACAACATTCGGGGGATACCTTGCATATTTAATAATTCGTAAGAAAGACTCCTCTTTGCGTTGCGCAGGGCATGATTACATTAATTTCTCAACACGCGGTGGTTATTAAAACTATTTAGTGTATGTGGAGATTTGAGGCGCAGTGAAGCTGTGTATTGTATTCCATGGGGTTCTTGTAGCATCTTCGTTTACAGCAGCGAGGTTAATTTTGTGTCCTGTGCATGTGTGTTTGTGATCGTCCTTTCATTAATTTCATTTTATCGCCATTCACGTCACGGCCATCTTCGGAATTATCCAAAAGTGGAAGAAAAGCGAAAGGACAGAAAATATTAATCAATCTATTCTCAACTCACTGCACGTGTTTTGATTCTTACTATCTGGGAAACTTAATCCAAGTTGTGTATCACCTGAAGCATGTTAAGTAAGCAAGGGTGGGTGCAGCTAATGTAATTTGTCTCAATTTTATCATTTCATGGGTCTTGAACCAACTACAAAAATCCCCGTCCGGAGTATATAGAACTTGCTCAAGATAGGGACAGATGGAAGGCCTGTGTTGCTGCAGCCATGAACCTTCGGGTTTAAGAAGGCTAGGGAGTTAGTTAGTTAGTGGCAGCTAAATTGACGTTGTCCCCCCCATCTAATTGGCTGAATCCCCTCTCTTTCTTTTGACTAGACACTTCCAGCTATTACTTTTGCCCGAAAGAAGAGAACGGTATACTCCATCAACAATCAACTATGTTCATTTAAAAGAAAGTGAATACGATTTTCTAAAGTTGATTCCTTTACTTTAACCCCATGTCACCAACTATTTGATCGCTTCTCGTATGTTAACGTGGAACTACTGAATTGTGCTAAAAACGTAGCTACTCTCTGCTCATTGCAACATGCCTTGAAGGCATATGGAGGGTGATGTGGAGTCAGGACCTCACGCATTCACAATCTTGGCCACCTGTGGAAGCAATGTGATCAGCATCACGCTCCAAGGTACCCATTTATTAGAGGTTGATTGAACCCTCAGAGCTGCTCCATGCAGAGAAATTGCTAGGAAAATTCCCAGCCGAATTCACCCATCCCAGGAATCGAACTCCATCGTCACGAATAGCCAAAAGACTAATCCAATCAATCATTCGAACTCCGGTCTCCCACGTGGAAGTCAGACACCGTGCCTACTGAACATACAAACTGAACATACATAATACTATAAGGAAGTCAGCCTAGGAAATTATTTTGGAATGGGAGAGGCTGGTCAAGGTTATAATCCATGGTCTGACATTCTAAGGTAAAGTACATATAAAAAGTAAATTGCAGGTTGATATCGTGAAGTCTTATTGACAGTTCTCAAGGTGTACTAGAGGATGACTCAAGAGAACAGTTATCAGGGAAAGTTATCTTCACGACACACCCAGGACTTGATTAGCATTTTTCGTTTTTGTGTTTAATGAAAAAATATTTCGATGGGTGGTGAATACTTCCGGGGTTAGGCGATTACATTGTAATGCCGGTGAATCTACAATGTTAATACTGGGTATTTTTTTTTTATCAAGAAATCCCTCCATCCGTCGCAGTGACCTGTTCTGTGTATATTAATTCCACTCATGTTGGTTATCATTTCGCAGTATTCTAATATTAAAATATAAACTATGCAACATTGAATAATATTCGTGATGAAGTTAAAAGGCGTTATTTCTTATATGTTTGGTTTGTTACTACTTGAGTACAGAACGTCTTCGTTAATGAATCCACACATGATTATCACTATGATGTATTTGTCGACAAATCCGGACAGTCAAACAAATGTGACACTTCCCCCAATACGAGATGTTTATTGCAATATAATATTTGGGAAATATAAGGTAGAAAGAGGATAATGTGAACCAGGTGCGAAGAAAATGCAAATTCAGGAAGAGTACCGTGTAATACTTGAGACGAAGGAACCGTGAACATTACATATTGGTATTGTATGTATGTCGATAAGAACTGATAAGTAGATAAAATTTGTTTAAAATATTTATTTATGATTTTCTTGCATTTCCGGAATGAATAATTTTGCCAACTTTATCAAAAGTGGTGACTAAATTGCCCCCGGAATTTTAGCATAGAGTTTAACATGCATTCCCTTCAGTGTATTTGGACCGTTTTAACAAGTTTTTCAATACTTAACTGATAATACAATTTTCTTTAGTTTTACGTACTATAAAGATTTGATAGTTTTGTATGCTCTACCATCTACAAGTGACAAACTAGTCTGCAGTATAGGCGTCGCCAGGAATTTTTGCAATTTTGACCTAAAATTGAATAGTAGAAATAACATTCAAATAACGGTTATTGTGAACTAATAATATGCAATAAACTTATTTTATTGACAAATAATTATACAAATTAAAATTAAATTTCTAGGGAGAGATTTCTACATGATTTACCAGATACGTTTTACGTTCCATACAGTTAACAAACTGAAAATCATAGTTATTCTATTTTGCTAATAATTTCTACACGCATTGTTCAAGAGAAGCCGTTGAAAGTTAAGCAAAGTTCTAGTCATAAAGTTCTCATAAAAATCTCCTTCATAGAATTTCGAAAGTCCATGGAACCATTTATTATTTGGTTTAGGTGATAGAACAGAGGAAACAGGAAGACGGACGCCTTCAATCTGAAAGAACTTCCACGAGGTAATAAGATTTTATAGGTAAACTAACTGTAACCCTAAATATGGATTTTCGATGTGATATTAGATATATAAGAGATGTCACCCCCCTCCCCCACAAGGAAAATATTCAGCCCTCTTTCCATCTAATTGTTTCCTTCTTTCTTCGACGTGTCTGACAGTGTGCTTCACATGTTCTCAAAATGTGGATACATGGAAAGATGCAAAAATATAGCACTGACGCCAGTTTCCAACAGAATTGAATTAGCTAATTTTTGATGTAACTCGTTTTTATGTAGGCCTACTGGTTAATTTTTAATTGGAGTCCAAACTCGAGTATCCATAATTTAGCGCTACTGGTTAAATTAGTTTGTAGAAACTATTTTTTGAAAATGAATTTATAAAACTGTAATGAGAGCGGCCTCAGATTGGAAACACTGGAAATCCATAGATGCGTGGATGGGTTAAGTTGAGGATTGGTGCCAGGGTTTGTAGGAACCACAACATGAAGTTAACATTCCAACCTCACATTGCCCGCATTCTAAGCGAAGCTCACAGAAATTTTGGATTTACAATGAGAATGGGTAATCAATTTAGAAAAAAAGAAACATATCTCTTGCTGTATTATACACTCGTCAGATCTAAACTCGAATATGCTTCTCTTGTTTGCAACCCGCAATTGAAGAAAGATATCGAGAAATTAGAGAAGCTTCAAAATAAATTTCTCAGATATCTACTATTTAAACTTGATGGTACATATCCAAAACTCCCTCCTAGCAACATATTACGCGAAATCTTTAATATTTCGTCACTCGACGAAAGGAGGCAAACAAGTCAAATAACTTTTCTCTCCAAGCTTACTAATGGTAAAATAGATTATTCTAATATGTTGTCAATTTAAATTTTTACGTACCAAACTGTATGTTAAGGCCCAGAACTGGCCTCTTTCATATCCCCCTCGGAAGAACCAAAATGGCCGAAGCTGAACTCATGAGGAGAATGTGCAAGTTATGTAATTCAGTTTCTAAGAATAATCCAAATATTGACCTATTTAAATGTAATTGTAACATTAGATCTATTCGTTGAATTTCTGTATGTTTTGTTTTATTCATTGAATTTTGGTTTTCATTCAGCTGTAAGGTTATATCCAACAGTGTAGCGTCATTTATTGTTGTATTATCTCTGTGTTTCCTTTGTCTCTGCAATGTAATAATTAAATTCTTCTCACAATAATTGTTCTTAAATGTAAATGTATATTACGTCATCCATAATTTTTGTTAATTTTCTTAGTTAATGTTCTTGTTTATGTATTTTGAACACTGTAATTGGGCATGTGCCTGTTGTGTTTCAATTAAATAAGTAAATAAATAAAAAGACAATGGAGCACTCCACCCCCGCCACCACTTCGAATACTGCTTAGAATAGGTTAAGAATCATCCTTGATTTCGTAGAAAAGGTAGAGAGAAAGCTAGCTTGCTTCTGTTCGGACAGATGTGCCCAACATGTTCGTCAGCCGTCAACTTCTTCCTGGTTTACCATTTCCTCCCACCATAAAACAGATTCTTCCGTCTTGGTTGAACCGCCCATGGCTGACTTCCGTCATTTCGCAACCGTTTGAGAATAAACGAAATGAAACCGCATATCAAGTCGCTCAGGAAAAGCAAATTGGATAAGGAGCACGTGCTTGGGAATCACTTCCAGCTAGCAATCAGAACTGATGAATGCATGTAGTCTTGTTGACTTAACCTTTGTTGTGCAAAAACAATTAAAATGAGCTAGATGTACTTGAATTACAGGCCCCCTTTTTTTAACAAAGGTTATTCTAAAGTTTCATGAGTAACCTAATTGTTATTACCTGTTGTTATTCGAATTCGAAGTATTTAAAAAAATTTACTGTAGAGCAGTGTAATTTGGCAAAATTTCGGGAAGGTGACCAGTCTCCGTGAAGTTCATGCGAACGCACATATCCTTTGGAGGAAGTGGAAGGAAAACCCTTCAGCTCGCCTCACATTCTAGCAGAATTGGCAGTTGCTTTCCCATGCGAAAAGAAAAATGGCAAGTTGAAAAATTCGAAGAAATTAGAAAGGCAATCTCGGAGAGGAATATTTCGGCATTATGGGGAGTTCTACGTACATTGAGGGGTCAGAAAAACAACTGGGTGCATATTGAGCCACATATTTGGGAATCTCACTGTCGTTCTTTACTTGGAGGGGAGGGGGAGACATCTCGAACAGAAATTGCACGGGAACGTTACTTCCTAGGGGACTACATACCGATACTTGATGAGGATATACGAGTGGATGAGCTAAGAATGGCGATTGGGAAATTGAAAAAAGGGAAAGCGGCTGGATTGGATAATATCGGAACGGACTTCTTTAAAGCAATTGGGGAAGACATTAATATGTTAGAAAATATCCGTAGACTACTAGATAAGATTTTCAAAGAGGGACATTTCCCGAAGGACTGGGCCACATCAATAATTTGCCCTATATATAAAGGCAAGGGGGATAGGAGCGACGCGGGCAATTTTAGGGGTATCTCTTTGCTTCCAATATGGAGCAAAATATATACGCATATTTTAAACCGTAGAATACAAAAGTGGTCAGAAATATTTGATAAAATTTCCCCTTTACAAGCAGGATTCAGGAAAGGGCATAGTACCCTAGATAATATATTCATATTGCACACATTAGTACTTGAGCGAATTAAAGAGAAACGAAAAAAGTTGTACGCGTGCTTCATTGATTACGAGAAGGCGTTTGACAAAGTTCACAGGGGTATTTTGTGGGGGAAACTGCAAGAAAAAGGAATGTCGGCGCGCATGATAAGGGCGCTACAAGCTATTTATGAAAACGTACAATTTTGTGTGAGATGCGATAGCCACAGAGTATCATCATTACAACCCTCGCATTCCGGGTTAAAACAAGGATGTATCCTGTCGCCAATTTTATTCTCTCTCTTCATTGATTGGGTGGCGAACGAAGTATCATGGGAGCAGGGCGCAACCCCATCTATAGGGGAGCAAGAGATACCTGTACTCTTGTATGCGGACGATATAGTCATCATGTCGGAGACAATAGAGGGGCTACAAAGGGGACTAAATAGCATATACGAGGGGTGCCAAAAATACAAAATGACAGTTAACATTAAAAAAACTAAAATCATGGCTTTCAAAAATGGGTATACTTTCAGCAAACAAGAAAAATGGAATTACGGGGGGGAAGTAATTGAGCCTGTCAAGCGTTTCACGTACTTAGGAGTAACATTATCTATGACTGGAAGTTGGACGCAACATATACAGACACGAAAAAGCAAAGCAAAGCTCGCAATAGACCAAGTAATACGTACCATAAGTAAAGTACCGCAAATGCCGTTCTCAGTGATTCAGGGTTTGTACAAGTCAATAATAACAGGAACTTTGAACTATGGGGTTGAACTGTGGGGGGCAAGAGGAGGGAGCACAGTCGCAAGCATTCAAACAGAATACTACAAGAAAGTGTTGTGTGTAAGTAGAAGTACTGCCAATTGTGGGGTACTTAAAGAATTAGGTCTAAGCAAAGAGACAGTACAAGCTAGGATGAGAACTTTAAAGTATTGGCTTCAGCTAGCAAGGGAGGGTAACACGACACTTAAGGGTCAATGTCTGATAATGCAAGTAAGAGAAGAAAATACACGGAACTGGGCGAGGGATATAAAAAAACATGTTGAACTCTATTGGGATGGGGTGGGTTTGGGAAGCAGGAGGGAGGGTAGATACATCAGTTGAAAATCAAATTAGAGGGAGACTTATGGACATAGACAGACAAGAAATACTAGCCGACTGTCAGACGAAGACTTCACTAAGAGATCATTTGAAATCAAGGGATTGGGGGAAAGCAAGATACATAAACTTGGTAGGCAAAAAAGAAAGGGGAGGGATAGCATGGTTCAGACTGGGGGGTTGGAAACAAGTAAAAATTAAGAATGAAGCAGGGGAAACTATATGCTCTTTGTGCGGGGAGGGAGAGACGGGCGAGCATCTGCTCTCTGCCTGCCCCTCTACGCGTGATTTACGAGACAAGTGGGTTGAGAACGTAACAGAGAGGGAAATAATGGAAGTGGTAGAAGACAGAAGAGGAATCATAAGTGAGATAGTGCAACGAGTGGGGAGATATTTGTGGGAAGTGAGGGAGCGACGAGGAAAGGCGTTAGCGGTCAGCGATAAGAACGAAGAAACCGCACAAAGTGAACCGAGCGTGTAATACGTGTACTGTGGGTCTAGCAGTGTGCAATGTATATGTGTTTTGTTTTGTTCTGTTCTGTTTTGTTTTTCACATTATTCAACAAAGAAATTCAAATTCAAGTAAGTCTCCAGACAGGAGGCCGAATGAACCGGACACACAACTTTATTTGCATGTGCAATATTTCGATTGTTAAAATATACTAATTATGTTTAATTTTTTCTTTTGTATCTGATCAACTGCTAAGAGTTATTTGTATACTAACGTAAAGAAGGTACAATATTAATACACGACTTTGAGGGAAGAGAAAGTGTGTGTAATGTAAAATTAATGTAGTGCGTACAGCGTACAGCTCGCACAAGGAAAATGTAAAATGTAAATACTCAGAGTCGTAGCTAGAGATTTCTGCGCCCGGGCGAGAATAAATTTTGGCGCCCCCTACACTCGTCTTGTCGAACTTCTACCATTGTTTTTTTAAGGGAGGGGTAGAAGCATTTGTTGTTGTGCCTTACTTAAATAATGTCGTTCATTCAAATTGACGTTTCATTTATGCTAATAATTGTAGCAATTTTATGTAATTGTAGCCATTACAACTATCGAGTTGTTTGTACGTATACACATATTCTGAATCAAGGATCATTATTGACCTCTCGGTGTGCAATGATAATAAATCCTAGAAATGAAACTAATGCATGCAAAAAAAAATCTTACCATATGAATAGCATATATATTTCTTAAGCAGCAGAAAAATCTCTAAGAAAGATCATTAATGTAATGTAATGTTTTTTTATTACATGAAACCCTTTCAAATACCAAAGTAAAACCTATTTACACTGCAAAATGGTATACTGATCAGCTGAAATCAACAACAATAAAAACAAAAATTTATTAAGAATAACGATCAGTACATGATTATTTGACAATTCTCCTGTGCGAACATACTAACTACAGTTTCACTCTTCTTGCCTTTCGAGCAGCAAAGCCATTGATAACATCATCGAACACAAGTGATTGAACTCTGTACTTCTCAACAGACAAAATAGCCAGGTTAGTCAGCTTTCCTTGACTCAAGGAAGGACGCAAGTAATTCTTTATAAGCTTTAGCTTACTAAAACTCCTTTCACAAGATGCAACAGACGATGGTAGAGTTAAAAATAGTTTCCATGCAGTGACAAAATTTGGGTACAACTCAATACATGATATTGTGTGATGAATGAGAGAGCAGCAAGTGGTGACAGTTCTGACAAGTATTCCAAGTGAAAATCTTTCTTTTAAAAATGCTTGCGCATGATGTTGAACAACAGTTCATGAAGTAACTCACTTCCGTTGATATCCTCGGTGTTTAATAAAGCCAGATCAAAGACTTCCTTTCTCAACGTTTCTTCTGACATAATTGCCATATTGCTTGGAAGAATACGGAAAAATCCTCCGAAACTACTTTCATTAGCTTGAATCGATCGCCTATTTGTGACAAAATTGAATCCAATGCACAAAATAAGCTCTTCCTAATTTTTTGTTCTTCATTTATGGCTACACTTCCATCTTCTGCAACTTAATTGAAAAACTTGGTTTTCTCTTTGGGACGCTATTCTTTACTTGCAATGTTCATATCATCTGTTTGCTTTTCTCAATAGCGTTAGTTACAATTTTTTCCCGATTAGCGGACAGAAAGCTTTGCATTCCCTGTAAGTGACTAACACCTATATCTATTGTAACATACTTTTCTTGTAGCTGCAGGTTAACGTCGTTAATAGCTCGAACGATATCAGCCCAGCAGAATAAGAACACAGTAACTGTTTCGTGTGACTCTTGAGATGTCACATAATTCCTCCAAAGCTGAACTGACATCCGAAAACTGGGTACTTAGAGATTGTACTGAGTTTGCTTTTGAAGACCACCTAGTTGCTGATTGACCCTTCACAGTAATATGAACATGATTTTTTAAAACACCCCAACAATGAGTTGATTTACTGAAAAAACTGTAAACATTTTGAATTGCTCCAAATCTATTGACGGTTTCTGTGTCTGCTGACGCAGCATGAACACCAACTAAATTTAACGAGTGTGATGCGCAAGGAACATAGCGAACTGTGCTGAGAAATGCGAACTTGAACACCGGAGTATTTCCTCGACATGTTACTTGGGTTGTCAAAGCACTAATCACGGCAGTTTGACATGGAAAGGCCATCATTCTGAACAGCATGTAAAATGTCTTCAGTTAAGGTAGCGCCAGTTTGTTGTCAGTAGTAATGAAGCCAACGAAACTTTCTTCGATTTTGCAGTCTCCATCTGAAGACACTGTAACGTAACGATAAATTTGGGACATTTGCTCTTTATGACTGACATCAGGAGTCTAGTCATACAAAATGGCAAAGTATTTTGCCCTTTTATTGTCCTCAATCATTGCCCGACGTACTTGATTCCCTGCTATGTGGGCAAGTTCATTCTGAATTTGTGGAGATAAATATGTTACAGCAAGAGCTGATGGGGAGTGATTAGATTAGATTAGATTTATTTTCTTTTTGTGCGAGCCATAGGCTGTACGCACTACATATTTTTGATTTTTCTACACTATTTTGTTACATTTAGTCTTCGTTTAAGCTGTCTCTTACTTTGTTCCCTATATACACATTCTTCCCCTCCCTCGACAGTTCTTCTTCCAGTCTTTCTCCTCACTTCTCTTTTCCTGCACTCTCACCAAAACACGCATACATGTTGCTTTACACACACTTACACTATAAAGATGGCTCGTCTGGAGCATGATCACTCATTTCGCTGCCTTCTCTAATAGCTTTCCCCCGCCGTTCTCTTACTTCTCCCAGGTATTTCCCCACTTGCTGCGCCGCTTCCTTTATCTTTATTCTGTCGTCTACCACTTCTATCATCTCCCTGCCTGTTAAGTTTTTTCATCCATTTGTCCCTTAGGTCACGTGTAGAAGGGCAGTTCAGTAGGATATGCTTGTCCGTCTCCTCCCCATCGCACAAAGGACATATCGTTTCCCCTGCTTCGTTTCTCTTTCTTAGTTGTTTCCATCCCCCTAATCTGAACCATGCCAGCGCGCCTCTTTCATTTTTCCCCACAACCTGGATATATTTCGCTTTCCCCCATTCTCTTACTCTTAGCTGTTCCATGATTGAGGTCTTTGTTTGGCAGTCTGCTATTATTTCTTGTCTGTCTATGTCGAGTAACCTGTCCCTGATTTGATTTTCTGTTGAGATGCCCCCCCTTCCTCCCTCTTCCCATACCCAACCCATTCCGCTATTATATAAGAGATTTTTCACTTCCAGGCCCCAGCTGTAAACGTTATGCTCTCTTGTCTGTATTTCCAAACATTGTCCCCTCAGCGTAGTTTGGCCCTCTTGTGATAATTGCATCCAATATTTAACAACCCTCATCCGTGCTTGTACCGCGTCTCTGTTCAGTCCCAATTCCTTAAGAATCCCACAGTTGGCCGTGCCTCTGCTTACGCCCATTACTCTCTTATAAAATTGTGTTTGTATGCCAATTATTGTGTTGTCCCCCCTTAACCCCCACAGTTCTATTCCATAGTTTAATGTACCTAACACTACTGATGAATAGAGGTTTTGAATGACCGGGAAAGGCATTTGAGGTGCCTTATTTATTGTCCTTATGACTTGTTCTATTGCAAATTTTGTTTTAGTTTTTCTTGCCCTTATGTGGTGTGTCCAACTCCCTGTCATGGAGAGCGTTGCCCCCAGGTATGTGAAGTATTTAACCCGCTCGATTAACTCTCCCCCGTATGTCCATGTCTCTTGTCTGCTAAATATGTAGCCATTTTTGAAAGCAATAATTTTTGTCTTTTTAATGTTTACCTTCATTTTATATTTGATGCACCCCTCATATATGCTATCTATGCCCCTTTGAAGACCCTCTATTGTCTCGGACAAGATGACTATGTCGTCTGCATACATAAGGACTGGTATACTTTGCACTCCTATACATGGGATAGAATCCTGGTCCATGTTAATTTCATGCGCTACCCAATCTATGAACAGTGAAAATAACACTGGTGAAAGGATGCATCCTTGTTTGAGTCCCCTGAGCGAAGGCTGCAGTGCCGAGACTTGGTTTCCTTCGCATCTTACTCCGAATTCTACCCTCGCATATATTGCTTGCAGTGCTCTGATCATGCGCGCGGACATTCCCTTCTCATACAATTTTCCCCACAAAATATCCCTATGAACTTTGTCGAATGCTTTTTCAAAATCAATGAAACATGCGTATAATTTCCCCCGCTTCTGTTTTATTTTTCTCTGTACGAGAGTTTGTAATATGAATATGTTGTCTAACGTGCTGTACCCTTTCCTGAAGCCCGCTTGTATAGCTCGACCACAAGGAAAAAAACCTTCCGCCCAAAGCGTTCGCGCAACTTCCCTGTCGTTATCGGTGTTCGGGGCAGTGTTGCCAGGTCAGATTTGAAAAATTCAGGAGATTGTTCCTTGGGAAACCAGAAGATCTGCTACAAAATCCGATGATCTAATAGTAGCGGATGAACGACCTTCTCGGGGGCGGCATAGGCGTGCGCACTGGGGGGCAACAGGATGTCTGCAGATTTTTTCCAGCGAGGGGGAAACAATGTATTTTTATCAGGCGGGTAAACGAGGCATATTACCCCGTATAATGTTGCCCTCTCAGAAAACACCACTTGAGTTTGAAATTATCACGTTTCTACATCCCTATTATAATAATGGATGTAAATTACTGTAACTGAAATCAACTCAATTTTCGTGTGGGATAAAATACAACCATCTAAAAATAGTAATGTACATGGACGTCCGCAGGATTTTTTCCAGGCAGGGGCAAGGAAGGCATTTTTTTCCATGGGGGGGGGCAAAGAAGGCACATTTTCTCCAATAATAGTGTTGTTCCCTCAAAAAACATTGCTTAAATTTCAATGTATCATATTCATGCAATAATTAACACACATTATTGCAGCTGAAATGAAATTATATGTGAAAAATATATAATTTTTGGTTGACTTTCATTTTGCAGGGGGGCCACCCCCCCTTCCGGACGCCCATGGTAATGTAGTAGCACATCGTTTGGCATAATTTCACAGTTCAAACAACACTTTTCATGGCTGAGTGGAGTTCCACTCTCCCCTCCATGTTCAAGTAAGGTGACCAGAAAACTTGTTTTTGAGCAGGCCGTCGGAGGTGCCATAGCAATAGTTTATTATGGAATCCTACCGAGAAATCAATAGGTCTGGCAACACTGACGTTGGCCGCTCTGAAGGCTCCTTCCTCCCGTCTTTTTCCCCCACCCGCCAGCGCGATGGGGTCTGCGCAGGTTTCTTTCCTTGTGGTTCCACTATAGTGGTGAAATTTTGTCGAATATTTCTGTCCATTTCTGGATCCTACGGTTTAAGATGTGTGTGTAAATTTTACTCCATATAGGTAATAAAGAAATGCCCCTGAAATTGTTTGCGTCATTTCTGTCCCCTTTCCCTTTATAAATAGGACAGATTATGGAGCTTGCCCAGTCCTTCGGAAAGTACCCCTCTTTAAAAATCTTGTCCATTAATTTGCTTTGTGCATGCAACATATGAATGTCAGTTTCGTTGGCTTTGAAAAATTCCGCCCCAATGGAGTATGGGGAGTGTGTACTATTGTTGACACGTGAGATTTTAACACATCGTCATAGTTCGCCAACAACATCAATAGGCCCAATAAATTCCCATGTTGTTCTGTAGTCTCATCAACTTTCTTCCACAAAACATCATCAGGGCCTCGTAATGCAAGATTTATTGATGCCAGAAACAAAGTACAGTTTAATACTGCCCGTAGTATATGCCTCCATTTACCAGTTTCACTCAGAATTTGCTGTTGTAGTACGTTGTCTATAGCAGTGTTGGTCTTCATTCTTCAAACGTGACGATAGCTGCCTCCACTCAGCAAAAGCAGTTCTATGGAATTGTGAATTTTCGTGATCAAGGAATTAAGTTTATGCCAGTGATAAAATCCTTGAGAACGGCAAAACTGTGACGAATCTGATTTGGCAAACAAGAAACAAGGAAGACAGTAGACATACACCAAGCAGCATAGACTTTTATTTATTATTGTTGTTCTAAGTGACGTGTACTCTCGTCTTGTACACCATTTATTTGAAAGCTGCCTGATAAGATCACTGAAACAGCCAATGACCATCAAGACGTATTCTTTTAAATGAAATAGCTGTTTTGAAGAGATAGTTTTCCGTCAAATTTCGCAAAAATTATTTTGTTTTAAAGGAAAATTTACTACAGTTGTTACGACATGCAGACTGCAGTTTACACCAATAGTATTTTTACAGCTGCATATACTATTGGAACTATTCACTAAGAAGTTGTAAAACACATCCTCACTACCAAACAAATAATATATATATATATAAATTGGATATTTATTTATTTTATTTTATTTGTTTAAAAGAAAAGTTTCTAATGCAAGCGCAGCGAGCAAGAAAATCATTATCTTTGCAAACTGGCAATGATATTGTTTCAATAGGGCGCCAATACTTTCGAGGGGATCGCATGCATTCTTTATTACAAGTAATTTTCAATTTTCTTCTTCTTGCCGTTCGGCGCCCCCTTCCATCAGCGCCCGGGGCGACCGCCCAGCTGCTCCCCCCCCTCCTAGCTACGGCTCTGGATACTCAACATTCCTTTGCTTGTGAATAAAAAATTGACATGCGACCCCGAGACTAGAGTTACCATCTTTTCTTGTAAGTGAGGTTCACTTCTTTTAGGAGAGCTGGAGGTAGTTCCATCATCTCCTGGCGTGGTGATAACGCTTTTAATCACTGGTGGAGGTAGTGTGTTAAATAAGGTTTTTGCTTTTTGGGAGAATGTCAGAATTTGATCGATTCGTGCAAACAATAAATGTGTATTTGCTCCACTGGCATATCTGCAAAACGTGAAGGAAGTTCATGAGAAACGCGTAAAATTTGGGAAAATGCTAAATGCGGGTTGTTTCACGCCTTTGTATACATGAATAAAATATTTTTAGTATTGCCATGGATATTTAGGTTTTATCGCTATTTCGTTACACATCTTTTCATAACATGGAAACAAGAACAAATCAACAAAAGTTATGGTCATTTCGAATTCGAAAAATTTAAAAAAAATTACTGTACAGTAGTGTAACTTGGCAAAATTTCGGGAAGGTGACCAGTACTCGGTCTCAATGATGTTCATGCAAACGCACATATCCTTTGGAGGAAGTGGAAGGAAAACCCTTCAGCTCGCCTCACATTCTATATAGCAGAATTGGCACTTGTTTTCCCATGCGATACTCAACATTCCTTTGCTTGTGAATAAAAATTTGACCTGCGACCCCGAGTCTCGAGTTACCCCACACGTTGCTCTTCGTAATCAAGAGAAAAGAGGAACGCGTGGAAGGATTGCAACATAGGAACTTCCTTTGTTCAAACAAGGACCGTGGATACGAAGGTGATTCACCCACTGGATTATTTGACCCCGATCGACACGTGACTGAAGAGTGAAGAAACGGAAACATTAACAATTACGAAGGTCCTGTCGTGGAACTATGTGATGAGTGACAATGTTATTGTTTGGAAGTGTTCCTAGTTCAGCTCACCTTTGACTGCTAACACAGATTAAGTGAATGAGTGCCGATAACTGGAGTTCATGTGCTCATCGGAATTTACTTTGAACAATATTCATGACTTTAATGTGATGGCTGCGTCATTCATCAGAACAATATCACTTGGCAGTATGCGAATTAAACTTTTGGGTTTTGGTGTCCTTGTTCCGGTGAACTCGACAGTCTACGAAATATTGATATGGTATGATATATTATTTCTTCTCATGTGCGAGCAGGCTGGTTAATGCACTACATCAAATAATAATAATAATACAAATGATTAGAAACGGGTACAATTTGTTGTAGGAAATATTTAAATATGGAAATTGATGCCATTAATATGCTTCTGTGGTCGTGGCTCGTGGCTCGTGTGTAGAGTCTGATTATTTTCGGAACAACTCCAACTAACAAGTTTAGACAGCGAGCCTACCGACAGTGCAGAGCGTGAGGAAAAGGGTTAGCAATAGGTGCTGTATTGAGATGACGTCATCGGCTCGCTTGCTGATTGGGTGCTTTGGGAGTTCTGACTCGCTCGCAAGCTGGAAATGCATAGAGGCCACATATGTTATGAAAATAATCCCACTCTGCTAAGACTTGCTTTTTTCGCTCTCTTTCTTTCTTGTATTTATCTGCGATACTAGCGATTCTCGTCGAATTTTCACTCGTTGAGCGGACTGATTTATTGTTTCTCTCACGATCATCCCATAGTATCATGCACTCTTTTTTTCTTACTGTACCAGTTATAATTTTATTAGAACATACTTGATAGTAAGTGAAACACATTTCTATTTTACTTATTTTTCGTCGCTTTTGGCCACTTTTGGTTAATCACAACCATGGGGATGAATGATCCTCAGGTTAAACTGATGAAGGGACCCTCACAAAGACAAACTCATGCCCAAGGCAGGACTCTAATCTTGAACCTTCTGTGGCGAGTTGTTGAATAGAACTTTCAAGGCACTCCCGAAGCGGCTGTGACAATTAAAATAATTATCTTTATTCTTAATAATTTCAGTACGATTCGAAAACAACACGTTAACAATATTTTTACTTCCATTAAATTTCAGAGGATTATAATATTATTTTTAGTTGACCCTTTTTCTGTTCAGAAAGGTCAAACAGAGGATTAACTTGGAATGTTGATAGTTCAAGTTGGTGTGTGTATATATATAGTACCTTTTTTATCAACTCTTTGACTTGACTATAAACTAAATAATGCGGCGAAAGATAGAAAAATATTTTTCATTCATTGGAAAACTTTGAACCTCTGTTTTGAATCTTATATTTTCAAATGCCTTTTGAATATTAATATTTTACAAGATTCCCTTTGCACATAAAGTTGTACATAATTTCCCTTAAGTGGTCAATTACTCTCTCTAGACAACTTTTATCTGTAATTGTGATTCAGTGTATCTCACCGGGGAATCTGTCCAGCATATCTCTGGTCTCTGTACTCCACTCCAGCAATTTCACGAAACCTGGAAACACGTGACGAGAGAAAACGAAGCAGTCTCCCTGCAGCATAGTAAAGTGAGCGGTACCGCTATTTAGCTTGGCGGGGGGGCAGCGCTGAGGGGTTGGAAGGGCTCCTAATGTCTTGCAGAGAGAAGCGCAAGTCGATGTATGGATCACAGTTCATTGCCTTCTTCCTGTTTGGGATAGGGAGGCCGGGCAGGAAAAGGGCCTCTCCTGATTTATAAACAGACCCTCACAAAAGAAAGGCGACAGCGCTTTTCCTAGAAGAGGCACATTCATTTCAGACACCCTGGGAGCGGAGGAACAGAGAAGTTCACTGACGAGAAACATCTTTCTGGGATTCCGGTGTTGACAATGAAAGGAGACCGGCATTGAAACAAGGCCATTTGGGGGGAAGGGGGGAGGTAAAAAACACGTGTGCATGTGGAAGAGACAGAGGATCGGCCGATCGGCCTAGCAGAGACACCAATTAATAATAATAAAAAAGAAAAACTAAACCAAACCACGGCGCAACAAGCCTTTGAGGACCATCCGTTTTTTTTTCATTGAATGATGCTGCGTGGTGAACGCAGTCCCATCGTCGCTGTTTTCTGGCTTTTGAGACCAGAGTCTGCTACAAGTAAGTAAACTCCCCGTACCCACACGATGCTGGGTGAATACAAACGGTACAAGGAAAGGCTGGGGCAATAACAAATGAAATAATGCGGACAGTATGGAAATTGGAGAAATACGACATACATTTTGTGGAAAAACTATATCGTACATTATTAACCCTAGCAATGCCATGGTATTTTTATGTTAACACGGATTACCAGGGAGGGGGCTTCAGAGGCCCATGAATGAAAGTTCAATTGAACTGGACTGATGTGTCATTTGTACACATAAGTTAACTAATTAGACACTACTTTCATGTTTTGTTATGGATTATACATTAAAGATAAATTACATTATGATTTTTAAGTAATTATAGTAAATCAATGTAACATTTATTACTTTTCTTCAATTACAATGTTAATACTTGGAACAATGCTTAAAGTGTGCAAAATTCTAGCATAGTTATCTTTTTTTCTTTTTCTACTACCCATACGTTCATTATTTCAAATTGTTACTATAGTTTAGCAATTGAAAATATCCTCTCATGTATTAAAATACCTTTAAAACATCATTGCAAAATCTTTCCTTAGAAATACCAAGGAAATTTCCTTAGAAATACCTTTGAGGCCCATAAACAATATCAACGAAATAAAGTAACTTTTTAATGAACATTTTTGGGAAAAATCACGCGATGTCATTCTAAATATTGCAAAGAACAATTACTATTTTTTATGAATTTTTACATTGATGGATATCCATGTAGCAATGGATGTTGTGGAAGACAAAAATCAAGAAACAAATTTGAAAAGTGCAACAAGTGGGGATGTATTTGTGAGAAGGGAGAGATCGCCGATGTAAAGCAATAACGAATATGTAGCATTTATTTACATTTTCCTTGTGCGAGCTGTACGCACTTTCTCCTCCCTCAAAGTCATGTATTAATATTGTACCCTCTTTACTTTAGTATACAAATAACTCTTAGTAGTTGATCAGATCCAAAAAAGTAAACATAATAAGTATATTTTAAGAATCCAAACATTGCACATGCAGATAAAGTTATGGGTCCGGCTCATTTGGCCTCCAGTCTCTATATACCTGTACTCTGTTTCAATCTTTCACTTCCCACACAACCCCCACCCCCCTCCCATTGCACTATCGGGCTGTCTTTCACACTTCCAATGTCCCCTCATCGTTATGTGATAAGGGATGTTTACACTTTGTTACACTATAAAGATGGCTCTGTTGGAGCATGATCACTCATTTCGCTGCCTTAGGATTTAGGAAAGGGCATAGCACCCTAGATAATATATTCATACTGCACACATTAGTACTTGGGCGAATAAAAGAGAAACAAAAAAAGTTGTACGCGTGCTTCATCGATTACGAGAAGGCGTTTGACAAAGTTCACAGGGGTATTTTGTGGGGGGAAATGCGAGAAAAGGAATGTCGGCGCGCATGATAAGGGCGATACAAGCCATATATGAAAACGTACAATTCTGTGTGAGATGCGATGGCCACAGAGTTTCATCATTACAACCCTCCCACACTGGGTTAAAACAAGGATGTATCCTGTCGCCAATTTTATTTTCTCTTTTCATAGATTGGGTGGCGAACGAAATACCAAGGGGGCAGGGCACAACCCCATCTGTAGGGGAGCTAGATATACCTGTACTCTTGTATGCGGACGATATAGTAATCATGTCGGAGACAATAGAGGGGCTACAAAGGGGACTAAATAGCATATACGAGGGGTGCCAAAAATACAAAATGACAGTTAACACTAAAAAAACGAAAATCATGGCTTTCAAAAATGGGTATACTTTCAGCAAACAAGAAAAATTGAATTACGGGGGGAAGTAATTGAACCTGTCTAGCGTTTCACATACTTGGGGGTAACATTCTCTATGACTGGAAGTTGGACGCAACATATACAGACAAGAAAAAGCAAAGCAAAGCTCGCAATAGACCAAGTAATACGTACCATAAGTAAAGTACCTCAAATGCCGTTCTCGGTGATTCAGAGTTTGTAGTACAAGTCAATAGTAACAGGAACCATGAACTATGGGGTTGAATTCTGCGGGGTTAGAGGGGGGAGCATAGTCACAAGCATCCAAACAGAATTCTATAAAAAAAAGTGATGTGTGTAAGTAGAAGCACTGCCAATTGTCTAAACAGAGAGACAGTACAAGCTGGGATGAGAATTATTGGCTTCAGCTGGCAAGGGAGGGTAACGCGACACTGAAGGGTCATTGTCTGATAATGCAAGTAAGAGAAGAAAATACACGGAACTGGGCGAGGGATATAAAAAACATGTTGTACTCTATTGGGATGGGGTGGGTGTGGGAAACGGGAGGTAGGGTAGATACATCAGTAGAAAACAGTGGCGTATCCTGGTTTTAACTAGTGGGTAATCTCCGACACTTGATTCATCCACCCACTCCTGAAGTCTCCCTGCAAATTTACCTCAACATCCATACAGGATTTATGAATATATGTGATAAAAATGTTACCTTATTGTTGCGACCACTGTCGAATAATTGTTGTGATTGCACTTGCAGTTAATCTACGTTTAGAATTTCAAATAATAAAACAGGAAAATATAATAAATCTATAAGAAAAACCTGTAACAAGGAATATGAAAGGAATGCGATAGTGAAATAAAAACCCTGAATATTAATTGAAGTCTAAAATTCAAGTTACCCCAGTGTCCAGTTACTCGTGCATTCCCGATTTTTGTTTCTATACATGGAAGTTTAAGTTCAAGACCTGTGTACAAGAGATGTTACTGGCCTACCTACATTAACTATTTCCAATTTCTCCGGAAAAGATCCCGTTCCAAATATTTTCACACGCAAATATTGTATTATATCCATTGCCTTTAACTTCAGTAAACACAGCACTAGCACGAATACTAAACCACTAACAGCTAAACAAATATTACATTTTCGAATCGCTAATAGGAACAACAGCACAAAGCCACCTAGAACACGCATTCAATTCCCTGCGCCAATCTCCTATTGTGGTTCCTTACTCCTTGACTCAGAATTAAATTCCCTATGGATGCTGAAAAATTCCCTTTCCCAGCTTTAAATTCCCTGCGATGCGCAAGTTTCTATAAGTTGGAATCATTGCTTTTTTGTTTATATATTTTATTCATACATCTTTTATCTTTATGATCATTATTAATCTAAAGCGGGGGAAAAACAACTTAAATTAACTAATTTATGTGTATGTAATAATTTATTTCTGATAGCTTTCCCTTTTAAAAATTATTCATTTCTGTGAAAGAAGTACTGGTTTTGAAGGCTACAAAGAAAGTAATCACGCATCTTAAAATACAAAAATGAAAAAAAATAAGCATATAGTTTAATTATTTCATTAATCGATTGATTAAATTGTTATTTGACGTCGCTTTTCTGCCACTTTTGGCTAATCACTACGAGTGATGATATGACATTGATGAAGGGACATTTACCAAGAACACCCAGGCCGGTATTCGAACCCTGTAGCTCTGGCGTCGTAGAGAGCTGTGCTAACACTCCGCAACGGAGGTCGGTGTAATTTCTTGAATTTTTAGTTCAAATTTTAATTTATTTAATTACCTTCATTTTCAATATTAAAGTTTTTTTCCTTTTACAATATCTGTTGAAATAGCAGAGATCAGTAAGACAGAAGGAAATGTAAAATGAGAATTAACATAGAATTGGTTCGCAAATGTTGTTCAGATTTCCCTGTTTCTCGCGCATTTTCAGATGTATTTTCTCTACTTTCTTTTTCAGTACGCAATTTGTGAACCCAGAATTCTGTTTTTTTTCCCGAGAAATTTCCCTGTCGTAAACAACACAGCTCCTACGATACAAAGGCCATCGGGGAAAAATGGCAGAAGAGGGTGCCACTGCCAGCCGAGGGAACGGCAAAGACTCTGGGGTGGAGAGTGCGACCGATGGACTCTCTCCAGAAGGAGCTTACCCTTGCCACGGAATAACCGCGCCTGAGAAGCAGTGTTTCCTTCCCCTCCCGTCAAGGGATTTAAAGGGAGCCGGTGGAATCTCACCCTGACGTCACCAGATTCCACCAGCTGGAGAAAAAGCTTCACGGACATTCCGCGGCAAACGGTTGAAAACATTTGCGCGCTGGAAGCAAAGAAATATGTGACAAAGATTGGTTCGGAAGAATATTGTGAAGAAATAAAAAAAAAAACTTTTTAAAAAATTATAGCCGGGTCATCTCCGATTACCTAGGTGACCCAGAGTATACGCCGCTGGTAGAAAACCAAATCAGAGAGATACTGCTGCTGGCCATAGACAGACAATAAATACTAGGCGACTGCCAGACGAAGACTTCACTAAGGAACCAACTGAAATCAAGGGAATGGGATAAAGCATGATACATACATTTAGTAGGCAAAAAGAAAGGGGAGGGTTAGCATGGTTCAGACTGGGGGGTTGGAAACAAGTAAAAATGAAGAATGAAGCAGGGGAAACGATATGCTCTTTCTACGGGGAGGGAGAGACGGACGAGCATCTGCTATCTGCCTGCTCCTCTACGCGTGATTTGCGATACAAGTGGGTTAAGAACGTAACAGGGAGGGAAATAATGGAGGTGGTAGAAGATAGAAGAGGAATCATAAGTGAGATAGTGCAACGAGTGGGAAGTGAGAAAACGACGAGGAAAGGCGATGGCGGATACCGATAAGAGCGAAGAAACCGCACAAAGTAACCTTAGCTTATAATACGTGGACTGTGGAACCAGCATTGTGCAATATTTATATATACGTTTGTTTGTTTTTGATTCATATTTTCAAACATTTGTCAAATGAATAACCAATGTGAATCAACATCTCGTGCGTACAACCAACGGCTCGCACATAGAAGTTCAAATATAGCTTTCCCCCGCCGTTGCCACATAAAAAGAGACCAGGCTAAATGAGCCGGACACATGATAGAAATATGTGCAATATGTGTTGTTTTTTTACAATATTTTATCTTTTCCTGTTTTTTTTTTGTTTCATTTTCTTATTCTTTTTTCATCTTTATTCTCTTGTAACTCAACAATTATTAAGGTACATATGTTACGAGTACCGTAAACACGGCTGAAATGTTGTGCTTCTTTGAGGGTTTAGAAAATTACTGAATATGTAAAATAACATTTATGTAGTGCGTACAGGAAAATTCAAATAAACTTATACTCCAAAGAAGCCAGGCTGCCAAATCCGGAATCACAATGATATTGAGAACAATTTTATGCTGATTTTTTAAATCGATATTTCTTCTACACTTCGGGTTTCTCCTGCTGAGAAGGTAATGAATGGCACATAAATGATGATAATAGAAGGACGATATCAGATAATAAGATTCTAAAATATCTAACGAGAAATAAATATAATGTATTTTTCCAGAGTAGTGACATTAAAATTGACTCTTCTAACCATTCGTCCAGTAATGTTTGAGAGTGTGAGCATGTGCGGAATTTGTGAGTGTGTCTGTTGAAATTTTAGTCAGCAAGTTGAGAAATATATAAATATTTTTATAGAAGTTACAGGCAGTCAGGCACACATGTTGACAATGGAAATTAGGTAAAATTCGACATCCGGTTATCCGTTGTTTTTCTGCATGTTTTTGACCACGCTAGATAGCAATTGTAACTGCGTTATTTAAAAGACTTGTTGTTTGAAGCAGAGCGAGTACGAAATGTTATTGGTCACCGACGCATTTTTAAACTTTTTTACGGAAGCAGGTGGATGATCGAGAGATAGCATAGCACATGCTGCAGCTTTTTCCGGTTTAAATCCCTCGAACGGAAATTCTCTTTAAGGCGACCATATGTATCGCGGAATGTAAGAAATGGAGAGCACGCGTTCAAAAATTCTTTACAATAGTCATTTATGCCATTACAGTATTGCCAACTATTCGCTTTGAGATTTTCCCAAATAGATGTTCACAAGACGGGGAAGAATACTTCCCCACTAGTGAGCCAGAGAAATCCTCATTACTTTACATAGCGATAGTGATGGACGACTGGCCAGACTGATGAGTTCTTATTCGGAATCTTGAATTCATATTCTTGGTGCGTGAATTTTGAAGTATGCTCTTTTCGCTCATAAGCCACACACTGCACGCGCATAAAAAAGCACTTATTGCTTTAAAAAACACACGACTTATTCTTGTGTGCAAATGAAATGTTGACCATTGTTTCAGTTACACAACATTAGTTTTACAATATTTAAACGTGTTTCCACTGTGCTAAATGGTTACCGCTCTCGCCTCTGGTTCGAGCTGTCCCTGGTTCGATTTTCGAAGCTTCCCCAAAATTTTGGTATTGTGTCAGATCGTGTGGATGAATAAGGAGTTACTTGAAAAGAAGCAGCGCCGGACTCCAGTCTAGAGAACCAGAAACCAAAACAGAGGCGATGGGATTCGATGCGCTGATCATGTGTCACTTTTCCCCTAAGGAAAGCCGCTTGGTAGGCATTGACTCTCAAAGTGCTGTCACGCCATGGACTTTAGTTTTTATGTACAGTCTTCAGGATACATCTCACGAATATCAAAAATTGATGGCATTTCTTGAAAAGACCCGGAGATACTGGATATCAAAAAATGGAAAAGTATTGTATTGGATTTCTAAAAGACATATCCCATGTATCCAGTTAAATATACCAAATTGAAGGGTGTTCAATACGTCCAATCAATTTGAAATAGACTAAAATAGTTAATAAATAATAAAAAATCGATTTATGACTAGACGTGGGAAATAAATAATCAGGTTAGTTCCACTGATGAACACAGTATATTGTTTGCATGTGGTTTGTGATGGACACCTGTTGACCTTTGGGTTAACGTGCGTGCGTAAGGTATAACAAGGACTTGCTGCCGAGCATGTGTTGCCCAATTTGCGTACTGCGGCGCGCGTGGTCGCTTCCTGTTTACGCTGCCCTGGTCACCTCGAGTTCCAGCGATAGTTACGCTTCACGAAGCACTCGGCGAGAAATGAAAACGGTTTGTTACGCTATCTTGATTCGCGTCTTGAATACACCCTAGGAGGGAAACTGTCGTTAGCTTTACCAAAGGGGGAGGAAACGATCGCTTCATAATGTTATCTCTTTCTTTCTCTCTCTCTCTCTCTCTCTGTTGTTTCCTTTGGTGAGAAACGTTGGCGAAAACCATGACCTGTTGCAATTTCGATATTCTTATTTATTGGGCAACGGTTGAGAATTTTTCCGACCCTTGAGTTGTGTTGATATATTTTTCTTTTTTTCAAGAAATAGTAAAGGTTGCCGGTGCTTTGCTTCCTAAAATAATGGGTTACTATTATTTTGTCATAAATTAAGAACATTTAACTGTTTACACAGTTCTCTGCAGAACATGTTTTGCCAGTGTAAAATTACATGCACAAGCAAACCCGTACCCATGATTTTTCCGAAATGCTGTTGCAATATTATGGTTCATTCACCGATAGATGCCCCCCTTACCCGACAATCAACAACATAATCGCTTACAGATAAAGGCTGTGCAGCAGTACAGTTGTGCCATGTGCCCTATATTATCTGGACGACCCTCGTATTAGCTTTTACAAATTTCGTATGGAGTTTAATCAGTTAATTATGTAGGAAGAATGCCAATACGAAGATTAAGGGATAACGTTGAGATGGACCTAAAGGAAATCGGTAAGGATGGATAGGATTCGATTGATCTTGTCCACGATAGGGACAGAAGGAAGGCTTGTGATGCTGCAACCATAAACCTTCGGATTTAAGAAGGCTAGAGAGTTAGTTAGGTAGTTAGTTTAGTCAGTTTGTTGCAGCGGGTTCCGATTTTCAGATGTTACAGCAACAAGGATTTCAAAATGAATGCGAGCAGTCCACTGCTCCATTATCAAAAATTGTGAATTCTCGAAAGCAAATTCTTTAAGGGATCCAATGGATCTAAGGGATCATTAGAACGTTCGAAAACATTATGTTCTTTTCACTGTTAGTAGCGTAGCAACAATATCAATCAGCGAGTACCCTTGCATTACGTCTGCGGACCATGACGGAGAGGAGTGAAGAACCGTGAAAGGAAGAAAGGTTGCTCATGTAAAGTTTGGGTTTTTATGCTTGTTTTATGGACGTGAATGAAAATAACGCTCTTTCCTAAGAAGATGCCGCGGTGTTGAGAAAAAAGCAGAAATAAATTGGAAAAAATGACGGTCTCTTAAGTCATAGCGTCATACCCCGTGACAGAAATTTTGACAAGGACGTCTGCAACACATTAGTGGACGTCCTTAGCTCCGTCTGGAGATCGAGAGAGAGAGAAACCTAAGATATTATGGCTGATGATCGTGGGAAGGAGCTCTGCTTAGAAAACAGGTTTTGCAAATGTCCAGATTTCCATAAAGTATATGTCGTTACGCACAAGCGAACCTGCCGCTTTCGCAATTTGCGTACCGCCCGCGGCCGCCTCGTTTGTCACCATTTTTTACGAAAAAGCCGTCCGCGCATAGGTGACGGACGCGCATCTGTGAGGCAAAGCAGGTGGCGAGAATGCCAATATCGATCAGGTAAATGCGGCTCTCAATCATCTACATTTTAGTCAGTTTCCACAGACCTCAGGGTTTTTCGTTGAGGAACGTGTCGTCGAACCCCATTGCCTCTTAACTTGCTAAACTTTAGTCCATTAATTTTCATAAATCAAAAAAAATTACTAAGGCGACATCTCAGGATTTGGGGACAAAATTAGGATTCTACACATCCCGTTCTTTTACACCTTGTCTGTTTATACACAATAAAACTTACTTCGACTTTTAAAATAAAATATCCAAAAGCGTTTGGTACTCATTACCACAAAGGTATGAATGGCATTCTTTACAAAATTTCGTTCTTTTGACTAAAAGACTAGGTAAACCTAAACAAGTGTATGCTGAAGCTAGTATAAGAGATTATGCTAATGCTTGGGTCAGCAAATACTTTAGTGATGCTTTTGTGTTTCGTTGGCCGTTTGACGTAAAAATTAGAGACAAAAGATATTAAATTAATTTCTAGATCCATTCACACTCCTTATTATTAGGTGGAGCATTGGAAAGAGAAATGATATGCTGCTCGCTAGCTTTGAGTATCTTCTCTTTCATAATCGTACTTTGGCTTAAAATGCACTGAATTTTCACGTACTCAGATGGAGTTAACCTCTTCGGTACGAAGCCTCTAATAAGAACACGTGCTCCATCTCATTTTCATGCTTAGGAAGTTTTCGTAAAGCTGTATCCAATTATTGTATGATTTAATTAGGAAAGAAATTGTACTGATGCTGAAATAGACGTTCTCTTGAACCTGATATTGCATAAAACACAGTTAATGAACATGGACAGTTTTACATATTATTGCGTTTACTAGCGGCTGTACAATGCGAAAACATTATTTAAGGAAGTGATTTTCAGATAATTAGTTAGATATACATAGTCAGATAACAGCTACTGTGGGATTCGATGAGTTGGCCACACATGCATCAACAAAAACTGTTGGTATGCCTTGGCTCTCAAATGGCTGTTGTGTTAGATATACATATCAGTCACAATATGTTCTTAGTGGGCCATTCTTCTTCCGTCACATGCTCACACATTAAAAATTTCCTTCACTCAAGATTTTCTTTGTCCTCTACTCTTATCTTTTAGGTCTCACAGAGAAATTTCCATAAGTAAAGTACTGTTGGATCACGCCGACAAATTTACGATGTTTTGATTATAGGTTGCCTCGGAATTTCGGAGATGGACGCTTCATATATTGATGAAATGAAGCAACGCATGAGAACACGAGTTCCACTCGTAACTTCTTTGTGTGCCGGTCACTTCTCGTTGATGTTCCTGCCTAAATTTTCTTCTAATACATGGCCCAATACTTCGTTATTTGATTGTTCCATTGTTTTGTGTAGTGCACAAATACGGACGGCGGAAAATTTCTGTTTTGTTGCTTTTCCTTCTTGTCGGAACATTTCTACAAGCTTTATTTAAAGAAAACAAACAGCAACATGTAAATGGAGTGCTTACAATGTAATATTATTATCACCGTTGTTGTTTGAAAGTTAATATTCACGGTATTGAGTGTTTCTAAGTTTGTTTTAAGTTCACTTTATGCACAGAAAGGCTAATCGGGACTGGACTTACAGTTTTAATGTAGGATCCGAACCACTATGTGCCTCCATCGGGTATAGAACCCGAGACTCCTTGACTACAAGGCGATAACGTAATCACTATGACAAAGGGGAGGCATTGGTGGTATTGAATAAAATTACAATATTTATTTACTTTTTTATAGTGAAAGGATTTAACAAAGAAACGATATTATACTATATTATGTTATAAAATATCGACCTAATATTATTAATCATTTTATATATTTTTACATATTTCAATCGATTCTGTATTTGTAGAGAACTTTAGATAAAAATAGTATTTATAGGTTTCCCTAATTAAAGATGTGGATTTTTCTCATAATATTTGTCAGATAAACTTAAGACTCATGAATGTAATAACACTAATAATAATAATAGGTCTTTCACGTAGACAATTAGCGCTCGCTTACGGTGCGACCGGACCCGTGTTCGATTACCGGTGGGAGCCCCCAAAACTTCGGCGTTGACTCAGCGTCGTGAGGACAATTGTGGAGCTGCTTGAAATTAAGAAGTAGCGAGTGTCGGTCTCGAAAGGCAGAAAACAGCGGAGATTGGACTTATGCTGCGATAACTACGCGTCACCCAATCAAAAACTCTACTCTCAGAGGACTGACTGTTGCTTGCGCCACGGTATAATAATAATAACAACAAACAACAACAATAAATGTCTTTGGTAAGCGGACAGAGTTCAGATTAAGGCTCCTCTATCACTACCACTTTAAAATGTAAATGAATGGCTTATTGCAGAAAGGGACCTGAGTCACATTTTTGAGGTATCGGAGTTAATGGTAGTTTTGATTTTCCTAGTTACAGACACATCTTTTAGTGCAGATAGGACGTCAGTTACACGAGGCTATAGCCAAAAAAATGCACAGTGAAAAGTATACTTTAATGCAGAAAGGTACCTGAGTTACTGACTCGGATCCTTTTCTGCAATAAACTTAGCCGTATTTATACGTTGTACGAACTGTGTACGCTAATCTGTAATGCAGCTCGGGGTGGTGAAAATACTGTCAAACTTATTGACACCAGTAACATTATTGGTTTCGTAACGTGGTGGCCTCATGTCTAAAAAAAAAGGTGACATCTGTGAAAACTACCATGTGTTCCTACAAGAATAGGCAGTATTTTCAGATTTCCAAGTATCATTACTTTGAATACTGTGTTGAACATAAGGGTACTGTCAAGGTATCCGAATTCATCAAAGGTTTTGACACCTTCTATCTGTCAAAAGGTGCAAGAATTGTAATTCCTACGCCACGTACGTTCCCAGTTGCACATATGATGATCAAGCTTACTAAATTGAAGGACATATGAACTGCCTTGTCGTGTGTACAGACGACGTCAAAGGATGTTATGAAGATATTCTTCAGTAGCCCACTACACACGGCAATGAAACAGACTCAGATGTAGAATAACACATGCATGTATGAGCTCGTACATTATTGTACTTCAAACAGCGACAATAAAGTCCAGATAGTGCAGTACACTGTCATTTATTGATGAATCTATAATTTCCTGTGGCATATATAACATAACCTAACCTAACCTAGCTTATGTGGCAACGACAAACGTGCGTTTGTAGGATATTTCTCATCTTATTTCTCACAGTTTTCACTTTTATTGCAGAAAGGTACCGGAGTCACAACTTTTTCATCTCCACTGTCTCTAGCAGCATACTGCAAGGGGGGGGGGTGCATTGAGGGTTGCAAAATTAACTATTCTTTATGTTGAATATTTGAGCCAACAGCGGTACATTTCTTTCTTACACTAACAATATTATACGATTTTTCTTGTTTTACTCAGAATTGTGCAAAAGTGACTCAGGTCCCTTTCTGCAATAAGCCATTCAAATGTTTTATTAATCAAGAAACACTCATTACGTACAAACTTTGACTACGGCGACTCAAGGAATTAAAGCATTGTGAATCGCAATAGATAGATAAAGGGCGACTTCCCTTTTGCAGTTTTCACATACTTCAGCCAATTGCCAAACTATTGCTTACAAGGGATGACCCATTTCTTCCTTTCGTGACCTCAGACGCGGCTTTTGGTTGCGCCGAAGAGTTCTCGGTGTTTCAAGTGGTGCAGGAAAGAATTCTTCAAGCACCATTGATGGCTGTTGTGGAGAACACCGGGGGGGGGGGGGGGGGCACTATTTTATCCCCTTTTTCCTAACAGGTGGAATTTTCCCAGAAGGTGTTCCGCCTATTTGGTTTGGAGGTATCTTCTGGTCCTGGTCCTCTTTTGAAGTTAGAGTACAATAAATGTATAGAAAACAAGCTATTAATATGTTTTTGAGGAAGATTTGATTATTATGTGGCCTATAGTTAGATGTATGAACTTACACAGCAGGGAAATTGTTAACAATGAAACTTTAACTAGCAGGGAACCGGAAAACTATGTAGTGCATATAGCCTCGACTTGCACTCTGTGAACAGGAGTGCACATTCACTTTGGCATTGACATCTTTTATATTTACATTTCTGCAACTTCAAAAATATTTCTTGTCATTAAATCATGTGAACTTACAAACTCAAAGCAGAAAATGTAGAACTGTAATTGGACACTCGCCTGTTGTGTTCAAAGAAATGAATAAATAAATAAAACTTGAAACCATCAGATATCATGGTTCAGCGGTCAGCTTAACCGGATCTCGGAACAGCAGTCTTGAGTTTGATTTTTAGAGTAATGCATGTACGCAGTATGGTATTTGAGCAATCTTTAGTGAATGGAAATTACAGTAAATTCTTGTGGAGCGTCAGGGGCAAATGAGAATATTGATTTTCTAAATTATCCGGTGTCATGGTTTATATGGTCCCCCCAGAAAATGAATTTTAATCGAATTTCCCTTTCTCTCCCTGCAAGAGGGAAATTTCCCTTCATATGGCAACACTGCAGTTCCTATTCGGAGGATGTTCTGTGGCTGAGAAATTTTAACCACTTGCTTGGTTCCCTTATTTGTTTTGATCTCAGGTATCACGTGTTGTCTAGCAAACTGAGTGGTCAGGTCTTTGTTGTGCTTTGTGCGAGGCAAATGGGTCAAGAGCAGGTTGGAATCCCTCCCATATGCGTGCCATACGTTCATTCTGCTCAGGTAATGAAAACAAAGCGTTTTGAGATATGTCTGGACATAACTGTATGCTTTTGGGACGACTGTGTATGAATGGAGTTCGGAATACTGTAGAGAAAAGACAGATAACTTGACAAATGTCCTGAAATGACCATCTGCCAGACAACACAGATTATACAGAAACATGGTTACCATCAGTAACAATGCATTTGAAGCTAAAAAAACAGTGGTTTTTGCTTCCAATGGCACCGTCCTTTGTTCGATTAATGCAAGTGGTACATTCCAATTACAATACATTTTATCCTACATTTTCATCGTTCTATGTTGGTTGGTTGGTTGGTTGATTTGGTGTTTTAAGTCCACTTTATGCACAGTAAGGCTAATCGGGACTGGACTTACAGTGTAAAATGGGATCTGAACCACTTGTTAATCCATCGAACCCGGGACCCCTTGATTACAAGACGACGACGCTACCAACCATCATCGTTCTATGTAAAAAGTGATTTATCTACATCTCGGAACACAAAATTTTCGCGACACATCCCCCATTTTTTTCAGAAATCCCTAGTCATGGTAATTTTTTCCACTGAATCTACCTTTACACCCCCTAATAAAGGGGCCCTTTATTTGAAAATTGTGGATAAATATCGGCGTGCGCTCGCGTCTGTGTGGTATTATAAGCAGAGACAGAGATGGCCGTAACGATTTGATACGGCATTGTGAAATAAGAATTCTGGACATAATCCGGATGGATATGGATGATAATTATTTTCTTTCATCATTATCGTAACTGATTCCACTGTCGTGGTGAACGTAACGGTATAAGAAAAAGGAAGATGAATTTGTCGAGGAACACAAATAAAAGAGAAAAGAACCACATAGAACTCTTTAGTGGTTAGTAATATTACATGTATGATATGTCACAATAATATTATTTATCTTGGCTCTTGGGAAAGCTAATCGCCCTCCCCGTTGATCTTATCAGGATGTGTAGCAGGTTTCTAAAATGTTATGCAAAATGTTTCGTCTTTCCAGCATGAGAAATAATGCAAAAGTGAAAGATTAATGGATCGATTGATTTGGGTTATTTTCTGCCACATTTTGGCTAATCGCTAATATGAGGATGAGTGATAATACGCGTATGATGACATTCATGAAGAGACACTCACAAAGATACCCCTGTCCAGGCTGGGATTCGAACTCTGGACGCCTGCGTTGTAGAATAGAATAGAATAGAATAGATTTTATTTCAAGTATGAGCCTTTACAGCTGTGCATACCATACAAGGATGAAACATTTTAGTGCCATTTTCCTACACCCTTCCTCCTCTCAGTCTACTTCCACATTCCCACTGCTTGGGAGTTCACAAACACCGTCTTTCATTTCCATTTTTTCACTATACTTGCACTGTTACCTGAGTGATTCCTAAATTTTCTCAGATTTATTTATTTATTTAGTAGCCCCCTTTAACACATTTTCGCTATCCCCACTGAGCTTCTTTGCTCTCTTTGCCCAGACATAGTGTAGGAAAGTTCCCAGATTCCTTATTTGCGCCTCCCCCCCTTCTCGGTCTCTCCCTCCAAATAACGGTTGTCATGATATTCTCAATGTTAGCTTCATTTATTTCCATGATATATTTTTGTCTTGCCTCCCCTGTTTCTTTGCACTGGAGGAGAATGTGAAATTTCTTCTCGTCTTCACCGCATAGCGGGCAATCCACGCTCCCGTCCTCTCGTTTTTTTTAGTTTAACTTGTGTCCATCCCCCAGTCTGGACCAGGCCAATTACGACCTTTCTTTTGCCCCACACAAATCCACGTAGTTCCTCCTTCCCCATTCTCGATCCGTATCCATTATTTTCGCTGATGTTAACGCTATTTTTGCTCCGCATTCTGCCAAAATTTGCTGTTTGTTAATGTCTTCCAGTCTGGCACGTATTGCCCCTAGCATTTGCATATCAATTCTCCCCTCTATTCCCTCTTCCCACACACATCCCAGCCCTATACCGTATAATTTCGTCTTTATCTTTGCTACCCATTGCCTCCCATTACCCTCACTTATCTCTGATTGTACATTGAGTTTCTTCAAATTTCCTCCCTCCATGGTGATCAGTTTTGCCCAGTATTTAATGCTCCTCATTTTGGCATCCACTTCCTCTCCCTGGCGTTGTAGCGCTCTATACTAACCTCTCCGCCACGGAGCTCCACTAAATGAAACATTATTTTCAAAAAGTTCGGATTGCTGTGTAGTCCTAAACCTGCAATAAGACATCTGGAGATTTTTTGAAAATTAATTTTTAGTGTATTTCTCGGTTATGTGCGATAATATAAATCGCTATAATTACTATGGATTTTCCATATTTTACTTCAATTTTATGCAGTACAAAGATACATTTCTGGGATGAGATTTCTGTGAAAGATAGGCGGTGTCCTTGCGTCCACTCAGGAATAAAGCGACTTCGACTTGTGGAAGGAGCTTGCTGTGCGTATAGGTGTGTTTCACCTATACGTCACAAACTGTTGCATTGTGGGATCGATCAGCCATGATTACCGCCGGTTCTCGTAAACATACGGTTTACGATGGTACTGTGCCGTATTCAGTTGTTTAACAGAAACTCACGTTCATCCTCGAATTTTCCGGGAAAGAACAGAAGGTGCGCTTCACGGCACGGAAATCGATAATTATTGTTGATCAGAAGATACTGCGTCGTCTGGTTGGCGAAAGTAAATCGTGCCAACATTAATGAACAAAGCAAATATTACCGAGTGTGCAGTTAACATTTCCTCTCAGGTAAGTTTATATGCCACCTTTCTCTGTGACTTTTAGTACAAATGGATCGAATTGGTGAGTTTAATCATACTTGCAATAGTGTTTCTTTGTTTTTTGTTTTTTTGGTAGAAAGATGCTGATACTTCCGATAGGTTTGATGATAAAAAGGATAATATTCAAAGTTTAATTCATCTTGATAATTGTACGTTTGTACTTGATTATTTATTACATTTCGTTCGTTAAAGCAAACTGTTATTTAATTGTTATTCGATCCATGAGAAAATGTGCCGGTAGTAGGCTTTGCGTACTGTCAGAAAAAAAAACACTGCTATCAAAGTATCCCAAATTGATTGATTGATTTGGTTTATTTTACTTCGCTTTTATGCCAGTTTTGGCTAATCGTGAAGACGAGGCTGAGTGATGAAATGTTGAAACTGATACTCGTAAAAGCAAAACTTATCAGAACATCGATGCTCAGGCTGGGATTCGAACCCCGGACCCCTGGCATCGTAGCGCGCTGTGTTAACCACTCTGTCACTGAGGCCGGTATATCCCAAATTCTTAAAACAAGGAGTGAAATTACTGTTTTTGAGCAACTCAACATTTTAAGTTACAGCGCTTGAACAAACAGAGACGAAAATGGCAGAGCCTTGAAAATATTAGTAAATCTGTACTGGATGTAAATATTTCAAGCCGAATCCGAACCAATAATAAATACGAAAACGAATTGATTCCAGGTAGCTGGGTCAAGTAATTAAACACACGTGAACTAGAGTTGGCCAAAGGGTTAGGCCCCTTTTCGTTTCGTTATCGTCCAATTCATATGGATCTACACCGCAAAACTTCGCCTTTTCTCCATATCTTTTTGTGTCGACTTTGTAAAGAGCTTGGACACGAAAAATTACCGCCATTTCCAGATGACACAACATTGTCATTAATTGTATGCAATGTTTTACCAAAATTTTACACCATACTAACAATAAACGTACAGTTGGCGCAGGTGTAACGAAAGCTACGTGCAAAGAGAATGGATCCCATTCTCCTACGTGGTGGGTATTTCCTTGCAGACGACAAACAACTCGGCCGCAAACATGGCGGCGTTGCGAATTCTGACGTCACATAAAACCCACCTAACCTCATTCAAATTGTTCTCATAGACTGAGGATATTACGAAAATAAGCCTGCTCTACTTTGCGTTACCTCCAAATGCTTCCGACAATGACATTCTTTTGTAACTTGGCATCTCGAGGGCCTCCAGCGTTTCGCCAGCAGCTTTCGAGGTGGTCCAGCCTGTCATCAGGCAGAAGTGAGACAAACCTTGCATAACAGTGACAGCGACACTAATTTTTACCGCCTGTTCGCCGTCCTTGGCTCCTTCATTGTTTCGTGTCGTACCAAACACACCTGACACTTAATTCCTCGAAAGTGGCGATTGACTCGAGAGGACGCCACCTGTCGCCGTGATTGCGGCGCCTCCCGGAAAAAAAAAGAAGAACGAGAAGACAAGGAGATCTGCAAGGGAAATGACTCGTCAGGCGCAAATGCAAATAATTTAACCACGTTCGTAGGATTCTGAGAGTGAGAGAATCCAAGTATGTTTGCGTGTGGCCCCCTCGCCCAGTTGGCAAACTGCGGAGCACCAAAGACGCCAGTGTCTCCAACTTCACATCGTGAGATTTACATATGCGTTCTTCAGGATAAGAAAGGACAGAATGGACCGAGAGTCGAATTCATGAGGGATGTTATTTACTTATTTGCTTTTTAAGAATACATAAGCCAAGATTACTGTTCAAAATATTCAAGACGTGTTGGTTTTCTTACATTCTTGCAGGGTAACGATGCTCTGGTGTCTGATCCCACAGGCAGGATATGTGATCTGTGGTGTTAATTTATGTCCTGTGAGTTGAATGCTTCTACGCAGCCTCAGATTTTATCAAATATATGTTTGATATTGTGCTTGATAAGGAGTTCAACACCCTAATTTTCGTTTAGCTGAGACATTTATTCACTTACTGACTCAGCTTGATTTTTTAAAAGGGCTTGTCCCAGAATTATAAGGACGCAGGTAGCCTCAGCTACTCATCAATTTTATTAATCCATAATTTGTATTTATGTATATATGTGGGATCGTTTTATTGTAATTAAATATTATCGATAATTTATTTCAAACGCTATTTCTAATTTAATAATCGGCTTCATGTTTTCCTTACTCCTGTAATGTGAGGGGAAATACTCCAGTTTGCTTTTTGTACGGAATTGAAGAGACACTAAATAAGATAGAGGAAGAATAGGAAGAACAATGGGAACGTGAATAGTGATAGGCGCGACATATATTTGTTCTCTGTATTTGCTATTAGTAGCATCTCTTCATGTGGCATTATCGTCGCAACTAAAGATAAATATAACCAGTACAGTTATTTCGTCAAAGATGAATCAGGATGGGTCGAAGTGGCAAGAAGTGTTATGTCATTGCAATGGGGGAATACATGACTTGGCAGTCCAAATTCTCAGTGAATTTCATTTGTTATCGGTTAGGATAGAATGTTTAAGTGGTCCCGAACATAGAAAACGGACCAAAGGTCAATCAGAAAAACAACTGACAGCATTCTGCATTGCAGGATCATTTCCAAGAATTTAATGGTGGATGCAGATTCATCTGTGACCTGGTGTTCCCAAACAGTGAGTAGCAACATTATGAATCTTTATGCTCATGTTGAATTTTGGCATTACTCTAGAACGTCAGACATACAAAATACATTCATGCTCGTGGACTTACTTTCATTTTTGGTAATTTGAGAATATAACTTAGGTAAAGAATCAAAGGAATTGCACCTGAAGTGTCCCATTTTGTTGCTTTTAATTTAGTGATTTTATTGCTTTGTGTGGCTATTCTCTTATACCAGTTTCTGTATATTTTGTTGTTTTCAAGTGTCCTATTTTAGTGCGTATTTCCTTGCATGTTTATACTTTGGGGCTCACCGAGCCTCTGGCCGGGAACGTGGTGTTGTTCACACCACGAGTAAAATCGAAAAACGTGTGGGGCCCTACACCCCACCCCGTTTGACTTCATGGTAGGGTGCAATGCACATGAGGTAACTTTACTTATATTTTCTTTAGTGTTTGGAACAATTTCTGTGGAAATAGTAATGGAGAAAATAACTTTTTCCTGCAATTGGCAACACTGAATTGGGCGCCAATTTCCTTCAGATGGAATTCATTCCAGGAATTTCATTTTAACTTAAGGTGATGCCTCGCCGTTTCGCAAGCTTTGTTGCCGGGGAAAAGATTGCGGAAAGATCTGTGTGAAGTTAACAAGCGTGATTAAGTGAGACTTTAACTCAGGTGTTTCCTTTCGCGGCTGCCGCCAGGTTGCTCCGCCCCATTCTATTTTATTTCTCTCCTTTGTTTCAACGAGATAAATGGAATGTTAGGCGTGGAAGATGCAATTTTGCATAACAACTGTGTTTGCACTGAGATGCCTCTGCTAAGGTAAATTCTCAAGAAAACGCATTTCCTGGTAAATACATTGCAAGAGGAAGAAATTCCTGTACTAATGCACAGGACTTTTCCAGACTTTCTGTTTCTGTTGGTAGAGAATGGTCACTTCTTATTATTAGGATCATTCTGGCCGCTGACTGGTGTGATTTGCTACAATACAATACATTTCATGTACTCTCAAGCTGCAACCTCTGTGTACCAGAGGTTTATTTCATTATACCTCTCTATAAGTTGCTTTTCTTCTATAATTGCCGGAAAGAGTTACGAAAATCATAACTTTTTCATATCCTATGACTAGTTTTACAAAATCTCCACAGCGATCTGATGCTGTTATATTCTATTTTTCATATGGTAGACGTTACAAGAAGCTGGACCGTTGATGAACGTTGTTGGTGGGCATATATTAAATACTAGGAAACGACCAGTGGATTTTCAAATGTGAATATTCAAAAGACGGTATTTGGCAGATGCGTTTGTGCCTTTGAAACTCGAATTTTGGTAAAAGGTCTTTAAAAAAGGGAAGGGGACAACCTGTTGCTTCCAAAACGACAATGCACAATAATAGCATTCTCTCCGACAAGACGCGGCGTTTCAGCTTGAAAAGGCCCGTAGTCGTTGGTCATCTCTCTCATACCAAAGTGCTCTCCTTGCACTGCACGCTACCGCTTCGAACCCGGTGCGGTGCTCCAACGTTCTTTTCAAGAGGTTTTCCAGTTTTTCAGTGCGCTCGTCGGAGTGCAAAAAGGGAGAGAGGGCATTGAGATCGAAGGAGCAGCCGCTGCCGAGGTCGGAAAGCTGCTGCATCCGAGAAAGCGTGTGCAGATTTCCTCCCTTCTTGAGTATTCATCAGATTCTCATTCTTTTCACGCATGCGTTGCAATGGATGTATCGGTTACCACTTCTCGGCCGTGGACAGCGACAATGGGGGGATAATAGGGCTCCTATACTGGAAGCAGGGAGCTTCCTTTCCTCTCGGTGTTTGATCCACTTTCCTCGGGATGTTGAGGACCAAAAAATTCAGTGTTGCCAACCTCGCCGACAAAGAAAAAGAACCAAGCAACATGCGATATAAGACATTCCGGTATACTGAGTGTTTTGATTTCGCATTGATTTTGTTTAACGTAACGGGGAAGAGGCTTCACTCAACACAGAAAAGAGACCTAGACTGTAATGTAAGTATAAAAATGGCTCTTACCCTTCCTCGTTGAGATTTATCGCATTAGTATGTTCCAAAGCTCAAAACTACTTCGCGAATTGAGCATGAAATATCAAACTGTATTAACGAACACAACAAAGGACACAAATTGACTAAATTTATTAAAAATGTTTCTTCATTTTTGTTGCCCTGTGTCTACATCATAATGTTAATAATTATTATGTTATAAATTATTTCAACAAAGTTACAGTTCGGCACTCTCATATATTTTTCCAAACAATATACGTAGATGCAAATAATGGCTTAACGCGTACACATTATCCGCAAATGGAGAAAGATATAAATTCTGTGACCCATCAGTCCGAAATGATAATACTGCAATTATCTAATCGTCCATCTTTTGACTAAATTGACAGCCGCGGCGGTCCAGTCGATAGAGCATTTGACTACCACTCTTTATATCCGGGTTCGATTCCTAGAGCGATTTTTTCCTGGTAATGTCCTTTGTTTGAGTTGCACTGGGACACGCCGAGCTTCACCTAAATGGATATCGGGACACCGAAGCGTATGGCCGAGATTGAGAATGTGTGGAGTTCTATCTCCGCACCCTCTCCCATAAAATATACATGATACATTTTTGCTAACGCAAGTGAGTATTTTTTTATTTTTTTTTAATTTTTTTAACAATTTGGTTTAGTTATGAAGCTTCAGCAGCCACTATCACCTAAGGAAAACGCACTTGATCATGTTTCTTTCACTTTTGAACCCACCGAATTGTTAATCGCTTCAAAAGTGATATTCATATAATCAAACGCTAACCCTTGTTCCCCTGGGGTTCATCCAGACTTTTCAACGTACGGAGGTGGAGGGTGTAAGGATAATTCTAAGTGGAGGTAAATTAGCCTCAAGATGGCAAAAAATAATTTCTTTGTGAAAAATTCTAGAGGGATGTTACAAATTATTGGATTTGTGTGGATACGTCTCTGCCTGTCAAAGCATCTCAGAAGATTATTTACCAGCACATGAATTCTTACCAAACCTTGCAATTTCCCACTTTGGTTAGCAACACTGGCGAACCCCTTTTTTTTTCCGCCAGGTGGACGGACCTTCGTCTTCTGATCAAGAGGTCTCCCTCTCTTTGGCCTCGCATCTTCTCCGTCTCCTTTCAATGGACCGACAACCGGAAGGTCTTGTTCTTGTAGCCAAGTGCTACAGTCGTGACACCTTGCGACGATTCTCCATATTGCATGCGGTGGGAATGTGCATCGCGCAGTGTTTTCATCCGCGACAAAAGATTGGAGGAGCAGATGGTTTTCTGCACGGAACAAAAAGAAAAGAGGTGAAAGAAAGAATCTCTCCAGTTAAACAAAGATGCAGGCGAAATGTATAACACTGAGACCAAACCGATGTGTGTGTCTGGAGCGGAACCGAACCGTTTCTCGATTGTTCTCTCCCCGTGGAACGGAATAAGCAAGCATCCTGGGGTACCGATTGAAACGGTCAATTTTTTGGTTTCATTAATATCACAGTATGCGTCCTATGGATATTTCGGTGGCTCCAAATTGGGTCCTGTTCATGCGTGTGGAAAATTTGAAAATAAATAAAAACAGACTTCATATCTGGATCTCTCGGGAAATTTTACTTAAATTTGAATGGTCACATGAGCCAATTTCGCTTTAAAATTCTAAAGTTGAATTCAAGATGGCGGAGGCTATGATAACACAAGGGAAAGCTGCAGATATTATTGAACTTATACTAAATGGTAAGGAATTGATGAATTTCACTCCATGTGTTTTAAAGAGGCATTCATTCTTCGCAAATAAGAGTAAAGTGATCCAAATAGGAACAACGGAAGAGGTAATAGAAGGAATACACATAATATGCGATGGAATGGAACTGGAGCAGACAGCAAGATACGAGTATCTGGGAACAATCATAAACCAGACAGGAAGAATAGAAGAGAGAAGTAATTGAATAAAGTAAGGAAATCTAACAATGCATACTACCAACTAAGCCAGACCATTTTCGGAAAGAGGGAAATTAGATAGTAAAACTAAACTACAAGTGTATAAGTCAGTAGTGGAACCAATTTTACTGTACGGAAGTGAAAGCTGGCCAGTAAGAGGAATAGAAATAAGACAAATAACGACAGTAGACATGAAATGCTTCCGTAGAGTTGTTGGTAAAACAAGAAGAGATAGAGTACAAAATGAAAGAATCAGAGAAGAATTAAATCAGAAGCCAATAGAAGAGAAAAATGGTTTGGACATGTGGTAAGAATGGACGAGGATAGAAAAGCAAAGAAAGACAAATAATTTGAGGTGATGGAACTTGGTGCTGACCATGTGTCACTCGATGAAAATCTCTCAAAGGGTTGATACGTCTTTGTCCTGTCTCAATGTCGAATGTTAATGTTCTGAATTTTGAAAAATTAGTTCTGTTTAGAATACGTCCCAGAAGAATCGAGGGATTGCAGTCGATTTAGTGATAACATTGCCACCTTTTGATCAAGGAGTCTCAGGTTCTATCACATTCCACAGGCGGTGTAGATTCCTCTTTAGACTGTAGGCTCAATCCCTAATATCCCATCTGAACATAAAATATAGTTAAAGCAAACTTTAATCATTCGATATTGTTTATTTGGATTGTTGATTTAATGCTCAGGCAAAGCTAATTGTAGATGGCAGCATGTAATTTGCACTTACCAGACTAATTTATAGGTATTGCATCCAAATTTCCGAGCTCATTTCAGAGATGCTAAATCCCACATTTCATTCTGTTTCGCAAGAGCTCTTCCTATCTTTGCGTTTCCCCCGTTCGGTGTCATGTGCAGACAACCAGGAGATAACTTCTTCCGTTTAAATTTCCTCCCAACAAGTAGATGAAAGGAAGATGCAGAGCAATTCTTCCGTCTCGCTGAAATTCCCGGCCAACGCGATGTAGAGAGCTCAATGAAAATAATGCACATGTCAGTCATCCTGGACAAAGTTTCACTTTTCTCAAAAACGTTTTGTTTATTTAGGCCTCGCTTCGATAGTCTACAAACGGTAATTTATATTCTCTATACATATATATATGGAACGAGGAGATTTTAAAATACCCAAACCAATGTGATCGAGGCTTTCCCGCCCTCCTAGTCCAGGATTATTCTGGATGATGCCTTTAGCAAAGGTTATTGCGCGTTTTCTTCTACTGCGTTGACCCATAAGTGCATAGAAAAAGCCATTGGCTGTCAACAGGAAAGTAGAAATGAAACCATAGGGGCTTTCTCCGTGGTGTAAAGGTTAGATGGAAATTATGCCAATTATTAATAATAACGTCGTGGGTTTGTGTGGCCTTTTCTCCCAGCTGCCAAATTCTGGGTTAGTTCAAGTTTACAGATATAGACGTCCCGTAGGAGTACTCGCTTAATTTTAGACGTCAAATGTTATTTAGTCTTTTGCAAATGGTGATTTATCTTTACTTTTGGAACTTTCATAACTTTATAATTTATATTATTTAAAAAAATATGGCTCATGTAATGCTCCAAAATCGGAACGGGTTTCATAATGTTCAATGTAGTATCGCCTTTTCATGTGTCAAAGTGTACCAGGTAATCGCCATTGTCTCACCATTTATATTTTATTAGCTGCATTGTTAGTTTAGGTTTAGACGCATCGTACAAGTGTTGCTTGATTTTAGACGTGAAAGGGGTGTGCCGTCGCTTTTTGTACACCATGTATTGTTCAGAGATGACCATTTTTTTTTTTTGTTTATAGATCTTAGGAGGTGATCTATAGACGTTCTCCATGTGTCATTAACCTTTCGTCACTGACGCACACGGCTTACAATAAAATAATCTCCGGGTTCGATTCCCGATTCCCACATTGCGAAGTGGTTCGTGCCCGAGTATAAATTGTAGGTCCAGTCCCAATTGACCTACAATGGAGTTGAAGCAAACCTTTCCCCTGATTCTATGTTGAACTCTTGACCTCCCCTCCCACTGGATCGGGAATGTTCCAGCGAAACTGCACACTTACACACCAGCCTTTACGTTGGTGTACTGAGATAAATGAAACGCACATGCGACAAACATAAGAACAGTACTGCACGCGTTGCGTCTCCTAGACGCACGCAGCACCAACCGAGGTCGGAGGATTTTTCTTGCTCGTCTGGGACACTTCCTCCCCCATCTGGTGTCACTTGCTGCGTCGGCGGAGGATGGCACTTTTTGCACCTCCTTGATGCGTCTTCACCATCGCCACCTGTTGCTCGTGTGGCACACCGGAAGTGACGCATAAAAGATGGGGCCCTCTCCTAAGTCTTAACGGAAATAGATGAAAGCTCTGTTGCTATGGATGGGATTACGGATTATGCTTTTTTTTACATATTTATTATTTATATAAGGCGACAAGATCGAAAATTCTGTCGGACGAAAATAAATTTTGTCGACCTGTTGCCATGCGAGGAGTTTTGGATATGGATGGGTATTATCGTCTTTAATTTTCATTTTGCATTGACTATTCTTCTTCTTGCATTTCTGAGTCAAATTAATTTACAATTAAATATCTCCTCCTCTCATCAGCCGCACGAAACGCGTTTTCCTTGATCTCCCCATGTCGTAATGGTTACGCCCGCGCCTTGTAATCAAGGGGTCCCTGGTTCGATCTGCAGTAGAGAGGTACACTGCAAAGTGGTGTGGATCCACTATCGATTTACATTTCAACATGAAGTGGACTTGAACTTTAGAATTTCGACAAGAGCTACACTTTTCGTAGTGCTTTGATTTGAAGGGGAAGGTTACAAGACTGGTATTGTGACTAAGATAACTGCCGTAAATTTACAGCTTTGAGCTGATTGTTATCAGCTAGATACCTCCGATGACCTATGTTATTCTACTTGTGCGAAGTCGGTCAGCGTGTTTCAACATGGTGTACTTTAACCCTAATTCAAATTCAAATTCTTTATTTGCGTGGGCGAGGTTCAGCCTGAGGCTGTTCTACCACCTAACCCGTGTCATGGAGTACATTTAAATTTACATTTCTTATATATGCTTACAGTATTAACTATTAATACAGTACAAAACAAACTGCACGATTTAGCTACAGAATGCTGCTATTGATCAAATAATTATAATAAATGTTACGTGAATAAAATAATAGAAGAAATGGTGAAAAGACAACGTAAAAATAAATAAAATAATAATGAAAAAGAAGATATCGACAAAATACATAACACAAACGTACAAGTTACATCATAGTATTTGAACATAATCTCTGCTCTGCTAAAAGAAAATTCTTTACCCTACTGTAACAAAGATATCAAAAACAGATTTTCAAAAGATAAAACTTCCCAAAAGATTGTTTTAAGTTCACGTTATGTTCAGATGATAATGGGTACTGGACTACAGTTTAAAATAGGCCTATGATCCTAATAAGCGTGAAATGTACCGGAGATCAAACCAGGGACCCTTGATTACAAGGCGACAATGACGTTTTGGAAATATGTTTTATTGTTTTTTTCCGGATATGTACCCACGAAGTTTTATACACACAGAAAATTGAATCCATCAGTTGAACCAAAATTCATAGTCTGTAGCTCAGACCAAATGTTGTAGTGTATCATCGAGAAAGATGAAAATTTGGTTCATTTAGTTGTGTGTGTATAGAGCACGTTCTACACATGAATATTGGTTACTATACTGCACTTTCATATAGAAAGTAGCTATACTTTGTTCACATGCACACTTCCGTAAAATATGTGACTTCGGAAGGGGACACCCATGCTTACCCAGACAATTTTGGTTTGTACCTACTTTGTGCTGTAACGCTATTCCTCGCTCGCAAAGGAACATAAATTAGATTGTGTGCAATTCGATATTCATTTGTTTCCCTTGTTCGAAGAAGTAATACGTCACCAATCATGTGACTATGGAAAGGGAGGGCTCTCGCGTGGCTTGCGGAGTTCTCTCTCTCTCTCTCTCTTACTCTGGCAGCGGTTGGGGTTACCTGTCGTAGCTCTACCTTGGACTGGTGGAATCGGTTAGCTGAGATTGTCATCTGTGTAATGGTGGTATAATTAATATATATTTAAGTTTATTTTAAGAATTATAATACTTCATTTAGTTAATTAGTTTCATTTGTGCACTATTTAGTTATTCCATGTTTAATACTACCATTGCGCAGATGATCGTTTCAGATTGGCCGATACTTACTAGTCTTGTTCATTTGGTATCCAATTAGATTTACGATCTCTCTATCCAAAATTGCTGACTAATATATTATATACGGAACAATAATATCGAATATTGAACACAATCTAAGTCCGGTACATCTATTTGGCCTTGTATGAAATGGGTTGGTTGGATTTGTAATTTAAATTAATGTAAATCGGATATGTATATATTATACTAAATTTTGTTATTGGAAGATTTCTATTATTGACGTTACTGCTGTTACATATGACCAATTTCGAGTAGATATTTCATCAATAAATTGTTAAATTTACCTTTTAATTTTTGTACTTCCCACAAAGGCCTCTGAATTGGGCGAATAGTTCAATAATCAAGGTAGTCAAATTGTCAGCCATTAGTATATATAATTGTAGAGGGCTAATGACAGAATCCCAAATCTAAATTATATGTGAAAGTACTAGGGTGGTGACAGAGAAGAGCATGGTTTTGTTCAATGTGGGAAGTACGTAACATTTTGAAAAGTAAATTTTAGGGAAAAAGGATGAATTTAAATGAATCAAATTCTCTATTGCAAACATTAGATCAAACTGGTTATTTAGATCAGCCTAGTGCATTAGAAATACAGCCGGTTTCTTCCACGATGTATTGTGAAGGTCAGGAACAGGTGGCGATGAGTTCGTCACGGCCAGGTGTGTCTCGGCCGGAAGTGAAAGTTGAGGTTAAAAGATCGTATGATCGAATGCCTTGTAGGCATAAGTGGGTAAATAAACGTCCTTCCAAGAATTTAATCGACTTTTCTGATTCTAGTGATGATGAGATACATAATGGGGGGCATAATTCTCCAATTTTTGCTGGTAGTTGTATTAAGAAAATAACAAGTAATGTCGCTAGTCAAACTCTGTTAAGTTTGATTAACAATGTCCCCTTAGTAATGGATGAAAATCCTCTTAATCTGTTTGATTTTATATGGCATATAAACAGCATAATTGAAAAGGATATTTTTCCAACAAGAGAAATACTTCTCTCTGCTTTACATAAGTTGCCATGTAAAATAAGTGACGTAATATGGAAACTCATAGGTAGTGATCTATCTTGGTCTGCAATTGTTCAAAAAGTAATGGATAAATTCGTAACAACTTTAGGAAAAGAACTCATTGTTAATAAGTTCATATTTCGTATCCAAGACAAAAATGAAGATGTAGTAGAATTTTTTGAAAATCGATGGAGGGCTGCAGTTTTAGTAGATTTGGGGTGGCCTGAAGAAGAGCTTATTCAGTGCTTAATTGAAAGAATGCTCCCTAACTATTCTGAACACTTTATTTTGAATGGTGTCCCTTCGTGCGTGTGTGATCTAAAAGCTAGATTACAATTATTGCAGAAACATCAGAGAATCGTTAAAGATTTCAGATCAGTTACTTCAAGTGACAAATTACGTAACACAGTGGAAAGTAAACCAATAATTTGCAGACAATGTTATAAGGTAGGACATGTAATGAAAAGTTGCCCCTATAGACAGAATAAAACCTTCATGCCAGCATTTGCAAATTCTCCGAAAGAAAGTGATACCGTGGTTGCAGTGTTTGTTCCTATTGTTCTAGAAAATCAAACATTAAATGCTTGCATAGACACTGGCTGTACAGATTCAATTATCAGGAGAGATGTGATTCATAAACTAGATCTTAAGAGACAATTGAAGATCAATGAGTGCAATGATAAATTAAAAGTGGGGAACGGAACATACATATATTTTCACCAAAAAGTAACATTAAATGTGAAGTGCGATTATTTATCGTGGCCACAAACTTTTTATGTAAGTGACAATTTGCCTGTTGACTGTATACTGGGTGTGAAATTTCAAATAAAATCGAAAATGGCCATAAATATGCCGAAACAAGAAGTTAGTTTCAACAACGGCGGAGTGGTTTTGCCAATTAAATGGAACTGTTCAAGTTTTAATATTCAAAATGTATCTTTCCAGGAGAACTTTAATAATGCACCCGTGTCTTTACCCCCTGTTAACAATGGTAATCTACAACGACGAAGATACAACCAGCAGCAGCCAAGAACAAGTGGATTTTCAAGTAATGCTTCTCAATTCAATCAGGCAAGACGTGGTCAACAGCGTGCTCCACAGCAAACAAGAAGTGGACAAGTTCCAGGAAACCAATTCAGGGAACCTTTTACGTCAACTTCCAGTACTTCTGTTCCGGATGGATTTTGTGGAGTTATGAACGAGCTTTCGCAGGATTTTGAAGAAAAATTAGGTGAGCTTAAAAATCAATTTTCTGACGTTATTAGTGATTCTATTGGACACATTAAAGGTTTCGAATACCGTATTCAATTAACAGACAATATTCCAGTGAGAATGATGCCATATAATTTGGGTCCAAAGAAAGAAAAGGAAATGGAAGAAATTATTGATAATTTGTTAAAGCAAGGTGTTATTGAACCTACTAATGGAGCATATGCTTCTCCAGCATTTATTGTGTATGGAAAAAATGGATCTAAAAGAATGGTCATTGATTATAATAAGGTAAATGATCATATTTTATGGGATGGTTTTCCTCCAAATAACTTAGAAGACACCTTAAGTTTTTTGAGCAAAGGAAAAATTTATTCTGTTGTTGATATTAAATCTAGTTATCACCATATCTTACTTGCAGAAGAATCTCGATACGTAACTAGTTTTGTAACAAAAACAGGCCATTTTAGGTATAAATTCCTGCCATTTGGTTTACGTGTAGGAAGTGCATGTCTAGCAAGAGCTATGGACATGGTCTTAGGAGATTTAAGGGGCACATTTCTTACTTACTATTGTGATGACATTTTAATTGTATCAGATGATGAAGAATCTCATATAAATCATCTGAAGATATTGTTTGAAAGATTCAGAAATTATGGAATAACAATATCACCTCAAAAAATGCAATTGCGCCAGACAAAAATAAAATTCTTAGGGTTTGAAGTGAGTAATGGAAATCTATGTATGGATCCTTCGCGGATGGATGCAATTAGAAATTTGCCAGCTCCCAAATCCTTGAGAGGATTAAATAAATTGTTAGGGTTTATAAATTATTTTTCAAGATTTATTCCTGACTTTCAGAAAATAATTTCACCATTAAATGATGTAAAATCTGTGAAACAAAAATTTTATTGGGGTTCTTTACAGCAAAATGCGCTCGATACAATTAAGTTAGCATTTGAAGAAAATGTAATATTGAAATTACCAGATATGGACAAGCCATTCATAGTTCAGGCAGATGGGTCTTTATCAGGCTATGGTTCTATTTTATTGCAAGAAGATGAGGATAGGAATTTAAGACCTGTCTTCTATTCTAAGCGAATGAAAGAAGCTGATAAAAATAAAACCATATATCAGGTAGAATTGGAGTCTTTAATGTTAGCTTTAGATAGATTTGATCCTTATTTGAGATGCCAACCATTTCTATTGCAAATAGACAATATGAGTGTTGCATGGATGATAAAAAGAGCATCCAAATACCCAAAATATGCTAGATATTTAGAAAAACTATCCATGTATAAGTTTCAAATAGAGCATATAACGACCACAAGTAATAAGTTAGCAGATACTTTATCTAGAATGTTTGATGGTAAGGAGTTTAATACTGAAGAACTAGATGTAAGTGAATTAGATGGTATTAACTTGAGCATGTGGGCTCATCCCTTATTGTCAGTATCCATATCTGATGAACAACTAAAAGATAAAAAGCTAAAAGAAATCATTGATAAATTGAAAGCGAATGAAGTAGTACAGCATTACAAATTAGTAAAGAATGTTTTGTTCTATAGAACTAAATCAAATACCATGCCATATAGAATTGTTGTTCCTGAACACTTGCGTAGATCTGTAATTACTTATTTTCATAGTAATGTTATACAAGGTGCTCACATGGGTTGGTTGAAGACACTAAAGAAAATACAAAAACATCTAACTTGGGTAAGGATGGCTAAAGATGTTAAAGATATGGTACAAGCCTGTGATGTTTGTCAACAAAGTAGAAGTAGAAATGTTGCAGTGGTAAATACATTGTCATCTGAAATTATTTCTGCTCCATGCCAAAAATATCATATTGATTGTGTCGGTCCACTGGTGCCATCAAAAGGATTTAAATTTATATTAGTTGTAGTCTGTGCATTTTCAAAATTTGTTATCTATGAACCATTAAAGATGTTGTCATCAAAGGTCATTGTACAGAAACTATATAATATATTTTTAACGTATGGATTTCCGAGTGAGATCACTTCCGATAATGCCTCATATTTTGTTTCGCAATTCTTTGAATCATTCTTGTTTAATTTGGGCATTAAACATACAACGATAAGTCCTTACAATAGTCAGGCAAATATGGCTGAAAAATATATATCTCACTTAAAGTATAGCTTGAGAGCATTGTTTGCTAAAGATCAAACCAAATGGGTAAATGCATTAAAAGAAATACAATATTCACATAATTCCTGCATCAGTTATGCTACAAAATTTACACCTGCCCAGCTTTTTCTTGGTAGAGATTTAAGCGATATGTTATGCATTAGATGGCAATTAAAAGATGAAAATGAAGTTATTTCTGACGATGAACAAAAAGAGAGGTTGTACCAGGCATTTCAAAATTTAAAGAAAGCTTGGAAAAAGAGGGAGGAACTTTATAAGAGGAAATTTAGTCCTGTAAATTTTGCTGTAGGTGACAAAGTAATGGTGCAAAACCAAGTTATATCAAAAAAAGTTGAGAATATAACACGTAAATTATCTTATAAATATACAGGGCCATATGAAATTGTGAAATTTTTAACTGATGTGTCCGTCTTAGTAAAACATTGCTCAGATCAAAATAAGTTTAAGAGAGTGCATGTCTCGAAGATAAAGAAGTTTTACGAAATGCCTGTTACTCTTCCATCCAGTAATAATATCAATAGCAATTCATTACCAGAGTAAGAGACCTAGAAAAATCAATTTGATTTATTTTTGTTTGTTTTCATGTCTGTTACAATGGGTACCCTGTGTTGTTTTTGTTACGTATATCAAAAAAATATATTCTAATGTTGTTGAAATTGGAATTTTAAATGTTATGTACGTACGTATGAAGGTATTGTTTCTTGGTATTGTTGTATATTACAGGTTTCGTTTGGAATGAAAAAGATCGATCAAATGTCAACTATTAATTAATTAATGAACCTGAGGACCGAAAGTACCAGGACACAAATGATTTGTGGATTTGAATGTATGGTGTTTTGTAAGTACCATGTGTTCCTTTGCGGGCGATGAAATGCTTCTTATTTATATTTAAAGGGGGAGAGGGAATTTTGTAACGCTATTCCTCGCTCGCAAAGGAACATAAATTAGATTGTGTGCAATTCGATATTCATTTGTTTCCCTTGTTCGAAGAAGTAATACGTCACCAATCATGTGACTATGGAAAGGGAGGGCTCTCGCGTGGCTTGCGGAGTTCTCTCTCTCTCTCTCTCTTACTCTGGCAGCGGTTGGGGTTACCTGTCGTAGCTCTACCTTGGACTGGTGGAATCGGTTAGCTGAGATTGTCATCTGTGTAATGGTGGTATAATTAATATATATTTAAGTTTATTTTAAGAATTATAATACTTCATTTAGTTAATTAGTTTCATTTGTGCACTATTTAGTTATTCCATGTTTAATACTACCATTGCGCAGATGATCGTTTCAGATTGGCCGATACTTACTAGTCTTGTTCATTTGGTATCCAATTAGATTTACGATCTCTCTATCCAAAATTGCTGACTAATATATTATATACGGAACAATAATATCGAATATTGAACACAATCTAAGTCCGGTACATCTATTTGGCCTTGTATGAAATGGGTTGGTTGGATTTGTAATTTAAATTAATGTAAATCGGATATGTATATATTATACTAAATTTTGTTATTGGAAGATTTCTATTATTGACGTTACTGCTGTTACATATGACCAATTTCGAGTAGATATTTCATCAATAAATTGTTAAATTTACCTTTTAATTTTTGTACTTCCCACAAAGGCCTCTGAATTGGGCGAATAGTTCAATAATCAAGGTAGTCAAATTGTCAGCCATTAGTATATATAATTGTAGAGGGCTAATGACAGAATCCCAAATCTAAATTATATGTGAAAGTACTAGGGTGGTGACAGTGCACAGAAAGGATAATCGGAACTGGACCTACTGTTTAAAGTGGAATCCGAACCAGGAACTACTGTGTTCCTGCTCCGGGTATCGAACTCGGATCACCTTGGTTACAAGGCACAAAGAATTAGAAACCGGGCCTGCTCACTAGCATGAAAGGTTACCAGGTAAAACAGACTTTCCCTTTGGGTGTTTCCAAAAAAAGAAGTTCGGAAATGTAATTAAGAGAAACATTTCCCCTTGTCTTGTTTACGGAGCGGATTAATAATCGTGAGGAACTGTGAGAGATGACCTCTAACACGCGGCACCCGAAGGTCGGCTCCTTCGGCGCCTTCGGGATGGAACCTTTGTTGTCGGGGATGACCTCAGTCACGAAACTCCTATTAACGTCACATTCGCAAGTCACTCATATGGTGTCTGTCAATGAAAAGGCCACATGCGGAACTTACGCTCGTGTGTGGGCCTCCGGGCGGCGAAAATACTATCTACGTCTCCGCGCCGCACGCACATATTTGCTTTCGAATTTGGCGAAAACCGAGTTTAGCCTCGGGTGGCGGAATATTTTTCAACCCAGGAAAGCAAGTTATTATTTTTAAAAAAAAAGAAAAAGAAAAGAAGAAACGAACAGAAGCATTATTTAGCATTGGTAATCAGTACCAAGGTCGAGGAGAGGTGTGTATGTGTTTGCATGCGCGCGCCTGTACAGTCACCGGCAATAACAATTGGACACCTAAATCCTGAAATACTCGCTTCCGTGCAACGCGTTATGTGTGTTGCCTAACTCTACGGCGAACGTCGTAGCAAATCTTGACTAGCAAGTTCGGCCATCGCCATAGAGTTATGCAACACACATAACGCCACGCAGGTAAGAGAGTATTTCAGCATCTAGGTGTTTCATTTTTTATTGCGGATGTCTGTACACACAAACGCAGGCACACATTCATGTGCGTAGATGGGAAATTTTGTAAGGACGTTCAATTAGAGTCAAAATTAAAGTTTTTTCTCATGTCAGTACGCTTTATGCACAGATAGGCTAATCGCAACTGAGCATGCTGTTTCAAGTGAGATTCGAAACTACTGTGCAAGTGCATCTATTGGAATTGAACCCATCGACCCGTGATTAGACACCTTCTTTAAATTTCAGGTAGGGATTTTACATAACAGGTTTTCTTCCCTATAGAGTCTTCTCGTTTAATATCTATGAAACTAAAAGTTAAAATATACAAAACAGTAATTTTGCCTGTAATATTACATGGTCCCTTACATTGAAAGGGAACATAAATTGAGAGTATTTGAAAATAAGATCCTTAGGAAATTATTTGGGCCTAAAAGGGATGAGGAGACAGTTGAGTGGAGAAGGTTTCATAATTTATATTCATGTCCAAATATTATTAGAATGATTAAATCAAGAAGACTTAGGTGGGCAGGCCATGTGGCACGAATGGGAGAGGAAAGAAGAGTTTACAGGATTCTTGTTGGAAAACCTGATGGTAAGAGACCAGTAGGAAGACAAAGACGAAGATGGAGGGATAATGTTGAGATGGACCTAAAGCAAATAGGTAAGGATGGAAAAGAGTATATAGATCTTGCTTAGGACAGGGACAGATGGAAGGCCTGTGTTGGTGCAGCCCTGAACCTTCGTGTTCAAGATGGCTAGAGAGTTAGTTAGTTATACAAATATGGGCGCACTCATTAATTTTAATTTCTTCATTCAGTTATATAATATGACCCTACATTTTCTTTCTGTTTCAGTAATTTTACGTCCATTTCCTATCTTTTGGCTTAATCGCGACGATGAGGATGAATGCCGAACTATCGAAAGTAATGATGGGAGGAATATGGATTAACCAGGATTCGAACCTGAGACCTCTGGCTTTGTAGCGCGTTACGCTGACTGCTCGGTCACGGAAGTCGGCGCTCAGGCATTCTAATCAGGGAAGTTTAAAATGTTGAGGCCCAACAACCGTACTAAGGTCTCACCGGGAGCCGAACCCAAGGACCTTTGATCGAGAAAGGAAAATGCAAGACACAATTAAATTGATAAAGTCTCGTATATCTGTAACTCGGTCATTTTAACCACTCAATCAGCTCATTCAGTTTTTGACCTCGGAGGTGACTGGATAAGGTTGCAGGGAGTTCAGAAAATGCCCCGTTTTCCTTTGCCGCGGGCACATGCCTTCGTTTTGCGGTGCAAGGATAAAATTAGCGCGACCACAACTCGTATCTTCGTCGTCTGAGGACGGAAGGAAGGAAGTGACGGAGATAGCTAAACAGCCGTCGCCTTCCGCCCAGCATCTAACGATTGCCGTTGACCTTGACCTCATACGATTGAATTGAACTTGGGACTGCTCTTGTTGCCATGTCTGCGCCCGGGCTAAAGGGCCCCTCTGGCGTGTGAAACGTCTCCCTTCTCCTCCTTCACCGGTCAGGATGGTGATATAAATTCGAACAGTAGAAGAAATGATGATAAAAATCACATAACAATCAGTACTGTAAAAACTAAAGTAAACTCCGTTCGTAACATTCCTTTTGATAACCAAAACCTGCCAAACTGCTTTTCATTGGGTGACTCGTGGCCGGCCCATCGAGTCCCATCGCCGCTGCTTTGTAGCTTTCGAAACCGAAGTCCGTTTCTATTACTTTCAAGTAGTTCCCCAGTTGTTCTCAAGATGCTGCTGGGTCAACACCGAAATTTTGGAACTCAAACCGGGACCTAGGACCACTCGCACAAAACGGCCAGCTTGTTTGTACTACAAATTAAGAATAATAAACTATTATTTTATTGCATGTTATTATTAATTGTTGTTTTTTCTAAAAATTGTCTGGGCATGGGTGTTCCTTCATGCGTGGGGCCTTTCATCAGCTTCATCCAATCCCCATTTATCCTCATCGCCACAACTTGCCTCAAGATGTATAAAATAAGATTAACACAATTATGAACTGTAGGTCCACTCTCAATTAGCCGATCTCTGCTTTCATTTCTAACAAGCGCCATACTCGCACTGGACATGAATATTTTTTACAGTAGCTAGTGGAAAGAAAGGCAACTACTTATTCGGAAAGATACCGAGAGGAAACGAGAATCGTTTCGATAAAAAACGAAATTTTATCCTGAATATAGGGCTAACCAACTATGCCGCACGTTTGCCACTAATAGAATATATGGATAACTTTGCAATTACGATAAAACAATATATATATAGGCCTAACTTATATATAGGTAATCACTCAGGTAACCAACCACCTTTGTTTAATAAGCCATATATTGTTCATGTGAAAAGTTACCAAAGCCTTAAAAAGAGGCGAGAATTTCTTACCCGTGGACTTAAGAAAACTGGACTTATAAACAAAAATGTAACTAGACAAGAATTTCTGTCTCGTTCTAGATCTCGTCTCGCCACGTTTTGAAGGGTATGATCTTGTTGTCATCCATTTGTATAAGGCCTCCTCGGTGTTGTCTCGAATTTAGTCGAGCCTGAGACTGTCTCGATATCATCCCCAGAAGAGCCCATAGGTTCTACTGACTGAACCTTACCGGTTTGTTTAGTTGGAATGACAGCTATTGTGGTTGAAAAAAAAGTAACACACAAGAAGAAAGGTGGAGACGCCGCAGTCGTGTAATCAAAACATTACCGCCGGTGATCTTAAAAATGATTTTCCCACCGACACTGCCATTTTAAGTCAAGACCTTCAATTTCTTCCCACGATTTTCTTGGATATGTTAAAAAAAAAATACTAACAATATTTTGCAACTTTATTTCTTTTGAATCTCGTCGCGTCACGCTTCAAAACATTATTCCTGGAACTAAAAATACATTGTGAAATCGTCAATGTCACTGTTGAAAACTTGAAAAAGAAATCTTTAAAAAATTCCATTTACAATGTAGCTATTTGAATAAAAAACTCTCTCTCTCTCTCTCTCTCTCTCTCTCTCTCTCTCTCTCTCTCTCTCTCTCTCTCTCTCTCTCTCTCTCTCTCTCTCTCTCTCTCTCTCTCTCTCTCTCTCTCTCTCTCTCTCTCTCTCTCTCTCTCTCTCTCTCTCTCTCTCTCTCTCTCTCTCTCTCTCTCTCTCTCTCTCTCTCTCTCTCTCTCTCTCTCTCTCTCTCTCTCTCTCTCTCTCTCTCTCTCTCTCTCTCTCTCTCTCTCTCTCATAAACATACTCACGTATAGGTGTTAAATACAGACATACACGGCATTTGTGGTGTATGAAGGTCTTCGACACAGCGAGTTGAAATGTTTTGTAAATAAATTGGCTTAGTTAGTTATCTTGTTTAAAGAACGCATTGAAAAACTTTGATAGGAAGTCCCATTAGAAAAACGATTCTCACAGCATCTAAAGAAACATATTTTGTTCTTACCCCACGAGACCTGCAATAGCTGTATTTTTATCCCGCGAATATGCAACCACGCAATTCATCATTGTCTTTTCCACTTATCTTCCTTTGAATTTTTGAATTTGAATTAAAATTTTGGGTGCTTCAGCACTTAGGCTATTTTGCACCCGTCACATTATACGGGGGCCAGCACTTTACTATTACAAATAACAACTCTAATGTTGCATAACTAAAAATCTTAAAATATTCTGACTTCTGTTAAAGCTGAGGCTGTAAACGGGCACTCAGCACACACACAAGGACAAAAAACAGGACAACACACTCAAAATTATACTGACCATAGGGCCAGTCGCCAGAGCCTCGTTCGTCTGCAAAATGCAGTCCAGGGTGTACTGCGTGGAAGTGAGGTTGACTTTTGGGCGCCTCCGTGGAAGGTACCCCTTACACCCACACTTATCTTCCTATCGGCTAATGTGCTATGGTTTTATAGTATTTCAATTTCCATCTTTCATAACATGTAGACAATTGAAATATTTTTAAATATACAAACAAGTATACCTGTAATTTTTAAGTGAAGAACGGTGTTGATTGCGAGTAGATTTACTATATTTTTCACTCTAATTTTTCATACATCAATTCTATCCAAATTTATATTTATACACTATACATACGAAACTGTAATTTATCTATGACTTGTGTGCTGTAGAGCATGTGGTAGCATTAGTGTAATTATTCGTCTTTAGAGATTTGACTTTACTAATTATTGTATGCCAACGCACCCGGAAATTTTAACCCATTCAGTAGGTTTCGTAGGGTTAAGTAATTCTGTCAGGCCTTTCAACATTTTATATGAAAAAACAACAAGCACTAACTATTCCCAAAGAACTTATCTACTTGCTGCGTTGAGCGCTCTATCGAAACCCATAATTGTCGTGTTTGTGGATTTGATTGATTGATTGATTTGGTGCTTTAAGTCCACTTTATGCACAGTAAGGCTAATCGGGACTGGACCTACAGATTAAAGTGGGATCCGAACCACTATGTGCCTCCACCGGGAATCGAACCCGGGACCCCTTGATTACAAGGCGGCGACGCTACCACTGCGCCATCGGGGATGCCTTCGTGTTTGTGGAGATGATGGGTGAGATATAAAGAGTATGAATCCTTTTTAGAACACATTGTTAGGATTGCTGCATGTGTGCATTATTTTTAAGTTTTTTTTTTTTTTAAGTAGCCACAAATATTATTTTCTCTCTGCTTTCCCTTTGCCCCGTCTGTTTTAGGAAGAAAACAACAAACAACAAAAACACACAGCAATAATCCTTTGTTCTGTAATTAGATTTGGAACTGAGTAGAGAGGACAAATGTTTTCCCAAAGAGATCTTTGTGCTTGAAGCGTAAGTGCGCGGTGTTGAGTTGTGTTTAGAGAAAGTTCATCTAACGAAATAACATCTACCGTAAATGCTGTACGGTGTTTATTGATTTAAACATCTTCCAGTGCTTGGGAGGACATAAAGAAGAAGAAAAAAGGGAATTCCAACACATGTCGGTCGTATATTTTAATGTAACTGGGACCATTTCCAGGGAGTTTCTCAGCCTCTCTCCCCAGACCTTGTTTTGTTTTGGTGTATGATTTATTTCTCTAATTGTATGATGTATTGAACTAAATTCATCGACCCTTCTAAAAAAAATATGCTGACCGTTGTTCAAGACTCTTGCATTTTGTTATATTGGAAATATACAGGAGATATTATTTACACCAACATCAAAGTTTCCACCAAGGATGCTATCGGGACGACCCACTAGAAGTACATTGCACTGTGGTTCTGATCCACTTTCAACTCTAGGTCCAATCCTAATTAGCCCATCTGAGCATTATGTGTGGACTTAACTTTGACAAAAAACTATTCATACGAGACGAGACCAGACTTCGCAGACCTCACGTCTCGTGTGTGAGTTCTGTCTCTTTTTCGCTCTCATGTCGAGTCTAGAAATTATCTGGGGCTCACTCAGCCTCAAATCAATGGATTCCTGGGGGCAACCCTGAGGGGTAAAGGCGGCCGGATTGTGGTGCTGATTACATCACTTCCAAAATGGCTTTGATCGAGAATGAGTGGGGCCCTACCCCCCCCCCCCATCTTCTAAATGTGCCTTCTTGGCACAGTACTATATGCACGAGGAAATGTACCTTACTTACCCTTACCGTATACACAGCATATACAGTGTGTCACCGTATAAAGTTTCACAACCTATAGAGGTCACTAATTGAACAACTTTTCTTATTAATACAGTTTTTTTGCTTCTTCCTTTGTTTCGACGCAACGAGTAGAAAAATTCCTGAATATATGCAACCATGCTGTACAGGTTCATCGATGTGATTAATTAATTAACTTTGCAATTACGATAAACAAAATGTAGGACTGATCTGTAAACAATCAGAAATTATCTGCTATGCTCGAATAAATCCCTTTGTCATCACCAGATGCATCTCCATTTTCTGTAGGTGATCTGCAATCGTAAGGATTGCGTAAAGCGAAATCCTAAATACGCCCCTGGACAAGCATTCAGACAGAACGGAAATGGACAACAGGAGACACGCCCAAAATCACGCTGACAAGGAAACAAGAAAACGAAAGAAAATACTTGTCTATGTCACTGGGAAAGTGGCCACAAAAGTACATAGTTTAGAGAGGGGAGGTTGAGGGGAAACCACATACGCAGAATTTAGTCCGTGACCTTGATGACGAAGGAGGAGGGGAGGATAAAATGTAAGTCAGTAGTTCTGGCAACATTGCTTCATTGTACCTGTTATTTCGCCGCTGGGCAATGGAAGGAGATGCGTTGGTGGAGTTGAGATTCCAGAACTGGAGAAGCCTGTAATGTGGACCCTCTCCTCTCCCACCCTTTGCCTCCTCATCCAACTCGAATCGGTTGTGTGCATGAACGATGGACTCGTTAAAGAAGCCGCTCGCTTTCTTTCAGTATCCTCCTCTCATCTTACCTGCCTTTGGAATCTTCGTGGAAGCAAGTGCTTCCAACCCATCTTATGTGAAACCAAGTTTACTTAGCTTTCTCTGTCCCTGCAACGTTGGTGGTATTTCGGGGGTTATTTCAAAGGCAGCCAAGATAGATATTAAGGATTTATTACGTCGGTTAATGTTAATATATTCAAGAAATGCATATATATGAAAATATTAAACCAATGGTTAGCAATACTGGAAAGATAATACTTGTAGGTTTATTTAAATTATATTTAAAAGATTTACTATTTTGTACTCTCTTGTTATTACCTTCACTCTTTCTGTACATTTTTGGATATCATTTGAGATTTAATTGTCCACTACATAACAAGGACGCTCATGAAATACCAATATTTTTCAAAAGTGAAAAGATTGGGAACACAAGTTTATGTAAATATTTTTACTATATTTATATTGTATTATTACTTGCGTTATTGTTATCTGATGTTACCAGGTGTAGGACACTTATAAATGTGTAATGCCAAAATTTAAATTTTATATTGAAACAATCGATATATATGTGTAACAACGAACGGCCTTAAAAATGAAAGAAGAAAGGTTATTAATAAATTAAGAAAGATGAAATCCTACACACTATACAAATGCTACATAAACAAACATCTCACGCGTGTATAATGCAACTGGAATATTGTAACGTTTCAGATATATCAATGAGAAGTTTACTTGTAGGACAGATACAAAGGAATAGCGAATTGAATGTACTATTAGCTGACACCTGTAGCAATGGAAAAGTAATTGAGGGGCTATGGACGTACGATAAAAAGTCTGTGGCGTCGGAAAGGATGAAAATGACAAGACGATTTTGATCTTGTGTGGGATTAGGATTGAGTTCGTAAACAATAGAGGGATGGCCAAGGAAATGAAAATAAATAAAATAAATGGATCAGCCACGGACAGAAGGAATGCAAGATGACGAGATAAACTGTAACATCCATGGAAATGGATGAAGGGGTATGAATAGAGATATGAGGAACTAAAAAGAGAACTTCATCTATGGAGTCTCAATTAATAAACGAGAAAAAATAGAATTGCGAAAGAAAAACAAAGAAAACATGGAATGGAATAAGGGAGCTGATCATGTGCAGAAATAAGTAAACACAAGAGTTCTGACGGATGGATGTAGTGATTTGGTCGGTGATCCATCCAGGAAATGAGCTAGGGGGAAGGCAACAACCATTAAACATTTAATAGTGAACTCTTTCGCTTGACATAAATCCTTTCACAGACCATTTACTTCAACAATAACATACCCAACTCGATAACGGAAGACTTGAGAACACGCAATATAGCCAAATCGACTCTTGTGTATGGAAACACTGACGGTGACCTGTGGGGGGTCCAAGTTCAGAGATGGATGGTTTCTTCTTCCTCCTTCCTTTGTTCCAGCTCATTCTCTTTACTTTCACCGACTCTTTGCTACTTAGCAACGAGAACACAGAAATAGAACAAGAAACAAAATTTGCTGAAGCCTGTCAACGTCCATCCTTCACAGGTATATTGCTGTGGGAGGGACCGCAATGTGAATTTAGGCAGTTCAGGACCCACCACAGGTGAGGCGACAACTTCCTTGAAATTGAAATATGTTTTCAAGGAGAGTCTTTTGTTCACGGAGTGCGATGAACGTTTCGTGAAATTATTTGTTGTCGAGGATGGTATTACCAAAAGAAGGAAATTTGATACTTTCGCTCGTGTTTCCACCCAAAGGATCTTGAGTCCGCATTTGTTTTCACACTTTATAATACGTAAAGCCATATGTAAATTTATTTATTTATATATCAAGTTAAAGAACATAATAAACGGGAATCGTAATAATGTTGGCCACCATGGTGGAGTGGTTATGTTATCACAGTGCACTATGGCACCAGGGGTCCCGGGCACGAATCCCGACCTACGCATGGATGTTCTTTGTGCGTGTCCCTTCATGATTTCATCGTATCATCCCTCATCTTCATCTTCGCGATTAGCCAAACGTGGCAGAAATGCAAAGTAAAATAAAAATAAAATAAAAATATTTGTGTAATGAATAAAAACGTTCGTTGCAGAAATTGTCAGTGTCAAAGGCCATGTTAGCAACCAGTCGGCTCCTTCTTTTCTCAGCTCCGATTGCTTCCCGGAGAAGAAAATTTACGGGAAGAGGAAACAGTTTATCTAACGTGGAAAACGTTCCATAATTGCCCAAGGCTCTCGGAGTTCGTGACTCCCGATGCGTTATTAGGAATGGATACAGAAGTTCAACTGTCACGGTGTCGCTATAATTCTCCCCTCGGCCGGTCCCGAAGACAGGGTGCTCACTCAGGAGACGTGGGAAACGCCACCACACACTCGGGGGCGAAAGATGGAGGGATCAAAGTTCTTGTTTTGAGGTCTCCGGGAGGAGATGGGAAAAATCCTGGAGTACTTCTTGGAAAGAAGCCGCTCAGCACGGAGCATCTTGTTCGTGTGTGTGTGTCTGAGGGTGGCTGTAGGAAAATTTTGTCCCCTGCCCATTTTCTCAGGGAACACACAAGGGAGACAGAAATGCCACGACACCAAAAGTTTGTTATTTGTATTTTTCTAATGTTTCGTCGCGTTTCTGCTTATTCATGCTGATCGCGACGATGCGGATGAAAATTCATTGGATGAAAACTGATGGAATAGCACCGGACCAGGCCGGGATCGAACCCGGAAGCCTTTGGTGGCAAATCCACCGAGGAAGAACGAAACGTTTGGTTGTAGATAAAATGCCGATACCAGACTTCCAATCCCGGCGGAGACATATTTCAGCGACTTGTATTCTACTTTAAACTGGAGGTTCAGCTTCAATCGGCCTTTTCGTTCACAATACAAATCAAACTCTGATAATGTGAAGAGATCCGATACGAGTGCTGGATTTACGCCAGCTTCAATGACCTCGTGTCAAAGACAATTAATAAATAACTTTTAAGTATTACTTGTAAATGTTATCAGGAAATAATAGTGCGAATTCATTTTTTGTAAAGGATGAAATAGTTCTACAGAATATTATCCATATTTTCTACTTGATATTCAGATTTCATTTTCCTTGAGTGAGTAAATAGTTTTTAAAGCAATGCAATGGTATGCCGTACCACCATCTTTTCTTGCACCATCTTTTCTTGAGTCATGACGAGAAAAAGCATTGTACGATCATCTGTGAATATATGTACTATAGCATTTTAAGAAAGTCCAACTATAACTTTACATGATTTTCGTAGAATAAGCTTATTCCATTTATGTTACTTATTCAAAATGTGACGAACCTTTTGGTTTATAAATCATAATTAAGTACAAGTAGTTGTGACTGAAATCTTCAAGATTTCTATAGAACTTTCCATGAAAATAACATGTTTTTCGTCGATTTTTAATTAATTTTTATTTCCATAATGATCTCAGTTTCCTTTGCGAAGTATCATAATTATCAAAGAAATATAATTATTTCAAAATACGTACAATTTGTATGTTTTGAAAACAGAAATTCATCATATTTGTTCATATCTCATCTTTGCATTAATAGTAAAAGAAATGGTGTTATAATTATTCTTCCCATTATAATTATTATACTATCATAATGATTACACATTAACATGGACGTCCGCAGTATTTTTTCCAGGGAGGGGCAAGTAAGGTAATTTTTTTTCCAGGAGGGGAAAAGGAGATACTATTACAAAGTAACGTACAAAGGCAACTTTAGTAGGAATATATAGTATGTGGTACAGTTTATTAAACAAAAATATGTACATATTACATACGCATTTTGCATGAACAATACATACACCGACAGAAGTGTGCTGATTGTTGAAACACAGCGACTGGCGGCTTGGCCGGTCAGCAGCGCCTTATGAAGGCCCCATTAGAAGCAATGTTCCGCCAGCGGTGGCTCAGTGCGGCGACTACTGTGGGAAACTTGGTTTGGGAGTGAGGGGGATGATGGACGGTAGGGTGGGAGAGTAACAGGTGCGAGCGAGTACACAGTTCGGTTAAGCGGTCGTTCGGTTGACCGACGTTCGGATAATCGACGCTCTACTGTATATATTTTTCCCCTTAATAGTAATGTCCCCACAAAAAAACACTATTTCAGTCTGAAATTATCATGTTTCTTCAACAATTGATAATAATTAACACAAATTACTGTGACTGAAAATAAATTATGTATGAAATAAAGAAATTTTAGGTGGACATTCATTTCTCGCCGTGCCCCCCCCCCCCTTGTCTACCCAACCTTTCCGGACGTCCATGCACACCAAAGTCTGTCAAGCGGATTTTTATTCGGTGACACGTGGTCGAATCTCATGTTCAGTCTTTTCTGGTTTTCTAGACCGGAGCTCACTAATTCTCACATTTCTGGGTCAACACCAAAATTTTGAGATCTCCCAACCAGGATCGAGCCCAGGACCACTCATCACTAGACCTCGGATTTCTAGGTTCTAAAAAGTGTGCTTTTAGTTTCCTAAAATAGGCTCTAAAAATCCTATAATAGGTTCGAAAAAACAAAAGAGGTTCTAAAAATTCTAAAATAGGTCCTAAAAATCTTAAGCTATGCTCGAAAAATCCTGAAGTAGGTTTAAAAACTCTTTAAATAGTTCTAAATTCCTGAAAAATGCTGATTAGGTATAGTCACTGGCAATGAAAATGGGACACCTACATCCTGAAATACGCACTATCTTGTGTGTTGCCTAACCCTATGGCGATGGCAGAACTTACCATTGGAAATTTGCTATTAAAATCCACTCTTCGCCGTATAGTTAGGCAACATTTTTTTTTCATGTTATCCACAGACACACTTCGCAATTTTGTCTGTGAGGATCATCTTATATGCTGAAAATTATCTTTCAACAAAAACATAGGCAGTGGTGCAAACTTCAATGCCGAAATGCTAGTTTGAAAGGCGTGAATGCCACAAAGCACCGAAGTGACGCGAAAGTGAGCAGTGAGCAAGACCACACAGATCAGACCACTTTGGATTGTAGCAGGTAACAGTAGCACCAGACATTTTGCTTTGTTTAGAGCTTTGAAAAATCATCATGGGCTTGGAGGAAGGGAAATCGACAGAGAGTACCTTTCAAACACGTTCGTCATTGAATCTTTTCGTGACCAAACAAAGCAAATGCCTCTGTGTGACATAAAAATCCTGTAAAACCTTTAAAAATATATAAAAACCTAAAAGGAGGTTTGATTTAGGCGTATATACCTAAAATAGGTTCTAACAAGCAAAATAGTTTTTTTAGGCACTATAAAACTTCATCAATTGTTGCGTTTTTTAACGAAACTCTGATATACGCGTAACTTATTATTTCTTACATGCCTGTAAAGGAAAAAATAGGTTAAAAACCTAAAATGCGAGGTCTACTCACAACAAAGATGAGAGCGCTAACCATTCGGCTCTGAGGCAACCCTTTTTCTTAATTCACGTGTTTTAAAAACGTCCACAAATATTTACAATCAAAATTTACCACTTGATTAGGCTATACTTAAGACATTAACGCCTACAAATAAAAGCAAGGGCCTCAACCCCCTTACGGTCGTGTCGCCTAATGAAATTTCTGAGTATGCCACTAGCATTGTGGTGAAAATTGCCAGTTCGGAAAATAGACTAGACTGTATAGAACGCAACCTTGAAGACTCGGTCAACCATGTTGAAAGAAGTCTGCATTTCTACACTCGGCAAGTACAAGCGACCGTGTCGAACAAGTACTGCTTTGACGTAGGTGTTACGCACCTGCTCGTGTGTTACGTAAGGGAATTACATTTTGATTTTTGATTTATGCCGCTGCCCCCAGGAAATTATCTTTTTTATTTTGCCTGAGAGGAAGAATTTGGCAACATCGGACACGGTAGCCCAGGGCGGAGAATTCCTGAACTTTGGTGGGATTCTTTCTTGATAGAACCCATTTTTCTTGTCTTAAGTGTTGCCAGGTTCTGTAGATTCTTCTGATTTTGTTTTCCTTTATTCTCGCCTCTCGGGCCCTTTCATCTGGTTTTCGAAAATGAACTCAGTTTTGTATTCACTCTTATACTAGCTACACACGCACGCACACATGGCATAGAGGACATCACAGAACCAGACAAGATATTTTTGTATTTCGACTAGCTTATTTTCTGAAAATCTGATAATTTCACAAAACCGTTTTGGTCTAGTCGCTTGGGTATCTGACTACCACGCGAGAGACCCGGATTCGATTCCCGGGGTGGATGATCTAAGGTCGGAATTTTTCCGGCCTTGTCCCCGCATAAAGCGGCTCTGGGGCTCAAATCAATGGTTACCTGGGGTTAATCTTGGGGAAGGGGGGCTAAACGTGGGAGGAGCGTGGTGCTGATCACATCACCTTCAAAATGTCCGAGATCGAGAATATGTAAGACCCTACCCCTACATTCCCTAAATGTGCCTTCATGGCACGGTACTATATGCATGGGGAACTTTACCTTTTACGTTACTTATAACTATTCTCTTTATTTGTTCATCATTTGGCATTGTGCTCGTAAGCAGGTTCCTGCAGTCTCCATCCTTCTTTATTTCCCCCTTTTCTATAGGCTATGCCACATAACTCCCCGTTAATCTTTTGACGTTCTGGATATTCAATCCTTCTTTCTCAAGACATGCCCTATCTCGTTCCCTTTTCTTCTATCAGTTTAGAAATTCTTTTGCCCCTCTTGATTATGTCTCACCTTATCGATCCACTGAATTCTTTCCATTCTTTGCCAAATTCGCATCACGCTTTCTCAATGGCCATTCTTTCTATCCATACAAAAATGCACTCCAGTCATAGCACTTCATAAGCCCCTTAATTCTAAGCTCATTCTGACAAACGTTGATTTTTATTTCCTTCTCACATTTCCAATCACCTATCAAAGTACTTTCCTAATATATCAAATAATTTAATTGTTCTATTCTTTCTGTTTTTTTATCCTGATATAAATTACTCCATTTGCTCCTAGTTTCAGCGCCTTTGTTTTCTTGCATTGACTTTCATCCTTCATTTTCCAGTTTCCAACAACTCTTGAAGTTCCTTTGCATTTTAAGCTATATTGTCATGTCATCTGCAAACCTTAATCTACCCACATCCTTTGCCCAGCTCTAAATTCTAATTTCTTGTTCAACCTGACACAGTCACGGACAGCTGATCAGTCACATCTTTCAAATATTGAATAGTGTAGGTGAGAAACAATATCCCTGATTTGCACCTGTCCCCTAGATTTTGCGGACATTTTCAATTATGTAAAGAAGATGCATACATACCAAAAATTCTTCTTTATTTAGCTATATAATTGAAAACAGACTGCCATTTCGGCGTCTCCCCCTACCTTCTTTTTATGAAACAAAATTAATTAAATAATGAATTCGTATTAATGAAAGTGACCATTTAAGAATTTCATCTTATTTTAACTAAAGCGATGAAGTTTTTGATTAATGAAACTTCAAAATACAAACTTTTGCCTCCCACTGAAAGAAAAAAAAACAGAGAATCGCCCCTCCTTTCTTCGGAGACTTTGGACCCTGGGTATCGTTTTTCATTTATAAAACCAAGCATGAAAAACATGGATAGATAGGTTATGTCACGCGCGTTACCCTAGGCTGTTGTCCATTTCGGCTGGTTCTTCTGCATTTCAACTTCGATTTTCAGTGTCTACTCCTGATTACTATTTGCTACCGGAAGGTTACAATTTCAATTTTTTCCATATCTTTTGTGTGAGACGTTTTGTCTCCAATTAAATAGAATATATTCAGCCATATCAATTAAAGGGCTCGGGTGTAAATCGTGGTAAGTGACATTGTTCATTAAGAAAAAATGTTATTAGAAGCTATACTGTAGATAAATTGTTTTCTTGTTGTGTTTGCCAATTTCACTACGCCTCACTGAGTCCAATGCAAATTATATGATATGGCAGTTTCACTCGAAAATTGAAGGATGGCCCATTTTACTTTGTAACTCAAAAATAACCAAAATGTCACTTACCATGTTTTAAACACGAGCCCTTCAATTCACATTACAATTTCCTTAAGCCGACATCAAGGCAGCAAAGCAGCAAAATTTATTGGACAATACAAGTGTTTTTACTTACCTTTTACACCTCCTATTGCCATGTTTCAGTTATCTTTAAGTAATATTAGTTTTAGTATTTAGGTCTAGGAATTAATTCGTGCGCCTGGACAAGAGATGGCGTAACGAGCGTATCGTCCCACAGTTCCGTGTAGCCACACATGCGTTGAAAACTCCTGTCAGCGCGCATCGTTCGTAGTATAGGGCAGTTGATTGACGCGTCAACAACAGCATTTTGTAGTCAACTGAACATGGCGCAGTTCGTGCCAGATAAAGTGTTTTTGCGGGGTGTTCTGCTTCATTACTTTAACATGCAGAAAAGTGCTACCGAAAGTCATCGTATTTTGGTGGAAGTGTATGGTGACCATGCGCTAGCTGAGCGAACGTGTCAGAAGTGGTTTGTACGGTTTAGAAGTGGTGATTTCGGCCTGGAAGACCAAGAGCGACCTGGACAGCCAAAAAAATTTGAAGACGAAGAATTGAGAGCATTGCTCGATCAGGATTCGTGTCAAACGCAGGAAGAACTTGCAGAAGCATTAGGCGTTGATCAAACAACAGTTTCCAAACGCCTCAAAGCCATGGGAATGATTCAAAAGATGTCACATTGGGTTCCACATGAATTGAAAGACAGAGACGTTGAAAAACGAAAAACCATTTGCGAATTGCTGCTTCAAAGACAGAAAAGAAAGGGGTTTTTGCATCGCATTGTTACTGGCGATGAGAAGTGGATCCATTACGAGAACCCGAAACGAAAAAAGGCCTGGGTAAAGCCAGGTGAACCAGGTCCATCACAACCGAAACGAGATATTCACTGTGCAAAGGTTATGCTGTGCATATGGTGGGATATGAAAGGTGTGGTGTACTATGAGCTGCTGCAACCGGGTGAAACTATTAATGGAGAACGTTATCGACGACAATTAATGCGTTTGAAGCAAGCTCTGGCCAGGAAACGACCAGAATGGGAGAACAGACATGATAAACTTATTTTTCAACATGATAACACTCGCCCACATGTCGCAAAACTGGTCAAAACCTATTTAAAAAATGTCAGATGGGAAGTTTTACCCCACCTGCCGTATTCACCAGACGTTGCTCCTTCGGACTACTACTTGTTCGATTGTATGAATAACGATTTGATTGGACAGGATATCTTCTTCAGAAGATATCGAAAAATGGGTCTCTGACTGGATCGCTTCAAAGGATGAGGACTTCTTTCGCCACGGAATCCGTAACTTGCCTGACAGATGGGCGAAAGTGGTGGCTCGCGATGGACAATATTTTTCTTAAGGTATTTATGTATTTTGTGTTTGAACTACAGCTTCAGTGTGTGCGTAACAACCGCACGAATTAATTCCTAGACCAATACATTTTCTGTTTTCATAGGGTCTTCCCATTGGCGTAGTGGCAACGTCGTCGCATTGTAATCAAGGGATCCTAGGTTCCATATCAGGCGGTGACACATAGTGGTTCACACATTAAACTGTAGGCCCATTCCAGATTAGCCTGTCTGTGCATCAAGTGTACAGAACCGACTCTGACAAACGTGATTCTCTCTTATTAGTAAATTATGAAGTTCCTATTTCACTTTTTGGTAAATATTGAAGTGCCTATCTTTTAAGTATTGGCCTTCCTCCTTTTAACTTGCTAAGTCCTCCCCCCTCTATATATGTATGTGTGTGTGTGTGTGTCTCTCCCTCTCTCTATGTTTGTGTTTCCCTTTAGTTCTCCCTGTTTTTTCAAATCACTCTTCCTCAATCTCCCCAGGATGGTCCTTCACATTTTAATGAATTCCTGGTGCCTCCTTCTTTCAACAACCCTTTTTTACTTTTTATACATTCTTATACTATATTTTCGCAAGCTTAGTGCAAATTTGCCGACAATAAATGTGTTCGTTAATACGACGGGCATTCAGAAAATAAGTTTCGGTAGGCTGGAAAAAGAGAGACACACATATTTACCACAATTGTATTATGGTCGGAATCCGTACTTCATAAACTATTACTCGATATAATCGTCGCTCTTGTTGAGGCACATGTCAAACAAGGAGATAGGTATTTGGAGACTCATGTCATAGAAATCGGTCTCCTAATTCTTTGTCACGATTGCGAGATTACATTCACGCCTCGTATGTCTGTGTGTTTAATGAGGGATGAGAGAACGTGCACGATGAAGCTCGATCGCATGCAGTGGGGTCGACAACCAGTATTTCGCAATTTCTGATCTCTCCTTTCATTATCCGGAGTTTCATGGTCCTTAAAATTGTGACCAATAGATTGCAATATCTGCACTGCCTAACTGCGCATGCTCAATGATAAACACGACATGCAGGTGCAAATGAAATCTCACACTTGAATTTTGTATTTAGACGTCCGTAGCGGAGTGGTTAGCACAGCGCTCTACGACGTCAGGGGTCCCGGGTTCGAATCCAGGTCTATGCATTGGTGTCCTTTGTGAGTGTCCCTTCAGCTATCTCATCTTATCCTCGCTCATCCTCATCCTCGCGATTAACCAAAAATAGCAAACAAGCGAAGTAAAAGAAACCAAATCAATGGAATCTCAACAAAGAATCAGGTGGCCGATTTCTATGACAAGGTCTTCAAGAGCCTTTGATCTGGTTTGCTATAATAGTGGTGGCGACGATGTCGAGAAATAGTCTCTGGTGTAATGATTCCGAACGTAATAAATGTTTGACAAATAGTGTGTGTACATTTATATTTTAACATCCTGCCAGGACTTACTTTCTGAATAGCCCTCGTATTTGTGCTTCATATCGGAAATTATGATAAAGGCTTTTGCGTGTTTGTAGCTTTCGTACGCCCTTTCTATTTCAGCTTCCCAGGTTCTACAATCACCAATACGTAAAATTTAGGTAGAAACCAACCTCCTTTTAGTGTTATTGCATGAAACAAAAGAGTGCCTATGGTAATGCCCCAAGGAGAGCAATAAACGGCGCCAAAACCTCGAGTACTTAACACAGACAAAGATGTTTGAATTCAACAAGAAGATGCTGCTTATTTTCCCCCATCGTTTGTTTGCTTTTAACATATGCTAACACGAACTCCACCCAACATGGCTTCCGCCCGCATCAAAGAAGAGAGCGTTAAAAAAATGAAAGATGAAGAAGAGAGAAAGAGAGAAGAAAAAAGCCGCCTGCTTTCATTCATTCATTGGCTCACACGCGGCGGGTTAGTATGTCTGCGTGCTATTAGGCGCTTCGTATGACCTTCACCCCGTCTCCTACTGCCTACGTGTCTCTCATTTTCTACAATGCTGACAGTAACTCCATCCCAGGCGCTTTGTTACTCGGGATTGCGCTTACTAACCAAGTGATAACTTACCGTGCAGTCATAATCAGGACTCGAAATTTGATTAAAATCCATTTGGAACGGAGGTTTTTGAAGACGATGTTTCTTTTCCTTCAGTTAGGATCAGAAAATATAGTTTTTATTTGACTTGTTTGGCGTTTTATTCCCCTGTTGGTCATGTTTTCAGCATTTTGGCAGCTTCTTTATCCAATTTTTATAATTTGGTTCAGGATTTCTTATTGCATTTTACTCTTAATTTGGTTGCGTCAGAATTTAGGCTATTCGCACCCGTCACATTATGTGGGGTCCTGCCCCTTATAAAATCAATACGTTCATCTGAGGACTAAAATGTCCATCCCCTAGTTCAAAGCTGAGGCTGTAAAGGGGCACTCAGTGCATGCAAGAACAAGATACAGGGCAACCCACAGCCTCTGGTTGTGGATCATCCAGACCCCTAGAGACTCGTTGGTTGCATGCATACAGATTTATTCCTTTCATGTGCGAGCCATAGGCTGTACTACGCACTACATCACATTTGAATTTTTCCTCTCCAATACATATATATATATATATATTTTACATTGAATTTATCTCTTATGCTGTCTTGGTTTGTCTTTCCCCTATATACACATTCTTTCTCCTACCCTACCACCAAATTCACTCCACTCGTTTTTCTTCCAATCTTCCTACCTTCTTCCTCGCCTCACTTCTCACTTCCTTCACTTTCACCAAAAACACTCCCACTTTCTCCAACTTGCTGCACTCTGTTCCGCAACTAATTTGAGCGCTCCTTCCTTTTCCAAACCCTCCAACCATTTGTCCTGCAGGGCGCGCTTCCCGGACATGCAAACAGGTGATCCGTCCCATCATTCCCCTCACATATTATACATACATATGTCCCTCCCTCTTTTTTCACAGCACTGTGTCTCCACCCTCCCAATCTCAGCCATACTAGTCCCTCTCTTGCTTCCTTGTTTACTTTATTCATATAATTTGGTTGTCCCCATTCCCGAATGTCCCTTGTCTGGAGGTCTAGTGATATTTTAGTTGCAGTTTCCATCATTATTTCTTGCCGATCTATATCTTCTCGTCGCTGTTTAACGAGTTCAAGTGTTCCTTGGTCTACGATCTCTTCTTCCCATACCAATCCCAACCCGATCTCGAATAGTTTACCTTTAACTTCTTTTGCCCACGAGCCCATTTCCCCTCCCCTTACTTGTTGTACTTCCCTTTGATAGTGTCTCCCCCTGCTATTATCAGAGTTGCCCAATATTTAACCCTTCTCCACGTTAGCCTGGTGCTCTCCCTCGCTAGCCCGAGTTCCCGTAGTACCCCGCGGTTTGCTGTGTCTGTTGCGACATGCAGGGCTTTTTTGAAGTAGCTGCCCTGCATTTGGTTAATTACGTTTTTCCCTTTTGCCCCCTAGATTTCGCACCCATACCCAACAGAAGCTATTAATAGGGCTCGATACAGCTTATCGACGAAGCTCATTTCGTAGTTTTCTTGTTATTCCCATTATTGTGCCCGTTACAGCTCGCGCCTTCCCTCTCACTGTTTGTAAGTTCCTGTCATAGTAATTGTTACACCCAGGTAATTTATTCGTTTAACGCATTCCAGTTCTTGACCCATAAAGATCCACTTCTCTCCCTTGCCGTACACATACCCATTTTTAAACACAACAATTTTCGTTTTGGCCTCATTTACTTCTAACTTAGAGTCACGGCTGAACCTTTCCAACCCGCCGAGCGATCTTTGCAGTCCTGCGTTCGTCTCCGAGGTCAGAACAACGTCGTCCGCGAACAGGAGAGCCGGAATCTTGGCCGTTCCGACCTTTGGAGTGTCGGCGTTTTCCCCCTCTATATATGCGACAATGTCATTTATATAGAGTATAAACAAGAGTGGGGATAAAACACATCCTTGCTTCACACCCGCCCCGGATTTTCGATTTTCAGTAACCGTTGTTGCCTGGCACCTGACACAGAACTCCACCCTCCTATAGGCTTTATAGCTCTTAACGCGTTCACCATAATCGCCGACATTCCCATGTGTCACAGTTTATCCCACAGTTTGTCCGTGTTTACTGTGTCGAAAGCTTTGCGAAAATCGACAAAACATGCATATAGTTTACCCCCCCCCCTTTTTCCTTAGCCGTTCGTCTATCAGTGTTTGCAGTATAAATATGTTGTCTATTGTGTTACATTTGTTCCGGAAACCGGTTTGCAACGGCGTTAATTTGTCAAAGATATTAGCCCACTTTTTAATTTTTGAACATAGCAGACTGGTATACACCTTGCTTATAACCGGAAGTAGAGAGACGCCTCTGTAATTGTTCGGGTTCTGCATATCTCCTTTTCCCTTGTAGATAGGACAAATAATGGACTCACTCCAGCAATCCGGAAAAGTACTGTACATATTATTAAACAATCTCGTTGTTAAGTTTATCATGTCGTCGCTTTCTAGGCCAGTTTTTACCATTTCCCCTAGGATCCCGTCCGCCCCTGTCGCTTTCCCATTTTTAAAGGTTGTTTATTGCCTGGTGTAACACGTGGAAGAGAGGTTGACATTTGAGGCCTCCGAGAAGTCACCCCTGTTTCACAGACATTTCGTCCATCTAAGTGGTATTTATTTCTGCAAAATTTCTACAGCGGATAATAAATCTTTTCTTGGGTTCAAATACAAAGAGATAGATCAGGCTTCTTCTTGGAGCTTATAGTTGCAGATAACGAAAGAGATAGAATGGAATCGAGGCCTTAAAATTTCAGGCAGCTGTAAATAAATGAACAATTGCACTTAATGTCTACATTTTCCTTAGATGCAGAGGTTGAAACCACCAAACATTTCGTTATGTCGAATTATTATTCAAGTACACGAGTCTATGAAAAATTCAAGCTCACAGATTAATATCTGAAGTAATTTTGTGAGTCATTTTTGAGATATTTTAGGTCATCAACTGGATGAGGTAAGGTTTCACCAATCCCCTTGTAATCAACTAGTCTATGGTTCGATTTTGTGTTGAAATTAATATTTTGGTGACTTAGTATGCAGCATTTGGCTAAGTAAACTCTTCCATATACACTAATGGAAATTTTCACTAAGTCATTCTGCAGAAACCTGAAGAATTTGCCTTGTGAATTCTATGCTCCATTTTTTCTGGCCTTTCTGTAATGGTTTCATAGTACTACTATCACAATCGTACTTCCAATCACAAAAAAGAAAGATTTATTCCAGAGAACATTTGCTTACTTGTCCGTAGAAGGAGAAGTGATTTAGCTCGATTTTAGCCGCCCTTTGCCACATTAGAACTTTTTTCTCATGTTGCAACCTTCGCTATGCACGATAAAATATTAAACTTTAAATAAAAGCGTTCCGTTTTTGTAAATTAATAGGCAGACTGTTGAACTTTTAACGGTAGACTAATGTAAATTTTACGGTTGCAAGATGTACAAGAATTTTCACTCCTTTTACCCTATGCCTGGCGCTTAGTAAAACCCAGTTTGTAAACATGAAAATTTATGTGTGGAATTTTGCGTCGTTGTTAGAAAGAAAAACAATAAACAACAAAATATCAACAAGGCAGGAAAACCAATACGAACGGTCGGCTCAGCACAGATCGGTATCGGTCAAAATGATTTCAAGGAAACCAAATTGAAAGTAACGCTTTACAAGCGCCAGGCTTCGCTTCTTTTGACGTTTTTAAATGGTTTACTTACTTCCCATTTAATTCTCTCAAAATTATTTTGAGTGATGTAGGTCTGTGCTGCACAGATCTTTCACAGTGGTTTCCCGCACGTTAATAATAATAATCGTTTATTTTAAGTGTTGAGCACAGTATGAAACCTAATACAGCACTAAGTCAAATACAAAAGTACAAAGTTACACGAATAAAATACGTAAGCTGTAGAATAACATAACATAACAAGTTAGCATATTTACACTTCAAGTTACAGTTTTCAACGAGATCTATTATATCTCTGATACTAATAATTGTTTATTGTTAAATAATATTGTGCAATTAACTGTGAATTGTTCTAATAATAATAATAATCATATTTATTGAAGTGATGATAACGATTGAACAACCACTATGTTATACAAAATTAAAAAATTGAATACATTATTATAAAATAAAACAGTGGATCCTACAATCTTATACATCAACATAAATTCAAATTGTAGGTTTCAACAACTACTAAACCTCTTGCCTTGTTTAGGCATGTGAGAATTGAGATATACCTATGGGAATATATGGGAATTTTATAGGCTATATTATTCAAAAAGTATTCACTGTCAACTTGGAAATTTAATATCTTCTCTACAAAATTTATCCTTTTCATTTTTCTTCTTTCTTCTAAGGAAAACATATTCAACTGTGATAACCATTCAGAGTAATGTTGGTCATAGTAATTTTTTTTAAACTTTGTGCATAATAACCTGATAAAAAGTTTTTGAACTGATTCAACTTTTTGAAGGTGACTGGTTGCAGTCAGAAACCATAATTCATTTGCATATTCAAGAATAGGACGAACTATCATTTTATACAGGAATATTAAAGTATCTTCCTTTTTAAAAACTTTCCATGAGCAAAATATATAACCAATCATTCTCTTTGCTCTTTTGCAAATTTCTGAAATGTGCTCATCAAATATGAGAGAGGAGACTATTACTATTCCTAAGTCTTTATGACTGTCGCACACTTGGATTTTATTTTCATAAATAAAATAGTTGGAGACTATATAATGAACTTTCTTAGTACATCTTAAAACTTTACACTTTTTCAAGTTAATTTCCATTTCATTAATCTTGCACCAATATGTCATTCTATCGAGATCAGCCTGAAGTTGAGCGACATCATTATTTGTTAAAATACTCTTAAAATTTTTATATCATCTACATAATAATAATAATAATAAATCGCAACCGATACACCTGTAAAATCATCAATTTCTATCATCTTTCATCTTTTTTGTCGCTGATAGAACAGAACAATTCGTGTTAACCATGGTATTTCGCTCTTTGCACAACACTTTCTAAATCCACACTCCATGATCTTAGGTTACAATACAACCAAATACGACTCGTTGCGATAGAAAAAACATCACGTTTCATCAGAACCGATTCTAGAAATTTTTGCAGTGGGTCAGTTTGAAAATGGAAGTTGCATACACTGCTGGCGGCATGTGTACATATACATATATAGTGTCTTCATGCGTTCGAGAGACTTGCTTGTCCGGATTCCACACAACTTAACAGCGCAAATATTGGAGAAACAACTCCAGTCGCTTCTTCTCCAGGGCGGGCCGCTGGAGGCGATCGTTTTTCTTTCCTCTTTGCCAGCCTTCCAGCAGCCGCAAAGGCCAACTGGATCAAATTGACTGGAATTTCGTCTTCCAGCGGAAAACTTGATCTCATGTTGTTCTCTTAATTAAGAGTTGATTACAACTGCCACTAGATTCTCCATGTTATGAATTCACGATGGTTTAACAAACACCTTTCGATTATTAATGCCCTTGTTTCTAACCTATTGGCTAAAATGTACTCTTTGTTGTTGGCATGTTGGTTGTGGTGGTGGTGGTGGTGTTATTGTTAAACCTGTTGGCTTTGTGCTCAATGACAAAAGACACAAAATAAGCGTAGAAATACACCAGCAACAATAAAACAGACAAACTCCTAGAGAAAACTATAACCTTGATATTGAATCCCATTTAAGAACAAGGGGGGACTGGAACTGACAATTTCTCGAGATGCCCAGAACTAATAGTAAAAAGTCTCAAACTCAAAAGCGGAATACCTGGATGTTTCAGAAGACCTGATGACTGCAGTCAGTTAGAAACAACAACCGGAGCAATTAGGTATGGAAGACAAGGTGCCAACCTCCAAGAACAAGAACCAAAATGAAAATAGACTATTATATATAAACGTCTCCAAAATATGGACTCTGTGTAAGGAAGATGGAAAGTATCTGAGAGTTCTTGAAGGAAAAGTAACAATAAGGAAGAATGAAGAAACGAGGGACATTGTAAGTAAGACCCATAAAATCACGCAGGCGGTTTGGGAATGTTTAAAAAATGAGAGAAGAAAGATTGCCAAAGAAAATAACGAAAGAATTGGTTGATTGAATTTAAAATTCTGTGTGTGTCGGCACATAGGCCATTTTGCACCCTTCAATGAACGCCGGGAAGATCCCCTTTATCTAAAACCCTTACCTAAATTTTAAAAAGATAAAAAAGGGTGTAAAAAGCCTCTCAAGAAAGGTTAAAAAATGCAGATTGTAAATGAACCTGCATTGGAGAAACACAGCACATTTAAAAAGTAAGGATAGTTTAAAAACTACCTCAGAAACAGTGGAAGAGACCTGCTCTTCTCAAAAACCTAAAAACATTGGTTAAAACACTGCATTGGTTAAAACACAGACATCGTCTCCCAACATACAAGACAAATCGCTGGGAAGGTTAAAACACTCTCTGAGGTGATTAAATTCCAAGTCTTGATTAAAATCGGCACATTCGAGAAGAATGTATCTAACACTTGAAACAACGTTTCAAGTGCGGCACAACGTAAGGTCCAGTCCTTGCAGCAAGTGACAATGTGTGAGACATACTATTCTCAAAGAAGTGAAGAGGGAGACCAAGATCGAGAGGGACGAATGAAGTAATCTATAATTTGAAGAAGATGATAATAAGACAAGGGTTTTAGAAGGGAACAGAAGAGTTCAGAATGCAGAAGATTAGAAGCTCGTTGTGGATGAGGACAAAAGTCGGATGGTGAGGTAATTCAGCAAGACTTTGCGTAGAAGGAGACGCAGTTGGATGTGCAGGTGCAGTAGCCTTTTACACATGCGCCTTAGCAACAAATAGCGCTGTGGGGAGGAGCTCATTCTGTGACATCACAATTCAGATTAGCTGCGGATGAAGAAATTATCCGACCAACTCTAAAAAGCGGAACGAACGAAAGAGACTCAAATAAGATGCTAAAATAGTCTGTATATCAAGTGGTTGAAGATGGATAACTTTACAAAATGATAACGAGGACCCAACCTGGAACCTCTCGCACCAAAGGCTGAATATTTTAGAGTTCTCGCATCACAGAAAGATCAAAATAATCCCAAAAGTTTTAACCGCAGCAAAACCAGACGACGCTGTAAGGCACAAGCTGTTACGTTTGCCGCCGTCTTATATTCTCCGGTTTTATTTTCACTGCTTTTTTTCCCCGACATAACCTGCTCGATATCCAAGGCACTACAGGCGAGGTTAGGCTCTGCGTGTGTGTCTGCCGCCGCTCATTGCTCTTTCATCATCGCCCATACTTCCCAGAGGGTGCGTCGTGATTTCATGCGTGTTATTGCGTGCAGAGTTCTCCACTAGGAAACAAAAGCAAAAAGTGAAAAAGAAGCAGGTTTAGGATTACAAACTGGCACATGAAAAATTGTCTCACGCTTGAAATAGTTTGTTATTTAATTCGATTCATCGTTTGCCACGAGCATTCGTCACGTGCTAGCGAGTTCGATTGCAGGAGACAGTTTAATTTAAATACATAAGGAGCCTGTCAGCAGTCGAAATCGTTTCAAGTCTCCGCCCACCCCCTCCTTTCCCGATTATGTCTATGTTTTGGTGTGTTAATGTAAGGTATGAATGTGCTACCTAGGTGACCGAATTCCAAATTCAATTAGAGATGCATGTTTCTGAGCAGGCACGTATCTAGAAATGTATTTCGGGTGGGGGGTGGGGGTCCGAACCGAGTGTCTCAGGAATAATAATATTAATAATGTTTAATTTAAATAATTATATTATATCAAATTAATACTAATTACAATACATAAATTAATATTATATTATTATTACACGAATAGGTAAAAATAATATATATAAATAGAGATATAACAGGGCATATCCATTACGTAGCTTACCTGTAGTTAAGATCGGAATAATTTACATAGAAGCAAGTGACCTGGCAATGAAATTTGTGTCAAATAGATGAATAATTGAATATTTATGGAATAACAAAAATGATGGTACATGTAGTTGGAGAAAAATAAATTTCGGATTAATATTTTATGCATATTATTTTGAGTAGTAGTGTACATAAATCTTCTTTGTAATGTCATTCAAAGCCGTATGATCCCAATATAATCCTTGCCTTCTAAAAAGTTCAGAGGAAATTAATAACCATCGATTATGCAACAAATGCTAATGTTTTCATTACTTAATTTTAATACTTGGCAAGTCCTTGGGGTGGGGGGTCCTGACCCCTGGACCCCCCCCCCCCGAAATACGTCCTTCCTGTTCTTCAAAGCCGTATGATCCCAATATAACCCTTGTCTACAATAAGTTCAGAGGAAATTATGCAACAAATGCTAAACGAATGTATTTTCATTATTTAATTTTCTATTTAATAAGTCTTTCGGGTGGGGATGGGGGGGGGGGCCGGAACCCCTAAATATGTCCTTCCTGTTCTTCAAAGCCGTATTATCCCAATATAATCCTTGCCTTCGATTGTGCAACAAATGCTAATATTTTCATTACTTAATTTTAGAACTTGGTAAGTCTCTTGGGGGGTTCCGGACCCCTGGAAGATATATTAATTAGTGACTCGAATTGTGAATATGCTTGTATGCAGGATTCGTGATATATTGTATCATAACAGGCTATTAAGAATTCAGGATGTTTGGTTTAGTTGGTGGTACTTATTAGTATGTTCGATATTAATTGGGACGAATTCTTCAGCAATTGCAAGTAATAGTAGCGATGGACACTTCCCTATAGGGGAGGCCTAGCTGCACATGTAAAATATTGACATATAGTATAGGGTGGCCCAAATGTCAGTTTCCCCTGAGAGAAACTGTATATATGTAATTCTAAGAATTAAATTTTAAGTGTTGTTAAGAGTTACACCGGGCAAACGGTATTAAGCATTAGAGATTGTGTTCTCTTACCATTCTCCAGCAATGAATACACATTTCCTTACTACATCTATCATAATTTTGTTCTCTCCTAGGGGAAACTTACTTTTGGGCCGCCCTGAATATATCATCAACTATCCGTCTCCTTACCATGATTTTTGTAAGGGGAAACATGATCGCAAAGGATCTTAGGTGTTCTTTTATTCGTTGTCAATCCTATATTTTGCCATGTTTTCCTCCATTTGACGTTGTTTGTTTTAGGAATGCCATGGGCGAGGGGAGTTTAACCCGTGGTCACTGTGAGAACTACTGTAGATGTTAAAGGATTACGGTGGGCAAATAATCGAACATATACTAACTTTTAGAAGAAAAAAAATCATATGACCCATCACGAAAGCTATACACAGTAGTACCAAGATATGTTTAAGTGTTTCTCGGACTCGATACCCGACGGAGAGACACTTTCTCACGCTTTGGACTCGCTTTAAAGTGGTCTCGTCTCGATTAGTCCATCTGTGCACAAAGTTGGCTTAGAACTCTGCGCAATAGGTTCGTGAAGGTCTTGGCAAGAGCGTGGAGGAGAAGGAACAGATTCTGGTGGGAGCTTGCCAACAATATTGCATTCTTTGCCTTGTAAGGAAACCCGCGAGACAGGCATACATCTTTCTATATCTCACGTACATACGAAAGGGTCAGGATCTTTGCGGCTCTCCTGGAGGTACTTGCGGTCTAGTCTTCACAGCATCCGGCCGGCGCCAGTGTTTCCAACTACGCTTTGAAAATAAAATCCGTGTCACTAAAACGACAAGGGTTCCTAGTCCTACCCATGATACTAGAACCATGGTCCTACCCCTATACAGATAAACGTATTATCTGTGGTTCCTATTCACCCTGCGAACTCTGATGTTATGAACGATTTAGAAAAAAAGTCGGAAGATATGTTTTTTTTCCCCCATAGAATTTGTGTTCTGTTCATAATTTAGATACTGTACGTTTATAGCCCAAAATCGCCAACCCCTTTCCCAAGCGAAATGAATTAAATGATCTTGAAAGTTTACACATGCAATCACACATACAATTAAGAGTTGGCAAGTGTCAACCAAGAACTTATATACGTAGAAATTTTCAGCGAAAAATGCAGGCTCGAACCCGGGTCTCTGGCATACCGTGCCATTGCTCTAACCACTGAGCTACCGAGCCGGCCTGGCTTCGCCTGATTTTTCCTTATTGCTCTTTTACCTTCTACGTAGTACATCTCCTGCCTGTGTGTGCCTAATCTACAACAAGAACTTATATATAGAATATTAAGTCTTATAATACCTAGTAGAAGTAAAGTTAACTTGGGTACTCTGAATGGATAAGATACATTAGCCTGGCTCACATTAAGAGGATGGACACAATTCAAGTGCAGAATGCCCGTGCGATGGGACCACTATGCGATGAAGAGAGATTAAATATTCTCTCTCGTTGGTAAAGACAGAGAAACAAGAACTGAAGACTAAAATTGGTAAACGCTGTAAGTGCCACAATAATTCAAACACCGTTTTCCACGTTAAACTGTGAAATGGGCCATGCTTTATAATGTGGTAAACGTGAAATGTGGCTGGTAGCCCTCTAAGTAGTTCAAAGGGAGTGTAAAGAGGTCACTAGTGTGAACGTTCTTATGGGCTGATGTGCTGAACGATGCGATTTCCCAATACTTTCGCTTTTGGCACTTACAACGTTTACCAGTTTTAGTCCTCAACTATGAAAACCATGAGTAAAGTAATATTAGAAACAAATGATAGATAGAAGGAGGACAGGATAAGGACCATGTGAATTTCATACATTGCATCTGAATGAGGAAGGATAAGATGGAAACTGACAATATATATCAATATTTTTCAAAGAAACCTACCTGGGAAAAAAAACACAGAAATTGCTGACTGAAGAGACATATCAGGGAGGTAGATCTGGAGAGTAACAAGCACCTCTTAGTTCAAAATGACGAATGTAGTTGATAGGGGAACTGTTTTAATATTTTTCATTTCATTTCAATATATTGTGTCACTATAATTTTAACTTAAGATCAAAGTAGTACAACCATTGTCTTTCTGTTTACTTCCAGAATCCAGACAGTTGACTCCATACTGTGCTTCAAATTCAACAGATTTATTAATGAAGAGAACTCCATTTGTCGCGCATTGGTCCATTGATCGGAGAAGGTAAGTGAGTATTCTTTATTATCGAAAGTGGCTGGTTATGTAAAACCAAATTTTTTTTTCAAGTCTTTTTTTATTATTATCAGTATTACAAAGCATGTAGGATGATCTTCCACAAACTTTCAGAAATGAGCTACACTCACTCACCTTTACATATTGAAAGTAGGCTGTTTGTGTAAAGAATCGTGATGAAAGACATATGCGAGCTGTCTTCTTTGTTAATATCATTACGTGTAAATGGCAATTCCTCTCACAGTGAAATACGACTAAGCTGTGAGTGTCAGGAAGGATGGTAAGATTTAAATTGATAGATTTTGAAAATTACTTGCCGAAGTACTTAGCAATTCTTTCTCAGTTAAGTTTTGAGCGTTCTTACTTCTTTTTCTAAATTATTCAGCCCTGAGATTGATTTGCTCAAGCTCTGTTTTCCCTGCTTACTTCATATTTCCGTCTTCTCTTCTTTCTTCTTTGTTTCCCATGCTCTTCATATTAACAGGATGGGGCTACGAACTTACTTATTATGTTGTTCTTACTGTGTTGAATTTCTCCATTTGTTGCTGTCTTCCACTAATGCCTTCATTTCTCTGTAGCTTTTGCAATTCACATCTTGAGTGTTTAATATACTCCATCCTAGGCCTGCCAATGAGGTTCTCTTCTATTCTGTCTTCAAGTACAATTTTCATCAGGGCCTCCCCGATGGCGCAGTGGTAGCGTCGTCGCCTTGTAATCAAGGGGTCCTGGGTTCGATACCCGATGGAGGCACATAGTGGCTCGGATCCCACTTTAAACTGTAGGTCCAGTCCCGATTAGCCTTACTGTGCATAAAGTTGACTTAAAACACCAAATTAATCAATCAAAACAATTTTCATCATTCCGGTATGTTCTCTTGACGATGGATTTCCATAGGCTTCTCATGCTGTGTGCACGTTTCAAAAACGAAATTCCTTTGTTACTCTGTCTATTCAATTGATCTTCAACATGATCCCGTAGCATCCCATTTCGACGGTTTCCCCTCTTTTCTTTTCAGCATCAACCACCACTGTCCTTGTTTAGCATCCATGTAGTGCTGTGCTCCTGATAAAAGCCTTAAGGAACATCTTTCTTTATAGCCATATTTATGTTCCTGGAAATTCATAATTGCTCTTACTACGAGATCTCAAAATCATCCACGCATTCCTTATCCCTAATTTTCAGTGCCATTGTCTCTGATTTGTAACTATCTATCTAGTTTCTGATCTATAACTATGCCCTACAGGCTGTCACTATAATGCCCACTCATCTTTCACTTGCTTTATCCGTTCACTCTTGTTACATACAGCACCATTTCTTCATCTATTATGCTTGTCATTAACTAACTATCTCTCTAGCCATCTTAAACCCGAAGGTTTATGGCTGCAGCAACACAGGCCTTCCATCTGCCCCTATCCTGAGCAAGATCAATCCAATCTTTTCCATCCTTACTGACTTCGTTTAGGTCCATCTCAACGTTATGCCATCTTCGTCTTGACCTTCCTACAAGTCTCTTACCATCAGGTTTCCCAACAAGAATCCTGTAAACTCCTCTTTCCTCTCCCATTCGTACCACATGGCCTGCCTACCTAAGTCTTCTTAACTTAATTATTCTAATAATGTCTGAACAGCAATACAAGTAGACCTAGTGCCCCGGTTCACCATCCTCATTTGGGGCTCGAATCATCATGTGGGGCTCAGTGTTGCCAACTCACCCTATGAAAATTTCACCAACTGATATTTTGAAGCTTTTTGGGGGGAGTTGGCAACCTCACACAAGCAGTGTTACCAACTCGGCGTAGCTTTTTGGGTGTTAACCCCAGTGTTTCTCGGCGTAGCCTTTCACGGTGTTTAATTTTTTAGTTTTTTTTGTGTGTGTGTACATCGGGCGAGGCGTAGCCTTTTGGGTGTTAACCCCACTAGCCTTAGCGTACATAGTTCTGAATTTTTTGAGGCTCATTTGAGGCTCGTTGTAGCTTTTGATGTACAGAGGGCACAGGGCAACACTCTGTAGCTTTTTATGAGGGGGGGCCTATTGCCTCTTGTTACATTTGGCAACTCTATTGGTTTGAGGGGGGTTTTACCAACCCATCCGAAGATTCCACTACTTTCACTGGCTAAGCTAACCTACAAATAGTGGCAGTACTGACTTATAAACCCACTGGGTCCTCTTGGTATGTTTTTTCATGATGTGTTGCTAGGCTATTGAGCATTTTGGCGTATACAATGTATATATTTTGAGGGGGTTATAGCTTTTATGCTGTACGAATACTGGAAGCTTGACAGTGACAACCAACAGAGGGTGCGTTCCGAAAGTCTTAACGAAACGAACGCATTCAACGAAAATAACTGGGCTCGTGAATCTGGTGAAACCAGTTATTTTACGGACTTATGGGACACTCTAGGCGAAAGCGCAGGCGCAGCGTTTTGTTTAGAGAAAGTTTCCGCATGGCGTCAGCGGAAGGAATGTCCTTATGGCAAAAATAAACTCTATTATGGCCACTGTTACTTATTTTAATCACATTCTAAGAACGGTCAAGGCATACTTATTTTGTGCATGTTGCTTCATATCGCTATCTGTTAAAATTATAATATATTTTCCGAACTAGTGCAGTTTGAATCCATCAGCACGCGCTTTGTCTGGAAGGAGCAGACGATTTTCACGGAACAAACCAGCATCCTGGCCCGTGTGTTTGGTGAATCTTGTTTTTGCACGAAATGCACGGAATGCAACTTTTGGGACAGCATAATGAAACTCACGAAATGCACGGAAGCACTTATGGAACGGCCAGTTGCCATAACTTGTTTAACGCGTTAAACTCGTGCGACTTTCGGAACGGGCCCAGAGTAAACCTACATCCAGGAACTGGCAACACTAGTTTCTGACAGTGAATTTGAAATAAAATATTAAACAAAATACACTGGGGGAAATAATTGTACAACAATTTGTACCTAATTGTACAATACTTGTACCTAATTGTACAACTTAGGCTGTGTCCGGATTGGCAAGTGCTCCGTACCGTTCTCTCCTGTTGTTCTCGCGTGCCGTCGAACTCACGTCCCAGTCGTCCGAATCTACATGTCCCCTTGTAGTACGGTTGTTATTTTTCTCGCCAGGTGTCAGCCCGAACTTCACCCACAGCGCTCTGGGGCGCAGGCGCACCGCACGGAAGCAGAAGGCAGACGCCAAACAAACATCACAATGATTTCCACCTATTTACTAGTTATATTAAAAATGTAACGTGCTACTTTATTATTTACAATTTTTCTACATTCAGTATTATCGATAAACTGTTAAAGTATCACTGAGTTTTACATCGTCTAATCAGTAAATGTTGTCTGTACAAAGTGAAAGTAAGAATATGGTTGCCAAGCGTGCATCTGTCGCGCCTCTCTGCTCTCCCCTCCAACTCCACGTTTGCCGCGAATTCAGACAACAATGAAAGCACGTGTTTTTACGTTCTCGTAATACTAACCTTGCTCTACTGATTTTAAATTACTTCCATCCGCTTTTTTTCTGTGTTATTTCTGTATGCACGCAACATTCACTTTCAATTCAACCTGTGAGCTGTATAATGAAACACGGGAGTGTTAGTATAGCAGGCTCCGAGTTTACAATTTATTAAATTAAACAATAATTTATGTAAGAATATACTTGTACTTACCGAACACAAAATAAAAGCACATGTGAATGTTTGCGTGTGTTCATATATGACGACTGAGTAAAAAATAATGTTGACTCCCCGAAAGTTTCTAGTTCGACATCAGATGCATGCAAATTTTATGTTTTGCTCTCCAAAATTTTAATTTTATGTTTGTGCTATTTGTCATACAGCAGAGGAGAAAAGGGGGGAGAGAGAGGAGGTACTATCAGCGCCATGTATTAGCAAACAATAGAAATAAAAAGTAGGTCAAACTTTTTCAACACCCAAACATTTTAAACGTCCTCGCGTAGTAATACGATCTAGCTGAAGACGTTTAAAAGAGTACTCTTAGTCGACGAAGCTAATTGCTAGGGCCCTTATATTACTAAAATATTCTTTAATTTGCATATTTCTCATACCGCCATATGTTGTTCTAGTTGACTTCTTCCAAAAAAATGCTAATTAGCGAGAGTTAATTAAGCAAAGCAAGTAAAAGAAGCAAAATAGAACAACATATGCCGGCGTGAGAATATGTAAAAAATCGATTCAGAGGTGGATCGATTTAAAATTGGGGGATATTTTGCATTTTTTCCCCCCTATAATGTACAAAACATTTACCGTACACAATTCTTTCTATTTACAACAGTATAAAATAAAAGGAATGTGTGACAATATCCATATTGCAGAATCTTCTACAACATTTTTATGCAACATGTTTGCAAGACGTAACAAATGAAGGTTAGCAGCGCAAACATACGCGTCATAGATTTGAAAAATCATACAACCTCTGCCATCTATTGAATGAAAAAGAAACTACGTGATGAAAATCGGGAAGCCGTCGATTCTGTATAGAGGGAAGATGGAAAAAAAGAGCTCTACGGAAACTGACGCTCTTAACAATATTGTACCCCCCGTGAAAATTATATATAAATAAGAGTTAAGTGTATTATCTGCTTTCATGTCAGATTTTACCAACCTGTCAGCTGTAGTGTTTAGGTGACAAGCGACTTGCTCAAATATGACGCTCTTAACAATATTGTACCCCCCCGTGAAAATTATATATAAATAAGAGTTAAGTGTATTATCTGCTTTCATGTCAGATTTTACCAACCTGTCAGCTGTAGTGTTTAGGTGACAAGCGACTTACTCAAATATGACGCTTTTGACAATATTGTACACCCGTAAAATTATATATAAATAAGACTGAGGCGTATTATCTGCTTTGATTTCAGATTTTACCAACCTGTCAGCTGTAGTGTTTAGGTGACAAGCGACTTACTCAAATATGTCGTTTTTGACAATATTGTACGCCCGTGAAAATTATATATAAATAAGAGTTTAGTGTATTATCTGCTTTCATGTCAGATTTTGCCAACCTGTCAGCTGTAGTGTTTAGGTGACAAGCGACTTACTCAAATATGACGCTTTTGACAATATTGTACACCCGTAAAATTATATATAAATAAGACTGAGGCGTATTATCTGCTTTCATGTCAGATTTTACCAACCTGTCAGCTGTAGTGTTTAGGTGACAAGCGACTTACTCAAATATGATGTTTTTGACAATATTGTACGTATATTGTATTGTATAGGAGACTAGAAGCATATAATTTGGCGAAAAAAACAACCCAAGTAAGGTCATAGAGAATAGTTAAAAAAAGTGAGCAATTATATTTTGCATTGCACACCATTGGATATTAAATAACATACCCCCAAAAAATCTCTGCATTATGCGTTCTGTAAAAAATTGCCCTACGTGCCAAACTGCTGTGTCAAGTAAACATTTTCAAAGACACTGTCGTACTTGTGTGCCGGAAAAGCGAATATGTGCAACCAAACTGTGCTCTAAGTGTGGAAAAAATATTTCTATTGCCAACTTCAAGCGACACCAGCTTACTTGTAAGAGCACTGGAACATCTCTACCGCAACCTTCCAAGCGAAAGGTAGAAGTAACCTCCCTCGATGCATTGCCACCTGCCAAACGCGTCAAGCTGGCGAAGAAAGCAGACCGGTTTGCGTTTGAGCATTTATTAGAAGATTTTGACATAACATCAAACAGCTTCTGTGATGTGCGCAGTTTTCTGGGGAGCGAGCGAGCTAAGATAATATCCATCCTCAACGATGCATTGGCCACACACTCCACTAAATTCTATGCTGTGCTATGCTGCAAGTATAAGAAACCGTCTGATGAAATATATAAATTCTTCCATGCCACAAAAGCAAAAATACTGCATCAGGCAGATGTCACTGACCTCGACAGCATCTACGACAAGTTTGTCGAGGAGCTTGTGGCAAAGCACGAGGAGCATCAGGCTAAAGGCTCGGGCGGTTCGCTGTGTGGCGACCCCCACGAACTTTGTCTGACACTTAACAAGTTCCTGCCACTGGCAGGGTCTAGCTATATTGCCCTGCCACCCAAGGTTAAAGAAAGGAAAGCTGTTGTCAATATTCAGAACAAAGACACCAAATGCTTCCTCTGGTCGGTGCTGGCAGCATTGCACCCTGTTCACTGGAAAAACAGTCCACACCGTGTTAACCACTACACGCAGTATGAGTCGGAACTGGAGGATGCAATGGCCGGGATTGCCTACCCTGTAGAAGTCTCGCATATTCGCAAGTTTGAGGTTCGTGCTCGTGACTTGTTGGGCCTGCAATTAGCCATCAATGTTTACGGTCTCACCGAGAACAAACATGAGGTCCACCCCATCCGAGTGAGCAACGTGAGCAACAACAAGGCACGAGAAATCAACCTCCTGCTCATCAAGGACGAGACCCATCACCATTACACCCTCATTCGCTCGCTCTCTCGGCTTGTTTCGAGCCAACGGAGCGAAGACAGTCACCACGTCGAGGTGTGTCGCAGGTGCTTGTCTACATTTCATAATCGAGAACAGCAGGATTACCGGCGCATCAGAGGTCCCAATATTGCTGCTAAGAAGCTAGCTCGCCACATGCTCTACTGTGGTACCAACAAGCCTGCACGAACTATCCTGCCCGAACCTGGTGCAGTAGAGTGCTTTCGCATGCACAGTGCTATGGTGAAGCATCCTGCCTATATTGTAGCAGACTTCGAGGCCTTTCTTCAACCTCTGTCTAAATGCGAGCCCAACCCCGAAACATCCTCTACCATTCCTTTCCAAATCCACGAGGCCTCGAGTTACTCCTATGTTGTGGTGTGGCGAGACCATATTGCCTCCGAGCCCTATGTGTATCGCGGTCCCGACCCGGTCAAACACTTCCTGGAGAGAATGCAACAGGAAGCCATCAAGATAGGGAAGGTGCTGTTGGCCCCCAAGCCCATGCTGCCTCTGTCTCCGGAAGACAAGCATCAGCACGAAATAGCTCTAAATTGTCCTGTTTGCAACTCAGTCTTCACTGACGATAACAAAAAGGTCCACCACCATGACCATTATGGGACCGGAAGCTACATTGGCCCGTGGTGCAACAGGTGTAACTTGAGAGCCAAGGACCCGCGCTTCATACCGGTCTTTTTTCACAATGGCTCGGGATATGATTTCCATCACTTGGTCACACATCTAGGGTACGACGATGCGAGAATCAATGTCCTGGCACAGAACGAGGAGCGTTATATTAGCGTCAGCAAGTGGGTGCCGATCCCCGACTCAAGCAGCACGAGCATCGAGCTTCGGTTCCTCGACTCTCTGAGGTTCCTCCAGGCAAGCCTCGATGCTCTTGCTGGGAAGCTCAGAGACGACCAACTAGCTATTACCACATCAAGTTTCCCGAACTTAGATGTCGCACTCATCAGACGTAAAGGGGTCTACCCCTACGAATACGTCACCGACCGTTCCAAGTTCGAAGAAGAGTTGCTGCCTCCCCAGGATAAGTTCTACAGCCAGCTGAGAGGTTCAGGTATTACCGACGAGGAGTACAAGCATGCTCAGTCTATGTGGGTCGAGTTGGGTTGCCGAACTTCCGGTGATTACCACGATGCATACCTGAAGCTTGATGTGACGCTTCTTGCCGATGTGTTCCAGGCGTTTCGGGCGACTGCGATAAACATTTACAACCTGGACCCTGTATATTTTTACAGCCTTCCTGGACTGGCATGGTCGGCCATGCTCCTGCTGACTAAAGTTAAACTTTCACTTATCTCGGATGTTGATATCATGCTTTTCATCGAGAGAGCTATCCGGGGCGGCATGGTCCAAGTGTCGCAACGCTTCGCACACGCCAACAATCACCACATGACCACTGGTTACGACCCCTCCCAACCATCAAGCTACATCATGTACACTGACGTGAATAATCTTTACGGGCACTCCATGATGCAGCCACTCCCAACAGGACAGTTTGAGTGGGTTGATCCTTTATACCACGACATCGAAAAAAAGTGCGACGAGTTTGGGTTTTTTGCCGAGGTGGACCTTGACTTCCCCGAAAAACTGCAGGATACATTCTGTGACCTTTCGCCTGCTCCGGAATTCAAATGTCCACCTGGCTCGGATCAACCGAAGCTCGTCATGGACTTGGAGCCCAAAAAACGTTATGTGCTACACTACCGGAACCTCCAGTGGTTAATGCAGCAAGAGGTCTCGGTCAAAGCAGTTCACCGCGTGCTCTTGTTCAGGCAGTCTCCATGGTTGAAGCCGTACATCAAACTGAACACCAAACATCGCACTGATGCCACTTCGGAACTTGATCGCGATTTTTTCAAATTAATGAACAATGCGGTATTTGGGAAGACCATGGAGAATGTGCGAAATCGCGTTGATGTGAGGTTGGTGACGAAGAAAACACAGTGTCGTCGACTTGTTGCAAGCTCGCTGTTCAGATCTCGAACAATTTATAATGAACAGATGTCTCTGGTTCACATGAACCGGCGCGAGGTGCTACTCAACAAGCCCATCTATGTGGGAGCTGCAGTTTTGGATCTGAGCAAGTTGTGCATGTTCGAGACATATTACGACATACTACGTGCACACTACAACCACAATATCTCGCTCCTCTACACAGACACAGACAGCTTGGTGTACCATGTTCGCACGGCCGATGCGTATGGTGATATAGCCAAAGTTCCAGCTCTTAATGAGCTCTTCGACACATCGGGCTATCCCCAGCTAAACCGGTATGGAATTCTGCCCCGGAACAAAAAAATACCCGGCAAACTCAAGGACGAGAAAAACGGGGATGTGATTGTGGATTTTGCTGGACTTCGTGCCAAAGCCTATGCGATCCGGGCTGAGGGTTCTGTAACAAAAAAAGCAAAGGGTGTAAGCAGGCAAGTGGTTCGGGAGCACCTCAAGTTTGAGGATTACCTCGAGTGCCTCAGAACAAAATCGCCCATTCTACAAAAAGAGCATCGTATCCAAAGCGTCGATCATGTGCTTACAACTAATATTGTCAGGAAAGTTGCTCTGGATGCACACGACGACAAGAGGTGTATTCTTGAATGTGGGGTCCATACACTTCCGTGGGGCCACTATCGCCTCCAAACTAGTAAGGCCTGCCCAGAGTGTAACAAAGAGTAATAGGCAATGCAAAAAAAAAAAACAATTTTAATTTACTTCCACTTCCTCGATTACATGCATGCATGGCACAGCAAAATTAAACTTCTGGGAAACTGCTTATTGTAGTTTGTACTTGTGTATATAAAATTCCACATTTCTTATTGTGTGCTATTTTTTTTAATTTTTTTTTTTGTATCTAAAACTGTTCAGTTACTCTTTCATTCTTGACGTCATACACAAATGTTTTCTCTGCAATAAGAATGACACTGCACAGAGTATCTGCAGGCAAGGCGTCGTGGAACTCGCATACAATCTTGATGTTGGTACGATCGTTAACAACCACCTGTTTTCTTTTAGATGTGTTGATGACAAACATGGGTCTGCGAGCTATGAACTCGTTGGGGTTGTAGTACACGTCCACATTGCCGGAGGTCACTCTCTTGTAAGCTGTGTACGCCTCGTAAAGTTTCAGGTAATCGTTGTTCGTAATGTTTAAGTTATAATTCTCGCGTGGAAAAACTTCATTCCTGCCATTTTTGAGGTAAACATTTTTAATTTTGCAATTATCAAACTGGCTAGAATCTTTCTCTTGGTTATTATCTTTCCCCGTCTGGAAGAGCACAACCGTAAACTCAGGCATATCGTACCGGATGCTGTTGAACTGCGTAGTAACATCAAATTCAAAATGGCTGCCGGAAGCAGGTTTCTGCACACACTGGTAACCGTAAAATTGGATGGGTACTTGGGGGTTCTTCAAAATGTCGGCTTTGTACTTGAGACCGTAGTTAGATTCGTATTCCACCACAGGCATGCGCAGCTCCATGAACTGGATGACGCACTTGGCTGCGTCGGGTAGTGTGTTGGCAAGTGCCGCACCGTCTGCACCCAAGGTGCTGTAACGCATCAGCACATTGTTGTCGTTGGCGCTTCTGCGAAAAGTGACCCGCAAGCCACCCTTCCACATAATCTCTGTGTAGTCGGAGAAGAATCCCGGCAGCAAGCGCATGGGAAACAGTACTGTGTGACTTGTTGTTGATATTTTGGTCCCGGCTTCGAATCCTCCTGCTTGGTAGTATGCTGCATCGGTCTTGGAGAGCTTCAGTGTTCCCACAGCTGTAGAAGTAATCCCGGGGTAGTCAACCCTATCGATGACGGTGCCATGCTTTCTAACTTCCACTTGCGAGAACAGATGTGGTACAAAATTGTCCACAAGTTTTAAATTTGCATTGGCATTAAATGCTTCCCCGTTGTCTCTCTTCACCACATCAAACTTGATATACAAATCAGCTCTGTGAGGGTGAATGAACCCATCCCCAACGTCCACATCGTATTCGATCTCCCTGTTCGGCTCGTTCAAATTGGCGAACGTGCGACGATTGGGTGGGAAGGACTGCAACTCGTAACTTTCGATTTGCTCCATGATTGTTATTTATTATACGTTAATCTCCACGACGGCGGTGGTAGTAGCTCCGGCAAAATTCACCACCTCATTTTTTTCGTTTGTCACTGCCAATTCTATGTTGTCTATGCGATTACGAGATATGGGGAAGTATATCGGTGGTGAGGGTGTGTATATAATCGGTTCCATGAATTCAGAGTTTGGTTTGAACGTAGCGATGATACCTGTCTGCTTGTGGCTGCCTGGGATACCATCCGAGGATTTGGTGATCATGCCTTCTGCCACGTTGCAATGTATGTTCAGAGTCTCGATGGCTAGAAATTTAGGAATGTTGGCACCGATGTGCTTGATGCCAGGTTCGAGCTTTGTGTTGTTCTCGAATCCCAGAAGCTCTCCAACAGTGCCTAGGTCTACTGTTTCCGTAGCAGACACAATTTCAACTCTGTGAGTTACAGAATTTTGAGATAGCAGTATATTTCTTGGCAATTGGGCTTGCAAGGTAGACAGATTGTACTGTCCTGGCGTGATAACTATTTTTTCATTTCCAACAGTAATTTTGTTATTGTGCTCCGTGACATTGGGTATCAGGTACATGCTGTAGAATGCACGAAGAGCAATAGATTTAGGATAGATGATGTCGTCATGCAACGCGAGTTTCAAGACCGAAGTCTCGCTGGTGAGATGGAACACTCCCATGGTGTTTTAGGTACCACAATGCTTTCTGAAAATGCTCCACTGAGGGGTTATTTATTTTAGACATGTATGCGAGAACGGAAAGGCATAGGTGGCCGCAGTTAACATCGGTGAAACCCTGGATGCGTTTGTCATTGTAGTAGAGGTTGGCAACACTGAGATACTTCACCAACCTGGCAGGCGGTGTGCCACCGAACGAATCGAAAACAAATGCATTGTCATCGTCAATTTTGAGGTAGCATATCCAATGTGTACCAGGATTTTTGTAACTGTCCAGGTTGACCACGCCATACTCTTTTTTCTTCACAGCAGAGGGTAGAGAATCGGACATGAAAACACCCCTGAAGTTCCTTATTCCCAACGGTTCGATCAGAGATTCAATATCGAAGTTGGACAGGGCTTTCTCTTTTTTTTATATTTCTTCAAAGCATCGAGGTTGTTTTTTCGCTTTTTGGTCACACCTTTCCCCTTCTTTTCCATAGCCAGGTTGTGACGTTTCTGTTCTTCCAATTCCGCCTTGTTCTTTTTTGCATCGATGACGGTTTTGGCAATGGCAGCACTGCCTCCTGCCAAGCTGCCCACTGCACCCAAAGCTGCCAAGATGGCCGGAATGCTAAATATGAAACCTCCAATCTTCTGCTGCTTCCGCGAATGCTGCAACTTTTTCAATTGTGGAGTGCTGAGCAGCAATTTCATTCCGTGTCCTTTGGACAAGCATGAACGTTTCTTCTCGCGTTGTTTTTTGGTGAGTAACCCATTGAGGGCACCCAGCGTTTTCAGATTCGAATATGGTATCTGGTACACGACGCCCTTGGGCTTCATGATGTATTTTTTTTTTTACGATATGTTATTTTATATATGTTCAGAGATTTTTTGTTTTCCCTCCCGTGTAATTTTTTTACGGTATGTTATTTATATATACTTTGCAGCTATTAAACAAATTCGATTATGTGCTTTGTTTTCTTACCAAGAAGTTCTTTTGTCCCCTTGTACACGATTCGAGTTGTGTTCTCGATTAAAATAGATAGCTTCTCGTCGGATAACATGCTAGCGTATCGATCTGGTAAAAATAGACTGTATTGTCCGTTGAGCAACAGACGTACTTTGGGACCATACTGGGTTGCAACAATTGAACCGGAAGTTATTGCGTAAGGTTTGTCCACTTCCAATTCCTTAATTTTTATATATTCGACTGACAAATTTAGCATTTGTTTTAATGCCTGGACGTCACTAATTTTTTCACTCATATCGAAGAAATATTTTTTTGGTCTCGTAGATTTTTTTACAGTGTGTTATTTATAGAAAAAATTTCGGCGTTGCCTAATGCGATGAGGTGATCGATGATCCTGCTGGTTTCAGCATTTGAAACATACCAGTCGACTGTATATCGTCTCCTCCCCTGTCTCCACTCGTGAAGTTCGTCCATCTTATCAGCCAATTTTTCATCAGCAGCCCGAAAAAAAAGCATAGGGAGAAGAAGAAGATTTTACACCGCTTATTTTTCTCAGATGATCCAGAAGTAGCATTTCACAGGGCAAGCGAAATTGTGGTGTTATTTTAACTTAATCAATAAGCCTCGTGACTATCGTCGAAGGTAAATATAAATATTTTGTATAACACTTCTGTTGGTAAGTTGCGTAGATATTTTTTTTACTGTGTGTTATTTAATTACAGCCCCCACCCCAATTTTCGTTTTGTATTCATGGCAATGGTCGTGCCCAATGCTGCAACCCGTTCACCCAGCGAGGCGTCTCTGCTGACGAGTCTCCCGAACGCGACATGCTCCAATTTTCTATCAGCATCGTGACGCGCATCTAAATTCGTATATGTGTTGTAAGCAATGTCGTGATCCTTGCATGCAGCATCCAGCAGATTTACCCCCTTGTCTCCTCTCTCCAGTCGCCGTTCGAGTTGGGTACCCGGTCCGCAGTATTGGTAACCTGGTAGGTGCATCTCGAAGGGTAGCTTGTTGATGATGTCGTTCACGAGACCTCGACCCTCGGCCACATTCCAGAATTTGGGAGGCAGGGTGTTGATGATTTTGATAAGGTAACCTATACCTTTGTTGTCGTTGACAATAAAGTTGCTAAGCTTGGTGCTAATCATGTCCATGATGCCCACCTTCTCGTTGTGGAAGTTGCGATTGCCTGCATTTTCTTCGCCTGCGATAACCAGCAATCGATCTACAAGCTTCCTTACGTCGTCTACCCAAACAAACTCTTTAGGTAGGGTATTGTAGAGTTTGACACCGCTGCCAGTTTTGAGTTGGTTCCATATTGGCTTGATGAGGTTCCTGTATTTTTCTCCACTGCTTGATTTTACGCGATTCTGTGTTGCATCGTTGTTTTGGTACAGGGCATCCGTTATGATTAAAATTTCTGTGTAACTTTGGTAATCCTCGTCTGTGTAATCTTTAGGTTGCTTTTTGGTGATAAGTTCCCACAGGCCCACAGTGCCAGGATACCTAGTCCAGCTGTTCTTCTCGCCCAAATTAATTTTCACGTCGTCACCTTCGAACGTAACTTTTGACTTTCCAATTTTCCAAACCACACCCTCGTTAAGTTCCACAGAGGGGTACAATCCAAACACCTCGTCCTTTTCAAATTTCCCGGTGCTCAGGTAATCTCTCGCCAACGGACCTAATTCAACTACCTTGTCCGAAGAGGTACTGCCTAGAACCTGACGTCTCAGAGGTGCAGCTCCAAGTTCGAACGGGGTAGTGTGAATACTGGATATCGGTGTAGGCACAGCATAATTTCGAGCAGCAAGTGGCACGAGCTCGTTGATTAAATCTTTATTTTGCTCGGTAACATCTTTGATGTCTTTACCTAGTCCACTTATAGCATCAATAATAGGTTGGTCCTGTCGCTTTTTCTCTTCGTAAATTCCACGATTCTCTGATTTCCAACCCCTGAAGCGTTTGGCCAGGTAGTCGCGCAGCTTCAAGTTGTCGTCTGCGAGTTTGCGTTTCATTATTTGTTATTTATAATACGTCAAGACGTTTCTTGTAACGTCGCAACGTTTAGAAAGTTGTTTATTTTGTTTCTGTATTTTCCGTCATTGGGTTTCCTCGTCATGTCTATCGTGGCGAATCCGAAATCATCTTGATTCCAGCATGAAGAGCAAAATTTGGAAAACTGATTGTAGTTCATGTCCCCGCCTACATAATCATCGTAAGCATGTTTTAAATTGGTGTGGTCTTGACGAAACAAGCAAATAAAATTAGCGTTGTCTCGGAGAAGCTGCTTGGGAATTTTAGAAAAAGTCTGAGCAAGGTAGAAGCAGTCCATGCCTCTGTGCCGCCCCTGTGTAAAAAAATTGCGAATTTCGTTATGGTTCTCCAGGATGACATCGTCGAAGACCACCACCGAATTTTCATGGCAGCAGTCTAGTGGCATTACTTCGGAGGCAAAAGTAGCTATGCTCAGCCCTTCGTACAGTTTTGTCAGCTGTTGATATTTTGCTTGCTCCAAACTTTTGGAAAAAACATACAAGTGCCTGTTCTTCCAATCTAACCAGTCGGGAGCAAGAAGAAAATTATCAATAAGTAAAGTTGTTTTCCCGCACCCTGAAGGTCCGACAATAAGGCAGCGAATATTGTCCGGCAACAGTTCGCCGTTTTTCCTAGCCTGACGCTCCGGGGGAAAATCTGGCAGTCGCCTCACCACATCCCAAGCACCCGTTACACAATCACCTCGTTTGCGTCGATCCAACTTTTTTCCTCGAGTCCCAACCATTTCACCAACAGTTTGTCACCTTTTCTACGTAATACTTTTTCGATAAGATACGTATTGGGGTATTTTGTTTTGGAGAGTTCCTCCTCGTAGAATCGCCCTTTCAAAATTTCGTCGCGATTATCTTTTATTATATACGTGTGACGGTTACCGGGTAACAATCGAGCAACAGTGAAAAATTCCGTACTCCAGTTTTTGGTAAAGCCTTTTTCAAAAATGCGCTTAAATTTACTAATTCTTACTTGGTCTCCAATTTTGAATTTCGGTTTTTTGTTAGTGGGCCAGTACTTGGGGCAATAAACAGTAGAGATTAATTGTGCCTCATCAGACTTGCTGACATCGGCAGGCTTCATGCGTATCGTGCTATGCAAACTGTGATTATAGTCGTTTACGAGTTCCGGAAGCACATTGACCCACTTGTGGTTACCTTGAAGCGTGAATCGTTTCCACATGCGTGTTTTGAGAGTACGGTTAAAACGTTCCACTATGCTGGCTTTGATGTGACTGAAAGTCGAGTAATGTTGAATATTTTGCTTCTGAACAAACCGTTGAAATATCGAGTTGTAAAATTCCTTTCCGTTATCCGTTTGAAGAAATCGAGGTCGCCTGCCACTTTCATTGAAAATAGTTTTGAATGCTTCCATTACGCACACACCTGTTTTAGCCTTGAGGGGCAAAGCCCACGCAAATTTTGAAAATGTATCTATAACAGTAAGAAGATACTTGTATCCTTTGTTGATTTTATGTAAATTTTTTAGGTTGCCGCTACTCATTTCCACAAGGTCAGCCTGCCAAAGGTCATCCACGCCTTTGGTCACCACCGCCAGTCGTTTGTAGTTTCGTCGTGCAGGTTTATGCAGCTCGTTCACGATACCCTGCCTAGACATGGCGCGAAAATAAGAATATAGCCTGGATGGGATTTCTAGCTGCAGACAATGCTGGGTTTTCTATATACAGCTTGTCACCTATTTCTATGTCGATAATTTGAGTGGCATCTTCGGCATAGGCAGTCTCGCGACTTTCGGGGTGTGTGAAATCGACCAGCTCAACTCCTCTTATTTTAGGCTCGTCGCCAATGTTCGTCACAGTCATGGTTGGGTAGTGGGTTGCGTGAGGCAAAGACCAGTAGGAAACCTTGACGAACTGAAGTGTGCCAGCAAGAAAAAATTGATGATAGGCTTTTGCAGGAGTCAACATGTAGAGTTTGTAACCTGAATTGAAAGGGGAGGAGAACTCTCTGTTTGGTATGCTGTACAGTTCGATGACAATCGTAGACTTGAGATTGTCGATGCTGGCGTTCAGAGTGTTTACGTTGGTTCGAACCTCAGTCTCCACATCCCCCAATCTGCCATTCACCGATTCCAGGTGTTCCTCGATAGCATGAACAACAGTGTCGTAGTTTGGTTTGATCTTCACATCGACAATAAGGCTCTTGAATTTTTCATTTAAGTCATGTAGTTGGGTGCTGAAATTAGCTATAGTCGATTCCTGACTTGCCTCGATACTCCCAATTTGCTCTTTCACGCTGGCAATAATCTGCTGCAGGCTTTCTACAAGCGTCAACTTGGAGCTCTGTATTACAAGGTCGTGGACCTGCGTTCTAATTTCCGCAAACAATTCATGCAGCTCGGTGATGTTCTGGTTGGTAGGTAAAGTCGCGACAGACCCCCGTATCGATTCAATTTCGGATTGGATGTTTTTGATGTCATCGGATTTGAGTATTCGGTTGAGAGTTCTCTTCACGCTTTTCAGTTCCTGAGAGGTAGGCAGGGTGGCCACCGTGTTTTGGAGCGATTCCAAAGCTTTTTTCACCGCGTCCAACTCGGAGGCATCGGCAGCAGCACGTATGCCTTCTTGCAGTTGCGTTATGTCATCCTGGGTGGGGGTAGATTGCTGCAGGGTTTCCAACTTAGTCTGTATGTCGTCGATCAAGTGATGGAAATGAGACAACTCGGATTCTGCATTCAGATTTTCCAGTTTGGCGATTTGCTGTTGGACGTTGGCCAGTGTATCCCTGATGCCCGGCAGTTTGGTTTCCAGCTCATCGTGAACATTCGCCAGATCATTTCTAATAACAGCAAGAGCATCCTCAATATGGGTTATGGTGCCTTGCAGCTTCCCGAAATCCTCGTAGGTTTCAAGTTGGAGTTTGATGTTGGCCACGCTACGGGCAATAGCGTTCAGTTCGCTAGACGACGGTAAATTGTCGATAAAATCCTCCAGCGTTTGGAGTTTAGTTTTTACTTCGTTGATGGCCGCATGCAAAGCGTCCGTTTGTAGCTCAGCCTTGATGCTTTCCAACGTAGGGATTTCGAAAGATTGAAACTGTTCGCGCAATTTAGCAATACTAGCGTTCACGCGATCGTAGTCGTCTTGTGTTTTAATGCTCTGGATGATAGTTTGCAGTTCGGTCTGGATGTTGCTTGTTTGGTCCTGCAAGCGTTGTTTCAGCTGTTCGACGTCTGAGGTTTGCGTTTGTTGCAGCTTCAGAAGTTCGTTCTGCAGATTGCCCACACTCAGTGCCAGCTTGTCGAGATTGTCTATCGACGCGAGGTCAGTGTATTTTTGCAGCAGCGATTTTAGCTCTGCATCAATCTTGAGTACAGGGTCCAAGCACTGAGACTGCAAGCTGGCTATCTCGGACTGGAGGCTGGAGTTGAGCGTGGACTGTAGGGCCTGCAGGTCGCTTCGCAGCTTTTTAACCCTGACGTCGAGCATAAGAAGCTCGTCGCCATGGTCGTCGCGTTTCGTGTGGCCAAAAATATCGTTAGGCATTATTGTTATTTATTATAGGATAGCTAATTTTCATTTCTATGAAAAGAGGGATGAGTTTGTCGTAGTCGTCCAAGAGCTCTATATACAGGCGATCGCCAGTAGATACATCGTACGTGGTGGCACTGTTCATCCTATCGTGTTTGATGCGATAGATGTTCTTGCCGGAGGAAATTTTGGCCTCTCCTTTATTCTCGGGATTCATGTCAAACTGCAGTTTGCCGGAGATGGGGAATTGGTAATAATTCAAGTTGTTGTTGAATATGTAGAAAGTCTTGCCCACATCCTCGTCGTACTGGGTCAGGATGCTATTCAAGTGTATAATCAACAAACCGTTGAGTTTAGATAATAGGGAGGGTAACAGGTCCCAGCTTGCAGGTGGCGACGGTGCACTTTGGGCGAATACCTCCATAGCCTGCTTCCTGAAGCCAAACAGGTTCATAGGCATTGTTATTTTATTTTATATTTAGTGATTCGTTTCGAGCCTCAAATAATGATTCGAGCGTCAAATAATAATTCGAGCCTGAAATAATAATTCGAGCCTCATCAGTGCTGCCACTATTTGTAGGTTAGCTTAGCCAGTGAAAGTAGTGGAATCTTCGGATGGGTTGGTAAAACCCCCCTCAAACCAATAGAGTTGCCAAATGTAACAAGGGGCAATAGGTCCCCCTCATAAAAAGCTACAGAGTGTTGCCCTGTGCCCTCTGTACATCAAAAGCTACGACGAGCCTCAAATGAGCCTCAAAAAATTCAGAACTATGTACGCTAAGGCTAGTGGGGTTAACACCCAAAAGGCTACGCCTCGCCCGATGTACACACACACAAAAAAAACTAAAAAATTAAACACCGTGAAAGGCTACGCCGAGAAACACTGGGGTTAACACCCAAAAAGCTACGCCGAGTTGGTAACACTGCTTGTGTGAGGTTGCCAACTCACCCCAAAAAGCTTCAAAATATCAGTTGGTGAAATTTTCATAGGGTGAGTTGGCAACACTGAGCCCCACATGATGATTCGAGCCCCAAATGAGGATGGTGAACCGGGGCACTAGGTCTACTAATACAAATTATGCAGTTCTAAATTATGTAACCTTCTCTACTCATCTGTCTCCTCATTTCTTTTAGCTCCAAATATTTTCCTAAGGATTTCAGTTTCAAATACTCTTAATTTATGTTCCTCTTTTAATGTAAGGGACCAAGTTTCACATCCATATAATACTACAGGCAAAATTACACTTTTGTGTATTTTTAGTTTTTTAGATATTATGCGAGATGAACGTTTGTGTATTTTTAGTTTTTTAGATATTATGCGAGATGAACGTTTATGAAGAGAGAAGAGTAACATGTATTTCCTAAATTAAGTCTGCTTTTTATTTCCTCTTTAATATCATTTTCATTTGTTAGTATTACTCCCAAGCACTTGAATTTGGAAACCGATTCAAAGGAGTTGTTATCAATAGTTAAGTTTTGATTATTACCTAACACTTGGTTTAGCCTGTAAGCACGTATTTAGTTTTCTCTTTGCTAACTTCCAAACCTATCTCTTTAGCTGTTTTTACAAATATTTTAGCATTATTCGTAATTGTATTTATATCATCCCCTAGTAAGTCTACATCATCTGCATATGCTTACAGCTGAGTCAGACAGTTTAATTTTAGTCCTTCATTAGTTTCTTTTACCTTCCGAAGAGCATATTCTAAGGCAAAATTAAAGAGCAATGGACATAATGCATCTCCTTGTTTTAACCCATCATGAATTGTAAATTTGTCAGACATATTAATACCGACACGAATTTTACTTTCTGTTTCATTATTGCATACTTTTATCATATTAACAAACTTCTTAGGTATTCCAAACTCGACTAATATATTATATAATGTATCTGTTTTAACCGAATCACATGCTTCTTAAAATCAATGAATAGCTGATGGACATTTTGATTATATTCCCACTTTTTCTCAAGTGTCTGTCTGATGTAAAAATTTTGGTCTGTAGTTGATCTGTTTCGTTTAAATCCACATTGATAATCACTTATAATTTCATTAGCACATGGGGCTAGTCTTGTTAAAAAAATATTAGATAATATCTTATATTATGATTTTGAGAGGAGAGAAATTCCATGGTAATTATTGCAGTTCGTTTTATTACCTTTTATAAACACAGAACACGTTTCATTTGATCTTCAACACACTCCTGTAGCATCATATTTACTTGAATGCTGTAGAATGGATTCTAAACAGATGCAGTTTTACAGAATTTGAAATGTCGTAGAGGGTTTTGCAAAATTGGGAACGTATCGAATAAGTCTTTACTGGTACAGGTCAAAGGTCCAGGGACACCTTAATAATTATGTATGTTGATTAATGTACATTTATATAGATATTCGTGAGAAAAAGTGAAAAAGAAAAAGAAGAGTGTAACTCCTTGATAACTGAGTAAGTTGAGTATTTGGCTAACTTTCTAGTTTACGAAGATTCCGAGCTCGAATTCAGGCCAGGGCATAAATGTTTCATTGCGTTTGTTTTTTCCTCTGTTTCATGTAACCATTATAATTGTAGTTTGACCTTCCCAGAATTTTCAATGTGGGCGATGTACGATCGTTTTTGTGGAGGGAAGGAAGTGTAATGGTAGATTTAGAGCAAAAAGGACCGACCATAAATGTATCTTTTGGTTGCGAGAAATTAGGAGTGCTTTAATGGTGTGCGTGAATAAATCGCTGAACGCGATTAACTTAAAATAGTATAAATGTGAATAAAATCAAAACATAATATTCGAAGAAGCTAGAATATTGTAAGCAGAGTAGACACTAGTTCCTCTACGGATAAAATAGCTTATGGCCATGGGTGCCACGTTTCTGGTAACTGCGTGCAAGACGAGCAAGTTCGATCAAAATTCAGATTTGGAGTTTTGCCCCTGGGTTGGCACAGTAAGACTTTTCCGCCGAAAATTCAATCTCCAGTCAGGGCGATTGTCCTTGAACCAGCTCGGAGAGTCTTTTGTTTCAGCATCTCTCTCTCTCTAAAACCGAAGGACACCCTCGGAATCACGTGATTGCCAGACGGTTCCTCATACACGTCACTGGAATTTTTGTTAGCGGGGCGGAGCCTGCCGGGAGAGCGCCGTGGCACCAGCAACAAGTGGCCGAGTGAGATAGACCTCCTGGGAGCAGAAATGACTCGGTTCCTCTGCGGAAGCTGCGCGAAAACTGCAAAATGCGAGTGTTGTTACGAGATGTCAGGTCAGGTCGTGCTTAGAAAGTTCCACCAGTTTTGTTTATTTTAGCTTTTTGAGGGTATTGAGAGGTGATGGGACCTGTTAGTACCAGATTTGGGCAAGTTATTAAAAAAAATAACACGTTAGTTACGGTGTCGCATCTGTCCTCTTGAGTACATGTTTTCTCAGTGTAACTTTACATGCAGAGCATAAGAGGGGATGGATGGCTATGAGGTCCAACATGGTATGTAAAAGGTAAAGTGCTCCCCTGTGCATAGCACCACGCCATGAAGGCGTATAGGGGTAACGCCCCACACTTTCTTGATCACGGTCGTGAGTGGGGGTGATGTGATCAGCATCACGCCCCTGACCGCCTTTACCCCCCAGGGTTTCCCCCAGGTACCCATGTTATTCGACGCTGGGTGGGCGCCGGGGCCGCTTCCATCGTTAGAAAAGTTCCCGGATTTGAACCGGCCGGGGATCGAACCCGGGACCTTGAGCATGGTAGTCAGACGCGTTACCGACTTTTTTTTTTTATTTTTTTTTTTATTTTATTATTTTTTTTTTTAAAGGAAAGTCCCCTAAGCGGAAGCTTCCCCCATCACATTCACTCATATCATTTCATTCACATTTCTATTTCAGGACTTTTTCAGGACAGACAATCACAAATACCCATGCCTTACCCGGGACTCGAACCCGGAACCCCTGGCGTTGTAGCGCGCTCTGCTAACCACTTCGCCACGGAGGTCGACAGACTGAGCCACCGCAAAGAAGTTATATTTTATGTTTCATCTGGATATTTGTTCACGTAAGTTCAGTTTTAAAATTGTCTTCTTAAAAGCTCAATGGTAAGGGGACAATTAGAAAACTGAACTGAAGTTACAAGAAACTTTTGTAAGGAGGAGGGTTCAAGCCCCTATATTAGTACTCTTTGGACTATACTCTGTGCGAGAAGTCTGTTGAGCAAGTGAACGAAAATGTCCTCTTCGCAGTGGCATGCCCAGGGTTTTCGAAAGGGTGGTTTTACGTACACTTTATTTTAGTAGTCAACCCTCATTTTGCCATCTTTTTCCTGCATTTGGCGTTCTTTTCTTTAGGAATGACCTCCACCAACCCCCTTTGGTCACGGCACTCCCTCTGCTCAAGTAGTGACTCGGGAGGGCTCGACCAATGAACGTGTGAAAGGGAAGGGGATTTCGTGGAAGCAAAAAAGCGACTGCAGCTACCAACCGTTTGCAGCAGCGCGCACTGCTTTGCTCACTTCTCCCCTTCTCTACCTTTATGCGCGGCGTTCTTCCACGGATTCCTAGGACAGACTAGTGCTTTGCTGAGCGCTCAGATTCTTGATGCGTCCTTTGTGGCACTCTTTCGCGTGGAGTTGAGCACACACAAACCTTCCACATGTACGAGTGTCACGTAAATATCAACCACTGACTCGTACGTGTACGAATATATGTGAAAAACCCGAAGGTGAGCGCGTGTTCAAACGCATTATGTGGGGTGTCGAGGCTTCTAAGAGTTTGGGGTAAACCTTTGCATTCCGAAATCGCCTTTACACATGCAATCCTGAACGCTCATAAACAATGCAGTCAAGGGATCATACGTTCAAGAGCGTGCATATAAAAGCCACTAACAGCAATGTAATGATGACAAGTAGCAATGGAAACTTTAATTTCTTAAAAAATATCCTAGAAAAAGTCCTCTATATTAATAAGTAAAAATTTGTCATTTACAACTACAGTTTTCATTTAATTTCAAGCTCACTTTTCGCACAGAAAGGCTAATGTGAAGTATCTGAACTGGACCTACAATAAACTGGAATCCGAACCATTATGTGCCACCATCGGGTATCGAGACCGAGACCCCTGGATTACAAAGCGACAACATTACCACAATGCCATGGGCGAGGTCCCAAGTTGGTTACCTACACCTTGGCGATAGTGGAGGTGATGTGATCAGCACCACGATCCGGCTCACGTGAGTACCCATTGATAAGAAGCTGAGTGAGACAAATAGACATAGTCGGAAAACTTTCCAACTGAAATCAGCCACTAATAATAATTCTACGCTTTTTGACAATTAAAACGTCCCCCCCTTTGCGTTTCCATATTTCTTAATAATTAAGATGTCTCTCCTTCACGTAAACTTTCTTTTCTGTAATTAAAATATTCCTTTTTGTAAAGTTTCCCTTTCCTAAGTTAGTTTTCATTTGTTATCTCTAAATTACCCAATTAGAGCTAGAGCCCCTTTGTGTCAGTACGATTTCGTTTTGAGAGTTAAAATTTCCCTTCGTATATCCTTCTTTTGCTGCACTCTCAAAGTTGCGCCTCCATTGTCTTGCCTGGGTTAGTAAATTGAACTTCTTTGCTCTTGGGAGCACCAGATATTCATGGAATATGCAAGGTTACAAAATTTATTATGTTTTCACGCAAGCTCCATGGGAACCTCTTCAAACCCATTAAACTCTGTCCTCCACATCATATCACGCACGCATACTTTCGAGTCTGCCGGTTGAGTACTCCTCATTCCCGACACGTGCTTTTTTATTGTTTGGGCTGTCGGCAAACAAGATCTTCTCTTGCATTCTTAAGCAATGTCCATTGCTATTCCACCGGTATACAAACGTGTGTGTGTCTCCTCCCCACTTTGTTTCTGTTGTAACATGTAACTTTATGTCCTTTGTGTTTGTAGAACAAAGCGATCATCATGTATTGTGAGCAACGCTAAATGAGCGGCGAATTGGGTGGCAGCGTCTATTTGCATGCGTGGCGTCCTTTGGATTTTCTGTCCAGTTCAATTTTCATTAGCTGTAACAGTTCAATCGTCGCCTACGCTGGTATGTTAACATGGGTACAGTCTTCAGTAATATAAATATGACGCCTGTGTCCTGAGATACTATCTTCCCTCTATGGCGTTATGTGTGTTGCATAACTCTAGGGCGATGTGTGGATTTCAATAGCGGAAATCTTCAGCAAGTCCATAGTTTTTATTGCGGATGACTGTGCATTATACTTTTATTTAACTGGATGAGGAGAAAGGGCCAAGTATTGAAAAAAAAAACACTTTTAATGTAATTAATTATGAATATAAGAATGTAATCATAGTGCCCCATTTAATTGGGCAAAAGTAATACCTAAAGAGGGGTTTATAACCTCTCACATTCGGTTCGCCCCCAACAGTTCTACAGAATAAATGAATGAATATCATGGGACGGATTACTACCTACTTTCGCGTTTGACGCGAACATTATTTATTTAAAGACATGACACTACAGGCAAATGCCCATTTACAGTGTATTGTATTATAACACTGTTTGGTTCACAAAATATGCAATCAGAAGAATTCAAAAAGTACAATAATATGATAATATGTGTTACAGTAATATAAAAATTAATATGAGATTAGATATGAAAGAGAAGTATAAAATATTAACCTGACAGTTTGGGTTAGAACTTACACATGATAACCAAGAAAATAACCAAGGAAAAACATATGTGCTCCACCTTACATATAATCGATGATATATAGATGTAATGATAGTAATTAGTAAATAACACAAAAGAAAAAAGAAAAATAGGATGGACTCTTTCGCCTGTACGTAAAGAGACTGAACTAATAAAAAAAGTTAAGTCTGGCTTTGGAAGTAAGTTTCTGTTTCCTTTTTGAATTTTCGAAAACTTTGGAAGATGTCTATCTTATCATATGTCTTTGCAATTTCGTTATATAACCTACAAATTCTCCGAGTGGGTGCCGCATTGGCTGACTTTGTTTGAGCTCTCGGTACTTGAAACAGCTCTTTCCGTGGTCTTACCTTATTATATGGTACATAAAAAGGGATTTGTGAGAGCAGCTGAGATGATTAAGATGAAGCATGTTTACGCCGCTTTTCGACTCATAGATTAATCGCGACGATGAGGCTGAACTAATGAAGTAGGTGATGGGATCAACGCACGTCCATACTTTCCTAAAGTCGTTTTCAGGTCGTGAAGACAAAATGGCTGTTATGGAGAAACCGCACGGTATTGCCATTTAAGGTGCGCTAGCTCTTATCGCCGAGATTAGCCTACCGTATCCTTCCTTTCACAAAAAGCATATTGTTAGTTTTATATTATTATTATTAGAGTTAAGAAAACACAGGGAGACACTTATGAAATGCAAGCATAATTCCTCTAGATCATAAAGTAACAATCATTTATCAAATGTGTTAATACAGTAATACAGTTTTATACTTAAATGTTATGTAACGTGCCAAATGATAACACTAAGACTCACGGGAGTCCGTCCTCCTTACTTCTCGCGCTGATCGGCTTAAAAACAAACTGCATTTATAGGGCAGTAATGTTTCTGGGGACCTTAGAGTGAAGACAAAAAAAATCATTATCTTTACAACTTTGTCGCTATGAGATCGTAGGTAGACTTATAAAATAAAATTTAGCCAGAGACGACATTTTCCAGTGCGTAAAAAAAATAAAAAAATCTATTCGACAATTTACTTTGTAATGTCCATAAGAGCCCATTGTGCCTTCACGACGTGAAAACGGCGATAGGTGTCGAGCCTAGGACGCCTACCGTCGTGGCACATTGCGCTAACCACTCCACCACAGAGGCCGGCAAACGGTTCGAATCAAATTACGTGTGGCTGTATGCTCAGTTACAAAAGTAAAGACAGTTTATTAAATAGTAATCAGCATATAAATCGAATTACACGGAAATGTTATACATTGCAGTTCAAAAAGTGTAGCATATGCTTCGGAAGAGGTAGTGGGGGAGGGAAAAAAACATATTATTGGACCACATCGGACGACATAATGCACAATGTTTGTGCGACGTGATTGATGGCGACAGTTTCATTAAAGTTATCTAATGACAGTATACAATTGACGTCAATGTATGTGTTGTTTTTCTTGCTTCCTCATAGCAGCGAGAGAGAAAAAGTGCACTAAACAGACCAACTCTATTTCCTTTTTCGTGATCTGTTGTGCTTACAGTACAAAGGTACATGTTGAAGAAATCTGAAGGTTACAGCTGGGTTCCCCAACAGAACCATTTTATTGATGTTATCTGCATTATTGACTTACATATTTTGCTCCATTTTTGGTGCTAGTTTTGACAGTGACAGCAATTAGGAATTGATCCCTCTCAGGCCGGGATTTATATATGTGGAGGCCCGAGGTTAACAATATTGTGAGATCCCTCTATACACACACAAGGCCAAGTTATGTTATACTTTGACTATATCTCAAATATCTATTTCTTTCATGTGTTCATTTCATCACGTGTTCATTTATCCTCAAGCCCTGGAATTTTGTACTGTCCAGAGTATTGGTCACAGGGTCCAAAGAAAAATTGTTTTTGCCTCAAAGGACATGATATGAATTTCTTTCTTTCTTAAAATTCCGCTTTCAATTCGTACAGTGGGATCCATGAGTATTACCGTGCAAATTGTCCATGACTATTTTCAATAATTTTTCTCTTACATCTTACGTGTTTTTAAGTGATGGATTTTTTATGTATGCTGGTGCTGAAGTTGTCAGCAGCTTGTTTTGAGTTTTCTTTTAATTCTTGAAGCTCTTATTGGATCAAATAAAGTGCACGAACATGGTGATGGACAATTTTCACGGTAATACTCATGGATCCCACTGTACATATTCGCTCATTCCTTTCATGGAAGTAAATGTTTTATGCACAAATAATCCCTAAATACTGGTGCATTCCGACTTAACAAATACATTTTTTTCTTTACTCTGCTATATTATCAAGCACTGGATCTCTTTAATTCATCTGCATGAGGAGAGAGGCTTGAAAGAAATGATTTAACAGTTGCTATGATTGCATCAGCCATTGGACACTCCACATTTCAATATGCATTAAACAAAGTATTAACAGCAACGATATTTCTTATTCAAGCAAGAGAGTTTTCGGACCGGACACGCGACAGGTGACAAGCGACAAGCGACAGGCAACATGGGTCTCTAGGGAACGAGCCAGTCAGCAGCAACGTTTCAAACAGTAGCGGCATGACAAGACTGCGTTCTATTAGTGAAATCCTCAAGCGACACGTGTCGTCTGTTGCTTCGGTGTTAATTCTCCCTCGGTAACTAGTGCCACCTTTCGAATCAAAGTGATACGATAAGCTAGCTGCACGTGTCGCTTAGACTGTGCCGTTTTCTCAATACAGTGCATCGTGTCACCTCGGTTTGTTCGCGCATGAGCGGTGAATGCTTGCTTATAGACTGAAGGGGCCCGTGTAGTTTGTCGCTTGTCTCTTGCCTCTTCGATGTGAACCCACGCTGTCGCTTATCTCTTCGGTCTAAAATCTCCTCAAAATCAACTATAGAAATGTAGTTTCTTTGCTATTGGAGAAAAGCCTTTGCTTTTATGTTCTGTACGTCATGTACCGTATCGCCTACCTCTTCCCTCGAGTTACAGAGACAATGACATCATATTTAGTTATGTATGGGAGGGGTCATTACCGTATTGCAGGGGGAAAGGGATTGGGGAGAGAAGCCTTCAGCCACAGGGTTCATGCATAAGGATTCCTATGTTCTATTCAATTTAGAAGTGTTATGTGACATAAATTGAACGATTGTACGAGGTGTTTTCAAGTTCTAACATCTCCTACTTTTTCTTTCATAAACAACTTACACAACAGAGATTAAACTTCATTCACTTCTCAACATAGTCTACCTCTAGACGTACACACTTTTCGCAAAGTCGACGCCATGATTGCATGGCCGCCGCGAACGCTTCTTTAGGGGTCTGCTTGCCCCACTGGAAAATTGCCGATGCAATAGCAGCACGAGAGGAAAATGTGCGGCCCCAGAGAAAGTCCTTCAGCGTTGGGAAAAGTAAAAAATCACTAGGTGCAAGGTCAGGGAAGTATGGATGGAGCATGTGATTCGCTTCAAATTTGTTTTCCATGAAGAGCGGCTGAACAATGGCCGCCCAATGAGGAGGTGCGTTGTCCTGATGAAAGAACACAGCTTCAGCCATCTCAAATCAGTTCCATAGCTTGTACCTATCATTGTGGTACCCTTAGGATAGCATTGCGTGAGTATAACGCCTTCGCAGTCCCAAAACATCCCTTTTCTCAGCAATGGAGTAACTGGCGTCTGATTCGTGGGCGAGACTCCTTTGGTTTGTTTTCATACGACGTTCGACATTCCTTGAACTATCAGACCCACGAACGCACATTGCTCACTTCCATGACACTACCACAGCATGTCTCAGTCAATTTAAGATGAATATTGATGGGTGTTACTCCACGCAGGTGAAGAAAATGGATAATAACAAGCTGTTCTTTCGATGTAAGTGATGTCATTTCCAGTATCAAAAACATGTCCGTCATTATATAGCGACACTAGCTTCCTATGGACCGTTTCGTGCTGTCATCTGGCCTCATCAACCTTCAAGAATGCATGCTTCTTCTCAAACAACTCTCACGTCTATAACTGCTTCTAGTAATGAAGGAAAAAATAGGAGACCTTAGAACTTGAATGCACCTCGTAATGTGAATTCGTTCAAATCGTAACTTGTAAGAAGTATGACTTATCAATATCTCATGAGCTACAGCAGCTAGAGAGAGAGAGAGGGGGGGGGGCTTGAAAGCGTATAGACCGACCCTAAAAGAGGAATAAAAATTATAAGAAATTTCGATATGTGCAGTAACCCATAGTGTTTCTTTCTTTCTGATTGTCTCTTCATCATCACCATATTTTTAGAATTACCACGTAGATAATTTAGTCGAGATTACGAAATTTAGTAGACCTAAATGCATATTTTTCTGTGGCTACCAAAACAATAAAGGTTTTGGTAGTCCTTGGAATACTTGCACTGTGGTATTTGTAGGGGGAATCCCCCTGATTCCCCCTATTCAGGTTTCAAGTATTTGAGCGACGAGTTTTGGGGACGGGGGAAAGAAAATAATTCTTTGAATTAGCGATCTTGTTAATTTTAACAATTTTCTTAATTTGTTTAACTTGTTTGTATCAGAATGAGAATCATATGCACTTGAAATTGTGTAATTAATGTATTTATTGACTGATCTAATATTTGGAAATTTCTCATTACTTTCTCAACCCCTTTCAAAGCTGAATGACTCTCTCCTATTCCTATGCTATGCACTATAGAGTGTCTGTTTAGAATGTTGAACGTATCCAAAGGGACTGAAAAGGGCCATAATATGTTTTTGTAATTTATACAGATTCGTGCTTAGCTTGTGGAAGTGTGGTCATATTGGGAAGAATCAGATCCGATACGTTCTTGAATAAATATGTACAATCGCCTCCAATAAAAATGGAACATCTACTCCCGGAAATACTCCGAACTTGCCATTGGAAAGTTGTTAGTGTAGTTCGGTCACCGCCGTACAGTTAGGCAAAACACATAACGCAAAACAGAGAAGCTAGTGTTTCATGGTGTCCAAGTTTTACAGAAACGCACACACACACACTTATATACACGTTATATATGCGCAATGTTTCCAGATAAGTTTGTGTAAACCGCTTTTGGCCTAAGCTGTTGCTGTTCCCGCACTTCCCGAACCTTCACCGTTCTAGCAGAAACCACGCGGCGTTCTCGCTATGGACTGCCTACGCGGGGAGAACCGAGGCTACGAATTAACTATACGGAATGCACAAATGTGCATGACACACATTAACTACTAACACGACAACCTTGCAAGACTAGGTTCTTCAATCCAGTGGCGTACGCAAGGGGGGTGTTACGGGGTTTAAACCCCCCCTTGAGCTTGTGAAATGTTATGAAAAATGCTGTGGAAAAAAATAATTAAATGGCCAACTTACCACAGTCAAAGATCTAGGACAATACTATTACTATTACTACTACTACTACTACTACTACTAATAATAATAATAATAATAATAAAAATAATAATAATTTGAATTATTATTTCCATGCAGCACGAAGAAAAGCACAGCATTCCAAACACATGCGTCTTTCAGAGAGAAAGCCTTGAAAATTAACATGTATTCTTGAAAATAAAATATGAGGGCAACTATGATTTAAAAGAGAGAAAGCTTGTTTTGTATCTCAGTTGCAACAATGTTCAATACACTGGCGTTCGCAGGATTTTTTTCGGGATGGGCTGGAATAGTAAATGTGGATAGCACATGCCTTTGTTTTGGAGGGCAGGATGCATAATAATATATATCGTATTTTTGGAGCTTTTCAGTCTATTAAAATTGTATTCAAAGACAAAAATGGTAATCGGGACTCACTTTAAAAGAGGTTTCGCATTTACACATTTTGATTTTTTAAAGTTCTTAACCGATTTTTATTTGAAAATTCTGATTTTATCAAAATTTCGGTAGGGGCTGGAACACCATCGGCCACCCCTCTACGTACGCCAGTGTTCAATGAACATGTATTTTTTTGTGTGAACAATAAGAATTAACTAAAGAAAGTTCTTGGTTCGTTGTAAGCGGCTAATGTATAGACAAATGCTAGGCGGACAAGAACAGTCACCAGTCCACCTTCCCATTGTTTACCGCAGCATGTTTGAATGTCTCTCTTTCAAAATGTCTCACCTTGTTGACTAGACAATTATTCAAACGACAATAAGCTTAACTATTGTAAAATGTTTTGTTGGCAAGAACAGAGAGACAATCCAGATGTGAATGATCGGGGACATTTATGAGGAGAAGAAGCCGGAAAAATTCCAACCAATTCCGGGAATCGAACCCGGATCTCCCGCGTGGTTGTCAGACGCTCTACCGACCAGACTACCGGAGCTCCTTGGATGAGTTCCATACTTTAATTATTTTAATTTATTTTAATATATTTTCTTGTATTTATGGATTTTCTTAACACTTAAAATGTCTCACCTCGTCTCACCTCGTTGACCAGACAATTATTTCGTAACAAAGAAACAAAAAAATGCTCCCAGAATTTGATAAAAATCGCATGACTAGAAAGTGATATTGTTCTATTGCTTTCGTAAATACTATATTTATGTAGATCTCTAGTACTTAATAGTAGTAGTGGTATTAGTAGTATTATTAGTAATAATTCAGCTGATTAATTAATTATAAGTATTATTAATTAATTGTGATTATTATTATTTAATTAAAGTATAATAAAACAATGGTAATGTGAATTTGGAGAAAGTTTTAGAAATAACCCCCCCCTTGATAAAATCCTGCGTACGCTACTGCTTCAATCATACATGCAAAGAAATTGAGATGAAAAATACGAAGTGGCAACAGCATGCCTTCCCTTTGAGTTCGACCCTCTTTGTCTAGCGGACGACGTTTTCCTAGTTTCTGATTGGCGCAGGAACTGTCGAGCGATCGCTTGCGCGGGAAAGGTAATCCCCCCTTACTGGAAATTTTTCAAATACCACACTGGTTATCATGGGCGTAGCCAGAAATTTTTGCAGGGGGTGGTCGGGCAAATGATAAAAGTTGAATAGTAGATAAATAATAAGTATTACTAATACGGTTATAAATGTTATTATACAATAACAACTATTATAAACTAACAAAAATAAATTTTATTCCAACTAATAATAATACTAATAGTAATTATTAATATATAAATGGGGAGACTCGTTCCACCAAACGAGTGAATACCAGCACAACTGCTTTCCATTATTTCATTTGCATTTTATGCATTTAGTATCTGAATGCATTTTGATATTACCCTTTGCACGTCTCATTCAAGGAAAGGCTTTAAATGTTAGGGGAATTTTTTTTTATAAAGTGTGTTGTGTGACCTCTAACCTACAACTGTAATTATTAGAACTTTGAAAACTGTGAAACCATTTGTTCTTTGGACGGAATAGTAGAATATAATCTTGTTCCTGTATTTTTCTCTCAATGTTTTCGATCCAATGCATTTTTACTTTGATTATTCTGTTCGAATACTAACTAAATGAACTTTATTTCTGTTCTTAACAATAAGAGTAACAAACTTTCGGGTTTCTTGTATCTTTAAATGAACGATGTCAATTTCCAGGGGGGTCCACCGACCCGTTCGACCCCCCTCCCCCCTCCCGACTCCCATGCTGGTTATTTGTTATACTTATAAGTAACAGTTACTTTCGAGTGTTGGGGACGGTATTTGGTTACTCTTTAAATTGGATAGCTGTAACTCCGTTATTTTTGCCACAAGTAACGAAATTCACAGTTGCTCGTATGTTTTCCTGTGGAAGAACATTTTAGATTACTTTCATTTGTCTTACCTCTATATTTCCATATTTAAAGTTATGATGTTGATTCTAATTTGGTACAATTTTATATAAAACAGGGTGCTTGCAGTCTATGCATGTGTGTGAAACATGATATACGAATTATATCTTATCTAGAATGAAGTAACTTAGAGTTACTCTTAAGTAAATTACTTTTTGAGCAAAGTAATGCTATTTGAGTTACATTAAAAATTAACTTTCTGAACATTATCTCAGTAATTAAAACATACTAGTTGCATTACCCAACTGATCCCACTTCCTTGCACTTTGCCCGAACTTTCGTAGCGAGTTAGAATTGATTCTTTCATTTGCTGTACGAGAATGTTCTTTCTGGAATCTTGCCGAAAAGCTAGTTCCCCGACTTCTTCTTTGATTTAAACATTTTTAAAAGTCCCATTGTACACTAGGATCGAGGATGAATGAATGGCTGACCTGCGCAGGGTGAATAGACCTGCTGGTCCATTGGCAGCATCCATATCTCGAGTCGCTCTCTCCTATTTATCTCGCGAAAGTCACTGACCGACAAATTGCTAGCGTCAGCTATCTTGCTAGCAAAAATATGTGCGAGAATTGCGTCACAGGATTGCAACTTTGTATTGTACCATTCATGTGTGCAGAGATAACAGTCTCCATATGAGAATGAACTCTTAATAGTGTGTAGTGGTAAAGAAAAGTGAAGACAAAAAATGTGATAAGTGGAGGTGTTCTTTTTTTACTTGCGGGACGTTTTAACATATTTTCCCCCTTCCTTGCGCTACGCTCTTCTAGTTTAATTTCCTGTTGTTGTCGTTTATTAAGAGTACTAGTCAGCAAATATGAATAATGATATCTTTATATAAGGGATCGTGATCTCAGAAACAACAAGGGCAAGGAAGTTAAAATGTGATGGTCGGGACGGTAGCTTGTTCAAGGAATCTACTGACCGAGAATTCATCGTACAGGCGCGAGAAAAGACAATTGGGAAAATCTCGTTCTATTTCGATGTCCGGTATGGTACATCGCCTTTCTGACTCTTGAGACTAATCGCTGTAATAAAGATGATTAATGATTAGACGGAAGTGATTTTAGATACGCATGAAAAAACACTCATGCCCAAACACATGCTCGAACTCAGAACCTTGGGTCGAGTCGACCTCTCAACGTGCCCTGCCACCGATGTGGCTGTTAAACTCTTGTATACGAGACCAACGGAAAATATTGTATGTAGAGACATCCACACCTACGTGACACTCATACTTACATATAACCTAGGTAAAATTATTTGTGTACGACTTGGTTTGACTAATAATAACGTTCAAATCGAATGATGCTTTGACTCATCATTGAAACATAACAACCCTTAGACTATATCTATCTTCTTAGTGAAAAAAAAATCATTCATTTTTTTTTGGGGCGGGGGGGAGTTTGTCATACCAAATTGCTTAATGAAAAATATTGAAAGTTGAAACATTTGTCTTAAAAAAAATCAGTTAATATGACCGTGATGTTTTCGGCTACAGGAGTATAAACGAGGAGGTTTTCTGATTACGTTTTAATTTTTTTTTCTTTTTCGTCTTTCCGTCAGGTTTGCTTCTGTCAGCCGTGAGTGGAAGATTACTTCGGAAGGTTTGTCTCCACCTCTTTCTCTCACGAAACCCGCTGATAAATAGGTTGGAACGTCTCAGTGACAACCGGCTTTTGTCTGCAATGGCAAACAATTACTGGCTCGAATCACTTCCATTCTGTGATTAATTAAAATCCCCCTTTTTTACTCCTCCCAGTTAATGATTAGGCCCACGGCTCTTAACTCTCCCTTGTTTCTTTCTAGGTATTTTATTTTTCTTGTCCTTCCTCTCTTTCTTTTGGTATGCGAAGGATGGACTTGAGAAGGCGCGTCCAACTTCTTACCCAGAACAGGGAAAACGTTTTAAACACCGAGACAAGGGTTGGCTTGACGTGTGACTATGCTTTTCAGCTAAGGATCCTTCAAAGCTCCGTTTCTGAATTCTGATAGGCTTTTTCTATGTATGTCTTCCTCTGCTAGCTCTAGTTGAAACTTACGTGCAGCTCCGATGTGAGTCTTCCGCGTGACGTAGCACATCAGACTCCTCCTACTCGACGCTTATGGTTTTACACGTAGGAGATTTACAGCTAAAGCCCCGTTTCCATTACCACAAATTTGCCGCGCAACATGACGCGTGGCGTGCGACGCGGCATGTGCCAAGCATTTGTTGAAATGGAAACTGTCTGCAACATGCCGCAGTGCAAAATTGCCCCAAACTATTTCGACGCACAACATGCGCCGCGGACAATGGAAACAGCCTGCAGTAAGTTCCTGGGCCACGGGCATACGCACTAGAGTAGAAACAGACGACGTGACTACAACCACGTGCTCGCTGTTCAGACTGAAGCGGCGTCACGACACAGCGTCCTGTTATTTGAGTGTAGTTGTTGTAGTTGGTTGTGTAGTTGTACGTGAGTATAGCAGGCCCATAGCCATGCAGGGGCCAGGGGGGGCTCAGCCCCCCCCCTGGCACTGCCATCAGCCCCCATTGACATTGGGTAAAACTATTTTGTGTAATTTGTTTCCAGTGAAGAGTGAGAATGTAGACAGCTCACAATTTTAAAGATAAATCCACAGAACATGAACAGCAGCTATATGAGCAGAAGTCTAAGTAGCTGCAAATATTTTGAAGATTATCTAGACTTTGTAAGTTCTTTCATAAGGGGTCTTCTTTGTTTGTACCTTCACTGTCCCTGTTGCGACCTCCCGTTTAGACAGAAATCTGTGACTTTGATGTCGTCATCCAAATTCCCTTAGCATCTGCACCAAAGGTCAACAGCTCTCAAGATTTGGGAACGAAGGGGACTGTCATTGCTTCGGCCGAGCGTGAAATGTACTGTAGGCAATGTGATTGAATATTGTGCGTTTTTTTGTGTGTGATACATGTCTGTATCATCTGTAGTATTGAGTGTGCAGTGGTCCCCAAAGTGTGCACTGCGGCACCCTGGATCGACGTGGTTGGGTTTTAGGGTTGCCGCGAAATGTTACATTATTTTCACTGAAATGATTATATTGTTCCAAATATTTGCTCATTTAGTACATTTTACATGTAAAATGTTTCTGAATTTGAAAACTGTGTATATTTTTTTTAACTAAGGCAAGCAACCTAACCACACTAATTGGGCGTTGCAAGTGCTGGATAGGCTTACATTCTGACCAGGGCGCCGCGGAAAAATCTTGAAACACTAAGGGCGCCGGGAAACGAAAAAATTTGGGAACCTCTATTGTAAGGGATGATATCAGTTTCAATCAATTAACACTCCGAGAGATGGTTTAAAAGATGTTGAAAAATGAAAAATGTAGTATCTGTATGATATTTATAAATTTTATGTAAGTTAATGACAGCCCCCACCACACACACACACACACACACACACACACATACACACACACGCACACACACACACACACACAATCTTCATTTAATACTTTTAAACTTTTGAAAAATAGACTTAATTTACAGAGCCCCCCCTGATAACCAGGAAGCCCCCTTAGAGATAAATTCTAGTTACGGGCCTGGAGTGTAGCATGGGCACTGCAAACTGCGGCGTACTACGGGAACTGGGACTGGTCAGGGAGCATACGTGGGATATGTTGAGAAGGGTTAAATATTGGGCGACATTAATATCGGAAAGAGAGACCTCGGTAAAAGGGCAAGAGCTGATGCAACAGGTGCAAGGGGAGGAAATGGGAACATGGGCGAAAGAGATCAGAAGCAAACTATACGAAATTGGACTAGGATGGATCTGGGAGGGGGAACACGTCGACCAGGGGACATTGCAATTAGTGAAACAAAGATTGGAGGATATAGATACGCAGGAAATAATAGCGGAATGTGAAACTAAGAGATCTCTCTAGCTCCAAAGAAGGGACCGCGGGAATGGGGACAAGTAGCGTACATCAAGAAGGTAAGCATGGTGGCAAGAAAAGGGGTTGGCATGGATGAGGCTGGGAGATGGAGACACAATACAGTAAAAAAATGAGGAAGGGAGATATAAATGCGTATTATGCAATGGTGATGATGGGACAGAACATTTATTCTTATGTCAGGACACGCGAGTTCTGCAGGAGGAGAAGCTACACGACATAAGCTTGGAAAGTGTGTTCGAATCAATTGTAGTGCAAAGGAACATGGAACTGTTGGAAAAAGTGGGGGTATATTTACAAACAGTTGGGGGGGGGGAAGAAGTGTTGCACAGAGACGGGATAAGGAAGAGGAATAAGTGTTAGTTTAAGTGACAATCAGAACTGCTATTTAACAACTATACGGAATGTAATGGAAAGTGTAGTCTGTAAGGAAAATCATAGTTGTGAAATAAGAATAGATGTAGTGCGCACAGTCGATGGCTCGCACATGAGACGAGCAATAAATACTTACTTACTTGTTTTGTGGACAATATGGAGTGGTCGAAAGATAACAGGAGTCAGTGTTGTGGAATGTCACCAGTATGCGCCTGCCATAACCACAAGTCACCACCAAATTATTACAATACAAGAGAAGAAACACTGAACTTCTATAAAGGTACATGGCGGTCCTGGACTCCAGTGTTGTTGCGGGCTTACTTTGCAGAGTAGTTTTGAATTGGTTGCGCGTCATGAGTCTGGAACTTGTCAAAATGGAAACTAGGCTTAATACGCACTGTTCCTTGTTCTCAGCTGCCGGTTCTACTCTAGGATCGTCAACTAGGAAAAGAATGAAGTTCACATACGTTTCGAACGTGAATGAATTCTTTATCTTGTAACACGTTTAATGGATCTAATATAATGCGCTCATTAATTTGTTTCTGGTATAGTCTTTATAGTGGAGTCGCTGTTACAACCGGTGTCCATTTAAAGCGCAGAACGGTTATTTTGACAAAAATCCTGTTTCCCTACTGGCTGCGTTGGGGAAGTTAATTTTTAACGTTGTCGGATCTTGCCTAAGCATTAGGCCTAATTGGTTGTTTGACCACCAGTTCCTTCGCAGTTAAACGCGGCAACAGAGGGTCGCTGACATAAAGACGGTCTCCGCGCCAGTTCGTGGCTCGGCGGACTTCTAGTTTTCTAGTTTATCTTTTATTACTGATTTGTAGTGGCACGCTTTTTATTTATTTATTTATTTTTTACATATATTTACCCTATTTCTACTTTTTCCTGAAATTTATTCTCTCTCTCTCTCTCTCTCTCTCTCTGTGATGTTCGTGTCCTAGTCGGCGACCCTCGTTGAATATTGATCTCTCTTATGCTTCTTCTGTAAGGTCTTGTATCGCGCTACGACGCCAGGTGTCCCAGGTTCGAATCCTGGCCTGGGCATGGATGTTTATGAGTGTCCATTCATCAATTTCATCATATCATCACTCATCCCCATCTTCGCAAATTAGCTAAAAGTGGCACAGAAAGCGAAGTAAAATAAAGCAAATTAATGTAAGGTCTTGTAGATATTCAGTCTTCAGCAGTATCTTGTGTTTTTCTCCGCCATTCTCCCATTTCGATTTGAACATAAACTATTAGATAAGCGAGAGGTTTCGATAATAATAATAAAAAAAATACACAGTGGGGAAGCATTCAATACTACTTCCGTGTTTATACCTTATGGAACATCCATTGTTTCTCTCTCTCTCTCTCTCTCTCTCTCTCTCTCTCTCTCTGCCTTGTAAACAAGGGGTCCCGGGTTCGATACCCGGTGGAGGCACATAGTGGTTCGGATCCTACTTTAAACTGTAGGTCCAGTCCCAATTAGCCTTACTGTGCATAAAGTGGACTTAAAACATCAATTCAATCAAGCAATCTCTCTCTAAGTACTGTACACAGTTGCAATGATTGGATATTTACAATCACAGCATAACACGCAACAAAGGAACGTAGCAATACTGAATGAATCGATTGGGTTCGGGCTAAATGACAGAGATCATTTAGCAGCCATTATTATGTATTAAATCTCTCCCCAAAACCACTTTTTCTCTCGCTATGATGAAGGGCCTAACAAGATGAGGAACTTGTTAAAATTTCATCTCCCCAGCCAACAGGTGGTTCCAGAGTTACTCGCTCTAAAATGAATGTGCCATTTTCGACTTTCGTGTTTATTTATGTGAGAAAGGAAGTCGGTGTGTCTGGTCGATTCAAAGAAATAGAAGAGCAGGAGAGGAATGGGGGGGAGGGGGGTGAAACGTTAAACTGCAGCGGCATCCCCATAGTTGGGTTAGAGCGTTTTGTTTTTCCTCTCGTGAATAGCTGGGAACACTCTGCTGGCGGGCGATCCATCATTGAGTATAGCCTGCTCCTACGTGCTGCTATGCGAAGTCTCAAACAATCAGTGTTGCCAGTCAACAGGTGGCAACGTTCACGACATTCAAGAATCAAGATTCTTTACTGCTGTGCGAGGTTCAGCTATTGCTGTTGGTTATTTTCCTACTCCTACCACCTATAGTTCGTATAGTATATCTTGAAAGTAAGGTATGGTATATTATATAAAAATACTACTTAGAGGGACCTCCCGTATGGCGTTGTGGTAACTCTGTCGCCGTGTAATCAAGGGACTCCTGGATCTTTCTCCAGTGGAGGCACATTGCATTGTGGTTAGGATCCCTGTAGTTCCAGTCCCGACAAATGTACTTTTTACTTCCGCGCCAAATTGAATCTATCAGATTGACACTTTTTGCGACTACACAATTCTTTTTTTACAAATATGATAGCAAACAAACTCTTTTTATTGAAACTTTTTATGGCACAAATGCTAGTTTGTTTGAGTTTCTGTGTTCACCTTATGCGCAGATACGCTAACCGGGACTGGGCCTACAGTGTAAAGTGGCATCCGCCGAACCACTATGTGCCTTCACCTGCTTACTAGACGAAGACGTTACCACTACGCCATCGGAGAGGTGTGCATGAATGCAAAATGCTTATTGATGTCACATAATTGGAAATTTACATTTTCTTGTTCTCTCTCTGACCGAGCAATTTGCATTTTACTTTATTGTAATGTCGCCTTTCTGTCCTTTGGATTAATCGTGACGATGAGGATGACTGTCCGTTAGATAAAATGCGCGAGAACAAGAAATGCTTTATTCCAATTTTCAACTCGGGACTCTCAACATCACTGAATAACAAATTGTCTCACTTGACAATAATGTTTCAGTATCAAGATATGTCAGTGATATTTCATATGCATGTAAATAAATTAAGAGTACATAATATACCGGAAATGGATCTTAGACGAATCGACCCTGAAATGAAAGTTATGCAATTATTCGCACTATAATAACTTTGTTGTTCCTTAAACATCAATTGACACACTACAACTTAACCAGAACTTCATTTGCAGCAAAGGAACGTTGTTGACTAAATGATTAATACACCCGACTTGATCAAATTGGAAGGGAGGTAGAGAGAGTTAATTTCGACTGAAAATAATCCTCATGTATGTCGACAAGTATGACAATTAGTACCAACAAATCACAGCGCGCCAAAAGAGATGGCAGCACCTGTTAGCGTGTCTCAGTGGGTGTAAACCTGCACTACGGAGGCGTGTAGCCACCAACTTGAGGATCTGTGAGCCACGTAAAAATGGAACAAAGAAAAGAAAAAGCAGCCAGAGTTGTCGCCTTCCCGCCTCCTTCCTGGGAACCGAGATCTCCCACAATGAGGCTGCGCCAGTTCTCCGGCATTTTCCAGCATCTTTGTTACCGCGAAAACGCCTTCTGCGCATGCGCCGCTCTGTAGGTGGGCGGGACGGATTTTGGACGGCGGTAGGTCGGGCCTGGAGCCATCTACATAGTTTACGTTACGTCATCAATGGTCTCAGGGCCAGACAAATGAATGAGAAAGTGCGCCGACCAAAACACACCGACATGACTACGCAGAGTTAGCAACCCAGACGCTGAAAAAAAAAAAGCTGTTGGAGAGAAAAATAAAAAAAGGATTAACTTGTTAAAGAGAAAAGTAAAACGTGATGCAATCGGCTTCGCTTGACATATTTGAAATAAAGGTGGTTAGGAAAGCAACCTTCGCATGCGAGTTTCTGTGGACAAAGGATGCTCTGCCGACAGATATCTGTGATTTAGCCCAGTTGTCTAACCTACTTATTTTCGTTAAAGTACGCGTAGGAGAGAAATTCCCAGATTCGGATTTAGAATGTGAGACGGTATGTCCATTCTAAAGGATGGAGGTAGAAAAGAACTTAAGATGTACAGGGTGTTTCGAAATGTACAAGGCAAACAATCTTTGCTCTCAGAGTTGCTTTTTGTACTCTAGCAGCACCACAAAACTGTAACAAATATTTAAAAATCAACAAATGTAATCCCGACGCCTTTAGCTTGCAATCAAGGAATGCCCGGTTCGATCCCGATGGAAGTAGTACAATCCACCGTCGTTCAGATCCCATTTTAAACTGTAGATCCACTTCCAATTTGACTATCTGAGGTTAAGTGGGCCTAAAAGAAACTTTGAACAGATAAATGCAATCCACATAAAATTCGTCCCAATCCTATATAGAGGTCGAACTCTACGTAGATCTTTAATGCTCACAATTTAAGTTTACATCTGTCAATCATAATTACAAATCATGCTCACTTTGCTACAATTGGTGACGAGAACATTGGTTTGTCACTGAATTGCCACACTAACAGCGTCTTCGAACTAGCGAGGAAGTAAGTGGCTGGTCTGTTTTGCACCTTCTTGGTTCAACTGTTAGATGGTAAGTGTATCTCTGACAGCATAGTGGTTAACACTGTCAACCTGTAATTAAAGAATCCAGAGTTTGATAGTCAGGGTTGGTACAGTCATCCACAATAAAAGTAAGACATCTACATCTTTAAATACTCTCTTCCCTGTGTGGCGTCGTGTGTGTTGCCTAACTCTACGGCGATGGCCGGACTTCAGTAGCATGTCTTCAATATCGAGTTCGATCATGGCCATTGAGTTAGACAGGAAATGTCGCCTGTGATTTGAATTTCGCAGATAATGCCCCTAGCTAGTGTTATGTATCCGAATTAGGATTGGTGACGAGGCAGACTTGTTAAAATAGAGACAAAAGCGGAACAGGCTTTTACTCGTACAACTCGAGACGAGAGAGACATTGCCAAGCCTTATTTCGTCTCCAGTCCTTATTTTAAATTGCTACACCATTTATTAATATCAGTTTAAATAAAGTTCTCTCAATAACGTTTTCTTTCCATGTTCATCTTACTTGCTCTTTTTGTCCAGATACAATGTAAGAAAGTTTCCAGATTTCTTCTTGGTTTGGCCCTTTTCTCCTCGTATTCGTATTCATTGCCTTCGGAAGTTTAGATTAATTTGTATACCTAATATACTTTTGTCTCTCCTGTTCAGTTTCATTGCTCTAGAATAGAATTTAAAAACTTTTCTGTCTTCCCTGTAGATTCCACATTCTCCTCTATGCCGTCATCCCACCCTCAAATCTTAACCAAGCCAGCCCAGATCTATCAATTGCTCAACATATCTCCTCCATGCAATGCAATTCTTCATATATTAGATGCCTTGCAGTTGCAGGTATATAGTTTGCTCTTTTTCATGAGCCCGTAGGCTTCTTTCCCTTTGTTACTTTTCAGTTGTCTTGCTCACCTATCCGACATTATCAGGACCAGGTACTTTTAATATTTCCCTTTCCAAATTTATTTCCTTACATTCCATTGTCTATCCTTAATACCCATTCAATCTCTTTATGCTCCCTTCCATAGCGGTAGACTATTTTTTCGTTTTCAAAATCAATAGAGACTTCGGTCCATCTCTCTCTTTTTAATAATTCTTCAACAGTAGCGCTTATTGGCAGAATCAATAGTACCACAGGGGAATACACACCCCTGTGTTACAGTCAGAATTCGTTCGATCCTGACACTCTCCCATTACCGTATTTCCCACTTTTTCATAAGCTGCTTGTAAAATCTTACAGACTCCTCCATGTTCCACAAATTAGTCCATACCAACTGTGTTTACGGGTCAAATGCCTTTTCAAAATCCACGAAGCAGCAATAAATTTTACCTTTTTGTCTCTAGTTTTCCATCTCTGTATTTTTAAACCAAAAATGTGTCGGCGATCCTCAAACCCCCCCCCCCCCCTAAATGTATGAAATGATCACATGAAAGACTTCGCATTGCGCGATTATCGCCTCATGTCTTTCGTAAAATTATTTTCTCAAGAGCTAGAATAGCAAATCTCCCACCAAGAAAACACTTCAATGTAATTACATACTCACATAGCTGATAATTAAAACACGCATGCTCACGGCTAATTACCCATTTCAAGTCACAAGTTATTTTCTTTTGAGGCAGAAAAGGTTAATTACCGAATTACTTCACACGCACTAGAAACTGGAAGGGAATTACAGGAACAGTGTTTACAACCCGGTAGTCCAAGAAACTCCCGAAGTCCTCATCCGTCATGCTTCTCAGAAAACATTACTCAAAGGTGTGGCCAAGGTTGCCCATGCAGATGAGCTATTACTAACCACGGGCACATGCAAGCGTTTCTCTTTCAAGGGAATGAATGGGATAACATGCAGACATTCGATGCTCGTGTGACGAATACGGCTGCTTGCTGAGGACAATGACACCGAAACGTGGGTGGAATGTTTGAAGATGTGTTTGTTAACTCAATAAAAGGTTGGTACTTTTCCCTGTCTTTTTTCCTGTAAGGGTTGAGTTCGTGCCCTTTCCAGTGTTGTGTGACATCGAATATTTGCAGGTCCATAAAGTTATTGATATTTGTCGTCAGATTTTTGTATTGCTCTTATTTTATATCTCTGTTCTGCCACTTTTGGCAATGGGGAAATGGTGATTACATTAAATTCATGAAAAAGCTTCCACACCCAAGCCAGGGCTCAAATCCGCAACCCTTCAACATGCAAGCCTTCAACATCTTCCTTTGTTTTCTTCTCTCGACAACAAATTGGTAAATAGTTGAAGATTTATGAGCTCTTTGCACAAATGTAGAGTCCTTTGTGCTTTATTTTTATACCCTTCTCATTTACCACAACTTACCATGACCTAGTTTTCATCTTCATCACTATCTCTCTCTCTTTCAGTCTAGACGGACGAGAAAAAGGATGACGTTGGTGCTCTTATGTAAAGAGAAAGGGAGAGACAGATAGAGCCTACTACCTTGTTTCACAGAATTTTCGTACGACGAAAAGCTCAGGAACAAATGATCAGGCTTTCATCATTTCGACCCTCTGGCCTCAAAACCCTTTTGCAGTCTCAAATGCCTGAAGAGCCGCGTCGAAGTCTCGAATTTCAGACATCAAGAAAAAGACCAGTCCCCAGGCATTGTTGTCTCCAATCTAACACGCACGCATTTTCAAAAAGCTATCATCGTGATTACGCATACACAACACTTCAGTACACGCTGTTACTTCCCCTCCTCCTTACCCACCATCATGTGTAGCTTATCCCTATACAAATGAATTGGTGTGTCTCGGCATTTTTAGTTTCGTCCGAAGGTGTTACTGTTTTGTTTTTATTTATTTGTTTTTGTTTCGTGTCCAAGTCACACCTTTGTTGTTGTCTCGATAGAAAAAAGTGAAAATTAATCATTGACACTGTTCAATGTTCATTACTTTTTCTGAAATAAAAGAGCACCAAATCCATGGATGATGATGTTTCGGTGGACGAGCGTGTCGTGTGCGTCGATGTCGCCACCAAGACGTTCCTTCACCGCTTACATCTAATCATCATTCATCCTCTTCGTTGAGTTTAGACTAAAGGATGTAAACTAAGGAAAATGCAAATAAAAAATACCACGAAAAGTAATAAATTCAGTACTGCTTAGGAAATAGAAGAGGGATACTTCCTCCTCCACACATGAAACAGCCAAATACAGAAATTAGCTGCTGACATGTTTACAAGTAGTGATCTCTGTAACAAGATTGATAAAAACTCAATGGTTTTAAGACAGACAGTGAAATTTTTCCGAAAGCACAGTTTCCCTTTGGGGCATTCCAATTCGTAAATTAAATGCAATGCTGTAACTTTATCCAATTTTCTGAGCGAACAATTTAAAATTGCCATTTGCATAAAAATTCAAGTATTATACATAATTAAGTTAGAAGGTAGACGGTATTTTGCATATTGCTCGTTTATTTTAACTTTTGATTTACTTTTGTTTTGTATTGTGTCCCACCCGTGACACCAAGAAACAAGTAATTTCTCCTTTAACTCTTACATAACCCCCTCAAGTCCACTACAATATTAAAAGGCCAATTACCTCCTTCCTTTCTCTTGAATATTTTTTTTCATCATTTGACAATTCACTAAACTAAAAAAAAAAAACTCTCTAGCCTTCTTAAACCCGAAGGTTCATGGCTGCAGCAACACAGGCCTTCAATCCGTCCCTATCTTGAGCATGATCTATATACTCGTTTCCATCCCTACCGATTTCCTTTAGGTCTATCTCAACGTTGTCCCTCCATCTTCCTCTTGGCCTTCCTACAGGTCTCTTACCATCAGGTTTCCCAACAAGAATCCTGTAAACTCCTCTTTCCTCTCCCATTCATTCTAAATTATGTAACCTTCTCCACTCACCTGTCTCTCATCCCTTTTAGGTCCAAATATTTTCCTAAGAATTTTATTTTCAAATACTCTCAATTTATGTTCCTCTTTCAATGTAAGGAACCAAGTTTCACACCCATATAATACTACAGGCAAAATTGCTGTTTTGTATATGTTAACTTTTAGTTTCTTAGATATTAAACGAGAAGACAAAAGTTTATGAAGAGAGAAGTAACATGCATTTCCTGAATTAAGCCTGCTTTTTATTTCCTCTTTAATATAATTTTCACTTGTTAATATTACTCCTAAGTATTTGAATTTGGAAACTTTTTCAAACGAGTAGTTATCAATAATTAGATTTTGATTATTACCTAACACTTGGTTTCGGCCTGTAAGCATATATTTAGTTTTCTCTTTGTTAACTTATAAACCTATCTCTTTAGCAGTTTTGAAAAATATCTTAGCATTATTCTCAATTGTATTTATATCATCCCCTAATAAGTCTACATCATCTGCATATGCTAACAACTGAGTCACACCATTTAATTTTAGTTCTTCCTGTTACCTTCCTAACAGCATATTCTAAGGCAAAATTAAAGAGCAATGGACATAATGCATCTCCTTGTTTTAAACCATCATGAATTGTAAATTTGTCAGACACATTAATACCCACACGAATTTCACTTTCTGTTTCACTGGTGCATACTTTTATCATACTAACAAGCTTCTTAGGTATTCCAAACTCGACTAAATTTATCTCTTTTGACCGAATCATATGCTTTTCTGAAATCAATGTATAGCTGATGGATATTTTGATTATATTCCCACTTTTTCTCAAGTGTCTGTCTAATGTGAAAAATTTGATCTGTAGATGATCTGTTACGTTTAAATCCACATTGATAATCACCTATAATTTCATTAGCATATGGGGTTAGTCTTGTTAAAAGAATGTTAGATAATATTTTATATCTTGTTGAGAGTAGAGAAATTCCACGGTAATTATTGCAGTTCATTTTATCACCTTTTTCAAACACAGAAACAATTATGGATTCTTTCCACTGTTGAGGGATTTCTTCTTTATTCCATATTAAACAAATTAATTTATGAATTTGACATATTAACGAATTTCCACCATATTTAATTAACTCAGCTGGTATTAAATCAATGCCAGGTGCTTTGTTATTCTTTAGTCTTTTAATAGCATCTTTAACTTCAGTCAAGTTAGGTTCTGGAACTAAAGGTTCTGCTGTGTGCACTTCATTTACTTCTCATTTATCTCCTACATGAACATTTATAAGGTCATTAAAGTAGTTCTTCCCTCTATTTAGAATATCGCTTGGGTCAGCTAGAAAATCACCGTCTTTATGTTTTATCAAGTTTACTTTAGGTTGCCACCCCTTTCTAAATTCATTTAACATTGCCGACACTGTGTCAACAGGAGGCAAGGTCGTTAGTCTAATAGTGCTAGGGTAAATATAATGGGTGACAGTGCGGTAAGGAGGTTCCTTTAGTGCAAATAGTCCCCCACACAGATCTGGTGGTATAACACACATTTTATAGATTCGTACGTAGAATGTTAACATATCGCGTATTCTACTGGTTCTAGTTTTCACAGAAGCTTGAATAATTGATCGGCTTTATTGAATAATTGATCGCAATATTTTAACAGGCTTACATAGCCACAGAACTATTACGAATATGTAGACAACAGCAAAAGCCAACTACACGAAGATTCAACTGCTCTATAAAAATACTATAAGCAGATGTGATTTTTCAGATTTTGGAATATCATAGCGATTTTTCGAAATAATAGGAAATTTCGTAAACGACTTAAGGTCGCTCCGAGCTTTAATCCCAGCTTCTCTAATTATATGGAAGTTATATGATTAGAGTCCATGCATTTATGTTGCCCGTACGTTTTAGGGAGGAAAAAAATATTATTCTCGTGAAAAATGATTGTTTTTTCCCACTAATTTTAAAACTTTCTACATACTGTGTAACGTATCCGATGGACTACTCTGCTGGTATCTTGAGTTGGACAGAAAAATGCCATAAATAAGGTAGAAAGAACTTTGTGTAAAGGAGATGGGCGCGCCTCAGAAGCGTTGGGGTAGGTCGTGAAAGGGGTGGTTGCATCCTCTGATACACTGCAGACGCCCCGATGTTATCTGGGAGGAGCACGTACTTCTCTCTTTCTCTCAGCTTGAGATGAAGCCTCCCTCGGATAGCTCTGGGGGTATCCATGACCCGGCGAAGGTCGAGAAATCACCCCCAACCATCGGATTCCTCGTTTTCCTCGTCCGGAGCGGAATGTAAAAGCTTCAGCGGTGATTAAGGTCTTCATTAATAAATTCTCCTCATCCTCTTTGTTGCTCTTCCGAAAGGAGGACCTCTACCCGTATGCATTGAAGGCGAAGCTGGTCTGAATCAGCGGTAGATTCATTTCAGTTTGTTCGGTACTTTTCTTTTTGTCCTTAAACTGCTTTCTACAGATACTGCATCCATTTTGAAATCTCATGGTATGAAATGTGTTGTTCATGATCATAAGTGTAAGTTACCTTGCCGGAGAGTCCGGACCCCTCCCATTCACCTGTCCAAATTTCAATTTAGAGTTCTTGCAATCAAGGGGTCCCGGGTTCGATAACCGGTGGAGGCAAATAGTGACTCGGATCCCATTTTAATGTAGACCCTGTCCCAATTAGCTTATCTGTGAATGAAGTGGACCTAAAAAAATCAATTTAACGTCATTTGACATATCCGTACATAATTTGTATATAAGAAGTCATCAATTTGGAGATCCCCCCCAAAATAAGATTCTAGTTAAACTTATATTGAGTTATATGGGACGGGTTCATCATCCTGTGGTCCAGAGATATTAATAATAGTTATTTTAATATTATTATTATTATTTACGAGCTTGATTTAATGAACATGTTTTCCAAATGCACACGAGAATTGAAAAATTGCTCCTGAACAACAGTGTTCGGTGCAAGCGTACAACGCTTGAAGTGGAAATTGCTATCTGTGGGGATGTTTGGTCTAGCCTTGGGCTAGCTGGAAGATGCCCTATGGTTTAGCACAGTGACATTGAGAGAGCTGGGGGATTGATGCTTTGGAAAAATTTTGCTAGCTGGGTGGATACTATCCCCGCATCCCCCCTCACTTCGAGCACTGTTAAGGTATTAACATCAGATGGAAACCACGATGATGAATACTTCCCGTCTACTGATCTCACTCGTAACTTCACGTTTTCAATATTAGAACTGCCACTTTTGTATTTTTGAACGTATGTAATCTCCAACCTTCCTTCTTTCCATGTATGCGCTTTGCGTGATCCTATTGAGTTGCTCATTGGGAAAACCCCAAAGCTCACATTTATCATGTATTGCCAAAGCCAAGAAGATAGCATGAACAAAACTAATGATGAAAAGGTTCTTTCATAAGGTCCGCCAGGCATATTTTTATCATTCTTCACCAATTACGCTGCATTACAGCATTTTATCGTTTTTACTACGTGACGTGTCTTCGTATTCTGTCTTGTCTCCTAGACGAGACGAAGCGAGAGAGTAAAAGCAGCCTCGTATTTTACACACACGCATTTGTTGTTGCCTCGATAAATATCGACGGGTCTCGACTTTTAAAAGATACGTTATCTAGTTTGCAGATTCGGTTTCTTTTGTTGTTTCGTCAGCTTCATCATCGCTTTTATGTTCGAGTTTTTTTTGTTTTAAGTCCACTTTATGCACAGTAAGGCTAATCGGGACTGGACCTACAGTTTAAAGTGGGATCCGAAGAAATATATGCCTCCAACGGCTATCGAACCCGGGATCCCTTGATTACAAGGCGACGATGACCCTACCACAACGCCATCAGGAAAGGCTGCTATCACGTATTGGATTATACAGTGAGTACATTTTTAAACCGACCTCGAGCACAAATATGAGAAATGTATCAATATAGTGATCTGCGCATTTAGTACCTTACAACAAATGTTTGTTTGTGTATAATGTTGTACCTTGTTTTTCAATTCTTGCATACTTATACTCCCCTCCCCCTTCGTCCTTCCTCTTCATCCCCTTCCCTTTCCCTACCGCATTGCGTGTTTGTCTCAGGGAATTGTTTGGTGACATTCACAAGGACTATGACCCGCCATATCTCCTGATCCTCAAGTCCGAAGTACTTCCTAGTTCCTATGGCTTTTTTAAAAACAAACTGTTTACAGACATAATCCACACACCTTAGAAGAGCTGAAGCATCACATCACTGTTGCCATTCAGAATATCACCGCAGAAGTACTCCATAAGCTTGCTAGGAATATGGCAAACCGTCTGGTCATGTGTATCCTGCAAGGAGGACGTCATTTCCAACATTTGTTGTAAGGTACTAAATGCGCAGATCACTATATTGTAACATTTCTCATATTTGTGCTCGGGACCGGTTTTAAAATGTACGCACTGTATAAGTATATATTGATTTTTATGCACACGCCCTAAAAGCTCTCAGAATCCGCCTTTACGCCAAATGTAAATTCTGGATAAACTCCTACTCTAAGATACCCTACGTATGTAATGTGCGTTTTTTGGTGCATTTTATATATTTTTCTTCACACCTCTTTCTTAAGTATCGTGGTAATTTCAATGATTACGATCTGATAATGATCAAACTTGGAACACGAGATATTATTATTATTAATATTAAAAAAAGGAAATGAAATGACACTGGATAGTTTATGTGTGTGTGTGTGTGTGTGTGTGTGTAATTATTGATGTCATACCCACCATGAGAGAGAATTTGAGATCTCTAGATACATGCTTTTTCAGTTTTTGATCGGTGCGGGGTGGGGGAATTGGAGAGAGTGAATTGAAAGAACTCCTAGAGTACGGCTTTCTGGTTTGGTTTATTTTATCCATTTCGCCTTTTTTTAAAATCATTTTACCTATCATCATTTCCAGAATTACAGGACTTGATGAAATTTTTGAATGAATGTATTTTTTCCTCGGTTATTTTTATGAAAGTTAAATCTCATACTGACTTTCTCCATTTCCTGTTCATCAGTGACCCTAATGCATATTGCGGTGGAGTGAGAATTGTTTTTTTTTTTAAAAAAAAAAATGTTTATGGAACTAAAACTAAACAGAAACGCCTGAGTGCAAATACTTTTTTCTGTTCTTGCTCTGATTCTTCGAAAGGAGTCACTGCAACCCCCACCCCTACTCCTTCCGCTGATTATATCAAGTGTGCAGAGATGAGCTGTGGTCTTTCCAAATATCTCTTGTAGATGCTACCAGTAGCCCTGCAGAACTGGCGATGTAGGTTTGAAACCACGACCTCCAGATTGCCTCCGCAGCAGCAACAGAAAACCAGCTCGCCCTGTAAGAAAAGAAGAAACATTGTAAAAGAAGATGAAACTCTTCCTTGTGTTAGTGCGCCCCGAAGAAGCTAACAGGGCACACCAGTTCGAAGGATGTTACAGAATGTGTCTTCACGACGAACAAATGGAATCAAAAGAAAAAAGACGATGAATCGAGGGGGAAGGGGAGGGGTGCTTAACTGCAAAGTAAGTGAGAGCGGAACTCGCAAAACCAGTTGCACCTATCCCACTCCGCCACATTTACATACCTCCCCTCCTCGCCATATCCATGTGTACAAGACTCACTTTTTTTCCCTTAAGGAGACATTAGCATGACACTGAAAAGGACTTCTTTTCTGTCAAACTCTCAACCTCTCCTCAATCTTTACTCCTTTCTCTACCACTTTTATTATGGATGTTTGTAAAACCAGAGCGTGAGCGCAGCATATATCAACCCGTACGAAACTGGGTTCATGCACCAGCCGTGCACTACTCGTTTTGCTTCAACAACCAGAGGAGGGGGAGGAGGTTTGGAAGGGGGGAGGTTCATGTTCTTCAAATCAGTTTTACGAGTCCGAGGTACCAAACTCGAGTACTTGAGTTTTATGGACCCTGCAACAAAGATTTAGATGCAGAATGAATGTCCGTTTGCGGTCATCGAGTGGTTTTGTGGTTCCCTAAGTGTGTCTGGGGCCCCCGGCGAACACATTCCGAAAAGTAACTTCTGCCGTGTTATGAGGCTTGTCTTCTCGTGCAGACAGACTTATTCATAATGGCATCACCGTCTCCTCCCGAGTGATTTCTTCAGCGTGACAGCTACGCGTCAATGCATGTGACATATATGAATACTTACTCTCTTTTGCAGGCGCCAGAGTATTGAAATATTTTATCATCCCCTCATCCCTCACCGACATTTAACTTTTCCAACATACCTTGTCGTGTTATAAAATTGCAATACATAAATGAAATCTTTGCCATTGATTATATGGGGATCATGCCGAGACGAGACAAGTATCGTTCCATCTTTTAAGAATCGAGACGAGAATGAGACAACGATTGTATTAATGTTAGCGACAATGATTCTACGCATCGAAAAAGACACAAAGAAAACAAAACACTGCTGTTAAAGCGACACAGTGGTCCCATAAGGTCCAAATCACATTTTGGTCAACTTTCAATCTCAGTGCTGTTAAAATGGCGTTGATTACAACCATTTGTCTATGTTAGTTTAACATGACTAGTTTATACGTTGATTAAAATGCGGTGTGGACCTTCTGAGACCACTGACTGTGTCGCTTTAACACCACATTATCCTACAATGTACTAGCATGAAATATTAATATGACTTTATCCATTTAATTGTCTGGTGTGTTTTTACACTACGTTTCGAGAGAGCACCTCATCTCTTCGAACGAACAAATTGTTATTTGCGGATGGTGGAGATAGAATCTACGAACCTGAGATTTACTACAATGATCGATTTAGATTGTTGAACGTCGCACTTCTTCCACTTTTGGCTAACACGACGACGATGTGGATGAAATGGGTGAAGGAATACTCACAAACATATGGACGACGTAACACAAGCCCCGCAGAGGAATATACTGACTGTGGCATGCAGGGTGTATAAGTGGAAACAAGTGGACTTTTGGGTGCCTCCTCTAAAGGTACTAACACCCTGTGACTTACTAGTACTACAACTATCCGGAATTCTATACTAATATTTTCTGAGGCACTATTGCTTCAAAAGGGGAAATGTAAATTCCAGTGTAGATTTCAAGCAAATATTGTCTCCGCTTCTAAGGACATAGAACTAGTACCTAAATTGTAGAAAGAAGTAGAATGTGTAAGTGAAATCATTCGGTTCGCTCTTGCAAAATATTTATTAATTTCATACTTTCCAAGATACGTGTGTACTTCTATAAATTGCATATAACTTGCCCCATTTTTTTCTCAACGTTGTATTGTGTAGTTCATTCATTTAGGGGGCTGCAGTCCTCTCTTCGGTACGCCATTGATATGTAAACAACAGCGAAAGCAAATCACATGAGGATTCTTCTGAATGTTGAATTTGTAATATTGTAGCACTCTTCCGAAAACAGAAGTTTTCGAAAAAAAATATATGTATGGGATAGCCTAGACCAAAGGTCAACATTAACCTGGGAAGTATGAAAAAAGTGACACAGTAACCAATTGCAGGTACAAGTAAAATAGTCTGATTGCGACCAAGGACATATTTGGAGGTTGATTTAGGGGCCCAGACCCCCGAAAGACTTAGGCCTAGCGTGCACTAGCGATTAAGAAGTTCCGTGATTATTTTTTTTATCACGGAGAAAAAAGGCGGTCGTATTTTTGTCGAGCGCGTATAACGATAAAATAGTTGGGCGATTTGAGAGACATCACGCTCTATGTTCCTTTTAGCTTTTCTTTTCGTTTCAAACTGAAGTAGTTGTGGAGGAACAGTGCATTATGACTAATTGCAACTAGAAACTAGAATAATGGCAGAGCTAAAAAAAAAAGCCAGGAACTATCAGTGAAAGAAATTTCCGTTTTTCAAACTCTGTATAACGAGAAATAAACAAAACTGCCAACCTTCTGTCCTGTATAGGTAATATATTTATATATTTCTTTCGACAAAGTTTCAGGTGTTTAATTTTTAAACATTTATATTATTATTATTATTATTATCATTAATTATTATTGAGACACTTGGTTCGACCTCTCCCGAAATATATTTGTAGATGCGTGCCTGGCTGCAACGGGAGTATGCACGAGGAAGTCCAGCGAGGTACGCTGAACCCGTCGCGTCTGCAGCCTCGGATGAGTACAAAGGGCCGATGCGCTCCTTATCTCGATAGGGCCGTCGCACTATAGCCGCTTTGGTAAGTGGGACGAGCGGGATGCCATTGATATTGCTTATAAAACACGCCCTTGTCCACTGCAGCCTTTTCAGACTAGCTCCGGAGAGCGTCTTCCGGTTGCAATTCAACAAGTCGATCCAGTTTTGGACCGTGAGCGGGGCGGCCATTTTTTTCGCATTTTTCTTTCAGTCTTCTTGAATGAGGAATTGAGAACTGGCTGCTACGGTAGAGAGCTGGGAGAGGGGTTATGTGTTTGCGGCATGTTTCAATTCTGGTGTTTCAGAAAAGCTCTTTCTCTCCTCCACAACCCCTCATCTCCTTTCCACCTCTCTTTTGAACGAGAGATTCGAATGAAGGGTGGCGGAAGGTAAACATGACCGTTCGACGCAAATGGCACAATGGTGGCCGAAGTGCAGGGGTTCGAGTACCGAGCACACTCTTTGTGAGTGTCCCTTCATCAGTTTAATCTAATCACCACGTCGCCATTAGCCAAAAATGGCAGAAAAGCGAGGTAAAGTATGAAAAACAAAATTCAAAATGCAATGCAGTGCCATAAAGAGACATCCAAAAATAAAGCAAACAAAAGATCCCTGCCTGTTTCCACAAAACAAAATTTAAGCCTTGGAGCCTTCTTGACGATGACGAATGATAGATTCTCTCGGATTATCAATCAGGTGAGATCTGGAAAGGTTTCCAAGCTCTCGACAGCTAACGTCACTCTCATCTTCAGGGCTGACCGAGGTCAAACGTTGACCAAAATGTGGTGTGGTCCTGTTGGGACCAGTGTTCTTTCAGCGCAGCTGGAACTTTTTCGAATGCATCCCTGCACAGATCGACTCTGGGGGTTACTCATCTTCGAAGAAAATGGGGTAACTTGGAGGTAAAGACAGTCGAGGCATGGTGCTGATCACATCACCTGCACAACAGCCGAGTTGGCTGTACCTTTGGCCGACGCCAGAAAAGCAGCTTTCGAAATTTCCTCTCCTATCGAAAAACCTATATGATTTTCTAAATTGAGAAAAATTACATCGGCTTAGAATTTATTCTAGATCATTCGCGTGAATCTTCGTGTGGTTTGCTTTCGCTGTTGTCTAGATATTCGCAATAGTTTAACAGGCTTACGTAGTTATGAAACTATCGCATGTTGTAATGTGTAGGCATAAAATTTTGGCAAATTGTCATATGTTATGTGATCTGGCAAGAATATTATAAATATAATTTCAAAAAGCTTTTAATGATTTGGATACTTTCCCTTATGCAACATTAGTCCCGCATCTTATAAAGAAGAAAGCTGATTCTCTACAGAGTGGAGGACAGCTTATGAAGGGGAAAACTCAAGTGGTTCGAAAGACTTTTGCGACGACATACCAAAGGACATATCATCTGTAAGGATAACTGTAGTCACTTGAATGGCATCCATCCCTTATGTAAAGTCACGAAGGGAGAGCATAACTAAATAAGCCTATGTTTGCTCAACCCATCATTAATCATGAGATCTGCGTACAAAGCGTTATGTCTGTATAAATGAGGGAATATACATCATGATCATACAACTAGATCTTGCGGTCCGTACTGTTCTATCGCATGTTCATCTTTGTGAATGTCGTGTGAAAACCGCCCCTCGACGATAATCTCATGTATGAATGGGCGAATGGCCACGTACTTAATCCAGGAACATGTGAAAAATGAGTTAGTCATGCTGTTGAATGCAGAACTGCAGATTGCTGTTGCGTTTCAAGTCGACCAACGTGTTTGCAAGTTTAACAGGTGTCCTTTTTTACCTACATATGTCATGGTACTCGTGCGAATTGGTTGAGACGGTTATGATGAACCCTCAAAGAGGGACAGATCCCAACTACACGCAAGAATACAATGGTTGGGGTAATTGTGGGTAGGCTTCAGCTTCAGATATTAATTATATGGTGTAGAATGATATATGTGTAGGCTTGAGCCAGTCGTGTTTTCTTCTCGTTTAATATCAGAGAATGGTAAAGGATTGAAAGGATAAAATACTGTACAAAAAACACTAATTGAACTTACAGTATTCTAATGTGATATTAACACTAAAAGGAAACATAATCTAAGAACGTTTTTGAAATTAAATCATTAGAAATTAAGAAGAGATTAAACTGATACAAGAAAAGAGTTTCATAATACCGTACTGTGCAATCTGTATTTTTCTATCAATATTACAAGAAGAATTAAATCTAGAAGATTTCGATGGCACCATATGGCACACATGAGAGAATAAAAAAACGTTTACAGGCTGTGATTTATCCACACACCCCCAACACTCCCTAAATTTCCTTAACACTCCCTAAAATTTTCCACAAAGGCCCTATTTATAGACATTCTGGCTCTAAATTTACCCTTACACCCCCATAAGTACTAACTTAGAACCCCCAAATGGAAAATTCTGGACAAACCCCTGTTTACAGCATTCCTGTCCGGAAACCTGATGGTAAGGTACCTATAGGAAGCAACGTGCAACTACAATGTCGATATCGACCTGAACGAAACTGACAAGGATAGTCAAGATTGGTTTGTGTTAATCTTGTCTAAGGTATCGTTAGATGGAAAGGTAGAAATACCAGCAAGTTGGCTAGAATTAATTTGTAAAATCTGAAGTAGCTTCTTTTAGATTGTGAACTATATTCAGAAACTAGGTTCATAAGCAGTTCGAGGCATTATAATTTCATTCTGTTTGTTTTCTCATTAGTTAATCTGGGAGATTCATTTACAGAGGAATAAAAAACGACATGAAATCAGAATTCTAAGTAATAAAGAGTCGTTTGGGTCTCATCTTGTAACAAATGAAAACATCAAGACTTCACTGCACTGCTTGCTTATGTTCTCTGTCTTCCAAAGAGGCGGTCATAATCGTTATGAAAGTGACGGGTTCGATACCAATTGGAGAATAATATTTCCAGTGTCAATTCAGAATTCTTGGTCATTGGACTCGGATGAGGAAAGCCAGAAGAAAAAGCGACCTGGTAGCCTCAGAAGCTTGCAGGGCTGCAGTTTTTAATTTGAGGAGCATTCCATCAGGTTGAAGAGCAACTCCTACAATGTGAGGAGCCGTAAATAACTTGAAAACTTGTCAACTGAAGAAGCAACTACCTTAGATCTTGACGATACGCGATACTTGCAGCTGCTCGGCTACTTTTGCGTGTGTGCCAATGTATATCTTCGACTACATGTCTCTTCTGACGTATGTGACGGCGCACCAGTGTACAAATTCACGTGTGTGACCTGTTTCTTTTTTCATGCAAAATTCCCCCTTCTGCTCGCCCCATAATGGAGCAATAACGAGTTTTCGATAAGAGCGAGCTTGACAATCCGGGAGCAACTATCTCCTCTCTTGGAATTCTGCAACTAACTTCTGAGCATCTCAAAGCAAGAACTATCAGAGCAAAACACGTGCATCCAATTCCATCCCGCACTGATGCTTAGAAGTGACCTCTGCAAAAAGGGAACAAAGCCTGCGTCCGTGTTGTGGAAAATGCAATCGCTATTACTGTGGAATAAGCAATGCATTCAGCACGGTCCGCTCGGAACTTTCACTATCTGCAATACCCAACTTTAAAAAGCTATATTGTTTGTATCCATAAGACCATCCAGAGGTTCTGCCAACTATCTCTATTATTGTTATCTTAAGAAAAATGTATTCCCAGATTCTCGCCTGCATGGAGCTCTGATGAAAAGATTTATTCATAATTATAATAATATATTACTGTGAAGTAATGATGTGAAACAGATGCATCCGCAATCAAGATAAATAAACTCTTACACCACTACTTTGGTATACCTGTAAATTTTTCTTTTAAAAGTTAAACTCACAGAACCGTTTTTCTTTGTGTGTAGTAAGGTTACGTGCAACATTTGTTTCAGGAATATCTTGTTATCGAAGAACAGCATTGATATGTAAACACTAAATCAAGAACATCTGACAAAAATAAAGCCTCTCCTTTTTCCACGATTATCTTCGCCGTGGTATTCTAATTGAACAGTTAAGTGAAGCCGAACTAAACAATGCACAAAATTGATGCAGGTAGAAGACAAAGCGTTGTCGTTATCATGCGTGAAATCCATTCAAAATTTATCATCTTAATTTTAAAAATGTAGAGACCATCGACGAACTCTCTTCAGTATAATTTGGATAAGTGGTGGGATGGTGTGACCGGACTCTTGTAATTTGGAAATTTAAGTGTTTCACGTAATTCGAAAAGAAGCGACATGATTATTGGTAAACGTTTCTACATTCATCAGCAATTTGAAAGCAACAATAAAAACGTGGTGAGTTATAGCCAAACTTATCCTCAGTTTGTAAAAATTGCGATATAACCGGCGGAATCTATTTCATAACGCGGGAAATGCTGTTATCTAGGGTCACCAAATATTTCTTCACATACATACACCACATAATGTATATACACACACACACACATAGTGGCTTGTGCCGACCTCCGTGGCGGAGTGGTTAGCACAGCACACTACGAAGCCACTGCCCGACTTCGAATAGCAGCCTGGGCATGGATGTTCTTTGTGAGTGTCCCTTCAATAATTTCATCATATCATCACTTATCCTCATCTTTGCGATTACCCAAAAGTGGCAGAAAGGCGATGTAAAATAAACACAATCGATCAATCAAGTATAATGGCTTCAGATGAGAATTCTTCCAGCAATGTCCCTGCATGAAGTGGTTCTGGAGTTTACCCTACCCATCCTCTGGAGGCAACCCTGGGGGTGTGAAGGTGGTCGATCACATCATTTCACAAACGGCCGAGGTTGTGACTGTGTAGGGTTTTACATCTTCATCACCTCATGTCTCATTACTAGGGCAACCAACTTTATGCTTTATGCAGCTGCAAATTATGCTTTACATTTCCTTAAATTATGCTTTATTATGATTTTTCCTAAATTTTGCTTCACTATGCTGTTTATTAAATTATACTTTATCATGCCTTTTATTTCACTCACTTGTATTACCATACACTTTTTATTTCACTCGATTTCTACTAATACCTAGGCATTGAAAATTGTAAGTATGAAACTATCAATAAAACATAATCGTTTTCTATTAGAATTTAAGACAAAACAATATACGCGTATTTCAGAATTGAAAGAAATTCAACTTAACACACACAAATGGAGAATACAAGTAATTTTAAAAACAACGTTTTACGCTAACTTCAAACAATTCCTTTTCTTCGTTTCAATTTTCTTCTGCTAGCTCCCCGGTTGAAAGCCAGCCGCAAGTGAGCTTCGAGATTATCTACTTTAAACGAAGACCTGCGTGGATTTAGAATCCAAGTTAGAGTGGAAAGCTTCTCTCAACTGAAGCACTAGATGGAGGCACAGTTGATGCTTTCATGGCCAAGGTACTCAAATTTGGCAACTTATTCGACTGTTTGCTCCAAAAGGAAGAGAGGGAAACGTTAGTAATTTCGTCGTCTTGAAAAATTACACGATACATGCACAATAATTCCAAAGGTATATCCACCTGAGAGAAACGTTTCAATTATGCTTTATTTTTGTCAATTATGCTTTATTATGCTTATAAAATTAACAAATTTGGAGATGTATAGCGGTCACAATCAAAGATATGGTACCAACCATGGGTGACAAATTCTATTATGCTTTTAATGCTTTGTTTACCCACCTACCCCCAAAATCGACCAAGCGATCCCCCAGCAAGGAATTTTCACTTGGAGCACAGATGGGAAGATCTTCCTGCAAATCCTTGCAACCGGATGCACTGATATGATTTTTGCACATTGAACGACCTTCGGATTGCAACGTGCGAACCAATGTTGATTCTCTGTCGCAACCTCTGGCTGAGTAATCAAGGTCGCCCAGGATGCTCTGTGTGGTCCAGGACTTCAAGGATGCCCAAAAGTGGTAGAGAGAGAGATTCTCTCGGGGAACCGCCACTTTGTATCCGCTGCTGAAAAGTATTCCCGTCGCAGGGACGTTTACATGCTTTACCCCGAGCACAGTGGAGCGATTCAACCGTGCAGAAAGATCATTTGTATCTGTCTCTTGATTCTTTGCCCAAGAGCCGCCGCAGTTCTGATCCACTCAGAGGCGAGCAGAGACGATTGTGCTTCGCAGGTCGCTCTTTTCATCAATCCATCCATTACAACTTTTATGGACTCTTTGTATGGTCTTTGTGGGAGCCACGAAAATGATGGATCATCCACTGATTGGGCAGGTTAGTCGTCCACTGTTGCCCGAAACAGTCTCTTATTCTCGTCTTTGTGCTCTTCCAGTGGCTTTCCCACATTGCAATTCGATTCAGGGTTGCTAGTGAGCAATATTAATCGTGGTATCATAATTCTCCGATCCTTGTAGAATCAAGCTGTTTGTTTTGGTCTCACCAGCTTCTTGCTATTTATTTCGCGTCTTTAGGCATTTATTGTTATAGCTTTTGACTGAATGATTCCGGTAGAAGTTACAAGAACGTGTGCTTCAAGTAGTTGATGACATGCGTGTATTAGCGTAAGTGAGCTTCAAACAGCAGGCATGTGACAGCTGGTGCAGTAGTAGTGAGAATAATGGTGTTAAATTAGCATGCAACTTTCGTTCGAACTTATCCGTGTTCATTGTACACACTAGTAATGTCAACACCTCCTCCCTCATCTTTAGGTGATCTATTTTATCTTCTATTTGCTTTGATACAGACTCGAAGTTATATCCTTCTTAATACTTATTCAGTCTTCACCTATTTAAGTGCTCAACTCTGTTGCGTCATGCAGTTTAATTAGTTAAAACTCAAGAAGAAGAAATCAGTATTGTCCAATTTGCAAATGATCTAGCGAAGTTGAAGTACTCAAAATTATAAAATAAAAAAAATATATAAAGAAGACAAAGAAAAGCAGAATAAGATTGATTAAGTGGAAGACTCTCATTGTCATCAAGCAATATAAAATTGGCTATATGAGGTTCATAAAACCATTCATCTCCAGCACAACATTGTATGGTTGTGAAATGTAGACAGTGGCTGAACCTGAGGAGAAAACTGACAGCTCTCGAGATGTAATGTTACCGGAGAATGACGAAGATGAAATGGATAGGCAGAATTACACAAGAACACGCACGTAGCAAGAGAAGCTTGTGAAAATGAAAATGGACTGTCCAAAGACGACGCAGAGTGTTGGACATACCAGGGACGTGGGAGAGCAAGGAAAACAATAATTGCTAATCACTTTGGATGTAAATTGCGAACGTTACAGAGAAATAAAAATTTTAGCTACATATACACACAATGGAATAAACGTAGAATTCATCAAAGTTAGAAAAGACCACAGAAGAGTACTGCAACCAATCGTTCATGGATATGAACTGTGAAAAGAAGAGAGAAAAAGGAGAATATAAAGTGAGGAAGAAAATGAATGGAGAAAATATTATTTTTCAAGGGGAAAACCAAAAGGGCTTAGGCCTTATAAAAAGCAACCCCAATACCCTCCTAGAAATATGTCCTCTTGAAGTTCCATATTTTCTTCTTGCTGCTTTCCTGCTGTAGCGGCAGGAAATCCAAATACGCGGGCGACTTCATATCAACTTTGAGTCACGATCTTGGTGCGGGAACAGTTTTTGCATCTCGCTCTCTTCACGAGACGGGACTGTATTAATTAACATGAGGGATAACACTTACTGTCCACAACTATCAACACTTCTGCATGCATGTAATAGGCTGTAACTTAATTACGCATGAATGTCATCTCATGTTTCCAACTGTCACGACTGTCAACATACTTAGGAAACTCGAAGGATCATGGGAAAATCCTGAATTTGCAGACGCGCTGTGATAGCACTGAAAACAGCATTTCAAAGTGCTATTTGTGTTGCTAATTAAAATTGTTATATGTATATGTAAATACACGCACACGTATATTCTCACTAATGACTGCGGATCGGATACATTACTTGAGGGCAAAAAATTGCTGCTAAAGGGTGTTAGTAATATTTATGCTATAAAGTTATATTACGTACAGTACAAAGTACATTTCAGTTCCATGCGTCATGTTATTTTAATTTTCGATATGCCTTTTTACTTAGAAATTTTTTGACAAATAACCGAAATAAATCATAGGGATATAGAAACATGGCAGAAATGTGCATAATGATGTTTTACATGTTTCACATGTAAGGATTTAGTGTGATGGTCGTTTTGTTCACACTAAACATTGACACATTCACATCTTCATATTGTAATGTTTCATGAGGACTGTGAAAATGTCAACTATTCTGGAATAAAGATAAGAAATGCTTCAAATTACAGTCTTTGATACTTTCGGTTCTCATGAAACGGATTATTTTCAAACCGAAAATCACATTTTGAGGATTAATGTCGACGGGACAGATACCACGCGTAGATAGATGAGGAAGAAAAGAAAGAAAGAAAGAGAGAGAGAGAGAGAGAGAGAGAGAGAGAGAGAGAGAGAGATAGTGTTGTCCACGGGACGAGACGGGACAGGCTTTTAAAAATTCGAGACGAGACGAGATTGACCATGTGTCATGAGACAAACGAATATTTTCGAGACGAGACAGCATTTCCACGAGACGAGACAGGACAAAGTCTCGTCTCGTGGGCAACACTAGAGAGAGACAGAGAGAGAGAGAGAGAAATGGAGATTAAGTGGCATTCGAATCAGACCCGACCCGAAAATAAGTCCACCCAAACAAAAGTCTTTGGTGACGCGGCTGAATTGTTTCGGAAACCGAAGTAGACTTTTGAGAACCCAAATAGAACATTCTTGAAAACCGAGAACTCCAAAACTGCTTTGCATATCGATAGTCGATTTTTTTTCTTTTGAATTTCAACTTTCTACAAAGAAAATAACTATTTTCGCTTTTCCGAAAATAAAGAGTATTTCGACAACGCCTGGATGTCTGAATTTGTTCCCCGTTCCATAGGACACACACGAGGGGAAGAGGATCTGTTTCCGATCTCTGACCACAAACTTCCTTTCTACCCGTCTCCAGCCCAGGTGCTATCCCCTGCGAGATTCCTTGTTAACTGCGGAGGGAACACAATTGTCGCTTTGAATGGTTGGGTAATCTCAGTTGCGGCATTTGGTTCCGAAGAGAGCAGGTGAAGGCGCCTGGGAATCCACGATACTGTATTGATACCCTACAAAGCTTCGCACAGCCAGATTGGAGGTTCTGGCCAACCTCAAAATGCTACCCCACTGACCCAGAGCACAACTGTGGGAAGAAAATCTTTCTCTCAATGATGTCCGGAAGATTGTTCCCCAAGATAGGTGGGATGCAAGAGAGACAAAAAAATAATTGCCTTTGAAAGACGAAAATGGACAGGAATTTTCAACGAATACTTTTTTGTTAATCGTATCTTGCTTATTCATAAGTTATGCCTCTTGCTATTATAATGAACTAACTTTAAATCAATGAAACACCTCCTTTATGATCTAGGAGTACTATTTTGGTCATTGTACGACTGAAGTTCTGCAGTATCAACATGGGTAGAATAATTGCGACGATATCTATGCAATAAGACGATCCAAATGATTCTTACAGTCATGTTGATAAAAACCCATATAGTGCACAAATGTCCTGTAGATGTCTCTAGGATATTCGTATGATAGTACTGAGTATCCAAAGATATCCAAGAAAGTTTAGTAGATATCCATTGGATATCCACGTGTCCGTTAAGGAGACATCCATAGGATATCCAGGAAGGATATTTCATGGATATTCTGTGGATGATTTTGGGGATATGTTTTTGACATCAGCGCTATGTGGTTCACCTGAACGGGACGTCATTTGAACCGTTTTATTTGATTCGGATATGTTGAGGAGTATGTGCTTATTATTTTACAATACCGTGTATCACATGCAACTGACTGAGACACAAAAGATGCAAAAATAAATGTCACGTTTCATGTAGGTTCAGTTGCCCGCATGCTCGACTCATTAGTCCAGGCAGTGGGCCTATGCACGACGGTATGAATAGAATAGAATAGAATTTATTTCCAGTATGAGTCTTTACAGCTCTACATACCATACAAGGATGAAAATTTTTTAGTACAATTTTCCTACACCCTTCCTCCTCTCAACCTACTTCCACATTCACACTGTTTGGGAGTTCACAAACACTATTTCATTTCAACTCTTTCACTTGCACTCAGTGCCGGATCTACAAGCCTTGGGCTCCCCCGCAAAATATTACCAAAGCCCCCCTCTCTACCAACCTACTTTCACGCACCACACACACACATTATATATATATATAAAAAATCAAGGTACATCAACCCTTATTAGCTGGACAAAAAAATCACTGTACTACTGTGATTATGTAATTATACAACATAAGTGTGGGGCGTTACCCCCACACCCCCTATACGCCTTCGTGGCGTGGTGCTAAGCACAGGGGAACACTTTACTTTACTTTTTTTTTTTTAATTCTTTACATGTAACTTTTGACTGAGAATTTGATTATCATATTCCGTTTATAATACCGGTATTTATTCATACAAACCTTTATAGGAGTTTATTTATTTATTTATTTATTTATTTATTTATTCAAAGTTTCAGATACAGCACTTTTAAGGCCATTTTACACTGAAAACTCTAACAAATAACAAGAACAAGTCAAGGTGGTTTAAGCTAAAAACAAGAAAAGTTAAATATAAACATAAGGCATAAACAAGGAAACAAAGATTTACATATTCATTTTTAGGGAAGATCGGAAAATGCTTTCAGGGGCAAAAATGTCTATGTTTATGGGTAAATTATTGTAGAACTGGGGCAGCCTGTGGAATAGAGCGCGCTGTATAAGAGAAAGCCTAGCTGTGGAGGTGCGGAACAATTCAGTGTTTCGGGTCGATCGAGAGGGAACTCTGAAGTTGAGTTCTGTAAGAAGAGATTCAGATCTTAATTTCCCATTGATGATTTTATAGAAAAAATTCATATCGGCCATATCGCGTCGGGTCTGCAGTAACTGAATGTTCAAAGTAGTCAGGATGTCAGGTTTCTGAAGATGCCGCAAAGAAGGAATTCTATGACGAACAATGGCGGTAAAGAAGCTGAGGACGGAATCCATGCTAGAAAGATTTGTATTGGAAGCCATGGCCCAGACTGGAGAACAGTATTCGAGAATCGGAGAAATGAATGACTTGAAAAACAGGCTAAGAGAAGTTGGAGTATCAATTTCAGTGAATCTGTACAGGAGGCCTAAGAGGCGCATTGCACTTTTAGTTGTAGCTGCGATGTGTTCCTTAAAGTTCAGCTTTTCATCTATGATAACACCTAGATCTTTTTGGGCCGCAACTGTAGTAATATAATTGTTTTCAAGAATATAATGAGAATGTATTTTTTTCTTTTTTAAAGAGACTGTGAGGGAGGAACATTTCTGTGGGTTAAGTTGTAGATTCCACTGGTTACACCATGTGACAAGTTCGGAAAGAGCATTCTGGAGAATCACAGCATCTTGCGTGCTTGAGATTTCTTTGAAAAGTTTACAGTCGTCAGCAAACATGAGTAAATTGACAGGAAATGAGGAAAGTCTTTGAGGGAGATCGTCCATGTATAGGATGAACAAGAGAGGGCCCAAGACGCTCCCTTGTGGTACCCCAGACAGTACAGGAAGAAAATCAGAAGAGGCGCCTGAAAGGGTGACACGCTGTGTCAATAATCCTGGATTAAGGAGAGAAATTTGCCATGTATGTTAAATCTAGTTCGTAATTTGTGAATAAGAAGAGCATGGTTTATTTTGTCAAAGGCTTTTGAAATATCCAAGTATATCACATCTAGCTGGGAGTTAATATTTTCACACATATTTACATAAAAAAGGAGGGCCCAAGATAAAATTTTCATCAAGGCGAGGTCGATTTTTGGCACTCCAACTGTCCACCCTGTCACCCCCGCCTCAACTTTCTACCCTGGTCCTACTACTTTCCACCTTCGGCCAATAAAAAAACATGACCGTGTTGTATATTTGCGGTTTTAACGACGATAAATAATAGCCTTGTGTTTCCAATTCCTTAATGTCAAAGAACGCGCATATTGTAGGTTGATATCAAAATAACAGTACTCCCTTAGTTTGAATTGCTACAAGATTTTGCAATATACATTTGTCATTGAGAAGTAACTTCAATCATTTTTTTCTACCCAAATCCAATTCTTTATAAAGCAAGATATCCACATTTATGTAATCAGAAATAAGTATTTGGCTCTATTAAATCGGTACGCCCCGGTCTGCCACCGTCGAGGGCGGTGCACCGGGTAATCGCCATAAAAGTATTGTTTTGAACGTTGGTTAAGCATTAGTATAAATATGTAATACTGCAACTTTCAGCCACATCAATGCAGTATGAAGTAGCACACACATGTTTACAGGTACATTTAAAAAAAATACTAATCCTGATTATAGTATAAAACAGTGGCATATTGAAAACAGAATATTTTCAACTTCTGCTTGACTTTTCCGAAGGGAAACAACGGTGCCTATTTTGCAATGGACTGGCTTATTCAAGAGCATGAAGACTACAGTATTCCCATGCTTCTTCCTCTATTCTCGGACATATTCATTCATAATATACCATGCGTTTTCCTTAATAAATTGTCGGTTTGAAAAAGGAAATACTGAATTAGTAAACGCACAATCACAAGAAAGACACTCAAACGGAGTGATAGTCCCACATTATTAATTCTGTCCATTTCAAAGCAGAATCTTGCGTAATTTCTCACCTGTTGTGTGCGAAGTTTCTGTGTGCAAAAGTTATGCAATATGTTGAAAATATATATTGGGCCTCCTATAGGAAGGGGGGACCAAACGAGAACTGGAGGTTCACGGGCCCCCCTGGCCCCCCGGTTCCGGCGCCCGCGATGATGTGATATATAATATATAATATATGACTTTGTTTTCTCACACTTGGAAAATGATGCATTTGTTACAATCGTGCAGTCATAATGATTTCCTGATTAAAGATAGATTGAAGAAACCTTCACTACTGTGTTTCTCGTTAAATTCTAGCCTGATTTGATTCTAGTCTGATTGCCACGCGGGAGACCCGGGGTGAGTTATCTGAGGTCGGAATTTTTCCGGCTATGTTCCCACATAAAGCGGCTCCAGGGCCCACCCAGCCTCAAATCAAATTGTACCAGGGTGGGGGGGGGGTTCTAGGCTGATCACACCAGCTCCAAGATGTCAGGCATCGAAAATATGTGCCCCCCCACCCCCATACCCTAAATGTGCCTTCATGACACGGTGCTATATGCACAGGGAACTATAACTTTACCTTTATTGTATTCGTTTCTCTACCCCTGAGTAACTATGTTTATTTTTTTACATATACGAACCCTCTACTATGTCAATGGCCGAGGGCCCCATAAAGGCTTATTTGTCTTCGCCCCACCCCCGCACTGCGGGATTTTGCGGCTTGTAGATCCGACACTGCTTGCACTGTTATCTGAGCCTTCCGGTTCCCAAACTCAGTACCTAATGGAATTTAATAAATATTTAGGCATATCAAGTGTCATCTGTATCCTTTTGGATTAAATATACTCTCTAATTTGCATAGCAGTTATGCAAAGCAGTGTTTTGATTGATCTCAGTATGTGTTTCAATTGGTTGTTATTGTAGATCTTGAGAGATGTATATAAAAAAAGTAGTTAACCATACACACTGCGTGACACTCTCAGGTAGAAATTCAGGTAGGTTTTGCCGTCACATGTCAATGTTGCTTGCAGTGCAATAAATGGGGAAACAATGTATATGACTTGGCAACATTGAAACATCCGAAGCCGTGAACCATTTAGTTCTTTACTTGCCGTGGCAAAGGTGAAGAGAGGCGTAATGTGAATATAGAGTATTGGGGAGGTGAGATAGACCCTGGAGCTAAAAGGGCCTGAGTAGGGGAAGAAGTGGGGGTGATGTTTTGAAAATGCGGTTCCCCTTTGGAGGTGTTTTATCCTTTTATCAAGCCGCGGCGGGATGAGTATTTATTCTCTCTTCTATGACTTTTCCCGAGTTGGACATTGTTGCCAGGTCTGGAAAGTTATATATTCACTGCCTGCTTGCTTACCTTGTCTACCTGCACGACAGGCGACAACAATGAACATGAAACAATGGTGGACACATAGAACTTGTATTTAATGCTGCAACGTGACCTTCCCAAGGTTTGAGCCTTTCATTTTTTCTCAATCGAGGAGGGGGAGAGGGACAAGTCTGGCAACGTGTTAAATTCCTTTCTTTGCCCTCCAGGAAGATGAGTTTTCTGTTCCTCAGATAACACATACTTGGTTCTTTCTCACCCTCTCCATACACCTTCCAGCCACCTCCCATTTTCCCAGCCCTCGAATCAGTAATGCAATGTTGCTACATTTTTTCCTCAATGTTTAGCAACAAAGGTAATAAAGATGGCATCCCGATCAAGGATTTGTTTCAGAACTTACATTTTAATTTACCTCGCAAAATCGCATTCTTCAGAATTTTTTATCCATCAAAATAATTCATTCTTCGCCTCCGCTTCAGGGGCATTCCAAGAAAAGTGGTCCTACTCAATGTAAATACCAAAATGAATTAAACTGGAAATTAGTATTGTCCTTAATTGTTTGTGAATGCATTTCACATATTTCACCAAGCAAAATTCTTAGCATCTGTGGCTTATATGCTTCACAGACAAATGAAGTCAATTTTTTCTACATTTTTAAAGTGTAACTCATTTTCGTTAATGCTTTTCAGGTATTCAGGTTATGTCATCAGCTCAAGTTTTTCTCATTTGTTAGCAGTCACCACAAAGGACTTCGTAATTCTTTGAAATCATTTCATTATGAATATGTTAATCGAATCTCATGTCTAGACCCTTAAATTTTGGGTGTAAAATGTCATACACGTAACGTTATCGTTCATTTAGTTTATTTTACTTCGCGTTTTGTGCCTCTTGGCTAATTTGCGAAGATGGGGATGAGTGATGAAATGATGAAATTGATGAATGGACATTCACAAACAACCAAGCCCGAGCGGGATTCAAACCCGGGACCCTTGGCATCGCAGTGCTATGTGCTAACCACTCGGCCACAGGGTCCGGCATACACGTAACGCTGAAATGCCCCTTCAAGAGATCTCTTGCCTTGCTAGACCTCATATTTCAGGAATTACCCAAAATATTGAGAGTGTGATTAGCACTTCAGATTTGGAATGTAATTTAGGCGAGAATATTAAAATATTAACCATTAATAATATATTTTAATATAAGATAAAATTTTGCATGTGTGGTTTTCTTCAATTCATAGATTGAAACCACAAAGTACAAAGCAGTTTTATATAAAATTCACTCGAGCGTCTTCAATGCACGTAGGCATATGAGAATTACAGTATAAATTAAGATTGAATATGATGAAAATATCAGTTTGATGTGTAAAATATTCAAATTTAACCATTAGAACCTGGTTTTATAATTAAGCAGAGTTATATCAGTGATACACTGGGAATAAAAAAGATTTTTTTTTAAACAAAATCGTAATTTCCAAAGCATCATGTTTTTTTGGTTTATGGTAACTTCGTCACATTCTGCTTATAGGATTTCGCAATAATTAGCAAAAGAAATATATTGTTTATTAATCATCATAACATTTATCGCCAGTATTTTATGTACATATGCTTCAAAGGGAACACAAAGATTTGCAATTTTGGAACATATTTAGCTGTTTCCTGGATCCCTCTTTGTTCATATATGTGCACATTTTGTGCGTTCAGAAACAATGCAAAACCAGTCCTTGGGTTACCCGAAAGCTCTTTTCTCCCCTCCCCTCCCCAGTGTCTCGAAGTCGTTGACGGTGGGAAAGGAAAGTTTGACTTTTCCGTGATTTCCATTATACTGCGCATCATAATCCATTATAGATTTGAAAAACCCTCAAGATCTTTTCAGTGCACCGTCCTCCTCTTTCTACTTTCCATTCTTCTTCTTTTGTTGGCCAAGTCTTTCTTCCAGTTCTCATCTGCTCTTCCTCATCGTTACAATCGGCAAGGGAGGATTTTTTTAGAGCACGCATGATGCACAATGGGCCGTCTGGACAATTCGCGCTTTTCTTAGCGAAATGGCTTTGTAATGGAAAGGGTCGGGTTCTCGCTTTGCTATATGCAAATAGCGGATCCAGAAAGTGCAGCCTGTCTTTCACGAATCTTGCAGGAGGTCTACGTCTGTCAGTGTTGTCACCTCCGTCGCTGAGTTTCTGTTCTCCATATGTCCATATGTCCACACGTCCATCCTACAGGGCCTCCCGATGGCGCAGTGGTAGCGTCGTCTCCTTGTAATCAAGGGGTTCGATACTCGGTGGAGGCACATAGTGGTTCGGATTTCACTTTAAACTGTAGGTCCAGTCCCGATTAGCCTTACTGTGCATAAAGTGGACTTAAAACACCAAATCAATCAATCAATCAAACGTCCATCCTAAGACTTTCTTGCTGGAAGTTCCGATGTCCAATAATATCTGATGAATATTTGTGGATACATGTCTATTCCACGTCTTCTGGACATCCAAAAGTCTTTCCAGGAACGTCCATTGGTAGCACAAGAAATTTATTAAATCCTATAAGAGATACAGTATATCCATATGAATATATGTGTATGTATACGTAGACAAACTTCCACAAGTCAACAAGGTCAATTCCGCAACGTAATACGCTGCAAAGCCATGGGTTCTAGCAATGATTCACTATTTCTTAGTGTTTCAATTCAGCATTCATCTTCATCGTCACAGTGAACTTGAGGAGGTAGAAAGGCGACGTAAAATAACCGTTCTTTTAATATACAAAGATCATTAAACTATTTTGTACGTACATCCATTAATGTTTTCATCACATAACACAGACACACATCACACCTCTTTTTATAACTTTGTGCTTGTCCAGAAGACGTACTACAACCCCTTTGTGCATCTATATGCCATTCCAACAGACGCGTCATCGCTTTCGTCGTCGTCATCTATATTTAAAACCTTCTTGAGATTCTGTCTGCAAATGATTTGTTTATATAATGGTTCGATTAATTGATTGATTTGGATTATTTTACTTAGCTTTCCCGCCATTTTGGCCTAATCGCGTATATGATATTGAGTGATTATATGATTAAATTGATGAAAGGACACTCACAAAGAACACCCATTTCCATGCCAGAATTCGAACTTGGGGCCCCTGGCGTCGTTGCATGCTGTGAAGACCACTCAGGGTTCGAATCCCGGCATGGATGTTCTTTGTGAGTGTGTATATAAATATACTGAGTGTCATTTTAATGGCGCTCACGGACCACGGGAACGTACAGAGGACATAAAAACAAACAACTTTTCTCAGTAACATTTTTCTCGTTGGTGCGTAGTTTCGGTGCTACAGTCGTTCAAAAAAAAGCCTGTTTTGCCGCCTGAATGCTGGCAACCACACACAACATTTGATAGCATCTGTGACGTCATTTCCTGTGTCGAAACAGTGCCCGGCAGTGTTGCAAGGAACACACAAATTTTGGGAAAAATTACATACTACCAACCACATTATGATCTGTAAGACAGGATCGCATCCAGTAGAGCAAACATCTAGGGAAACACAGCCTACGAGCCAGAAGAGCCAGCAGTCATCCCAGGGGAAGGGGGAAGTGAACCAACGATATGAAAAATGGTAAAAAAGCAAGTTATTCAAAATGAAGTGGCAATATCGGATTTTGTCTCTCAGCCTACATGTCAAATATAATCATCATCAACAATAAATTTTATTGGACTTACAGTTTACATATGGCTGTTTACCCAAAGCTACATGTCAAATATTTGCAAATCTCGTTGCAAGGTTTATATCTACAGGTTTGTATATTCATTTATCCTTATACATGCGTTGTGGTGCTGATAGTGGAAGTAACCGAGGTTCACGTTGTTCCATTATAGCTAAAACACGCACAACAACGGGTTGTTAGGTTGTTACAACCTAATCATGAATCAGCAGGAAATATACTGCCATATTCATAGTAATGTTGCAAACTATTACATGTGTATCCGGTGCGTTGATAAACACAGTCGTCGGAGAGCTTGTTTTGCTACTACTTATATCACTTTATTTTCAACCATATTTTGCCCCTTGTCGCATAATGCCGTGAATATACATTGCATCAGTGGCGATTTCTCTGGGTATTTAAGTCGTGTGTCAACGGCCAAAGGAAAATGAAATAAAGAAGAAAGTATCTGTACTTTTATAAATTACGATTTTGAGCGTTTTTCTTAAATTGTCAGTTTCGAGCGCCCGGTAGTTTACGAACGCGGCGCAGCGCGCAGTGTTTGTCAGGCAGGCAGATTGGTCCCAGACTGCCAGGACCATAGATATACTACGCCAGGACGTTGGAGAGGAAATACAACGTCTTACCACTGCCGAAACATAGGATGACCGCGCATGCGCATCCTGCCACCCACCACCATGGTTAGCTTCTCAAGGCGTTGTATTTGTTCCCAACGGTTTGGCTTTCATTCACCCCAAAGTAAGTATATAATATAGTTGAGAAAGTAGCGCAGTCTTCCCTCCCGAAGCTGAAAAAAGAGGGTCGTGGGCGTTCCCAACCCTGACGTCACTCACGGGACAGAACTGACGCTGTCACAGACCTTTCCGCTTGTTATAGGATCTGCATTTGTGTGAAAGTGCCTTGTGTTTTCTTTTTCTGTAGCTCTTGTGTGATAGTGGAGAATTTTTTCCAACAACAATAACATTTCAGGAAAATGTCGCGCAATTGTGCTGTTGCTTTGTGCCCGAACAACGCAAGAAATACAGTAGGACAGGCACATATCTAAGCAAAAGTTTTCGGTTTAAACTAAATAAAATGAGGATTTTGGTTTCTTGTTGTGTGAAATAAGATAATGTGACGATAATTTAAGGAGAGAAATAATTATCAAGGCAAGACGGAGAATGTTCTGTAACCCTGTTATTGATAATAGCACGCATCCAAAGTGGGGTATAGGGGGCTTGACCCCCCCTCTCTCCAGGAAATTTTTCAGTTTACATTAGATAAAATTAGGCTTTCGGCTTCGTCAATAATATGACTGAGAATGTTCTATAACCCTGTTATTGTTACTAGCGCGTATCCAAGATGGGGATCAGGTGGCTCGAGTCCCCTCAGGTAATTTTTCAGTTTACACTACATAAAATTAGGTTTTTATCTTCTTGAATATGTAACGATAATTTAAGGAGAGAAATACTTATGAAAGCAAGACGGAGAATTACCCTGTTGTTGATAACATTGCACGTAAACTTTACTTGAGCTTTCAGTGTTATTGAGCACTATGTAGAGACTTGTCAGTATTTGAAAGCTGCACAACAAAGGTAGTTCCACACGTAGGGCGATTCGTTGTAATTTCTAATCTCTGGAAGACGCGAGAGGGTTCTTGAATAAGAGAAGTCGAGCTACTGGCAATATCTATGAATCGTTTATCTGCGGAACATTCTAGAATATAATGAGGATAAATATGCGTTAATTAGAACTTTGACCGGACCTTGGATCCAATGAGAAAAATTGCTTTTCTTTCTGACTTCATTGCCTTTTAAGTGTTCAATTCAAGGACTTGTTCTTGATTTATTTGATCGTGTACAAGGCGCTTTACTTCAGTCTCCAATATGAAATCATAAAAACTTCTGGGGACTTGATTTCAAAAAATGTGTCCGAGATAACGAGTGGCGTTCCCAGGATTTTCGGAAGGGAAAGTGGTTACGTATACTATTTTTGGTGGTCAGTCCTAATTTAGCCATCTTTTCCTGTCTTTGACGTTCAAATGGGGCTATGACCCCACCAACCCTCCCTTGGGCACATCACTGGAGATAAATAAGTAAGCATTTAACCATATTGGGAGACGAAACATTAGATGTGTTGGGAACGAAAGGGTTTTCACTGTGCATTAATTATTTCGCGATCCAACTGTATTCTAGAGGACGATTTAGGGGATAGTTGCTCCCCATTTTCTTGCCTCCACACTATTGTTACGTACCCAATAGGACCAAGTAATGTAAATAGTTTGCCAAAGAAGAATAGAGATGGCAGCACCAGGCGTGCAAGGTTAAGAATGGGCATAATATATGTGAATAACTTTATAAATAAGAACAAAGCAAATCGGAAAGATGAAAAACAATAGAATATATTATAAGAAGATAAAAAATAAATATGAAAGAAGTAAATTAATATATATATCTTATAAATCAAATCAATGATCACATGTAAGTTAATATGAAAATTAAGGAAGTCAAAGCACTGATACAAGTTTGTGTCTTTGAACAGATATTGCATCTGTATGATTGATTTACCATTCCCTTAGCGGAAATTTTGTTTACATCAGTGGCGAGCACGTTCTGATCGACGCCCCACAGCACTTTTTGGTTGCGCAGTTTAACTGTAGCACCTACTTGGATGCGCATGTCAATCGGCTGCACCAAGTATACACTCTGTTGTACCTAGTTAGTGGTGGCGCGTTCCGATCGACGCCCCAAGGGAGGATATTAGTATTATTCCCAAAGCTTGGAGGAGAAAGTTAGAAAAGGATAAAGGAATTCGTAAAATAGTCAAAACCTAAATAAATTGAAATCCAGAGGGAAGTTCACAAAGAAGATGAGAAGGAAGTCCCGATCCAGAACGTCCATTAAGAGGGAAGTCCATATCCTCCATATTAAGAAGGAAGTCTAGATCCAGACTGTCCATTAAGAAGGAAGTTCCGATCCAGGCCGTCCATTGAGAAGGAAGTTACGATCCAGACCGTCCACCAAGAAGGAAGTCCCGATCCAGAACGTCCATTAAGAGGGAAGTCCATATCCTCCATATTAAGAAGGAAGTCTAGATCCAGACCATCCATTGAGAAGGAAGTTCCGATCCAGGCCGTCCATCAAGAAGGAAGTCCCGACCCAGAACGTCCATTAAGAGGGAAGTCCAGACTGTCCATTGAGAAGGAAGTTCCGATCCAGATCTGCCCATTACAATGAAGGAAGAAGATTGAAATGAAAATTGACTGTAAACGAGAAAATTATAGAAGAATGTAGCTTATGTAAAATTCTTACTCCATGTATCCTGTGTTTAAATAATATATTCGCTTAAACGTCTCCATTGGAAGGCATCCTGTCTGGTTTCGTTGTCTACAAAGAACCCTACCCTGTAGATAAGCTAGCTGAGTTTTAAGATTAAGGTTTATGTACCTTTGCACCAAATGAAGGTAGCACTATGTCCTCTTAATGCTAAGCCTTGTCTATCAAGATAAAGTAAACTTTCCTTGCAAACCCCCCAGTTTTAGAACCAAATTGTCACCACTGGCCTTAAACATACAACAACCCTTAAAAAATGGTGTTCACCCACCTCGCCGAAAGGAATTCCTGGATACGTGCTTGGGTGTAAGCTATTTTTCGTTCCTAAAGGATCCTATTACGTGCAAGATGTGGGTTTCAAAGTGAAGAGATTAGATCCTGTTAACACCAAAACAGCGACAGTGTGCTCATCGCATTTTCTGTATGCCGATTATGAACGGAACTTAAAAGCAGAACTGCTGAGTATTATTCCTGTAGACCGCAGCTTAATAGAAACGCTGTACCATGTTTAAATTTGCGTGGTTGTGTGGTGAATTGTAGTAGTGTTCAATAGCCAAATTGCATAATTGATCGGAGTTTACGTGCCAATAAACTTCAGATTCGAAAGCGAGCAGTGGACACACTTGAGGAGTTGTCTCCTCGCAAAAGAATTTATATGGCACATAATTCAGAGACTTTGAGTACTGGAAATATACCCAATATACCCAATCTCCAACAAGATAATATGTTGGAAACTCTGAAAAAGAAATTAAAATGTGCTGAAGAACAAATAAAGAAACTGCAAACACTGCAGGATGAAAGTGCTAAAAAAGTAACTTTTGGATTATAAACATGAAGTTGTAATATCTCGGTCCCAGTGATTTATCCAAGAACTTCGACCTAACACCCCACACAATGTTTTAAAAAGGACAACTTTGTGGTCATTTTGGCTCTAAGCATAACTTTTCACCCCCTTAAACACGAATTTACACCACTCAAATAGAAAATTCTGAACAAACCTCTCTGCTCCACCTCCGAGCCGGCTTTCCCGCTTTTCATTACATGTAATTCTATTGATAGTTAACTTTCAGCGACACAGTTTACTAGATATAGTCTGCTCTATACATATACATTTATTTATACACACACGCTAGAACATTCATTCGATTTTATAACAAATTTATTTCCGAAAACACGGAAGAAGTGTGAATTCCTATGCCGTTGCTGGTGCTCGTCTTCGACATGTCCCGTGGCTGACGTCATCCGTGGAGGTTTACGAATGGTTCCGAACTTTTCCGAACGCCAGACTGCACCTCCCTGTAGTTGAGATTCACCCCGCGTTCCGCGTTGTTTTGCTCGTGATTGTTGTGCATTATTTTTTAGACGTGTGGTATGAAGTGATGTGATTATTTTAAGATGGAGAATAGTGAAAGTGTTGTGCAAAACTATTTAAATGATTTCTTTTCTTCGCTTTCGTATTCAGAGAAGAAACAAGTGATTGACAATGGTCGACCATGTCCGAATGTCACGATGTCAACATACAGGGTGGGAAATAACCTTTTGCTAGGGGTCTGCTGGAAAAAGTAACAACAATTAAGAAATTATGGTAATACCAAATGTTTACTACGACAATTGTGGTTACAAAAATAAAATTAAAAGTTAGTTCACGACAAAGCACCTTGCTTCAGGCAAATGCTACCCAAGACCTTCTTCGGCGAAGTGGCATTGCCTTCTTCAGCAGTTCTGAATGGCCGAGTGCATCACCGGACCTGAATGCAGCGGAACACTTTGGGGCTATTCTGAAGGACGCAGTTGAGTCCTTGATGATAGTGGAACGTGGACCGGACCGCTATTCCAGGGCAACACTCATCTGGAACACGTCCTCCGTGACAAGGAATGGAATACGGACTTGTTTGCGAATCTTCTGAGCTCCTACCCTGATCGTCTTCGTGCTGTGAAGGAAGCAAGCGGCGGACATACTAACTTTTAATTTTGTTTTTGTAACCACATTTGTCGTAGTAAATATTTTGTATTACCATAATTTCTTAATTGTTGTTACATTTTACTGTGGACCCCTAGCAAAAGGTTATTTCCCACCCTGTATGTTAAAGGAAAAAGTGGGGCTGGAAAAGGTTTTGAGAGACATTTTCGAAAAGAACTCTATGAAATTTCAGACTGGCTTTGCGGGTGTGATGTGGTGAATAAATTTTACTGTTGAACATGTTTATTATTCTTAGGGGAGTGCGGGATCCCGAAAAGTCGGCACCGGGATCGGGAAAAAAATTTCCTGTCCCGATCCCGACTTCGGGAAATGACTTCCCGACTTTTTCGGGATCCCGAGCAGTCGGGAAATACCAAATGGTCATTGTAAAAAGTTGTTAATTCTCGATGTTTTCGGCATTGCAAATGTCTGGAACTTATCGGAAATTCTTAGTTTTTGTATCAGAAATGCAAAAACAATCACGTAAGGTGAAAATGACGTGTAGATTCGATTTTTCAAGAGCTTCGGAAAATTTCGAACATTTCCCGTCCCGAATGTCGGGATTTAAAAAATATCCCGTCCCGACTTTCGACTAAAAAAGGTGTTTGGAATTATCAAGGGTATGCGGATTTGAATCATCTCAAGACTGCAGTGAAAAGACACAGAGAGTCTGAATTGCATCTTTCTAGTTTCTTTAAATTTAGTAGTTTTGTTGCCACCCCTACTAGAATTGACGGTATTTTGGATACTCAACGAAAATCTGAAACAGAGCTACACAATGAAAAAGTAAAAAAGAACAGGGAAATATTAAAGAGGTTGATTAACGCCATCTTCTATTTAACAAAGCAAGAACTGCCATTCCGAGGCCATGAGGAAAATGCAGCATCTCTAAGTAAGGGCAATTACATGGAATTCCTTATTGCAAGTGTCGAGTTTGATCCCTCATTAAAAGAACATTTATTAAATTCTACAGTTTTTCGTGGTACTTCGGCAGGCATTCAAAATTATTTAATAAATTCAGTTTCGATGTTCTGAGAGATGAAATCTACAATGAAATTCAAAACACAGACATTGTCGATGAAACATCAGACATTAGCAAGAAATCTCAGGTGTCAACGATGTTACTTTTTTTCGGACTCAGAAAAAAATCATTGAAAGATTTCTTGGGTTTCATGACATGAGCGCCGATAAAACTGCAGGAGCTCTTTTTAGTCACGTGACTGAAATAATGGATAAATATAAGTGTGGGGATAAATTAATTGCCCAGACATACAATGGATCTTCTGTAATGAGTGGTCAGTTGAATTATCTCCATCGAGAAAGAATTACTTTATAAGCTGAGAGAAGGGGATAAATCCAAATTTTATGAGGCGGTGATCAGCGCATTTCTCTTTAATGAAAGAAGAATAGAGCTGGAATTCAAGTAACTGTAAGTAATGAGCAGTTGATTTTTCAAAATTTACTTTTTGGAAGGATAAATGAAGCGTAAGGGGGAAGAACCGGGAATGTGCATTTTAGCAATTTTTCAATGAACTGGTCATTCTTATTCCAGGGTGATTTTTGTAGGGGTGATGGGACTTCCATGAACCCCTCTGGTTGCAAACTGCTGCTTTAAAAATTAATTGTATGGCGAAGTATTGAACATTAATTTTCTCGTTTAAACAGTCCTTGCTTGTCCTTACCCTTCAAAAATATTAATATTTTAAATGAAGTATTTACTACATTTAAAATAATTTATTTAATTTAATGTTTTTCTAAATATTTCTAAATTTACACCAAAAATGTTCGGAGAAAATGAGTAATATTGGGTCACAGAAATGAGAGGGGGAGGGGTTAACATTCCTTCTTTGACAACGCCTTAAGTTCAGGGTCAGGAGACGCCACTGCATTGCATTACGTGTTACATACCTTTGGAATTTTGAGTTCTTTCATTTCTGTTTTGTCAACCGTTCAGTGAGTCACAGACAACGAGTATTCAGAAGGACAGTGGCGCAGGAACGGGGGGGTACAGGGGTACATTGTACCCCCGCAAATTTTTGAAGGGGGGTACTGTACCCCCCTAAATCCGTAAATCGAGTTGTACCCCCTGTACCCCCCTTTCGTAATTTGACAGCAGACGGAAGGTGCTACTGTTAAAATTACCTATTATCAATTCGCCCAATAAAAAATGTATTATTGTTTATAAATTTTAAGCATTATAGTCCTTACCACAGAAATTCAAAACATTTAATTGTAAACTTATTATACTACATTGTGCTTGCTACTAGTTAGTTCATTGACCTAAGTTCTTGGAAACCTCTTTAAGGAGATGAAAATTGTTTAAAATGTGTGTGGAGTGATGGAATCAGATTGACTCTCAGACAATTACGCTGCAGACGATTGCTGCTTTGCGTAAAGGGGGATAGTACACATTTCTAAAGCAGTGGTCGCGTTGATTCGAAGATATGATACAAATCTTCATCAGAAGAGTATATGACTGACCCCATTTTCTTTTGAATATTTATAATAGAATTTTCCGAAACGGAACACTTACACGAACGAGACGAGACACGACAGACCAACTTGGGGGGGGGGGGGGTACAATACATTCCTCTACCTCACCCATATTTTTCATGAATTTGTAAGAGGGTGTTGGGAAAACTATACTTAAACCTATATATTAAGATATACGTATATTTTTTTTAAAAAATAGAATGCCGATTAGCCTATCTGAGAATGAGGTGAATTTGGAATAAGTTTTCATAACTTCCGAGTGGAAACCGAAAGAAAAATAAGTACAAACATGAACGAGAAGGACCTCACCACACAGGAGACGAGATGAGGCTGTGACAATTCTCGACTCATCGCATCGCGATATCATTCCTAGGTGAAATGAAATCTTTCCTAGACATTTAAACAGGGTGCAATTTGCGATTTTATCAGAGGGGGGACTACTTTTTACCTATGTATTAGGTATACTTATAATTGGACATTAATTGCTTAAAATCTAATTGTGATATCGAATGCAACACAAACACAACGCCATTTTATGTTAAACTCTAAAGTCAAATTGTAAAAAAATCACATTAGTCAGATGAATGCACGAGATAAATGACACTCACTGCAGGTTCTATTGGTAGATTTTGGATTGGATTTACAAGGTCTCTGGGAGTAAGATGGGAATATTTGATTGATTGATTTGGTTTATTTTACTTCGCCTTTCTGCCACTTTTGGCTAATCGCGAAGATGAGGATGAGTGATGATGATATGATGAAATTGATGGACATTCAAAAATAACACCCATGGGCAGGCCAGGATTCGAACCTGGGACCTCAGGCGTCATAGCGCGCTATGCTAACCCCTCCGCCACGGAGTACGGCGAGGTGGGAATGTGTTTTGGATTTTCTTTGTAGATGCGAAAATCTTTAACTGTGACGCGCACATGCTTCTGCTTACATTAAAGTTTACATTTTCACATAAACGAGAAATTGACATGTCATCCTAAAACACACGCATGTATCTGCATTTAATACCACTACATACGAAAATAAACCTTGGCCGGCTCTTCACATTGTCCACCAAAAATTGAAAAGAAAGAATAAACTTTTGAACGTACGGCTTTCCTTGCTACTTCTGAGAGCTGAAGGATTTCGGTTTTGTAAATGTACCGAATGATATTACTTTGAGTACTTGAAGAGCGTCATTAGGTACAGCTAATTATATTACAAATAAATGATTTGTCAAATTTTTCACAAATATTTCAAAGTTAGACTTCTTTCGAATTGATTGGGAACCATCTGAACTCATTTTTTTCTTTTTTAATACAACAGCCTATAGATGTCTGAGAAAATACCAAATACATGGCTTCTAAAAGGCATTGGATGTGGTACACATCTGTCATAAATTGTTTAAAGACATTTTTATGCGTAGCTATGGGACTTTGAAAATTAGAATGAACGGAACTGAAGTGGAACTCTATATAATGTAGTTTCTATATCCAGTGGGTGGGAGATGATTATTGCTGGTTGGGGTGGCTCAAGATCCCCCTCACTCCTGATTTTCCGTTCCGTGAAATCCAAATAAGCCCAGAATGAGGTCCAGAGCTTAGCCTTATATGTTTCAGAATTGTTATCTGATTTTAAAATCTGTTGTTTTTTTTGTTGTTTTTTTAAAAACTTAAATTCTAACAAAAACAATGAAAAATATGTATGCATATTTTGCATTAAATAACAGGACATTCGTGTGTGCTGTTCTAAAAGAGAATATTTCTCATGGCTTCACATTATAACTAGGTATCAAGGACGTTTATGTGGGGGTCCAGGGGGTCCGGACCCCTTCCCCCCGAAAGACTTACCAAGTAGTGAAAGTAATTTATCAAAATATAATTGTTTGTTATACTCAATTTCCATCAATGCCAATACCATGCTTGAACAGCGTAACAATTAAAAGTTAGGGTGCGGCAGAAATATCTCCCGGATTTCATTTGTGAATAACAAAGCAACGATAGATGTTATGCAAAACTTTATTGCACAGTTGGAAAGAACAAGGTTTACTTTTTATTGCACATTTGCAAAGAACAAAATGTTCCAATTATTTTTTGTCAAAATTGCCACAAGTCACCATTTGTGTGCCGATCTGCACAGTGTACGCATTTCTGAAGTCTCGCCCTGAAGTTCTGCATTACCCTCCTAGTCATGTCTGGTCGGTATTGCCGCTCTTTCCTGTCTGGTACTATCTTTCAGATCATTGGCTGTCCTCGGACTTCCTTGGTAAACTTTAGTCTTCGGGTACTCCCACAGAAAGAAGTCGCAGGGTGCGAGCTCGGGGGAACGAGTTGGCCATGGAAGGTTACTTCGAAGTGAGATCAGACGCCCTGGAAAAATTTCACGTAGCACGTTCATCGATACGCGTGCTGTGGCACCATCCTGTTGGAACCACACAGAAAATTTGCCACGTTCGTTCGATTGCGGCTGCAGGAAGTTGCGTAACATCCATACATAACGGTCAGACGTTACATTAACTGCGTGCCGTCTCGGCACATATGGGAAACAAAATGGTAATCCTTGTTCTTTCCAACTGTGAAATAAAATTTTGCATAACATTGATCGTTGCTTTGTTATTCACGAATGAAATCTGCTGCACCCTGTATACTCGATGGTTTTCTCCGCTGAACGTATTGGAAGGCAAGGAATTTGCCGCATACGGCTTTGAAGGATTCCAAAGATTTATGCACACTACTAATGATAATATCCATAAAATATTAATCAGGAACTTTACTTTTCGTTAATTGGATCTAACTCCTTTTTTTGTTATTCAATAAATATTCAATTCTTTTTCTATCTGACATTAAATTCCTTGCCAGGGCAGTTGTTTTTGTGCAAATCTTGGCGATCTTAACTATACGTACGCTAGATAATGAATACTTGCTGTTATATTTCTATTCTTTTACTATCTTTTGCCTATACATGTAATAATAACAATACAATATTAATTAATGTACATATTTAATTAATTAATATATTAATTTAATTTAATATAATTATCCTAATTATTATTATTGCTACACTTGATTGGACATATATATATGTACCCCCCAAATGAAAAACGTTCCTGCGCCACTGCAGAAGGACGAAGAGGATAGACTAAATTGTATATGCCAACTTGGCAACGAGATTTGCAAATATTTGATATGTAAGCTGAGACAAAATTCGATATTACCACTTCCATTTGAATCCCTTTTTTTTCTGCCATTTTTCGTATAGTTTGTTCACTTCCTGTTGGCTTACAGAACGTGTATTCTCGCTTTGTTTTACGGTACATAATGTGTCTGATCGTAGCTATGTCGGTTTTCACAGAATATGTGTGTTCCTGCAAACCCTGGAACGCATCGCTTCACGACAGGAAATGACATCTCAAATGCAATCAAATGTTGTGTGTGCTTGCCAGCATTCAGGCGGCAAAACGGGCTTTTTTGAACTACTGTAGCGCCGAAACTACACACCAACGAGAAAAATGTTACTGATAAAAGGTGTTTGTTTTGATGTTCTCTGTACGTTTCCGTGGTCCGTGGCCCCCATTAAAATATACCCTGTATATATATACAGTATAACCTCGTTAATCCGGACTAATGGGGGATAAGTTGACCGGTTTAACGAAAGTGCGGATTAACTGAAATAACCTAAAAGAACAGTAGAAAGAGCATTAAAACTCCGTTTATAGCAACAAAACACGTTTATTATGGTGTATTTAAAGGGCATAGGCCTAAATAAACAATGCAGTACGTACAGTGGGATCAATGAGTACTACCGTGCAAATTGTCCATGGCTATTTTCATTCATTTTTCTCTTACATCATATGTGTTTTTAAACGATGGATTTTTATGTATGCTGGTACAGAAGTTGTCAACAGCGTGTTGAGAGTTCTCATTTAATTCTTGAAGCTCTTATTGCATAAAATGAAGTGCACGAACATGGTGATGGACAATTTACATGGTAATAGTCATGGATCCCACTGTACATACGCGATACCCATATTATGATGATGTGCCCGACGGGCACTGTATTATAACCTTGCATTCTGCTCTTCTTTTTCTTTTGCCTGTCCGGATTAAGCGAAGTCCGACTTATCGGTGTGTGTGTGTGTGTGTGTGTGTGTATTGGTTGTAAGTTGAACATTCTTAATCACACAGCACTAAATAGATGTCTCGCTGGCCGAGTGCGTTGAGTGTTCTACTTTGAATCTAACCTACCTCGGACTCAGGATGAATCGAGGACTAAAAGTGGTAAACGTTGTAAGTGCCAAAAGCGAAAGTGTTGGGAAATCGCATCGTTCCGCACATCAGCCCGTAAGAACGTGCACACTAGTGACCTCTTTACACGCCCTTTGAACTACTTAGAGGGCTACCAGCCACATTTCAAGTTTACCACATTATAAAGCATGGCACATTTCACAGTTTAACATGGAAAACGGTGAATTATTGTGGCACTTACAGCGTTTACCAATTTTAGTCTTCAATTGTTTAGACTTTTAACCACTGCAGTTTCTTTCTTTCTTCTTCTTCTTCCTTTTTTCACCAAACGTTCCAGAGATTGATTGATTGATTTGGTGTTTTAAGTCCACTTTATGCACAGTAAGGCTAATCGGGACTGGACCTACAGTTTAAAGTGGAATCCGAACCACTATGTGCCTCTACCGGGTATCGATCCCGGGACCCCTTGGTTACAAGGCAGCGAGGCTACCACTGCGCCATCGAGAAGGCCCAAACGAACGTTGCAGAGAAACAGCCTGTCTCCGTTTTCAGCATTGTGTATTGTGTTTATGAGGTCATATATATGTAGTCGTCAATAGGGAAGCAGTCAAGTAGGAGGATTATCTAGAGGTGCCAGAGAATCCACCTTGAAACTAGGTAGTTGTCTCGGCAGGTGACGGCGTGAACCAGAGTACAAAACGTAAGGCAAATTGAAGTGAAATTGATGAACAAAACAGAATGCCAGGGAGGAATATTTTGGGTACACGTCTCGGCCAGAATATTAGTGTTCGTTTCTTCATCCATTTCATATACCAACCATTCATATTTTCATTGAATTACTTAAAAAGTGATAGTATAGAAACGATAAGTTACCGAAATACAAATATACAATATATAGTAAAAAAAAAAGGTAGTTGCATGCTGGTAGGAAGCAAGAGGGAACTGTCTCAAGGTCATCCGTTCACATATAGATTGAAAGGTTGACTTGAATTCACACACAACCAACCTCCTCCATCATAGTATCATCGTCACGCCCCTCTCCGCCCCTTTCCATCAATGTCCTCTTACTACTCGACCTCCTTAAAGGCACACGCTGGAAGGGGTTGAAAGAACGGGGGATGGTTAGAAATGGGGTTGCGTATTTGGAGGTGACCCTGTTCCGTCTTTTCGCGCAAAAAGGGGTATGAGGGTGACCCACAAACCGGAACGCACAATGGTGCTCTGCAGAAGAGAGAGGGTTGGATGTAAGCTGATTCTTCGCTTCTCACGGGATGATCATCTCTGGCTGGAGTACACGCATCGGAACCCCCTCTGCACGCACTTATGCGTACCTTGTGCATCTGCACCGCCTTCTTCGACCTCGTTTCCCCTTCTTAATTAGCCCCATTTAGGCGGAAGTCCCTACGCACGGATCATTTGCCATTGTGTTCTCCAGTCTCTGCCCTGTATTTATGGACAGAGACACAATCTCATTAAGCCTTTGTGCCGAGTTCCAATGCTCTCTCGCTGAATAGCTGTGCTGGTGTCTGTGGAAAATATGCATTGGCTTATCCGTGAACATACACTGTGTAATATTAATGGTGACTAATATGCTAAAGGTTAGTTCTCCAAGATGCCAATGAAGAAAGTTCCCATACTCATATTGCCGTGGGAAAATGTCATCGGTAAGATAAAGACGTGTCAGAAATAAATATTACTTTGTTTCACGTTCACATTAGGCCAATCTAGACTGGAACTACAGTTTTTAGAGCAGTACGACGAGCCACTATGTGCCTACGCCGGGGATCGAACCCGGTACCCCTGGATTACAAGGCGAAATATTTTCCACTGCGCCATCCATGATTACAGGGCGTAAATATTACCACTACGTCATTGGGGAGGCCTGATAAAGGCTTCTGAATAGTTGTTCAAGTGTTACTTAAATGTATTATAATATGCATTGTCCGAACCGAGACTTTTGCACTACATAGTTTCCCCGTTCTCTTTTTGTTAGAGTATCATCGTTGGTTTATATTTTCTCCCTCCGTGTACATTTAACTACCCGCTACATTACTTCGCATTCCTCAAAGGACATAGCTTTTTATCATTCAATTATTATATACCCTACCCATTTGTGGACATTATACGCCTTCATAACTAACTCCGTCCGTTTAATATTAACCAAGTTCCTCTATTTTCTTTACCATATTATAATTGCTCTTTATGCTCTTACGAACATTTGACACACAAATGAAATTTCATGTGTAAAATGTACAATTTTCGACTGACATTGTCGATTATTGACTACAGAACTAGGTCACTTCACTAAATCCAATGGTTCTAGTTTGATCGTAAAAAAAATTCTAGTAAATTTTTTTCACTCCCTTAGTAACTCGAGGCAAGAACAAGTAGAAGGTATCCTGTATTTCATGTTCTACTAAGTTAATTCATTATGGAACAAAATTACACATTATCTATTCGGGACTGGTATATTTTTGAAATGTAGACAAAATGGAAGATAAATTTTCACAAAGGGGCGTATCCGCATCTTAACCAGTACAGAATGCTGTATTTTTTGCATAAAAACCTTCCAAAACCAAATGTACAGGTACGTATACTGAGCTTTCATGTCAACTAATTTAGCTATTTCAGCCGCGAGGTCTTGGAGTTCTTCGAACCCTCAGAGACCAACTACCATGCTCCTGGAAAAACGTACTGGATTTTTTTTTCTAGGAACGGTATTTCTTTCATGTTGAAGATTCCCTAATAGTCCTATCATTATGCTGATTTGGAAGATGATCTATAATCGGAATCGTGTGTAGTGGCTGAAGCAAGGCGCGGTTGGAGGGGAGGGGAGGGGAGGGATAAAACCCTCGTGTTTACTGTTGGACAGTGTTTTGTGAGAATAGAATAGGATTTTATTTCTAACATGAATCTTTACAACCATACATACCTGACAATAATAATGCATTTTTTCTATATTTCACCCTCTTCTTTGATTTCTTCGTTTATTATGGGTGCACCATTAACCCCTTTGCATTTCTTTTGCGACTCCCATTTCACTGATAGTGTAACGCGAGCTCACTAACTCGCGTACTGTAACTTTTAGCAGTATTTTTCCATAGTAATATACGTATTTTCATGCAAACACAATAGTCTACAATATTGAATTCAGCATGCTTAGTTTTCTATTTAAACTATTATAAAGGTTAATATTGTAGGATCTAACGATGGCACGTTCAGTGTACAGTCGTAGAAAGAAATACTTCCCATATACGACTACTGGCATTAAGCCTTTATGGAGAAAGTATTTTTCCCATGACTGTACATGTACTGATGATCAAACACATCAGTATTTTAATTGTTGTCATTTGTAGTACAGTGGTAAAATACCAATAAATTATAGCAATAATTTTAAAAAAATAATGTAAAATAGAGAAAATGAAGTTACATGAATGAAACACATCGATATTTGCTTCGAATTCTTCACTTTTTTCTGTTTATTTTATCGTCTTTACATCCAAGTATTTTTATTACTGTTAGTCTTTTTTGGTACGTGGCTCAATTGGTCAATACTTCGAATTGATACAATTACTCGTTAAATTATGAATAAACACAGCTTTGATAATAGGTTGAACACCACTACTCAATATCATTACGTTATTAAACCCCAAAACAATGTATACGGTACATTACAGTCGGACTGGTGTTGAGTTTTGCAATTACGTCGATCTATTTTATTCTTGAAGAAGAAACAATGAAAAAGGAAATTAGCAACTATGCAACTATATTAAAAAAAAACCTGTAAACTTCATCATTTTGAAGTTTAGTTGCAAAATTTTCCCACAAGTTCTAAAGGTTATGCAGAATATATGTATAGTAAGCTTTTTTTAAATTATGCATTACTTGTTAGTAAAATGATATATTTAAAACTGGGGGCAGCCAATATTCTAAGGGGGGAGGGCCCCATCTTAACTTCGTCGCTGTTTTTAACAGAACACCCACCTCACATTTCAGCTATTTTTGAGGAAATTCCTAGAAATGTGTTCTACCTAGCAGAATTTCCAGACGAAGAAGCTTGTCAACAAAGAAAAGCGATCTTTCCAGTGAGTTTTTTCTTTACCCTCCTTCTCCGAATGTTCGTTAATGCGTAAAGATGTAATCAGGCCCGTAGCCAGGAATTCTTTGCAGGGGGGGCAAAGTCAATCCTAGAGGGGGCAAATTTTAAATATATTGTCACATTGGCAGATATACCAGGGTACACAGAGGCATTTGCCCCGTCCCCAAAAGAGATAAGTAACAGAAAAGGGATGATATCTTGAAACTGCGGAAAAAAAAAAAAAAAAAAAAAAACTCTTTGAGCAGCATAAAATAGCAACATTTCGATGATGACCTTTCCAGATTGTTATAGAATATAAAGTTTAACATAAATAGGGTAATAGGGACTGTATCTACTTGATATTTACAGGTCGATAATGTTAAAAGACGATTAATATGTACCAACAGCTTTGGACCTCTCTGCAGAACTGATTAAGGGAACCCTTTATAAATCATGCTTCATAATGATTCCCTCTAGTTTCCAGTAGGCAAGATTTTTACGTACAAAGGAATCTAACGAGAATCCAACACCATTGTATTGTGCTATGCAAGGAAAATCGAATTAATTAAATAATAATGGTTGCATATTATCTACACTTGATGAATTGTGTAAAAATTTGTAATACATTTTTTTGTACTTGCTAAAACATGAAAACATGGGTCACTTAGTCCACCACGGAATCTATTTCCTTCAAAGGGGAGTCTCTTGCATCACTACAGACAATTTTTGTCTACTAGTTACGTTAACCATTTTGCAAAATATTGTGTGAATTGTATTACATTATGGTTGAAATACATGTTTTGACACCTGAAAAACAAATAAGAATCCCTTGATTGATCAATGAGTTCTTGGATTACAATGTCATCATTAATATTTCATATTAATTTTCATATAGATCGTTTGGATCCCAGGGCCAACTCCTGCGGCCCCATAGCTTTGGCTCTGGACTTGGACTATAAAAATGGAAGGAAATGCGAGCGAAGCGAGCAAGAAAATTTTACGAAATGTATTTTTTTATTTGTAAAATTTGAAATCGAAGGGGGGGGGGGGTGCAATTGTCCCTCTGTCCCCCTTGCAAGTGCCCTTTGCCGTCTGGAAGAAAAATGCAAGAAACACGTAAAAACTAATTCCATCATGAGTATCCAATTGTCCTGCTATTCTTAGATTCTCCTAGTCTTGTTATTTTACTTCAATGTTTGCTTCCCCTAGAATGGATTTCCGTCCAAGGTCGGGGGGTGGGGAAATGCCCCCTGTGGTTGCGGCACTGTTTATGAGTGTATCTTCATCAATTTCACGTCATCACTCATTGTTGTGATTAGCTACGTGGCAGAAAAGCAAAGAAAGTAACAAAAATCAAATATCCACTCCCTCCTCTCTCTACCATATGAATCACTATTACCAAAAGGTAGACTTGGGAAACAAAAATTTTAGCAGTTCCAAGTTCATAGCAACACATCCAAGAAAAACTTCCCAACACATTAGGCACCTTTAGTATAAGACTACTCAAAATGTCACAACTGTTCTACATACTGAAAATTGCGAAATCATTTCCCGAAGTTTGCAACGTCCCACCTACACACAATTACCACACTCTAAACACTTCACTTAGGAGGACGGCAAAAGTCTACCCATAGGCGCTAACGTTTTGTCAGCCGTAGAACATGGACTCAGAAATATCTCAGGGCTTGCTGGGTGTAAGGAAAGACTATACCAGCTTAATATATATATTTTTATATGTTTATTATAGTCTCAACACAAGGGTGTCCGTTTGCACACTTACACACGTGTCTTTACCTGAAACCCTTACTACGCGCGTGCATTTACTTGTACCACACACGTGCTTTTACCTGTACCACGCACGTTCTTTTACATGTACCACCTTTGGTCTCGAAGAGATAAGGGGGGGGCAGGGAACATCCAATTTATTCCTCGCTGTGAGGCGCCAGGGGGAGTATGGGGACCTAATTTTATTTAGGGCCTTGGTCGCCGCTGACGTCACGGGTTGCCCTGTAAAAGAGAGTAGGTTGTGCGTAGTACCCCAACCACAGCCGGGAATTGGCCGAAACCAATCTGTACTCCCGAATAACGGGCGCAGGGTAAAGGATTAAAGGATGCCGCGACACCCCCGGCGTTAGCTGGGAATTGGCAAGCCAACCGGTGTCTCCTATGAAGGGACGGCAGGTTAGAAAGGAAGGTCCGGGTGCTCCCAGACAAGCCGGGCAGGTAGAACCTGGGCACCTATCAGCCTAAGCGAGCGGACCAGGTAGGTAGGTTGCTGCTAGGCTCTTCTTCTTCTTTCTTCTTTCTCCGTCCTTCCTTCTGGGATGGCTTCTAGTTCTCAGGCTGGGAGGCCAGTTAACCCTGGATGTTTGCCTGTTGACATCAGGGAGCCAACTGAGCTCCAGGCCTCGCTGCGCTGGCTTTATACTCGCGGGGGCGGCGCATTGGTGGTGAAAATTTTAACTACAAGTACGCGTTGCTAACTCATTTTTTTACATATAGCAACCTTCGTACTGAGAAACATCCAAGAAGTGACATTAAGAAAACACTAGTGGGAAAATCACTAGATGCACGCGTTAATATAAAGTAAAACTGTGTGCATTCAGACAATACAATTTATAATGAGCCTCGCAGGACTCTGCAATTCTAAACAACGAGTTGAACAGTGTAAATGACAATAATTAATAACATTTACTGAATACAGCAACCACGCAGGGTCTAATAATAAGCAAAACTAATAAACATAGAGGTGGATCCGTTAACGTTTACAGAATACAGCGACCACGCAGGGTCAAATAATAAGCGAAACTAATTATCGTAGAGGTGGATCCGTTAACTAAAAGCGTACGCCTCGCAGGGACATCTAGCATGCAATCTTTATCCAAATCTTCTTAATAAAATATAATATGGGGACCACGCAGGGTCGTTAAATGTGGCGACCACGCAGGGTCGTTACAAGTTGGAACCTGGAAGCAAATTTTCCCTTCAATCCTGATACGACATTATACGGAATCCCATACACCCTAATAATGATTGATTGATTTGGTGTTTTAAGTCCACTTTATGCACAGTAAGGCTAATGGGGACTGGACCTACAGTTTAAAGTGGGATCCGAACCACTATGTGCCTCCACCGGGTATAGAAACCCGGGACCCCTTGATTAAAAGGCGACGACGCTACCACTGTGCCATTGGGGAGGCCTATATACACCCTAATAAATCACAAAATCAATAAGTGTCTTTGTTATGTTGCTAGAGTAACACATGATATAATTGTAAGGATTAGTGAAAATTCTAGGTAGGAATATGTTCTGCATTTTTCACAGGGGGGGCAAGGCAGGCTCTCAGGGGGGGCAGTTGCCCCCCCTGCCCCCCCTCTAGCTACGGGCCTGGATGTAATCCCCCAATTTTTCCCAATGGCGCCTCACAGTCAACTGAAGAGAATGGAATTACAAGGTCAGCGTTGCCAAATTACCTCCGTGAAAAGCCCAGGTCCAAGGCTGAGCGAGGCTCCGTCTTGGCTTTGCCGAAAAAAAGAAAAAAGAAGACGCCTCTCGTCATGGTCAGCCTTCACCCCGAATTAGCAGCCAAAAGCAATGCAAAGCAATGCATTTGTGGCGCGTCCTTTCCGCAAAAAAGATTTCGTCCTTTCAGGAGCAACAAGTTTGTCACGTGAGGTTTTCGTCATTGAAGGAGGATGCAATAAGGTTTTGCCGGAATATGAAACATAAATCCATACATACACCCTTTACTCCTGCACGCACGCGCACACATACAAATTATAATTTTTCAGTAGACAGTTATTTATGTTTATTATTTTAAAAGCAAATATTACGGACATAATATACATGTTGGATCATCACTGTTTTGAGATCGTTCGCTGCGGGACGGCGTAGGTTCGAATCCGGCTCTGGTCGGAATTTATTCGGCCTACATATAGGGCCGGTGGCAACCCGCCATCGTGAGGAAATTGGGGAGCTACTATTTATAAACTTGGTAGGCAAAAAAGAAAGGGGAGGGATAGCATGGTTCAGACTGGGGGGTTGGAAACAAGTAGAAATTAAGAATGAAGCAGGGGAAACTATATGCTCTTTGTGCGGGGAGGGAGAGACGGGCGAGCATCTGCTCTCTGCCTGCCCCTCTACGCGTGATTTACGAGACAAGTGGGTTGAGAACGTAACAGAGAGGAAAATAATGGAAGTGGTAGAAGACAGAAGAGGAATCATAAGTGAGATAGTGCAACGAGTGGGGAGATATTTGTGGGAAGTGAGGGAGCGACGAGGAAAGGCGTTAGCGGTCAGCGATAAGAACGAAGAAACCGCACAAAGTGAACCGAGCGTGTAATACGTGTACTGTGGGTCTAGCAGTGTGCAATGTATATGTGTTTTGTTTTGTTCTGTTCTGTTTTGTTTTTCACATTATTCAACAAAGAAATTCAAATTCAAGTAAGTCTCCAGACAGGAGGCCGAATGAACCGGACACACAACTTTATTTGCATGTGCAATATTTCGATTGTTAAAATATACTAATTATGTTTAATTTTTTCTTTTGTATCTGATCAACTGCTAAGAGTTATTTGTATACTAACGTAAAGAAGGTACAATATTAATACACGACTTTGAGGGAAGAGAAAGTGTGTGTAATGTAAAATTAATGTAGTGCGTACAGCGTACAGCTCGCACAAGGAAAATGTAAATAAATACAAATACAAATACAAAATATAACGGCTGGGGATACGTCGGGCTGACCCCCCGACTATTCCAATACTGGTTGAAGATCTCCACGCTAAGAGGTGAGGAAGGAAAGCGTGGGAGGGAGACCGGCAGTCGGTAGGTAAGCCAAGGCCCTTCATGGGCTGTTGCGCAAAGGATTATAATTAATAAAGTTAAACCTTTACACTTATTGCATTTTATTTAATTGATTCAGTTTGATTTAAACAAAAGCACCAGCAAATCGCAAGTTTGTGACTTATGTGCCTTTTCCCGAATACCCTAGATATATCCATGGATCCATTTTCTTTTCTGGGAGAGTAAAGCAAGAAAATTTCCCACAAGAGTGCTACCCTCTCAACTCAGATTTAAAATTAGAACGTTCTTGCGACCGAAGGGGTCATTGGCTTTTGTCTTCCTCTTCGGAAAATACATGGACATTTCACAATTATGTACAGTACCGAACACTTCGTATACCCAGGAAGATAGGTGTCCAGCTAGTGAATCAAGCACTCAATATATTTGCCACCGAAGTGTGTATTCCCGCGAATAGTAGCAATACCATATTATACAAAAGTTGTTACATATACATATGGAAAATTAGAGGGTGAGTGTGTGTTCTAGCTTTCGCTACCCCTCTCTGAAACGCAGTATTTGCCAATCATTATTTAGATGTAACATAACTGGGACATTGTAACATGAAACATGAATGAGAAAGTTGAGTGCTGTATGAGGTGATTTGGAGAAAAATTATTATCGCGACAAGGCATTGTTGTAGTATTTGAAATAATTTCTGAACAAAGGATAGTAATGGGATGATGTGAAGATGGATCATGTGTGTGTGGGGGGAGGGGTGTGTTGTGTGTGTTGAAGAGAAGAAAAGTAAAAATAAAGTAAGAAGCTAAGACGAAACAAATAACGAAAAAAAGAGAAAACCGGAACTGTAATTTATGGTATGGTTGATCGAGAGGGAAAGCATGATGTTTTCTACGTGAGTGTGTGCATTTTAAGAGGTGCAAGGTGAATTATTATCTTTGTTGACCCATTACTTCACTATTTTCCCGAGACTCTTTCACATCATAATTCGCCTAAAGTAGCATTTGAGAGGAGAGGACTGTGAAATTTTACACAAAAAGAAATGCTTGAAATTCCTATCACTGGCACAGAAGGTGCGACTAAAGAAAATATCGGAAAGTAATCCACCAAGTTTTCCTCTTTCAATGCTCTTACCGGGAAGGAATACCTTAGGGACCTGAAAGTGGGGCACTGTGGCAACCACTACTTTACCGGATGTTTCAAAACTTCCACAATTTAATGTAGATGAATCATCCTTAAATGTACATTGTTCACAAAGGGCTCTAAACCGTGGTTACTTATTCTGATACACCTTTGCTATCACTAAATTACACATCTCGAAAAATACATCCTTGCTTCTTTTGGGTACTCAAGCCAGGTACCCTGCTTGTTATCAAGGACGTCATCCCGACAATCAACTCTGATTTTCTCGCAACGGAGAAAACTTTGCGGTTGAGCCTTGAGAGCGTACCTTCAATTTGCATTTTACCGCAAACAAGTAATAATTTGTTGCCATGGCTCTCACCCTCTTCCTGAAACGTGAGCCGATAGGCCCCCGTGTTATTATTTTCCTTTCGTTTAGTACGCGTGAAAACTACCCCCACTGCTACCCATGTGAAACCTTCAACGAGTTAATTTTAAGGTGTAGTACTTTGGGGAAGGAGGTGGGCTTGCATGTGGAGTCACGAAGAGAATTGTTGTACGGTCACAAGCGGAAGTGAGTTCGTGTTCGGATGCAAAGCAATAAGCTCTCGACGGCGAAGTTTCCGGGTTCGAGTCCAGGCCTGCTCACTCAACTTCATTGTCGCGATTAGCCAAAAGTGTCAGAAAAGTGACGTAAAACAACATGCAAATATAAAACAATTAGTAATCTTAATCCGCCACCGCCATCATACTCCTAAATGTCAGGCAACCTACATTACGCTGAAAGTTATCTTGTTATACCATGCGTGGATCTCCGTAACGATGCATAAGGAATCGAATAGGAGACCAAGATTAAAACCATCGTTTAAAAATACAGACGAGAACGAGACCAGGTCATTCGAGACTTGTCGAGACACGACCGATAACGAGACAGGCGTATAAAAACGAAAAGACCTACCTTCCGAAAGCCTTGCCTCGTTTTGAAACTTTAGTAAATTAGAATGAAACATGATTGAACATTTTGCTTAAATCAAAATTGCTTTTAATATGCGACTTATTCAGCTATACCAAGGAAAGGTGGTGAAAGAACACTATTCTCAGTTAAGTTTATTGTTCTAGTTTCTTGTGAAAGAAATTATGCTTCTTGTTTATTTTGATGAGTATTTCTTATCAATTTTATTTCAGTACGCGAGACGAGATTGCGACTTTCCTTTCGAGACCGAGACGAGAAGGAAATCGAGACAGTCAGATTGGCCAGCACCGAGGTACGTACATTCATTCTCTCTGCTAATATTACATGCACCGTAGAAACTGAAATTAAGCATGAAACGGAAAATGATCCTTTTGTAATCGCCTCCATTGTTATGAAATGCAAATTTGTTGTGTATGTTGGGTTGCCTACCTACAAGGGGCCCTTGAATCAAATACAAATTCCACTTTCCCTCTTCATTCTGCTCGTTGCTTTGCTACTCCAGAGTTGCTAATGTTGTGTCTACGTACAAGGAAATAGAAACCTACTTTTTCATAAAAATATACCGGGCCCCTCCGATGGCGCAGTGGTAACGTCGTCGCCTTGTAATCAAAGGGTCCCGGGTTCGATTCCCGGTGGAGGCACATAGTGGCTCGGATCCCACTTTAAACTGTAGGTCCAGTCCCGATTAGCCTTACTGTGCATAAAGTGGACTTAAAACAACACATCAATCAATCAATCAATCATAAAAATATACCTAAAAAACCACGTAGGAGATTGGGGTGATATTAGAATGGGAAGTAGGAAGGCGGTGAGGCTATCATCCCTCGTGGCATCTAATCGTGATAATAAATTCAGAAATCACCCTCTCACATCTAGACAACTGACAACAAACTGTCAGTTAACGTAAGATTGCTCCCTGTTGATATCTAAAACGACGTCATCTCTTTTCTAACATCTAAAATGAAACGATCATCCATCAGACTTCTAAAATTAACACCACGTTGTCAATTACCACAGAATTAATGTTGATCGCCCTCTGCCGCCTAAAATCAAGAAGCCATGTCTGAAACTAAGAATAAACTTAGCGGGCAAGGGCTAAAAAAAAGTCACCCCCTCACAAAGAGGACTTTCATTCACCACTTTATATTAGTATTGTTTAGCTATAATTCTGCATCATCATAACCATGAAATTGTTTATGTAATTAGTCTGAATCGGATGTTTACAAGGACGGAAATTTTTGGCAATTGTAAATGTTGTTTAATCAGTATTGCATCTGACAGTGATCAGTTATGTTGTGAGGCATCAAACTGATAGAGGTAATTTTTGAAGTTATAAACTGAACACAAACTCTTTTACTAATCTAGGTGTTATTTTACTTTATTTTTAGTCGCTTTGAAATTTCCCTTCAAAATAGTAAGGTTGTGGTTGGTCTAGTGCGAGCTCATAACGAATCAACACACCTTTTAACTAACACCAAACATTGTAGTCCCGTGAAGATGATCACCACTTTTCTCCGGCTATTGTTACAGAAAACAAACTCCTTTCCAGAAAATTCGGCATTGTGCTGAAGCATTCGGGTACAAGGCACAAAAAACGCGGGAAAGAGAAGATAAAGAGAAAAGCGCCCACGAAGAAAGTCCCAGACAAAGATGAACCTGTAACTTTTGTGTAGCACTTGTTGCAGCGATTAAGAGGCGGAGGGATACACATGTCATATCCACTCCACTGAAGCATTCTTTCGCGCCCTCAGCCAGCGAATTGATTAGTCCGTCAATTTTGCCCGCAACGTACTTAAGCACCCGAAAGGGGGCGGCGAAGGGGGCAGGGGGGAAGAACCATTAGCAAAAGAGTCCTGTTATGTTATGAAGTCCCTTTTCCCACAGTCCGCACCCCCACCGGACTCGAAGAACCTGCAACTCACCCACTCGAAAAACCCTCGTGAATGGGGGGAAGGGGGGGGGAGGATGTCAGATGGTGTCCACTCCTCGACTTGGCCCACCCAAAATTTTTTTGGAAATTGGAGAAGGCCTGGGGACTCCAAGGAGGGTCGGAGGGGGAGAGCCACACCTAAATAACGCGGGGTAGGAATTTCGTCGGAACGTTTGAGGAAGCAGGGTTCTTGAGGGACGGGGCCGGGCTAAGGAGATGGGAAAGGGAAGGGGGTTAGGTTCGGAATGAATATGGTCCTCAGTGTTGCCATCTAAAGCGGTTTCAAAGTAAACACGGTTTTCTGTTTTTGTTTTTCTTTGGAGAATGGGCGAGAGAGAACATGAATGAGAGTATTCAAAGATCTGAACGTTATGTTTTCCTGAAATATTGCGGTCTACCAAACCTCTGAATGATTGGAAACAGCGTGTTACCCAGTTAGATTATACAATAAGAATATAACAATGAATATGAGGGGAATATCACTCAAATAGACTTTGTACCTTTCTAGCAACTTTTCAACTTTGAAATATTTTCGACAATTCGTCAGATCGAAAGGACTGTAATTGGTGCAACTCCAACACCTGTTTTCGTATTGGCATACATCGCGGTGAAGCAAGCAATTTGTAATTTATTTGAACGAACTTTTCTCAAAAATATCATCATTCTTATTGCATTTTATTTCCCTAGACATTTTACTTAGCCCTAATAATCCCTCCTCAAAATCAAGCATATTAGAACTTATATCGCATGGTTTGAGTTTTCTTTGGTTGTTGTTCTTTGTTATTTTGCCTCTTGAAGTTAATCGCCACGGTGAATATAGACGATGCGATGGGAGAATCATGTCCCGTTCGAGACTCGAACCTGGAACCTTTAGGGGGGAGATTGTAACACACAAAGCGCTCGGATACCGATGAGGCAGAGTTTGCAAAGAAGTCACGAACCGTACAACCTGCACTACATTGGTTCTCGAATCTGTTATTGTGACAAGAAAAACATTTTCTGCTTCACTCAACCTGTACGCCCTTTTTCCGGCCCTTCGTGGAGGATTGGTTATTAAATTATGGGGTTAAACAGCCAGTGGTGCTAGGTTCAAATCCTTCCTAAGGCATGCTTGTGTTCCCTCGTCAATTTCATCAACGCATCATTTACCCTGTAAGTAGCAATTGTGTTAGTGAAAAAGCGACATAAAGAAAGGAAAATACAAAATAAAGTAAAAATACAATTCTATGAGCCTTCATGGTATATGTATGAGTGTGTGTACATGTATATATATGTTTTATGTATTTCTTAGAATTACATATATTTACCGCGGTTGGTTTGACATGAAAGGTATATGTATGATCGTTATTTTCAATGTTTATATATGAATTAATTTATGAATATGTTGTATATTATGAACTCTTTGTATGTGGTTGACTGTAAGAAAAAGGTATGAGGCTAAATCTCCGCCACAAATAAATAAGAGACAAATAAATAAATAATAAATAAATATGGACGGGGAATTATTTTTCTCAATATTTTGTTTAAAATGCTAATAAAATATACATACATGTCATAATTCGAGATTATCCTTTGTGATATTCTTTCACTAATAAATTATGAGTGATAACGGCCAAATGTACTGACAATGACTTTAGTGAGTACTTGCGGTTAGAAAAGAGGTCAATGATTTTATTTGTAATGATTAACTTGTTGGCGTGAGAATAAAGGTTCGTTATTTAGCAGCTTTCGTCGTACTATTGTGTGACACAACTTCGTAAACTGGAACTAGTATAGTAAATTATCATAATGTTGAATTTGTATTTTATAAATCTAAGATATTTGGACTGAACCCTTTCGGTCCTTTTGCTTCACTCCATCCGTGTTCAATTAGTTAATTTGCAAACCAAATGAACTTCCTACATTTGCTTTGCAACCCTCTCAAACTGCGATTCCTTTGTTTTCTGTTTAGTTAGGCATTTCTCTATGAAGTTGGCAACATTTATTCCTTGAAGAAATTCTGGTCTGCCTGCTCGCTATGGTACCTCGAAGGATGAGATGAATGAATGGCTAGGCCCATGGGTGAACGGCCAAAGTATTCGGCACAGAGAAAACACAAACAGGGAGAGAATACTAAAATTAGTTTTGAGGGGGAGGGTTTGGGTTGGGCCTGGAGCGCCCCCACCCCGCACTTGGTTGGTCTCTTCAGGGTATGAATAGGAAGTTCTCGGAAGCGACCATAAGTGGAAGGCGAAAGACGCAGAACTAATTGGGCTCAAAAGCACAGGAATTTAACGCTTTCTCCCCTTGTCGAAGCAATACAGAGAGAGCCTGTGTGTTTGTCAGTCTTTTTCCTGTCCGTGCTCCCCGAAGAAGGAAGATTTAGCAGGTTGTCGCGACACCCTTGTTGGCAACAATGACCAGGCTACAATATCACTTTACACAGGGGGTTTGTATTGTTGAGAGGGGGTGTGCTTCGCACTTGATATGTTTCGGTTTCTGCTCATAAAAAAAATCTGCATGGTCAAGAGCATTGAGTAGGAGAGAGCTTTTGCTATTTTTGGAGGACACTTCTGTGCCCGAAGTTCATTCTTTTCTTTCGCCGCTGGAAGATGGTGGTATTTAAACAGGTCCATTAGAAAGGACTTTCTGTCACTGACTATTTATTTATTTATTATTATCCTGCGCACAACAGGCATCTGCCCTTTTACAGTGCACAGTACCTTTGATGATTTATACACATAAAAATAATATTTATACACATTTTCAGATATTAAAAATATACATATAGAGGTTACATACATTACATACCGTGGATAAAAATGAATCAAATCTTACACAATTAGATTCATATATGTATGTGTGTGTATATAGATATATACATATAAAGCAAGTAAAGAAAAAAAAACAGAAAAGATAAAATTAAGTAAGAGTGTCGTCCATTAAATAGCGTTTATACTCAGAAAATTTAGCAAATATGTCCAAGTGTACTACCCTCTGTAACCATTCGTTATACAAGCTACACATTCTTCACAGGGGAGCCATTTCTGCGGATTTTATTTTATTGCAAAGAGTTGAAGAATTTCTTCATCGAACTTAGGATGGGGGACATAGAAAGCTATTTTTGAAAGCAGAGAGGAAGAATCCAATTTGTCGTTAAGGAGTTTGAAAAGAAAAAGGAGCTGATGTATGGTTCTTCTGTTTGCAAGGGAAATAATGTGTAATTTAATTAGTAATTCGTTATAAGGGGTCATCTTTGGATATGCACCATCTATCCTAAAAACTATATAACGAGTGAATTTATTTTGAACTTTTTCAATAAGATCTATTTGTTTACTGGTTTGTGGACTCCACACTATAGATGCGTACTATAATTTGGGCTTAACGTATAGGTTAAATAATGATAACAGCGCTTTATTTTAATTGAATTCTTTTGCAGTTCTCATAATGAACCCCAGTTTTCTATGCGCGTCATTAACAGTCTTTGTGATATGTAACTGAAACGATAATTTATCATCGAACACTACACCAAGATCTGTTATTGAGTTTGCCCTGTCTATCTGTGTGTGTGCTATTTCGTATTTATAGTGGATTGGGGATATCAATCGGGTAAATGTTACGGCCCTGCATTTCTTATGGTTAAGATTAACTTTATTTGCTTTACACCATGCGTTGAGATTTTCGATATCCTCTTGTAATTTAATGGAATCTTCTTCATTGTGAATGCTCCTATAGAATTTTAAATCGTCAGCGAATAAGAGTTTCTCGGAATTTCTAAGCTGTTTTGGTAGGTCATTAATTAATATTAAATACAAGGGACCAAGATTAGAACCCTGAGGTACGCCTGAGCCAGCTACAAATTCATGGGAGCAGCAACCTTGATAATTTACGTATTGTTTTATGTTTTTGAGACACGAGCACATTAAATCTATGAGGGAAGAGGAGAAGTTAAAAAATGCTAGTTTTTTCAAGATAATATCATGGTTTACAGTGTCGAACGCTTTGCAGAAATCTGTGTATATAACGTCTGCCTGGCCTCTGCTGTCAAGTTCAGTGGAAATGAAGTTTGTAATTTCTACGAGGTTCGTCGCGACAGATCTCTTTTGTACGAATCCGTGCTGGTGCCAGGAGAGAATTGGTTTTACATGAGCAAAAAAGTGTTTATAAAGAATCTGTTTTAATAGTTTAGCTGGCGCAGAGAGTATCACAATTGGTCTGTAGTTTGAAATTTGAGATTTATCTGATGTTTTTGGTATGGGACAAATTTGGGATAATTTCCATTTATCTGGAAATCTCGATGTTTGTATTACAAGGTTGAAGAGTATATGTAGCGGATATTTTAGACTTTCACCACACCCCTTGATTACATAGGGGGGATAAGCTGCCGTTTTTTTATGTTTAAGGTTCTTTATTGCTGCTTCTACTTCAGCGATTGATATATCCTGTAAATTTAGAGAAGATACAAGGGCGTCGGTTTCAGACAAAGGGGTTGGTGGTTCGTAAGAAGATGGTTCCTGTACATAAACAGAGTGAAGGTGTTTCGCAAACGCTTCGGCAATTGAGTTGTTGCTGTCGAGTTCTTGATTTTCATTACATATAAGTTATGCGTTTGACGATCGTTTCTTATTTCTTATGAAGGACTTTACCTTGAAGGACCATATTTGTTTCCAGGAACTGGGCTCACAGGACACTGAGACTCTTCAGTTGACATCTTTCTCTATTTCCTTTCATAGATTCATTTGTTTTCTATTCAGTTGATTCAATAAACTGTTAGATTTTCTGTTCACTATTAGAGATCAAGGAATGATTGGAAGCCATACGACGAAAAACACAAGGAGAAAAATACTAACCTCTTTTCCACGTAGTACACCTCACAACTGCATTGTTGCAGGCTGCAATCATTGTGCGTTGTTTGTCTTATCTTATGTATGTTGAGCGATCCTTTACACCCTGAATACATAAAATCAATACAATTAAGTTATATGGAGATTTTAGTCCTTAGAAAGACGTGTTAATTATAGTTACGGTAAGGGGCTTGGCCCCATATCATATGACGGATGCAAGCAAATAGCGTAAGTGCTGACGCACCCAAAATTTTAATTTCAATCAATCGAAGAAAGAGTCTTTCCTCCTTCCGAATACATCAATCTATTTTAGAGCAATCTAATTAAATTTGTAATTGAATTTCCAATGGAATGTGTATTTAAGGAAAAACACTATTCATACTAAATACATGTGTGTGGGAGCCGTTCGGAACCCACGAACCTTCTTCCCCACCTGGATTGGGTATATAACAAGGAGGGAAATAATGATAATAGTGGAAGACAGACAAAGGAACTACTTTAATAGTGCAACACATGGGGTGGTATTTCAGGGAAGTGAGGATACTGCGTGAAAATCACAGGCCGCTATCTGAGCGCATAATACGAAAATTACGTATATTATTCATATGTGCATTCTTTACTTTTCATGTAATTGTCCAGTTTTCCTTAGGGTTTATGTATGCTAACTTAGAGAAAAAATAGAAGAAATGCTTCATCATTTAGGGAATATTTACGCTTAGACATAATACAAGAAAACAACAATAATAGAGTAAATATTGAAAGAAGAAAAGTATGTACTAATTAAGCTAAGTTAAGATGAGATGTAATACATATATGTAGGTATAAAGTGTAATAACTGTATTCTAAATGTGTAAAGAGTATCAATTGCACTTGTTTTGACGGGAGAGAAATTTTATACAGAGATAAACAATATGGAGGGGACAAAAGAATGACCATATTGTAACTAAGAGAGAATACAGAATTATATAAAATGAAGTTATGATGTGCGTACAGCTTACGACTCACACAAGGAAAATACAAATATACATTATTTTGCGTATGTAGAATTCTCGGTGTGAGATGGGATAAGTGCAAGAATTTCAATCGTAGGGGAGGGTTCTGTTATGATCTTTCCACTTCGGTTGATCTGTTAGGAGGAATGGTACCATTCACCGAGACACTCTCCTGCATGTTTTTTTTTTTTTGTACTCTGAGCAATTATGCCAGCCTTCTTCATTGTTGCGAGCCGTGAAATCCAAATTGAGAGCAATACTTCATTGAGAATTTATGTGCTTCCTCCTCGGTTACAGATCGCCTTTTAATGTCCGGGAAAAGAAGCAGCTAATAGCCTCTTTAAGGAGAAATGAATATCGGCGAAGAATTCATTCATTCTGTTTCCGCATAGTTCCCCAGAAGACGTGGGTGGCAGAGGAGGTAGCGGATTTCTACTCCAAAAGATCCTTTTCTGTATTCTGTGGCGGAAAACGGCCCTTTTTGGGTTTTCCAAGCTTTGGAGTTCTCTGCGGCTTCCGAAAGAATTCGCCGCATTCTTCGTGTTCATCCGAGTTATCCACGTTTCCACACCCTTCTCACGCGTTCACCTGTTGTGTTGTGTATGCGAATCCTCTCCGTTTGCGTGGATTCCGCATTCACGTGGATGGGAAAAGGAAAAGCGATTCTTTCATGGCGGCGGATGAAACCCCCAATTTTTCCCTCCCGACACGCGTTTTTTTTTCTTCTTCTGTTTTTTATTCCCCGCATTCTCTCGTGAAGAGGTTAGGCGGAATGTTGTGTATACCTGCGTGGCCACGATAGCATCTTTTATTTATCCTTTTGGAAATGGGGAGGGAAACCGAACATTTTGAATTAAAGGTAATTTTGTAAGAACATAGAAATGCACTTTTCTGGGAAACAAATCGCATTGACAGACAGTGGTGATTTAATAATTGCTAGAACAATTTCCCGTTTAGCGGAACCATGAGTGTATAAGGGGGAGTTTAACGGGTTCAGATTCCTGGTATAGTAAACCTTTTGCATTAATTTTATTTAGAATAATGGAGAACACGTAAACTAAAGAAATACTCCAATGTTCAACAATGGTCTGAAAAAGTTTATGTATGAGTTAATGACTCCTGAAATTGAAAATTTTCTTCGAATAATACAAAATTGTTATCGCTAAAGTATAAAAGTAGAACGAATAAATAAATAAATGTTAAATGTAGAAGTACTGTCATGGACATTGGAATCATATATCAAGCCAATATTCAGGTTCACACTATTTAGAAATATATAATTGTTCACCTATAACCTCGTTAATAGCGCTATTACTATTAATAACAGAGGAAAGTGACAAAAGTCGGACCCCCAATTGGTTTTTCGATTATATATTTCTTAATATTAAAGTTAAGAATGGTTTTTCATTGCTAAAATACTCTCTATTAAGTTGCCGAAGGGCTCCCTATGTCAGAATCCACTTTAGGAAATACTGCCAAGAGAATTTTCAATTATAGCAAAAGGCTGCAAAAACGAGCGTTTTAAAAAAGTACTCCAAATTCGGACCCCCTACTAATACGTATTTCTCAAACAAATATTATAAATGGCAATTGAATGATAATTTAAAGTAGAATATATGAATTTGAAATTTTAACTTTATTTTAATTTCTTTCTGCGAGCCGTTGGCTGTACGCACTACATGATGATTCACATTGATTATTCATTTGACACATATATGAATAATATGAAAAACAAAACAAAACACATATATATTGCACAATGCTGGATCCACAGTACACGTATTACAAGCTAGGTCACTTTGTGCGATTTCTTCGATCTTTTCGCTGTCCGCTATCGCCTTTCCTCGTCGCTCCCTCACTTCCCACAAATACCTCCCCACTCGTTGCACTATCTCACTTATGATTCCTCTTCTATCTTCTACTACTTCCATTATTTCCCTCCCTGAAACAAACTGAGGTTATGATATATTATGATGATTTTTTTTTTAAAAAAAGTTATGTTTGTGTACTTAGGGTCTATACGTAAATTCATAGTAGAGCGGATAACTTCCAAAACAATGTTTTGTATTTTCTGCTCTAGCAGTCGGCCGACGAACAGACGGACGTGTCCAGTGTTTCTTCAGGAACAAGGTGAGCCATTTTCGTCTGGCCAAACTGTCTCTTTTAAAAGGATGGTCAATATTATGCCGTTCCGTTAATATTCCGACTTTGGCCACTTTCCACTAATAATAACAACAATTGGGTGACTGAAAGCTGAACCCCTCCCTTCCTATGTATATGTGCGATTGCCACGGCGGTAACCTTCATTTAGCTGGACTGTACTTTAAAGTATTAAAACTTGTGTCATCGAACACACAACGAGTTGTTTTTTTTCTCCTCCTCGTAAAGGAGGTAGAGCTCGCTTATTTTCGAAACATCCCTAGGCGTATCTGTGCAGTTCCGGTGCGAGCCTATCGCGTGAGGCTGGACAGCAGACTCCTCTCCTTCCACTCAATGCTTCTCGAGTCTCGACCTTCGGGCGCATGCACAGGAGGTTTATGGCACAAGTCTCCGCACAATGTTGTAATGTAGGATTGCTGTGTAGTGTGAGGACTAAATCTGCGGATGTTGTGGTGTGAGAGCATTGTCCCTAACCAGTGGCGGCGATTAGCGAGAGCGAGGGGAGCCCACCTTTTGCCACTTTTGCTCCAGCACTATATATAGTGTATACTAAACCTTATCTACCAAGGGAAAGTAAACTGTCCTTGCCCCCCCCCCCCCCCTCCAGTTTTGGAACCCAATCGCGGCCGCTTTCCCTAACAGAAAAGGTGGATTATCCTTTGTTGAAAAGTAGACAGAACGCGGTATTTGAAGAGAAAGAATCAACATTTTTTTTAAATAAAGAAACATCAGTGAGAAAAAAATAGACAATGATTTGCTATACAAATTCTTCGTCAGTACTATACATCTAAAATTAGAGCTATTTCATCTCGCCGGTTACCGAGAAAATTGGTTATGTCCCATAAGGATAGTCCCTTAGACCTGAGCTGGGCACATGACGCTAATCACTAGATCACGGAATTTTCTGTTTCTCACTGCTATTGGTGTGTACAGCAGGGGCGTTGAATGGTGGAGCTCAGTGTGGTAAATTATATCTAAAATTGGTAGGAAGTGTTTCACTGGCTTCTTGTGAAGATAGAGGTGCATATGGACTAGGGATGGCCAAACGGATCCGGATCCGAAAAATCCGGATCCATTCGGATCCGGATCCGGATCCAAAAGTTACGGATCTGGATCCGGATCCGAAAATTCCGGATCCGGATCCGGATCTGAAAGTTTCGGATCTGGATCCGGATCCGAGAGTTCCGGATCCGCGGATCCGGCTCCGAAAGTTCCGGATCTGGATCCGGATCCGAGAGTTCCGGATCCGGATCCGGGTCTGAAAGTTTCGGATCTGGATCCGGATCCGAGAGTTCCGGATCCGCGGATCCGGATCCGGGTCTGAAAGTTTCGGATCTGGATCCGGATCCGAGAGTTCCGGATCCGCGGATCCGGATCCGGGTCTGAAAGTTTCGGATCCGGATCCAAAAATTTCGGATCCGGGTCCGAAAGTTTCGGATCTCAATCCCATTATAATATTACCACACCTTAGTCCTACAAGAATTTTTTTCAAGTGTTGTTCCTAAAATACTTTGCTACGCATCGGCTAACACACTCGTGCACAAATGTCCGAAGTGATTTTGTAAATGCCATTGAAACGAATATGTATTCATTCGAATGTATTGGAAATGAAAACACACATAAATGTGAGACATTCCATTCCAGGATGAAACCTTTAACACATATAACAAGATAGAAATGTTATACAAAAATTATACAATTGTTCTAACAACAAATTCAACAAATTAAAATGAAACATTATAATATATGCAGTGTTAAATAATTACAAAATGTAAGACTAACAAGGGAGGTTATCTAAGTATCCCCCTCCGATTTCCATGAAACTTGGCAGGTGTATAGTGGGGCCCAAAGGAAGAATTACGTGTTTTTTTGTTTCAGCTAAAAAACTGTTTTAGGGGGCAAAACCCCCTCAAATGTCAAGATGAGGACAAATTGAAGTGAGGATCTGACCCCTGTGCCTTTCCGATTTCCATGAAACTTGGCAGGTGTATAGTGGGGCCCAATGGAAGAAATACTTGTTTTTTTGTTTCAGATAAAAAACGGTTTTAGGGGGCAAAACCCCCTCAAATGTCAAGATCAGGACAAATTGAAGTGAGGATCTGACCCTGTGTCCCCCTCCGATTTCCATGATACTTGGCAGGTGTGTGTATAAACGGGCCCAAATGAAGAAATACGTGTTTTTTTTTGTTTCAGCTAAAAAACGGTTTTAGGGGGCAAAACCCCCTCAAATGTCAAGATGAGGACAAATTGAAGTGAGGATCTGACCCCTGTGTCTTTCCGATTTCCATGAAACTTGGCAGCTGTATAGTGGGGCCCAATGGAAGAAATACGTGTTTTTTTTTTGTTTCAGCTAAAAAACGGTTTTAGGGGGCAAAACCGCCTCAAATGTCAAGATGAGGACAAATTGAAGTGAGGATCGGACCCCTGTGTCCCCCTCCGATTTCCATGATACTTGGTAGGTGTGTGTATAAACGGGCCCAAATGAAGAAATACGTGTTTTTTTTGTTTCGGCTAAAAAACGATTTTAGGGGACAACCCCCCCTCAAATGTCAATATGAGGACAAATTTAAGTGGGCATTTGATTTGTGTGTCCCCCTCCGATTTCCATGAAACTTGGCAGGTGTATAGTGGGGCCCAAAGGAAGAAATACATGTTTTTTTTTGTTTCAGCTAAAAAACGGTTTTACAGTGCGAAACCCACTGAATTGTCAAGATGAGGACAAATTGAAGTGGGGATCTGACCCCTATGTCCTCCTCAGATTTCCATGAAACTGGGCAGGTGTGTGTATAAACGGGCCCAAATGAAGAAATACGTGTTTTTTTGTTTCGGAAAAAAATTTGTTCTAGGGGGCAACCTCCTCTCAAATGTCAAGATGAGGACAAATTGAAGTGGGGATCTGACCCCTGAGTTCCCCTCCGATTTCAATGAAACGTGGCAGGTGTATAGAGGGGCCCGAAGGAAGAATTACGTGTTTTTTTGTTTGAGCTAAAAACTGTTTCAGGGGGCAAAATCCCCTCAAATGTCAAGATGAGGACAAATTGAAGTAAGGATCTGACCCCTGTGTTCCCCTCCGATTTTCATGAAACTTCGCAGGTGTATAGAGAGGCCCAAAGGAAGAAATACGTGTTTTTTTGTTTCGGAAAAAAATTTGTTCTAGGGGGCAACCTCCTCTCAAATGTCAAGATGAGGACAAATTGAAGTAAGGATCTGACCCCTGTGTCCCCCTCCGATTCCCATGAAATTTGAGAGGTGTATAGAGAGGCCGTATGCCCCCTGTTTCTTCCTATGCCATATTTACGTGGTTTCGGGGACAGATCCCTACTTCAATTTCTCCTCATCTTGACATTTGAGGGGGGGGCTCTATACACCTGCCAAGTTTCATGGAAATCGGAGGGAGAGACTTAGACCTCCCTAGTAAGTAAGTGTATTAATTAATTACAAATCGCGCACGCGAGCACACACACTATATATATATATGTGTATGTATATTATATATATATGTATATTAGCAGGTAACAATATGTTATAAGCACATTCTTACTTTCCAAAGAAGCGCATGTGGGATGGCAAAACGGATCCGGATCCGAAAATTCCGGATCCGGATCCGAAAGTACCTGATCCGGATCTGAAAGTACCGGATCCGAAAGTTTTGGATCCGGATCCGAAAATTCTGGATCCGGATCCGAAAGTTCTGAATCCGGATCCGAAAGTTCTGGATCCGGATCCGAATCTGAAAATTCCGGATCCGCGGATCCGGATCCGGATCTGAAAATTCCGGATCCGCGGATCCGGATCCGGATCCGAAAGTTCTGGATCCGGATCCGGATCTGAAAAATTTTAGGATCCGGAACCAACCGGATCCGGATTTCAGATCCGCCAGGATCCGGATCTGGCCACCCCTAATATGGACCTGAAACAAGTTCGTAAGATTGACAGAATGGGTAGAAATAAATAGATCAGGTACACACACACCCATAGGTGCCGACTTCGAAGGGGGGGGGGGGCAAGGCACTTTCTACCCCTCCCCAAATTCACGTAGAAGGTCACATTTTATATGTATTTACACACATAAAATATTGTTTATGCCAGCCTTGCCCCCCCCAAATTAACCTTGCCCCCCAAAACTCTACACACACCGAAGAGAAAGTCCCCTTGAGATAAATGAAATACCCAAAATAGAAGTCTCACTATGTTAGCAAAACGAAGCAAGATTTTCCTGCTTTCAACCTTTTAGAGACTTGTCAATATAAATAAAAAAGCTCATGATGTGTTTACTACACAGCGGCGCCAACAATCATTCGTCACTTTGCCTGCATTGCCGTCATGACGACAAAGGAGGCGATCCTCTGCAGGATGTTTCGGGAACTCACGATGAGGGTTACGGGAACATGACCCCGCGGGGCGATGCTAAGCAGTGGATGTCCTCTATTTGTCAACACCGAGGATGTCATGTGCGGAGAAGAAAGGGGCCGACTACCAACATCTTCGCCGAAGCAACAACAGCACGTCGCCATGCTCAGTGTCATATTGCACCAGCTCTCCTCCATGTCTCCGTTCGGATGAAGGGCCGCTTTGTGTTGCTGGAATCTACTTTTTTAATTAATTTAATTGACGCTAGTGTCCATGCGTTTCGCTCTGCTTTTGTGGGTGGTGCCAACTAACATGTGTGCGAAGGAAGAATAGCCGGCCGCCATGGGAAAAATATTTCTGCTGACCACCAGCAGGTTGGAGACGTTACAGTATTGCCAACTCAAAGTTAAAGTTACTGGCACAAATCGTACGAGTGCAAATGCATAAAGGAAGGTGCATGCGTTATTCTCCAAAAGCCTCTGAGGCTCTGTTTTCAAGCTCTGTACTTTTCTGCAGTTGACGTCTTACTATATCTTTCAAGCTACTTTCTTTGCTTATTTTGGAATTTGTTCTCCCTATTTTACTACCTTCTATAGCCACAATTGGAACTACTCTCGTCGTTTTATTATACTGAATCGTTTGTTTCCTTTCCCTTCCCTTCCCTTTGGTTGGACGGATGGCCCCACTCCCGAATTCATTGAAATGTTATTGCTAGTGTTACATGTCGCCTTTACCGATAATCGTTTAATTTTAGAGACGTCATGGTGGATATTATTGTCAGGATTAAGTATGGTTAAATGTTCTAGGAAACGAGATTTGAGCAAAGAGGTTTATATCTGTGACTGTTGTTTGTGGGAATTGTGAAACGATACAATTATAACAAATGGTTATTGGCGTTGTTTGATTTATTTAAAAACATATAATTTAATTTTACAATTATCTTGTTTAAAACGTCTCAGGGGAAGATCCATGTACCCAACAACAAGTTCCAGCACTCCCTCTATATTTTGTCTCCCAACTACCCATGCAGGATGACGTAAGTAAGTTTGGATAGATACGAGTGTATAGTCAGGTTCATCATCATACATAGATCACACTCGGGTGTTCTATTTTTCTTCTCGCGTTTTTGCTCTCAATCTCTAGCCATAGTAGTTCAGTGGATAATGTCGCTGAAACTAGGACTTCTGGGTCCAAATGCCACGTGTGTATCTTTGTGATTTTTCTTTCACCTGTTTTATCATGTTACCATTTAGTCTCATAGTAGCAATGGACCTGAAAGTAAGATTATAAAAGTGCTGAAAATTATAAAAGATACACAAACATATTGAACACAGAATTGTAGGTCCAATTCGAACCGTAAATGAATACCACTTTCTTCAGTATGCCATTCTCCTCACTTCAATTAATTTCCACTGGCATATTATTGTTTCTCAGAACAAGAGGAATCTACATTTGGTTCCATTTCATATGATGCAGTTGGCAACATTATGATTAATGCTCAGACGTAGTAAATGGCCCACAAAAAAAAGTTCGTGTTGAACACTACTAGTGTTTGTTTATGTTTTAAGGTATGGAATGCTTTCGCTCCGACTCAACCTCATCTTTGGTCAGACGTAAGAAGAAGGAGCGTTGCGTCGTCACGTACACTCTGGCTGCATACCTCGAGTGCCATCAGCCCTCCCCCTCCCTTCCCCACCACCACACACACACGTACTAATTTTTTCTGCCTTTGTCTCACACACAGACGAACGAAAATTACGCCAGTTGTAAAAACCCACAACCTGTCTGGACGTTTGGGACTCGTGGATGCCAACGTCAGACAAATGTCCCTCCTTACACGTGTCTAATAATGTGGTGACGTCTGACTCATTTGATGTTAATTGTCTTTTGTCTGCACCTTCACCTCTACGTGAGGATAAGGCCCGCTTGAGACGAAAGCATTTTTCTTAACATTTGTGCCGTGACCAAAATGTTACCGTGTAAAGTGAAAAATTATGGCATTTCTCAAGGACAGAATCGGTCCTATTTCCGTAGCATTTTTCGTAGCATAACCAATCAGAAACGAGTTCTAGGCCACGAGTGCAGATGTAATGGCGGCCCAGTGAGATGTAAACAACGTATCACCTCACACTTTTAAAAGCCGATAACTATTCAACCGATAGGAATAACGTTTCCTATTAAAAGTTTTTAGGTGAAAAGCAATGGCGCTGCTTAAATGCATACTTTATAACGTATACAGTACACGTATGGAAGAATGTTATAGTTGTTTCAGGAACAAACGTAGCCATTTAAAAAATATTTTTGCGTGTTGAAAAATGACAGCAACTGTTCATTGATTGGCTCTTTTTGTCGTTTTCATGTTACCACTCGCAAATGTTGTAATGTATACCTTATAATGTAATAAATAACACGGGCGCAACAACCCGTGAGGTCAAGGGCCTACCCAGTGATGTATCCACACACTCCCAACACCCTCCTGACACCCCGAAAATTTTCACGAAGGCCCAATCTATGGTCAATTTTGGCTCTAAATAGACCTTTACGAGGGTCAATATTTATATTTTGAGCCTAACAATGAAAAAACAGGAATTTGGCATTGAAAACTGCTTTATTGTTTTTCGAAGTATTCTCCTTTATGGTCAATACACTTTTGCATTAGTTCGAACCATTTGTCAAAGCAGTATTTCCAAATCTTCTGGAGACACCTCCATAATATGGTTTTTGAACGCATCAACGGCGTCTTCCGCCGACGAAAATCGTTGTCCACGCAATTTATTTTTGACATTCAGGAACAAGAAGAAGTCATTGGGTGCCAAATCAGGACTGTACTGCGGATGACCCATCAATTCGATATTTTGACTGTTCATAAAGTCGGTCGTTAGACGAGATGTGTGACAGCTGGCATTGTATTGATGAAGAATGATCCGTCGGCGTTTGTTTGTTTTCCGTATTTGACCGAAGACCTCTGGCAAACAAATTGTTGTGTACCATTCAGAGTTGACCGTTCTACGTTCTTCTAAAGGCACAGTTGCCACATGAGCAGTTTTCCCGAAAAAACAGGCGACCATTTGTTTCGATGTGCTTCGAGCGCGAACAACTTTTGTTGGATTGGGTTCATCTTGAAACACCCATACAGTCGACTGCTGTTTACGTTCCGGCTCATATGCATATATCCATGATTCGTCACCTGTTACAATCTTATATACGTCTTTTGAAGCACCACGATTGTATTTATTGAGCATATGTTTGCACCAATTGACGCGAGCGTCTTTTTGAGTTTTTGTTAAATTGTGAGGGATCCAACGAGAACGTACCTTTCTCACAGCTAAATGATCATGTAATATTTTATATATGCTGGTGGAACTAATGCCTATGGTTGCCTCAATCTCACAGTATGTCACATGACGATCTTGCAGTATTAGGTTTTGCACAGCATCAATGTTTTCTTGAACAACAACTGATTTTGGACGACCTTCGCGAATCTCGTCGGTGAGCGAATGGCGGCCACGATTAAATTCGTTATACCAGCGTTTCACAGTGGCAAAGGATGGGGTTTCATCGCCAAATGTGGAAGTAAGTTGATCGATGCACTCTTGTCTTGATAATCCACGTCGAAAATCGTAAAAAATCATCGCACGAAAATGTTCACGAGTTAATTCCATTTTATTGTTGTCGCGCAATCTCCAAGCCAACATAAACAACACAAATGAAGCTATTGACAAAACATTTGAAGTACGTTATGGTCAATAATGCCAGACGATTCCGTGCAAACGTCAAATCGCGCCTAACTTCAATCAGTGTTGCCAAGCCTCAAAATATAAATAGTGACCCTCGTACATCCTCCCGAGCACGAACTTCACCTCCCCCCAAAATTCTGTATAAACCCCTGGGCCTACCTACCGATTGCCAACCTCACTCCCACATAGGTGGGTGTGGTCATCACAACAAACCCCCAGTCGTTATTGTGCAGGTTTTCATGACCGGATTACGCTACTCATTCGTAGCTCCCCAATTTCCTCACGATGGTGAGTGGCCACCGGTCCCATTCACTGGCCGAAATCTCAGGAGAATAGTTGTCTCCCCCCAGAAGACTCGAACCAGAGAACCCATAGCCCGAGCCCAAAGCCTGACGCCTTAGGCCACAAGTCCACTGTGCGGGACTATGCCTTATATGTAAGAATATAAGCGGATATCCAGCGGATATAACACCGCATATAAGCGGATAAAACGTTACGCCACACACATTTTGCTTCATATTAAGCCACCAACTTTACTATATTTGGCACATATTCTGTAAAGAAGACCTCGAAAATCGTAATCTGGTATAAGTAGTCTTTTTATGAGCACTATAGTCACGACTGATATAAATAATGACAGTTGGAGAACCATTTACATTGCTGCCATGTTGCATGAACAGTTTCAAGTGAAACAAAAATAAAAGTATGAATTAGAACCCCAAAAAATTCTCGTAAGTTCGTGATAAGCATCTTATAATCGTAGGAACTATTTGAATTAGTTTTAAAAACGACGGAGAAGGGACTTTAGTAATCCGACCGCCTTACCTATAGGCCACACTCCATGCTAAATGAATTTGGCGGTTGCATACCTCTGCAGGCGAACTCTGTTGACAACAATGCAGCTTTGTGTGACTATTGGTATCTAATTTCTTCATCAGTGGTTACTTCACACGTTTATCTTTGGTTACTTGAGAGAGAGAGCGTGTACTCAATAGTGTACAGTTTTTTCTAGTACAGGGTGTCCCAAAAGTAACTACACGCTTCAATGAAGGATGTGTACCATGTCTAATGGTCTCCACCCATTTCAAACGCATATTTGATCGTATAGTGTTGCAGAGAAACGTAGACTGAAACATTTGAGGTCTGTGGTTGCTCTGATAGGATTGCATAAGTCCATTAGGTCATTTACGTTGCATTCATAAATTTTGTATTTGATGAATTCTCATGCCATGATTAAATTCGGCCAGGATGTCCGCGTACGACAGGAAAGAAGTTTCTGAAAATTAAAATCATTTGTAGAGTCATCTTATTTCCGGATCTCCTCCGGCTTACTGCGCTAGCCTAAGTATGGAGCCTCAACCCTCACCTTGATTGATTGATTGATTGATTTGGTGTTTTAAGTCCACTTTATGCACAGTAAGGCTAATCGGGACTGGACCTACAGTTTAAAGTGGGATCCGAACCACTTGTGCCTCCACCGGGTATCGAACCCGGGAGCCCTTGATTGCAAGGCGACAACGCTACCACTGCGCCATCGGGGAGGCCAACCCTCACCTTGAGCAAGAGGGTAAGCGATAGGCTCTGGATTGAGATGACGTCATTTGTTGATTGCAGTTTTCGGAAGCTTTGGCTTGCTCCCAAGCTAAAAATATAACAGGCAGGGATGTTAAGAAAATTATTTCACCCTTCAAGGAGTTTACACTCACCTTTGTTGCAGAAAATAAAATACAATTTTCCTCCATTAGTCGTTAGACCTCATGTGAGTAACCCTACGAAACCTTCGGTTTCCTTTTCATTCTTTGGCGCTAATGAAAAAGGACGTAAGGACTCGTGGGAAAATGAACCCAGACATTTCGGTTCCAAACACAAAGAAGAGTACCTCGCTATATCTTGCCGCCTCTTCCAGTTTCCAAGCAAGATAAAATGTGACATAATCTAATTTTTCGATTCAAGGCGACGAGATACCGAATTACCGGAAAGGTTTCCTGCGCGGCAAACATCGTCAGAAGAAATGACTTGATGACTGTAGCGAAATGGGGCTGAAGACCACTTTTGCTTTGAGTCAAAGCGATGCCGTGGCAGTCCTAACTCGATACGTCATTTTCCTACCCAATAACCACGCAACCACCTAACGTGCACGAAAAAAAAATCTTAGGTATCCCGAAAATGTACTATATTGACGGGTATCATTCCCCACATCCTCGAGGAATGTTTTCCTCCGGTTGTATCTAATGGTGCTTCCCATCGTTTCACACGGGCAGGTAATGTACACTAATGTTCTTTCCACTTCGAGATATGAATGAATTCCATTGTGCTCGTGAGAAATAATCCTTGATTGTTACAAACAGAAATTCTTCTGTGACTAGTGAGAGAGGAAGAATGAAGAATCAAGAGAAAACTTGAATAACTGAAATATACTAAAGAAAATCGATTTTTCTCGGCAAAAATGAAACTGGATTTTTAGTTAATTTGAAAAACTTTACACTCCGAATTATGAAAATACATGATTTTTCAGATTTTTAAAAATATAGCGGGCACGATATAAAAACCTAATGAAAGTGAACAATTCAATGTGGCACCGCATTATTACTCAATAACAATTTAATATTTCGAAACAACAAATCCCGACAGGCTTTCGAGTTTAGTTACACAAAGAAAGAACACTACCGTCATATTTGTATGAAATGTTAAACATCTCTTTCTTAGTTTTCCACATAATACTATATTCGTGTTTAAATATAGTTCTAACAGTCTCGCACCACTTTTCTCAGAAGCATGTTCCTTGGTATTTTTCTTAATATTTATGTTCTGCTCCAAGTGGTACCATGTGAGGGAAAAATCTCATAACATTTTGATGCCCTATCATTCCCATATCATCCTTCACATATATACACTATTGTGGGATAACCACATATGCTGATACGTACACATTTTATTTTTATAAAAAAAAACAGGGATTTATGGAGAATGTTCTATTTGGGAGATGTAGGTCGTTTTTAGGAAGTTATGTGCAAATTTAGCATCAAAATGACCATAAATTTGGCTTTTGTGAAAATTGGGGGTGGATGTTGGCAAATATTTGGAGGAGTGTGTGTATAAGTTATTATTTCGAGTCAAGAACGAAGCTGAGATTTAAGTATCGAGATAGAACCGAGAACGAAACACACACTCTCACTCGCTACACGAGACGAGACTCAGTCAAAAACACCCCCATCCGTCATCCACCCCCAATTTTCACAATTGGTCATTTTGATGTTAAATTTGCACTTAACTTCCAAAAAACGACCTACATCTCCCAAATAGAACATTCTCCATAAATCCCTGGTTTGTTTTTTTATTAAAATAAAATGTGTACGTATCAGCATATGTGGTTATCCCACAATAGTATATATATGTGAAGGATGATATGGGAATGATAGGGCATCAAAATGCTATGATATTTTTCCCTCACATGGTACCACTTGGAGCACACACAGATATACAGATTTGTTATGGATAACATCGCAGACAAATTATGATTGCAAATAAATCAATCGAATCCGTTATGGTTGAAAAAACATTCTCGAAAATAACAGTAGAAAAATACCTATGTGTTCCTAAGCTAGAGTAACAACTTTGGCAAATATACGAAGGAAACGTATAAAAATCCGAGAAAATTTTCAGTCCCCTGAAATATACGCCTAAAGTTTGTTTGTATTTGGTTAATGAATACCCCTTTTCTATACCAAATTGCGACGATGAGGAGACTAACCTTTAGTACTATCTACTATAACTTTAGAAAAAAATCAACTTCATTTTTGAAGCGAAACGTCATAGAGGGCTGAGACACTTACAGACACAGTTGCAGATAAATAAAATTGAGTTTTTTGGGGGCCAAATTCTCGATTTCACTGAAATAGCTAAATCATTTTTCTGTGTGTAGATGTGTGTGTACGTAAACAACATTACAGTATATGTCCTGGTGCTCCATGCTTTAAATCCTTGCCTATCATCAATTGCTACCCTTATTGCAGGTCACCGCGCGTCACTGGTTTTGAATCATCTTAGCGCTATCTTACCTTATCTCTGATGATTAGTTAGGTCAACAACATCTTCCTGTTTGCTCTGTTTTATGCTCCTGACATCCGAGTGGGCGCAAAGCACTTCTTTGCTGTCTCGTCGGGACAAATATTAGGAAGAGCAATGTTTTTTTACTGAATTTCTTTGGCTTCTTGGGAAATACGCTTAGTCTACTCTTTGCTTAACGCACGTGCATTCTTCATTCATAATTTGGATAACAACATTGTGCTGCCCTGACATGTCTGCTATAGCAATCCTACGGGGAGGAATGGAATGTAACAAACACCAATACAAGGGGAACATTAACATACCTATCCGAACATATGTCAATTAAATATTCACAAGGGGTAAAGAGGTAAAGTTCTGTAACAGTCCAAGTCTGGTGAGCAGGGGCCACAAATCTGTATTCGCAAACGTGTAATATCGTTATCATTATGTCTGGGACTCTTATCTCGATTTCATAACACGTGTAGTTCCTGATGCAATAACACTGCTCCTCATCCTCACACTCTACACCGTTCCAGCGTGCATCTACGAGAGGTTCACGACCACCCGCTCCACGGACCCGATCTGGCACCGAGCGATTGTTGCGTTTTCCGTCTTTTAAAGGACGTATCTTGGCTCAACACCCATCATCAACAACTTATTATACATCTATGAGTCGACGCACGGTATTTTGAACTTTAGAGGAACCCTGCCAAAACGAGACACCTCTTTAGACAGGCCAGTTAATTACAAATAATGTTTGTGGAAGACATATTATGTTTTGACCAGGAATGGATTTCAAAACCCATTTCTCATTCTCAATAATCGTATTTTGAAACACGCTAAGAACGTAACCTAATAATTCAATGAATAAATGGGCTTTCACATACACAGCCCCCTAAACCCACTCCAAATTTTATGCAATATTCCCCTTGATTTTTGTTACGAATTTACGATCATTTTGGCACTAAATTTATCTTACCCCCCCCCCAAATGGAAAACCCTGTGTTGTATACATTATTGTTTTCAGGTCTAGATTATGTTGAGGAGTTGCGTCTGAATAGGGGTTCTTTCTAGAGCAATTGTCCATATCAAAAACGGTTTCTTACAACATCTGCTGGGAACTTGCAGATAAAAGCCTATCAAATTAGGTGTAACTCAACCCCTGTTTCCATTGAAATTTTCTAGCGCTCCCCCCCCCCCCCATCCCCCATGTATTGCCCGTACCAGGGCACGACTATATTTTATAATGTCACCTCTTGATATATTTTCATGTAGCGACTTTGAACATTCGACATTTCATTATCCGTTTTTACCACGCATTCCTTGCATTTTACCATCCGTTGTAAGAACATAGGATTTGGAAGCTGGTCTCCTCGGCCATAGCGGAGGAAACGTGTTCAGCGCGCTCAGTTGCTCGAAGATGGGAAACTGAGTGAACCCCAGAGCCACTTATACATGGGTATGGAATGCGAAACTCCCTGTGTGGCAGTCAAGACTTACTGACTTTACCAGTGTATACACATTGTTTGAGATTTGTTTCATGTACGGATTGCTTATGAGTCTTCCCTCTTTCCAACCTACACCAATCCTTACAATATCTCTGTAAGTTTCGTTCAATTCACTCTATCCAATGCTTTCGCCAGATCCACAAAGACTATAAATACTTCTTTTCTCTCAGTATCTTTCACCATATAACTTTTTAATAAGCATTACGTTTGTTTAAACATGAAATTTTCCAGCCGAGGGAAAATTTTCTCTCCCTTCAAAATATTCGGCGAAACGGGAATTCTCCTTTCGCCGGGAAATCTGATATAATGCGCCTCTGGGTCATTCGGCGAAACGTTATTCGGCAAAACAGGAAGACACGATACACATACGCACCAGGGGCGTATATTCTAGGCTAGCTAGGCTATCTGCGAAGCCTGAAGTCTAGAGAATAAAATACAAGAGCAAAATCGATCAGAAATTGTAAATAAAATTATTCATATCAGTGAGATGATGATGGTGATTCTGAAGTTGGCTACCTGATTTCCTATGAGTTGGCAACCTGATTTCCTATGAGTTGGCAACCTGATTTCCTATGAGTTGGCAACCTGATTTCTTAGGAGTTGGCAACCTGACTTCTTAGGAGTTGGTAAACTTATTTCTATTCATAGCCTAGGACCACGTGACATAGTGAGATAGCCCAGATCTTGGTCTCAGTATACGCCACTGATACACACCTTTAGTTGCACACCTTTCCCCTTTTTATAGTTTTTGGATTGGAGCAACGTTCAAGAAGAGATAGGATCCGTTGATTCATCATCTAGGAATGCTAAATAGACAAGGTCGTTAGATGAGTCAGCGAGGTTACATTGAAAAGCGGTGGGAAATGGTAATCACACCGCAAGAGGACTGCAAATCGTTTATCACTTGTTCGATTCGCATGCTGGTGTCTTTTCCCCGCCTTCATTTTTCTAGACTTACAAGAACACTTTCAGAATTAAGTAAAAGATCTTGTTACCTCCGTCACGCACACCAATCGAAATCCTTCCTTTCGGCTACATTTCTTTCTCCCACTCCTTCGGCCTTCCTCGCCTTCTGTGCAAAGAACATTTACCTCTGGGGACGGTGCGTATGTGCCCATCTTGCTACATTATCGTATTCAAGGTCGGAGAGTTGCGTTTCTTCCCCCCCCCCCCTTGATTTTTATTGGCGAAATGTTCTCTGACAGGACGCGAGGCAAACAGCACCCTCTATAAACCTCCTCCCTAACTTTTCAAGTTGCTTATCCCTACCTGCGATGCCTTTTTAAAAGACCGACAAGGAGCTTTGATTGCCAGGGACTGGCGTTGGCTCTTTTCTCGGAAGGTCACGATAATGCAGTGGCGGATTACGACTATCTCTCGGGGGGATTGATGTTTTTTCCAGCTGTCCTCAAGATTTGTTGTTACTTTTATACGTCATTGCGTAATTTTAAACTTAAAAGTGGGGGACCGACGTGTACTATTGGGTAAATTGGCGATTAATTGATATTTTATAAATGTCTCAAAGAATGAGGTATGTGCCCATCTTGATACATTTTCGAATTTAAAGTCGAAGAATTGGGACTCTTTTTATATAATTTATGGATGATGAGGTACAAGGTATCACGTGATTTAGATAAAAGACAACAACAAGGGTTCGAATCCTGATTAAAATATGAATGTTTCTCCTCTCATCCTTTCTCAACTTTATCCTTACGGATCAGCTGCTGTTTGTGGCTCTGAATCAGGTAAAGAAAAATGAGGTAAAGATAAAATTATGTCAATGGTTACACATACTTTTTAGAAAATGGGGTTCATAATAAATATGTGTAATTACTAACTATTGATACTATTATAAACCCAATTTTCTAATTGAATTGAATTGAATTGAATTGAATTGACTTTATTGCTGGGCGAGGTTCAGCTGTTGCTGGTCTACCACCTAACCCCAAAAAGTACAGATTAAAATTAAAATAAAATAAAATTCAAGATTACAAATAAAATGAACAAGAAAGTACAATAAAATACAAATGGAATAAAATATCATACAATAGAACAGATAAAAACTAAGAATTAAAATGAAATTCAGATTACTAAGAAATTGATCAAGAAAGTACAATAAAATACAATAGGAATAAAATCATATACATTGGAACAATATTAGCAGTGAATTAGATAATATAGTAACTGAAGTCGAGAAAGTTGATAGTAAGAAAAAAATAAATTCTGGCAACTCACAGTATTTATCATTATTCATAAGTTGATTTACCCTGCTTCTGATCGTTGATCAGTGATTCACGGAGCATATCGCGAAAACGTCTGAACTTTTGATTTTTGGTTAGATTTGGTAGTGCATTCCAGGCTTTGGGTGCTGCGTAACTGAAAGAGGCCTGATAAGCTGAAACAAGGTAAGCTGAAACTGGAAGCGTTTCTGGTTGAATGCGTATGAATTTTGCTTCTGAAGTTTAATTTCGAAAAGAGGTAGTTTGGGCTCTTGCTATTAATTATGTTGTGCAGTACAAAACAAGTGCAGTTTTCTCCGTCGTGCCATGGAAAGGATTCCCTGCTCATTAAGCACAGGCAGAATATATTCACACTTTTTTGTTCTATATACATATCTAATGCATGCGTTTTGAACTTTCTGTATTTTTATTGCAAGCTTTTTTGTTATTCTTAGCCCGTAAACGACGTCACAATAGTCAAACAGGAGGAAGATAAGAGACTGCACTAGGTTTAATTTTATCTTAGGAGAGAGAAAGTCTACCAGAAGATAGAGGCTTTTTAATATCGAATACGCCTTGCCACATTGTTGTATCACGTGCTCAGACCAATCGAGCCGCTGGTTCATGATCAGTCCTAGGTTTTTTACTGTTTCAGAAAATTTAATACGCTGTGTGTGAAGAATTATTTCGCATTCATTGATGTCAATATGTTTCAAGAGACTGCCTGTTCCCATAATTGTAAATATTGATTTGTTTGAATTTATTACTAACCCATTTGAAGCGCACCAATCGCTTATGTTCTTCAAATCTTGGTGATTAGTGATTCATAATAGATGATTCATTTGTAACGGTACTTCGTTACTTTACTTGCGCTACCTTCATACATTCAAAACTGGAGGATTTATTTGCCAGGAACATGCTTTGTTGTGTTGTTTGTGTGTTTCACTGAGAGAGAGAACAGGTGTGATACTTATGTCCTCACTGTATGATGAAACAACGGTATGACAGTAACGTGTTACCTTAGTAAGGAAAGCGTTACTTTATTTAGTAACTTTTCCAGTTCATGTAAGGTCACAGTATCACAATTTCGTTGTAGGTTAGATCCTCACCACCGGCAAAAAGAACTTTGTCCACCTGAATACGAGAGGTGCTCACTCACAATATAGTGATAGAATACATAGCAGATTAAGAAGATATACAATGGATATTCTCCAATTAATTAGGATTACAAAGTATACACTCTCCGGGAATCTCTGAAGCGAGAACGAAAATAAGTCTGCGCAAGTAGCACTGGAGAGAGCTCGACCAATGAACGCGTGAGAGGGGAAATGAGTGCATGGAGGGAGCAACGTAAATGAATCTACCAGCCGTTTGCAGCAGGGCGCAGTGTTTTGCTCCGCCGACTCGCTTTCTGCACTCCTCCACGGCTATTGCTCCACAGATTCCCGAAACAGAGTGCAATAGAAGTAGCTTCTGCCACGTTGTTTGCATGTAGTGTTTCTTTCCACCCGCTTATACTTACATGCCAGTTATTGAAATAATCCCTTCACTTCAAATTTTCCCTCGAACGTTGGATTGCGAACATCATCGGACACCCACATCTACTTCACTTCACCCCACCCTCTTCGTCTTTCATCAAAGCGCCTTTTCCTTCCCTGGTATTATCAGGCCGTGGGCGTCCTTCCTAACCTTTCTTCCAGTAACCTCGCCCAGATCTGTGTCCAATCGAGTGGGCGAAAAAATTCATCAAAATCCCTCTAGTTTTTTTTCTCCTTTTTTTTTGTTTATAACGTGGAATTTCGGTGCGTGCTCGGGAAAAGGAAATAGAGGAAGAAGAAAGCCAGAGAGGAGAGTGAGAGAACAATGATTTCTTTGTGTTCCTTTTCGGTCGGCCTTCCTAAGGCTGAAGAAGTAAAGGGAAAATCCCTTTCTGTACAGAAAGTACCGAGAAGGCATTTTCAGAATGGTACTGTATTGTGTTGTGAATCAGAGTTATCTGATTAAAATCCCGGTTACGGCATGAATGTACTTTCTTGCTACCCTCTTCATCAGTTCGTCATTCATCTTGACACGAATGCCTAACATAGTATGGCACAAGTGATATGGAATGAGTCCAATTCAGGGTAAAGCAGGGAAAAAGATGCTTAAAATATTGAGTAAGGAGGGAAATAAGGATGGATGTAAACCAAAGCGAAGAGGAAGATAAATCGGACAAAAAGAAAAGTTTGTTCCAGAAGATGTGAAGTAGCTTCTCTTTCCTTCTCTCTCTGCTTTATATTGTTTTCTCCTCTTTTTCTGTTATCTTATCCCTCTGCTCTTTTCTTTTCCTCTTCTTCCCTCTACCCTCGTTCCATCCCATCCCCTCGCCTCTACTCTCCTCTCATCGTCTTGTAATTTAGTGTGCTTTGTCCTGTCTTGTCATTAACATACTTAGGTTTTACATAAGGGTGCAATAATCCCCGCATCATGTGAAGGGTGAACACGACCTTACTGTTAACATACTCAAAATATTTTAATGTCCATGCCCATCTAATTTTATCTTCCCTTATCATACCTTCTATTCTATCTAATCTTTTCCTTTTTCATTTCTTAATGTTTTTATTCTCTTCCTTCATATTCATTTTCCTTTGACTTCTTTTTATCTCATACCTTACATTGTTCCTCTTCTTTCTTTTTATCCATCCCTCGGAAATTCCATATTCATGTTTCTTTGGACAAGTATTTAGTTTTGTCTCACTCTGAAGTTGAACGAAGATGGGTCAATGAACCCTTGGCGGAACGGCTTGTGTAAAGTTAGACCAGAATTCCCTCAGCCGTAAATCGAGAATGGCGTAGGGATTTGAGAGGTCATCAGGAAGGGAAGAAACTCGGCTGTCACATATACTAAAAGTTAACCTTGCCCACGAACTGAGTTTTCGTCAAAGTCGAAAGAGCGGAAGGCCAATATCGGATGCCAACGGACCGGAGAATGACAGGAGATCCAATTTCACTGTTCTGGATGCCTAAATGGAAAAATAATTCTGGCAGTTTGGTAATTCGATTCCTGAAAGCGACTCATGGCAGTAAGAGCTTCGTGTCCGAAGAGCAAAACTAAATGAGTTGTGACGTAAAATCAGGGTACACATTAACTGGGATGATGCCGGTGATCCCCTCCCCCGCTGGACCTACTCTCAATGTCAAGAAATGCAAATTTGAATCCCTACCCTACAAATTAGACCGTCGATTCCGCTTACGTCCGCCTACCGTAAAAATGACCATAACCTTTTTTAAATTACTAACGGCCATTGTATAGTTACCCTAATTTATTTATTTATTTAGCTCTTGTTTTACCTGGCGGAGATTAAGGCTCGTACCATGTCTCGCACTCAACCATAGCTGTATATATATATATATCTCGTATTAACACATTAAAACATAATATAGTTCACAAAAAACAATGAAATGAAACATACATACACGCTTCACAATGGACAAATCACAGTAAAAAACAGCAATTGGTAGAAACACACATACACACACCCGCGCGCGACGCCAGGAGTCCCGGATTCGAATCCCTGCCTGGACAGGGGTGTTCTTTGTGAGTGTCCCTTCATCATTTTCATCATATCCTCACCCATCCTCAGCATCGCGATTAGCCAAAAGTGACAGAAAAGCGAAGGAAACCAAATAAATAAATCAACATATCATCAAATACACCTATTGAATCTGATTGAGCTTTACCTTTGTCCTTGTTATATTGCATTAATATTTTGTTTTTAGTTAATGTTAATATTCTGAATAATGCATATTTCATGTTTACATAAATACACCAATAGCTGGCATCCATTCCCAATCCGGTTTTTAAAGTTTAATTCGCACCCTGCGGAAAACTCTCCTGAGTCCTGGAGATGTAGAGCCCTGTTCCCGCCAAAATCTTACACATAACAGCGTGCACGTGTGCGAAATAACCAATCAGCTAATGGTGCGATGCTGACCGGTTGGCTCTAATGCTACCGCGTTGGTGTTTTGGCGGGAAAACAAAGTCATATCTGATGGGGACAAAATAGAACAGAGTAAGGATGACATTGGTACCTGCATAAACTACCATATTTCTTCTTCTTCTGAGAATGGAGAATCGAGCTAATCTCGAATCTGTCTCGTCTCTTTGTTACATCACCTAATCATTCTTTCTTTCCTTGTCTTTTTTGTTAAATCCTGTCATTAAAATGCTCCCTTTTCCTTCCAAGAACTCCTCCTCTCCGCTCACCACAGCATCCTGCCTCATCTTGAGAAAAGAGGCCAAAGGACCACTCCCTCGCTCAGTCGGGGGTCTGCTACCACCGAAATTTACTGTTCGCGTTCAGTGCAAGAACCGTCGAAGAGCCGCCTGGAACCCTTGGCACAGGAGGCGATTCTTGCATCGAAAGGGGCCCTTCGCGAGGACTTCCGGTGGAAATTTCTTCCCACGAGAAGGGTGGTCCATGCGACACTTTTTCCCCATCATCGCTGACACGCACGGAACCCAAAGGGGTTGGGAGCGACTCCATTCATAGCCGCAGACACCCCCTCTCCCTTTTCCCTTCCGCACTCTTTCCCTTTTGATGATTCCACGTCGAGGAAAATGTTTGTTTTGTAATCGTTTTTCCCGCCCTCTGGGTCACACAGCTGATCCGGTCGTCAGCTGAGATGGGATTCGGATGCTGCGTTGCTTATTCATAAACGTGGATTGTTTGGCAGAAGTTTGGAGAATTGGGTTACCGAGACTCGCACGGTGCTGAGAGACGCAAGTGCTCTGTATTCAAGAGCAGAACGAAGAGGCCTGATGTGGCGAGCGTCCTCCCCTTCAGGTCATCTAAATTAACACTAAATCGCCAATCGTCTTGACGCTTAAAGTTAAGCGAATGATCTCTCGAAGTGTAATATAAAAAATATTTTTAAAAAAATAATAAAAAAGCCTAACAATTAGGGGTGGCTGAGAAACGGTCTTGTAAAAATTGAGACGAGAACTAGACCAGGCCCTTCGACACTTGTCGAGACTAGATCTCAAACGAGACTAAAGCTCTGTAAAATCGAGACGAGTGTCTCGGTCTCGTTCGAGACTTTGATATGACATTGGGAATATTCACCTAAACAAATTTACTTCCCAATGCCACTTCCTCATAGTTGTCAAGTCAATCCATTAATGTCATTTTAAAGTCTGAACAAAATTCCGTTTTTCGAGAGCGTCAAAATGAGATGACTACATATGCTGTGAAAGCTGATGCTATATTTTTATCGACATTCGAGACGAGAGGTGGATGCTTGCAAATCGAGACGAAACCGAAAATAGGATAGACATTTACAACTCCAGACAAGACCGAGAGTCTGCCAAATCTTGTCTTGTCTCGATACAATCTGCCACTTTTGGGTAATCGCGACGATGATGAGGAATGATAATACGATTAAATTGATGAACGGACACTCACAAAAATCACCAATGCCCAAGCCGAGTTTCGAAACCGGGTCTTTTAGCGCCCACATTAGGGGATACGCCACTGGCAGAACGATCTAGATTTCTTAAATTGGGCAAAATTATCCTGGTATTTCAAGAACCGGGGGACCAGATGGATCGAAAAGAGCCCTCCTAGTTGTTTGGGAAGCCGAAAGCGATTATTCGGAACCTGTTCGTATTCCAGGAAAAGGAAGCAAGTGGCCCACACATGAACCCACAGACAGAAATAGAGAACCCTTTGCTTCCGAGTAAGGCGGAAGACTGACTCATTGGCCTTTGACCGCAAAAACGTGGACACACAACTGACCTTCACCCGCTAAAACACAGCATCCGAAGTTTCCTCGCATCAAGGGTGTCATGATCATTCATTACTGCCGTCTTCTTTTTTTCTTCCTGCGGCAAGGACGTATTTACGGGGGGGGGATCCACGCGATCCGGACCCACCCCGAAAGACTTACTAAGAACAAAATTTAAATAATTAAAAATCTAAAATTAAATAATGAAAATAATGAAATAATAAAGTAACTAAAATTACATAATTATTATATACTACTTGTTTAATCGAGAGTTATTTATTTCCGCCGAACTTATTGGAAGGCAAGGATTATATTGGGATCATACGACTTTGAATGACAGTACCAAAGAAGATTTATGCACGATTTATTACTACTTATAATAATGTGCATAAATATTACCAGGAAATGTACTTTTCGTAAACTGGATCTAAAATCCTTTTTTGATGTTCAATAAATATTTAATTCTTTATCTATTTGACATGAATTTCCTTGATAGAGCAGATTTTTTTTTTTTTTTTACAAATTTTGCGAACTTTAGCTATACGTAAGCTAGATAATGAATACGCACTGTTTAGTTATACGACGGTCACTATTTATATTTTGAGCCTTGGCAACACTGATTGAAGTTAGGCGCGATTTGACGTTTGCACGGAATCGTCTGGCATTATTGACCATAACGTACTTCAAATGTTTTGTCAATAGCTTCATTTGTGTTGTTTATGTTGCCCTGGAGATTTCGCGACAACAATAAAATGGAATTAACTCGTGAACATTTTCGTGCGATGATTTTTTACGATTTTCGACGTGGATTATCAAGACAAGAGTGCATCGATCAACTTACTTCCACATTTGGCGATGAAGCCCCATCCTTTGCCACTGTGAAACGCTGGTATAACGAATTTAATCGTGGCCGCCATTCGCTCACCGACGAGATTCGCGAAGGTCGTCCAAAAACAGTTGTTGTTCAAGAAAACATTGATGCTGTGCAAAACCAAATACTGCAAGATCGTCATGTGACATACTGTGAGATTGAGGCAACCATAGGCATTAGTTCCACCAGCATATATAAAATATTACATGATAATTTAGCTGTGAGAAAGGTATGTTCTCGTTGGATCCCACACAATTTGACAAAAACTCAAAAAGACGCTCGCGTCAATTGGTGCAAACAAATGCTCAATAAATACAATCGTGGTGCTTCAAAAGACGTATATAAGATTGTAATAGGTGACGAATCATGGATATATGCATATGAGCCGGAACGTAAACAGCAGTCGACTGTATGGGTGTTTCAAGATGAACCCAATCCAACAAAAGTTGTTCGCGCTCGAAGCACATCGAAACAAATGGTCGCCTGTTTTTTCGGGAAAACTGGTCATGTGGCAACTGTGCCTTTAGAGGAACGTAGAACGGTCAACTCTGAATGGTACACAACAATTTGTTTGTCTTCGGTCAAATACGGAAAACAAACAAACGCCGTCGGATCATTCTTCATCAAGACAATGCCAGCTGTCACACATCTCGTCTAACAACCGACTTTATGAACAGTCAAAAAATCGAATTGATGGGTCATCCGCCGTACAGTCCTGATTTGACACCCAATCTGACTTCTTCTTGTTCCCGAATGTCAAGAATGAATTCCGTGGACAACGATTTTCGTCGGCGGAAGACGCCGTTGATGTGTTCAAAAACCATATTATGGAGGTGTCTCAAGAAGATTGGAAAAACTGCTTTGACAAATGGTTCGAACGAATGCAAAAGTGTATTGACCATAAAGGAGAATACTTCGAAAAACAATAAAGCAGTTTTCAATGCCAAATTCCTGTTTTTTCATTGTTAGGCTCAAAATATAAATAGTGACCCTCGTATGACTGTCCTTAAACCTTCTTCTTACCTATTCATGTTAAAATATAATTGGTTTGATTTGAATATTTTAATTAATACTATTTTATTTTAATTAACATAATATAATTATAATTATTTTAATTTAAACATTATTATTATTATTATTATTAGACGCTGGTTCGGACCTCCCCGAAATATATTTCTAGATACGTACCTGCCCTGCGGGGATCGAACCTGGCAGTTAGCTCATTGGTTATACTTGCTGCCTTGTGATCGTTGGTCCTGGAAATGAACTCCGGATTGACCACAGTTCGAGTTCAGTGTCTCCTATCTTAATCTAAACTTTAGATCGAGTAACAATTATGCTTGTCTTCTCTCAAGGGGAAAATTGTGTTTCAATAATACGAAATGGAAATATGGATCATATTTTGCATGATACGAGATAAATATTGCGTGAAGACTAAACAATTACGCAATAAAGTTCAGTAGCGATGTGTTTCTGTCAACAAATAAATATGTGGTTAGCCTATATCTTTAGGAGTCAAAAAGACTGAAAAGGGGCCAAAAATATATACACGAAATCAAAAGATTGTGGTCAAAGGATTCTATGTATTAAACATTTCTGTAAACATTATTTGAAATTAACAGGTGTTAATTTGAAATTACCATTTGATTCTTTGGTATTTATGCATTTGCCTTACCATTTGAAATTTCTTAGGTACCCCCTCCGATAGACTCCTAGCGGGACACTATACTTACGTTCAAAGTACAATCATTAATTGCGTTGCACTGTTTGCATCGCAATATGTCGGCCGCAAAAGTGGCAACAGTTTGATGTGAGGTTGTTTATGTATTCGTCATAAATAAAATTTCTTTATGCGCGAACTACCTCGAGATGTGTAATACGTAAAATTGTGTTTATTTTATTTCTGCACAGAGGCTAATATGGAATGAGTCTACATTCTGTATGAGGTTGAAACACGAAATTCAATTTGTGGTCTATCAGGAAATGAACTCAGTGACGTAATGTTCTATTTTGTTCATAAAAATCTCGGGTTGTGATGCCTTGAATGCGGGAATTTTTTTTGCAAATACGTCTAGGGGTGAGAGTATACCGTTTTGAAGGTGAAGACACCATGGTCCCGAAGCCAGTCAGTGAAATAGGGTACCCTGTAACTCACTTATCCAAACCTTTGCTTCATAACTCGCAACGTAAAAAATAAATCACATAGCCAATCTGGAATTCCAAAGATTCTGGAAAAGAAGGAAGGCGAAGGAAGTAGCGAAGTTTTCTGAAGGGTGGAGAGAGGGTAAAGGAGGAGGAACGGATATCGTGGCTCTGGTTAGTTGGGCAGAGATAACCGTATCGCATTCAACGATTCCCTCGATTGAAGATGAGGAAAATTTCAGAAGAGCAAAGGCGAGGTTCCGCCGAGCTCGTACAGATACTACGCAGGGAAGCATTTCTTCAAAGAAAGGCCTGTCTTCAATTTCCGGTCGTCCGGAGACAAGAAAGTTCAAGTGACAAGCTGAGTCACACTCCGAGAATGACTTTTTAGCCTCTCGCATACGCCAAAAGAATCTCTGGTACGGATACAGTATACGTGAACCTTCATTATAATTTCTATACTAGCGCCATCTGGTAAAATGAACAAAATCAACCAAGATATCTGAAACCTTGGGAAATATGCAAACTACAGGCTTCCCCTTCCCTTTCTTTCACCTGGGTAGGGGGCTGTCAGACCCACCTCCTCTTGCCTTTCGATTTTTCAACTGTGATTATTTTTATATGTAATTGAAATACAGCGTGTCCGTAAAATAATGTATAATTGAAATGAATTACCAGGGAGAGTAAAATGGAAACCGATAAAAGTCCGATAAAAATTGCACTTGTTACTCGCCTGGTCCCCCACACTTTACCTCCGCACTCGAGGTTCGGTGCACTTCGTACTCGGCTCAGATTTGTCTAGGGGTATCTTTCTTTGTACGACAATGCACGTGGGTTGCTACAAGTCAACATAATTATATAATTAACTACAAGAGACAACGGAAAACCTTTTGCGAAACCTTTATGATCAGGGGGATAAATTACCTTGTCCAGCATGTGTGAAATTAAAAACGGAAATTTTGGATAATTTCTATAGTTTAATTAACGTAAAATTTGAAATATATACATGTCGTATCCGAACGTTCATTTCTCTAATTATTTATCGGGCCAAAACTCTAATTTTTGATGTTGCAATCTCTATTGTTTGTACCTGGATGCTTTACATTTTATGAATTACATCTGAAGTACGCTTGTCACAAGGTAGACTCGCGTTACTCCAAGAAACGTCTTAACAGGCGCTAGGCCGCCCGACGTGTACATTTCTCAACCTCCACGGTGACAAGGCACTAGGCTGCCCGGCGCACCGTAATTACTTCAAAATAACATCCAGTACAAACTACCTTTTTACCTGTAAATCGGACACCAAGGCACTAGCTTGCCCGGCAATCCAATCTCTTACAGCATCCGTTTCGGGAGATCTGTTCTCCGGTCCTAGCCGACCGAAGCAAAAACAGCCTCTCCCTTCCAAGTCTCAGTTCCAACAGCCGACCTCCCCTACTCTCATCTGGGAGTTTATATATGTTTGGTTGGCGTCTGCTGCCAACCGCCCTTCTTTCAAAATTTTTAATCTTTTAACAGCTAAACTGCCCGCCTTTCTTTTGAACGTTCGAAACACGAAGCAAGAACAGAGAGCTACATGGTGTTTATACATGGAAAAATACGAACCTAAAAATGCATAATAAATTGATTTACACTAATCAGACATATATATGTTTATACACTTGATTACCCAATTAATTAACATATTAATAAATATTTCAATAAGAAAAAAAACACTGTTGCCCTGACACGGGGGCAGGGTAACAGATTCCCCCTCCCCAGCATTACAATTCAATCTGAAATTTAAATTTCAGTCTGTGTGAATTGTCTTAAAGTCACTGAGAAAAGTTAAGCACTGTATCTGAAAAGAAAAAATTCACTGAAAAAGTTATTTTCACTACACACCACAACCGTCTCTCTGAAAAGAAGGGTCTCGATTTCACTGCACTAAATCCTAGTTCCACACGGATTTTCCTCCGGGAATCCTGGAACCTCCTGGACATCTCAGCCATCTGGTCATCAGGACTGCTCCCAGTTGCAGACAGATTCAGCTCCTCAACCTTCCAAAGAACATGTCCAGCTCCCGCTCTAGGGTCGACTCAGCCTCTCCTCGGTCCATCCGAAGAACCTCCGGCTCCTTAGTCCCCTAGTCCTTGCGTCTGGGACTTTTGCGGTACTCGGTTCGACTCCTGTCGAATTTCAGCTTCGAATGCTTTCAAAAGTTCTATCGTTCGATCACACGACCCAACTTTAAAATGTCTTTCTCATTTTTCATTTATAAGAAAACTTTCTTTCCCTTCCTTTTCCGGGCATCGAACTGCCATCCTCAGCATTCTCCTAGCGATGAAAATCTCATGTCTTCATGTTCACAATTGTCACCACCCTTTATCGGCAAAAGGTTGACATAACATAAAATCCAACAGTCCGTAATTTAAATCTTATATTCACAAGAAATGAATTTACCAGGACACTAATGTGTAGCGACAATAAATCAGGAACTTAATTACTACTGTACAAACAAGAAGTCAGTCACTCGGCTTCCTTTCCATCATTTTTCACAGCCCTTCTACCCCCTCCCCTTGAGATGGATTCTCAGGGTAGAATTTAGGGACGAGTGCTTTCCCTCACACTTCTCAAATTTCTTCTCGGAATGACCTTCAGCTGGTCAACGTTAGCCAGAACTCTCTTCCCCTCACCTTCCTTTTCCAAAACAACATTATTTGGAGTTGTGAAATTCAGAATTCTGTAGATCCCTTTGAATTTCGGGAAAAAGCACGCAGTTTGCTTATTAAAAGCAGACGAAATCCTATGCTCTTGAACCAGTACTCGATCTCCGACACGAAGATTAACCCTTCTTCTGCCCTTATTGTAGGCCTTTGACGCCTTTTGCCTCGTCTTTTCCTCTTTTTCTCTTGCAAATTCGAAAGCCGCGCCCATTCTTTCCTTTAACTGCATGACATAATCCATCTGTCTCTCCGCCGTGACGTCCTCCCCGGTTCCATCTTCCCTCTGAAGCTCCATTTTCCGAGTGTCATGCGGTGTGTACAAATCACGTCCAAAGAACAAGAATGACGGCTTTAATCCAGTCATCGAATTCGTTGCATTATTGATAGCGAAACTTATCGCGTCCAAATTTTCAGCCCACGACGAGTGTTCCTTGCAGAACTTTCCAAGTGCTTGCTTGATTATCTTAATCGCTGCTTCTGATTTATTTCCCTTCGGTCTATATGGCGTAATATAGACAGGCTTGCAATTCACAGAACGCAACGTCTGTGAATACAGTTTGCTTCGAAATACACTCTGGTTGTCACTGACAACGTATTTCGGAAATCCTGACTGAAAACAGTACTTCAAGAATGCTTGCGAGATCGTCCTCGCCGTTGTAGTTCTAAGCGGTGTCAAACTAATGTGCCTTGAGAACTCATCTTGAATGACTAAACAGTACTTGTATCTCCCCTTCGTACTTGTAGGCAGTGGTCCAAAAATGTCCAGAAACACTTTGTATCCAGGCGCAGTAGCTTTCCTCGAGTTCATAAAGCCCATCTTTCTGCTGTTGTCCGGATTATACTGAAGACAAGTGATACAACTTTTGCAATAATTACTGACATCTTTGACTACTCCATCCCAAGTATAATTCTCTAGGACCTTAAACAATGTCTTTCCATGTCCTAAGTGCGCAGATAATAAATCATCATGCGAAGATTTAAGTACTTCATTCTTCAACTTCTCTGGTACCCACAGCTTCAATCTGGAGCTAAACGGTGGATAAAGTCCAGTGTTTTCGTCAACGAAACGGTAAAGCAGTCCATCATCGTCGAGACAGGAATGCTGCAGATAAAAGTCAAATTTTCTCTTCTCTCGAGAATCCTTTATTTCAACTTCTTCTCCATTTAAGCATCCAATTAATTTCGACAAATAAGGATCACTCTGTTGTTCTCTTTTCCACATATCTTTATCGTTAAGATCTACGGGCGGCGAAGTTTCTGTCTGTCCGTCCGTCTGTCTTCCATTTACAGTGTTGCCAGCTGCATCTGTAAACATCGCTTCCGTTTTCCTTGTCTGTTTCCGGTCGAATTTCTGACACACTTTGCCTTCGACTTTAGGAATATCATGATGTTCCATTATCGTCCCATCAGGCATCTCTAATCTGAAATATCCTTCAGGCTTGATGTCCTCTATCGGATAATTCTCTTCTGCATCCGAAGATCCAATGTAATTCTCCCTCTCAGAGAATCCTGCTTCGATCCTCGACAGGTAGTCAACCGCTGTGTTATTTCTACCGGCAATGTATTTTACTGTAACTGGAAACCTGGTCACCCTGTTTATCATTCTGTTTATGTGGCTCGGAATCTGAGAAGATTTCAAGATATCCACGAGCGCAGAATGGTCAGTGTAAGCGATCACTTCCGGTGCTTGCAGAAAGTAATATTCAAATTTCTCCAGACCCATGGTCAACGCAAATAACTCTTTCGCTGTGACAGAATAAGAACGCTGAGTTTCAGACAGCTTCTTACTCCCAAATGCAACAGTCTGCAATTTTCTCGTTTTGTCGTCCTCCTGAGCGACGATATAGCCAAGCGCTATGTCAGAGCAGTCTACAAACAAGTGAAACGGTTTCGAAACGTCAGGAATCTTGAGATCAGGACTATTTACAATTGCATTCTTTATTTTCTGCAAACTCTCTTCTTGTTCTTTTCCCCAAGAAAATTTCCTATTTCCTTGTAACAAGTCCGTGATCGGTTTGGATATCTTTGCTTGGTCCTTTATGAAATCCGACAGAAAATTTAAGAAACCTACTAGTCTCCTAACTTGCTTGATATTTCTCGGGCGCTGCAATTGCTCTGCCTGTTTCCTCTTACTTTCCGCACAAGATATCGTATTTTCTGTAATTGTAAACCCAAGAAAATCAATTTTCTTTCTGAAGAGACGCGACTTTCGATAACTAATCGTCAGTCCTTTGTCTTTCATCTTTCCCAGGACAGAATCCAACACACTCAGTTGTTCTTCCTCGGTAGCGTTAGCAATCACTACGTCATCATAATAACATATTGCATCAGTTTGATAATGCTCTCCTAGCGTCTTCTGCATCAGTTCTGCAAGGTGAAAAGGTCCACTACGACAGCCATAAAATAACCTTTTGTATCTAAACGTTCCCATTTCTGTCAAGAAACCTGCATATTTTCTAGTATCTTCAGAAATCTGCATATTTGCAAATGCAAACGGAATATCCAGAACTGTAAATATAGTTCCCCCAGAAAGCTTGCATATTGTCGACCTAATATCAGGTATTTCTCTATGTCTAGCCTCCAATCTCTTATTCAAGCCTTTGCTGTCGATGATCACTTTACATGTGTTATCTTTCTTCACATGAAGAATAGGCGGCGAAAGGTAATCTGTGTCACCCCTTTCAATGATCCCGTCTTCAAGCATCTGCTCAACAGCCTGATTCATTAATTTCCTCTTTTGCTCAGAAAGTGGCCTAGGTTTCGCTCGGAACGGCTTCTCGTTATTCACATCCAAACGAACCTCGTAATCCTTTGCTAATCCCGGTTTATCTTGAAAAACATCAATATGCCTTCTCAGTATGGCAATCAATTTCGGCTTGTTTTCCTCTGAGATATCGGTACCCTCCATCAGTATGGCAATCCTTCTCTCTTCGTCAACCCCCTCCCCTTTGATGTCGCTGCTACGTGTCTCCGCTCCGCAGGCAGAAACGTTCTCTCGGACCCCTTCGACTCCATCCGCGGTCGAACCCAGTCCCCTTGAACCAACAGCATCAACGCTGTCACGTGTCGGCGGCGAATCAAAAGGCACGATTTTCGAAAGATCAGGCTCAATTGCCCACCCGTTACGATGAATCATGGGTACAAGTCCCAGCTTAGCCATTAATGTCCTTCCCATTAACATTTCATGATTAGCATTTGATAACACAAATATCTGATCCCGAGCCTTGTGTCCGTGAAACTTAATATTCACGTAAGCGCTCCCCAAAGATTCCACATTTCCTTCCGCAAGTATTACTTTTGTTTTGCAACCCTTCAATTTCACTCCATTTGTCTTCATCTTCTCGAAGACCTCCAAAGACACGAAGTTATTGGACGACGCCGTATCAATACATGCGTGTACTTCCACATTAGCCACGTTGCATAAAACGATAGGTTCCCTTACGTCTTTTACATTTACGTTGGGAGGTGAAAAATTTTCCTTCTGTGTAAAATTTGCAGTTTCCACGCCACGAACTTGACAAATTCGTGGCGACTCTACGAGTTTTTTGTTACGTCCTTCCCACGTTCATTAATCTTGTTTTCCCTACGGTGATTTGAAGCTCTGCAACCTTTCTGTCCACAAGTGTAGCATAATTTATTTCTCTGGCAATTTTGCTTCGAAAAGCGGTTCTGTTTGTTTTCATTCCTCACCGCAAGCCGCGAGGGTGGAGGGCGTGAAACCACATGTTCAGCCCTCAGGCGCTCGACTTTCGGGCGGTCAAAACCAATGCTCACAGGGTCCAAGAAAATATCAGATTTCTTTCTCCCTCTCTCCTCTTCGCATTCCTGGTTAAATGACTTTCTCAAAGACCAGCTGTAAATTTCGTCTTCCGAAACGAAAGATTTGAATCTCTGCCTTTCCAAAAACTCCGCTTGTAGCTCTAGGGCGTACTCGCTCAATTCTCTCATAGAAGTGAATGTCTTGTTGTACAAATAATCCCTAAATACCGGATTGCAGTGCGACTTCACAAAGTCAATTCTCTCCTGCGCAGAAGCCGAATTCCTTATCCTACTAAAATGCCTGTCAACTTTGCGAACGTATTCCGCCAATCCCTCGTTAGCAAGTTGAAACCTCTGAGACAAAAATAACTCTGCTTCTCTCTGATAATCCAATCCATGAAAAGCTTGCAAGAATTTATGCCTGAATTGTGAAAAATCACCGAACGGTTCCGTGAACAAAAACCACTCCCTCGCTTCATTTCGCAACGAAAGAGGAATAAACTGCTTCAGAAGATCATCTTCAGAAATTTTCAGCGTTCTCGCGTAATCTTGAATCCTATCCAGATACGAAAAAGCATCTTCCTTCCCTACATTTTCCTCAAATGTCGGAAGCGGCAAACGAATTTCCTCCATTGTCACTCTTGGAACGCACCTCTGTTCCTCAACAACAGAAAGTTCTGTCGCGGTCGGGCTGGACCTACTTGAGTTACCAAGCGACATTCTTGTAACTTCCCCTTTTCTGTTTCGCAAGATCATCGGTTCGATCCTCGTCCGTTTCTCTCCTTAACTTTCAAATAAAAATCTTGTTCAATATCCTGCGACAAGACCTCAAATAACTAAGTTCAATCGCGGACAGAGTCCCCAAATAAATAAGTTCAATCCCGGACAGAGCCCACAAATAAATATGTTACTCGCCTGGTCCCCCACACTTTACCTCCGCACTCGAGGTTCGGTGCACTTCGTACTCGGCTCGGATTTGTCTAGGGGTATCTTTCTTTGTACGACAATGCACGTGGGTTGCTACAAGTCAACATAATTATATAATTAACTACAAGAGACAACGGAAAACCTTTTGCGAAACCTTTATGATCAGGGGGATAAATTACCTTGTCCAGCATGTGTGAAATTAAAAACGGAAATTTTGGATAATTTCTATAGTTTAATTAACGTAAAATTTGAAATATATACATGTCGTATCCGAACGTTCATTTCTCTAATTATTTATCGGGCCAAAACTCTAATTTTTGATGTTGCAATCTCTATTGTTTGTACCTGGATGCTTTACATTTTATGAATTACATCTGAAGTACGCTTGTCACAAGGTAGACTCGCGTTACTCCAAGAAACGTCTTAACAGGCGCTAGGCCGCCCGACGTGTACATTTCTCAACCTCCACGGTGACAAGGCACTAGGCTGCCCGGCGCACCGTAATTACTTCAAAATAACATCCAGTACAAACTACCTTTTTACCTGTAAATCGGACACCAAGGCACTAGCTTGCCCGGCAATCCAATCTCTTACAGCATCCGTTTCGGGAGATCTGTTCTCCGGTCCTAGCCGACCGAAGCAAAAACAGCCTCTCCCTTCCAAGTCTCAGTTCCAACAGCCGACCTCCCCTACTCTCATCTGGGAGTTTATATATGTTTGGTTGGCGTCTGCTGCCAACCGCCCTTCTTTCAAAATTTTTAATCTTTTAACAGCTAAACTGCCCGCCTTTCTTTTGAACGTTCGAAACACGAAGCAAGAACAGAGAGCTACATGGTGTTTATACATGGAAAAATACGAACCTAAAAATGCATAATAAATTGATTTACACTAATCAGACATATATATGTTTATACACTTGATTACCCAATTAATTAACATATTAATAAATATTTCAATAAGAAAAAAAACACTGTTGCCCTGACACGGGGGCAGGGTAACACACTACAGACTGTAAACAACTCAAATTTACATGAGGTATCGACTGTTATTTACAAAATCACCTCAAGGCTGCAACACTGATCAAGTGAGCTTCACAACATCTACTGCAAATGAAAATTCAATGTCTCCGAGCATGCTTACCACGCCAGCAAGTTTAAAGATAGAGGAGGAAGTTCGACAATGTCCTCAGTCTGCACGCAGATGGGTAGAAAGACCTTCGCGGTGGCTCCATAAGCGACTGCACATAGATTTTTTATATTCTTCTTCTTGAGGTACACAGGTTATAACTTAGACTTGAAAATATATGTGGATCATCAATGGGCCTATGCTTAAATGCAGAAATCTTGTGCAACTTTACTTGCAGAAATCTACTAGATAAAAAAAAATAAGGTTTTCATTTGACTCTCCCTCGTACGTTTGTTCCCAAGTGAATTCCCAATGTTTCTTATTACATTTGTTGATAAAATCATAAAGATAACTACATAGCAGCCAAAATTTGCGTGGTGGGCCTATCTGGCACCTCCTCCCTTTGGGATGTGTGTTCCGACATGACACTCATGCCTGTAACAGTGTACAATTGGTTGGTAATAATGGTAATTATTGTAAATATTATAATTACTATATAACTGCACATATATAAACAAGAAAATAATTTATGCAAAGTTACTTTATTGTGTATGACACGCAATAATTGATTCTTATTTTTTATTAATGATGGTTATGTTTGTAACTACTATATATTATTATAGTATAACTGCACCTATACAAACAACAAGGTTTCTTGAATTTTAGTGCTAAAAAATGTGGCCTTAGAGGTTCAGGACAGAATGCAGGACAGGTAGCACGATTTATATGGTCCGCCCCAGAAAATAGTCCGGCAGGACCATTAAACCAGCAAATATGGTCCCCCGGACCAAATTTATCAGCGAGAGGGAACGAATATTTGGTCCGCCCCCAGAAAATATGGCCCCCTAACAAAACCATCGACATTAAATTACAAATTGAGAATGGTCCCACCTGCGAAACAAAGTTAAATATTTACTAGGGGGGAACGAATTTCACCAGTGAAATATGGACCCCCTTGGAAAACAAAAATATACATTTACTATGCGGGGGGGGGGCGAACTAATTTAACCAGTGAAATAAGGTCCCCCTTTGAAATAAATCTGAAAAATTTTGAAGGGGTACCGAATTTACCCAGTGAAATAAGGCCCCCTTTGGAAACAAATCTGATGGTCCCCAGTGAGAAGCAATCTTCAAGGAGGTTATGTGGGGGGGGGAACTAATATCACCTCGTGAAATATGGTTCCCCATCTTAGAAAGGGGACGAATGTTGTTGCAATATTAAACCATACACACAACCCAAACCCCACTTATTCCAATCGCGGAGGAAACGTCTCCCCTTCAAAGCTGCTAATTCAAGCACTAATGGTAGCTTTTTGAAAATGTCATTTCCACATCAACATTTATTGAATATTATCTTCCTCTGCGTAAACTACTGGAGTGAAAGCCAAGGAATATTTAAGAAAGTTCGGTTTTATCATGTTATATGTTAAGATGAGTAGAGTCAAGAAGACATCTGAAATTACCAAGTCAACGCCTTTGATTCATGTGGAAGAGGTTTCTGCTTCAGCAGTTGATTGACATCAGTAGATATAAGGTTACTATTTTTCGGTGAAGCTCATGCCATTTCTTGGAATTCGTAAAGGAACGCGAGGTGATGATACCTCACTTTCCCATATTAAGGGGGGCAAACCTGCTAGGGGAGGGTGGTACAACGAGAGATGTAAAATAATGAATAAAAGGTTGGAAACTACAGAAACATGAATAGCGAAGAGGGCAGAAAGAACTACCTTACGGTTAGAATGGCGTATAATAACATTTTAGAGCAAGAAAAGGGAATATAGCAAGCTGAAAATTTCGAAGAAATTAAAGAGGCAATCTCGGAGAGAAATATTTCGACGTTTGGGGGGGGGGGTTCTACGTAAATTGAGGGGTCAGAAAAACGGCTGGATAATTATTTGGGAAGGCCACTGCTTTTCCTTACTTGGTGGGGAGGGGGAACATCTCAGACAGAAATTGCACGGGAACGACACTTCCTAGGGGACTATACATCGATACTACATGTAGATGAGGATATGTGAGTAGATGAACTAAGAATGGCGATTGGGAAACAGGGAAAAGGGGAGAGTGGCGGGGATGGATCGTATAGGAACGGACTTCTTGAAAGCAATGGGGGAATACATGAATATCTTAGAAAATAACCGTAGACTAATGGACAAGATTTTGAAAGAAGGACATTTTCCGAAAGATTGGGTACCATCATTGTCCTATATAAAAAGGCAAGGGGGATAGGAACAACGCGGGCAATTTTGATTTATTGAATTGATTTGATTTATTTTACTTAGCGTTTCTGCCAGTTTTAGCTATTCCCGATGGTGAGAGGTGGAAGGTGATAAGATCAGATAAAGTAGTTGAAAGGACGATCACAAACAAATATGAACGGCACAAAATGCAATCTAATAGACGCCTGAGCGGACGCAGAGACGGGAAATGTCTCGTCTCGTGAGCAATTAGACATTTGTTCCCTTTTCCTGATTTCTCGACTTTATTCCCCAGAAGGACTGTATTTCTTTCACTGGTGAAATTTTTCTCCCCCGCTTCCCCGCCATGGTAAACTGTTTAATTACATTTCACAGGGAGACCATATTTCATGGTGTGATTTTCGTTCCCATTTCTGAGATCTTTCGACTTTGTAAGGGGGACCATATTTCGCGAGGTGATATTAGTTCCCCCTAGTAAATATTTAACTTTGTTTCGCAGGTGGGACCATACTCAATTTGCAGGTTAATGTCAATGGTTTTGTTAGGGAACCGTATTTCCTGGGGGCGGACCAAATATTCGTTCCCCCTTGCTGATACATTTGGTCCGGCCGGACCATTTTTTGGGGGACCGTATAAACCGTGGCACCCGTTTGTACGTACAGGTAAACTTTATTTCGCAATTCGAAATTCTTTAAAGCGGGTGAATGTAAAATTGATTCCAATATGGTAAATAATTATATCTTTGTATAAATTTTTTAGGGGACGGTGAATATAATTTGGAGGTGTTGGGAGAGTTTGGGTCGGAGACGCTAAAAAAATGAACAAAGAAAACAAGCAAACAGACATTACCACCTCACATCCTAGTAGGCAACACTGTTTCCGGATTCTCAGTGTTGATTTTTCCTTCCAATCGGATTTCGGAGGAGCATCGGAGATTAGTTATCGCTTTGACAAGGCATCTGAAATATTTTTGGCAACTCACGGCGTTCCCTTGTTCTTCCTTTCGCGCACAAAATAAGCCGACTATTCTTTCCCCACCGGAGGGGCTCTGGCTACAGGAGATTCCTGGAAGATCTCCCGTTCGGAGCCCAAAACGAGCTGCTGGAAGAAAGTATTAAGTGTCCCGCGACAGGGCAAGAAAGGATTAAGATCTTCCGGCTGATAAGGAAACTAAGGTGAAGGCATCCTGCACGAAGATGTTTGGACCCCCTGTAGGCATTGTGAACATTTGCTTTTGCCGCGGATAAGTTGTTTTGAAAACATTACAAATGATGTGAGAAATTTAGAAAATGGCAGTACGCGTTCTCAGAGTTAAAGAAAATTAGTTCTCGAAATAATTCCCCGTCAAGTAATGGTCTATTTACACATAAAATACCAACACGAGCGTCAAACTGACTATTTTTTCAACATGTGCTTGTAAGTATTGGATGGCCTCCCCGATGGCGCAGTGGTAGCGTCGTCGCCTTGTAATCAAGGGGTCCCGGGTTCGATTCCCGGTGGAGGCACATAGTGGTTCGGATCCCACTTTAAACTGTAGGTCCAGTCCCGATTAGCCTTACTGTACATAAAGTGGACTTAAAACAACAAATCAATCCAATCCAATAAGTTTTGGAAACGAAAATCATCCATTCATTGTTTTCTACTCAATGGGCACCTTTTTCATTGCATATTGCACCTTACGCCTTACAAGAGCATAATATCTAGCAACTTCTCCGGATGTTTCCATTCTTTCTACTACATCTTTTAGAAGCTAGGGCTTCCCAACAAATTTCTTTTCTTCTTGATCACCGTTTGATTATGTTCTAGTTACTTCAGTTGTATTTAACAAACAAACTTTACAAAGTAATCAGTCTTACCCAAGTAATGTAACATACATCGATTTAATATGATTCCACCGGTAAATCAATTGACGTAATTTTTTAATACCAAAAATACAGGAAGTGTATGCGGAAGGTTCTGTTTTTCACAATCGACTTTTCAATTTGTGCATTTCAATATTTCCACTCGCAAAATACCCTTCTCAGAACGTATGTTCCTACATAGTTCTGGAAGTGTACGGAAGAAAAGTTGACAAGGAAACCACAAGTAACGTCTCATGTATTTTGTTCATGAAATATCACTTTTACATAAGCTAATTCATTCACAATCATCCATAATCTTCTGTCTTTTATCAACATATACACATATATAAAGGTGTAAATGAATTTAGAAAGGGGTGGCAACCTAAAGTAAACTTGATAAAAGATAAAGATGGTGATTTTCTAGCTGACCCAAGCGATATTCTAAATAGATGGAAGAACTACTTTAATGACCTTTTAAATGTCCATGTAGGAGATAAATCAGAAGTAAATGAAGTACACACACACAGCAGAACCTTTAGTTCCAGAACCTAACTTGACTGAAGTTAAAGATGCTATTAAAAGGCTAAAGAATAACAAAGCACCTGGCATTGATTTAAAACCAGCTGAGTTAATTAAATATGGTGGAAATTCATTAATATGTCAAATTCATAAATTAATTTGTTTAATATGGAATAAAGAAGAAATACCTCAAATGTGGAAAGAATCCATAATTGTTCCTGTGTTTAAAAAAGGTGAAAAATGAACTGCAGTAATTACCGTGGAATTTCTCTACTCTCAACAACATACAAAATATTGTCTAACATTCTTTTAACAAGACTAACCCCATATGCTAATGAAATTATAGGTGATTATCAATGTGGATTTAAACGTAACAGATCAACTACAGATCAATTTTTTCACATCAGAGAGACACTTGAAAAAAAGTGGGAATATAATCAAAATGTCCATCAGCTATTCATTGATTTCAGAAAAGCATATGATTCGGTCAAAAGAGATAAATTATATAATATATTAGTAGAGTTTGGAATACCTAAGAAGCTTGTTCGTATGATAAAAATATGCACCAGTGAAACAGAAAGTAAAATTCGTGTGGGTAATAATATGTCTGACAAATTTACAATTCATGATGGGTTAAAACAAGGAGATGCATTATCTCCATTGCTCTTTAATTTTGCCTTAGAATATGCTGTAAGGAAGGTAAAAGAAACTAAAGAAGGACTAAAATTAAATGGTGTGACTCAGTTGTTAGCATATGCAGATGATGTAGACTTACTGGGGGATGATGTGAATACAATTAAGAATAATGCTAAAATATTTTTCAAAACTGCTAAAGAGATAGGTTTGGAAGTTAACAAAGAGAAAACTAAATATATGCTTACAGGCCGAAACCAAATGTTAAGTAATAATCAAAATCTAATTATTGATAACATCTCGTTTGAACCAGTTTCCAAATTCAAATACTTAGGAGTAATATTAACAAATGAAAATTATATTAAAGAGGAAATAAAAAGTAGGCTTAATTCAGGAAATGCATGTTACTTCTCTCTTCATAAACTTTTGTCTTCTCGTTTAATATCTAAGAAACTAAAAGTTAAAATATACAAAACATTAATTTTGCCTGTAGTATTATATGGGTGTGAAACTTGGTCCCTTACATTGAAAGAGGAACATAAATTGAGAGTATTTGAAAATAAGATCCTTAGGAAAATCTTTGGACCTAAAAGGGATTAGGAGACAGGTGAGTGGAGAAGGTTACATAATTTAGAACTACATAATTTGTACTCATGTCCAGATATTATTAGAATAATTAAATCAAGAAGACTTAGGTGGGCAGGCCATGTGGCACGAATGGGAGAGGAAAGAGGAGTTTACAGGATTCTTGTTGGGAAACCAGATGGTAAGAGACCTGTAGGAAGGCCTAGACGAAGATGGAGGGACAACGTTGAGATGGACCTAAAGGAAATCGGTAGGGATGGAAAAGAGTATATAGATCTTGCTCAAGATAGGGACAGATGGAAGGCCTGTGTTTCTGCAGCCATGAACCTTCGGATTTAAGAAGGCTAGAGAGTTAGTTAGTTACACATGCCACGAACTCTCTATTCAAGGACATGCGCACGCATATATTCTAATAAAATGCTGAATTTTCCAGTAGAGTACCAGGTATTCTAAATCCAGGTGACATTTGCAAGAAATCGAAAATGTATTACGTGTAATACATATATACGTACACTGTCGCACCCCGAAGGTCAGCTTCAATACATTTTACTTCGAAGAAAAATAAAAATGAATGCAAATGTATAGTACATACACACACAAACACGCACTATGGGGCCAAAGGTCACTTCACACTTTGAAAATTACAAAATCATTGTACTTCTGTGATACTGTGAACTGATAAATGGATGATGTGTCAAAAGACGCCTTTGGTTCACACCTGGGACTAAACTTCCTAGCTCGTGACACGTATTACTCCGCCACGGGACCTATTTCTGCAGGAAAGGTACTAGTACCCAATGTCGGCCATTTGAGCGATTACTTTAAACGAATATGTTTGAATGAATGAATGTAATTTAATGGGCGTTTCTCTGAAACTTATAAACATTACGATAAATGAATAACTGACACATGAGTGACGTGAATGCAATTTTGAGGAATTAGTTTGGTTTAAAACCACATGGGATTGATACACTTGTTATCTGTAACCAGGACCACATATAAATCCTCGCATATCTACCTGCAGGAGAGGTATTAATCATTGTGACAAGGACCTGCTCATCGTCCTTTTTTCCTAGCGCCATTGTTTGAGAAACTTTGTTCCACCGCGGAGCTCGGGTCGAGTCAGCGGGAGTCAGATTTACTGGACGAACCTTTGGATGCAGTGTTGCCAAATATGAAATATCTCTGCAACTTTTCTTGGAGTCAGAGCAGTCTGAATTGAGCATCCCAACTATTTTCCTGATGGAGGGCGTCATCAAATTTCGCAGTAATTCCCCTAATTCTTCCTTTTTGGTGTGCTGTATAAATTCACGAAACTCTCAAACCGGAAGGTTTTTGTTAAGTTTGTGTTAATTAGTTTACACAAAGAGGGCTTTGCGCGAAGTGTATTAAAAGTATCTACCGCATTACACGGAAATCAAGTGTTTTTCGATTGAGTGCGTTATTGTTATTATTAGATCGTCCTAGAAGTTTGTTTAAGTTACCAGCAAATAAAATAATTTCAATATTTAGGTTTTGTGTGGTGTATACATGTAGCCTCTAATAGTGACGTATTTATATAAATTTTAACAAACAGATAAATCAAAATTTCCTTATTGACTTTACAGCCATTGTTGTAAAAAGTGCTTGTTGAAAAGATAGAGGACTTGGAGTCTACAAAGCCAGTTAAATGGACGATAGGAATGTATGCTATGACCATGAGTCACGCAACGAAAATTAGATTAGTTTATTGTGCTCATTTTTAATCCAATATGGACAATGACAATTGAAGGTCGCATTGTGGTCCTTAATCCACACACCCTCCAATTCATTTCTAGATGGTGTTATCCTAAAGTTAAAGGAATTTTATTTTGGGAGTAACACCGCCTTTGTTGAGCGGGCATCAGGGAGGACTGACGGTGGTCAGTCGGTGCCACCTTACACAGGGACGGTAAGGTTGATGTGGTAAATTGCTTTCGTGCACCTGAATATCCATAATGTAAAAATCAGCTGGTGTTGTTGGGTTTTAAGATTACTTGTGCGGGTTGGGTGCGGCGACAAAAGACAGGATTACGTTGGTATCTCGTTATTTATTCATTCCTGCGTGTGCACATATGTACACAGGCATACATTTCCTAAGACACTGTTTGCTTTTAGCACAGTGCACCAATGCGAAGTAAGTAATTGTTCCAAACAGAGTTGTACATCCTTTGTTAAGGTGTTCGTTGAACTCTTCCGAAAGCATCTAAATTTGTACAAGTCAAATGTTTGTGGACGCGCACTCGACATTCCACCCCCCTAGCCTTTACCATATTTGCACCGAGCTTAACTGGACTAACATGCCGCAAACAGTATGAGACATTCCTGTCGATAATAATAATAAAAAATAAATGTTCGCGCTAACCGAATGAAAGGACCCTCAGTTTTTTGGAGTTATCTTTGAAATGTTCCTATCTTTATTCTTGTGTTTGGCACTGTGTGTGTGTGTGTTTATGTGCATGCCCGAGTGTTGACAACCGGTGCCATCGCTTATCGCCAGACTTTACAAGGAAACTTCTAACAGCAGAGACAACCTGATGTCATCTTGAGTTAGATACACGACGTCCCATAGTACACGGGATTCCCCGTATTCAGGGATAGAAAGACGTATCTCGTTTGGCATACATATTATTTCAGTCACTCAAGAGTACTTTTTATACGAATAAAATATTAGGCTCTTATGAGACCAGCGGATGGATCCGAAACATGGTCAGTGAAAGATGACAGGTCATTTAAATATAAGCTGGCAAGATGATAATTGAATAATAATGTGGAATTTGATTAAAATAAATGGCCAGAATGTAGTTAGATTAACGAAATTGTCGTCGAAACAATGTCTACGGCATAGAAAAGACTCCACAAAACACGATACACCCTACAGAATAATAAAATAACAAACTCTACCAAAGAAGATAGAATGGAAATCTAAGATACATATGAATAGATGGCGATGATGAAGAATCTTGTGAGATAAAAGAACCTAAGAACATTCACATACCTCTCGGAGAATTATTATCTCCATCCAGACTTGCTTGGATTTTTAGCAATGTCTCAGCTCCGTTGACTACCAGTCTATCCTTGGGGGCAGCGTTGCCACAATCTCAGAGCACAATTTCCATTTTCAAGGGACAAAAATTACCTTTTTCATCACATTTTCCACATCACCTTAATAAATATAATAATGATGATGATGATGATGACGATAAGTTGTATTTTCGTTGATCCTTGTTCGCTCCCGGGCCAAATGTCCCAGCCTTGAACCCTGATCGGGCATGAAGGTACAATAATTCTGTTTGTTCATCATCCATTGTTACTATTAACCGAAGATGTAAAAAAAGCGACGTACAATAAACAAAATAGATTGGTTGATTGGTTTGCTTTATTTTTCTTCGCTTCTTGTGCCACTTTTGACTAATTTGCGAAGATGGGGGTGAGTGATAATATGATAAAATTTATGAATGGACACTCTCAAATATCCACGCCCAGGCCAGAATTCGAACCCGGTACCCCTAGCGTCGTAGCGCGATGTGCTAACCACTCCGCCATTGTACTCAAAGGAGTCGAAGTAAGAAGTAACAGCAAAAAATATTGATATGAAATTTGAACCTGATATAATATGTGCCAATACAGAGTCTGATTTCAAGTATCCCTGAAATGTTTGCATTTTGCATGGAATTTCCCTGCAAAAAGAGAAATTCCCTTCATGTGGCAACACTGCTTGGGGTTTCTGTTCACGTGTTCGGGCATCAAAGACCCCCGCTTCTTGGCGCAGGCAGAGACGTGCTGGAATGCGGGCGGCCGCCTCCAGAAGCAAGGAGCAAGAAGTCGGGCGAGCGGTCAGCCTACGCGGAATTCGGTCAGTGTGGCGGTTGGCGCGGGGCGGCAGAGGGAGATTCCAAGGGGAATCGATTCGGGAGGTGGTGGCAGAAAAACGAAACAAAGTACTACAGATCAGGGATCTGACAACAACAGCCTGGATCAAATGAGTGGAGGAATGAATTGAATTATTGAATCAGTTATTTAACTTCGGTTAGTTTTCTGCCTCTTTTGACTAATCGCGACGATGAGAACGAGTATACATCCACCAAGCTTTCTGAAACCTCGGAAAATATGCGAACTAACCGGCCTCCCCCACCCCCTTCTTTCACCCCCGGTGTTTGCTCTGGCGCTGGTCAGGCAAGGACCTTCCCACTTCGGCTGACACAGTGTTGCTAATTTTACTCTCTTCAAGAATTCGAGGAGTGTTGTTGATGTGCGTAGACGTGTTTTTGAGTAAGTGTAAAGTGTCGAAAGTTGTGCACAGCAGTGAGCGAAATTTGCTACTACGAATCATCGAGAAATGTGAAGAAGAGAAAAGAGAAGGGTGGAATTATCCTCGCGATCAACCCCTAAAGAGAGCAGTATATCTAACGGGCGCTGCGACGCCAAGGGTCCCGGGTTCGAATCCCGGTCGGGCTTGGTTGTTTGTGAATGTTCTTTCATCAATTTCATCACTCATCCCAATCTTCGCAAATTAGCCAAGAGGCACAAGACGTGAAGTAAAATAAACTAAATCAAATCAAATCAAAATATCTAACGGGACGGTCGGAGTCATTGCTTAAAAAACTGAAAAGAGAGAAAAAAGATTTGCAAACCCCTGACCAGAAATTGTCCATGAAATGTACGTAGTGAAAAGAGAAGTTCCTACAATATTGAAACTTTTAGCTATTGCTAAGGAAGAAATTAATTATCATGGGGGGCGAGAAACATTACAGAAAATTATGAAACAAATAGGCTTTAAATTTAAAAAATGTAGAAACTCTCGCTTAGCTCTGGTTGAACGAAGCAACATTGTGGTTTGGAGAGCAAGATATCTTCGTGCGATCAACAGATTCCGCAACGAAGGGAGGCCTGTTGTTTACATTGATGAAACTTGGATTCATGCTTTTTTCTTTTTTTTTACATATTTTTTTTTTATAGTTTACATAATTTAGAATATTAATCTTATGTGTTTAAATTGTTGATATCCTTCTGCGAGACAGCAGGCGTTTTTAACTTTAGTGTCCCCCCTCCCTCCTCTCTCTTATGCTATGTTATTTGAATTACCACGTCTAGAAACGTATTTGTTTACTTGCAAACCTTTCACGGCACACGCCCACTTCTAGATTTGGCAACACAGGGGGGAAAACACGTGTTTCTGCCATCCCTTCCCTTGCCCCAGAGTTACCGAGCTCCCCTCCTAAACATTCGACACTAGCGCCACTTGTTTCTGGCCAGGGTTTCAAATAAGTTGGTGGATCTATAATGTATGATTAAATTGATGAAGGGACATTGACAAAGAACACCCATGCCCAGGCCAGGATTCGCACCCAGCGTCGTACCACGCTGCGCCACGGATGTTGTTTATTTATTTGAACACCAACACAACAGGGGAATGTCCAGTTACAGTGTTCTACATTTTCTGATAAACATAAAACATGTCAACGGTAAAGTACATCGTAAATGTACACAACAGAAAGTATAGTTACTAAACACAAAGCATTATAATAATAATAACACAAGTTGGATTGAAAGAGTAACATAAAATATCAGACTTTCCAATACAAAAATAGACCAGCATGAATATAAATTTTCAAATATTATCTTTACACTCCATGTTTCAGATCTGAACCACCACGTACAAAACAAAATGCAACGAGATACTAATATAATGCAGCGTCATTTACATAATATATGACATTGATATAAACCCAGAAAAATTCAAGGATGGAAGATATAACTTTAAGTTATAACTAGACCTCGGATTTTTAGGTTCTAAAAAGTGTTCTTATAGGTTCCTAAAATAAGCTCTAAAAATCCTAAAATAGGTTCGAATAACCTTAAAATAGATTCTAAAAATCCTAAAATAGGTCCTAAAAATCTCAAGTTAGGCTCGAAAATCTTGAAGTAGGTTCAAAAAACTTAAAATAGTTCAAAATTCCTGAAAAATGCTGATTAGGTATAGTCACTGGCAATGAAAATGGGACACATACAGTATGTAACATTCTTATCAGTACACACGGATTTTCAAAGAAAATGCTTTAATATCTGAAAGGAAATACACTCTTTTGAAATTCTTTCTTTACAATTGAATAACTAATATCATTTGGAACATAAAATCTTACCCAAATTCTGTATAACCAATGACAATAATAAATTAAATTAAACAAAGAGAAATATGCCATTTTTTGTACAACTTTTCTATTCGTACACTTAATAATATAAAAGAAAAAAGTATATTCAGAGCAAATTGACTGACAGTTCTAATACTGGGATGCGTATTCTTTGGCTTTAATTACTGCTTGACACCTATTCTTCATAGAATTAACCAGTTTCCGACATGTTTCAGAGCTTATTTTATTCCACTCGGCTTGCACAACAGTTTTCAACTCTTGTTTGGACTTGACGCCTGCTTTATGGACTCGCCTCTTCAAAATTGCCCATAAATGCTCAATGGGATTTAAGATGGGACTTTGATCTGGTGTTTGTAGTAGTTTGGGCACATTCCATATTAGCCAATTCATGTTAAGTCGCGCCTTATGCTTACTGCCATTGTCTTGGTGGAATCTGTAGATAGGTGGCATGTCCATTTTTTGGGCACTCTGCTTTACATTGTTCTTCAATATGTCCAAATAGACATATGCATCCATGATACCATCAATAAACTGGATGGTACCAACAACTTTGGCGACACACAGCCCCAAATCATTAATGACCCACCACCGTGTTTAACTGTTGGAACTGTGTTAATGTGATCATTGTCTTTATTTGATTTTCTCCAGACTCTATTTATCCCATCTGACCCGTATATATTAATCTTGGACTCGTCTGACCATATGACACTATCCCAAAATTCCTGGTCCTTGTGGATGTTCTCTTTCGCGAATGAAAGTCTATTCCTGCGATTCACCTTATTTTCATACGGCCTCTTTCGTGGTATTCTGCCATGATATCCATGCTTCCACAAGGCACGTCGGACAGTTTGATCGGACATCATCTTGCCAGCAATATTTTCTACTAACGGTCGTAACTGAGGAACACTTAGTCGGGGGTTTTCTCGCACTCTTTTTAAAATAAAGCGTTCATCACGTTTATTCAACCGTCTCTCTTTTGGTTTTCTCGGCATATTCTGTGTTGAACCTTCCTCTCTAAATTTGTTTACTATGTATTGAACAGTGGAGTGTGATTTATTGACTGTTTGTCCAATTTTTCTTAACGAATAACCTCTAAGGGCCAAATTTATAATAACATCCTTCAGATCGGAACTATTTTCCTTCACCTTGCCCATTTCGAACACGCTGATAGATAGACGATAGGCCTACAACAATAACTACGCCAGCACTCCGCTTGACGGGGAGCGTGCTCATGTTCAAAATTGTTACGAAGTTGCAAACTGCACGAAATCGCCCGAATAGCGGTGGCGCTGTATGCGAGGAAGATTGAAACTCTTGCCTGTACGAATAACAATGTTGCATGAAACAGCGTGTTTTTCTCTTTTCACACAAATTATATGCTCTGTTTATACACTTTGAACATACATTTTTATTGACATTTGTTGGGGAAACCTTCATTAACATTAATTTCCAGGTACATATGAAAATGATTATATTTACTAGTAGATATGACATTTTTTCCTCGGAAATTCTATGTGTACGAATAACAATGTTACATACTGTATATCCTGAAATATGCTGTGTGTGTTGCATAACCCTACGGCGATGGAAATTTTCTATTAAAATCAACTCCTTGCCGTATAGTTAGGCAAAAATCTTTTTTCATGTTATCCATAGCGAAACTCCGCAATTTTGTCTGTGAGGATCATCATATATGCTGAAAATAATTTTGCAACAAAAACATAGCTAGTGGTGCAAACCTCAATGCTGATTATGTTAGTTTGCAAGGTGTGAATGCCACAAAACACCGAAGTGACGCGAAAGTGAGCAGTGAGCAAGACCACACAGATCAGACCACTTTGGATCGTACAGGTAACAGTGGCACTAAACATTTTACTTTGTTTAGAGCTTTGAAAAATCACCATGGACTTGGAGGAAGAGAAATCGACAAAGATTACCTTTGAAACACGTTCGTCATTGAATTTTCTCGTGACCAAACAAAGCAAATGCCTCAGTGTGACATAAAAATCCTGTAAAACCTTTAAAAATAGATACAAACCTTAAAAAAAGGCTTGATTTAGGCTCATAAACCTAAAATAGGTTCTAACAAGCAAAATAGACTGTGCGTGAGATCTTAGGTGTGTGGAGAGATAGTGTCCGAATTGTGTACTCTGGTTCCGTTGTTGTTTATGATTTTTGTAGTTTGTATTTTTGTACAATTTTGTTCACTATTTTCTAGTGTTTATGTTGTGTTCTGTGGGTAAATGTATGATGACATGTGGATGCGTTTGGTGTAGTGCTGCCATCTATTGTTTTTTGAAAGTTTCTGACTAATGGTGTCCACACGCTACACTGAAGACGGAGGAAGATTCAGCCTCCGAAACGTTGGTAAATTTTTTGAAAATAACAGTGGTTAAGAGTCCAAAACCAAGAATGAATAAATCACCACTGAATCTGATTAGCTACAAAGAAGGACCTACACTTAAAAGAGCTTCTTAGAAGCAAATCACACCAGGGACCTTCAGTAGATTTGGTGTGGACCGGTATTTGGATCCGAAACACTGTGCAATATGCCTCCAAAGGTAACCGAACCTGAGAGCCCTTCACAATACATTTTTGCTTTCTTTGTTTATTCACTTTACTCCTTATATCTGATATTTCAGTTTACCGTAGCAATAAGAGTATTTAACGCCATACAATAATAACAATTTATTCCAGCCCTGAATCCATTTTTTGCAGAACACTCTAGAACGTGGAAGCCAGCCATATATTGTTTACGTAAAACAGTGCAGGTAGGTTAGAATTGATTCTCGGTGAGATGAGAAACTCGACTGATATTACGAGGGTCACTATTTATATTTTGAGCCTTGGCAATACTGATTGAAGTTAGGCGCGATTTGACGTTTGCACGGAATCGTCTGGCATTATTGACCATAACGTACTTCAAATGTTTTGTCAATAGCTTCATTTGTGTTGTTTATGTTGCCTTGGAGATTGCGCGACAACAATAAAATGGAATTAACTCGTGAACATTTTCGTGCGATGATTTCTTACGATTTTCGACGTGGATTATCAAGACAAGAGTGCATCGATCAACTTACTTCCACATTTGGCGATGAAGCCCCATCCTTTGCCACTGTGAAACGCTGGTATAACGAATTTAATCGTGGCCGCCATTCGCTCACCGACGAGATTCGCGAAGGTCGTCCAAAATCAGTTGTTGTTCAAGAAAACATTGATGCTGTGCAAAACCTAATACTGCAAGATCGTCATGTGACATTCTGTGAGATTGAGGCAACCATAGGCATTAGTTCCACCAGCATATATAAAATATTACATGATCATTTAGATGTGAGAAAGGTATGTTCTCGTTGGATCCCACACAATTTGACAAAAACTCAAAAAGACGCTCGCGTCAATTGGTGCAAACAAATGCTCAATAAATACAATCGTGGTGCTTCAAAAGACGTATATAAGATTGTAACAGGTGACAAATCATGGATATCTGCATATGAGCCGGAACGTAAACAGCAGTCGACTGTATGGGTGTTTCAAGATGAACCCAATCCAAAAAAAAGTTGTTCGCGCTCGTAGCACATCGAAACAATTGGTCGCCTGTTTTTTCGGGAAAACTGGTCATGTGGCAACTGTGCTTTTAGAGGAACGTAGAACGGTCAACTCTGAATGGTACACAACAATTTGTTTGCCAGAGGTCTTCGGTCAAATACGGAAAACAAACAAACGCCGTCGGATCATTCTTCATCAAGACAATGCCAGCTGTCACACATCTTGTCTAACAACCGACTTTATGAACAGTCAAAAAATCGAATTGATGGGTCATCCGCTGTACAGTCGTGATTTGGCACCCAATGACTTCTTCTTGTTCCCGAATGTCAAGAATAAATTGCGTGGACAACGATTTTCGTCGGCGGAAGACGCCGTTGATGCATTCAAAAACCATATTATGGAGGTGTCTCAAGAAGATTGGAAAAACTGCTTTGACAAATGGTTCGAACGAATGCAAAAGTGTATTGACCATAAAGGAGAATACTTCGAAAAACAATAAAGCAGTTTTCAATGCCAAATTCCTGTTTTTTCATCGTTAGGCTCAAAATATAAATAGTGACCCTCGTAGTACTCCAAACTGTAACTTCTTAATCCGCCACTGGATGTATGGATCAACATAGAGACAGTGCAGTAGGTGTGGGTTCCTTGTGTAAATAACCGTAAGTGGGGGGATGCTTCATGAACATTTTCTTTAACTGCTTTACCCCTCACTTCGAGTACTGCGTAAAATACAATAAAATTTTACTTTTTGTGTTTTTCTTATTTCTGTCTGCTTAGGCTTATCGTGACGCTGAGGATGAATGATGAATCGATGAAGGCTGTGGCGGATTAACAACCTCTTGCGAAGGCGGATGATCTGTTTCCGAAGGTATTTAGATGTCGTTTCCGGGCCCGGCAAGGGTGGGTGGAGACTTGTGCTTTCATTTTTGACGTCAGGGAAGGTGGATTGCCTTCTGTTACTATTATGATACTCGACAAATTAAAGTTAGCTTTATACGTTTAGGGAGGGTGAATTTTTAAATTTTAGTTTCAGTTAGTTTCTTCGATTAGAACCCGTATTTTTTTGTGGCGAAATCGTCAGTTGGTCACTTAATGTGCACTGTAACCGAGGTGGCAGTAACTAATATCTGTTACAAGAAAGAAGTACTCCTTCGTATGTAAAGGCAGTTACTTTTAACCAGGGTGCGAAATCCAGGCGAGGGGGGAGGAGGCAGGGCGGAATTCCTCCCCACCAACGATCTTGTCCTAAAAAATTTCCCCCTACCAAACTTTTCCAGGGGTGAGAGTTTTTGTTATAACAACAAAAGATAAACAATTAGTTTTAGAGTACTTTGCGGGAATAATATCGAAAACACACACAAAGAACGAACAACAAAGAGCTTCATTTATAACACACTCAACCCAGCAATCACCAGAACGCAGAAATTAGTCCGACTTGTTATTTCTTCTCCATTTGTCATCGCCTATCGTCTGCTAAATCTGTATCTCTATCTCTATATACATATGTAAAAATGGATGTGTGGGTGTGTATGCTTGTTTGTTCCGGCATAACTCTCGAACGCCTGGAGAAATTCAACCAAACTTGGTACACGTATCACTTGCAATCTGGAAATAATATTTTGGAGTAAGACACCCCTGGCACCCCTATGGGTGGGGTGGGAAGGGGTGACATGTACAAATAACAAAAAAAGACCGATATTAAATTCCGCACAAACAGACATCCGTGACTCTATGAAATCCCGCACAACGATAGTGTTTCTCGGGTTGTCTAACATTCAAGCTGTGTTGCGAAAACGACCGATATTATAGATCCACCAACCCATATGAAACCCTGGCGCGGGAGCAGTGGCGCTAGTGTCGCTAGTTAAAGTTGCAGTGAAGCCTGTAATTCACATATTTTCCGAGGTCTCAGAAAGCTTGGTGGATCTATAGTGTGGAATCCAAAGTTTTCGTGACACTTCCAATGCGGTTCAACTTCAAGTTCATCACCTATCGGCATGGGTGTCGAATCCATAGTTTTCGGAGTCGCTAAGCTAATTGGTGACATTCACGATCACATTAAAATTAGTTACATTTTACACTATAGTTAGAATTCATTAGTTTCCTGTCTAATACAAGATTGGGATAAATAAATACCCGGGCAACATGAATTTTATATAGGAAATTATTATCTTCTTAATGTCTCTTCATGTTTACCAATCCCCCTAGTCACGCAAATAATTCTTCATAACATTAGTCTTCAATTAATTTTCAATCAAATTTTGAATGAAGGCCAGTCGATATAATATATTGTATATTTTATAATATAATTATTTACACATATTTAATGGCATTATATATATATATATATATGTGTGTGTGTGTGTGTGTGTGTGTGTGTGTCTGCATGTCTGCGCCTTCCCCCCCCACAAATCTACAGTGATTTCGCACCTTGCTTATAACTCTCTTAGCCGACCTCCGTGAACAACGCCAGGTGTCCCGGGTTCAAGTCAACGCCTGGGCATGGGTGTTCTTTGTGAATGTCCCTTTATTTAATTTCATCATATCATCACTCATCCTCATCTTCTCGATTATCCAAAAATGGAAGAAAAGCGAAGAAACATTAAACAATCAATCACTTTTATTTAACTTTCTTGGTTGCTTTCTTTAGCAGAAGCAATAACTCGTTAAGAAATTTATATTTTCTTTTGCAAAATTAGGCTTTCATTTTAAGACAATTTATATATTTTTGTAACAATTCTAAAATTAACTTTTCAAATGTGTAAATCAAAATTTATTTACAAATATACGATGTTTTTAGACAGTGTCTGTGTGAGTATGCAAAAATTCGATTGTTAAAAATGCGCTTGAGAATTTTGGGATTTCCATTCAATTTTTGTAGTTATTTTTCATGTTACCAGTTGAAGCTCGCATGGTCATACAACACTACTAACATTCTAGCAGAAAATTTGTAACTTAGTTATTCGTCCTCCAGTCTATTAGTCAGGACTAGTGTATGCATGAAAAAGAAAAGAAAAATACCTTCCCCGAAATTTGCCGCCCGACTAATCCATTAGTAAATATAACAAAACTAAAGACAATGGAATTATTTTCGATTTCCATTTATAGTGTGTTTATCACTATTGTTGAATCGGTAAACCAATCATATTTCATGTTATTGAAGCACATTCCAGAATCAAAATAATTGAAGGGCTCGGGTTTAAAACATGGTAAGTGACATTTTCGTTATTTTTGAGTTACAAAGTAAAATGTGCCATCCTTCAATTTTCGAGTGAAATTGCCATGTCATACAATTTGCATTGGACTCAGTGAAGCCTTCTGAAATCGGTAAACACAACACGAAAATAATTTATCTACAGTATAGCTTCTAATAACCTTTTTCCTTAATGAACTCAGAAATCAACAAAGTGTCATTTACCATATTTTACACCCGACCCCTTCAAGTAGTAAATTATTTTTTAATGAATTTATGCAAGAAGTGGAGTACAATGTCTCAGTTTTCTTATGTGCGATGTGAAATACATTATTTATTTTTATCAAGTTCTATACCTGAAATCTCCTTGACTATTGTGCACAAGGCGGGCTTTCCGTGCCAGTAGTTTCGGAAATTTAACGCTTGAGGGCGACACCATCCACTGCATTTCGATCGTGATTTCCAACTCGCTTCATCATAGGCTGAAATGATAGAAATGAGTGAGGTTTTCTCCTGTTAAAAAATACATCGTAGGTTCACTTATATCTCAAATTAGTGTCGCAATTAAACCAAGGAGCCCTTAAAACAATATAACATAAATAAAATACAATTTCGGCCACGTCCGAACGATCTCACCAATGAAGGTTCCGGGTTTGAATCCTATCCTGGTCCAAACGTGTTGTTTGCGAATGTGCTTCATCAATTTAATCTGATTATCATCCACATTCATCATCGTAATTGGCCTAAATTGTCATCAAAGCGAAGTGAAACCACTAAAATTTGTTTTCATCGAGCAAAAATTCTTTACTAAGATATTCAATAACATTATTTCGTATGTATATTTACCAATAACACAAGGAAAACGCCTCACCAGAGGGCGCCGAATGAGCAAAACAAAAAGAGTTGGAAACGAAGGAACTACTCGATTACATCAAGACATAGACATCAAGCAGAGAGCTATCTACATTTTAGACGACTTTTCTTTGAGGGGGGTGATCTAAAGGGAGTTGCTATTTACTCTTCTGTTAATTAACGATAACGGCATATTGTTAGTTTTAGACGTCTTGCAAGTGCGACCCCCCCCTCCCCCTTTACGTCCTCCTCTCGCCTTTCTCCTTAATCAACCCATGTCTGATTTACAAGAAAGGCCTCACTATGTCCTTTCAACTCCAAAACACCATACACTTTTATCCTTCTAATGAGCCTTGGCTAACGATCCATGACCCCCCACACACCAACAATGCATTCTAATCCTCTCAAACGTGCGGTTTGGGCATTGTCAGCATGTAGAAGGCTATTCATAGCCGACTTCGGCACCGAAATTCCAGCTGGAAAGTAAACGAATGCGGATATTTTCTACTTGTCGCTGGTCGCCACCTCATTGTGTCGGAGACCGGACATGTCGTTCAGCAGTGCAGTACTTTGTACCAAAATAGCTTAAACATGAATGACTCCATTAACGATGGTAGGAATGCTAGTTTTCAACGAAACCCATCCCAAAAAGGGGAACGTCCATCCAGTGAATGGAGGTGAATGGATTGTGAAGCACGGACATTGAGGTTAGGGAAAGTATTTATTTGTCTTCTCAAGAACGAGCTGTTGTGTCTACTCATCCTACCCATCAGATTCTGAATACGTAATTTTTAAAATAATTCGAATGGTCTGGGGGCCTCCCCAATGGCGCAGTGGTAGCTTCGTCGCTTTGTAATCAAGTTGACCCGGGTTCGAGACCCGGTGGAGTTACATAGTAGTTCGGATGCCACTTTAAACTGAAGGACCAGTGCCGATTAGCCTTACTGTGCATAAAGTGGACTTAAAACACCAACTCACTCAATCAATCAATCAATTAATCGAATGTTCTGAACTTAAGATCCTCCTACATGAGCTAATGCCCCAACGGTCGTTTAAATGGATCTCGTTTTTTTTAAATTCAGTCGGAAACATTGCTTTCAGAATCGACCTTCAAATCTTTTGTATCAAATCCAACGACTGTATTAAATATCAATAAATGATCCCTGTACGGACAAAATGGCGCATTGCCTCTTCCTTTCTCTATTCGTCCACTTTACTTGTGACTTTCTGATTTCTAAGGAGAGTATGAGTAATTAATTATTCCGTCCTTAATGTTGATGCTGCCTTTTTCAGAATTCGGAACATAATGCTCCAATTTATGGTGTCAAATGCTTTTCCAAGGTCTACGAAAGCTATAAAGGTTTCCCGCCAATCAACAGCCGTAGTGTCAGCACAGTCGACGATCAGATAAAACTGATGAAGGGAGATTCAGAAAGAAACGCCCGTGCCTAGACTGGGGTTGAAACCGGTCGTTCAACGGGAGAGGCCACCGATGCGCCATAAGGTTTAGTTCTATCTTCATAACATTTTTCTGTTCGGTACCTCGTTTATTAGTTTAGCTCATGTCCAAATTAGCTACGTTGAACATAATATACTATGCACATCTACCAGAAAAGAAAATACCATGAACACACAATATTTACACATGACTGTGCACTTGGTGTATTTTTTTCTTTAGCGCACTACATATGTACGTGAACATATCAGTCTACAAGCCGACCGATAATATAGCTCGCCTCGTCTCGTCTCTATACGAGCTCTGCATCGTTCTCGGTTCTATGTCGACAAATCTTGAAGTATCTGTTCTCGCTCTTGTCTATCTCGTCTCGTCACCACGAAACAGACTCTCTTACTTGCTCGTTCACTCATAAACGTAACTCTTTTGCAAGACCAGCTACTAAGATAATTTACAAAATATTCCAAGCAGTAACGTGTTCGTACGCTTGTTCGTGGCTAATGAACATAATCGAAGAACAAATGCCTCTCATGCTTTGGCAGCACCAAATTTTCTCCCCTTTGAACAGCCCTGATTTGTAAGGGTGAACTGGCAACGGTGCTCGTAAAATGAAGCGCCAATTAGCGCCTGATAAGTACATGCTCAGTACGAGACGCGCAACAAAACACGTCTATCTGGTAACTTCGGACGCAGTTAACTGGCGACACTGCAGGCAAAATGAATGACCATGGCTGAGCTAGACCTTGAAGCAGGAGATGGGGTACTTGACCTAATGTTCTGACGGAACGTTGTGAATCTCATATCACGTGTTTGACTTCCTGTCTGTTCGGATGCTGAGAGAGACGGTCTCAAGGTCATATGGATCTCGTCGTCTTCGAGGGACCCGCCCCTGCATTCTTTGCCGCTCCTCCGCCCCTCATCCCCCGCCCGCAACGCATAATAGATAGGTACAGACAGACGGCTTTCGATGGATAATGAGGAAAGGCAGGAGTAATACAATAACATTTCTTGCACAATATGTTTATTATTTACATATTCACACGTGTGTTTGTGTGTGAGAGTTTGTTTGTTTGTGTGTCGGCCAAATCATAGAGAAATTATCGAAGTGCTCGAATGACAATGCGGTGGTGGATATTATGACATGTTTAGTATTTATCTTCAAAATTAAACTTAAAATTTTTTACTTTAGTGATCAAACGATCGTTCCTTTGCAACCCATTCACCGTGATATTTTTATTATGCGTGTTTTTAAAAATGTCTAAGGGATTTTTTCATTTGGGAAAAGTAGGCGGTGTTATTCTTGTACGAGGGATTTTTTTTAATGAACTGTTTGAGGACTATTCAATACACCTTTCCCCTTCTTTTGGAATGTAACTTTGTTATTTTGAAAAGTGAGAATGTAGACAACTTCCTGAAGATGATTGATGAAATTGATGAAGCGACTCGAATGCGGAACCCCAACGCGCCCTATCATCGAAGTGACCTGAAGTTATGAAGTAAGTTTTATATTCTCTTTTTCTTCCAGTGGCATCTTCTTCGTGAATTGTAGCAAACGTAAGAAATACATGTAGCACCTTACTACATACATACGCGAACATTACATTTTTGGGGTTTCTGCTCATTTATTTCTAGACAACGATAGAAATTTATAGCGCCGAGCGTTTCGGCAGATGAAGCAACAGAAACGCCACGCAGTTTGAAACAAAATTAAGGGTTTATTTTAGAAATTCTAGCTACCAGTGTGGCTGTAGCACACCATTATAAGTTGAAATCTATTGCTGCAATGCGACCTTGGTAACGGAGTGGTTAGCAAAGCGCACTAAGACGCCAGAGAGTGTTTCAACCCCACCTGGGCATGGGTGTTCTTTGTGAGTGCCTCTTCATCAATTTCATCATATCCTCACTCATCCGCATCGTCGCGATTAGCCAAAGTGGCAGAAAAGCGAAGTATAATAAACGAAATCTATAAACAATAAACCGTTAAGATTCATTGATTGAGTTGGTGTTTTAAGTTTTAAGTCCACTTTATGCACACTAAGGCTACAGTTTTAAAGGGGAATCCTAACCACTACGTGCCTCCACCGGGACCCCTTGATTAGTTAAGAATCCATGAAGACTTGCAAACTTACCACTACCTTGTCCAAACTGAACCGAACTCACGTGGACGCCCGGAGGTGGAACAAGAGGGCCACGACCCCTCCTGGAAAATAAATGTCATCCAAAATTATATATATATATCAGGAAAAATAATTTCAGTTACATTAATTTACAGTAAGATTATTTTAAGAGCGGTACAGGAAAATGATAACTTCAAACTGAAGGAGTATTTTTTGAGGGGGTAGAATTATAGGAAGAAAATATACCACATTTATCCTCCAATGGAAAAATATCTTGCTTGCCCCTACCCGGAAAAATCCGGTGGACGTTCAGTTAATACACACACGAAACACTCAACAAAATGAACTTAAATAAGTAAGGATTCTGTTACAATCAACCACTTTCTCACAAACCGCGATATTCAATGCTTTGTGTTAAATTAAGCAGCTTGATGTTGATAGTAGGAAGCCCGCGTGGATTCTCCTTCCATTCGTACAATCGGATGCACAAGTATTCCAAAGCAAATTGTCAATCACCATGTTTATTCTCTTTGTTTTATGCAATTTATATAGTCCAGGCAATCTAAAGCAATTTTCCATCAAACCTGGGCAAAATTGCTTCAGAAGGTTTTTAAACCGTTTCTAGCTCAGAAATCATTGTTGAATAACATATCCAAAATCAGACAAAATCGGACCACGGGAAAACCCCCCAAAACGGATTTCAAAATGGTGGACTGGCTATTGTGAATTTCCTTACATTGTATGTTAATTTGTGAATTATTTTAATATTTTGTGTATTATTACTTAAAATTTGTGTTTTCTTGTTGTGTCAAATTATATTTTGTCTTTTAAGAATGAATATATCTGAATTGTGCGCGATTTGTGAGAGAAAATTGGACAGTGGACAAGATGTAGTTAAAATATGATCACTACAAACGACCAGCATTACATGTAACTTAATAGATGCTGATAGAGCCGGCTCGTGGATGATTTGCAGTTGCAAGCAACGCTGAAGATTCTCTCCATCATTGCAGCAGCCATATATCACAATTACCTGAAGCCCCTGTAGCTGTACTTGCAGCAAACGTTGTTTGTCGTCTGAAAATCCAACCGTTCAGAAAATGTTTCTGGTAGGTAAATTTGTGACAAGATGAAGTGACAGATTATGGACCGTACTCGGATTGAATTTTTGTTTGAAGTCCACTTTATGCACAGAAAGGCTAATTGGGACTGGACCTAAAGTTTAATGTGGGGTCGGAACCACTATGTGCCTCCACCGGGTATCAAATCCGGGACCCTGTGTGCGACTCGAATCAGACCTCGTGGCATTCCCTGCCAAGCAGCTGAGAACTGACAGGAGGAAACGGATTTACAGAAATCCAGAAGGCAACATGGCTGTTTTCTGTACACTTGTGTTCCACTTATAATTTAGTCATGCAAGAATGTACCAGAGTTTTGATGAAGGGCAGTGAGCAACACAATGAAATGCGAGAAAGTAGACAAACGGAAGACCGTAATATTATTAAGAAAGGAAAAAAAAACGACTCCATTTTGACTCAAGTTTCTGCAACACTAGTACAGCAGTTAATTTTGATGAATTACATCGGTACGGATATCATCTTCAAAATAATTGAGAAAGATTGTTCTCAAATATTCTGCCAAAAGATTGACAAAGTGAAAATCATAGGATTTTCTGCTGCTGCTGCGTTGTGGGCCCTGTCGGATACGATATAAAAGTAGATGCAGCACTCTTTCAGAGAATTACGCGCTTCGTACATATCCTCGTGCATTATTCGAATGATAAAGTATGTTGAGAGCAGCCTAGAATTCTCAGTTAGGTCATGCAATAACATTCGAATGGAAGTTGAAGAAATCCGGTGCACAAGCCAGTGCATTTTGGTTGATGGATCTTTTCAACATTCAGTTCCATGGCGTAACAATGAAACGCACAAGTACATTGCAATCCCTTGTGTAGAAAACAGGGAAGGGCTATCGTTTTTAATGATGGCTACAGAGGTTTTCCTACGAACAAGGGTTTAATTCTCAGGAGATTCTGCATCAAGATTAGTAGGAATGATAATTTCAGCGCCGGCAAGAAAGAACACTCCCTAGCTAATGAAGAAAACAACCAAACAATTATTTTCCTTACAGGTGAGATGATGTTGAAGCACCAGTGTGCTGTGTACAACGCAGATGAGGATTTTTGTGTGGGCATCGTTCGTGCTGCAGTCTCATTACAAATGCAAGTCTTTGTACAACAGAAATAGAGGGGAAAGGCCGAATTGCTTCTCTACCATACCAAGGACAATGGTTTCAAGTCGTACTATCGCAGTGACATAAGACAGGGACTATCTCCCAATACTGTGTACAATATCCTCGAAATTCAAAATCATTGTTGGGTCGACACATCCGCAAGCTGCTCCTCTTTCTGTATGTTTTCACTGGCTATAATACCACACCCAGAATTTATCTGGCCTCCCCGATGGCGTAGTGATGACGTCCGTCGCCTTGTATTTAGTGGGCTCAAGGTTCGATGCCTGGTGGAGGCATGTAGTGATTAGAATCTCACCTTAAATTGCATGTCCAGTACTGATTAGCGTATGTGTGAATAAAGCGGACCTGAAACAAGAACTCGAAACCACATCTACGGTACAATGTGCCCAATTAGGAAATCCTCAGCATTAGACAAACCGATTAACGTACCTGAACTCCGTTCAGCAGCAGATTCAATTTGTTTCCATTCCTACCAACATTCAGATATTGAAGCCGTTGGAAGAAAAGCAATGCTTCTGTTGTATGACTGCGAGTCGTCGGACTACACAAACGAACTATGTCGTCGAATGTTAATTGAAAACATTAGCTGCAGGTATATCGTTTGTTACACCTGAGTGTTTGTCACCTACCCATTGGTCCACAAAGTACCTTAAATTTCGCACACACTTTCAAATAAGAATCTGGAAGCATAGAGAAGAGACGGTCGAGGTAGAAGGAAGGGGTTGGTATGTAAAGAATAATTCCTGCTATGCTGTACACCCACAAATCTAGATTTTGCTGTTCCTGCACGTCGAACCTTGATGATACTTCACGATGTGGATGCAAGCGTAATCGATTGTCCTCTCCAACAGCTCGTGGCGAGTGGTTGATGACAGTTACTAGAGTACGCAGGATTCATTTTTTGGGAGGAGGGGGGGGGGGGCTGGAATTGTAAAAATGGCAATTGCCTACGTTCTACTGATTTCCTATATTTGGAACTTTCACTCAACATTGAAATCTAAAGATTAATTATTGAGGGATTTACATTTAGCACTTTCGTTATTCCCAAGTTCTTTGCTGCTTCCATTTAAAAATTTTGATTTTTCTCAAAATGTCGGGAGGGACTGTAGGCCCCCCCCCCCTCCATGTGTAAGCCAGTGTTTACGGTGCTGATGACGGCTAATTAAACTTTGTCCATCCTTAGAAGTTGACTTTATAGTTAAGAGAACTTAAAATAATTTTATTTGAAGTAATTGTTATTTTCTCAGTGTCTAACTTCTATAAATAACTTTTAATATCAAAATTGCATAAGAAATGGTATATTGTTGGAAGATAGTTTTAGTTTAAGTATTATTAAATGTAAATAAAAGCATTACCTCTATCTAAAATCCGTAAAATACTGTATTTTTTGCCTTTTGTAGGAATCAGCCGTCCGCCATTTTGAAATCCGTTTTTTTGGGGGGGGGTTTCCCGTGGTCCGATTTTGTCTGTGTGTTATTGGGTACTGAGCTGGATTGCAGTTTTAGGAAACAATTGATGTGTTAGCATGTAAAATAACTTTCAATATTGCATTTTGACAACATAATGCTTATTATTTTGATGTATTTAATTGATTTTTGAGATCCACACGTATTCGAAAATATAATGACGACAATACCATTTATAATAATAGGAATACATTTTTGAGTTAAAATCTTGTTCAATCAATTTTGAACCTCCTGGATATGAGTAGCAAAAATCTTCTTGTGTTGCCGTTACTATTTTTTTTGTCTGCCCAAACACCTGTCCTTTACAGTACTACCCAGCATTTTTTTAGTCTGATTTCTATTTCCTTTGTTTTACTTCTCAAATATATCCTGTGGCACTATCAGTCTTATTGTGCACTATGAGGATTGTATCCTAGTGATTACACAATTCTGCCGTGCTCCCTCTTTCATCAGTTTTTGTCATTTCTGCTTGAGGGTGTGTTTACATAGTAGTGGGTAGCACTTTAGATATCGGTCACTTCCGTATGTGGGCAAGCCACATAGTTTCACCTGTGATGATCAACTTTTACAATTTATTTTTCCATGTATAAAACATTACAAAGGAGGATTGAGTATATTTTATTGAAATGTGGAAGTAGAATAAAGTTAACTGTACTATTATTAAACCAAACACTTTTCGAATGATTCATTTCATTTCACATACTAATGTGTGCAAATGTTCTATTTTCTTTCCAATGCCTTGCACTGTGACAGTGACCCCTCCTCCCTCCAGTTCAATGCATTGATTGAACGTAATTGGTTGCTTGCCCATGTAGGATAAATGTTATTTGTGGTTAGGAGCTATACCCAAGAAGTCAAGCACTCTTATAATCTATCACAATTTCTTCTTTCCTTAAAAATAGCGGGTTTGAGGTACTCAAGTAAATACAATGCATACTTTCATATTTTGACATTTTCAAACCTTTTTAGAGACTACAATTCTGAGCTTTGTGCATAAAACTTTCAGGACATCACTTGCACTGTAAATTCACAATAAAATTATGGAAACATAATGCATGATTTAGGAGCAGCATGGTGGGGTGAGAAACACAACTGTGGATAAACTGTGGATTGATTGATTGATTTAGTTTATTTTACTTCGCGTTTTGTGCCTCTTGGCTAATTTGCGAAGATGGGGGATGAGTGATGAAATGATGAAATTGATGAAAATGGACATTCACAAACAACCATACCCGACCGGGATTCGAACCCGGGACCCTTGGCGTCGCAGCGCGATGTGCTAACCACTCGGCCACAGGGTCGGGCATGTGGATAAACTGTATTAAAGCAGATTTAAAAGTGTGTGTGTGCAGCTACCATATGTTGTGCAGTAGGTAAAGGTAAAGTTCCCCGTGCATATAGCACTGCGCCGTGAAAGCACATTCAGGGGATGTAGGGGTGGGCCCGACATATTCTTGATTTCGGTGATTTTGGAGGTGATGTGATCACAACCAAACTCTGGCTGCCTTTACCCCTCAGGACCCATTGATTTGAGGCTGAAAGAGTTCCAGAGATGCTTTATGCAGGGATAAGACCGAAAAACCGACCTTAGATCACCCACCCCAAGATTCGAACCCGGGTGTTCTGCATGACAGTCAGCCAGCCTGTCTACTTTTTTTTTTTTACATTTGTAATAAAAGTAATACCCCTAAGCAGTAGTATCCCCCTTCTTCTCTCTCTTCTCAATTTTCACACACATCAATTTTATCTGCATTATCTATTGATTGATTGATTTGCTTTATTTTACTTCCCTTCTTGTGCCACTTTTGGCTAATTTGCCAAGATGGGGATGAGTGATGAAATTGATGAATGAACACTCGCAAACATCCAGGCCAGGATTCGAACCCGGGACCCCTGCCGTTGTAGCGCGATGTGCTTGCCATTCCACCACGGGGGGCGGATATCTGTATTATCATTGGGACAAACACAAACATCCACTTCCGAACCAAGATTCGAAGCCGGGACCCCTGGCATTGCAGCATACTGTGCTAACCACTCTACCACGGTGGTTGACTAAACTACAACAGCTATGAAGTATTAGTATAGTATTGCAATGCGCAACCCTGGAAACTGATCATAGATATATTAACTATTACGCCATCCAGTAAGAGTAGAATCAAACTGTTGGTCAAATTTTTCAGAACATAGTATTTTAGATAATTTAATCATTTGTTCCACACTGTGGATGTGAGGTCATGCTTTGGGCTCCGACTATGGGACGTGTGCAAGTTAGAGTCCTTGGAGAAATGTAACAGCTTTTCTCATGAGATTTCGGCCTGCGTATGAGACTGGTGAACACTCACAATCATGATTAAATTGGGGAGCTACGAATGAGAAGCATAACCCGGTTATGAAAACCTAAAACGACGACTGGGGGTTCGTCGTGCTGACCACACGTCACCCCATAAGAATAGGATCGAGTGGGAGTGCGGCCGGCAGTTGGTAGGTAGGCCTTGGCCCTAAACAGTCTGTTGCAGCATGGGTTGTGTATGTTTTTCATTTAATCATTTCAAGGTGTGAGAGAGACCTTGATTGTCAATTCTTAACAATATTAACAGAAAATATTAAATAGTTTTTGATTCAGTGAACTAAAACAATACAAATTGAATGTTTCAATATATTACTATCAGGGAAAAAATTGTTTCATTTTCAAAATATATGTATTTATAAACATAACCTGAAAAAACCCAATCAAACCCAGTTTTGCCCAGGTTTTATTGGGTTTTATCTGAAAAAACCTGGAAAAAACCCACCCGGGTTGGGTTTTTTCGAAAAAAAAACAAAAAAAAAACAGGCAAAATGCCAACCCTGGCACAAGTAGGGTGAGGATAATGAGTCACTATTGTCTGGGCCACAGCTTCTACGAGGCACTGCTCATTGATTAGGCTCTCACAACATCCACACTACGAAAAAAGACAAGAAAAACACATTCGAAATTTTTTTCTCACTATGCGTTCATTCTTTTTCAAATCTTTCCCAAAGAAAAATAGTATGTCATAGTTCGGTTCCTGCTTGCATAATACAGTACAATCCACACATTAGACAAGGAATAACTATTCTGGTTATACACATACAGTTCAGTTTAAAAAAACTATGTTACAAAAACACTTGGGTTTTCACCAAAACCAAATATTATTCTATTCCCCGAATCACTGCCAGTAAGGATAATCAGGGAAACTTGATATTTATCGGTAACATATTGTCTGTACCAGTACAACGAAGCTTTCAGATAGAATACTCACTTGATTGATGTACTGTCATGGCAATGCTTATGGTATCCATTTTGCAGCCGAATTAAATGAATATAAGTTCTCATCTGACGACGAGAAGCTGCCTTATTTGTAGTCTGATGTCTCGCCTTGGGTTGATGCACAAACAGGTACAATGTGCTGAATGAAACTATAGTGGTGTAGAAACTGTCCGTACAGATGAGCGTTTCTCAGGGCACAAGCTATTTTTCTCAGGCAGTGGTTCTTCTCACAGCAGCTATATGCAGGGAAGCTTCGTAGAGCTGATTTAGGTCATCCAAGCTGCGCCAAAGGAATAAATGGCTGAGGCATTTTCGGTACAGCGGGATAAAATAGTGGACATATTGGAAAAAATTCACTTCCCCAGCTTGTCATGAGAGGCCGTGCACATTTTGAGTACCCATAAATTTTCATTTTGTATTCTGATATCAAGATCTTCCCATGCGCACGGTGCTTTTATCACCCATGATTGCAAAAAATTAGAATCTGGACCAACAACCTTCTGTCAGAGTACTTAATGCTGAGTATGTAATTATGTTCCAACTAGATACTTGAAGTACTTTAGTATGTTAAAGATGTAACTAATTCTCGTACTAGACATTACAGAAACTAATAGAAGCAAAAAGAATCTGATTCCCTGTAATATGGATTATGCGCACGCCTTTTCTCAATTACATGAAACGAAAAATACATATATTTGTTTAGCGTACCAGACACTAGATACAAAACCTACATTTCTTGCAGTAACAAATAATAACTATGATCAATTATTAGTCCCATAAAAAAGTTGGTATAATGTCGGGAAATAACGCTACAAGAGAAAACTAACTTGTTTGTGATGGGAACTTTTTCTTACGATATTAATATAAATTGTTATTATAAAAATGTAATACAAATATTATTAAATTTAAAGAATGAATTAGTATCAATAACTGAAAGTTGGTATAATAAAATTGTGATTATTTAAGTTGATCAGAATATGCATCCTTCAGACATACTCATTTCAGGGGAACATGAAATATAGTTGCTACATTTTTAACAAAATGTATTTTTGACTTGTACATTTTTGTTACATGGTAAATTTTGTTTTCAGGTAGAAATAAAGCAGGAGTGCCAAATATGCGATATTCAAGGGTATAGGCGGATGGGAGAGCTAAAACAGCATTTATATCTACACCATCCCCCTACATAAGAAGAAGATGCCAGATACCTTCGCAGAGGCACCATGCATGCGGAATATTTCTCTGTATGTGCGAAAGACAATATAAAATGTGTGAGGACGTATATATTTATTTTAGTTTATTTTACATTATATATAGCTTTTGAAAAATGCCATGTATCTTTTCTTTACATCCCGTACGGTAAGGAGACATAGTTCTCCAATTTTCGACATTTCGTGTGAACTGTTTGGTGAGTTTTTTGTTTCTTTTCCGAGACTACCTCGAAATTAGCTTTACGTTTAATTTTTCGAGGGTTTTCGACCACTCTCTCTTTTCAATTTCTCCTTTAACAACTTTTCATGAAATAGTCAAAATTAATTTGCAATTGTGTCCTGAAGTTCATGGTAATACCGCGCACTTTAATGACATGTTTCTCATCGTTTGCATCATATTTGTTTTCCATTTTATATGCATAATTCTTGGGTACTCCACCAAAGAAACATGAGATTTCATACGAGTCTTTAATCTCATCGGTCAGTTAACCGAGAAAGGAACCTGTAGGTAACAGGGTTCACCCTGCTTTTCAACATAGAATACAAAGTCAGTGTCAACATAATGGATCGATTCCTTTACCCGATCCATAAAGGAATATAAATGCATTCTTCCATAAGCAGTGATAAATGCAGAAACAAGCACATTGGACAATACTAGCGGCGAATTGGCCGTTTCCAAGTCTACGAAGTTTATTAGCAAGCAATTTTCAGAAATAGGGACAACATTTTTAATCTCAAATTGTGGATTGAATAGAATATCATGGAATTTATTTTCTGTATTGACAAAAACTGACTTAGTTTTCAAAATATTTTTTCCAAATTTTTCGTAGAGGCTGTTCAGGAGTATTTTGGATATGTAACACAGCCCAGCATTGTATCCAATTTCTGCCTTGACAAGCTGAATACCCTCATGTTGGAAATAATCTCGAATATACTTGTCTTTGTCATGTTCTGTACTGCAAGTGGAAGGATATCCTGAGGACTGTTGTTTCAGTCTAAGAAATGTATCTACGTATTCTCTGAACACGTTATCTGATTCTTGTGCTGATGGAAAATCCCATACTTCATAAATTTTGAGTATTTTGTACCCTTTCTCTACAGCCAACTTGAGTTTTTCTGATGCCCAGGTGCCATGTAAGTTAAGTACCTTTGTTTTTCTGTGCAAGGGCACTCATCCTGATTCTCACTTTGTGCATATGCTCGGCAGAGAGCAAGCATTAACTTGCTATTGCACGCCATGCCAAGCACCGGTAAGTATAGTCTTTTGGCAGGAGAACATTGCACTTTACAACCCCGAATATGTTGTCCAGATGTGGAAACTCGGAAGTGTAAATCACAGGTTTGCCCGTAGGCATCTTTCGCTGTTTCATCATGGCCGGGTACAGGGAAACAACATCTAAAAGTTTCATACATGAATTCTAGCCATCTTGGCGTTCATATCGTGCCCTGAAAAGTTCTGTACGACTGCCATTGAAGGCATGTTTCGGGATAAGAGGGTAGTCAAGGGAGTAGCAGTTCTCACCAATAAATTTGCGTAGTTCGGCATTTGTTTTGATTTCGTCATGGAACTCTCATTCCGATTTTTCAATTACCGTGTACCCCATTTGCTCCAGCAACAATTTTCTTGTTACTGTGCGTTCGTACCTCTGATTTAATGTTTCTCCTGTTTCATTAAGGGGCTGATTCCTATTTTCAGGGGAACATGACTTGCAGCCGTGAAAGTAGGAGCCCAGGAAACTGTACACGGTTTTACTCTCTTCATGGAGTCCATCCAGCTTATAACGTCCTACTTTCGTTTCCTCGAGATTACCAGCATGCCGCAATGTGATATTGTTGGTATACTCTAACCATTTCACCCATTTCAACGAAATTAATGAATAATTATCCTGGTCCCTAAATCCCATTGGCGGTATGTTGATAAGCGTGTTTTCTTTTAGAAATTTAGCCCTGAATATTAATGAAGCTAAAGATGCAAGTGGCACATCTCTGAAAGCACTGAATTCCCGACAATTGTTCAATTAAATTTGAAAATTTAATGCATGCAGCTGCAAGGATTTCCACATCACTAATACAATACTGACGCAACTCTTGTTAGAAATCAAATATTTTCCCAGCCTGAACATTTTCTTCATGCCACTTGAGCATTTCCTCGTGTCCTTTAGTGGACTTGGCATCCACATCATAAAAAGATATATCAGGGTATGGCCCCACATAATGTTGATTCTCAGGCTTAGAGAAAAGATAGGGAAAGTCGCCTTTACGCAGTTCATCCCCGAGACCCAGACTTGTAGGCAAGTCTTTTAATTTCATTAACATGACATTCAGTGAATCTCGGAAAATAATTTTCTTGCCCATGCTCATTTTGATAATATTACGACCTCTCATAATTACTGAAAGCATAATATTTTATTTATTGATCAAGTGGTTCAGTACAAAATGGATATCGTAGCGCCCCACCTTATGTGCAATGCACACAACTTTCTCAAATCCTTGTTTGAATATAATGCATAAATTCCTCAATGTTGGGGAAAATATGCATACAGGGGCCGCATGTTTCGCAGAAATCTGCTTCAGAGTCTTTACACGCGTGACAAGCCTGCTTGGCAACAGCCAGATTCACTTCGTGTTTCTGTGCATCTTCCTTAGCAACCGACATACACTCGAAATCGTAAAAAAAAGTACAGAAATTTAGTGATTGGATCTACTTTGACCGGGAGAATATAACACTTGTGTATAGGGCCGACAAAAGCGTTACAGCTTTTGCAAAAGAATTCTTCACATTTATGATCTGAATTACGCGGTTACATGCTTCACATTTTCGCGGGACAGAGTTAGTGTTTTCTTCTCCGTGACTACCCTCACATTTAGAACAGTACAATGTACAATCAATATTCTGGATTTTGTTATTATACCCCACTTGACATTTAGCACAGGGGTAATTTTTTACAAGCAGGTTGCAAACAGAATTGACTATGTCAAAGTGTTCGTTATAGTACAGTAAATTGATTTGTTTGGTGGCAAATGCAGGGGAGCGAATCACCTCGTAGTCCCTTTCCCCGTCTTTCATTGCAAAAACAATAATCTGGTACTCTGGACTAAGATTATTCTGAAACTGAATAATGTCTTCCACTGTACATCCATTGGAAGGGTCAACGCCAGCCTCGTGACACAAGAGCATAGCGTCTTCCCTGAATTTATTGTCATATGTTCGGAATAAATCGATTTTCTTGGTATCTTTATCGATTTTAGCCTTGCCAAGCGTAATTGCCCGTGGTAAGCACAAATTATCATCATTATTGATTACAGTGATAGCCTGCTGAATCTGATAAGCGTTGTTCAATGTCACTAACGGAGCATACTTTCTTTAGAGAGGGAACTTCTTCTTTCCTCTTCCACGTCTTGGCTCCACAATATGCACCGTGCATTTAATAGTATTCCCCACAAAGAAGGACTCATTACTATTCAGCACTTTGGCGACATAATACTGAATAATGTTCGCATTTAGCGCTGAAAGGCGTCACCAAGGAATATAGATATCCCTGTCGTTACCTCCTGCAGAAATAATCACCCCAACTTGACTTTCGGGTACATCATAAAAAACCCTTCCCATCAGGAACTGGAACATCGAAGTGACAAAAGATTGGGGGTCCCCGACTACCTGCATTGGGATATCAATAGAAACCTCCCGTCCTTGGCTTGATTTGGTGTTTTAAGTCCACGTACACAGTAAGGCTAATCGGAACTGGACCTACAGTTTATAGTGGGATCCGAACCACTGGGTAACGAACCTGGGACCCCTAGATTACAAGGCAAGGACGAAACCTCCCATCCTAACATGGCAAACTGCCTGAAATATCTCTGCCTTTCCCCAACCACAGTAAAATTAGGTTCGCCAGCCCCAATTTGGTTCAGTATATTGTGAGCAGTCTCACAAAACAATGTCTGATCAGAATATGGGTAATCGTTGTAAAAAACTACCCTCTCGCAAAAGTTGTAGTAAGCATTAATAGTTTCAGCTGGAGAAGTGTATAATCCCAGGGTAAAATTGGTTAAAATGGATTCGGCAGTACTCACCGCACTGATGTTGGCCCTGGAGCTGGAAGCCATTCTTCATTCGTTCATTGGAATCAGAAAGAGAACCTGGAACAATAACAATACATATTGTTAGTGTTATTTTCTACTATTCTTTGTTTAATATTTTCAAAAATAATTAAAACGGTTAAACTCTGTTACCATGGCAGTAAAAACCAATTTAAAATAAAATATGGTACACAAAAAGATACTTACAAAGTTAAAAGGCCTGTAGTTGCACTGTACCAAGACAGACACAGTAAAGTCTTCCAAGCCAAACACTTGAGAACTCTCTTGGACCGCTTTGTCTTCCGCTCATTATTTATAGATTCTTAGACAAAAGGGCCCTCAATATGAATATTATTTTTCATTACTCTTGTCTGATTGGTTGATTCATTTATTAAAACCTTCTCCCATTGGCTAATATTTTCTAGCGTCTACTTGCGGCCCCTTCGAGCTCCTCAATTGTACCAAATATGACTCGCCACCGATGCCAAAATGGTGGCTCATGACGTCATCGCCATTGCAAACCACGGATGATGCCAAAAATTGGCTTAGAATAGGCCGGAACAGTCTCCTCGTTAGTGAATATTGTTCCAACGCATTAACTTCAAGTTCCCACGACTGCATGAATCATCCGTGACTCATCCTTGCATATAAGAAAAGCATAAACTGCCTTAGAAAAGGGCAAAAACGGGTTCCATAACAGTATCTATTGTACGCAAATTGAATCATCCATGACTCATATCCGGCTGAAACCCATATAAGAAAATCATAAATGAGGTTAGATTAGGGTGAAAACGGGATACATGATTAGGGTGAAAACGGGATACATAATAGTATCTATTGTGCACTAATGGAAACCCATTAAGATCAAGCTAGCATGCCAGCATGAATTATCCATGACTCATATCTGGCTGTAACGCATATATAAAGTACAACAATTGGGTTACATTAGGGTGAAAACGGGATACATAATAGTATCTATTGTGCACTAATTGAAAATCAATAAATCCAAGCTCCCACGTGCGCATGAGTCATCCATGACTCATCTTCCTCCCCCTCCCCCTAAATACTCCTCTTGATTAATGAACATAAAAAACCCATTAATCATTCCGTCCGGGAAGTATAATCTCTTCTACTCTAGTAAACTTTGAGTATCATTACTTGCATGGATCAGGTAAGCAATGATAGTTGGTCACCCAATATCTGAGTGTATGTAATGATTAATTTTTCATTTGTCACTTTAATAATATGTAAATATTTTAACCATAGGCGTAGCTAGAACTTTATATTTGGGTGTGCACAAAGAAAAAAAAAGGAGGTCTTGCACCTTTTTAATAGCATATTTTGCAACACAATCACTTGGCTCTTTAACTGCACTGATGTTTGTAAAGGAATATAAATTCACTAAATGACAGTGTTGAAAATTTCTGAATATATGTAGTAGAAAAAAATCAAATTGCATAGAAATTACACACACACAAAATATTCATAAATGTTACAAACAAATACATCAAAATACACGTCATCTATAACAAGAGACGTCTGTCAAAGGGTACAATGTTCTTAAACTCATCAATAACTTCATTTACATCAATAGACGAAGCTTTTTCCTGTTCCACAAATAGAAAGAGCAGGGCTTCCAATCTATCCTGCTTCTGAGTTGCTCTTAATTTAGTTTTAACTTGGGTAAGCTTTGAGAAAGCTCTCTCTCACACGTGCAACTTGTGACAGGTATAGAAGTAAAGCGCTGTAGTACAGAGTAGAATGCAGTAAATATCTTCTTTCTCCAATGACATAAAAAAATCGAAAAACTATAGACACTCGCTTCATCAGCGATAATGCACACGTCTGTACCATGTAATTACAGTTTCAACATCTTACAAACTGCCGCTTATTTTCTCTCTTATTGAAATATCTGTCTTTCATTCTCTTTGATAAAGCAGCCCATTAGGGTGTGCCTAGGCACACCCGGCACACCCCGTAGCTACGCCTATGATTTTAACCATTGTATAGCTAATCAATAAACAACATATGATTGGTTCTTGTTCACTGCGGGGGGGGGGGGATAGTTAAGTGCTTGGATATCTTCTAGAAGAAAGATAATACAGTGCCAGTGACATGTGTGAAAATTTGAAAATTTATTGTGTTTATTTTTCTTCTCATACTTTATGGATGTTACTGGCATTTGAACATGTTTTTTGATGTAACCCCTCAGAACACATGTTCCCTTTTGCAGTTTGATCAATGTTGCAGTTACAACAATAGGAAAAGTGGAATGCACATTTTATGAATGTAACATGAAAAACTGTTCCAGATGAGGAATCGAAAGGAATACATGCTATAATTTGTTCCGATTCAAATGATTATGAAGTGCGAATGTTAAGAAAATGAGGAAGAGCTGGGATGAAGATGATTTAGATATTACAAATTTTGGCAAACGAACATGCTCACATCATCTAGGAGAAACATGATTAGAGAGAAATGTTTTAAAAATAGTAACTGAAGATATATTCATACATTTAAATCTGTAGGATGCTTCATTTATTGCAAAAAAAACATTAGTAGAAACTAAATAATGAGGATGGTAATATGGACTCACTAATGAGTTCTCAATTTCAAAAGTGGAGCAAATCACCACCTGTGAAATTTTATTCCAATAGAAAGGTCAAGATACTTTGTCGAGAAGAAAATGATTGTGAATTACCAGATGATACTTAGGATTTATAATTAAAGTTTGATATGATTTAAAGTTGAAAAATTGTTGCTCGTTTGACAGTTGATAGTCTCCAAAAATGTAGCATTATTGACAAGATTTATTGTATTACTGTTTCTTTTTGTTAAATTTATCCCATTGTTACAATGGCAACATTTATCAAACTACAAATAAATGTCTGATGAAGGAAGTGTGTGATCTCCCAAAATATTATATGAAAAAATGTGTTTGTGCTTGTAACAACCATAAATTAGAAGAATATACAAATACAAGCAATACATTGAGCATATTTTGGATTGTTCTTCAAACATAGATAAATATTCTGTTTGGAATGCTGGTAGTAATTACTGTCGTTTAACATAACTTGACCTAATGTGGGATACTTTGTAACTTAACAGTTTGTATTTTGATTAATTTCTTTCCAGTCTTAAGTTGTTGTTTTTTTAAAATTTATAGTATGGTACGAAAATATAGATCAAAACCTCCAAGTACCATACAATCATATACTTTCATTCAATATAAATATGGCAGTTTGTTCATGTTCCAAATGTGGACATAGTAGGACAGTAGTTGAAACACATTTATTATTAATATATGTACGTATGTATAAAGAGACTGTCTGATGTAAACCATCCTATTTCTACTTTGGGCTGGGCCTCCCTGATGGCGCAGTGGTAACGTCGTCGCCTTGTAATCAAGGGGTCCCAGGTTCGATACCTGGTGGAGGCACATAGTGGTTCAGATCCCACTTTAAACTGTGGGTCCAGTCCCGATTAGTCTTACTGTGCATAAAGTGGACTTAAAACACCAAATTAATCAATTCTACCTTGGGCCATTAAAAAAGGTTTGTAAAAGCATAAGAACTACCCATAAATCATACAGTATTTTAATTCCATCACAAATTACACAAAAAGTAATTTACATGAACACAATGTAATGAAAGAAAGGGACATTCTTTCAATAAACCCTTTTACTTGGACACCAAGGCAAAAAAAATAATGTTTTACCTAGGCCTTCTTCAGACTTTTCAAGAAGTTTTAAACATTAAAATACTATGCTGCCATTCTTCAATCTTCCTGTTTTATTATTTTAAGCCTTTTACTTTTTCACTAATGTTTTAAACTTCCTGGAAAGTCTGAAGGAGACCTAGCAAATGGGAAATAGAATCACTTCAAAGTACTTTTTGTATTTTTCTTATTGATTAATACTGAGAGGTCTAATAAAGGCTGGAGGGTGTAAAATTTAAACTCTTCTCTTCGAAATAGTAAAATCTGAGCAAAGTGGCAAAACAAGCATTGGAACCTGTTCACATTACTTGGAGTTAACCGGCCGTTACTCGTGGGTGAGCACTGTGCTCACTTTCATTTTCAAATGCTTATAATTCGAGCTTGGTGGAAGTGAGAGACCCAAGCTCTCATTTACCTTACTTTCCAAGTATCGCCTTCATTAAAATACCACAAACCGAATTATGAGTCATCGCTAACGCTCTCCGAGCCATTATTGTTTCAGTTGTGTCAGAAGCGAAAGAAAAAGGTAGCATGGTACTCACCCACAGTGGCGAAGCATAGAGTTGCTAGCAGGGTAGGCACAAAAGTGCGATAATATCCATTACTTGCTTAAATCTGTAAAAAGAAAGGGAGGGGGGCTATGTCATGGAGAGTGGTTCAATGTCTCTCCAGGCGCTTCTTTACTTGCCAGTGGCGTGACGTTTTCAAAAGTGTTGTTACCGACCATCAGTACGATAATTATGTCTTAGGCGTTCTCCTCCCGCCCACCAGATGCCATCGATCTAGATTTTTGCTAATTTAGTTTATTTTTTCTTTTCAACCCCTGATTTATGCACGCACCTCCAGAAAGAACTACCAATCATGAGACATCGCGGAAATCCAACGAATAGTGCTCGAGCCCTGTTGTCAATTCTTCATCACTTTTTTCTAAATTTCTTTATTTATTTTGCAATGAGTGAAAAGGGCTAGAAGAACCCCATAATTTTCGGGTCAGTATGACGTTTGTGCCGTGAGCAGATGACAGAATTCCGCACTTTCAGCGACTGTCAGTTTGGTACGTTCTACTGTTGCCAACTTAGTTTTTTTTTAGGAAGACTTCCTCGCACCAAGGAACACACCATTGTTATCTGTTGTCTAACTAAAGGAATGGTTGTAATTAATTCCAGTCTTGGCTTTCTAGATAAATGAATTTCTGACACCTGTATGTGCAAGTAAACCTAATTTAAATTTTGGATATTTTCGACTCAGTTGTTCTGCCATATGTTAATCGTGACGATGAGAATATATGGAGAATGAAATCAAGAGGATCAGGAAACATTGACATGACCACAATTAGGTCACCTGGCTTCGTAACGTGTTAGGATGACCACTACGGGGCTTTCAAGAAAAAACATACGTAAAGGTGACCTATCTTATTCAGTGTGAATACTTCGCATCCTAGTTTGTTCTATCCACCTTTACGTGATAACAGAACGTAGGATCCTTGTTTGGGACCCTTCTATGATGGCAACACGAAAGGTTACTATGTAACATATAAACAGGTTATAATAAGTGTAGTTGCTTCAGAGAATAGAATCCCAATTTTTAGGCGCAATTTAGCTCTTTTCTGCCAATCCAAAGTGACAACACTGGCCTGTTCCGCCAGACCTGAATCAGACCCCGCGATAACCCCACAACACTCTTTGTCCTAAACACAAAAAAATACTTCCCTTGCATTGTACTCTCATTGACCGCCCTCTTCTCTTGTTATCCCTTCAGGGTAAACGAAACTGCCTACCTCTTCGCTTGTATCGGCTGCATAAAAAAATGTCTGCTTGTAATATCTATTCGACGACAGTGTTAACGCATTAAATACCGTTTCAACAACTTTTAATTTTTTTAAAAAAATTGCTGTCACTTGCCACTGCTACTTGCAAAGGAAAATAGAGTTGAAAACATTTTAGAAGTTATTCTTATAAGAAGGAAACATGAAAGACCAAAAGTGGGTCCTACCTTACCGATGATTACATCTTCACTCAATTAAGAACTCAATTGTTCTTGCAATTTAGTCCTGCACTTCCTTGCATAAATCTGATCGCTGCACACGACACGAATCACAAACAAAACTCTACCGCCACGAAATTCGCGCTCCGAGTCACGCTCCCTTGTAGCGTCCTGAGTAGGAGGCAACTTTTCACAGAGAGGGAACAAACAAGCGAGGGAATCCCCGCTCAAGATAAAAATAAATTATTCTTTCCAGTGAAAGTAAAACTACTTTGTAAATATAAGGCGTAACTAGCATTTTAATTTACATAATTTGGTATGAAAACTTAGTTTAGAAATATAAGTTCTTTAGACTTTCTGTATACGCTACGGTGTTGGGTGAATCGACAAGACCATCAGCGCTCTGACCAGAAAACGAAGTCAGAACTACAGTACTCCGTAATTTTCAATTTCACTTACTCTTGTCGATGAAAGGAAGTAAAAACCTAAGTTTCGTACAAAATATGGAGAATGTACAATGAAATAGAAATCTCTCTGCACGAACACAGGCTAATGTTTATAAAAAATGCTGGTACACGACAAATTTCCAACCCTGATGGAAATACAGTGTTGCTGACATTCTGTTCGTCCTAGTGGGTAACACCGCGAGGCCGGCCTCAGGAGTACGTTATAAGCATACGTACAGTACTCGTAAGATTAGGCTTCCCGCATATACGACCGTATGACAGAATGTGAAGAGAAGAGGCCCCAGCAAATGTGCCTCACTCCGTGGAAAGTTCGTATACTAGACAGGGTTAGAATTTTTTTGTAATTATCATAAATGAAAATTCCAAACTTTTGCATTTCATTGCATATGTTTCGACGAAATAAGTAAATACAACTTTAAAAGAGTAATGGCGTGGGTAGGCCCGGCCTCCTGGCCTCATAGGACGCTTCGCCACTGCTCACCCACAAGCTACTGTATTTTTTCCTGGTAATGAGTTGCAATATATTTTATTTGCTGCTTATAGAAAGTAAGTGGAGCAGTAAAATGTGTATTATTCATAAACAAAATACACATGTATTGCATAAAATTCATGATCTGAGTCAAATTTAGCAAACTAAATCATTACAATTACGAAAATAGGTGGGGTGAGTGCCACGTTCACCTGCGAGTAACGACATGACAGATCCAACTGTGAGTAACGCCATAGAATTCTATGGTAACGCAGGGTTAAATCACAGTACAACAAACAACTTCGAACAGTTTGTTCTCTGTAATAGAGGTATGATACACACATTTTTTTTTCTTCCATTGAAGAATATTATATTTTTTTAGATCCTGGCATCATACCAGCAATGTGCACATGCAGGCAATCTCTCAGATTCAGCACGTATTCAGAAGACAGCAAAAACAAAAGACTGCTTTTATCCCATGTTAGGGTAATGTCCCAAATTAGGTCACATGACCCAGTATTTGATACTTGTTATTGGTAATGGAATGAATTAAAAGACTTTTTAAAATTGTGTCCGATATTTGCTGGCAGTAGTTTTTTTTTATCTATACCCTCCCAAATAATCATAAGGGACCACCACTTTATGGTTATTTTGGCTCTAAATTTACTTTTATATCCTGCCACCAGTGAAAAAATTTGGGTAAACCCCTGCATTTAGTTGAAATCTTTAGTGACAGATGGTGCAATCTATCCTACTCATTTAGTTCAGGCTTGTGCCTGCAGGTATATTTAGTTGATTTTTTTTTGCCACAGAGGGTGTTATTTGTCAGGTTCATTTAGTTCAGACTTGTGACTACAGATGGCAGTAGCTGTCAGTTTGATTAGTTCAGACTTTTGCCCAGAGATGGCGATGGCCATCAGGTTGATTAGTTTAAACTTTTGACAATAGATGGCACTAGTTGTCAGTTTGGTTTAGTTCAGACTTATGCCCACAGATGGCGCTAGTCATCAGGTTGAGTTAGTTCAGACTTGAGGCCCACAGATGGCACTAGTCATCAGGTTGATTTAGTTCAGACTTGTGCCTACAGATGGCAAGAGTAGTTCACTTAATATCCTGGTCAAAAATATAGAGCTCTCACTTTTCATGCTTGTTGAATTGTACAGTGGGATGCATAAGTATTACAAAACAAATTGCCCATGTTTATTTTCTTTGTTTTATGAAATGAGAACTTAAAGAATTATGGTATAACGGCAATAAAGCTGCTCACAACCTCTGCACCAGCATACATACAATAATACAAATCTTAAAAAACACGTAGGATGCATGAGAAAAATTGATGAAAATAGTCGTGGACAATTTGACGAGCAATACTTGTGCACTTCATTGTACTCCAAGGGAGGAAACAATTAAATATATCTTGTTGGGAAGTCAGCTGCTTGTAGACCAAAGAAGAAAAAGCGAATTTATGCCTTTCTAAATTAACTACGATTATGCGTAACTTCTTGTAAATCTGTTGTAAATCATATTACTTTTTTTTTTTTGTGCTGAAGCTTATGTGGAAGTACTGTATATTGCTAATAATGTCTGGACACCCAAAGTAATGTGATTACCTGGAGTTGGTCTGTTTAGGGGTACCAGATGTCCTGTTTTTCCCAGACATGTCCTATGTTTAGCCTTATGCCCGGCGTCCGGGAGGAATTTGAAAAATATCATAAATGTCCTATATTTTGAACGTCACATAATATTAACTAGAACAATTCGTATGTGTTTCGTTGAACAAAGGTAAATCATGCAACTTACAAGTCCATTGCCAAAAATGAAAATAAAAGTTTGTCCTGCTAGAGAACAAGCAGGAAAAGGGAAGCAACTAATGAACAAAGTTTTGGGTCCACAATTCTGATGTCACTCTTCAGCGCCTGAGCCGAATTTCTTGCATTGGGGTTTATACTGATGGAACAAGGGGTTTCCTATCGTTATTCAATATTTTTGATTGTAAAGCAGGGGGCATAGAGAACAGAGTTATTCAGGGCGTTTACCAGCCATGAAAGTTGAGAAGAAGTAAAGAGATCAACAAGTAAGTCAGGAAGTAAATAAAAATCAGTAAATTATACTTGTGGTCAAGAATTTTTGCTATCACAATTACTGATTTGTTGATTTAGTTTATTTTACTTCAACTTTCTGCCCCTTTGGCTAATTGCGAAGATGAGGATGAATGGTGGTAAGATAAGATGGATGAAGAAACAATCACATACACATAGGGACAACAAAACTCCACATAAGATTATACTGGCCGTGAATCCGACGCCAGAACCTCGCTAGTCTGCCAAATGCATTAATAGATGAAGCAAGTCTAATTCTGTAGTAAAATACAAGCTTCAGTTTTCATCTTAACTGCCATTTGGTAGTGGTTTTTCAAGTGTGGGAGGGAGACCAGCAGTCAGTAGGTAAGCCAAGGCCCTCCAAGGTGCTGTAGAGCTGTGGGTTATTATGTACGTATTTTCTTATTTGTTAATTTCCAACTTTACCCTAAGAAGGGATCAAATAAATAAAGGTTAACAAAAAAAAAAAAAAAAAAAAAAAAGGTCAAGAAAAGTCCTGAAAAATCAAGAATTTTGGATTTGACTTCTGTAACCATTTCAAACTATGGTAATTCGCTGAATATTTGTTAGCCATTACAGGCATAATGCAACTGTTGAGTGACTACTTTCACTCCATCAGCACAATGGACTCAGGAGAGATTTTTTTTTCATAAAGTCTCTAAAAAGTTTGGTGCTGGTCCCTATAATTTCGAAGATTTACTGTTGAGTCTCTCATCAATATATTTTGACTAAACTGCAATTTTGAGAAAATTTTATCTTCTGAGAAGTACGTTAAAACCAGGGGCGTGCCGTGACCTTTCGTGATAGGCAAGCGATGGGTTAATTTTTCGTTTCGGTTAATTTTAACAATTTCAAATATAATATAGGCCTACACACATCCCTACTTACAATAATGTGCATAATGGTGAAGTATCGGGCTTGAGTGTGTGAAGTGCATACATACTGTAAAATCAAATCTTCGGTGCACGGTTTATAAAGAAGAAAAACAGCCTCTCGATGTAAACTTGTAAATTTTAACCATGAAGAAAATAATGATTTACTTGATATTTGAGGGCAACTGTAAATTAAATTACGATCTTTTTTAACCCTGAAAGTCATAAATATCCTATTAGCATAAAGTTTCAATCTTAAATAAACGGACGGGTTTCGGTTTCTCACTTGGCTAGAATTATGAATCATGACTTGTCTTCAGTTGGATGCAAGCGCAGATGTGATTCTGGGAATGCTCATGTCCTTGCACGATCAAGTCACTGTAGCTTGTATAGTTTCATGTTCCTAAATTTGTTTTGAACAAAACACATGGCCAACAAAATAATTTATTAAGATCATTGCTGCCACATAACCACGTAATATTGTTGTACTAAGATGTTTTAAACTGCCTAATGAAAACTTTCCCATCTTTCTTAGTTGGTTTGGTTATGCACAGTTCAGGACACTGTCGCTCATGATTCACAATCACAAGCTCCAACTTTACACCATATGTTCTCGAACTGAATGGTTTTGAAAGAAGGTCCCTAATCAAGGCCTTACCTGCAGCACTGCAAATCGATGGCTCTTCCGGTATGACAACCATGGTGGAAATTTTCAATGTAGGATCATACTTTTACACCAGGTACAAAAACACGACACAAAGAACAGAAAAAAACCCACAATATCACAGTAAAAAACAACATGCGTCCGCAGCACCCACGCTTCTCAATTAACCAGTGTGGACAAATTCTTTCCAACACCCTTGCCAAAGACAGATGCGGTCTTGGTGTTGCTTGCCCTCTGCCTGTTTTCTTCGTAAACGGGGATGGACAGTGTCCATGCAAGAACTGCATAAGTCACTCGAAAAGTGGGGAGAAAGGCGAGCAGTCCTCTTCTTCTAACGTGGTCAGTCGTGCCACATCGCCCAGCGTCATCAAGGGTGTAGCCGGTTTATGTTTCAAGCCAAAAGAACAGAAAATAGAGGAAATGAAAATGTAAATATCTTATAGTAAATAAATTCCATTCTAATGTGTATAAAGGCATTGAAAAACATGAACTTAAGATATCAAAAGTGTTTTAAAAAACAATGCAAGCGGCGCTTGCCCCGCCTTTCCTTACCGCACACTTCTCGTTAAAACATGTAGTATGCATAGAAGTGCATTGTTAAGTATATTACAGTACATTTAAGAATTCGTTAAGAATGCAATTATTTAAACTGAATAAGTGTTAAATAATAAGTTAAATTACTTTTTAACATGTTCCATAGAAATATGTATTATTAATTGCGAATGTTTTGTGTCCTACATTTTGGGACAACATGTCCTACATTTCCCCTATAACGATCTGGTAACCTTAGGTCTGGTGTCAGTATAGGGCAGGTCTGCCATTCTCTGCCATCACAATCTCTACCCTTTGAGGAAGACTTTCTACCAGTTTGCGGTCAACGTTACTTCCATTCCTCTTGAACAATGGTGAACGGCTCTGTGGTGGTGTTTGATCAGTTTGACTTGGATCACAAAGGACATACTCTAACAGATGTTTATTGGGAGTGTGATCAGGGCTCTAATGTGACCAGTCGTATCATTCACTCCCATGTCAAACTACTTGGTTATGGCCCTTTCTTATGGATGGGCACGTTGTCATGCTGGAAATGAAAAGGGCCACTTCCGAACTGTTGCCACAAGGTGGGGAGCACCAAGTTGTTGGTTCAGGGTTCCAGGCACAATACCATGAAAAACAGCCCCATGCCATGATTCCACCCTTGCCAAGTTTCACGGGGGGTCAATACACTCCAGTAAGAACCACTCCTCGGGTATTCACAATTTCTGCACATGTCCATCAGATCGCCAAAATATGTAGCACGATTCGTCACTCCACGGGATGTTTTTCCATTTTCTAGGGACCACTGGCGACTTTCTTTGCACCACTGTAATTGCTGTGCTGCGTTCCAAGTAGTAATCATTAGCTTATGTGCTGCAGCTCTCCCATGGAATAAGACGTGCCACCATCTCTTGCCAGATGGTATTGGTGCTGGCATCACTTCCTCATGCCATTCAAAAGTCTATGGCCACAGTGTCCAATGAAGCCTGCTGGTGTGGCTTCACCACACGTTTGAGCACTCGTCGATCGCTATCAGTCAATTTTTTTGACTTCTCGGGTCGCGGTTTTATCACACCCTCACGTTTCCATTTTACCACTACATCACTGACTTGCACATTATCACAAAACAGATTCTAATGCAGTTCATTAATATTTACATTGATTACCATTTCTCACAACTAACAAAGAATAGACTATGTTGTTTTTAATTATCATAATTGCATCCATAAGTTGGTTCAGTCAACCTATCCAGCTTGTCTGAATTTTTCTATGCACTTGACGTATTAATCCTGTGCTTTTTGATATGCCAGTCAGTTATAGCTCTGGTCCCATTGAAATTTTCATCCGTTTCTCGACACTTTTTATGAGGGGCATTCAAATGAAACTAGGTCACTAGTGTAATCAGTGTATTAAGTGAAAAATGTAGTTATACACATTACACGTACTCAAAAATGTAGATACACACCAGAGGCGTGGCGTGCATGTAGCCGCTGTTACTGTAGGTAACACCAAAATATAAAGAATTGAAGAACCCGTCTTAAAATATTATTACGTACATAAACTGGTAATATTGTTGTAAAGTAAACATTGCAGACTGACATTTTTTCTGACACCGGCAAAAGCGAAGAGGAGGACTGATCCGGTACCCTCCACAGGCAACATGAGGAAAGGGCCTGAGCCCACCCAAGGAAGACTTTCCATCGCGGCGAAGACTGTTACGGCAGGAGGAGGAGGCAGGTTCTTGGCATGCCGTTTAGCCGGCACAGTTGCCGGTGATCCTTACCGGAAACATACCAGTGTTGCCATATTCAATTAACAGAAAAGAGCTAAATTGCCTAATCGGGTCTACCTTACTCTGAAGGTGTCCAGTCACACTGGGGAACGATGGCGCATTGGTAGCGTCGCCGCCTTATAATCAAGGGATTCCGGGTTCGATACCCGGTGGAGGCACAAGTGGTTCGGATCCAACTTTAAACTGTCCCGATTAGCATTACTGTTCATGAAGTGGACTTAAATCGCCAAATCAAAATTTTAAAAAATCAAATCACACTGGGGCAAAAGCAAACTACCAAGTGATATTTTGTATTTACACTAAATATCAGCGATTATGAAAGTCTTCTTTGTCCTTCTTCGACATCATGGGCGAGAAGGAGAGGAGAGGGATGGGTATGGTCAAGGGGTCCGCTGTCCTTCTAAAAATGTCAACCTAAAATTCTATATTTCACACATATAATATTATTTCGGTTACAGGAATTTGTGATAGTTGTTGATAATACTGATTGAGATTGACATACGTTGTCGCAGGAATGCAATAATTTCGGATTGAAGCAATGTTTTTGAGGTGGTAGAACTGTTTTTGGGTGAAAACAATACTTACAAGCATAATTTCCTGATTGTTATCTTAGCACACTCTGAAGTGTCAGGTGTCGCAGGTTCGAATCCTCAGCAAGAAATGGTTATTTCAATGTTCGTTGTTATTATTTTACTTACATAATTATAAAAATTAATAATTACATACACAAAGAAATAATAATTTTATTTCAATAATTCACCATGCATCCTCATCGTCACGATTATCCTATAAAGCGAAAGCCTTAAAGGTAGCAAAGGACGTAAAATATACGAAATAGTAGTGGTGTCAGAAATGAGATTTCAGTGGATTTAGCGAAACATGGGAGTGGGAGTAGTTAGGAAACAGATGAAGACTACATCTACTCTACATATGTCTTATTTGAAACGAAGCCCGACCCTGTGGCCGAGTGGTTATCACATCACGCTGCGATGCCAAGGGTCCCGGGTTCGAATCCCGGTCGGGCTTGGTTGTTTGTGAATGTCCATTAATCAATTTTATCATTTCATCACTCATCCCCATCTTCGCAAATTAGCCAAGAGGCACAAAACGCGAAGTAAAATAAACTAAATCAATCAATCAATCAATTTTGAAACGAAAAGTTTCGCGATTTGGGCAAATCTGGTTTCAAAAGAACTAAGATGGCAACATTAGTAGAACTGGACTTCTTGCAGGTTCCGAGGGAAATATTGGGGAAGGGCCAATGCTGGAGGGTAGGGGGCAAGGAGGGTGCTTCAAGTGTTACAGAAGTAAACAACGGTTTGTGGGAGGGACTGTGCAGTGGGAGTTTTGTGACTGGTGTCTTTCGTCTTTATGTTGTTTTCAGGCATTGTCAATTAATTAATGAAGCTTGCTCCGAGTTCCGAGGTGGAGGGTTCATCCTATCTGGACAGTGTGTGTAATCGTGCGATAGAAGATATTTTGAAGCAATCTTTCGGTTCATTATTTTGCAGAAAAAATCGAAATTGTGGCGAAAGGGAGGCCAAAGCCTATTTTGAACGATTTAAAAACCAAGTCGTCTGCTGGATATGACCAACATTTCAATGTTTCGTGGTATAACGACTATCCGTGGTTATGTGGATGTGTGCAGTTGTCGAAACTCTTTTGTTGGCCATGTACTCCATTTTCGGGTGAAAAAAAAAAGTGTCGAATTCAGATGTGCATAACATGGACCATGACCATGACGCACCCAAAAATTCAAATTCAAATGAAAAACTTCTCTTTATGACAGCATCATAGAACTTTTTTAATTTGATTTGATTGATTTTGCTTCGCTTGTGCCACTTTTGGCTAATTTGCGAAGATGGGGATGAATGATGATATGATTAAATTGATGAATAGACATCACAAATGCTCATGCCCAAGCTAGATTTCGAACCCGGGATCCCAGCATCATATAACTATTTTCAAAGTCGGATTGATCTGCTCTATAAGTAGCCTTCAATGTTTCTGTAAGTATCAAATTACGTATTATTGTGTCAACAACCAATGTTTGTGATTTCAATTAAGTCCTTATGTCAACATTTTTTTTCCTGATTAATAACTTTACCAAAATCTAGTATTGAATTGCATACGTACCAGATTAATATTATATGAACTACTTGGAAGACATTGTGGGGGGAAGGGGGGGCATGAGGTGGGGAGGCGCCCAAGTCTCCCTTAAATGTCCTACTGATAATCGGTAACACTTTTTAAAATCCACGCCACGCCACTGATACACACAGTACACATACTCAAAAATAATCGCCAAAACTGTTTGCACATTTATCCCATTGCGACACAAGCCGGTCGATACCATCCTTGAAGAAGCTAGTAGGCTGCTCTCGGATCCAGGCCTGGACTCATTCACACACTTCGTCGTCCGATGCGAATCGATGTCCGCGAATAGCTTGTTTGAGAGGTCCAAAAACATGGAAATCACACGGGGAAAGGTCTGGACTGTACAGTGGATGTTCCAGCGTTTCCCACCGAAACTGCTGCACTGTCGTCTTCACCGCATTGACCGTGTGTGGGCGGGCATTTTCATGCAGGAGGATAACGCCATTGGACAACATGCCTGGGTGTTTCGACTTGATGGCTCGTCGAAGGTTCTGTAACGTGGCTTGATAACGCTGGGCATTGATGGTGCTTCCCCGTTCCAGGAACTCGACAAGCAGTGGGCCCTTGTGGTAAAAAAAAAAAAAAACGGACATCATGACCTTACCAGAATTGGTGTGCACGGCCTTTGCTTTCTTTGGAGGTGGTGAATTCGAATGTTTCCACCGCTTGCTCTGACGCTTGCTTTCCGGTTCAAAATGGTGACACCATGTTTTGTCAACTGTGACAATACGCGACAGAAAGCCTTATTCCTCCTCATGATAACATTGCAGATGACTCAAAGACAGGCCTATTCGATTTTTCCGCTGTTCGGCGGTCAGGTGGTGGGGAACCCACTGTGCACAAATTTTGCGAAAGTTCAGGTGTTGATGCATGATGCTGTGGGCGGTGCCCACACTAATATCCAGTAACCGATGGATGTCGTCTACGGTGAATCTGCGGTTGTCCAAGACTAAAGCATTCACTTCTGCAATCATTTCCGGTGTGATGACACGATGAGCCTGTCCAGGACGAGCATCGTCTTCCAGTGACTCGCGCCCCTCAAGGTATCGTTTGCGCCATTCCACAACATTTGAACAACTCAGACTGTACTCACCGTACACAGCCTTCATCCATCGATACATTTCACGGCCTCCAACTCCTTCCGCCGCCAAAAAACGAATCACTTCTCGTTGTTCCTGCTTACTCGCCTGCATGTTCTGTACTGGACGATAACTTGTGTGACCACCTTCTCTTCGACATGATACCACAATGGCGCTATGCAACGTCAAATGGTGCACACGCCTCAGTCTCTCGACCAATAGCTGGTGCTACCATACCCGCAGTTACGTGGTGCCACCGTACATGTACGGCACATTTAGACGCACTGACCGGGTTTCATTTGAATGTCCCTCATAGTTTAATGGACACACATGTCTTGGTTTTTATTGTCTTGAGTTAAAAACCCCTTCCACATGTGACAGAGCTCCCTGGGATACACAAAGCAATTTCAACCAACCGAGAAAAATTGGCAACAATATCCTTCCACCTAGATACCAGATAAATACAACATTGGATGAAATGTATTCCTCTGCATGTACCATCTGCCAAACTCTTCAATTTAAAAGTTCCTTCAGCAGTACCTACACATCTAGCAAAATTTTTTTCTTCATGTTCATAAAATGCCATCAAAATGTCTAAATGTTGATCAACTCTTACTACAGGCATCCCTAACAATACAACAGGATCCAAAATTGAGAAATCAGTGCTGTCAGTGGGTAGACGAGACATTATCAATTAAATCCTCCAGGTAACGGTTGCACACTTCCTCTGAATCATTCTTCTCCTTTGTGGAACACTTTACATCAATTCCTTTGTATGAAACCAGATAGTTACTGACCATTTTTGACACTGTTTCAGACACCGTATTATAATGAAAAATTCACTAAAAAGTGTAGTTTTTCTTCCAGTTTGCAAGAATGGGGAATTTAACATCATACAGTTCAAAATCCACAATTGATATAATATTGAGATTTTTTGTACGCGAGGATGGATTGTTTTTGAATCTCTGTGGAAGAAGTCAAACGCAGATCTTCACTAGATGCTTCAAAAATTGAAATTTTAGGCAAACGTGCAATCTTGAAATGCGTAATTGCAAATTTAATTAAATTGTAAAATTCCATTTATATGACACATTTGATCCAAATCCAGAAGTTTAACATGTGTATCTCAAGTATGACCATAGATATAAATTATTATTGACCACTCCTAATATGGTAAACGCGCGGATGACGTATGGTGAGATGCAGCCAATCTCAGAATCAGAGGGCTGCAGGTGACTTGCACAGTGTTGCTGCCAAGCTGCAGCTACATGGTCTACGCTGCGGGAATACTGGAAGTGCGTTCCATTGGTCCAATCGAAAACACTGTGGCAGTGTAAAATTATGAATAAACAATTTATCATATTATGAATGAAATATATTTTCTTTGTATACTTTAGTTATTGTTGTATTTTCTAGCTTTTATCCAATCTTTATACAAACGTCATTTTCTACGTATCATTTTATGTAGCTCTTTTTATGCTGCATAGTGATCCTGACACCAGGGACATCTTTTGGGATAAACCTAGGGTCGTCTTCCATTGCCCCCCCCCCCCAACCTCCAAAACATCTTGGTCCAAAACACTCCCACCACTTCCACACCACTCCCCCCAGCTCACAGGTGCAACAAACCCAGATGCAAGACCTCCCCCACCCTCCTGATCCCCACAGTGGCAGATGAGTTTACCCTTCACCCTCATCTGCAAATCTGTGGCAACTTCTACGTAGGTGAAACCTCCACTCCCTTGAATCTAAGGATCAATAATCACCGTTCCTCTACCCAAAACTCAGATTTCACAGTTGCCATCCACACCAACAGCCATAACACCACCTTCAATAACTGCTTCCGTGTTGCCATCATCCATCTTCTAATCCCCCCCCCCCCCCGCTCTGACACATCTTTCCACAGGCGATGGGAAAGGGCCTATATAGCAGGCATGCACACCACTATATTCCCCGGACTCAACCTAGCCAACCAGTAACCCTTTCCTCTCCTCTCCGAAACTACCCACCCACCTTACAGTAAACACTGGTTAAAGTACTTTTCGTCATCTATCAACTGTTTCTGGCAACACTGATCATAGAGACGCTATGGTCAGTATTTTGTGCCTCTTCTCCTAGTAACGCCGATCTTTTTCCTTCTAACTTGAAAATGCGACTCAGATCGCGAAATATAGAATAATTTCTCTTCGTGTGGTAAGTGTTTACTGTCTCCTTCATCATTATTGTGTGTGTGTGTGTGTTTATATATATATATATATATATATATATATATTACCGGGTGTCCGAGAAGTCTTTGTATGAAAACAAAAATTAACTGTATCCGCTATATGCAACATAGACATGAAAAAATAGTACCAAAATGTTCGGAAACTATTCAAGTTTTTTTTGTTTCAGATTTCTGTACCGTTGCAGTAGTGTAGCAGTGCCAGTGTCCAGCAAACCGGAAATGTACACAAATCAGAAAAAGGCTGAGTGTGTCCTGTGGTTTCACGAGAGCAGGTCACAAAAAACAGTGCAGAGACAGTTTCAAACATCGTGCGTATCTGGGGTAAAGAGCCCCCTCATGAGGTGAGGAAGTCGACCATGGGCAACCCGAAGGTGAACGTTTGGTGCGCGCTGCTGCATGACAGAATAATCGAACCATTCTTTTTCTGTGAGGACACCATAACATCTGGAGTGTATCTCGACATGTTGCAATTGTTTGCTGTTCCTCAATTGCTAGAATACCACCCAGATGTTATCTTTCAACAAGACGGTGCACCGCCACATTGGAGTCTGGAGGTTCGTTCCTACCTTGAACAGACATTTCCTGGAAAATGGATTGGTCGAGATGGACCGACGGCGTGGCCTGAACGATCTCCAGACATAACCCCTTTACATTTTTTCTATGGAGTTATGTGAAAGACAATGTCTACAGAACTCCTGCATCCGATCTTGCAACTCTGCAACAACGGATAACCCAAGTCATCACATCAATCCCTCCTTTGATGTTGGCTAATGCATGGCGAAAAGTTGAATTTCGACTAGATGTACTCCGTGCTACCAAGGGTGCTCACGTGGAGGTTTATTGATTTCTTTCCTATTGCCAATAAAACTTGAATAGTTTCCGAACATTTTGGTACCATTTTTTCATGTCTATGTTGCATATAGCGGATACAGTTATTTTTTGTTTTCATACAAAGACTTCTCGGACACCCGGTATATATTATATATATATACATATACACTTTGGACTTCGACAGCGGGACGGCATGGGTTCAAGTCTGCCTAGGTTTTCGGCTTGTGTATAGGATCTGTGGCAACCTACCATTGTGAGGAAATTGGGGAACTACAAGTGAGTAGCGTAATCCAGTCTTGGAAATCTCCTATAACGGCTTAGGGTTCGACGTGGTAGAAGAACTCCACACCTCCAGGTAGGATTGTGGGAGGGAGACTTGCAGCCAGGAGATAGGCCAAGGCCCTTCCAGGGCTGTCAAGCCATGGATTAGTATTATACATAAAAATGTATTAACATATAGTATTGTATTATTATTAGAAGCATTTGATTGCACAATTCATATTAATTGTGATAAAAAAAGTGGAAGAAAACCCAATGAAAAGTATTTTGTGTCTAATAAGTTTATGCTGTAATGTACATGTAATATGTACTAAATAAATAAGAATAATGTTTTGTAAATATGTGATAAATAAAAGACATGTAAATATGCAAACAAATAAGAAAAATTAGGTAAGGTAAAAAGGTAAAGTTCCCCATGAATCCATCCATGAAAGCACATTTAGAGGATGGGGAGTAGCGCTCCACATATTCTCAATCTCTGCCATTTTGGAGGTGATGTGATCAGCTACATGCTTAGGCCACCTTTACACCCCCATCCCTCCAGGGGTGCCTCTAGGTACCCATTGATTTCAGGCTTGGTGAGCCCAGGAGCTGCTTTATGCAGGGACAAAGTCTGAAAAACTACCGACATTAGATCACCCACCTAGGGAATCAAATTCAGTTCTCCCGAGTGACAGTCAAACACCATACAGACTTTTTTGGGTAAAACGAATACCCCTAAGTGGTAGTATTGCCTGTTTTCACTTTTTTCTCAAGTTTCACATCTATCAAATCTCTACATTCCCTGGATTCCCATTGGGACAAACACAAATATCCATGTCTGAACTGGGATTCAAACCTGGACCCCTGACATTGTAAGTGCACTGTGCTAACCACTCCGCCATGGAGCACAACAGCAGCTCTCTTGTAAGAAAAAATGGACTGAAATAATTCATTTATGGAAAATTATTTTAGCTTGTGCTAAAGGAAACAAAAATACTATTCCCAGCAGGCCACATTGACTCTACAATTATCTACCCAGAGCACCTTACAAAACGTGACAAATTCAAATTTAACGGCCACTTGACTGCTGGCGGATCAACAGGCCTCCTGGGAATACACGCACTTGAACCGCCGACGGTAAAACTGTGCTGGTATAGACAATTCACTAAAATGCCCATGGCAGCTAAAGTGTTAACCTCCTGGAATCTGAGGAGTAATACAAAGTAATACAGAGTAATTTGTGATTTCACTAATGTCACAGCAGTGGAGTATTCTCCCATGTTCTATGCTTCACCAGCGGTAAACCAACTTTTCATATACATAGAAATTTCCGCAAAGTTTGAAGTCATCGGACTTCTATTTTTGTTTTACTTCCATGCCAGCATCGGTGATAAATTTCTATTATATACTCTATGTGATCAGAAGTATCCGGACACCTACCTGAAAATAAAGTTCAAGTTTGGGCAACCCTCCATCGGGAACAATGGCAGTCAATACAGTGTTGGCCCACCCTTAGCCTTGATGACAGCGTTCACTCTCACAGGCATACTTTCAATCAGGTGCCGGAAGGTTTTTCTGAGAAATGGCAGCCCATTCCTCGCAGAGCGCTAAAATGAGAAGAGGTATTGATGTGAATCGGTGTGGTCTAGAATGAAGTTGGCATTCCAAAACATGCCAGAGATGTTCTATGGGTTTCAAATCAGGACTCTGCGCAGGCCAGTCCATTAGTGGGATATTATTGTCGTCAAACCACTCCCCCAGAAGCCCTGCAGTATGGACAGGTGCTCGGTCGTGTTAAAGACACAATGGTCATCCCCGAACTGGTCTTCGACGGTAGGCAGCATGGAAGCTGTTAAAATGTCCACGTAAGCTCGTGCCGTGACATTGCCATGTAAAGCAACAAGGGGGCCAAGCTCCCACCAGGAGAAACATGATCACACTGTAACCCCGCCACCTCCGAATTTCACTGTCGGCACTATACAGGCTGGTAGATGTCGTTCACCAGGCATTCGCCACATCCACACCCTACCATCGGATCGCCACATTGTGTACTGTGATTCATCACTCTACACAACGGTTTTCCACTGTTCTATGGTCCAGTTTCGACGCTCCTTGCACCACACAAGGCGGCGTTTGGAATTTGTCTGTGTGATGTTTGACTTATGGGCAGCTGCTCGGCCATTGAAACCAAGTTGCCGCACCTTGCGCCAAACAGTAATGGTGCTTGGAGTAGATCCTGATGCAGTTCGGAATTCCTGTGTGATAGTGGTGATGGATGATTGATGATAATGCTGTATGACCCTCTTCAACACTCAATGGTCTCTGGAGGTCAACATGGGAGGCTGGCCTGCATGCTTTTGAGTTGTACACATACCTTCACTATAACATTGGAAACAGTGGACAGAGGGGTGTTTAGGAGGGTGGAAATCTCACATACAGACTTCCTACACAAGTGGCACGCAACCAACTAAACACTTTGAAAGTCTGCGAGTTCCTCAGACCATCCCATACTGCTGTCTCACACTGTCTGCAGACTACTGAGTTCGCTGACTATGTGTTCCACGCGGTAGATGGAAGTACTGTGTCGCCCTCTATGATAAACACACGTTTCGCGGTGTGTCCGGATACTTTTGATCACACAGAGTATATTAAAAAAAAAGGTAAAGTGCTCCCCTGTGCTATGCACCATGCCATGAAAGCATGCATATAGGGGGTGTGGGGTTAGGGCCCCACACTTTCTTGATCACAGCCGAAGATGGGGGTGATGTGATCAGCACATGCCCCTGGCCACCTTTACCCCCCAGAGTTTCCTCCAGGTACCCACTTTATATGATGCTGGGTGGGCACCGGAGCCACTTGAACAGGTGGAAAAAAATCCCGTTTCTCCCCTGCCGGGGATCGAACAAGAGTCTCTCGCATGGTAGTCAGATGCCTAACAACCGAGCTACCGTGGCATCAAATTTCTATTATATATGATTAATATATACTAAATATATACAATAAGTAAGAATTGTAGCAGTAAACCAGATCAAATTTTCAGAATACACCACTGTGTCACAGTTTTGATTGATTTGCTTTATTGTACTTTGCTTCTTGTGGCACTTTTGGCTAATTTGCGAAGATAGGGATGTTTGATGAATGGACACTCACGAACATCCATGCCCAGGCTAGAATTCGTAATGTGCTAACCACTGCCACGGGGGTCAACACTGTGTCACAGTTATTTAGCAAATAATTCAATTCACTACTTTTATGAGACAGTAAACTTTTCGAGTCTGTCCCTCCAAAGTATAGCCCAAGTTCGATTCTGGACCCCCTCGCCCCCAAAAAATAGGTCCTATATTACAACCATGTAAGGAATGAAAACATACAAGCAGAATTTTGAATGTACACTGTAATTCAGGTGTTGATTAGTTTAGTAAATGCTCTTAACACTTGACATACATAAACTCTTCCTCTCTGTTCTTACACATGTAATTTATTGTAAGCAAGAGAAGAAATGAAAAACATAATATTAAACCAACATTTTTTTTATTTTGTATGAATAGATAATCATCATCAGTTACATTTTCCATAACATAAAAGCCATTATCACACAATCGATATGAAGGCTCCGAGACTTCTCTTCAAAGCTACATTTCAAAGATCCACCTTTTTAAGGCAAATGTTAAGTGTGAACAACAGTGGTCTTGCTTGGCAAAATATTTGTTCAGTTACTAGATTATTAGTATGTTCATGATTATAGATTTTCTGCAAATCAAAAGGCATATTTTAAGACAACTGGACCTAAAAAGTGACAAGTTGTTAACAAAGGCCATATATATGTGTGTGTGTTTAGACTAATCATGCCAATAGTGATATTCTGATGAACAAATTTAATATATTATGGCTACCTTCAAATTCATCAGTGACTATTCACGAAACTACCAAGGATCATTTTCATGTCAGTAGTAGGTCGATGAAATTATACTTAGGTCAAGTAATTAACATCTATACTCTTGGAATCTTGGATATATTTAGTGAAAATATAACTTGAACAGATTAATTGCTAATTATAAAGAATAGAATAATGTATAAAAATTTGTTAATACTAAAATGAATGCATGGAAAAGCGAACACAAAACACATTTGTAAGTAACCTACTGAATTATATCTTATTTGACAATTGCTTCTACGCGTGAGGCGTGTAAAGACTGGTAAGGAATGAAAACATAGAAGCAGAATTTTGAATGTTCATTGTAATTAAGGTATTGATTAGTTTAGTAAATGCTCTCAACACTTGACATACACGAATTCTTCCTTAAATTAATTCTCAAAGTTTCATTTTTCAAATTTACTCTCCCACAAACTATTCCCAAAGAAATTTGTGAACATAGAGGGCTCAAAGAATTTGTCATCGAGTATCTGATATAATTTGTATCCTCAAATTATCAATTTCTGACAGCGTTCTTGTACACAGATGGAACATTCAACTTAATTTTGCCAGTTGGGCACACAGAACTTCCTTTCTTTCTTTTCGTATATTTTGTGTAGTTATCAATGATGAATGATTTGTAATCTCATTTTAAACAGTCATTTATCATTTGTTGATTAGGCATTTGCACATATACTTAAAATCAACTTTGACATTAGACTAGTGAATAGAAAGCTTATAATTATAATTATAGGATAAATACATGAAAAGGGACAAAAAGGGAGAGGGGATAACTTTGAATAACAGAATTTGAAGAGAAGCCACTTTGCCTATAACAATGTTACCAATCTTAACACCCAAGATCTTTATGGAATCAATGTAGATAGATAACAACAGATGACACGTCACATGAAGAATATATGTATATATATATATTTCTGAAATTATACATATTGTAAAACATGGCAGAAACTGCTGTTTTTATGCTCATTCTACATATCTGTTTTCTTTTTTTATGTCTTGCATGGAGGCACTATTTACAACAGTGTGGCCTTCTCCACTCTCCTCCAAGTTAACAATTTAGTTTGTAAAGTAGAATTACACACAAAAGGCAATTAAATGTCTCTCGTTTCCTTTTTCTTGCTTGTCCGTCTTTCAATATACATCACAGTTAATAATATGACATGCATTTATTACATACACAACATTCAGAAGAAAATAGTCACTTGTCATTTGATAATTCACATTCACCCAATTTCTATTACAGAAAATTTATGGGACATTCATTTTTACAACTTGAGAAGCATTCATAAAGGGCATTACCAATGATTACAGACACTTGGGTATTAGGATCACTGCCTGCATTTAATTTTATTTTCCCATTTTTTTGTCTTAGTCCGCTGTCGCATTATCTTATTTAACATATTACGTCTTTGCATGTGAAAGTTGATAATTATTTACAGCTGACTGTTACACAAACTTTTCCAATGACTAAGTACAATTTCTGTGTTTGAAGTACTTGGTACCCTGTAGTAAATCAGCAAAGTAAGGATTTGAAATAAATTCTAGGCATAGAATTGGCAATTTTTGAAAAAGTTGGTAAATTTAATATTACAAAATCAGTGGTATTACCCTTCTAACATCAGAAAGCTACTTAATTCATTCACAAACATGTATATCTATGTGCACACACACACACGCACAGATGCCCACACATAAGTTTATTTACACCAGCACACAATAAAAATATTCTCTTAAAACTTGCAATATATGATATAACAATGGAGACCCTTTTTTAACAATCAGAAAAATACGCTCTAGTTAGTCTGGTTTAGATGCAATAATGTATTCATACAGCTACATATGCTAAGGGAAAAAACAGGGAAGTGTATGTAGAAATGTTTCTCTACCAGTCACAATCATGGTGTGAAGTACAGTAAAAGTTATACATATATATGCAATGATGCCTTTAATTAATTAATAATAAATAATTACTAAAATAGAAAGAAATGACAATGAATTAGAAGCATAATTCTTATACTGGCAAGTTAATTCTCTTTTCACCTATTCAAAAAAACCTACAATTTCCAAAGCGATCATCTTGTGTGTTTTACAGTGTATTTTTTATTGGATTGATATCTTATGAATAAATATCACTGCATAATTTCAGATATTTTAAACATAATACTGGCATCAGAAAAACAAAAAGCTCACTAAATCTAAAGCCCCAGAAAAATATTCTACCCTTAGTCCTATGATTGCATTTACCTAATGTAAATAATATGGAAAGACAATTGGAATACAGTCTAGTCTAAATTATTTAATAACTTCATGCTGAAGGTCTGTTGCCAGGTGTGTGTTTTTGTTCCAGAAGAATGACCAGGTCAGTAAAACACTTTTAAAGACAAATTGAAACTTTATGAGAGCAGTTTAGTTTGTTTTAAGGTAACTTATTTGGTTCACTGTTCAATATATATATTTTAGATCACTGAGAAGTTAAAGTTTGATTGTAATAATATGGAACTAAAATCTAAAATAGAAGACTGAAATTGAAGGTATAGAATTATCCATACTGATTTATACTTAAATCACATAATTGTTTTGTTATTTTATGTTGGCAGACTATTAATCTACTATATTTTTCTAAGATGTGAAAGTTATATGTAACAACATCGTTACTCTTTACATGTCATTTTAAAAGAATTATCTTTATATGTTCACTTTAAATTCTTGACTTTCAGCTGCAGATCTCTTCCTGGTCATTTACAACAGTCAAAAGAGAATCTATTTTATTATTATTTGAACCTTCAATTCTAGTCATGAATAGTATGTATAATTTTCATGCCCTGTATGATCTTTAAATACCAAGTTGTTCTCTTCACCATGCTATTATTCAAATTCAACAGTTTCTAGTGTTCTAGATATATATCATCTTCTTCATGTTCTAGATCTTAGAGAATTATCAACAACAATTATTTTAAGACCTAACCAAGTGTTCTTGAATGGCTTTTTCAATCCAAGTATGCTTCGAGAAAAATCTAAGGAAGATGTGGATGTTACCTCAGCGTTTAATCTTACACACAAACTGTTAACTTTATTTTCTTTTTAAATATTTGTCTTTAAATGTATGTTTGCTTCTCTCATAGAATGACAAATCACATAACTTACTGAATAAGTAATTTTAAATGACACTCAGTTATCAACTTCATTTCACATTTTAACAAAAGTTGCATCAGTAATGTACCTTGTGATATTTGCCTGCTTCAAGATTGCAGTACTCCCTTGACCACTTATGAATATACAAAATCAAAATATAAATTAATATGGAGCTACAAGTTTGGATTCTAATTTATTAATCTCAGCCACAATTCTTGAAGATGATTTAAAATAAGATCTACAGCATGCAGTAGCCTGTTCCTGATACTGTACAAATATATATGCATCCTCAACATGCATCAATCTGCTTATAACTTGATCACACACAAACGTAATCAAACGAATCCATTGAACAGTAGATAATTATTACTGCCTAAACTCCCCTTTAAATTATAGATCAAGTAGCTAATTTAAAGTGTGGATACAATATAACAAGTATAATTTTACCTTATGAAACCCTTAAAATTTTCCAAAGATATTAAAGACAAGCTCCCAATGATAAACAATCAAATTTTGACAAAAACTCTTCGATCTCTTGCTAATCTTCTTAACGTTTACATTCTTCTAACATTAATCAGATTAACTGACACATCTTCAAATACAATTGTGTCTTTCTTTTCAGTATATTAGTTTGCAGTGTAAATCATCATATTATGAGCTTTAAAACCTTTAAAGAAAATTATGAGAAAAATTATCAAAGTGTTTAAACGGCAGTGGGAGGATATGCATTACAGCAATTTTGACAACAATTCTGAATATAAGAGAGTTTTGGAAATTCAACATCATTCACTTTAAAGGAATCATCTCGGTGTGTCATTCAAATATGCATAGTTCACATTTGCAAGTTTGAAGATAAGGCCACTTTACAAAAACTTATTCTATGTATATATTCTAGTCTAAGGCAAAAAAAAAATTCAATAAATATTTTGGTTTGACATGCAACATGTACAGTTGTTGATAATGCACAGATAAATAACCTGGAAGACAACTACAAACATAGTACATCACATTTATCATTTAAAATAGCTACAAGGTTCAAAATACACATCATAAGCTCAGATTTGTCATAAATTTAGTTCTACAGGTGAAGAAGAAGCAAAAAGGTTATGTTTTTCAACTTATTTTTAATACGTTTTACTGAACCAGTATTGTGAATGTGCATACAAGTTGTCTCTATTTACAGAAAAGTTACTTTTTCATATTCACAATACATATATGTAGCAAATATAATTTTCTTCATACAGTGGCAATTTCTGCAAATGGGTTATGTTAGATCTATATTTCACTGCAATTTTTTTTGGTTTGATTTCATTTTTGTTATTTAGTGTCACTTTTTTTCTGCCACTTGTAGCTAATTCAACGATGAAGATGAGTGATGATGTAATGAAATTGATGAAGGGACACTCACAAAGAACATGTATGCCAAAGTTGGGATTTGAACCCATGTATTTTTCATGGCTGCCAAATAATCACCATATGGCTCTTTCATACTTAATTATAATGGAGGCTAACATATTGGAAAAGAGGCAATTTACAACAATGACTATTGCAGTTGTGTACAAGAGGACATATTTTTGCAAAAATTGTAACATTAACTCAATTTGGTAATATTGTAAGCTAGAGAAATTCACATACTGTGTTAATATTTTCCTAGTTAGTTTTAGAACCAAAGCAAGGGGCAGAGGTGTGGAATGTGCAAAATGCTACGCACACAGTGATTTGGAGTTATTTGCCATACAGCTAAGTGCTTTGATATTTGACAAACTTTTATATTATTAAAAATGGATTATCCTTCTTTCTCCCAATCTAATGTTGACTAAACAGTTCAAATTTTATTTCCATCCCAACAATAGTTGAAGTAATATTTGAATATCAATTAGCTGCTACGTTGCCATACTGACCGAGGCTTGTCGGTGGTTTCTAGTCAGTTGATTTTGACAAAAAAATGGTGTGATAGAATCTAACAAAGGCCACAGACACTTCCTTTCCATTATTCTATCCTGTTAGTCACAGAAACCTAATGATAGCAATGAAATCTTCAATCAATCATTTAGCTCTGGTAGAAATGACACAAAGACTTTCTTAGTTGCGATAACAATAGTCAATTGCATCTCAGAGCCCAAATTGTGCCAGATCTTTTCCTGTACCATATTTCATCTTCAACTAACTTCAATGTTCCCCTTAATATTGCATTTAAATTTAGTGTGTTACGATTCTTTGTGGTGACCCAAGTTAAGAAATGTATGTTAGCATTGTTAGGTATTCCTAAATCATGCCATTTTAAATAGAGAGTACTCATGCTGGAATATTTTGTTTAGATTACATACATATTCAAGTTGTATTTGGGGTCATGCCCAATACCGAACTGTATGCATTATGTATGCCATAAGAACTAGTCGCTGTTGCTCTGAAGGTACAAGCAGTTTATACGCTGGTTAAGTACATCTTTTATACATTATGATCAATTTTTATACCTTATATTGGTGATTAATTTGATTTATAAGGGAAGTTTTTGTTCTTAAATTGTCCAGATTAGTGACCATCTCATGAATTATTCTTCCTCTCTGTCTATGCTTTTGCTTTAGGCCTGAAGCTGTATTATTTTATTATGCATATGCTCAAATCACAACATAATATAAATGTATGTTTTAACCAAATACCATTTAAATTACCTTCAGCTTTATCAGTACACCAAGCAACTAAAGTTGAATAATAGGATATCCACAGCAAATATGCTATTATTAAAAACAATATTGACAAAAGGACCATAAACGGGACATTTTGGCAATGCCTTATTTAACTTGACATTCTGATAATCTCAGCATAACTCGTACACAAATATGTTTATTCCTTAGTTTAAACATCTAGACACTGTATGCCACATGTCAGATGATCAGTAAATAAATTCAATTGATTTTGGTGTTAATGTGTATACGTGTGTCTCATGCAGTTTTGTATATCTTTGACAAACTTAAATATTCTATGAACAAGATAAATACATAATGCAAAAATATTAAGTAAATCCTTTAATTTTAAAATTTTAAACAATTTCAATACAGTATCTTAAATTGCACACCGAACGAGGCTCCCAAAGAATCTGATATTTCGTAGTTTAGTTTCTTGGAAATTTCACATTGAAGATTTTATTCTTACATACATCCTTTTCCACTTTCTGACATGGCGGGAGAGTAACATATATTCTCATACATAGCATAAGTAGACATTAAAAAAATAGTTGCACTGACTTCTCAGATCAACCTATGAGATCAACCATGATCACAAAAATATGCAATCTCATCATTTTCTGAAACTGGTTAATAAACTGCACATCAACATATATTTTATCTGGTAAACACTATATAAAAAGAAAAATACTACACTGTATTATGAGTCTAGGCTTAGAAGAAAATATAGTACAATTATACAACTGGCTTTGTCTATGTTTCAAATATTTCTATGACTAGGTAATGAACAAATAAAAAACGTTTAAAAACTTTTTATCTAATAAACAATAAAATTCATCAAACAACTCTTTTATCTCAGATTTTTCTTTCATTGAAAGTACCACCCTAAGATAACATTAGCCATTGGAAGGAACTAATGCAAATCTTTACCACACAGTTGCCCATGCTTATCCTTACCTAATAAGGGAATGCATGCTTCTAGCATCCTACACATATGTTCAATGAAATTAAGTAGCAATATCATACTCTTCTATTTATTGAGTAAAAAAAATAATCCTTTTCCATGATCATTTAAAAATAAAATTAATGAAACAATTGATCATTTATATGCATTTGTCTCTACCATTCAATGATGCACGAGCAACAGATACACATTATACCTACATATTCATCCCTGTCAATGTAATAATCATTACAAGCTTCTTACAGATAACGCCAACATTTCTCCCCCTCACATTCGTTTAGGAATGATATAACAACCATACTTTTGCAACACTACTGAAGTACATAGAGCACACCTTTACACCAAGACAAGAATTGCGAGTAATAGCAAATTGAATAACCTACTATCAAAAATCCCCATCATCTGTTTCAACCAAAATACACCTGGTACTTGTACTGACTTGGCGTTTAGCACTCGCAAAACCAGCTCCTCTCACATCCCTCCAGGCTTGGGCAGGTTGGTGTCGTACGCCCTGATTACTTCGGATTGTGTTACTGCCCCATGTTCCTCTTGTGAGAAAGCGTAGCCATCTACAAATTGTTGACAAACATACTTATATATTCTTATGGAATTAAAAAGCACATATTTATTGAACCAAAAATATAAAAAAATTACAAGAAAGAAAAAAAATTCAAGTTCATTTTATGAAAAGGTAATGTACTGAAATCAATATGCTACAAAAATTATTCCGACTGAACAATATGTATTTTAAAGAAAAACTTGAATGGGTGAAAAAATAAATAATAATGGAGGTAAATTTCCTTGAAAAATGTAAAGCCAGACCTGATAACACACACAGAAGTTCCAAAAAAAAAATCATGGTCGTGAATATCAAATATGAAAAAATAGCAAAATTATTTCTTTCCTTCTTATTTATACCTCAGGAAGTTATTCAGATTGAACATGTTCATATGCCTGAAGAAAACTAGTAAACATAAAGAAACGAGGGGGGGGGGGGAAATAATTCTTGAATGCTGTACACATTCCCCCCACCTCCTTGAAACACTTAAATACATCATAACTATAGCAATGTTGATCTTCAATATATTACCATATAAACTTGAACCATGCATGCAAATTATGAAGAACTTAGCTATACTTATAACACAAATTTTAGTTTACAAGAACTACATATTGCTCAAAATTTGGTTTAAATTCTTCTTTAATTTCATCTGAATTAATAATTAGAATGGTAAGATGGCTAGCATGCTATTTGTAAAACATGTAAATATGAAAACTCAATAAGAACTATTTTCCCTGACGTTTGCAATGCTACTAAATAACTGTTCAACCTACAAGGTAATTATTCAACAAATGAAGAAAACACAAACACACAATTTAAATATCTATCCCATAAAAGAAGTTTTATTCATATCTTGGGAAACTTTAGATGTGGTAAGATGTTACATATACAAGAAATGTACTTACATATCTGCAAAATGGTTTAATATCATAACTATGAGTTCAATGTGGAAGGTGACTGCTCACCGAAATTAATTGAACAATAATAAAACATTTCACAGATACATAAGTACATTGTGTGCATATATAAAAAGAAGTTTTGTTGAATAAAAAATTGAATGAGCCCAAAACAATAAATCCAGGCCAAAGAGGAGAGAGAAAAAAGAGGCAACTTTACAATTTCACATATTTGGATATGTATTTCCATGGTCTCTTTATTATGCACTTTCGTGTTCAATATAGGAGTGTCCCTTGTTAGCCTTACAATGGCATTATTGTCAAAAAAATATTTATGTTGGGATCCTGGCTCTTAAGATAAGTATTGATTTACAAGTATTAAAAATCTCAAGTATATTAGCACAGCATATTGTGTACACGTATGCATATATATTGATTCTATATAGTTCTAAATGATCCTTTTACAGTGAATGGAATAGAGACATTTCATTCTAAATATTACTTAAAACCAATACTTTTTATATAATTAAAAAAAAAAATCTCCTTACAAGTGGGAGGTAAAAATGAACTGAACTATACAATGGTAAATGTAACAATTTTTCTGTAAGCAAATTATGATCAAACTTGAACCTGCAGTACTGTAAAGTTTTCCTTTGGACGCGCACAACATTGAAATATAGTGCTTTACATATTAGACAGAACATTGCTTGTGTGTGCATGTTGCGGTGTGTTTGATAGAAATGCAACCTTTGTGCCATGTGTACTTGAACAGTAAGGGCTTAGAAGCAGTATTCACAGCATCATGCTACCTTTGGGAGTCAAAGAGCATCAAGCAAGTTGTGCATAAAATAATTTCTTTTTGTCTTCTCTCATGTTTTCAACCTCAACAAATAGTTATTAGATATGGTATGTAATCAATACTGCTCTATTCATATGTTTCATATTTCTTTGTTGTTATAATTGGTCATCAATTATACAAATAAAAATATGTTTTCAAATGCCACCACACCCAACAAGAAGAGTTTTCACTGATCTGAAAATCAAGCCTTGTTAAATCACTCACAATAACTGATTACTGTGAGGAATAATTGTGACTCTGTCAGAAGCTTTAATGTAAAATACTGCCAAATGAGCATTAATTAAAAGTTATTGAACTTTTATGTGTAAACAATTTCTTCTTTTAATATTCTGTGCAAAATTCATCTTAAAAATTATTTCAGGCAGTACCAGATAAACAATTTTACTTGAATTACATTTCATGTCTGAGTACAAAAATTGTTGTTGTTAACTCGACAGACATCATTTGTGTAATATTCAGAGATTCAATGAAGGAAAAATGGCATAACATGCTCTCTAACTGCCTGCCTTTCTATCTACTTGCCAAAAGCAAGAAAGTTAAAAAGATTCAATTTGTACCACATTTCAGAAGCTCTCCAATGCTAGGTACTATCTTGTATTTCTGACACATATAGACACTACGAGTAAATTTAGTAGACAGCATTCAATGTCACCAGAATATTTACTGTGGGGTTGAGACAGATTAATTGGTAATCAGTACCATATTGGCTGATATAAGCAAATTGATATACTGGTAAATTTGTAACAATTTTACTGATCTAATATTTCTATAATTTTATAATTTGATGCAAACAAGGTCTGACATTTTGTTATTTATTTTAATGAATTTGACGGTACGATTCATGCATCCCGGTTTTGTAAAGTAAATGTTTAAATAAACAGTTTCTTCTTCTAAAGAATGAAAAAAAATATTAATTCACCTGCTTACATATATTATTTAAGATCCATTAAAATTCTTCATGGAATATTTGTAATTTGCTATTGACAAAATATTGGTAATGAGTATTTGTAAATTTTATGTTGGAATTTCATCAGCACTGCCAAAACATTCAGCAGGGCTATCCCTAATTTACAATATTAAAAATATTAACGCATTTAGATAATAGGAGTGTCGGTTTTGAGACTTAATTCTAAAATAATACTGTTTTTTTATGTAATAAAATTTGTTAGCAAAACCTATCTACATGGTACTTGCTCTATGTTAATCTTAAGCAGGTACCTAATCTGTCACAATTTTTATAGAGTCCTGAGGTTCAAAGTTGAACTACTGAAGGTTCTACTTAAACAAGAATGAGTCAAGACATCTTTTTTATAAATTTATATGCTCTTGAAACTAGACCTTCAAACTGAAGCAGTGTCCCTTAAGGGAACAGCCTCCCCCCCAGAAAAAAATCCTGCTGATATTCACAGATATCAGATATCTAATTGTCCCCTAAAGATAGGTTTTTACTTTTCCGTCCATCCCACTGTGTTTGAAGTCAATTTCTTCCCACCTTTCACATGTGTATCATTACTTTGTATGTTGCACGGAAATTCAAAACAAGGGTATTTGAATCAATGCTCCACCCCAAAAGTCAGAATGGTTGACGATAAGGGAGAACATTTTTACCACATATACTCATGCCTATTCAGTATTGACTGGAATCTATACTATGTTACATCCGGAGTAGTAGTTGAAGTAAATTCCGAAACGGATTGAGAGAATACTGATGTGGTAAGGTTAAAATTCATACCCATATTGGCATTTCAAAGTATAATTATTGCAAAATAAGTAGTAATAAACAAGAAAGAAGGTATGTTTTCTCACCACGATCTTATACACAGACTTATAAAGAACTGCTTACGAATCCTATATGGATGATTACTTCAGTGAAGGGAAACAGTGTAACGATATTATATACAAACCAGGCAAGGAAAAAATTGCTACTAATTATCATAATGCACATTTAAAATATAACCAATAGGACACTTGAACTGACCATTTCAAGCATGAAAAACCCTTTGCAGTTAGGGAAGCTTGCATATGAATGTATCATTGTAACCACGGCCACTCAAGAATTCCTCCACCTATTAATTTCCATTCCTTTAACATCATCTAATATTATATCGTGCTACCCAGATTTAAATACTACATTTTATTACACATGCATTCTTATGGGCTCATGGTATTATGCTATTTTCTTAAGATTTGCCATGTATGCTTGAATTCAATAGCTGTTAGTGAAGTTTATCAAGAGGGCCTTGATTGATTAAGTAATACATGTAGTTAAATGGTATCAATCTCATTATGCTCTGCAGGCTTCATTTTATATTTATTGGTCCATACTGGACTCCACACATATCCTTGTTCACTTTCCCTAACGTTCATGCAGACTTCCTCATAGAAAAATTCTCGTCTTCATTTACATTAAACTTACTATGTGTACCTTATGAGATGACTTACAATTTGCTGTACTTTCATTCTTCTAACAATCTTTTAAACCCAATCAAACACTTTAAAAATATGTTTTTCTGAGAGTTGGTTCACACACATGGACATCCTGCTGAAAAACTACTCTACTGTCCATAATTCAGCAATACATATTAAGTCAAAAATTATTTAAAAAATAGATTTAAAATTTTCATATGGGGACTCAGGGATGTAATAGCTTTATTTATTCTCAGAATAAATTTTTCTGCATATCATTTTGATTTTGTATTGGCCTTTCTATCAGATTACAGATGATTTGAATACATTGTTCCTTCACGTACCCACCAAATGAATGTCTTTAGATATAACAATTTTCTTGTCGACTGAGTTCATATGACTGTGCATATAATAAAACACTGTCTTCTTCCTCCATATTTCTGACAAATGTGTCATTCATATGAAAATGATAGAATAGGCATGGGCATGCAGAGTGGGCCACCCCCTCCCCCTCAGAAGATGAATGTCAGCCAATATTTCAAACATATAATTTGATTTCAGTCACAGTAATTTGCATTAAAAAGGACTGGTAATTGCAAGTAAGACTGGTACAGATCGTTGCAGGAAATTAGTGCCCTGTTTTGTGGGGAAAATGGCTTTATTGCCTCCCTCCCTTCCCATGGAAATCCTTGGAATAAATATTTACTATTGCTAACGAATGGGAACTTGTTTTCAATACAAGTATGAGACAAAATTATCACAACTGGTTGTACAAGTCCATTTTTAAAAGTCACGATTATGCAAATTATATACCACGTAAGACATTCAAACAATACATATATATATTTATGTTATATATTTTTTTGCAAATTGACAAAAAACTCTCATGAAATACATTATAATTTAAAAGGCACTTGTTGTAATTTAAAGTATTCAGTTACTTTTTTAAACTGTTTTAACTGATGTAGTATATAAAAATATGTAAGATATATCCACATTATATTTGAAATTGCTAGCTACCCATTCAGACTAACACAACAAATCTTAAGTAGTTACAATTCTTCTAACTACCCTAATCTATGTAACAAAAATACAAGAAAAATGATCACCCATCTGATACTTACGAGACAGCTCAACTTCCATATTTACCCGAGTAGTTGTTCGTTTGAAGACATTCTTCACGTTCTTCAGAAGCCTGGCTGTTTCAGTCAGTCTGAAAGTGTCACTGGTAGTCATTCCTTCAGAGCTAAACAAATGACTGAGTGGGGTACTGGTATCTACAGCCAGCTAACTCTTTTATACTATTTTATCCCAATGCATGGTTCCACACAATATTAGTTTGCAACTCACAACATACTAAATTGAAACATTTCCACTCTCCACATGGCATAAATTGAAACTACTGCTAAGCAATATGCACTGAAATAATGAAAATATTGCTTGAGATGCTATTGGTGTTTTATTCCATGTAAGTCTTACATTTTTGCACCCTGTTTTGTCTTAATTGCAATTGAAGTAAAGTTAAAATACCACACTTGGTACCTAGGTTTGATACTCACTAATATAATGACCATTAGCATAACTCACGGTTCTTTTCTACGTTCCCATGACTTGGCAGTTTGTTTTTGGTTTTTGTTATTTAGCATCACTTTTCTGCCAGTTTTGGCTAATCGTGACGATGAGGATGAGTGGTAATATGATGAAATTGATGTAGGGACACTCACAAAGAATACCCATACGAGGCTGGAATTCGAACATGGGATGCCTGGCATTGTAGCATGTTGTGCTAACCACTTTGGCACAGAGGTCGGCAATTTGGCGGTTTGTATGGAATGTGTTTGCCTTTTGGATAGATTCCCAGACAAGCAAAGGAAATTGGCCCTCTCTTTCTTCTTCTTCTTATTATTTACTATTTTACTCATTCAGGTAACATTTTCAAGTAACAGTCATGATTTAATTCTATAATATACTTCTCTTATTACTGTTTTGGTTTCCCGATTAGCCTTAATGTGCAGAAAGTTTACTTAAAACATAAATTCCTCTCTTTCAATGATGTATTACATACAAGGATCACTGAAAAGGAGGGTGTAAGAATCACCCACTTCGCACACTGAAACATGTCAGAAGATTTGTCATGAAGTTGAAATGTGATACAAAGGGTTATGGATCCTTGGTAGGGTGACATCTGACCACCTGGCAAAAGGACTAAAAATTGAAAAATTAAATTATATATCTGTTGGCAGAGCCTTGAATTTTGACATGCATTTTTAGAAAACATCCATAAATAATTTTACTTCATGAAATGGTAAATTTATGGTGGATTGAAACAAATCAAGCCCCCCCCCCTAACTTTCTCTGGAGCCATATCTTTTCTCTCTGCTTTCAACATTTGCTTAGATTAAACATGTTTAAAAGGTGTAACTGTGGAAAACAGTTCTAACACTGCCACCACAGTGATCACCAGCAGTAAGCATGAACATTTTTTTGTACTTTCAAGCAAATCAAATTATATGCCTTATAAGATTTTTATTCTTAGAAAAAATAAAATTACAATATGATTTTTAACCACCGAAACCCCAAAAGCAAATATCCTTTCTTGCTTTCCTCTTAAGCTTGTGTGTTTTCAAGCAACATTTTCATTCTATATTTATTTGTATATTATTAAACAAAACTGTTATGCCATATCAAGCACGTCTATTAAGATTCATATTATGATGACATCTGCTGTAAGTAGTTAGATTAGACAAAGATATACTGATTTTCTAAATGTTAAATACTCCACAAATTACTGTCCTTATTAATATATATATACTATTAATGGACACGACAATAACAACCAAACCTAGTTACTGCAAACTAAATGTGATATTGAAAAGACATTATGCTGAATACAAAAATTAACGCATCGTCAATAGAGCCAACGGTGCATTCTGCCTTTACAAACACAGCTTGTGTGGAAACAATGCATTGTGACATGATAGTATAGAAAGTAAAAAACAAAATAATGTACCGCTAAAAAGGTACACTATTTCTTAACATGATCCAAAAAGTTAAAAATCTACTACGTCAAAACACATACCGCAAAGCAAAGGAAGGGTAAAAAAAAAATCAACAGATAAAAGGTGTACCAAAGAAAATAAAACAGAAACAACCAATCCAACAAACAAAATAAAAGCTCTTTAGGAACTGGGTACTTACACCTGGTTAGCTGTTCCAGCGCATGCAGGGTGCTGAGAAATGGGGAAAAGTATTACAACTGTTACCAAACAACCACAGCAAGAATGGCACTTTCACTTATCAGCTATGACCAAACACTGCAAAATACAATAGGTTTCAGAAGTGCAAAACAAACATACAGGAGCTATGAAGGAGATGAAACACAGATGCTATATTTTTTTCTTTCTTTTCTTTTATATGCTTGCTTTAGTTACCACAGAGCTCAAGTGATCTCGTAGTCTGAGCTTTCGCTGCTTACAATATACTACTATGCATAGGGAAATATTATTCAGTGTGCTGTACGAAACTGTGCTTGTGTTTAGTGTTAAATATACTCCAATTTTCATCAGACCTTGTCACTCTGTGCAGGTAGCAATTTTCACAACTAAACCCACACAGAAAGCTGACGTGCCATTTGTAACACATGTGCTTAGTCCCATACAGCGCACAAATCACACACACATCCTGTAATGTATTTGCGATGTAAATGGAATATTGCAACATTTCTGCAATGACTGAGATTAAGTGTGCTGTATGGAGAAAGATCGATGACAAATTGGAAAAGAAGAGTGTAGGAAGAAACAAGACTGGTGTACATGTGCTTCAGCGAGTGTTACTTTGTGATCTCTCTGTATTGTTGTGGAAGGAAAGCAGAAGCAATAGTTTTGCTCTGGGAACAGAACTACAGATGCATACTGCTGCTACCACATACCACCCAGACCATATTCACACCATTAAGCACAGTTTTATCTACCATAAGCTCGCCATTTGAAATGTTAGTGAACATGGCAAAGCAATTAGGTTGTAAAAGGGAGCACAAAAAACCTCCGGCATGAAGAGGAAGGGAGCATAATTATATTTTTCATTAAAACATTACCAATTTGCCCATACTTCTGTAGTAATAAAGGACATTGTACGCAAGAAGTTTAATGTAGGTCTATTCATTTATGTACTTCTCCCTTCATTTCATGGCAGATATAGGTTTCTTGCAACATATAATATATGCGCATGCATGTACATGTAGTGGGAAGAGTAGAAATAGACAGAGAGAGAAAGAGAGACAAGAATTATTGTGAGCAAGCATATATTATTTTACAGCATCCAAGACATTCCAAATAATTGAAAATATTAGTCCAATACTAGCCAATGCAAAACGCTTCTAACTGTTTCACTACAAAACCTTTAGTGTACTGAACTCAGGTTTTCAAAATATTGTGAGAGACTTTTCCAATTTTCTTGTAGCTTTGTCAGATGCAGGAAATTTGGTAAAATCGACTGTAATATTTCAAAAGCGTGTGTAACAATGAATGAGTTAATTTGTATTGATTACCTTCATTCATGCAAACACAAAATCAACTTCTTTGGATGCAACCTTTCAGGAATTTTCCCTATAATTTTAAAATTTATAACTAATGGTGAAGATCCAATATTCACTGCAATAATCAGTTTTGACCATGGCCATTTATTACGGGTATCGACAATGGAACTAACTGGCTTGCATTTAGTCACTAAAGGTTGCCACACATGGAAATGTCTGACTTGTCCTGACCATAAACAAGCCATGCTGGAACTCACAATTTCAGCTTTATGAACTGTAACCACCAATGCAGTACTGTACTCACCAAAATTCATCCAAAGCGATACTATATTTTTTTACACATTAATCATTCATTAAGTATTAATGAATGGAAAAAATGCTCCTCCCTTTGCCTGCCAATTTCTCCAACATATATTTCTCAAAATTCTTTAAAATATTTACAATACTGAATATAACATAATCTGTGGTGCAATAACCCTTGAGGGCCAAGGCCTACCTAATGACTACCGGCCTCACTCACAGATGCCTCAACAGAGGTGGACAATCATTGAACTAGTTACGGGGTGATGTGTAGTCAGCACAACACCCCCCAACCATTGTTGTAGGTTTCCGTGACCACGTTACGCTACTCGTATGTAGCTTCCCAATATCCTCACGATGTTGGGTGGTCACCGGTCCCATTCACTGGTCAAAATCTCAGGAGAAAAGTTGTTATGCTACCCTCAGGAGACTTGAACCAGCTCACGCCCCATAACCCGAGCCCAAAGTCTGGTGGATTAGATCGCAAGGCCACAGTGCGGGACTTACAATACTGAAACCTCATATTACTCAGTACATCCACAATAAACATTTAAGATATCATAAAGAGTAGCGATTCCCAAAATGTCAGAATTCACGAATCACTGAAATTTTCTGACAATTCAGGAGTCCAAAAAGTCAACATTTCACAAATGTCTCACTGACTGTTTTCTGAGGGGGGGAAAAATACAAAATTCCACCAAGTCCTAACATTTTGAGATCCCAAAAATCAAGGTTATATGGTGCGTTATGTTTTAGGGTCATGCAAACTGCTATTTATTATATTAATAGGGTTACAATTAAGCTGTAAGGTATTTTCTTATAAACAGTATTAATACAAATAATGACTTGACACCGTATTATCCACATACCTATCATGTGACACCACTGTGCAGGCTTTAAGAAGGCATTGGCTCAGTACATTCTGTGCACATGTACCTTTCATTCTGGGCATAACACTGGCTATACACAGTCAGTTTTGGCATAAACAGTCAAACTGACAAGCCACCATGACAGGCATGACCACATGCGGCAACCTTGACACCAGTTTGTATGAGGCACACAACATGTGAGAACATTAAATAAACCCACTGCAAAAAATCACATGGGAAAACAAACATCAGCACTGGTAAAAAAAATGGCAGTAGCACATTACAAGGAAACCACGATTATTTTGTTACGGTTTTTTACGTAAATGCTGGGCAACAATAAACTAAATAGTTTTCTCTATATATTTTTTTCATGTAGCATTCCAGCTGAAAGAGGAAGAAATTACCGCTCTTTCATATCGTCAATAATTGTTGAAATTTTACTGTACTGCCAATGGCATATACTAGGGTGAATCAAAAAGTACCCGACCCATGTTCCTGTACTAAGACAGATAAAATAATCACGCTTGGTGGCACCACTGTCTGGAATGTTTTCTTCACACACCAGAAGCAGTCGTGCTTCAGCTGGTTTAGTATGCGAGTAGTCACAGTGTGAGTATGGCACGTCGTATTGAGGTGGCGACCAACATTGAGGTGAACTCTGTCGTCCGATTTTTGTGGGTACAAAGGCATATCGGAGTGAAATCCATCGCCAAATTGTTGAGGTGTATAGTGAGAATGCGATGTCACGCTCCATGATCGCAAAATTGTGCCAGATGTTCGAAGAGGGAAGATTGAACGTGAATGACGAATTGCATGTCGGGCAGCCTGCAACTGTGAACACTATTGACAACGTGGAGCGTGTGAATGCAATCATTGCTGCTAACCGCAGCATGAAAATTAAAGAGATTGCAAGTGAACTGAACATATCCTATGGTAGTGTGTCTATGCTGATTCGTGATCAGATGAGTTATCGTAAACTGTGCTCTCACTGGGTACTGCGCTTGTTAACCGACGGGCACAAAAATCAACGTCTTGATGCTGTGCTGTCATTTCTTTAGCATTATTCCATGGATGGTCCACAGTTTCTGAACAAAATCATCACAGGAGATGAGTCCTGGGTGCACCAATACACTCCCAAGACAAAGAGAGCATCCATGGAATGGAGACACAAGGATTCACTACCACCAAGAAAAGCCAAAACCTGTCCAACGGTTCGAAAGGTCATGCTGACGATCTTCTTCGATTCCGAAGGCATTGTTTACAGTGAGACTTTAAAGAAGCTGAGAAAAGCCATTAAAGATCGAAGACCCGGAAGATTGAGTGATGGGGTTGTTGTTCTTCACGACAATGCTACCCTCCCATACAGCTGGTGTCACACAGGATTTACTGCAGAAATTCAAGTGGGAAGTGTGGGCTTATCCTCCCTATAGCCCAGATTTGGCACCCTGTGACTACCACTTTTTCGGTCCTCTCAAACAAGACCTAGGGGGTCAGTGTTTAGCGTCAGATGAGGAAGTGCAGGAAGCGTCTCAAAGTGGTTCAAAGAAATTGGATGGAATTTTTACACACAAGGAATCCTAAAACTGGTCACACAATACAAAAAGTGCTTGGAACACCTTGGTGACTACATTGAAAAACTTAAATGTTCATGCGTTTTCGTCCAATATTTGTTTGTTTTTTACAGGGGGGTGTAACTTACTTTTTGATTCACCCATGTATTACAATGAAGAAGTATAAGTTTGAGCTGAATCTTTGCAATTAACCTAAGAGGTAGAAAACAGATGTAAAATAACCAAACTAGAAATATAATTAAGCTGAAATGCTATTCTATAATCAATTACACATTTATATAATGTATGTTCTTCATCAAACATACCTATTTTAAAAATATACTTCAAAAATACTACTCATCGATTTGTAGTTTTGCTAAAAAAAATGATGATCAAAGTATGTAGACGTAGAAGTAATTTTTATTTCTTCAATTACTCGAAAACCCACTCATGCACTGTGATGAGAAAATATTTTTCGTGTGCTCTGCATGCTTGCATTCTATCTTACTATGCATTTTGTTTGCGTGTCTACATTTTAAAATAGTGATCAAATATGGATGGCAATGCATTTGCATTCAGTGTTTGGCCATATTGTTTTTTCTTTTTTTAATATATAAATTCTGGTAATAATGATCCAATTGATCTAATGTCAAAGTAGACAGAAGCCAATTTCTGCTTATCAATTCTGGGGAAAATGTAAGATTAAAAAGAAAAAATATCTGGATGCTTTCCTTCACTTCCCAGCATCAACTGGCATAGCACTAGACTTTAATTTACTTGTAGTTTATATGCAATATATAATTAGGAACTTCAAATTATATAATTGTATAAGGAAAAGCATTCAAACTGATAACTGTGCATGAGCCCATAAAATAAATTTTGGGACATGAAAATTGTTAAAATGAATGAAAAAATGTTTTGAAAGTTGAGCTGGAACTAAATATTATAATGCTGTCTAATATATATATATATACATACACACTTATAAAATGATTTAACTTGCCCACACAAAAGCCTTGTCGCAATGGGAATTCAACAGTATATGCCATCCATTTTGTTCTTCCAAGATTAAATCATTTGTACTCTAATGAATTACACGGTTACTTATGATTTTTGAAAAAAGAAGATAAATATGCATTTCAAATTCTCCTTACTCATCAAGAAGAATATTTGCATGAGTATTAACTACATAATCTGGAACGTAGTGACATTAGTAAACCAATGTCTGTTAGAAAATTTCAGCAACGAGGCTTGCAAATCAATGAAGCATTCTCAAAATTTGCTTTCAAAAAGTATTGCACAAATTACAAGTACAAAATCAATACAAGCTTGGGTGATCTTTTAGTTTCATAATATGAACTGAATCTCTACAAAGCTTGCATATATAATACAGTAATATATTATACAATATGTTTGCTGGTTTTGTTTTGGGATATTTACATTTCAGATCTACTAATTACCAGTTAATTGTTTAAAGTGGTTCTGTCAAATAACATTTCCTACTGACATAAAATATTACAAAAATTTTAATTGTATTCACTACATTTTATTGCATGTAATGGATGGGTAGTTGTACACAGATAATAATTCTGTGAGAAACAATTGTAGCTCTATTCAAGTTTTTTTTTTAAAAAAAAATACTGTCTTTTCAGCAAAACTTGAAATTTATATATTATTAAATCTATCTGACTGAATCAACTTAACAAATCTCTTGATATAATGAAGAAGGAAATACAATTTCCATATGATTGTGTTTTCCAGTGCAAGTGATATAGTTTTGTAGTACTTCATCATACTTGCCTATGACACTTTGTTCTTTTTCCCCTCTTAGAATATAACCATAAAAAGATTAACAGAATAAAAATGAATAATAATGGAATATATTGCCCTATCAGTTAAATCTTGGAGTATGTGGATCAGTTGCTGCCAAGTTCCTTCTAAGAAAGGTGGTAAATTTTTTAAGGCAAAGAGATAAATGTCAAGGGTAAGCAAATTATCTCATTTTATGTTTGTAAAACATTGAAGCATATCATCAGTTATGTCTCATCTAAGTTAGGACGACTAAAAAAATGTCCTCTCCACGTGAGCATAAATGTACACATAAATCACTAAACAAGAAAAAGAAGGAAATTTGAAGCATGAAACTAGGTTACAAAAACAAGAGGCAACAATACTTCTAAACTATTTTTTCCATTTTAGGAACATAAAAGCAGACACCCTTCCCCTTCCCTCAAAAGCAGCAAGTAGTTTCAGTTGGTAGAACTTTCTACAGTATTGTCTAACTCCTTGATAAGCAAATGCAAAAGATTAACAAACGGAACTAAGGATGTAGATTTACTATTTTGGCAGGTATCTACATATCATTTCACTGATTTTTGGTAGCTGATATTCAGAAACATTTAGACTAAGAGAGAGTATTCACGGCTTGTTTCAAACAAAAGATATCTGCAGAAAAGCTATTGCAATAAAATTCCTCACTCAGTATTGCACCTTGTCCATATGTTAACTCTATAATACACTAAACTAATCTACATTTATTAGTTTGAAGATTATCTTTATGTTTCTGAGGAATGTTACCACCAAGGATTATCATTACAACTCCTAACTGCAGGATCTACCTAATCAGTTATATTTTATGGAATATTTAATAATTATTTAAGATAATCTGAGCCCTTATTTTTCCTTTCTAAAACATACTGAATATGTGCAGATTTGGTGGACATGCAAATTTCTTCAGAACATAATATAAATTGTCCCAACTAAACTCCATGCCGCAACAGCCCTTTGAGGGTAGACCCTGCCAAGTGGATGGTTTGTGGTCAGTGCATCGAGTCCCATCACCACTGTTGTCTGTCATTTGAGACTAGAGTCCACTACTATTGCTTTAAATAGTTCCCAACACCAACATTTTTAAACTCCACCAGGGGTTGAACCAGAGACCGTTCCCGCAAAAGGCGAGACCACTAATCATTCATCTAAGCAGGAACTCATATAAATTGTCTACAATTGTATATATGTGACAGTGATATGAGAAATCGTGATTTGAAAATGTTTAGACTGGGCCATTTATATCAGTAGACAGACAGGCAGACACTATTTCTGGCATTTATTTCAGGTAATCAATAAACTCCACGATTAATCACAACTTGAGAGTATTTCAACTTAATTATCTCTTGTGCAGCAGTAAATAACTATTGCTGACTGACATTTTTTCATCTTTGGCTAAAAACAAAACAGCAGTGAAAAAAACCTTCAACAATATCAAAGTTCAAAGTGTATGTAATTAAGTTCTAATCAAATGCTCCAAGTTATATAAACACAGATGTTATCCAGGAAAGGACCTACAGTTTTGTGTGCATTCTACGAGAGTGAATTTCCACTGGAGCCAAACCTGGAACTACTTAAGCTACCAGATCTAATGTATTCAATTTCACTAAAAGTTTCATACACTTCTGAATATTATAAAAAATCAGTGAAATGTAGTATACTCAAACAATGAAGCAAACAATACAATCAAGAGAAAGTATTTACAAATGAGACAGACGATTAGAATTAGAAATTGAGAAAATTAAGCTGCATAATTTATAAGAAGTGAAACTTACGAAATATGTATTAAGAATGTAGCCTGAATGTGTATTTGAATGATAAACTGAATTCACCACCACCACATTATAGTAAAACGATAAGTAAAAGTACTTCTCAATGCATAAGAAATCATATGAACCCTGAGGTAATTAAAAAACTGAATATATGAATAATTCACTTAAAATATACAAAAATATCATGTTTATAAATTTAACAAGAAACAAAAACTGCCATAAAATAAAATGTTAACATACACTTTTAAAGTTTTTATGAAGTCATCTTCATTTTTTGTGAGGTCATACATGCATTTGTCATTATTTTCCTCATATATCCTTACACATTCTCAGCATGTTGCACTTGGTATGATGATCCCACATTTACTGAAGAGGACTTAAGTTAATTTTAAGACAATATTTAAAACCTCTCTAAGTCGCAAAAAGTAATATGTATGTTATTGTTAAGGTGAATAGCAAATTTAACAAATTTTCTCATGTTACCATACAAGCAAGATATGTCAACATTTTTAACCATTTGCAATGATTCATTCTTGCAAGAAGAAATATAACTTAGTATGAGAACATAAAATTCTTAATTTTCTTATGTTGCTAATTTGTTAAAATAATGAGTATTTTCAACATATTGTATATTCAATTTCGTACCATGAATTTTTGAATAGATCATTTCCTTGAGCATATTTCGATTAATGATTTACAATTAAATATGAAATAAACCTGTTCATCTGCAAAATTTCTTCTATAAGTAGAAAATATTCTGTCCCTAACAAGAACTCTTGTTTTAGCTACCTCATTTCATGTATATGTCAATAACTCTAAGTATGAAACCAAAATTACTTTCTAATATAGAAAGTAATACATAAACATGTAATAGATTTTTTGACCAATCCTAGCTCAATGAGCTTGAAGTCACTCTTTCCCTCTCAGATGAAATGGATACAAAGAAAAAATTTACAACAACAATGGATGGTCCTTGCAACAACAAACATGCAACATCAACAAACTGTATAACTTAAATATACCCATGCAGTTCATTTTTGGAAACCAATGAAAGAATTACAAATACACTTTGATAAATTTTTGCAAAATGATTTTAAACAGGTTGTAATAATGTATTGAATTTAATACTGATAGATTAAAATATGACTTAATTCAAATGTACATAAAAGAAAACAGGGTCAAGTAAATGAAAATGCTTTCATGATTGTTAACAAGCTAAAATTCAGCTGTTGGTCAGTGGTGCCACATACACGAAGATTAAATATTTAATTTATGGGGAATACACAATTCAAGGTGAACGAGTGAAACACATTCATTAGAATAGAAGAAATATGCCTTGATACTATCTTTCAACTTCATTTTCTATGCTAATAATTTCCTTAGTTTTTTTCAATACTTTAATGAATTTCAACATATGTGTCTTGTATTTGTGTTAAGTTTGAATCACTTTTCTGGCACTTTTGATTAATCACAATGATGACAAATGATGATTAGATGAAAGTGATGAAATGCATGACCACATTTTCTGATGCATTTTTCTTAAAGATAAGAAATTACATGAGATGAACGTAGTAATCCCGATTTGATAATAAAAATTACAGTTCATTGGAAACATTATTCAAAGAAATCTCTCCACAGTAGGCAGAATTATCAATCCATGTTAACTGAATGTAATATACAGGTTGTATAATTTGATTACACATCTAGAGAGGCTGAACCACTACTTCTCTGTCAGTGTTTGCTAACTGTGATGCCATGGATAAATTAATGGAGAGACAATTACTACCTACGCTTAGGCTACAATTTCGTTCAACTTAGGTCTTTTGTGGCAATGATGATGAATTAAAATTTTATGATGCACCCGCACATATGGCCATTTTGCACCCTTCAATGTACACTGGGGAATACCCTTATCTCAAATCCTTACCTGACAGTTTCTCAAAAGGCTATAAACATGACTTAAAACATTTTTATCATCTCCGAACAGAGATGATGAACTGATGGGCAGGTTAAAAGTCTGTCTGAGAAAAGTAAAATCAACACATTCAATAAGAATATGATGAACACTTAAAATTATATTACAGGCATTGGAAGGTTCAGCCCATGCAGCAAGTGACCTTGGGTGAGATGGCTGTGTCCAATCTGCAGGCGAGGGCAAGATCATGAGTTGACCACTCAATATCTTCTACCACCAAAGTTCTTAAATTTGAATTTCTGGAAAAATTTAAAAATTAGCTCATTTTCAACTAAGATCGAATTTTTTACAATAATTGAATTAAAACATGTTTTCCGGAAAGTACTTTATGACACAACCAAGAAAATGACATAAAATTCTTCACTCACTGATACTCCCCGATGGTGTAGTGGTAATGTCGTCACCGTGTAATCAAGGGGTCCCAGGTTCGGAGGCACAGTAGTTTGGATCCCATTTTAAACTGTAGGTCCAGTCCCGATTAGCCTAACTGTGCATAAAGTGGACTTAAAACAACAAATTCTTCACTGATCATTGCAATTTCATTTAAATGACACCTGCATATTTGAATTTAAATTTGTCAATCCATTTTATTTTTTTAAAAATATTATGGTATGGTATTTACTAACAGCTGTAAGTACTTACTTATGCTTCGGTTCTTTCAGAATCACTTTGGCTGGATCAGTCTTCCTGATTTCACTCTCCCTAACTGCTTCTGTTAGGGATTTGAATGCTGTAGCGTGTATTCTGCAAATCAAGTAATAATAATTTCTTAACAGTTTTGCACAAAATATACTTTGATTATATATACCAAAGTACCTGCTGCTCCAGGAAGATTATCAATCTGATTTGTATGCCATTACAAATCATAATGAAGGATGAGTGCATCTATTAACTTGTACTAGTTTAAGTGTGTTTTTTGAAATAGCAGATAAAAATATACAACTTTCACTTACCTTTTCCCCCATCTTACCTGGATATGACTCAAGCCATGGGTCATGGCAATAAAAATAAGGAAGTGTTCGTTCATGAGCACATGCATCAGTGATAGTGGAGTGGGTGTTCAAGAAGTTAGCATGCATTCTATTTTCTTATGAATTAAATATAAATACTCCCTTGCAGAGTTTCCAAACTGGACTTCTCACATATATATAAACTTTTTATGACGTGGTGAAATACACACATACCGGGTAGCCACAATTAAAGTTGCCCTACTTGGAGTCTGTTCAAAACATCAGATTGCGCTGAAACTTGGTGTAGAGACTGTGGAGACCATGGGGAAGTGAATGCTCATGAAAAAAGTTACAATTTTCACCATTAGGTTGAAATGTGATGCTGAAATCTGGTGCACAGTGAACACCATGGGAAACACTTCGTGCGCCCATTGATCACACTGTCTTATACTTCCAAAGGGTTGTTCGTGTTCACAGGGTGCGTATTGAACACTGCTGTACTGACAAACTCAAATTACTGGTTGCCAGACTTCAACTGGGTGGTGAAAATTTGAACGACTCTTTTTTCATCAGCATTGACTTCCCCATGGACTCCATAGCATCTACACCAAGTTTTAGCGCAATCCATTTTTTCAACTAGGCTCTAGAACAGGGGGTCTTCAACCTACGGCCTGTGGGCCAGAGGTGGCCTGCAGAGTCCTTTGCCGTGGCCCGTGCCCGTTTGAAAAATAAGTACTTAACATAAAAACCAGATTAAGTAAAAAAAAAAAAAAGTTTCAATGCAGGATATGTATTATAAGTAATTGTCATTGAAATTGTTAATGTGGCCCGCATTGTCTGACAAGTTCAAGACCCTTGCTCTAGAAGGCTCCGAGTAGGGAAAATTTAATTTTCAGCACCACATTTCCACCTGGTGGTGAAAATTTGAACTATTCCTTTTTCCGTCAGCATTCGCTTTCCCATGGTCTCAAGAGCCTCTATACAAAGTTCTAGCGCAATTCGTTGTTTTGAACGGGCTCAGAGGGTTCGGAGTAGGGGAACTTTAATTGTGCCCACTCGGTACCTGTGTACTTGTTCAGTCATATAAAAATGTGAGCACATGCTCACTACTGGTGCAGGTGCTCACTGAGGTGCAAGCAGTCTCCTAAATTCATTTGTTTCAAGCTCCCATATTTTCCATTCCACCATCCAAGTCAGTCAGCTGGTAACAGTGACTTTTTATCTAATGCTACTGGTAAGTGTTCACAGTTTCCTTCCATTTTCATTATTTATCATTGCCTCTCCTCTCTGTACGTTTATATAATTTTCTTATTCTTGTTCATGAATGATGGGCATCATACTTCTGGTTTTACTTTCTAGTAACAGCAGATATTTTGCATTGCATCCTCAGAGTGAGTTAAAGAAGATAGTAAGAAAGAAATAACAAAAACCTGACAAATACTGAATATTTGTTTCGATATACACCATTCTAACATCTGATATGTTTGGGAGGGCATGTGAGAAATTGTTTACACACCTTCCCTCTCTGAGAGTCTCCTCAACTTGAATCCACCGTAACAGTCAGCAGTGGAAACAAATGAAGCTAAAACTTCAGAGTGCGAGGCAATAATCTAATCTTCACTTGATCTTTGCAGAGTGACAAAGCACATTCAGTACTATTAAAGCAAACTTTCACATTTTCTTTACACATGTGTATATTGACTGCAGCCCTGTGTATAATCTATTCCAAATAACATGTTGTTATCTTACCCTTACAGACATGAAATACTCAGTTTTGATTATTTGTTGGTGACTGTTCCTTCCCCTTTTTTTTACCAACCTAATCATTTATTGGTCCTTACATAAAGGAAAGTCACAATTATTGCTGGATCCAACCTATACCGCTGTAGAAATGTTTAGGTACAGAGAAAGATTCTCTGCAGATACATGTTTCAGACCTACAGGAGCAACAGGAAAACATGGGTAGACATCTTGATTTTGGTACAACATTTCTTTAGATGCATTTTTTGAAATGGTTGATTTGTTTAATTAGTTTGATTTATCTTTGATTGATTGATCTTCTGTTTTAAGTCCACTTATGCACAGTAAGGCTAATCGGGACTGGACCTACAGTTTAAAGTGGGATCCGAACTACTATGTGCCTCCACCGGGTATCGAACTTGGGACCCCTGATTTATCATTGATTCAGTTGATTTAGAATATCTACTTTTAAGGTCAAATCTAGGTTTTGGGGGCCAAAAAATTTAAAAAGGACATTCAAATTTGGTTCGAAATAGTTTATTCATTTATAAAACACAATAGAAAAATGGCAGATTCATGAAGGAAATCTACCTCATCTTGTAACTCATTGGTCTAAAAATTTGAATTTGGAGTCAAAATCAAGCTTTTTGAAGTCAATAAATCTATAAAAGATATCCAAATTTGATTTCAAGTAGCCTGTCCATTATTTTGAAAAAGAGTAGATTCATAAAAATAACTGTAACCTATATTTTGGTGTGTCCAAAATATAGGTTTTCCCAGTCATGGGCATCCAGAATGGGGGGCAAGGGGGGCCATGGAAAGTCAACCAAAAAATATGTATTTCACACATATAATTTAATTTTAGCCACAATAATATGTGTTAATTATTGCATGAACACCATACATTCAAATTTAAGCAATGTTTTTTAGGGAACAACACTATTTTTTGGGAAAATTTGCCTTCGCTTGCCCCTTCCTCCCTGGAAAAATATACCTTCCTTGCCCCTCACTGGAAAAAATCCTGTGGACGTCCATGCCCAGAGTCGATAAGCCTGTAAAAGCACCCACTTTGGAATCAGAGTAACGTATTCACCATTTGGTTATCATAAAATTGTACAACGATTGCTAAAATAAATCTAAATTAAATTCTATGAACTGCCAAAAAAAATTGAATATAGCCAAAATCTAGGCTTTCGTTATTGGAAAATTTTTAAAAAAGTCTATTTTGGATCACTGGCAAATGTCAACCATTTTTCCAAAATGAAGCATCTATTTTTTCTGTTTCTTTTCAAGTAAACCCCATGTAGATTTATGCTTCAGTTGTATACAAAAGATGTTGCAACAAAATATCAAGATGTCTCCCCAAGTTTTTCTGTTAATCTTATGGGTCTGAAACACAAATTTGCATTGAAACTCTCTGGACCTAAACATATCCATGGGGATATAGGCTGGATCCTGCCCTAAGTCTAGTGAAACTCTCATGAGATTTTTCTAATCATTGTGAAGCTAAAATATTAAAACTGAAATAACAAATAAGCTGGTCACTATAGTACAATTATTAATTCTAAAAGGGTACAAAAATTCAAACACAAATTACTCGTAAACCTGTGAGAATATACAATCATTAATATGAAAATAAAACAAAAAAATAAAAACATAAAAATAGCACTTTATTACACTTTTAACACACCATCTTGACAATATATGAACATACAAATATGTGCACATTGTACTTTACTGCAAGAGTCCCCCTTCACAAAGACGTTTTTTAAAAAAATATATCATTATTTACATAAAAAATCTTATATAATATGTAGAAAAATTCTACATTGTGTAGCGTATGGCTCATGACTTTTTTATCAAAAGCACTTCCAAGAAAAATGTCAGATCTAAGCATTAGTTTGGACAATATTAGAATGGTTTAGCATAATCCTAATTCTTTTCATGAAGGTTATTCTAATTTCATTGCTTATTTGAGGAAGTTAATAATAAAATAGCTGTTCTTTTTGCTTTGTTAGAAACGTAATTTTAAAGAGCATTGTGATTAAATATTAATTTATTTGTATGCATGATCTGCGCTCATAATAGCCATGAACCTTGATCTTAATTTCATAACATGTGATGATATACCGTGATACAGGTATAACTGTGGAAAACATATAACAAGTTAGAATGTGTAGATGAAACTGTCTGCTACAGAAATCAACATAATTCTCACTGCTGAAAGTTTGCATATTTTGATGAATTACACAGGCAAGAAATGGAGTGGATACATGGGTAATATGGACGGAATGCTTCAAACGTCACATATCACAATGAAGCAATTACTACTCTTATGCAGTACTGTCACCAGAGATCTATCACCTTCACATGTAAAATTAAAACACCACCACCACCACTGGAATTAACTACAAAGCATGCACAAACCAAACACATGCAAAAGTTAAGACAAAGATGCTTGTTACTTTACCTGATGTAAAAATTCTCTCTATTCCAAACAGGTTACTGAAGAGTTCTTTTCAATAAGTACGTTTATATTTAATACACAAACCTTCAAGCATGAGTAGTTTTGGTGCCGCTACAGTGTTACGTTACTATACAGTAAATCTTATATAAAATTGAGATTATCATGATAATACTGAAAGGTACAGGATCTTATCAGGTTACCATTTCACTGTACAAGCATGCAAGAAAAAGTCTGTTATCCACCTACTGATATTCAATATGCATTAGCCTTACTTGCATAAGTTTACACGAATCTTAATCCATTATTTTTGTACAACAAACCATGCTTCCACTAAATACATGTCCAGCTCCTGGAATGCTTCCTTTGATTTCTCAATCAAAACACTGCAGGCATGCCAAATTTTCCACCACCAGACAGCACAAAACTCAAACCACACTATGCAACATACCAGAAGGGAAACAGGTATATTAGGTGCACAGGTCTTGACTACATTGGAAGATTTGTTATATGTTGAGGTTCACCTTCCCAAGTCATAAACAAGAAACTACAAAAAAGTGAAACACCATTTAAATTAAACAAAACATTTCTAAGAAAACAAAATTTTGCAATTCCAGATGAGAAGAATGCAAAGAAATAATAAAACAAGACAACTAAGAAATAATATTATAAAGGAAAAAGAAAATAAAAAGAAAATGTTATCTTGTTTCAAATATTAAATCATATTTCTTGAAAATGAAATCAGTGAAATTTAAGTCAGCTATGCCAAGCTTTAAATAACAATGATGTACCATTTAAGAGAGATCATTTACTTTCATTTGTGGAAAATACCAGATTTATCTATGAAAGTATAATTAATTACTTTGAAAATACTAGTTAAATTACATATTTGAATTAAGTTTGTTGTAAATTCTGCCAAGAATGTCACATGTCTACACTCTGATGCAAAAACGAAAAAGCTTCAAAACAATATCTACATAATGTAGATAGTAAGAGATATATCAAGATGAAAATTTTACTGATGCCTACAGGGTACCAATACAAAATTTGCTGATAATCCAAACTGAAAACACTTAGTTCAGAATGACTCATTAGGTCTTATCTGAGTCAGTGCCCAAATCTGTACACCCCCGGTTGCAATGTTTCCAGTTCTATTCTGTGTGTGAATCAAAATACACTGCCATTTTTCCTCACCAGTTAGTACACCATGCTCTAGGGTCAACAAACGTGCAGGAGCACAGCACACAAGTGAAATAACACCATGCTCAAAACTGTAAATTCAACAGTTATTATAAATCCAGTGCTACTAATATAATATTGAACTGCCACTGAGTTTATACATTGTCTATCCAATGAACATTGCCCCCGTGATTTGATAGTTGGGATATGGCTGCCTAACGTAGTGCTACAGCATCTCCATCTGCACCTCTACCCTTCGACTCTGCTCATGCCGCAAATTCAGACATCTGCAGAGCATTGAAACAGACAGCAGAACAATGGTTGTTAGGGACCGAACTGTGAATGGATACACAGCCTTACAAAGAAACTACATGCTTAGAAATGTAATAAAAACAGTACACATGAATTTTGCTTGTATCGTGTATAATAGACTTATGGAAGCAAGTTACAAGTTAATTTATACAAATATCAGATCACTATAATTATCAGAAAATTTACTGATGTTCCATATGTGACATTATTGGCAGATAATCTCTATCAATCTCTTAACTGATCCAATCTCTACTATATTCTCAAAAAGTTACATGATAATGCATATATTTAACAATATGTACTTTACAATATATACACATATAACTGATTCATGTTTATTTTTGTGAAATGATAATTAGCTACTGAAATGATTAAATCAGCTAATTCAAAACAAATATCCTCACAAAATATACCCAACAATTTATAGAAATGTACATCATTGTTATATTAATTCACCTGACAGCATTCTTCAAATAATAAAATTAATTTGTAATGTCCTTTAAAATAAAATACAAATGATAGTGAACAGAAATAACTAAAACTAAAAGGTTACAGTGAAGAATTGAAATATGTATTCAACCTGTATTGTTTTCAATTTATGCTCTCCCATTATTTTATGAAAGTATGTTCCATATATCAAAGTACAACACATAAATATCAAAATTAATATTTTATTTTTCCAATTCCAGTATAAAGCATTTTTCCCAAAAGATGAATTTTTTAATCTCACTTAACAAGTTCATAGTTTAGAGGTTCAGAATTAATTTTATTATTTAGGCTTGAGTTAGATTACCATAGGACCCTTCATTAACGTAAAAATATAGTTTTTGTTTTATATTATAGATTTTCTACATACAGAATTATATGCTTCTTATCCTGTTACTTCTTTTGCAGTCCTTAGAACTAAATAATCATAAGAACATATTTGCTGAGTAATTTGATTAGAAAAACAATTACGATGATAGGTAAGTAAATATAGTTAGCCAGGTAAAAATCAACAATGTGAGACAATACACAGTCATGAACCACCTAACATGAAGATGAGAGCAAGGCTCAGGTGGGCTCATTAGGGCTGGACCTAAAGTGAGATCCAAACCATTAAAATAAAATCCCCATTAGGAATCAAACCTCAGACCAACTGATTACATTGATTAACATAAAAAGTAAGGATGTGATAGATTAATGGGTATTCTATTGATATCAACCAGCAGAGGTGGATCAAGGTATCATTAACATTGAAAATAATTGTACTCATCCAATAGCTCCATGAAGTGTCTTCAACTTGATACAAAAGTTTCCTATTTTGTTAATAATTTAATATAATGGTATAATTCAGCAAGGTTTGTAGTTCATTTTATGCTTGAATATGCTAATCAAGACTGGACCTACAGTTTAGAGTGGGATCTGGACCTGTGTGTGCTCCAGGGATCAAATCAAGAACCTTGACAACAGCATTACCACTATCAGGGAAACCCCGGTATACTTCAATACTCTGGTCTTGTATGTAAATATATAAATATGCACTTTACCTTTGAGACCAAAGTCTATTGCAGTCACCTAGTTACACATATTAATTCATATCAAAAATAATTTATTAATGTTTTCAAGGAACATTTGAAATTTTATATTGGCAAAAATTTCACACCAGTCCATCCCTAATCAAAGCAAGTTAAACTTCATTTCATACATTTCTTCCAGTTACACTGGACTTTTTAAACCATTCATACATATTTATAATATTGTCACATCTCAATAATCACAATCATTCATAATTCATTGATATAACACCATTAAGCCTAGTTGAAGGTTGAAACGTAACGTTTAGTTTATGTTTTATATTAAAATAAATTCTGCCTTGGTCAGCATATTTTGTTTTCAGATGATAGTCTTTCAAAGATAAACTTCCTCTGGCCGGTTGCTATAATACTCTCAGCATACGCACCCTTTGTACAAAAGCATTCACACCATAGTCTATTCCTTTAACAAGCACATATTATCATATTGTGGGACTATGGTTCTAATGCCAGTAGAAGTTTTGAATAGACATTTATATAGACTCCAAACTAACAAAGTTTTTATTTCTTCTTTTCTATTTTAATTTTCTGAGCTTCCTTATCAGGATTAAATAGTTCCTCAGATACAATATTAAGTTTCATTTAGTTACTTTTTGAAACATTTTCAACATGGAATGTCTTCCCCAGGAAAATCAAAGTTTTCTCAAACTTAAATTTAAAATAATTCACAATTATCCATGATATATTTGTGCAATAATTTTTCGAAACAATACAGGTTAAATACCATTTTTTGAGAAATGATAGTAGTAGAAACGTTAAAAGTATTGAATTGCTACTATTGAAAAAAGAATAAAAAAAATAAAGCATGCAAAAAATACAACATACTTTAGCACATAAAAAATCAGATAAAAAGACAAGAAGAAATGGCAGGAGAGGAGAAGTGGAGGGGGATCATAGATTCCACAAAGCACCCTATGGGTATCCAGGGGGGGGGGGATGGTAAAATCACAATAGTTTGAAAGGGAATCATGCAAAGAAAAGAGTTATATTGTATGTACTTCCACATGTTCAAATCTAATCATCAGCACTTACTGATAGTAATGGTTATTTGCAATATGTAAAGAACCTCTTTAAAAAATGAGCTAGAAATCTATTCACGCAGACAACTGGAGCAAGGAAAAAGAAATACATGTTAGGAATAACACTGAGAATAAAGCATAGTATGTACTTACACTTTGTAAGTAATATCTCCTAACAAGGCAGTGAATGGAATGAGGATAATGCCTAGCCAGAACGCAGGTGATAAAAATACCATACGATCCATACCCAGCATGACAGCTCCTACAGGAATGGCTGGCCAGAAATTGCTGTCGGGGGAAAGAGTAAAACAAATTATTTCAGGCACAGACACATCAAAAGCTAACTTGCCAAACACAGTATCATTTTCTTACTACTCATAGAATTCATCACATACTGTTCTAATAATATTTTTGTTTTCAATCATGAATGTTAACCCATCATAGGATCTTAAAAAGATACCATGACAGTACTGCATGCTGAAAACAAAAATGCATTTTTTTAAAAACTAACTGTTACACTACATAGAAATTTTAGCGAAAAATGCAGGCTTGACGAGGACTCAAATCCAGGTATCTGGCATACCATGCCTTTGCTATACCAACTGAGCTACCGAGGCAGTCCCAGTTTCACCTCATTTTTAGTATTGCTGTTTTACCTGTGTGGAATTCTCTACATGTGCTACTGCTATGAACTCTGTTGCCTTTGAAACACTGGTGATGCCGATGGTGTCTAGTTCCTACATAGTACATCTAATGAGTTTGCCAAATAGTAAGTTACTTTACAACTCTATGCCGGGAGAAACTCCACTGACGTCATCAGTGTTTAAAGGTATCAGAACCCATTGATGTACTGACAGAGAAAATTCCACAGTTAAAGCAGCAAGAGTGAAAAATCAGGTGAGACCAGGTTTGAATCCTGCATTTCTTGCTGAAATTTCCACATGATACTCTATATAATTGAAATACACATTGTAACACAATAAAAAGTTACTTAAAAGTATAACAATGCAGTTTATTGATACAAAGGAAATTAAGCTTCACAATTACTTACATGAGGCAATGGCATGTCTCATATTACAATCTCAAAACAAACATTTGCACTTTATACTGAAAACATAGGGTAATCTCTTGTTAATTTAAAGGTGTAACCAGTGCCCCAAGACTAACTTTCCCAGACAAAAACTTACAGTTTTTGATTAAACACGACCAACTGAAAGAACTTCATCCTAAAGGACACAAAGGGAGCAAGAGAAAGAGGGAATTCATTAAAGTACATTATGTGCCATGTTATCTTCTTGGGTTAAAGAATATTGTGCTACTGTTGTAACAAGCAATTGGCATCATACTTTCAGCCATGACAATGTGCAAAATCTAGGCAGAATTATGAACTGAGTATTGGTACAAGGCAGTTAGTCTTAACCATGATAAAATGGAGTATTTCTTCTCACCGAATCACTGCAGAAAATTGGAAAGGACAGTTACTGTTTCTCGAACAGGTAAAGATTAACTGAAAAGCAAGCAGTGGGTCTTGATGAGAGCCTAAATATGTCATCCTTAAATGGCATACTAAGATCTTAATCCAATGAACCCTCAAGCCAAGCTGAGACTTCAAAATGAGTTCTACAACGTCAACATTCTCTACATATTCTGCCTATCTCAAACTCAGCCCCTGTAGTCATTTGAACATAAATAGCATATATTTCTGAATTGCATTTCTTTTAGGTGTCAGATGTTATTTCGAATTAGAAGACACATACAGGGTGGCTCAATAAGTCACTTAACACCCCCAGTACAAGGCCACTGCAGTGCGCAACATGGAAATGGTGATGACCAATCGTTATCAGGCCAAGGGGGAACTACATTGACGCCACCCACATGGTCGGCGGCCATCTTGAATTCAACTTCAGAATTTTAAATGGGAAGGGGGTCGTGCGACATATCAAAATGGGCTAGAATTTCACGAGAAATGCAATGGTGAAAGTTTTTTCGACGTATCTTTAACCAGTAAAAAGTTATGACTGAATTCTTGTACCAATTTGTTCCTTCTCGAGGTGTTAGAAAAATGCCTTAAAATTTGTTTAGCGCTTCGATAATGCATCGAGATCAAAGTGACGTCTATGGAGAGACGTTCGCATGCCATTGCACATTATTTTAATCGGATACATCCATGAAGAGCTGTGCATTATGAATGATTGTAGCGAACAATTTACAGTGTGACACTTCCATTGAATTAAAAGTCCTTCACAGTGACAAGGCTAATGTTTATGTTCATAAGGAAGTTCATAAACAGAATATGTGACCCTTGTCATCTGATAACTAACTTTGGACAAAAACTGGTTCATAACGTTCCCATAAGTGTTCTGGTGTTCTTCCCTATTGAAAAACCCCGTAAAAAGTACCTTCTTCCATAAGCAAGGATGAAAAGAAACTGTTTATTTAACAAATCCAAGTAGCCCTAAGCATTTAAGGTTCCGTTGATGGAAAATTGACTAACCAATAGTGTTCCACACAGCACGCCACACCATTAACTTACCAACACTAACCATTCAGCTTTGATCTGTCGAAAATGGGTTATCAGATAAAAATCATTGAATATTCTGTTTATGAACTTCCTTATGAACATAAACATTAGCCTTGCCACTGTGAAGGAGCGTCACACTGTAAATTGTTTGCGACAACCATTCATAATGCACAGCTCTTCATGGATGTATCCGATTAAAATAATGTGCAATGGCATGCGAACGTCTCTCCATAGACGTCACTTTGATCTCGATGCATTACCGAAGTGCTAAACAAATTTTAAGGCATTTTTCTAACACTTCGAAAAGGAACAAATTGGTACAAGAATTCAGTCATAACTTTTTACTGGTTAAAGATACGTCGAAAAAACCTTCACCATTGCATTTCTCGTGAAATTCTAGCGCATTTTGATATGTCGCACGACCCCCTTCCCATTTAAAATTCTGAAGTTGAATTCAAGATGGCGGACATCAAGATGGCCGCCGACCGTGTGGGTGGCGTCAATGTGGTTCCCCCTTGCCCAGATAACGATTGGTCATCGCCAATTTCAAATTCCATGCTGCAGTGGCCTTGTACTGAGGGTGTTAAGTGACTTATTGAGCCACCCTGTATATTAATGAATAATTTGAATAACTTGCTGTTACATTGTTAAGATGTTATGATTCATGTTAGACATTACATAATGCAATGTGTTCATCTGAAAAATAAACATGGTTTCAACCAAATGTCAGCCTCACCCCCAAGTAATCCACAACACAATGTAGCTATTTTCAAACAAAGAAAAACTAGTGCCATCCTTCTGCAAGTGAGGGAAAACTTCATCTTGTAGTTTCATCATATTTCAAACTGAATTAGCTATCAGAATAGTTTGCTGATACCCAGATGATTAACATAAACATAAATTTTGACACACATTAAACTTGAGTTTGTATTTATAATTCTATTACAGCACATATATGGACCTAAAGTGATCACTTACCTGTATGCAAAAACAAATAAAAACCATGAAAGTATGGAACCCCATATAGCCAGATGTGTTACCCATGTCCACGCACTTGTCACAAGACCAGCTTTAAGACACACCGTCACTACAACGTACTGAAATACAAAAAGTACAAGGATTAGTAAAGTGCATAACATTCTAGTAAAAAAAAAAAAAAAAAATAATGTTTAGCTTTTTGACATGCTGATCACAGTCACAGTCAATTTAACTTTGTGATCTACAAATAGCCTGCAATTTAGTGTAAAGTTTTTTTATGTATATAATGTACAAGTAAATATATAGATATAATTCATGTACCTTGATTTTGTAAAGAATGTGTTTAAGCATGCAGTTTCATTTCAAAGGTAAAATCTATATCAATCATCTAGTTACATACATGAAGTCAGGGAGGTGAACGATGCAATTTTATATTGAATCAGATCTATCAGTATCGGCAACAATTCTGAACAGGTTCATTCTTCATTTATAGAGATAAGAACGTATTACTTACTGTGTACACCATGTTTCCCACAACAAGGTAATCACTGCTTCTTCCGTTACCCCACACAATGTCATGTTCGCAAGCCAATAAGGGAAGCCAGTATAGTAAAATGGAATGGACTAAAGCATTCAATATCCACATCCAAAAAACTCGCACATTAAATAATTGTGCATTCTGTGATGGTTTATAAAGGGCAGGATATTTGACCATCGTCTCTGCACTGCACAATCGATCAAACAGACCCATGGCAAGAGGAGGGACTGCTGTAAAAAACTGAAGAAAATATACATTTTTAGAATTTTAAATACATCCTGCATTTATAAATTACTTATACGAGTGCATAAATGAAACTTCATTGGATTTGATTAATTAGAAATTGTGCAATTCAATTAAACTACTACACAAAATTGTGCATAAATATAATAAGGGCATGGCACATCAAAGCCGGTCATACAATGACATGAAGTTAAATAATTATAGTAATTTTACAATAAGAATTGTGATTGCTACGGCCATTTGTGCACATGTACAGAATCTATTAGTGCTTGAAAGAAGGCACTTAAAAGTACAAACTATTATTTGTTATTAACTCATTGCAATGTAAATTTAATATAATTTTTAGGAAGTGTCTAATATCATGTTCCTGGAAAGGTATATTACAGACACAATAAATGAATGTAAGCAGAATAGAAATCATGGATGATGATTCAAGATGAATAAATTGAAGTTACAGTGTCTGCTGTGATAAAAACTGGGAATCAGCAAATGCAGCGACCTCCAATGAACTCATTTCTCCACCATAACCCTCATTACTGGACCAAGGAACAAAGCTCAGAAAGCATCACAATTAATCTTATCCTTTATGGAAATAGCAAAAAAAAAAACATGTTTGTTTCAAACTCTTAATTTTACATATCTGCAACACAGACATTTGCAAATCAAGTATTGAATTTTTACTTACCACATTGTATAAACCAATTGTCCACCGTTCAAATAAAACTTGTCCAGACCAACCCGAGTATATGGCAAACCAAAGTTCTATGACATATAAGCATATATTTTTGTAGAAACTGTACAAAATAACCTTGCACAAACGACTGTAATTCCATGCTCCATGGACAAAAAGAAGTTTAGTTAGGTATCGGAACTGAAATGAGAATAGTGAAAATGAACAAATCAGATTCTCATTCCATGTACTGAAACTTCAAAACAGAGTTTACCAACATTCCATGAAATGACAAGGAAAGTATGACAAAGGGATGCAAAGCCATTTTACACTAATCTTTGGCTAAGACAGTGCTTCAAGCAAGAACCTTACTTTAAAAAAATTATTAAATTTTTACATTTTAAATAAAACCAACCTATCTACAAGATTGAACAATACCACAGTTACTGCTTCATCAAGTAATATAAAACACTGAAATTACTAAAAAATTTATAAAATATTTTCTGTTCCATATGAACATCATATGGAAACTGTGTATCCAGTTATAAACAAGCACATAAGAGTATCAAAATAATTCATTGAACAAGTCAATTAAAATCTAATGTAAGGCAGAAAGTCATTCTTCTGAGAAAAGTAAATAAATAATCAATGATGTGAAGTTAAAATATTTAATTTTTCACCATTACAATAATATTAGGAAAGGTTTAAAAATGACAGTGTTCCTCCTCCCATATTTTGCTCCAAATTATAACTATTTCAAAATTTTCAAGAGAAAACTTTTACAGGTGAGATTTCAACTAAATGCACGGCCATGAAAATAGGTGGCTGGGCAGAATTGCGCTGGTGCCACATATGGAAAAAGCAAAGTGAGAGCAGGACAAAAGTTGCTGGTTCCCGCACATTGTGTGGCAACGTCAACCGAGCTGCGCTGCCTAGTTCAAGAGTCAAGACAGACCTATCTCCGGGCCACTTTTGTGTCATCCTTGACCTTTCGATCAAATACTGTCGTCAGTTTGGATCACATGCATTACAAAGACTAACTCTACAATGGTAACTTTCATTCTCTTAAAACTCCGAACACACAGGGTTCTGCTCCAACGTGGAAACAGCATGAACTTCTGCCATCCACCTAATTTCATGGCCGTACATTTAGTCCAGAATTTGTAGATACACAGCAGCATTGAAAAAAATTACCTAATGGATAGAATGAAACACGCCTACACGTAAATGTCTTTTCAAGTTTCGAACATGTTTCAAAAGTCACACAACCGAAACCTTGATAACTTAAAACATGAAAACCACGAGAGATATTTACTCCAATCAGGAAATTCTATAAATTAATCAATGGCAGAATCAATTTTCCAGAATACCACTTTGAGTGAAAAAATATGTAAGAAACTATCAAATGGTGTGATAATTAGATACCTAGTGACTGATGTCATGTTATCTGTCATTTGCAACCAAAATGTGCAATGTGCAGCATTTGATGAGTCTGGAACTGGGGATAACTGAAAAAGTGCCATTTTAGGAGCATATCACCTTATCAACTCTAGCAGGTTGAAATTTTGTCAACAGACGCAGGCAACATTATTATACAACTATGATGAAGGATAATTAATGCATGTGAATACATATGTTTTTTTCAAAGCAGAGTGCCTGCAATGTATTTTTACATTTTTCAAAACCTACCTGGGCTATTGAGTAATCTGAAGCACATGCTGCTTGTAAACCTTCAACCCCAGAAATTCCAATTCCAACGTTAGCTTTTTGTATCATGGCAACATCATTGGCACCATCTCCAATTGCAAGGGTAACGTTCCTTGTCCCTGATGTGACCAGTTCCACTACCTAAAGGAAAAAAATGTCATAAAATATTATTTAGTGTTGAGCATAAACACCAATTCCTTACTTCAAATGAACTGTAGGATTTTGTACATGAACTCTCAATTAGGTTTAATTTAATAAATAAACTTTTTCTTTATTTACCATAAACAATGCAATCTTGACTAGTAGTTATGAAGACTTAATTAGTATTAAAGGAAGAATGTCGTCATAGTAGATTCCTGATAAAACAATGCAATGAAACAATAAAATGAGTAAGCTTATAACCCCTCAAATGACTTGCTATTCTATTGATCACACACACCTAACTCTATTACGAGATGCCCACTGGCTTGCTGGCCCTAAAAAAATTAACACACAGTTTGCTGATTGTGAAAATATAAGCGGTGTTACACATTACATCAGTATAAATTAGGGATTGTACAGATTAATTTGCACCCCATTGATATCAGTTGCTATGGGTATATCAATGTATCCATTTTTTGGTAAAATTATGATAATTTTAATGATCCTATATATATCTATAAATAGATGATACTTTAGTGCAAAATTCTGCAATTCTATTGTTATTTTTATGAATATAATCCATAAGCCCTGCTTTTGCAGTGTTTCTCAATAACTAAACCTACTGCAGTCACCTGGTTATATAAATTAATTACAAAATCAACAAGTTCCTAAGGATATTTTGCAATTTTGTATCTGCAATTACTATAAGTGAATCTTATATCTGCCATCCCTAAAATGAAGGAAAACTTAAGTTCTTAAAATTAGTTTCCAAGTGAATTTAGAAAACTTACCTCTGCTTTCTGCATTGGAGATACTCGACAGCATATGACCGACTTACAGCTTAAACAAAGATCAAGGAAATCCCTGCGGACATCACAGCTCAGGGCGTATGTGAGAGTTTTTCCATCTATGATTAAAGCCACATCATTTTCTTTCCCTAAGGAATCACCAAAGTCATGGATATTCTTGACGATACTCTCTCTGGTACTCTGGAAATAAATAATAAAACGGGTAAAACAAATTAGAGCACTGACAACCCTGCTTTCATTAATGGGTATTTTGAGCACCTATCCCATGTTCTTGATTTTATCAGTTAATTTCTTACTAATTATTTCTAAGGTAAATAGACCTACTCCTTGTCTCTACTATGACAAATCTATCCATCCATCAAAATCATCAATGTTCTCTCAGCCACTAAGGCAGTAGTAACCTGAAAAATCTGAGAAATTCTAAACAAATGCAATTTCTTGGAATTTAAAATATCCACACAGTTTATAGAAATTATAAATTTTCAAAAATGTTATTGTTGTGACAAACAAAAGGTCCAATGGAACCTTGGGTTTGTTTTCACATAAAAAAAAAAAAATACAGGCATGAATAAGAAGAAAAGAAGCACGTACATCCAAACTGTCTGCATTGATGACGAGAAGAGCCATTCCTTGATGCAATAGCTTACATGAGTACCCTATATTAATGGCAGTTTCCTGTTTATCTCCTGTTAATACCCAGACATGAATCTCAGCTTTGAGAAGAGCAGCTATTGTTTCTGGAACCTGTAAGCAGACAACATGAGAACTAATTAAGACCAACACAATGACAAGAAAAGTTCTAGAAGAATATGAAGCACAAAGAATGGTGTACGTATATTCTGTATCTTAAGACTTGTTGAATGTTAACCCATTCACCTCCTTTGACATCTCACGCACACAAGGTTCAATTTTGCCCTAGCATCATTTGATGTGTCAGACCTGCAAGACTGCCTCTATTCTTTATAATGCTCACTGTACCTTCTCTAGTTCATACAAACACAGCCCATTGCTAAGTGCCAGTCCTTTGCCTGGGCATTTTGAATCTCTCTAGACATGTTTGCTTACCTCTGTGACATACAATGAAGGTTTCTGCGGGTACAATATCCCTAAGGCTGCAAGCAAAGAATTGAGTATTTTCTCATGCATATCACAGCTTCTGATATGAAAAAAAAAGGTGTCATTTGTTTCTTTTGACACCTCACACATTCAATTTGGTTACAATACAAAGAGGCAAAATGACTCATGGCAGTGCAAGAAATGTGAAGTTATCTTTATTTTCCCTTAATGCTTTGTGTGTACGACACTGTTTAGAAATTTAGAAATATTATGTTCTTTAAGAATAGGGGATTTATCTCAATAAATGCAAAATTTGATGTACACAGTAGACATTTTCTAATACTAAGTATACTACTACTATTAATAATAAAAGTATTACCTCATCTTGTAACTTGTCCTCGATAGCTGTTGCTCCTAACAGCATTAGATTAGTTTCAATGAGATTTGCTGCCTCCGATACTTTCCTTTCCCTGGCTTGTATGGACGTGACAGCTTTGTGGTATGTGTTCTTCCACTCCTATGAGAGAAATAACAAACTGTAAAATATGAAATAAATCTATAGAACTCTTCTATGGTCTCTAATGTCTCATACCTTTCAAACTGGACACAATCAGTGAAAGCAACTTTTCTCTTCATAACTCCTGTTAAAAACACCTATCATCTACTAGTTTCACAATTTTTGGTGTCTTGTACACAGTGAAATGACACTTTCACATTTCTACATTTTACAACCTCCTCTATAATCCATTTCTGGTCACAATACAGCAAGATGCTACAATTCTTTCACAGATTTAACAGTTTTAGCAACAGATCCCTACTTTAATCTCCTGTACTGTGTGAAAATGGAATGTTAAGATGAAAAATATGTTCACGCACATGTACATATTGTTGCACCAGTGCCATGAATGTGCTAAATCTTAGTTTGAGATAAAAGCATTTTAATATTCAATGTCCTGGAGGAAAAACTGGTTTCACATTTGGATAAATGTTGTCATCTGTAAAATTATGTACCTACTATGAGTTAGCATCATCAACAAAAGTAGCCTGAAACTGCACTAGGTGAAAAAGTCAAAATTTGCACATTCGTGGGACACAGTTTATGTTGTTGTTGTTGTTGTTATGGAGTTTAATAAACAACATGAAAACTAAGTTACACAATGCTGTTTTTTAACTCTTTTATCTGCTGTTTTTGGGAAATCATTACGATAATATATTAAGATTAAATTTATCAAGCTGGGACTCAAAGCCACAACTTTCCAGTAATGAGATGACATAATAAACATTAACCTTTTGAGTCCCAAGGCCATTTTCACAAGTAAGCTTCACGGTCCCGAGCCGATTTTGAGCAAAATGCAGAGTTTCAATTAAATGAGTGTAGATCGGAGACTAATTGCCCTAGAGAGATGAGTGATATACCGTTGTACGCGGAATAAACCAGAGATTCAGACTATATGAAATTTATGCAAATTCGCCGTATATATGGAGGGGGAAATCCCCTGAAAATACTTTTTTTTTTTTTTAAAAAAAATGAGGTGCAAGAAACATTTCTGTTAAATACATGTGTTAGGAACAATATAAAAAAGAAAAATCGAAATTCTAGCCAAAAATAGAAAAGTTATAACGTAAAAGCTACGACCTTGACACAGCATCTCGATCGAGACGCTTGGGACCGTGATATCTCGATCGAGACGCTTGGGATCCAAAAGGTTAATAGTACCAACATTTTACTCGTTTTACATCAACATCATCACAAGGAAAAGAGGAGGAATATATAAAATATTCAGGATTAAAATGAAGAAGGATCAGATCACATTTCAGACTTCGTAGCAATTCAACTGGTGGCCCACACCATTCCAAGAAACAACACTATGTGGTTATGATTAGGTAGGATACAGTCAGTCTTCTTCTTGATGATGATGTGCAAAATTTTGTGACATTTATTTCATTGTGTGCTATGCATTTTATTATGTTTCAAGTCATTTGTGAATGGGCAAATACTGTGTGTGCCACGGATCATCGATCTTACCCTGTCTTCTCCCTCATCTTGGCTGTTAGCAGTCTGCCTTTTTCTGTGTACGGCCACTGCATTACCCAGTGGCATGTGTATGGAGGAGGAATGAAGACACAAAAGTTAAGAAAGAAAAAAGATAAATTTCATCAATTCCAGATGAGCACATACATTGTAACCACATCTTTCAAATTCCAACTGGCAGATGATATGTGTGTATTGTTTTCACCTCTGCTGAGTTTTACTTGTACTAATTTTAAAGTACATTGCACTTTTGTTTATGGTCCTGAGAATGGCAATGAACGATTTAGATGCAGATCACATTGTGAAAATTCTTCACAAGGATTCCACTTCAGATTTTGAAATTAATGGTGATTTCAATTTTGAAGAGGAAATGGTGTTTTTAGTATTTAGATTATTTTTCATTGATAATTTCCACATTACATACTGAAAATATGTTTTTAATGAGAAAGTGTACATAAAATTGTGGAAAGAGGGTGTTATGTAAATTTCAGAAAGGTTTGGTAATTAAAACAACTTAGAAAACACTTTTTCTACGATACTTTGAAAAAAAAAACAGTTTACATGTAAAAACATGAAATTTTCAGGTCAATCTGCTAAGTATTAAAAACAAGCCATATCACCATCTTGAGATGATAATAAAATAAAAGTAGAAAGGATGTAATTAATAGAGTAGGTACTCTAGTATGAAAACATTTAGATTTGATTAAGTTTTCAAGCTGTTATTGACGATGGTATTTCACGGATTGTCAATGTTAGATGGGACTGGACAATTTTTTTGCAATCCTTGAAAAATCGGTTAGGGGAAGAATGTGTGCCTTCACCATCCTCCCTCTCCTGTTTAATGGAGAAGAGTGGCAAGAGGCTTGGCAACTCTGAAGGAACTTTTTTTTCAGTTTGTACAAGACCACAAGATTTATGGCTGTGGTTTTCCTCCAGTGAGGGTGGGGGAGGGAGGATGGTAGGGGGACACTATACGAAGTCAAGGACTGTAAGTATACTGCGCCACTAAACAAAAAAAAAAGCCATAATTCAATTTCAGAACATGAGCAAAATATGTTTGACCTTTCCCTACATGCTTAAATAAAATTTAGGAAGACACAAAATGATTTTAGGGCTACGTCTTTGTAAATTTTATTTAAAGGCGCAGGCAAAGACTAAATATATCTACTCTTTTTCCAGAAATTTTCTGAAACGGAATGAAGTTGTTTGGCTTAGCAGCATCTAACAGCATGTATCAGATCACTCCCAGAAGTGATCATATTCTTGTAACTTCATATTTACCTAAATTGAATGGAAAACTAATTATAAATTGACTGCAGCTGATATTTAGAAGAGAAATATTTCAAATTATTCCCACCTTTGTATGTTCAAAACACCTCCTTTCTTGCTACGTTAATGAATCTATCCTCTAGTAATTATATTAGGGATGGGACAGATTAATCGGTATCAGCCGATATAGGCATATCAACGTATCAGCTTATCAGTAAAATTACCGATTATTTTACTGATCTAATATATCTATAAATATCTTATAATTTAGTACAAAATTCTGTCATTTTCTTATACATTTTTTTTAAAATTTTAATTATTTATTTTTAATTTTCAGGGAAAGCTCCACTTCCGACGATACTCATCTTCTTCAGAATGACATAGCAACATTTACTTCCTGGTGCCTGACATGGGACCTTACATTACATCCTGACAAGTGTACTACTCTCACTATCTCTCTCAAGAAGAATCTGTTAAAGTCATCTTACTCCATCTTTGGCAATAACATCAAAGCAGTATCCTCTCACAAAGACCTAGGCATTGTTTTCGACCAAAAGCTCACATTTGAGGAACATATTTTATGCACCACAAAAAAGGCCATGCGTCTCTTAGGTTTACTCTACCGTTTCACTGAAATTAGTGACATCTCAGCCTTCACCTTGTACTTCAAATCATTCATCTCCCCAATAATAGAATACTGCTCTCCCGTCTGGTCCATGGCATGTCCCACTCATCTCTCCAGAATCGATTCAGTCTTTCACTTCTTCCTAGCTATAGTTCATCACAGGGTTCTTTCATTACGCAATTTTTCATCTCCGCATCTCTTGTCTTTTCTAAACTTACAAACTGCTTACCAGCAACGTTTGCAGAATGATTTCAGTTACTTATACAAAATTATGAATGGCAAAATCCGCTGCAACACACTCCTTGAAGAATTCCACTTTAGAGTACCTATGCGCACAACTCGCAATACAAGGTTATTTTATACAAAAAAACCTAGACTAGAAATTTAAAAAAGATCTCTCTTTTATAGACTTGCAGCACAATACAATGATCTCCCCTCAAGTATTGATATATTTTCCTCCGAGTTTGCCTTTCGGTCTTCTATCAGAAGAAATACTTGTAATTAATATCACATAGTGCCATCTCTTACTTATTTTTTTGTTCATTTGCTATTCACTTTTATGTTGTTTTGTTACTCTTAATTATTTCTTATTTATTTTTTATTTATTTATTTTATTTTATTTTTTTTATTTTTATGCTTATTATAATTATTGCTTTCTCATTGTTGACATTTCAGTGTAAAATGGCCACCTGTGCTGTATCTGAAATTTTCTCAAATAAATAGATAATCTTCATGCCCTACTTTCAAAAAAAGCAAATGTCTAAATGCACTGCAGTCAGCTTGAAACACATATTTATTAAGGTCAATGAACCATTCAGGTTCTTCCAAGGAACATTTGAAATTTTATATCAGATCGGTAGAATATCAGTTATCAGTATTAGTAAATTTTGTATCAGTGTTTTATTGGTATCAGCCAAACTATCTTATCAGCCCATCCCTAAATTATATTCCAACATATATAGTTTTGATAACAAGTGAAGTGAGATGTTGACCTTTGCATTTTTTCTCACAAGGGATTGCACTTACCTCATATGCTTCGTCTGGCACTTCTGCAACTGCACAACATAGAGTTCTCAGTCCTTCTGTTGCAAACTCTTCTAAATGCCTCAGCGTTACGTCACGAAACTGTTGACTAGGACCTAAGCGTTCATATATCACTGTATCTGCACCTTTACAATATAACTTTATTTTTCCATCACTCGTCCGTACTATCACTGACATTCTTTTTCGGTCACTCGTAAACTCTATCACATTCAAAATTTCATACTGCTCCTTTACACCTAGCGCATCTAAAGTCACTGATTCAGGAGTCCTTGTTTCAAAAATATACCCTAGTTTTTTTGCACCATACACTAAAGCTTGTTCATCTGAAAAATGAAAGTACATTGATGTTATAAAATTTGTCAACACGCAATACAATGACAAATTAGAAAAGTAAATATATATTAAAAACTGCAGCTTTTGAATCTGTTTCTGAGTGTGGTCTTTGATAACTTTATGAGTTAAATCACTGTCAAGGTGCAGAGACCTTTTCCAACATTTGGACAAATTTTGATGCATTCATTAAATGTAATGTAGAATAAATCTCACACACTATGAATTAAAGTACTTATATTTGTTGGCAAGGACATAAGTTTTGCACATATTTCGCACATGGAAGAAGTTATACACATGCTACACAGTACACATATTTGCAAATAATGTGGTGTAATGTGTTAAGTACAGCCATGGACACTTCTGGGTTGTAACTACCCCATTGACTTTCAATGACATCATTACAACCCAAAAGTGTCCATGACTGTACAAAGGATTGTCACGATTTCAACAGATGATTTGCCTACTATGCATATTGTTAGAAGCAGAAACACAATTCACGTACGAAGAGACAATTATTTCTCTTGTAGTCTACAGTTATGACAAGCATAAAAACACAAGTTTTTTGTTGTGATGTTTCAGGAGAACACATGGTCCCTTCATCAGACATTTATTTTTAGTTTGATTAAAGATACAGTTATAACAATGGTTAAAAATTTTTAACAAAGGAGAATCAGTTATACAATGTTGTCAATGTTACAGTGTAGCAACTTAACTGTGAAATAAGCAGTCTGTTTTATTATCAGATTTATTACTATTATATCAGATAAAAAAATATCTGAAATAGTAATAAAAAGAGACTGCTTATTTATATTTTTTATCTGAAATAATAAAACAGACTGCTTATTTCACAGTTAAGTTGCTATATTACAACAATGTAACATTGACAACATCCATTGCATATGATTCTTTTTCTTAATTGGTAAAAGAGAGATGCAATGCATATACACAAGGAAGAAGAAAAAAAGAAATAAAGAAGAAAAAAAAAGAGACAACTGTGTCATTTTTGGTGAACTGCATATATCAGGGATGTGGGAAATATACATATCACTACTTCTTTCACCATTCCTGATCCATGCATCTCATACAAGATAGCGGGAGAGATAAAAATCTGAAGAAAGAAGGAAGGAGAAAAAAATATTATAACATGTAAGGTAAAGTTCCCTGTGCATATAGCACCATGCCATGAAGGCACATTTTAGGGGATGTGGAGGTAGGGCCCCACACATTCTCGATCTCTGTCATTTTGGAGGTGATGTGATCAGCACCACACTCCGGCGACCTTTACCCCCCAGGGTTGCTCCCAGGTACCCATTGATTTGAGGCTGGATGAGCCCCAGAGCCGCTTTATGCAGGGACAGGGCAGGAAAAATTCTGACAGATCACCGACCCAGGGAATCGATCCTGGGTCTCACGCATGGTTCAATGCTAATATTCCTTTGGAACTAGTTTTCTACACATCCCAAACCAGAGATAATTTTCAGAAAAATGTTGGATTATTACACAGTTCTGAGCCAATAAAGCTTATATGTTCTCACATTTCAACCCTTTGATCCGACACCCTACTGACTAGACCACCATGGCTTCTATTATTATAACATATAATGGGTTTAAGGGTTTAGTTTGTTCATTGCTTACACAACATCTATTGTGGTTCCCATGTCAACCCATCTGTTTAATGTCTCTTGACAAAGAGATGCCTTTTTTCTAACATAAAAGTTACGAAAATATAACAGCTGTGTTGCAGAATGAACATTATTCATCTATAATTCATTCACAAAATGACCACTGTGGTAAAACAGATAGTTGCAGTTGCAAAGATTCCCTTTGATGTACTGTAGCTGTCATGATAAAGGTAAAGACTTTACCTGCATATTGTAACAACCCATTATAGGGAGGTAGGGGTTTCAAACATTCACGATCTTGGCCATTGTGAAAGTGATGTGATCAGCACCATGCTCCAGCTCTCTACCCTGCCCTTCTATTAAGTGCAGATCTGCCTAATGTACATGTATATATACAGACTGATATATTCTAAGACAATGAAATCAAAATTAACTATCCAAAATACAACCTGGGGAAGCTGCATGATATATTATTTCCTCTTCTATCTCCTCTTCTGTGTGACGCTGATGCCTCTCTGGAATCACTGTATGGCAGACTGCCATTAGGCGAAGGAATTCACGTATGTAGGCACCTGATTGCTGAGTTTTTATATTCTGCAAGGAAAATGATAAAAATAATAGCCACAAGTTACGTAAAATATATAATATGTACATCATAAATTCCACCCTAACTTGATTAGAACAACTAATGAAGATTTTCGTAAAATAGTGAAAATAATAGAAAGACACTAGTTTGTATTTAAAAAGTTTGGGACCAATTATTTAGTAAATAGTAATAATTGCCCAATTGTGGTACATTGGTAAAATTGCTAATAATTTAATTGATCCAATATTTAAAAAATTACTCACTAATGCTATTTTAGTTATTTCTTTATACATTTAATTTTATTCTTTAACATTTTCACTGGAGGTTCAGTTTAAAGTGGGATACAAATCATTGTGCAATGTGCCTCCACATTTAGTTGGCGACTGAACACACGACCTCCTGATTACAAGCCAGCAGAATTACCACCAAATCATTGAGGGGGTCCACAATATATTTCAATTGATTTTAAAACAAAAATATAATATCTCATCCTTCTTTCCATAAATTATAACTTACACACAACTTTCTAAAAGCTACATCTACTGTACATACGAAAGAAAAAAATGTTGTCAAGTTCTCAACATAAAATTAACACTTACCTTCATAATAGCTGAATTTTGTAGACTCTCTTCAAGTTCATATATTGTTCCTGCTATCGAACATTTTTTGAAATCCATAACATTTCTCGTAAGGGTGCCAGTTTTATCTGAGAAAATATACTTTATCTGTGCAAAGAAAGAGAAGAAAACATTTCAAAACTTTTTAATTGTCAATTCTGTGACTGAAATAATAAATAATAAAAAAAAATATGCTGTGAATTATTTCACCAACATGAAATCAATATTAACTCCTATTGGATACACTTCCTAAATACAATACTTTTGATGCATAAAATTATAACCAGTATTTGATTTGAATGAATTTTGTATATGTTCCCCAATTTAATCTTCAACAAAATAAATTTTACAGACATGAAAGAAAAAAAACATTTCTGGTGTTCAGAAGTTAGTATTTCACAAGATTATTGTTAACCTCCATTTCAACGACGATTATCTCAGATATTTGACAAGAAGATTTACCATGTACACTGTGGGGGTTTATTTTGAATGTGAATGAAGCTTACCTGGCCTAGCTCCTCATTCAAATTTGATGTCCGAGCCATGGCAGGTGTATCAGTCTCTTCATGATACATATCAATATCCATGTTGATAAAAATAGCCTGGAAATACATTATACATAAAAAGCTACTCAAGCTTCTTGCTAATAACAATAATAATTACACAACTTATATTTGATTAACGCAAGTAGTTTTGCTCACATAAAATCAGAAAAATAGAAAATAAAAGTCTCGTAAGTTGTTACTGAACTTTCAATTTTGTTATTTGTTCATATTAAAGACATGCAGAAAATAGTTGATACTGTGTTTAATACAATTTCTGCACGTGAGAAACATTGGATGTCAACATGACTATTCACGCCGAGTACATGATCCATCTGCTCCACTAAATACATTTCATGCTCATTTCATGCTCAGAAGTATAATGATTGCTCTAACCAATATTTAGCAAAAATAACATTAAAAAATTAACATGCATTTACCAATCAAGATGTAATACTATCTCCCTCTATATAAAAATGAATGTATGTGTGTGTGTGTGTGGTGTGTGTGTATGTTTGTTTGTTCCGGCATAACTCTCGAATGCCTGGAGCAATTTCAACCGAACTTGGTACACATATCACTTGCAATCTGGAAAGAATACTTTGGGGGTAAGACACCCCTGGCACCCCTAGGGGTGGGGTGAGAAGGGGTGACATGTAAAAATAATCGAAAACCACCGATATTAAATTCCGCACAGACATCCGTGACTTTATGCAATCTGCACAATGATAGTGTTTCTGGGGTTGTCTAACATTCAGGCTGTGTTGCGAAAACGACAGATATTAGTGTGGAATCCATAGTTTTCGGAGTCCCTAAGATAATTGGTGACATTCACGATCACAATTAAAATTTGTTACATTTTACACTATAGTTAGAATTCATTATTTTCCTGCCTAATACAAGATTGGGATATAGCTAGTTATAAATAACATTATTTATGTATAATCTTAATACAGAGAGCACAGAAAATGTTTCAGGTTCATGCTCATATAATATAAACAATACTATAATGAAAAGTCTTTTCCACTTTGTATGGTGAACTAAAGTGAAATATTTTCTGTGCTGTGTTCATTAAAATTATATAAATAATATATGACTCAATTTAAATTCTAGAATAAAGTGGAAAAAACTTATCAATATAGAATTGTTCATATATTACAATAATAAGTAAGGTAAATGCACCAGTGTTCCGACCGCTTAGTGATGAAAATCACTGTTTTTATTTTGTATGTTGGACATTTAAATTACCTTACTGAAAAATAAAATTCCATCATAGAAATCAAACCTTCATTTAACATTTTTGCAAGTTGTGGCCATAACTTTGCCCTCGCTTTCCCCCTGGACCCTTAACCATTGACATCATGTTTAAATACCTTCGGGGTTGACCAAGAAATCGTACTTAAATTCCGTAGTACAGCAGTTTGGAGTGCAAAAATAAATTAAAATAAATTGCCTACATAAAAGTTGAAAATGTTGTTTTCTAAGTTTTCCATAAAAACCAAACTTCAGATCAAAGGGTTGAAATGTGAGAATATATAAGCTTTATTGGCTCAGAACTGTGTAATAATCCAATATTTTTCTGAAAATTATCTCTGGTTTGGGATGTGTAGAAAACTAGTTTCAAAGGAATATTAGCATTGAACATCAAATTCCACGAAAAATCGAGTTTTGATCCTAGTGTCGAAATAACAGATTATATGCATTTTGAGAGGCTACATATGCAAAAAAAACTCGAAAATGACTTATAAATTTAAATTGGTAACTATACTGGGAAAAATGCAAAATTTTGATGCCATAATGGCAGCTGAGGAGAGCGGCATACGATAAAGAAATGTTTTTTTTCCTTACTCCACTCAAACACATTGAGTGGCACCACACTGAAGGAATTTCAAACATCACATATCTGGACTTTGTTTTAGAATGAATACAAGTGACATCTATGAGCTACACACTGAACTAAGTGTATTTCTATCAAGCAGTTTAGCATTGAGAGCTGAGCTTGTCATATGACTTGTGTGTCGTAACAGGTTCATGCAAGTCCTGCTCGTCATATGACGCGAATGGGTTAATTGTCAGATGTTACTTAAAATGTTGCCTTTTACTCATTCTTACATTTAGAATTTAAAATTTTCAAAAAAATGCAGTGGTTGAGCAGTTATAGCCTTTTATCTTCATTTTATCCCATAGCAACAAAGGGAAACAAAGGGCTTCTTCAAATGGCGCTTGTTAATAATAGCAACAATGGATATATTGTTTTGTAATTTGAGTATGCCAACCTTCATATGTATACTAAAGACTCGTGTACTTTCGACGTGGCCTTTGGCCACATCCTGTATGCTCACATGCTTGACCTTCTTCGGTCACGTTGTGGGCATAATCATATTATAGATGGGGTAAAATGTCTGCACGTTGTATTGGATGAAGTGTATAAGTTTGCTAATTTGAAAAGTTTAGAAAGTAACTTTATGTGTGTATGGGCTCTAATAAGGTACAAATATTCAAAACTGTCTATTTTCTTAATAATAAAGTGTGTAAGCAATAACCGTTTCAAGATAGTTAGTTAGATCTCTTGCATAAACAAATTCAATAGCGACATTAAATTGGAAAAGCAATATTTACATCTCTTGTCATTTTCACATTTGTAAACGTAATAGAAAAATAATTGTTTTCCGTCATTCCCCTCAAATTCCTACCTCTCCACTGTAATAAATTCTGACGCTCATGTTTTGAAATACGAAAAGTCTAGCATAATTCCCTTACAGTAGTTTTCGGTGTGAAAATAAACGTTCTTTAAGTTCCCTAGCAACATCAGTTTCCATGGACAAAAACAAGCACGGCAAGCTCTAAGGAATTGTATGTCATTATACCCCCTAAACATTTAGTTAAAACAAGCACGATGTAGATATTTACGCATTGAGTATAACAATATATACGTAATTGTATCTGGGCTGAATCTTCTTCTTAAGTAGATGTCACCCTTGTTTGAGGCACCTTTTCAAAACCAGGAGTTCATTAATCTGTGTGCTATTGATCTGTGAGAAATATAATGTATCTCGACAATTAAGAATTGAAGGAAACAATGTGTGCAAAAGAAATGCCCGTGGCAACGGTTGCTAAGGACGTGAAAAAAAGGGCATTTTCACCCTTAAAAAAGGGCCGATTGAGCGATTTTTTAATTTTCCCGACCTTTTGTGACAATTTCATGGGGGGGTCGTAATCGTGCATTTTTTGCCTACGGGTCTTCCTTCATGGAGAACATTTATGTCAGTGAATCAGTCAGTCAGTCAGCGGTGGGTTTGGGGCTATATATATATTGGATAAAGAAAACAAACTGAAATATCATGTTGTTTTTTTTTTTAAATGGCACGTTAATTGCTGTTGTGCACTGCTGGTTGAAATATCAATCATCCGGACGCTAAAGGCTTTAGCTTCCACAATACACTCGATGTCCTTAAAATTTACCAAAGGAACGTTTTCTCATTTTCTGTAGACTCAGTTTTTGACATGTAGTTAAGTACCTGGAGTCGATAAACAACATCTAAACACGTTCACCAAACTTCGACAGGTGATGCACTAGTAATCAACAAACATCTAAACACGTTCACCAATCTTCTACAGGTGATGCACTAGTAATCAACTGTGGGTGGTCGAACACTGGATCCGAGTGTCATAGGAAGTTGAATTTTAGACCTGACTCATTTTCACTCCATATACTGGTCATTGTTAATGTGAACTAATTTTATTTAGCATGTCCAGTATTCAACATGGGTGTCAAACTTTGGAGCAATCATAATATGTGTATCCCAATGTTCGACATAGGGATAATAAACTAGTTAGTCAGTCTTTGATTTTAAACTCTCAAAAATATAAAAGTACCTGCAAGCACATTATGTTGAAGCAATGGTGAAAACAACTAAACAGAAAAAAAAAGAATTAGTCAAATAAGTTACACTTGCCTCTAATAAAATTGACAAGAAAACAAGTCCAAATTTGCACTACCAACATGTTATCTAGATAACAAACAACACTCTTCTTGTAGAACCGGCTATTGTTCACATGACAGAAGTCAGGATTTCTACAGTGTTTTTAAAAATTACTGGTACATTGTTGAGCACTGGGGCATTTACCTTACTACAAACATGTTCTTGAATTTATCCAATGGATTCTTGATTCTAATGTAAGAACTCAAAAGTTACTACCAAAAATCCAAGAGTGTAGAAAAAGACAAATATACAAGAAAAAATATACACTACCAAATATTTCTAAAATCACTACTTTGACTGGCATGTCTAAAATTCAAAGTTAAGATTTCTAAGTATGAAGTGGAAGTTTTCTGATTTAAATTTAAAATTTTAAAATGCTTACTGCTCAATGCTTACCTCAATGGATTGATAAGACTTCAGCTTAACTTAAGAACTCCAATACATTCATTGTATCATAATGAAACACACATCTAAAGCCAAAAGGGAAAGTATCTCTAAGGGAAATATAAATTTGAAAGAATTTGCAAAAATATAATTTATGGTAAGTAAAATGTCAACTTCAGAATTAACATCCACACTCTCTTTCATACATAACTTTAAGGGACGGGCATTTTGACCATGAAACTATAATAATAGCTTCTGCTACATTCTTACCTGAATAAACCTCACTACTTCTAAAGTAACTTGTAGAGATATAGGAATGAGGTTGTTGTATAAAATTATGAACGTAAGAAGATTATATCCAAAGTTTGCACTGGTTAAATCTGCAATGGAAAAGGTTATTTTTATATGGTACTCATGAAAATTTACATAATAATTTATGAATTGACTTACAAACTTAAAAGTCATATCCCGTTAGTATGTTGCCAATTGTGAAATGTGTTTGTTATCCCTATTGCATTACAACAAATTCCAGATAATTTGAAACATCATTATCTCAAGAAAGAACCTGGACTGAAATGTAGCAAGTTACAAAAATATTCTCCAACAGTAATATAGCTTTCTGACTTACTACTTCCTTTCTTCGCACTGTATAATTAGAGTGCAGATTTTATCTTGTTTATTCCTTTCTATTTAAGCATAGGCTTTAATGTAGTTTCATGTTGTTTTGAGGTAGATAATTAATATTTACTACATACAAATGCCTCTTTTCTTTTCTCACTTTCATTTGCTTCTTTGGTTCTCTTCACACATTACACTGTAGAAGGTAATATCTTTCCTTCTTCTTTCATGAATTTCATCTAACCAGCATTTAAGTTCAGATTAGCCATGAATAACAGAAAAGCATTGCAAAAATAAGAAAAATACAATAGGATACAAAAATTTCAAATAAATAAGCATGCCTCTGACAAGTTCATGTCCACTGCCTAATTTGGCACTTCTTTATTTTATGGTGCCTATTTTACAGGCTTTTAGCACCTACAATCTTCAGGCTACTTAACAGACATTCATACTTCACTTTTAATGAATTCTCAACTAAAAAAAATACCCCAAACTTATCATGAAAAACGTCACTACATGTGTTTAAGAATATTTCTCTGAGAAGGCAATTTTCCTTAAAAGTTTTCTCAAATATTCCTGTGATTTTCCTTCTCTTCAAATGAAAGTTGTATTTTCTTAATGCAAAAAGCTGACCTCCACGGGGGAGGGATGATGATCACAGCATGCTACGATGCCCAGGGGTCCCAGGATTGAATCCCAGCCTGGGCATGGATGTTATTTGTGAGTTTCCCTAAAAGAATTGCATCATATCATCACTCATCCAAATCGTCACGATTAGCCAAAAGTGACAGAAAAGCAATGCTAAATAAAAAAATGAAATCAAATTTAATGAATTATTGTGATGCTCAAAATGTAGGACATTTAAGATTTTTGCAAATTTCTCCCAGACTTTGGACTCCAGACTAGAATGTAGGACATGTTAAGTTGCCCTGCATATCCCTTGTCACCTGGGTGTAACACAGGCTGTGCCATTGTTCTACAATGCACATTCTCTTTCAAATTCTAGATTGGTGTGTGTAATTTCTGCTGAATTGGTTACCTGCCATGTTGCTGTGAAATTTTTGAGAGATGAAAATGCCTTGCCGCTCATTAATTTACAAACTAACTTACTTTACTCTACATCACATCAAAAAGTACATCAAACACATAAAATACAATGAATCTCAAATCCATACACAAGCACACTTGAACACACAATACACATGAAGAGAACATATCTTACCATCCAGTCCTAAGTACCAGTTATTTGTAATGTTTGTGGTACTGAAGAGTTCATTAAAAATGGCACTTATAAGACATAATATAATGAGGATGAAAAATAACATTAAAATCTGAATATTTGTTGCCTTGTCTACAGTTGATCTTTTTAAAGGAGCTGATGTGGAATTTTTCATAAGCTTCGTTTCATGACCAGTGTACACAACAAAACCAAACACCCAAGTTGTGTTTCTTAATTTTGCCCCTCGAAGAAGAATCTGATCTGGTCCAAGAGGCAATGGCCTGCAATAAGATAACAAAATCAGAACATATTTCTACTATTAGTATATATTTTAGGAATAGATAAAAAATTCCTTCACACACCAAAAGATACACAAAATTAGTGTGATACTGATATTGTGCTGTTATGATATGAAATGGTTCATTTCATAATTAATGAGCATAACCAGCTGACTACAAAAGATTTTGCCATTTAGACATTTTACAAAATTAAGACTTATGAATTTCACCTTCATAATGATAAAAATAATAACAAAATAACAGAATTTTGCCAATTAACTGATATGCCAATATGTCTCAAATTGACTTAGACTGATGGAGTACTACTGATTATGGATGGTTAATAAACCGAACTAACCGATCTCTAACTACGCACTGGTAGTTCAATCAATAGTATATATATACGGGAAAAATATAAATACAAAAGAACAGCACCGATATTTCTCAGCTGAAGAAAAAAAGAGGCTGCAAAATGAGAAATTTATTATACAAAAAGCATGTTTAGGCCTTACGATGTGCCAGGTCTAGTCACAGGATGATGTCAAAAAGGGCACAGACTACAAATTACCACCAATGTCGGAATGAACCAGTATTCTGTGGTTGCGAGTGAGGGGTGTTTTTTCCAAGGTGAGGGGAAATGTATTTTTTAAGGAAGAACTATCGAGAGTCTGCTTTGTCATTGTGATTTATTATTGTGGTTATACCAAATGAGAAATCTATTGTGATTACGTTACTATTAATAATGGATGGTATTTTATTAAAAAGAAAATAGTAAATTTTTCTACTAAGTGTTATCTTCCAGTAAGTGGTAAGGTAGTTGTGCCAAAATCAGTATAGAAATATTGTTTCTATGTACAGCATATAATTCCTGTTGGAAGCTCTTGAGTGGACATTTTGAATTGGATCGTGCCTGTTGTCGAGTTGGCCTTGTTGACTAGTTGTTGAGTCTAATGTTTATGTATTTCCTTCTCTGCGTTTGAATGTTGTTTGTTGATTATAGCTTATATTTTTCATGATAACAGCCAGTGTGGTATATTTTATTAGCGTAGGTTGCAAAGGAGAGGAGAATTGTAAGGTGGCGGATTTGCTCCCGGTATTTTTTTACTTCATAATGAAGTTTATGGAAATGAAAAGTGCCTTTTGCAGTGATGGTAAGAGATCTGATTGAAATGATAGGTCAAATTTTGTAGCGGTATGGAAATTGGTTAACCTATTTGAATTTAAAGCTGTATGTGGAGCTGTTTATATATGCAGTTATTATCTGATTGTGGAACTAATTTATTAGGGCAACAACATAATTCCTGTTTGTCAAATTGCATTTATGTGAAGAGAATTTATAGTTACTGCGCTCCTCTTTTTTTGGAATGCATTACTTTTTTTAAAATAAATGTAATAACATGAACAATACAAGACAGAATTATGTATTTCATTCTTGACTATTTACATAAATATATAAATCTTATCAGCAATCTTATCAATAAACCAAAACACTATACAATATTCACTAACAACAATAAAGTACTAACTATTTCAATCTTGCTAGTTTCATGTTGTATTTCTGCCTAAGCACAATGATGATTACGAATGGCAATTTGAGGAAATTGACGAGTAGAGAGATTCGCAAAGAAGCACCCATGACCCGGACAATACTAACCTGGAACCTTCGGTAGCAAGAAAGTGAGACCACCATTCAAGGAACTGATTAATTATATCAAAAGAAACACTAAGAATAGACTGCAAATCTAGAACTATATGATCAACACTCAGCAACTAACTTCTCTTGCGTTACATTCTATTGAGCACCAAGAACTGAACTTTGAATTTAAAGAAAGAAATAAAGAAAAAAAGAGAATGTGAAAATTGTTTGCTTTACAGCAACTCCATAAAAAATTTGAGAAAAGAAAGAAGCAAGCCAAACTGGAAATTGGAGACGACGTGAGCTACGAAAAGAGACATTAAATATTGGAACACTGAGAGAAGAGGAATCGACTTCTTTGGAATGAGCAAAACGAAATGGAAAGGAAGAGGAGAAATTAAATTGAGGAAAGACTATAAACTGTACTGGGAAGGTACTGAAGAAAGTGGGGTTGGATTTGTAGTCAGAAGTGGAATAAGTGAGGAAGTAGAAAGGGCAAATGACAGAATAATAAAACTAAAAATGAATGTAAGAGGGAAAGTAATAGAAATAATTCAAGTGTATGCCCCACAAACAGGATGTACAAGGGAGGAGAAAGAAGAATTTGTGATAAGTAATTTTAATGCACAAGTGAAAAGAGAGAGGAACCAGGGTATATGGAAATACTTGGAGCAGATCGATGGGGACAGAAGAATGTGGAGGGAAGGAGGCTACTGGACTTTGTAAGAGAAACGGACTGTTAGTAGGTAATAGCTGGTTTAAGAAGAAATATTACAGCCATAAAATTACAAGATACATTTGGAATAATGAACAAAAGTCTGTAATAGAATATATATTGGTAAACAAGGAAGTAAAGAAGATAATGAACAACATCAGAGTAATACCCAGTGAGAACTTAGTGACCACAAGCTACTAGTAGTACATATGAGGAAAATAAAAGATAGAAGGTAGGAACAAGAGAGAAGGATAAGAAGGACAAGAGTATGGAAATTGAAGGACAAGATGATGAAAGAGAAATATCAAATGTGAACTAAAGTGCCAAGAGATGAACCCAAAGGAGTAGAAACAGAATGGATAAGATTTAAAACAGAAATTAGTAGAGGCAGGTCCTCCTCCGTAGCCGAGCGGGTTAAGGCGTTCACTCGTCTTGAGATCGTTCGCTGCGGGACGGCGTAGGTTCGAATCCAGCTCTGGTCGGAATTTATTCGGCCTACGTATAGGGCCGGTGGCAACCCACCATTGGGGAGTTCCGAATGAGTGAGCGGTAACCCGGTCGAGAAGACCTACAACGGCTGGGGGTTCGTCGGGCTGACCACCCGTCACCCCAATACTGGTCTAAGATCTCCACGCTATAACAGGTGACGGAGGAACAGTGTGGGAGGGAGACCAGCAGTCGGTAGGTAAGCCAAGGCTCTCAAGGGCTGTCGTGCTGTGGGTTATTTTGGTTAGTAGAGGCAGCCGAAAACTTATGTAGAAGGACAAGCAAGAAAAGAAGGAAGAAAGAAACACCATGGTGGAATGAAAGAACTAGAGAGGCAGTGAAAAATGGTTTAAATATAAATCACATAATGCACGAAAAGAGTACATGGAAAAGATGAAAGAGGCAAAAACAGTAGTAAACAAGGAAAGAAGAAAGTGGATGGAAGAATGGGCCAAAGTGCTAGAAGATGACGTAGATGGGAACAAGGAAGTATTGTATGGATTAGTGAGAGAAAGAATAGGAGAAAGAGGAGACAGCTGTAAGCTAAGGGAGGAAAGAGGAAATGTAGAAGAGGATGAAGAAATAAGGAGAACGTGGAGAAATCATTTCGAGAAATTTCTGAATGTGAAAAAAGGAAATGAACATGAAGATGTGAAGGAAAAAGAAAACTGGATAGAAAATATGAATCTCCCATGGAAAGAAGTGGAGGAAGCATTGAAGAGAATGAAGAGAGGTAGAGCACCTGGAGTAGATGAAGTGCCAGTGGAAATGGTACTAGAAGGAGTGATTGGTGTGCAGTGCCTGTTCAGTGCTGAAAATAGTGTGGCAAAAGAGAGAGAAGTGCCAAGAGGTTGGACAAAGGGACTAATAGTTCCAGTATTAAAAAAGAAGGGGGGACAGAAAGGAATGTAAAAACTACAGAGGAATAACACTAATGTGCCACTCAGCAAAGGTGTATGAGAAAATATTAGAGAAAAGAATAAGGGAAGTAACAGAGCTGAACATGAGAGATGAACAGTATGGATTAGAAGAGGCAGATCAACAGTAGACCTGATATTCACAATAAGGCAAATACAGGAAAGGCACGACGAGTATGGAAATGATTTGATTATGGCATTCCTAGATATAGAAAAGGCATATGATAGCATGGACAGGACAAAGATTTGGAAGGCTCTAAGAGAGAAAGAAGTCGAGGAAGAGATAGTGTGCAGAGTGCAGAGCACATACAAGGCCAACCAGAGCTGTGTGAAGACACCAGTGGGAAGAACAGAGTGGTTCAGTATAAGTAATGGACTAAAACAGGGAAGTGCTCTTTCCCCACTGCTCTTCATAATTACAATGGATGCAATTAATGAAGAGGTGGGGAAGAAGATAGGAGAGGAAGAGATGAAGGCCCTGTTGTTCACTGATGACTTAGTAATATGGGGAAACTGGGAAGAAGTAGCACAGAGACAGCTTGATAGTTGGAATGGGGAAATCAGAAGAGCAGGAATGATATTCAGTGCAGAAAAGAGTGAGGTGCTAATAACAAGAAACAGAGCCAGAAATGAACCAACAATAAAAATGGACACGGAAGAGTTGAGGGTAGTGGAGAGCTTCAAATATCTAAGAAGCATAATTGAGAGAAGTGAAAGAATATATGAGGAGGTAAATAGAAGAGGACAAATGGATGGTGGACTATATCAAAGCATTCGATATATAAAACATACTATGTGCCAATAATTATGTACAGAACAGAGACTTGGACAATGACAGAGAGAGACAAAAGAAAGATGCAGTCAGTGGAGATTAAATTTTTAAGGAGTATATTGGGGAAGACTAGAAGGGATAGAATAAGGACTGAGGAGATCCGACAAACAGTGGGGGTGGTGAAGCTTCAGGACAGGATAGATCGGGCACAGATGAGATGGTTCGGACACATGAAGAAGACTACCAGTAAGAACTTACAATGCCTCAAGGAGTGGGAATAAGGCCAAGGGGGAGACCAAGATGTAGGTGGAGAGAGAAGATAGTAGAGAGTGTTAGGAGAAGAGGACAAGATTGGAACACCGTGGATAGAGAGGAGTGGTGGAAGGGAGAGGCTTCACTTCTATGCAGACCCAGCCAGAGGCAGGAAACGGCGAAGGATGATTAAGATGACAGCACCTCCCTGAGAATTATATGTTTAACTATGCCCATAATCTTTATTTTGTTTATTCAATTAATACTGAATGACCAGTTAACTGCAGTTTTTTTTGCATTTCTTAGTTTGATATAATACACACTGTATATCCTACATGTCAAATGTTTGTCAAGCAAGGCATAAGTTATGTGCTGTTTTAGTGCCAAAGTTACAAACAATTATACTTACTGCTTTCCACTCTCTTTCAAGGTACCCGTGAACTCATATAGATGTTGATTTGGAAGCTCTGCTTCTAGTGTCCCCTTGAACTGGGCCAAATCCTTTGTTTCTAGCAATCGTGAGGTATCTGTCAAACCTTGGCGTATTTTTAAATTTGTTTCCCCATCCAGATTTGAAGTTTCTATGTAACAAATAGCTTGAGGTTCACTGAAAATAAAATAATAATGATAAATTTGTATGTTATAGTCAATAATAAATTCAAAAAATAAAACAATTTCTCTCCTCAGGCAGAAAGAACATACGTATTTCACATTAAAAAAAAACAACAAAAAAACAATCAGAACTGACTACTGATCATGTATAGTACCTTTTGAGTTTTCCATTTTTACTCTGAACATTTTATAACCTGTTAATAAATTTATATTATCAATGAATTTGTATTTACATTTTGGTTATTTAATCTTGCATTTTACCTCTTGATGTTCATTTTGTCAATGAGGATGGACTTACACTGGCTCAAATTAATCGATCAGCAGCAGATTCTCAGTGCTTTCTGATTTCCACAACTTTCAACACTAGACTGTGCGAGAGATTTCAATCACTCATTACCCTTAATAACTCAGATTTCTTTTCAAAATATCTCACCATTTTTACTTCCTGTCTTTGGAACCCAAGCCCCTCAAAATCCATTAATATCTGTTTTTCAAGATGCAAGAAAAACATTTTTCACCAGGCGCAAACAATACATTTACGCAAGCTGACTCCCCGCACAATTTAATATACTTAAATGCAGAAAAACAATGAAATCCATTAATCAACATCATGTTAAAGCCTGTAAATTATGCAGTGACAAGGGGTGACATCGACACTTTATTTATTTATTTATTTTATTTGTTTATTTCCTTCAACAGAGAAATTATCTCCTTTTACAGAAGGTTACCAATAAAAAAACTAAAGAAACACATAAGATGGACTACTTGGGGTAGCAGCAATCAGTGGTGTGCTCAAGGGGAGGGGGGTTCGTGTGGGTCATAACCCTCCCCCTTTAGGGCCCAGCATTCCTAAAAAAAAAGAATGTCAATAACAGGAAAAGGTTGTAAAATGATGAATGAGTACTAAAAAAAAGTACATGTAACCCCTACCCGATTTGAAAATAAAAAACGATTTGATTGATTTCCATCTGTCCCTATCCTGAGCAAGATCTATATACTCATTTCCATTCCTACCGATTTCCTTTAGGTCCATCTCAACGTTATCCCTCCATCTTCATCTTGGCCTTCCTACAGGTCTCTTACCATCAGATTTCCCAACAAGAATCCTGTGAACTCCTCTTTCCTCTCCCATTCGTGCCACATGGCCTGCCCACCTAAGTCTTCTTCATTTAATCATTCTAATAATATCTGGACATGAATACAAATTATGTAGTTCTAAATTATGTAACCTTCGCCATTCACCTGTCTCCTTATCCCTTTGAGGTCCAAATATTTTCCTAAGGATCTTATTTTCAAATAAGGGACCAATGTATGGGACCAACTTTTGCATTCATATAATACTATGGGCAAAATTACAGTTTTGTATATTTTAACTTTTAGTTTCTTAGATATTAAACGAGAAGACAAAAGTAGCATGCATTTCCTGAATTAAGCCTGCTTTTTATTTCCTCTTTAATATCATCTTTATTTGTTAGTATTACTCCTTAGTAATAATTACATATATATACGAGGTTTGGCTAGAAAAAAACCGGACTGATGCTATGAAATCTTTTATTCGGCATTTTGTACAACAGGAACTTTATCTCCTTCAAAGTACTCGCCTGCACGATCTGTACACCGCTCCATACGAATTTTCCATTGCTGGAAGCAGTGTTGCCAGTCATTTTCGGAGATCATGTTCATTACATCCGTCGCTTTTCTTTGCACAGCTTCTACTGTCTCAAATCTGCTTCCTTTTAGGGCGGACTTCACTCTGGGGAATAAAAAGAAGTCACAGGGAGCAAGGTCCGGCGAATATGGCGGATGTTCTAACACTGGGATGCCATATTTAGCCAAAAATGTCTTCACTGACAGGGCCGTATGGACAGGAGCATTGTCTTGGTGCAGAATCCATGACTTCCGTTGCCACAAATCAGGTCGTCGTCTTCTTACTCGCTCACGAAGGGTTTTGAGCACATTAATGTAATGATGTTGGTTTACAATTTGACCCTCGGGTACCCAATGAACGTACACAATGCCTCGAATGTCGAAAAAGACACTCATGGCTTTGAATTTGGACTTGCTCATGCGAGCTTTCTTGTGACGTGGCGAGCTCGGGGTCTTCCAATGCATTGATTGGCGCTTCGTGGCAGGGTCGTACGTGAAAAACCACGATTCATCACAGGTTATCACTCTCTCTAAGAATGTAGGGTCTGTTTCAATGTTCTTCAAAGTGTTCGTACAAATGTTCACTCGAGCTTCCTTCTGTTCCAATGTCAGGTTTCTTGGCACGAGTTTTGAACACACTTTACTCATGTCCAAATTCTCGTGTAAAATTTGTCGAACACATTCTTGGTCTATTCCTGTGATTTCAGCAACTGCTCTAATGGTCAATCGACGATCTTTTCGAATCACATCACTCACTTTTTGAATATTTGTTTCCGTTTTTGACGTGCATGGTCGTCCTGAACGTGGGTTGTCTTGGATCATTTCCTGTCCTTCTTTAAACCGTTTAAACCACTCAAACACTTGTGTGCGTGATAAACACTCATCCCCGTACACAGATTTTAACATGTCGTACGCTTCTGTTGCGGATTTCCCCAGTTTGTAAAGGAACTTCATATTGACACGCTGTTCCATTTTAATACTCAGCATTTTTCCGACGGAGCACAGACGCACGTTCCGCTTTGTCCAAGTGCCACAGCAAAACTGAGAGGCCTGCACCCAGGGCAATTAGTCATTCTGTAGGCAGGGTATGGTAGTATAGAATCATGCATTGCTCAACCTTCGCGCATTCGTTGTTTGCCAATAGCAACATCAATCCGGTTTTTTTCTAGCCAAACCTCGTATATATATTTTGATTTAAAATTCAATAATTTTTACAGACAAAAATAGAAAACATTTTTTGTAGAAAATACTAAATACTAATCATGTTACACCATAAATACTGTCATTATCATTAAACTGTAAATCAACATGGCAGCTGATATTTTGAAAACTATCGTTTAAAAAAATGCCAAAATTCAGCTACAGCTAAGCACCTAGCGCCACAGAATTAACAATGTGCCAACACAAATAAAAAGTAAATACTGAAGTGTGACAGTTCCTTCTATGCATGATTAGCTCATTAAGTAGCATACATTGTATAAGCACCAAAAACCCATCTGTGCAGGTCTAACCTGGTGCAAATGTGACAATAATAAGGACCTTAACATTATAGTGATGTGAAGTCTAATGCATTGTAGCAATCACCACATTTGCCGGTATATATTCAATTTCAATTTTGTATATATTTTTTAGGAAAGAGCTTGATCACTGAATTTATAATTAATTTACAGTACTTCAAATATAAAGTAATATGTAAGTCTACTTTCAACAAATAACTTACCTAATCTAATGAAAGTATACATTTTAATCTTCTTTGACACACACCAAAAGGAAGCAAGAAAGAATCATCTAACTCAGAAAACAGAAAATTTCCAGAAAAGAAGGTAATCAAAAACTGAGTATTGGCATATAAGATGCACCCTGTTTTTTGGGGCCATTTTTAAAGGATAAAAGTGTGTCTTATACCCCAACAAACAGTACATGGAAACCGTATCCATGTTATAACACAACTGTTAAAGTTCATACAATTTAAATGCATTAGTAATCCAATTCAAATTTTATGTCCAGTATTTCATGCAATGTAAATGCATTATATTGCATAATATACTGGGAATAAAATTTGAATTGGATTACTAACACAAAAATGAAAAGTAAGAAAAGTCACCTGGATGAAAGAAGCACAAGATCTGCAGGAAAAAAATCATTGTTGTGTACTTTAACTATGTCCCCTATAGCTATATTCCGCCATTTTACCCACTGCCAATGATCATCTCGATATACTTCAATTTCACGGTTGTTTATCTCATCATCTGCTCTATGCCGCTTCTGCAATGGAATAAGAACATTGACAAGAATCTTAATTTCATGATTCAATATTCAAATTAACAAGCTTGAGAATACCTTACAAAAATAACTTGGCAAATGATAAAGGACAACAATACCAGTGGACATAGATCTGATGTGGCCCATAGAAAAGTAATTGTCTTTAGTGATGGTCCTAAGTATGTGCACTGAAAATAATTTCTGAACAAGTGACATTTTGTAAAACCGTTTTCTAGTTGCTATTTTCCAATTCTTTTGGATCTTGGTTCCTCATTAACAATTTTCATCTGTAGATCATACTACTAAAATTAATTAAAACAACCACCCTGTGTGTTTCTTCTTCCTGTTTGTACTTTAAAAAACACAAATAAGGCACATTAGGAGGGGTCCAACAAATGAAAAAAATGCTGTTGTGTGTGTCAAATAAGGTTTTAAATTAGTTCCCTCCAGCCTCTACAGGCAATTGCTACACTATTGGACCTTTATCAAGTACCATGATACTTCCTCACACTTCTTGCACCTCTTCTTACATTCCATAAGTTATCCCAAATCCCAGCTACAGTTAACTAGTGTTGGGCAATATATTGTCTAGACAATATATCGTGATATTGATAAAATATCATCCAGGCGATATCAACTAGATGATATATTGTCGCGATATGAATCGTGGGGACGATATATATCAGTGGTTCTCAAACTTTTTTCTCATTGTACCCTTTAGTTGTAACTAAACGTCTAATATAACCCCACCATAGGTTTTCTTCGAAGAGTGGGTTTTGGGGAATTTTTTGGCAGCCTGATTGGATTTTGATATGTTGGAGGCCTGTATCTGCAATAGAGCAAAATGACAGTCAGACTGTATGTGGAAAGATGGTAAACAAATAAGCATTAGAATCCTACGTTTATTATTTTATTGGGTTTTCCTACATTTACAATATTTATAATTGTTTAGTTACAAAAATAAAAATGTGAAACATGTGTATGCTAAGGAGTACATAAAAAAAATAATTTTCATATATTTTTTCCAGAGTTATTTAACAAAGTAAAGAACAAAAAATAAATCAAGCACAATTGTGGAGATTTTATTGTAAATCCTCAGAGTTTCTAGTGAGGAGGATGTGCCTACATAGCCTGATACAGTCTCTTGTGTGGTCGTGCACTTGAAACTTTCAAGCGAAGATTTGGCTCCAATTTTAGTCTATTTTGATACTTGTATTTAGGTACAATATCGTATTGTATCATCTGTGATGATTAGACCTCGGATTTTAGGTTTTTAACCTATTTTTTCCTTTGCAGGTAAATAAGAAATAACAAGTTATATCAGTGTTTCAATAATAACCGAAACAACTGATGAAGTTTTATAGTGCCTAAAATAACCTATTTTGCTTGTTAGAACCTATTTTAGGGTTATGTGCCTAAATTAAACCTTTTTTTATGATTTTATATTTTTATTTAGGTTTTACAGGATTTTTTTATCTCACAGAGGTATTTACTAGGTTTGGTAGCGAAATAATTCCATGACTGGAATGTTTGAAACATGTTTCCTGACGATTTCCCTCCCTCCAAGTATATGATGTTTATCAAAGTTCTAAATAAAACAAAATGTCTGACGCTCTTATCTGCACACAGTGGCAGCGAAAAGCCGACAGTTCCCCACTACTTTTTAACCCCGCACTATAGACTTTTAATGCTAAGCCTTGCTTACTAAGATAAAGTAAACTTCTTGTCCCCCCTCCTCCCCATTCTCAGTTTTGGCAACCAATCGTCTCTACTGCCTGCACAGTCCCAAGTGCAAACTTCGATTTGTGCAGCCTTGCTCACTCTCGTGTCAGTTTGGTCCTTTTTGGCATTCACGCCTTGCGAAGTAATGTTTCAGCATTCAAATTTGCTTTAATTGATTGATTGATTTGGTGTTTTAATTCCACTTTATGCACAGTAAGGCTAATCGAGACTGGACCTACAGTTTAAAATGGGATCCGAAGCTCTATGTGCTTCCACCGGGTATCGAACCCGGAACCCCTTGATTACAATCACACTACTAACAATTTTTTTGTTGAAAGATAATTTTCAGCACACGAAATGATCCTCACAGACAAGAGGTGGAGTTTGAGTGTGGATAACGCAAAAGGATTCATGATGGTCAATAGGACCATGAAAAAATTCAAGGATACAAGCAGATGTTTTCTCTATTCCAACCTTACGTATTACCGACTCTCACCCTCCCTTCCACACACAAAAATATTAACAATGTTAAGGGTTTGTATGATTCCAATGTATCAAAAAATTTACCTAATCAACTTCAAGATATATTATTTTGTAATAATCTTCCGTCTGTCAGATAGATTGTTCTGCAAAACACACTAACAAAATTAACAGATTGAGAAAATTTTGTTTTATTTTCCATGTAGCTTTCTTTTTCTTCCTAAAAAAAATAAAATAAAAGCTAAACTGAGGGAAACTTTCCTCAGGGCACGTATAAACATGTATAAATTTAATGCGATTTGGATTAATAAAAGTTGCAATTTTTCACGTCTACGGAGAGAAAATGGGACTAGAGAAAACATCCGGTTGTAACTTTTTTCATGTCTTGCCAAAATTCATAAATAATTTCCAGAGCAAATAATTTACGCATAATTCCCAGAATTCAAGGAATTCCACGTGAGTAGCCACCCTGATATTGCGCAGCAAATTATACATACATAATTCATTTTTCATACCAACCACTAACTTTCTCTAACAGCACAAGTGCAGTATTATATAATTTGTAGATGATTTTGAAAATGATATAAAGAAATGAAAATTTGTTTAGAAATATATATTTGGTTATTACTGTTCTTGTGAAATTTTGTTTTTAACGATTGTATCTAATAAGTATTTTTCAGGAATTTTGTACCAAATTAAGTCTTTTTGCAACCTATTTCAGGATTATTCTAGCCTAATTTAAGGTTTTTCGAGCCTAATTTAAGGTTTTTAGAACCTACTTTAGGATTTTTAGAATAGAGCCTATTTTGGGTACCTAAAAGCATATTTTTTAGAACCTAAAAATCCGGTCTAGTGATGATAGATATATTACGATACCTAATTTCCGATATCGTCCATCCCTACAGTTAACCAAATGATGCATACAAATTAGCTAAGTTTCTTATTAAATCAACCGCTGAAACTAATGCTTTAGGAAGCTACACCCAAATAATCACAACACATTCACAGAAAGTAGTCTGGGAAGGCCGACATTATCACACTAGCCAGCATCCTAATTTTCGATCCTAACGTCTTAGAGAGCTTACAAACCGAAATAACAAGTGACACAATGTCACTTGGAAACAAACCAGGCACGGATCCATGGGGAGGGCAAAAGTGGCGATCGATTGCCCCTCTCAACTGCATGTTTTTGGATATATTATTATACCTAATAATATTCAAGACTCATTTGTTCTGTATTTTTATCACCACGTTTAAGAGGCTCAAGATGTCCAATGTATGCTCATGATAGGCTAATCGGAACTGGACCTACAGTTTAAATTTGGATCAGAACGAGTCTAGAAGGTGCCTTACAATGGAATCGAACCTGAGACCACTGCAGAGAATGCACTTTTATTTCTTTGTTTATTCTTTTACTCCTCATATCTGACCTTCAGTGTACTGTGACAATGGGAGGAATTATCATAACAACAATGCCATAGCAAAGGGTGGGCGAAGGGGCCTCGTGTCCCATAGGCTTATTCGAAGTTAAGGCTGTGGAGCCTTTTCTTCCACTTGAATATGTTTACAAAAAAATTGAATATGAAATAATTAAAATATTGAAAAAGAAAAGAAAGAAAAAAATATATAAAAATCACAGAGAAATAAAAAATACAAAGAAAAATTACATATAAGAAAGGTAATCTAACCTATAGATACAGGCACACACACTCACACTCACACATACATCTTTTTTTTGTTCCTTACACACGTACAAGCAAATACATAACACTACACTTACTTAAGCACAGACCAATATTACACATACTTAAAACACAGTCCAAAACGGTATAGTTTGACAATAATTCATCTTAACTATTACGTTAAATCATTTTTGTGCCTTACGTCCTTCTATCATTCTCTGCACCCGCCACATTATTAGGGAATTTTTAAATGTAATAAATAGAGGTGAGAAAAATAGATGGAAAGGGCTAATTTTTGTGGGTGATAAAACTACATCATTATGTTCCTAACCGGTTATAAATTCTAGTGAAACATTACAATTTGAATGAATACGTTAACTATTTAGTATTTTAAATAAAGCGAGTGGTAGTCGTCTGATTTTAGAATATTCAGGTAGCCAAACAACAACAATGAAATGTTCTCTTACAAAGGTTGATAAGCATAAACACAATTTTCGACTTCTCATAATTTAGCAGTTTGAGCACATCAAGAAGCATATTTATTTCTCTCATCCTCTCTCTCTCTCTCTCTCTCTCTCTCTCACACTCACTCACTCATAGGTAGTCCTTATACTTCAAAAAAGTAATAATACATGTTCATATGTTTGATATTCATATTCAGGAAAAAATGATGCCCAAAGAAAAAACAACAAACAAATATATCACAATACAATATATAAAGACAATTTTCTAACTTACTATATCTTCTATAATCTCCTTTATAGCAGAAACACTCAAAATGAATATGAGAGGGACTAGCGTTGTGTAACGACCTGTTGGTGAAACATCTGGGATTTGCTGTAATAGAATTATGAATATACCAGTATGAACAAGTCTATAAATTGTAATTATATATAATTTTTAACGTAAGTAATTGTAGCACAAACGTGCGAAGAAAGCTACACATGAGATAGAACATTAATGTTATAATTCACTACAGCATGTAGTGTTTTAATAACCTTGTTGATTTGTTTTTATTAACATTATTTTCTATAAAAAATTAATACAACTAATATTTTTCATATTATTGTTTAACAAAATAATGTTTAACCCTAATGTAAATATTATTTGATAATTTTCATGAATGAATAATAATAATGATGATGTTCCAAAAAGAGATATAAAAAACTATGCTAAATACCTACGTTGAAGTACTGTAATTGCAAATTTGTAGCTATCATGAATATATTTGTAATTATCTTATTTCACATCACTTTGGGTCAATGGTGATGATAAGGATGAATGATGAAATTGACAAAAGAACACTCAAAAAGAACACCCACGTCCAGGACAGGATTCAAACCAGAGGCCCTTGGCATTGTAGAGTGCTGTGCTAATCATTCCACTACAGAGACTGGTGGCAAGATTTTGAGTCAAGCAATCAACATACAGCTGTGGCGCCTGGACTTGCAGCCAGGATAATCTTCTGTGGGACTGGTGTTGTATCGTCCCTATATATTTGTGATTCTCCCTTCATCCATTTCATCTTATCACCATTCATCCTCATCTTCACGAAAGATGAAGAAAGACAAAGTTAACTAAACTAAATCAATCCATCATTCAACAAAACTGCAAATATCACAAAAGCTTTGTAATCATGCAAATTTGCAGTTCCAGACCAAAGTAACACTTTAAAAATATTCCTCTAAATTCCAGATTTAATTAGTCAGAAAAAATCGCATAATAGATGAATACAAACCTGGAGTAATGCGATGAAGAGGAAGAAGCAGTTAGAATATCGGCGAAACTGTTCAAACAGAAAGCTTGGAATGAAAGAGATGAGATTGTACTTGGCTGTTGTGATATGATTTGTGCAGTACTTCTGAGGTTGTGGGTTGTTGATGAAAATGATGCGATACTCTGTGACATCAGGCATTTCAGTGACTCCTGATGTCCGATCATCTTCATCTGCAAAAAAATGAGAAAGAAAAAAATATCACTAAATGTTAAGAAAATATTCTGATGCAGAATGCAGATACAGTGTTCAATATATTATACATTTGCCAAATGATGTTCCAAAGTTTGATGTGCTAATCGTTCTTAATAATATTTATCTCAAAAACACAAAATATATATACACACTAAGAGTCTGTAACTTTGTAACAAGTTAAGAGTAATAGCTGCTGCCTTACAAAAATGTATAGCGCAAGTCAAGTCGTGGTATTTTGAACATATGGGTGACTGCAGTAGGAGGTCATCGAGCGAGGGATATATACACTACACTAACATAAACGGATCGTACAGATAGATAAAGTGCCTAGCACATTCCAGCTCAGCTTCAAATATAGTGGCATATCATATTTATGATTTCATTTTTGGGAAACAGCAGTAAGTTGTTTTTTTTAAAAAAAAAAAATTAAATGTGTCGTCTGGAAGCAGCACTATACTAATTCTTCAATGTTCAAACTCTGCGCAATCGACAAATAGGGGAAAAGGACTAAGTCCGAACGTTGAGAGGTCCTTTTTTCCAAGTTTCCCCTGCATCCCTGGCACCCCTAGTCCCTATGTAGGGGTATCTGGCGAAAAAAGAACCTCTCAACGTTCTGACTTAGTTATTTTTCCCTTACTTTTCCAGGGAACCGTCTCCTGACTCCTAGTACATCCAGTTTTGTTAATGGTTGGTATGTAGAAAAAGCATACATTCAGAGAATTAAATGACAAGCGGGAGCTTCTATTTGAGCCACCGATTATTGCATAATGGACTATTGGGTTTAAATTTCCCCCGTTCCAATGTTAGGTCGCGTTTGTTTACCTAGCAGGTTCGCAATCATGGCGGCTCCATCCTATAATATTTATTTCGATGACGTCGCAGTAAAACTCATCTACATTGAACATTTAACTGTTTAAAACTATATTTACTTCGTGTACATCCAATCATTTTCATGTTTGTTGAAATGTAGTCCCCCCTAAGCATTATGATCAGTATCACTGGCATACAAAGGACTCTGTTTTTTCGTCTTCTTCGGAGGGGACTGGGATTATAAAGATGGATATTACATAGCTGCGTTCTAAGCGACGGGGGATGCACAATAAAATATTTTCTAATTGCTATTTTCAATTTTCTTTGTAAAAGTTATTCCAAGACAAAAACAGTAACACGGGGGTCATTTACCACTTTGGTTTTCCCAGAGTTCTTTACAGTTTTCATGTGAAAATTTAGTTTTTCTCACAATTTCAAGAGGGCTTGTGGCATCATCAGCTCCCCATTGCGTATGCCAGTGATTTGAACTGTATCGGTGACAATTTCAAAATATAGTCCATATTTTTCAATGTACTGAAGTAATGCATGGCGTTTTCCATATTTATGAATAGAGAACAACTGAAATAACTATTATTCATTGTACACGACTAAGTTAGAAAATTAACGTAAATTTAAAACTGAATTGAAGGGAGTTTTCAAATTAGAGCACCAAGCTAGCTGGTAGAGATGCATTCCACAATGCATATCAAACTTGTGTTATCTCAAAATCGAGATTTTGTTGTCGAAAGAGCATAGCAGTATAATTTAGATTTTGTCATTAACTGTACAGGTTCCGAATGAAAGAAAAATCTCTGATGAAAATCTACATGAAAACTGAATTATAAATTTTCTCACTTCGCCAAAATAATGATCATCTCCTCTCACTCCTATGTAATCCAAATGATTGTGAAAAACGTACTGAAATTCTGGAGCAAGTTTCAGCAACGAAGTTTACAATTACTTACACGGCAAGAGACGTAGGTTCCCGAACAAAAACTTGAACGATAAAACAACACTCCCAGATTGGCTATTGTTCTGCTTACACAAATAACAATTCAGGACAGAAAGGTTAGTTGGTTGATTTGGTGTTTTAAGTCCACTTTATGCACAGTAAGGCTAACCGAGACTGGACCTACAGTTTAAAGTGGGATCCGAACCACTATGTGCCTCCACCGGGTATCGAACCCTTTTCAGGACAGAAAGAACTTACGAGTAAACCCAAGAATACTACGGATTATTGAGACTGAAAGAAATGGGCAAAGATAATACGAACCTTTCGTTTCAATGAAATGCAAGGTATGGACTTACATTACGAGAAGTGTCATAAGTGGACACACAAGTTGTTGCAGACACGCTGATGTGGTTTTTCAACGTCCTTGCAACCTCTAAAGATGAACGACAGTGAAAACAGGCACAGGGGGGGGGGGGAGAAAAACTGACCGAGTGAGGTTTCACTACCACAGGGCACCTAACTGTTTCCGCTGTAGTCACGAATGAGCTCATCGAAATCAGCATGGCGGTTTATTTCTTATTTAACTCAGTGGGGTGTTAAAAAAGCTGTCGGTTTTGAGCCCTCGAAATATTCTCGACTCTATTAGTGATTCACAAGTGTTAAAATAGCAAACTGCACGTAAAATGCCAAAAGGTGCATTAAAATGTAGGAATTTTACCAAAAGGTATGAAACCTTAAAAATGTGTATTATAACTAGAGGATTAAAGTGTCACTCCTGAAATGTTACAATGTACGAAGACTGATGATGGACCCTAACATTTTGCATGTTATTGAGCTGTGTATGTGAAATTACAGTGCTTACAGTTGCCACATTATGTTTTGTGATTTATTTTATGTATTAGCAGAATTAAGCTAATTCTTTTGGCTCTTAAGAGATTAATCAATCTAGTGCAGGTATTCAGTACAGTCCCTGGCAGTGGCGTGCCCAGGACTTTTGAAAGGGAGGGGTTACGTATACATTCTTTAAGTAGTCAATCCTCATTTTGCAAAAAAACTTACCCAAAGAGGGGGGAAACCCCAACCAATCCCCCCCCTTTGGCACGCCACTGTCCCCTGGTACACGATTTGATTCTAATGGTAAATAATGGTTCATTAGGACAAGGTGCCTTGCAGGATGAGGCACCCTGTTGATTGTAAACATTACTTCCATTTTAGAAGAAACGTACAAAATAACTTGTCACTTTAGTCCACCAAAATAAAATCGCTTCACTGAAAAAAACGATATACCGTTCTACAACTTTATCATGGTCTGTTATTTTTCTTTCTTTATTGAAAACTATTCCAAGCACACGGGCTCACGCATGATATTTTCCAGGGGAGCTGGCAAATAAGGAATATTTTCCAGGGCGGGGGAACAAGCAAGGCACTTTTCCCAAAATCACCGATTCAGTTTGAAGTTATGGTGTGCCACACTTGTAATTATCAGTCCTTTATAATAACGAAAATTAGTGAGAATGAAATGAAATGTGTGCGAAAAAATATAATTTTAAACTGACATTTTCCAGGGTTCAACGGCCATCTATGACTCTCTCGGATGCCCATGCAGGTTATGTTATTCTGCCAATTTGTATTTAGTGTAATGGGAGGTATAGTACGTTTCTCTTTGCTTAAACAAAAACAAACTGCAAATCAAGTCAAGTCTCAAGGAGGTTCATTGGGTTCTGCAAGTGAAACTTCTTCCGCTCTGCCGTAATTCCTCGAAGTTATCTTGTGCAAGAAACCGGGAAAGTCTATGTTTCTGACAATACTTTGTAAAATGTGGAGTGTCATTTACTGACACTATTAATAGCTGTGCTTGCATCAGAATTTGCGTACTCTTTAAGTTTTCGAACAACTTCTCTCGCTTCCGTATATTACTAACAAGATGAATAATTCGCTGAAAGAGAAGCTACTCATTCATACTGTTTTGTTACAATGTACATGCAGTGACGGCGATTGGGTCCCAAAACCGAAGGGCAAGGTGTCAAAAATTTCCCTTCGTAGATAAGATTTAGCATAGTGCGGGGGAAAAAGTGGTGAAAACGGGGGGGGGGGACTGCCCCTCCTAATCGCCGCCACTGTGTACATGTATTTATATGCTTGCATCACAAAAGTCGGAAAATTCAACATGGAGCTATATATTTTTGGAAAGGCCGATAGTCTAATAGTACGGACTACCGGCTATTGCTACTCAAAATATCATGCCATTCTGTATTTCTATGTCTTGTTCTATTACGTATAGTTACTTTATATCTCTTTCCAATCCTTCTACGTCAATCGCTACGACGAGAATAAAACAATGCATTAATCAAACAGCCGATGGGACAAACACAATGGAAATCTCGGGCCCTCGTGAAATGTAAAACCACTGGCTCCCAATCTGTACTTGCTGCGTTGTTCACCCCCTCGGCTAGCTAACTTGATCACTGCTGTCGGTGAACACGTGTTGCCTTTACTTACATTGCATTATTCTCTTCCAAGTGGTCACCCTCTAAATGACCAAAACGACTCTACTTATTTTCTGCAACCATTCGCAATTTGATGATAATCATCTGTGGCGAGCTGGCACTTTTCCGCTCCGCTTGTCAGCAGCAATTGGCAAGGAGCACATCCAAGAATGAACAGCTGAGCGCCAGAAGATGAGACACTCCTTGCAAGGGAGTGGCGTTTTTTTCTGTATGGAAAGACAACACACTTTGCCGATGACGCATATTCGGCACAGATGTCTTACATGCAATATAACGCCGTGCAAGATCCAATTGGAAGACGTATGATTCAGTGCTTATCTATTAAGACCATAGTCTGGATTTTCGAGTTTTTATTTGTGGGCAAAACACATTTTATTTTACACACGAAGTGCACGTTTAAAACAATTTGAAAGTGACCTAGATACTTATGATTTTTCGGTTTTCGGAAATAATACCAAACTGCCTAAAATTGATGGATAACATCAATCCGCTTGATATGGTCGAATAAACATCCCAATGGATCGAATCATCGATCCGCTTGATGTGGTTGGGTAAACATCTCACCGGATGGAATCATCGATCCGCTTGATGTGGTCGGGTAAACATCTCATTGGATGGAATCATCGATCCGCTTGATGTGGTCGGGTAAACATCCCACCGGATGGAATCATCGATCCGCTTGATGTGGCCGGGTAAACATCTCACCGGATGTAATCATCGATCCGCTTGATGTGGTTGGGTAAACATCTCACCGGATGGAATCATCGATCCGCTTGATGTGGTCGGGTAAACATCCCACCGGATGGAATCATCGATCCGCTTGATGTGGTCGGGTAAACATCCCACCGGATGGAATCATCGATCCGCTTGATGTGGTCGGGTAAACATCCCACCGGATGGAATCATCGATCCGCTTGATGTGGTCGGGTAAACATCCCACCGGATGGAATCATCGATCCGCTTGATGTGGTCGGGTAAACATCCCACCGGATGGAATCATCGATCCGCTTGATGTGGTCGGGTCAACATCCCACCGGATGGAATCATCGATCCGCTTGATGTGGTTGGGTAAACATTCCACCGGATGGAATCATCGATCCGCTTGATATGGTCGGGTAAAGATCGGAATGGAACCGAATGGAATCATCAATCAATCCGTCTGGTATTGTCAGGTAAAGCATCATACCTGGCTCGATGAGAAATTCATACGCTATGGTCGGGTAAATATGACACGAGTTAAATGAATTAAGATATTTCCGTGGCACCCTTGTATGCCTTTTAAAATTTGGCAATACTTGTAAAACCACTGTATAGATTTCTAACAACTTCATAGATGTGTGATTTCCGCTATAAGTTAGTTAAACGCACATCTTTCTGGTGGTGGTCGTACAAAGGTGTGTGTAATTATCTGTTAGTTTATCTTGTGGCTCGTAGGATCCGCCATGTGTGGAAGCGTTTGCCGAAACGCACGCTGGAAAAACAAACAGGTTTACGTCAAGTCGCAGATGAAGGAAGCGCTATTTTGAACACCTCCTGTAAATTTATCCACCATGATTCATCATTTTAAGCTCACCGGGGTAACAGATGGACCAAAGGACCATCGTCATATTTCACAGTAAATTTTCTTAGTTTGGAAATGTATGCTACAATCACAGGTTATTCACAATTTACCATGATCAGGGTTGCTACGATTTTTTGATTATAAATTCCCTGACATTTCCAGGTTTTCCAGTCTAAAAATGATTTTTTCCCAGACATGTTTATCATCATGATTTTTTGCTTTTGAACCTTGTGTTTTTCAATGAAATATATAATCCGGTAATTATTATGAATATTCACTTTCACAACTTGTTCTTAGCAAATTTCATTCTACACACACAAGAACGTGAAAATTTGAAGAGTGAAATGTAAAATTACAATCGGCATCAAATGTATTGGGTGCTACAATCACGCGCATCTAGCCTTAGGTTAAGGTAACAGAGGTACATTATTTCACCATAACAGATCTGCACAATATAAAAACAACAGAAAAAGTTCATAAACCATACACAATTTTTCATTTTCTGGCGGATTTATAGGGTCGTAGAAAATGCTGTTTTTTTTTGGAGTGGAATTACAAGAACAGAGTCCAGAAGTGGAAGTGAACTGCTTGTTCATTTTGCAACTTTTTCTCTTGTAGACTCCAAAATGCATGTATAAATTCCAGACGATCTGCAAAATTCCCTAACATTTCCCTGTTTTCCAGACGCGTAGCAACCCTGATGATGTGATAAAATATGAGGATTAAAGAATCACTCAATTAGCCGCATATGCAATATATAATAGTAAATGATTGAATGGACAAACAGGTGATACACGTATAAAACCAATACACATTAACTATGATATCAAACGTACGTGCCTCATCAGCCTGCAATTGCTGTAATTTGCAGTATGGAACCACCACAAGCAAGCTTCACACGTTCAATACTAGACTACCGATTTTGTGTCGTACTCTGAATGATTTTCGCCACCCTTATGATTATTACATTAGTCAAGGTCTGGTATGTTGATATGAGTCTGCAGCCCATTGTGACAACATGAAACTCGTTACCTAGGAGAGACTGATGTTTCTAATATTGATTTCTTTTTTAAATAAATGTCCGCGCAAACAAATCAAAATCTATAAGGCTGAAGTACGGGTGAATGGAGGCAATACATTTCCTTCCATTTTATGTAATGAGCTCAAGCAGGTATCAGTCTACAATACTTGCTACATAAATTTCCTTCTACAATACTTGCTACATAAATTTTCCTTATTTTACAGAATAGATTTTCTCTCTGGCGAACCGACAGCATTTGGAAGAAACGAGTTACTTATTCTAAAGGAAATAACAGTTACTGTTTCAGCAAGTGCACGGGATTAACAGTTACTCTTCCAGCAAGTGCACGGGATTAACAGTAATTGTAGGTTATTATCAGTTACTGTTTTACCAAAAGGTTTCTTTCTGGCAACAATGTTCTTCAGAATTCAGATCAATGTTATTCGGACGACATTTACAATTTTAAGGGGCGATCTGAACACACAAGATTGAATACAAAGAACGCACCCATGTCGCACGTAGGTTTCGAATCCAAGACCCCTGTTTCGACTGCTCACGTTACACCTCCAGAGGAAATTTAGATTACATTGCTCGGCTAACCAAGAGCTCGCGGGTTCGATACCAGGTACAGGCACATTTGCACAGTGGTTCGGGTCCTACTTTAAACTGTAGGTCCAACCTCGATTAGCATTTCTGTGCATAAAGTGGACTTAAAAGCCAACTCAAACACTGCTCGGTATCAACGGGTATAGATGGGGTAGAGCAGCGAAAAGTTTGAAATAAATAGCCTTTTGTCGAAGCAAATTGAACGAGAAGTCTTGCTTTACTATTTATGTCTGCTGACGACGTTGCCCAATGGGAGAGCCAACTTCCACCATGTGCAAGCAGATCACATGCTCCCTTCCCTGCCAATAGCCGGTTCTCCACTACCGATGGTAAGTCACATCAGCTGACAATCGCTTCAGCAACCTTAGAAATTCTACCTCACTTGCTCGATATGCTCGTACAGCGAAGGGTACGATTTCCGCTTATGTAGCTACACGTGAAACCAAGTTCCATTTTCCAAAAAGAACGGGGAAAAATGTTACGTCAAACTTACCCAACATACTCGTTCAAAGCCGGACACAGCGACAATAGTATACTTGCGTGAGAATTGCTGCCGGTGTTACGTCACTTATATTAAGCACACACAACACGTGAGTGAAAACACAACCAAGCGTAGCAGTCAACTTTCCTTCTAGGTTGCTCTCATACACCGGAAGCACGCGGACAAAGTTGATAAACGAAATCTCCCAATATTAGACTTACGTAATCAATAAACAGAAGGCTGTTTACAATGTAATCAATGACTTGCCAGTTGTCAGCCTTGTTAAAGAATAGAAACTTGGATCTTGTAGATCAAAAACTGAGATCAGCTTGTGATATTTCACACGCAGGCCGGTTTAAAAGTTGGGAAAGGAGGGAGAGAGAGAGAGAGAGAGAGAGAGAGAAAGAGAGAGAGAGAGAGAGAGACCGGGGGGAGGTTACAGTCCTAAATCCCAGAGATGTGTACAGCGGCTGACATCCCGGAGAGAAAAAGATCCATCCGCACCCACGAGGGATGTTTGTTAGTCCGCCACTGATTTCATACTTTGTGTACCGAACTTTTAGCATGCGCCTTCTAACTGATACATAATGAACACATCCTTTTTCATCTTTCACTTAACTAGTTCGCTACCTATTCTTCTTTCTCCGTCACTTTTAAAGGCATTTGTATACTACAGCAAAGTTAAACACGAGGATGGGGGAACTATGTTAATGACGAGAGAGTTTGTTGTTGAGTTTGTTTGCAAGTCCACTTTATGCACAGAAAGGCCCCAATATGCTCCTTCACCGGGTATCTAACCCGGGACCCCTTGATTACAAGGCGACGACGTTACCACGCGGCGATAATGACGAGAAAGATACAATTTTTTCATGTAGCTGCCCAAAGCTCCTCACGATGAAGGTCAACACTGTAATTTTTGGGTACTACCAGTGGGAATCATGTAAAATAACCGAAATAGAAATTAAGACAAAGTATCCAGAGATTTCCTTTCCCCCACAAACACGCAAAGTAGTAGTTTCACCAGTTTGGTAACTGTCTGAAGGTTCTCTCTTGTAAATTACCGTGCCATGAAGGTATACTGGGAGGGAGCTGGAGGTAGGGCCCTACACATTCTGGATCTCGGTGACGACCGCCACGCCTTAATTAGGATTCCAACCTACAATAACTTTTGCTTCGTAGTGTGTGACTTGTTAACTACTACGCCACGAAGATGGGCCAATTAAAGCGGGCGCGCGAGCGGTGGAGTTACGTGTGCATATATTTTAAATGTGTCCTAAAATTATAATTTTTATACCAAAACACATTGTATAGATTCTACGTACTCCTTTGAACACAAGATAAGCGGGAATATAACACACGAATCAAATTATCTCAGACATTATGCTACCCATTATCTAAATCGAACAAGATTTGCATTACGGACAATATTTTCTCTAGGTGACAGGTTGTATTCTAATTTTCCACTATCCATGGTCGATTCCGATGTACAGAAATATAATAATTATGACGCAAATTTAAAAACTGCGTATGTGGGAGAATAAAATCAGTATTTTGCATGTTATCCAAAAGCCTGTGCCAACCTCCATGGCGGAGTGGTCAGCATAGGGCATTACGACGCTAGGGGTCCCGGGTTCGATTCCCGGCCTCGGCATGGGTGTTTGCGAATGTCCCTTCACAATTTTATTTCATCACTCATCCTCATCGTCGCGATTAATCGAAAGTGGAGAAAAAGCGAAGTAAAATAAACCCAAATGTATCAATCGATCCAAAAGTTTGCAATAGACCTGCTAACAACTTTAGTAAACCTATATTATATTTAGTGAATATCTTCACGGCGTAATCGTTACCTCACTGCATGGACACACTGTCCAAGAATGAAAGATAAAACGAGATGTTCTCCCGCCCTCATCTACAGCATATGGCAACCATCGAACTGAAACATATGGAAGGAAATAACAAGAGGCTTCTTCCTGCTAAACTGCGCACAAACGAAAAAAAAATCCCAAGCAACCCGATTCACGTGCTTAGGAGGCTAGTTTACAAACAATGAATAGCGCCCGCACGTTACACCTGCGGGGGTCAATACTTACTGCGTGACCTTCGACCTTGGCAGTCGGCCGGCGAAGCTCCGAACCGGGAGAGAAGTACCGAAATAGGACTCCGTCTGAATATTTCAACAAGACTTGCCCACCAGTGCCTGCCAGCCATCCTGAAAGTTACTGCCACTGTGCAGCGATCATTCCTTCACCTGTTCCCTCTATCACATTGACGGCATCCCCTCTGCACTTGACCAAGTCTCGATTGCCCTAAAAAAACACAACACGGAAGCGCACCGAGTGAGAATAGCGGCCGGGTTAGAACTTACAGCTGCCGCTGGTTCCAGTGTTGCCAACTACTTCTGAGCGGTTTTTCCCTCTGAAACGTGTCTACAATTCACTGAATGTTCTCACGCGCATACCGAACCGCAGTGTTATTGGTTTAACGGCACCTATTTCTCTTCTTTGGCGCTCAACTCTGATGTTGGTTTGCTCAAGCTTCTACACCCCTCCCTCCGTTATTTCCCGCTCGCTTATTGCCCTTGTCTCTATTTGTTTTCCCGTGCTTTCGCGTTTACGTTAAGTTTGTTCCATCCATTGTATTGGTTTACATTTTTATATATGTATGTATGTATATTTACTTTTAAACATTTCTACATTTTGATCTTGTTTCCATTTCTCCGTAGCTTTCGCAATCCACATCTATAGCGCCGGCCTCCGTGGCGGAGTGGTTAGCGCAGAACACTACGATGTCAGGGGACACGGGTTCGAATACAGGTCTGGGCATATGTGTTCTTTGTGAGTGTCCTTTCATCACTCATCCTCATCTTTGCGCTTACCCAAACACGGCAGAAAAGCGAAGTAAATTAAACCAATCAATCAACCACATCTTTAGCGATTTGTTTCATGTATTCTGGATGTACCGATCTGTTATCTCCATTCTATTATTCCTGCAATTACTGTTTTCATTACTAATTCATGTCCTCCTCCGTAGCCGAGCGGGTTAAGGCGTTCACTCGTCTTGAGATCGTTCGCTGCGGGACGGCGTAGGTTCGAATATGGCTCTGGTCGGAATTTATTCGGCCTACGTATAGGGCCGGTGGCAACCCACCATCGTGAGGAAATTGGGGAGCTCCGAGTGAGTGAGCGTAATCCGGTCACGGAGACCTACTATAACGGCTGGGGATACGTCGGGCCGACCCCCCGACTATTCCAATACTGGTTGAAGATCTCCACGCTTAGAGGTGACGAAGGAAAGCGTGGGAGGGAGACCGGCAGTCGGTAGGTATGCCTAGGCCCTCATGGGCTGTTGCGCAACGGATTATTATTATTATTACTAATTCATGCCCCAGGATACGGCCTGCCACCCTGCATTTTCTTTTAACAATTGACGAGTCTCAGGACATACTCGTTTGTTACTCTGTATATTCGTTTGATCCTCATCACCACATTTCGAAGGCTTCCGGTCTTTTCCTCTTGGTTGCTACTACTGACTGCCACAACTGTGTTCCTGGAGGTTAATAATGGCTTCTTCCGGTAAAGGCTAATCTTTGCCTATGCTATCCTTGATTTCATTATTGCATATTTACATGTTATTGAATTCCCACGACAGAAAAATTCTTCCATTCTATTTTGCCTTATTATTATGAGTAGGGCCCCGGACTTTATGTTATATTTTTCATTTGGCTTCGGATCTAATATTGGGGTGAGATCTTTACATATCTAATGAAAATCAGCCAAAATAGACAAACTTGACAAAACATATTTTGACATATTTCACAAATTTCGCGTTTTTACAACATATGTTCAATTTTGTTGTAATAAGACATATTTCTGTATGATTTCGTAATTCTCTCACACATAATTGGTTATTTCATAATTTTATCTTCGTAGCTTTAGCACAACGGATAGTTCATATTGTCGATGACAGGATATGGAAATTACGGAGGAAAAAAGGTGCAGTCTTTTTTTAGTACAGAACAATAATACCCCACTTTTTTTTATCCCGCCGACAATTGATAGCCATGCAAACATTATCGAGGAAAAATGTTCTCTCTCATTGTTGCACGGGAAGTAAAGAAGTTTCGTTCTCATTTGTTTGCCTTTTCGCTTTTCACAAAAATCAGTCAAAAGTAAAAAATAACATTCGGTACATTACAGCCCCTACTCTACTCTATCGGGTATGGGAGAAATTCGAGAGTATTGTTTTGCCTGTAGTATTATATGGGTGTGAAACTTGGTCCCTTACATTGAAAGAGGAACATAAATTGAGAGTATTTGAAAATAGGATCCTTAGGAAAATATTTGGACCTAAAAGGGATGGGGAGACAGGTGAGTGGAGAAGGTTACATAATTTAGAACTACATAATTTGTATTCATGTCCAGACATTATTAGAATAATTAAATCACGAAGACTTAGGTGGGCAGGCCATGTGGCACGAATGGGAGAGGAAAGAGGAGTTTACAGGATTCTTGTTGGGAAACCTGATGGTAAGAGACCAGTAGGAAGGCCAAGACGAAGATGGAGGGACAACGTCGAGATGGACCTAAGGGAAATCGGTAGGGATGGAAAAGAGTATATTGATCTTGCTCAAGATAGGGACAGATGGAAGGCCTGTGTTGCTGCAGCCATGAACCTTCGGGTTTAAGAAGGCTAGAGAGTTAGTTAGTTAGATTGTTGTGCATATTTTTGGCTATACTGGGAATATTTCTGCATTTTTCTGACATATTTGTAATTTTTCATGACTTTTCCAATTTATATGACATAATTACATACATATTTTACAGTTTTATAGGACATAAAGTCCCGGGCCCTAATTATGAGTTTTCTCAGGGATAACCTACCTAATCCTTTGTCTTTCTGGCCTTGGGTAATATGAATAAAACTTATCACCCACTTATTTCTCAACTGTTTGGGGAACGTACTCCAGTGGTGAGCAATGTGCTTATATTTACACATACACGAGTAGAGTATGCACATCGCCAGATAATAGCACATGAATCGTATCTATGAGGAAGCAGCTAGGTTGGAAACTGTGCGAGGGAGGATTCGATTCATACGAAAATGGAGTAATTCCTTACTTCATGAGCACTTACCTCGACACCACTGGAGCTTATGTTCATGTGCAGCCACTCATTCTTATTAATACGACCTAACTGTTTCATTGTTAACTCCACAAACATATTTAATTACGATCTTAAGCGTTAAAATGCGTCCGCACAGAGAATCGAACCCGACACTCCTTAGTCGAGTTCGAAGTTCACATTGTGCTTAGATACTAGATATAGACTAGATATAAGGTGCAAAGTGGGATCCAAACCACTGCGGTCTATCCGCACTAAAAATCGAATTCGGGATTGTTAAATTGCAATGCAAGTCGACAGCGTTGGGATGGGAAGGAACTTTGTTTACCTACATCACAACGCAAAAAGGTAAAGGTTGAGGAAACCCCATAGAAAACTTTCGGACGCCATTCGTGTTGACATCCCCTTGCCGTTCGGTTTCAATTACACTTGGTGATCTTGCACCGTAGCGATTGAAGACAACGTCAATAAGTGGTTCAGTGACTATTTGAAGAAGAAAGTCCTTGATAGTACCGGTATAAAAAAGAGACCCTCGGAGAATAAGTTTGGATTAGAAATATTCCATCAAATATGCGAATTATGATGGAATTATTAGTAGCAGAAGAGACATGGCCAACAGAAATTATGCACCGAGTTGCCTGTTCGACAGCGTCCATGACACAGCCTTGTTCGCGACTCACCATTGCGAATTTTTGCTTTAAGCCCATTTTATGCAGAGGTAGGCTAATCGGGACTGGACCTACAGTTTAAAGTGGGATCCGAACCACTACATGCCTCCACCGGGTATCTAACAAGGGACCCCTTGATTTAAGCCGACGACGGACCCACTGTGAAGCAGCTACGGTGGAAAACACCACTAGCTCATACTCTACCAGTTTCTATTGACTCGGATTCTCTTGAGGCTACGGCGAAGTGATAATGTCTATTTCAGCGGGGTTTGTCTTCGTTATCAGTGACCTACTTTTTTTCCTTCTTTTTAACGTTTTATTGGTGATTTTTTTCTTAGCTATTCGTTTGGTTTTCCCCCTAACTTCACGGATCTCTTTGTAAATGCTGCATATAAGGTGTTTCCAGTTACAAACACTCAACAAATCTTCTGTAGCGTCTGGTGTTACAACCACACCCGTAAAACAATGTTATGAAGCCGAAGGAACATATAAAGAGCAACAACTATCTGATGTAACACAGGTGATGTTTTTCACACCATCTTCATCTCTCCCTTTATTCCTTGTCCAGTTCATTCTGAATTAATATATTCATCAACATCTTCAGTTGGATATGACGTCATATCACAGTAGTTTAAGATCAATGTATTCATAATAAGCAGGCGCGGATCCACGGGGAGGGCGATAGGGGCGATCGCCCCCCCCCCCCCAACTGCTAGGTTTTTGAATATGGGATTATGCCTACTATTTTTGAAGGCTCAAAGGTTCTGTCTTATATCAACAACTTTAATGTCGAGAATATTTTTCTAAGTTTGAAACATTCAACTTTATCCTCAGGTTGGTCAATTGGAACTGGACTTAGAGTTTAAATTTGGATCCGAACAACGGGTGCAATGTGCCTCAAAAGGGAATCGAACCAGAGAACCCTTGAGAAAATAGCACTATCCCCCTGATTGCCCATCCAAACAAGTTTAAGAAATACATATTTAAGCTCTAGAAAAATACTTAGGTTTATTGATTTATTGGACAATCTTTTTTTTCTCCATGCTCATTTTTTTTACACAATAATAATAATAATTTATTCCAGCCATGGACACCTATTTCTGTGAAACAATACTCTAATCTCTAGAACATGAAAGTCAGCTTTGTTCCTTTTTACAGGAAGATATTTTTTTATATAAAACTGTGCAATTGTAAGTTAGAAAGGCTATTCGGGAGGTGAGATAGCCAACTGAAATTCGCCCCTCCCAACTGTAACTTCTGGATCCGCCACTGAAAATAAGGGGTGCTCTTGCAAGAAATATTAAATCGTCAGTCAGACCACTTTTGTACAGAAGGATAATCCTCGAGGGGAGTGGCCATATTTGATACTAGCCGTCATCTTTGTTTTGAATCATCGGCGACCTTGGAGAATTGAATATCAAAAAGAGAATTAATAATTCTGGTCACGCTCTGTTTGTTTCTGTTAGTTTTGTCCCTTAATCCGAAAAATATTTATTCGATTGTTGTGTTCAACTTATCAGCACAACCAAAAAATGTATTTAAAAAATATATTAGAATTGTTTAAAAAGTTTCCTCGGAGAGATTCCACCCCTCTTTTCGTATTTCTGGGAAGCCAGTGATCGTGGGATCGAGTTTCAGGTAAGGTTTGTTCTATTATCTGCTTCATAAATTCACAATTCATCCTCATAGTAATTTAGAAAGGTGGGAAAATGATGTACACGAATCAAAATACAATGCAGCGCGGAAGTCATGAACCAGAGAGAATGAAAGAAGACCGCCAACTTCCACCCGCATACATTCAGGGGTAGGCGCTTAGTGCCTTTAAAATAAACCAGGGCGTCAGAAGTGCGGAATTTAGGTTCCCCCGCTTTTATTTACCTCCTCCTTTATTGATACTTTCAATTCTACATATTTGAGGCGATAGCCCACAACTGGTTGTTGGTTAACGTCTCATGGATATAGTGGACCAAGATTGTTCCAACGTACCAGAAACAAGCTTGATTTACAGTTAAGATTTATGTGCTACTAATGTAATAAATTATATATATCAGTACGTTAATAATAGAACAATGGTGTAATGTGTTAGGATAGGGGGAGTAGAACGAGTGTTATTTCTTGAAGGATATTAAATAAGTTAAATTCTCTAAAAAGTGAGAATTTGCAAAAATAATAATAAAGAGAAAATAAAGACTATATGACTAAATATGGAGATCGAAGGATGAAGTAAGGTGATATGAGAAGAGAGGTGATCTTGCTGAGAATCAGAACCAGACATATTTTGAATAACAATTTTTGAAGGAGTGGGCTTTATCATTGTTTCGAAGCGTAAAAAATCCCAATGTGTGTGAATATTTCCCAGCCGATGGCAACTCTGCGCAGGTCCCCACTTGTTGCGAATGAAACCGACAGATGACGTCGACGAAACGTCGTAGCGAACAGAATATTTCGCCCGGTTGTTATTTTCGCGGCGTCGTCACCTCGCCGGCAACATCACGTATCAGACAACCTTACTTCGTGCAATCGTGCATCAACGTGCACCGACGCTCTCGCAATCACATTCTCTTCCCTGCCTCTTCGTCAACGGCCCTTTTCGCTCGTATCGTTTTTAGCACAGCGTTCCGCAAATGGGGAGACCCGGAGGGACTTTTCTACGGTTACCATGGTTACAGGGATGATCGAAGAATGGGACGAAGGCTGGGCGTTGGCAAACAAACCTTTCGGCAGAGGGCATGGCTTAAATAGAATTTCAACTTGATGAAACATTTAATGAATTGAACTTCGCTGGAAATCAAGAATCGCACTCGGCCCTTGCAACGTCGACATACTGCAAGTGTGACGATCGATAGTAACGCTAGTTCCTCGCAACCTGTACTAGTGGCACAATTTCCTCTGAATTGAGACCATTAAAAAGACCAAGGTCGATTGCAGCAACTACGCAATACACTATCGACTTTGAGATGCATAAAATTTACATAAACACACACACAACAAAGATCAAAGCTTTGAATAATATACTCTGTACTGGTTAAACCCTTGATCAACCCTGTGCTGTATTGCGATATGCATTTACACGTAACGGGAAAAGATACAGTCTAGGCAATGTGTACACGTCAGTTAATGCACTTTGAGGCAATAGAATCAGTCAATCACAATATGACGCTTTGCATAGCACCCTAGCGAGTTAAATTTTGTAGTTTTATAATTTTCAAAAAATTCCCCGTAATAACACAAACACACACATAAACAAACACACAGAAATGGCGAGAAAACATTCATGCTTTACCTGGGATTCGAGCATAGAGCCCTAGGTTATATAGTGAGCTACGTTAAAGACAATACTACAAGATCGACAGTACTTAATGACCGACCTGAGCATAACTGTCCGGGTCATTTCATCATTCATCTTCATCGTCGTGATAAGCCAACAGTGGCACACATACGCGCGTGTGTGTATATTCGCGTACTTGTGTCAATATATTGACTATAAATTGACAAAATGGTAGAGAAATTTGTAGTTCATTTCTTACTTGCTTTTCAATCTCTTCAGTGATTATATGACATTGAAGACGAATGATGATTAGAAAGAATGCATGAACAAACGAAATGATTCATCCATGTTCTCGCTGGAACTAAAATCCAGAACACACACATAAATAACATATCTGTTTGAATTAACACAACACCGTTTAGTTACGCTTCTTGGTAATCATACACAAAAAAATGGTATTCTTTACTAATTTTGTAATTGGGACCAAATTATAACTCTAAATAAATGTGCACGGTTACTAATAAAGTTGATTTTCGTGAACTATAATTTTTTGACGCCGATTTAAACAAAAGTTTGTTTACCAGAAATTAATTTTTGGTTGGTTCCAAAGCAATTTTTCCTCTGAGCTCGAAGGTGAAATCGTGAGTGGAACACTCAACGTGCTTGAACAGAGAGGTGAAACTGTCAATATGTGTAAACATCTGTATTATTATCAGGTAACTGGCTAAAAATAAGGTCTTTCTACAAGAAAAATTGCAATTATATGTTGATAATTGCGTTAATACAAGAAGGAGTAAGCCTCAATAACGCACCGTGTGTAAACAAAAAGGCGAAGCAAGAAAAACCTAATCAATCAGTCAAACCTTCGTCTCGCGTCGCCCATGTTCACCGTGTATTACTAAATTCACAGCACAGGCGACACTCAAAGCCTGGAATGGTTAGTAATGCCGTGATACGAAAATCTCGATATCGCCCAACCTTGCTCAACGTTAACAGCATATAATACAACTTCCCATAAAGGCACAACATTATTTCTGCTCGACTCACGGTATGTTGAACAACGAAACATAAAAAATACACACACAACGCATAAAACAGCCACAAAATAATTGTGTGTGCTTGCTACGTTCAACACTTCTCTGAAAAATCCCTTGTTCCGTGTGAGAACATACACAACGTTTCTTTATCGGTAGAATGATTGGCGGGAATTTTTTTTCACCAGGTTTTCAAACTCAAAAGACCGAAACGAATACTTTTTAATGCTACGTAAGAATATAAGACTGCATCAACAATGCATAGGCAGGGACGAATCTTTTGCATTAAAAGCCATTGCATTTAATAACATACCTGAGCTAATAATAACAAAGTCTGTAAACTAAGTTGAAATACTGTACTTAAGCACTTTACATTTATACTTATACAAAACTGAGAAGTAAACCAAACTGTTAAATATTTTCAGTTCTGAAGGAAAAACTCGTTTAAACATACATACACCTACATAAAGCAGAATAACGATAACATAAATATAACTACTTTTTTTTGTTTTTTAATACAAGCAATAATTTGTTAGAATTAAAAAATTAAAATTTCTGGGTGCGTCAGCACTTAAGGCCATTTCGCATTATAATAATTTGTTAGAAATGTACTGATGCGTTTTGCCACGATTTTTAGTTTCGGTTGTAATTTGGTGGTAGTTTGAGAGTTAAAAGGGTTAGGGAGGGTCACCCCCGTATATTCCGACGACCTGAAGATATGTTACCAAAAGGGCTGAAATCCAGCAAATGTCACTGAAACAAGCGTGAGGGTACAGGGTATCTTGCCCAGTAGAGTTTACATCATACTTTGAAACAATATTTTGTACGTCTATATTTTAAAATTATACTACGGCACAGCCCTGAATATAGGCAATTTTCTGTGCAAGCAGGCCAACCCCCCTCCCTCCCCATCCTACCCATTCCCACTCGTGAAATCCAACAGATGTTTTGCTGCAGACGGTGATGATTAGATAGATAGTCTCAACTTAGCCACTTCGATTAATGTTACAGAATGGATGTTTCAAGGTTGCGCGTACAATCAAAAGGAATGTATGGATGAACCACTACCACACAAGGGGCCAACAACTAAGCGGCAGTGTGGATAATTACAGTGCTTAAATCCTGCATCAGCCAGCGTATTTCCTCATCTTTGTAGGAAGTGCATTATGAATCAGTCTTGTGGGACGTTAGTCAGTCCCATTTTTACTTTGTGATATGGCACTGTGCCGTCATCACGTGTTTTGTGCAGAATGTGAATGTAGCGGCATTACAGCGCTGCGTTCGATTTCTTGCCATATGCCTTTTACAGCGCTGGAGTATACATGGAAGACATTATATAAATAATACTGGCGACAGGAAAAAAATATCTATGACATATAATGATTTTGTATTTATATATATTATATATATATATATATATATATATACATACACACACACACACATATATATATAATATATATATATATATATATATATATATATATATAATATTCGGATTTTATGTAACCCTTCTACCCCAGGGTTGATCGCTACAGGATAAATTGATTTGGAGGTTGGTAACACCACAGACCTTCTGTGCGATGATGCTATATATCAAGATGGCGACCTAGGAAATACGCTTCCCGAACGGTGACTAACAGTATGTAATATACGTGTGTATGTGAGTCCAATATATAATTTTTGGGAAACAATGACCTTGCATTACTAGTGGCTAATTTCTGTACTATTCCATATCATTTTTTTACACTTTGTTACATATAAAGACAGAATAGAAATGTGTTAATGTATTTAAAGCTGTTACCACAATGTTACTTTTGATATGCATTTCATACTTTTTAAGATCCACATACATGCACTTTTGGTGGAAGTCTTCTGATTCTAGCAGCACCGCTAGCAACATCACTTCTTTATCATGGGGCTGAAACCAGAACTGCAAGATGACTCCAATTTGTCAAAATGTAACGTAAGTGACCATGCAATTATCCTACGATGAGGATGGTTTGAGCAAAGAAACGCCCATGCTCAGGTCCGGACTCGAACCCGGGAATTTCGGTGGCAAAATCGAAAGTAGATCACTTAGCGTGCTCGGCCATGGAGCCGACGAAAAATCATGCCATGTCAACATCGACAAACTTCGTCGAGAATGGAGCATTAAAAGACTCCATACACACTATGCTGGGCAGGGTTGGGAGGTTAGATAAAGCTTTACAGTAGGGGAAGCGGGGGCTAGTAGCAACACTTTTAAAATTTTCACTTTCAAAAAATTGTATAATTTTTGCTTTTCAACATACGTAAACGAAACTTTGTAGTTGAAAGGCGGGATACATTCCACTTGCACAGAAAATTTGAGAACATCGACACTCATGCACTTTTATTGGAAATTTAAAATTTCCAAACACCTAACTTTTGTTGCAACGCTTGGAAACATAAATGAAAGTAAGAACGAAAATCTTAATTTATTTATTATGTTAGAAACTGTTCAACATATGCTGACATTGTAACAATAGTTTAAACTTCAAGTAGGCCTAGACCTAAATTTATCATTTGTGGTTTATAAATGTACGCTAGATAAAGGAGTATCCAAACAAAAGAAACACTTTCTTTAATCTGAGTAACAATGATGACAGACATAAAACGCATCTTCTTTCGCACATTTCTTGAAATGTTCCCACCCGCCACACTCTATACAGTGTACCAACTCCCTTCCACCTGTTGCAACTTACCCCTCACCCACTTTACTTAACAAAAGGACGAAAATGTCTTCAACATGAATCTCATTGTAAACATGGCTGTTATTCTTTTACAGGTGAAAGTACATGTGTATCATTAATAGCAACATAGTCAACGACAGTTACTTGTCCTAGTCACTTCAAAATAAATTATTCACATTTTACTCATCTAGTCTGAAAACAACTAATCTTATTTCCTGTAACTGTTATCAGGTCGCGTGCACCAACAATCTAGAACGTTTCTTCCTCCACAAAATGCGCATGCGTGAAGGGCAAGTATGTTCTCGTAACTCTTCACGTTGAGGAGATATTAAGTGTTGCAACTAGCTCCCGCTTCCCCTATTAAGTTTCATCTAAGGCAGAGTGAAAAATTGGTTTAGTCCTCATAATTTTAGAACGTTATTTGTATATTTGATATTCCAGGTGTCTGTTTACGTCTAGACAGTAATTTTTATAAATCATAAAATATTAGTCAATGTATCTTCCAAATAATGGGTTGGTTTGTCCCAATATTGCCTGACGAGCGCAAATAGCCTCAGGTATGACGGACCCCCAAAAAGGTAAACAAAAATAAATAAACTAATCCCCAAACTATTCTCTGGATATCCCCATAATGATAAAAAGATCCGAAATATGTTGTTATTATAATTATTAATGGTGAAGAGTTATATCTGCACCTGTTGCCATTAAGCAGACGCATTTTCTCATACATACTTGAAAAACAGTTATGCACTTACCGATACTCTTAACGTGAAGTCATCGAAAGTGAGACCATAAGCAGGCACTCAATGTGACCGGTTAATATGGTTGAATGTGAAATGATTGTAGATATACATTTTTGAGATACAAAATTGGTTTGACAGGCGTAGGACACCCAGTAGGTGCATGTTTCTTCCTCTCTGTGTGGTATTGAAAAGTTTACTGCCAGAATATGATGGCATATTTGTAAGTGATAGATATGCTGCATACAATTATTTTAGCCGTGAAAATAGACAAATATGTTGGGCACATCTGGCAAGAGATTTTGAAAGGTTTGCTCACAGTAAAAATGTTGAAGTGAGCAAAATTGGCTGATCACTCAAGTCACTTAGAAACAGTGTGTTTGTGGTACATAAGGCAAAAAAATAAAATTTTGATAGATAACTTGCGATTTTTCAGACTGATGACAAAAATTCGAAAAAGGGTAAAACATATTTTGCGTGAAATGACAAGGGTTGCAAATGGTAGTCGGGCTTCAAGAATGGCCGCTAAGAAGTTAAGGTCAGAGGATATGATGTGGAAGTTTTTACGAAAGCCTGAAGTAATAGAGACAACGTGTCATGAATTACGAAACACCCCATTGAAAAAACATTTCCAGTTCCTACTCCACATTTGAGTTTCGTTTGGATGTGCTCGCTCTACCTTCACTATCAGCTGTGACGCAGTTACAATGAGGTGTTATCAGTTCAAGGACAATGCATAAAACAGGAAAGGGACATACAGATCGAATGTTTTGTTTGTTCTCTTTATGAGGGGCTCGCATTTTTACAGCGATCGAAATCGTGAATTTTTAACCGCTGCATCAATATTACCTCAGCACGAACATGACATATGTATTTTGACTTTATTAATTGCCAACAGCAGCATTCACGATCCAATTGGAACAAGACATCATTCTAATTAGCTTCGATTCAATTCCATTTGACACACACTAGTGTAATGCAATCAAGATGCTATTGAAAACACACCGTGCAAACATCATATCACATTTAGCCTTTACACGAGAGCGTTTTCTTTAAAAAAGAAGCGAGTTTATTTATGCACCATGATACAACTGGCAACGTGTGTGTTCATGAGTGGGAACCTTCCCTGTATCCCGAACTGAAAGTTTACTCTCACACGGATCTCCCCAAATGAACTGTGAATAGTACCAATGAATGGCACGAATTCTATTACAGCTGCATCCACGAAGACCACAAGCAATTTTATTGATGCGATGCTGGGTGTTCTCACAGGGCAAGAACACACAAGTACACAATATGTAAGAGAGCTACAAACTTGTATAAACAGAAATATTAAAAGAATCTGCAACCATATTAAATTACAAATGTTTTCCATTTGCAGCTATTTTATGCTAATTTACACAACAAAAAATATTATTTTAAATTATACAGATAGATATAAAGGAAGTAAAAATTCAAATTGTATAATTGCAGTTGGGTAACATACTAAAAAAAAGTATGCGTTGTAGCTACTTTGTTCTACAGGGTGAGTCATAAGTCTCCATACAAATGGTGAAAACGGTGACTAATGTTTATTTTTCCTTTTCAAGCAGGTGAACCAATGAAAAAAGAGATGCCACTAACGAAGGAAGAACGGATTGACATCATTCTATTAGGTGGGAGTGGTATCACCCGTCATGTAGCACGTACATTCAATGCAACCCACAGAACGCAGATAACCCATGACACCGTGGCACCTGCGTTACCTTCCTTTCATCTGTTGCTGTCTTTGTTCTTCCAGGCCTGCTTTCGTCGACGACGGAACCTGTCCTTCTGAATTTCTTGATAAGTTTGGCCACAGTGTCATGGGTTATCTGCGTTCTGTGGATTGCATTGAATGTACGTGCTACATGAAGGGTGGTACCACTCTCAGCCAACAGAATGATGTCAATTCGTTCTTCCTTCGTTAGTGGCATCTCTTTTTCATTGGTTCACCTGCCTGAAAAGGAAAAATAAACATTAGTCACAGTTTTCATCATTTGTATGGAGACTTATGACTCACCCTGTACAATAAGGACTTAACTATTTACAAAAGTGGCACATCTGTCCTCTTGTGATGTATGCTTTCCAAATGCAAAAGTTTAAAAACACAACAAACATGTTTCGTCCTGCAAAAATGAATCCTCCATTTTGAATTTATTAAGGTAGCGCAAAGTAACGAAATACCATTCCAAATACGTAATTTTGGCAACTCGTTACCTGCATATAATTCAGTTAAATACATAAGCTATTTTGAATTGGAATAAAATACTTGTGTAATTCTTTATGTATTTTAAAACTTTGACGAAGTTGTTAAGTTTTGTAAGAATGGTCTTTTGTTGTATTGCGGAGATACTGTAATTGGTCCAAAATTTCCAATCATAAACATAGGAATCCTTAGATAGTACAGAAAGAAATGGTATGCCATCAACACATGATACTGTTAGAGCTAGAGAGAGGGTGATGCATTATTACCAGTGATATTGTCCATCACTATTTTCATTCAGTTTATCTTACATCCTACGTGTTTTAAGAAACGGGACTGATGCCAAGATTGCCAACTCCCTTCTTGGCGTTGGTGTCTCGATTCTTAAACCTCGCATTGCGACAAAAACTAAGTGAATGAGCATGGCCATGGACAATTTGCTTGGTAGCACTTCACGCAACAACCCATGGTAAAATGATGAAAGCTGTGCCAGGTCAAATGGCAATAGCATGAAATATGGAAAGTGTTCGCAGTTTCATAGCGACCGATCTCTCTCTCTCTCTCTCTCTCTCCCCCCCTCTCTCTCTCTCTTTCCGCTGCATCAATAGGACTTTTAGTCCTTGCCCGACATGGCACGTACTCCTTTTGTTCTAGTTACTTGCACATAGCGCATTGAAATGACTGTGTAACTACTGTGAATTATGAAGCTAAACATTACTTATTGTGCTTTTAATTGCACCGGTATTCTGACAAAATTAAATTTGTACAATGTACACTTAACGTAACACCTCTGAAAACCAAGGTCATGGTTTCGAATTTCGTTTAGAGTATTTTTATTTTTAGTTCATGATTCACTCTCATCGTTGTGATAACCTGGACACGCAGATATCTCTAATACAAAACTATACAAACATCACGAAACATAATTAAGGAGAAAGTGCAATGCGAAAGGAATATCGATAATGATAGTCTTTGGATATTTTCATACGTTATTTTAATTTGCAAATTTCATTTAGGAAACCCATTTTCATGTAACCATATTCTCAACCAAGATTACGTGAAAAGTTCAAAGCACGTACCAATCCTGTTCACAGCAACATACGTCAGAGTGAAAATTCAAACCGCGTAACCACAAAGATAGCTAATGAGCTAGCCGCATGGGCAGATGGATATATGAAGATACTTTGATGTTCCACATAGAGAACCCTTTGTTACCCATTCTCTCGCATCGGTACAATTATTGATTACCGTGCCAATCATGCTTCGGCCGCAGAGCTCTTTCATTCTTTTAATACCTATGTGTGGGAAGGAGTACAGCAAGGAGAATGGACCTCACACCATAAACAAGAAGCGGCATTAACAAATTCATAATATTTATTTTTTATTCTAGACTTCACGTCTGTGTACGAGCCTAATGACAAACTTGAACTTCACTATAGTGTCATTATTTATATATCGACATCAACCAAAGAGTGGATTAAAAAATTATTACGAGACAGACAGGCGTCTGTAAAACGAAAAGAAACCGAGATTTGTTGTCCGAGAGTTTCATCTCTCTCGCAGACGCCTATACTAAGATTTACGAAGATTTCATCTGAATCAGAATTACTACTTATTTAGATCTAACACTGGAGTGTAGCTGTGAACCTTTGCAGATAGTTGTTCAATGTGCAAATAAACTTATGTATTTCTTTCAATGATTTTTAAACATATTTTCTATGTTTCGAGATTCGAGACGAGAATTGCGTCGAAGAGGATGGCGTGTAAATTCTCGACTCTCTACAATCTGTAGTAATTCGAGCATTGTCAACACATTGGACAGCAGGAACAAAGTACTGCGTGAACTTCTCCGTATAAGAAAGAAGTAAAGTGTAGCACTCTGTAGACCTGCTCATTAAAACAAGGCTTCCCGTGGTTTTCTAGTCATTTTAGGCATTTAACAAAGGTTATAGACAATTCTTCCTATTTTATTATCTTTACAATTCCATACATTTCCAATTCTAGGTATGGTACCGAGACGGTCTTGTGAAAATCGACACAAGACTAACACACTCGTCTCGTTCTAGACTTTGGTATGACGTCTGAAAAATTTACTTTACTAAGAGACTTATTTAGTCAAAAGAAGGGAATTTACAGAGAAGACACATACACATTTTGGATAGTAATTACAAAGTCAATCCAATATATTCTTAACAAAATTTAGTTTTTGAGGCTTCGTAGCGTCGAAACGTGGCGTCAAACTAAGAAAGTTGTTTGTCTTAATGACTTCTACAAGCTATGAAAGTTCGTGCGTCGATATGTTGTTTATACCAAATATTTCGAGACCAGGAACAAAACAAGACAGTTCAGGGTTAACCAAATTGTGTAACAAATCAACCCACCAAACTTAACTCGCACACTGTTTACACAATGGACGTGAACGAACCAAAACTATGGCACTGTGTCGTAATCCGTCATTTCTGTAACCTAATTACTTTCGTATGTTTTAGCTATTTTTGGCTTGCTAGGCCATTCAACCCTTTCCTTCTATTGCAAAGGTTCCTACGTCGAGTTTTGGCTCGAGCACAGGTGACTGCAAGTTCTCATGGAGGACCGTACATTAATCGTCTTGTCTTGCGTGCAAAGAGCCAAAAACGTGTTTCACATTAATGCAACCTTTATTAATTTTCCATATGGAATGTATGCCCATTTAACTTAGTCTAATGATAATTAATCGACCCATTCCAACTGCCTAGTGTCAAACATCTCATTTCGCATTTAGTTTGAAGCTTGTACGCTATTTTAGATTAGTTACAAAAAATACTTATACGTTTGAACGGTAACTGGAATACACGTTATACTTATCAGTATTTCAATCTCAAATCCTCAATATACAATTTAGCAGGATGGGGTGGAATAGAAGCAAATGCAAATCGTGAAATGGTTGTGTTTTAAAAGTAATACTGAATATCATAATAGGGCTTATATCACATTAAGTTGGTTGGATTGAATGTGCTCGCTCATAACTGCTGATAAAATTCTTATGCGACACAATCGGGACTTGTGGGATAGATTGAACAGTCACGGACACTTCTGGGCTGTAACAATTCCATTGACAGCTAATGGTATCGTTACGACCCATAAGCGACCGTGACGGTACAGTGAGGAGTATACTGTCGGTGTTAGGTGTTTGAGATTCTGAGCTCAAAATCAGAACGACAACGATTACATATTTCTTTTGTGGCTGGTCTCGTTCTAGTCTCGATTTCCAAACAACTTACACACAATTCACAGGAGTGTTTTAATTATTCCAACGGCAAATTTGTTCCAATTGTACGATACAAGACTATAATCTGTTTCGGACAATTCTAATAAGTAAAGACTGTATATTGACATTTCAAATACGTATATAGCGACGCAAGCTTCCAGGCCCGCAAAACAAACTTGTGCGATAACACATGATACAGTACGACTACAACCTTTGCTGTTTCACTTTCAGCCACTCGGTCCTATTTACCGTGCAGCGCATACCCACGCACATGCAATTCAACCGAACAGCAACACAGTACGCTACATACCTGCATGGACCGGCCTCGGAACAAGCACCAAATCGGAAGCACTGCTGTCGGATCGCCAAAAGTAAGCCATCCTACACACTTAAATCGATGGCACCAAATCGCACCCACAGCTCGTAATCCATACGCACAGTTTTTAGATGAATACACTATGCACAGAAATCTCTTTTCTAGAGCAGGGGAAAATGTGCTTTGGACGCTCGCCAGGAGCACCCGAATCTATTCGCGTTTTACTCGACAGGTTCCCCGGACGCAGTTGCCAGGCTTCGAATTGATGAAGCGCCACAGGGTATGATTGTTCGTTCAGCCAACGATCCAATCTCGGCACCTTGAATTGGTCTCCTCTAAAACAAACATAAGCACATTCTCTCCCACGTTTTCTTCGTTTTCCTTGTTTTCTTGAGGACTTCTGTCCTTAATTCTTCTGTTAAATTCAACCCGATATGTCTGGAGTGTAAGGAGTGACCCTTTCTGAAGACAACCAAATGTCAACCTCTCTTACAGAGTACACCCTGGACTGCATTTTGCAGACTAACGAGACCCTGGTGTCTGGACCCACATCCTATATACAGTAGTTCTTTGCGGGGCTTGTGAAGTGTACTGTCCGTGTGTGTTTGTGATCGTCCCTCATTCATTCCAATGGTATAATAGTAAGCCTTGCCGGCACGTTGTTCACATGCACACCACACCGTCCACACTACTGCTTAAAAAAAATCTGATTATATTCACGAGAGGATAAAGATTTGTCAAGTTAAACAAGAACAATCCTTCACTACGTACGAGTTTCTAAAAGAAAAATAGAATTCATTCTGAACACAACGGTATGGAAGTTTCTGACCTCAAAATCAGAACGTCAAAGATTACTTATTTCTTTTGTCAAGAAATAATATTCAGCAGCTAAAACGTGGTCGAAATCAACTAGTTAAAGTTAGGGCACGTCTATGCAGATTACGCAGAAATAAAGCTATCTTTTCCTACCAAGATTGTTTTATGTTCACACATTTAAATTCGACAAATCCGTGAAAATTTCTAATATTTTTATCGACTACAGTTGTGTCACTATTTTCTAATACCAATCATTCCGCTGTAGTATTCAACAGAAACGTAAAGAAGCCTCTGAAATGAAACTGCATGAAAACAAGATATAATTTCTGGAGATAAGAGTACTAGTTGTTGAGTGGAGAAATGTGATGGTTTCTTGAATTATTGACTGAAGTATCGCTTCCTTCTATGAAATGCAACACATAGGTGAAATTCGTCGCTTGAGTACAAGGCAATATCTGGCACTCCCGTCTCACGAAGGAGGAATTCCGACTCGTGTTACAAATGTATTTGCCTTAATTTACGTCGCTCTTCTGTAAATTTGGCCTAATCGAGACGATGAGGATGACGATTAGATGAAATCGATAAAGAGAGGTCCAAGAAGGAAACACCCATGCCCAGGGCAGAAATTGGCCCTTTTGGTGGCGAGATAGTGAATCGACAGCTCAACGTGCTCGGCAACAGACACATTAAACGTAAATAATCCGACACCCACGTCATTGGTATGTCTGCAGTAAATGGTAAGTAGGATTTTCTTATTTCTTCGCATTTCTGCCACTTTTGGCTAACCGCGATAAGATGAAATGGATGAAGGAAAATCACGAACTAAGGACAGCCCACAACACAAGCCCCCCGGAGGATTATACTGGCCATGAGTCCAGACCCCAGACCTTTGCTAGTCTGAAAAATGCAGTCCAGGGTATACTACAAACCCAGAAAGGGTTACCCCTTATACCTAGGAATTATTGAACATGGATAAATTTCCGTATATCTACACTGTAATTTATCGGTCTCGAGCAAGACGATTCTCGGTCTCGATTCCATCTAGGTTTGCTTTAAGTCCACTTTTTGCTCAGATAGGCTAATTGAGACTGGACCTACAGTTTACAACCCGGAATCAATCTGCACTGTGCTTCCACGGGGAATCATCCAAGGACCCCTTCGTAACTCCCCAATACGCTATCAGGGAAGGGGTCTCGTTCTTGTCTCGATTTCCAAACAATGGTGGTGTGGAAATTTCGAGACGAGCTAGAGTTCGTTCCGCTACCACCCTACCGAATTACTGAGCTTCGCCTAACTTCGACTTCGATGCAAAAGAAATACAATGAAAATAAACTGCTCGCTGAAACTGCGGAACTCGTTTCTAGAGCAAATATCTTTATTTGTTTACTTCATTACACACAGCTGGATTAGATTGCTTACTGCATGCATTACGGAGAAACTGGCGACTCGCCAGGAACGCCGATGAGGCAAGCCGTTGGCTTCAACTTTCGAGTCGTCGTGGAGATTAAACCTCTTTAGAGTGAAAATCAGAAAAACGGCATCTTCCATAATGAGTCTGTTCCTCGAATGAATAACTCAATTTTGTTTTCCATCGGTTTCGAATCCGTGCTTCGCTCCTCAGAAACACGAATGAGCAACACCGACATGCACTTATTTATTCTATTCATTTCAATTAGAACAAGCGTCACTTTAATGCATACTAATGGGGAAAGGAAGAACCACTCACGTTTACGAACATCACTCATTGATTGATTCATTGGGTTGGTTTTACTTCGTTTTTCTGCTACTTTTGCCAAATCGCGAAGATGAGGATGCGTGATGAGACGATATGATGAAATTGATGAAGAGACAGAACACACATGTGCAGGCCGGAATTCGAACCCCCGGGACCCCTGGAGTCGTAGTACGCTGGGCACGAACATCACTGAATACGTTTCTTCATTCTATTTCATGCATCGTTGTACAGTTACTCACTCACGATTTGAAAAGTGATTATTATTTCTATATCTATCAGATTTCTCATTCATCGAGAAACAATGGGGGCGATTGTGTGCCAAAACTAAAACTATGGGGGGGGGGGGGTAGTTTCTCCTGGTAGACAATGCTTAGCATTAAGAGGCCATAGTGTGGGGACAAAATTGAGAAAAAAGTGGGAGGCAACTGTCCAACCTACACCCTATTTGCCGCCACTGTCGAGAAATGATTTGAAAGGCGTGTCCATGCACATTTCAAATCATGTGTGAACATGATAAATGAGACACCCTGTATTTGTATTTTGGTTATAACGTCGTTTTTCTGTCTTACTTCACGTTAATCGTGACGGTGGGGATGAATGATAATTTTCTTGCAAATAAATAAATATGTATATGAAGATCATAAGATTATATTGGGTGACTATTTATCTTCGTTATTTGGGTTATATGAGAACTGCATGATTCGTTTAGTCGTTTGTATATTGTGTTTCACTGACATGCATTTAATCACTTCTCCAGTCCCATCATCGTTAATAAACGACGTGTAACCTAAAAATAGACAATAACAGCAAAGTCTTTTCGAAAAATCAATGCAAGGAGCCAGATGATCTTGCAGTGCGTGTGTAGAACAGAAATATGATTCAGTGTTCTAACAATTTTATTCAGAGGCCTGTGGTAGTTCTGTGTGTATCGAGGAATGAGGACATCTATCACAGGGATTTAATCATTGTGATCGATCGGTTTCGCATAATATAACATTTTTGCATACACACACTCACGAGTCCACCCGGAAAATGCGAACTTTCAAATCGATTTGCAAGCAAAATTATATGTTCAAATACATTTATACCGTTGGTAATATTAGTCGACGGGCATTTGTAATCCCGTGGGTTTTTGAATGAAGGAAATATATGACTACCGGTAATACGTTGCTAGTGTGGTACACAGTAACGTACTACCAGGGGTTTTGCCCGCAATTGTGGCAGAAGGCCTGTGTGACGTCATAAATCCAATACCGCTTCATGCACTAACTAAGAAAATCCATCATAACTCCTTTAATAGTGGTTTTGGGATTTTGTTTATAGATACATGTTTTGTTTAGAATTAAAAAAGGAACAAAATTGATTCTTACAGTTTTTTTCATATCTCGCACTGTTATGGAGATATATCTAGTGAAAATATTTCGTGCCCTATTCTGCAAGGATTCTATGCATATTTTACATTTTACTTGACATTCTGGCATATAAAGGGGGGAACATTACTGCCTGTGATATTTAGTTGGTGCCTACTATTGTGGCGTATTGCGTGTGTGATATCATACATCCAAGATGGCTGCCTCTGCAGACATTAACAAACAAAAACGACCAACCTCCTTAACTCATTTAGGAGTAATTTTGACCATTTGTAAGTTTGTTGGGTTTTTACACGAAGGGAAGACATGTGTATGGATGATGCTTTCATTTGGAGGCATGCAATCATGTATTTTTGCTGTATAATGTGTCAGAGACCTTACATGTCTTCCCAAATTCAAGATGTCTGCCTTGAAGGTTCTGCACATGAAATACTGTTCATAACCTGATTTAGAGTTCGTTTATCAGATTTTCCAGAGGCATTTTCTGTTAATAAATAACAAGTGAAAGATATTAATTATTATTATTATCATTATTATAAATATTATAGTAAAGGAGTAATAACATCGCCTGTGAATTCCGCATTGTCTTTTGAAATGTAAGCAGCTCACCTGTCATCAAGATTGAGAGTGGTTGTAATCATTTGGGAAATATCATGTCATCAATATAGTCACTTTATTCAAATTCCTCGTAACTCTGATCTGAGTCTCTGTCCTGTAAGTCAGTGTTTTCACACTTCATCTGTACTACAAAGAGACAGTTCAGTACGTCGCAGGGACTGATCCTAACATATGTAGGAACATTTCCTCTTTCCGCAACCACATGCCAACTGTAATCTTCTCTGAAGTTCTAGGTAGTGTGAATATGACAAGAATGATTTCTTTGTCATCTTCATTTTCTTTTTTCTCCATTCAGCAGCCTGTTGGGCTGGGTAGATTTGGATGTTTCTTTTCGGCTTTTATTTCACTCCAATACTTGGAAGTAACTCCTCCTGGTGAAAGGTGTGAGGGTCACTTTGGCGGCAAGGTTCACACTATCTATTAATGGTATCCCAGTTTGTGTTTGTACTTGCAAAGAAGGTAAAAAAGTGCTTGTTGAACGCATTTGGTGGCGCAGAAGATGATGTGCTTGAATCTCTTGCAAATCTAGGTTATCCTGGATTCGATGAACAAGATGACAGAATGAAAGAATGAATTTATTCATTTTGCTTCTCGTTTCTGCTACTTTTGGCTAATTTCAAAGATGAAAATGAATTATAAAATGAAATAGATGAAAGGACAATCACATATGGGCAGCACACAACTCAAGTCCCATGGGTCCAGACGCCAAAGCATTAATTGATTGATTGAGTTGGTGTTTTATTTAAGGCTAATTGGGACTGGACCCACAATTTAAAGTGGGATACGAACCGCTATATGTGCCTCCACCGGGTAACGAGCTCGGGACCCCTTGATTACAAGGCAACGACGGTACCAGTGCCATCGGGGAGGCCCTAGACGTTAGAGCAATGTTAGTCTGCAAAATGCAGTCCAGGGTGTTTGATATTTTGGTGTCTCTTACTCCCCGAATATGATGACAGGATTTTCAATGACACCAAAATCAATTATTTCGGCAAATTACGATGGTATCTGTTCGCGAAAAGGGATGTTCAAGTTTCACGTCTTGCTCCAACCAAAGTTCCCCTTACACTTTTTATCAGGAGTTATTTCCAAGTATTGGAGTGAAATAAAAGCAGAAAAGGATCATCCAAATCTACCCACCTCAATAGGCTTTTGTTGGGAAAAGAGAAAATGAGGATGACAAGATCATTCCTGTCATATTGACACTGCCTAGAGCTCCAGAGAATGTTGAATGAGGAATTCACAGGCGACGTCATTACTCCTTCACCATAATATGGTAGGGTCCAAAAAGTAGAAAAATGGAAGGGTAAGACCTGCACGATCACCATAAATAATCAACAAGGAATGTAACTCACTTTACGCGCTTAGGCAACAGTACTGCTAGTGTCAAATAGGCCCGTGATTGAAAGGTAAACAAAACACAACATATCAGAACAAGAGTGCCTCATTCTGTATCGATCGCTCATTGTGATCGGAGGACAATCTCTTGGTAAAGTGTTCAATGTACATTAAGAACCTGGCACAAAGACGTCAGCGAAGAATCAACACAGACTGAAGTCACGGCAGCGTTGACTGTGCCATAGTCATTTCCAGGCTTTGGTGACGGTTCCAAGACACAGTAGATGTTCAGGGTAGGTCAGAACAAGGTTGTCAACGAGTAGCAATGCCACAACAGTGCCGATATCTGGCTTTAAATGAGGGCCTTCCCGATGGCGCAGTGGTAGCGGCGTCGCCTTGTAATCAAGGGATCCCGGGTTCGATACTCGGTGGAGGCACATAGTGGTTCGGATCACACATTAAACTGTATGTCCAGTCCCAATTAGCCTTACTGTGCATAAAGTGGACTTAAAACACCAAATCAATCAATCTGGCTTTAACTGCACGACGAAACCGGACGATGCCTGCAAGACAACTGTCCTCAAAGCTTGCAGCCACCTCAGGGGTTAGAGTTTCTCTCGCCAAACTGTGCACCGGAGACTCTCAGGACAGCTGGTCTCTGTGCGTGTCCCGCTTGATCCAGTGCACAGAAGGACCCGCTTACAGTGGAGTCAGCATCATCGAAATTGAACCCTGAACGAACGGAGGATTTGAATTTGAATTTAAAATTTTGGGTGCGTCAGCACTTAGGCTATTTTGTACCCGTCACATTATACGGGGGCCAGCCCCTTACCATTACAAATAACAACTCTAACATTGCATAACAAAAAAATCTGAAAATATTCTGACTTCTGTTAAAAGCTGAGGCTGTAAACGGGCACTGAGCACACACAAGGACAAAATCAGAACAACACACACACACACAAAATTATACTGGCCATGATGCCAGTCGCCAGAGACTCGTTCGTCTGCAAAATGCAGTCCAGGGTGTACTGCGTAGAACGAACGGAGAAACGTGCTCTTTCACAGATCAGTTCAGATTCAGTTTGCACAATGATTCCCGTCGCACATTCATCTGGAGATAACCTCGATCACGATTTACTCCAAGGAATATCGTAAAAAGAGATCAGTTTGGTCGAGATGGAATACTGGTATGGGAAGACATCATCCTCAATGAACGTCTCTGCTGGAGGTACTCTTACTGCCCAGAGGCACAGAAACGAAGTACTTCAACAACATGTGTGACTTTTGTTTTCAGAGGCGCAGTCGGCTCAGATTTCAACTTCAAGGATGAAAAGATGATAATATATGTGCGCATCGAACCAAATTGGATGACTTTCTTGAAGGTGAATAAATCCACCGCATGGACTGGCCACCAAGGTCCCCAGACATAAATCCTGTAGTGTCTTAAGGAGACTCGATCCTCCACCAAAGATATTTCAGAGCTCCGCACTCCTCTTCATGGGAAATGGAAGCAGCTGCCTGTAGAACTCTTGAACCACCTTGTAAATAGCGTTCTATGACGTTGCAAGGTTGTGTAGCTGTTAGGGGTAACTTCATCCCATACAAACCTCTTTTTTTTCGTCAAGGAAGTATCTTCTATTTTCTTATTTCTTGCATGTGTCTCTTTGCACTAAAAAACAATTGTTAATGTCATGCATTCTACTCTATTGTATAACGTTTTGATTAATTTCCACTATGTTTTATGCAGTTCTGTCATTTTATTAATAAAATATTTTCTCATATCTTAGTTATGCTTAACTTTTGTACACTACTGTAGTTATAAAAATTATAATAATATTTTTCACTTTTTTAATTATTAACATGAAATGCCTGTGGAAAAATCGAACTCTAAATCAGGATATGGACAGTATATCATGTGCAGAACCTCCAAGGCGGCCATCTTGGATTTCGGATGTCATGTGTGGTTTCTGACACAATGTAATACATGATTGCATGCCGTCAAATAAAAGCATCCTCCATACACATGTCTTCCCTTCGTGTAAAGACCCAACAAACTTACAAATGGTCAAAATTACTCCTAAATGAGTTAAGGAGATTGGTCGTTTTTGTTTGTTAATGTCTGCAGAGGCAGCCATCTTGGATGTATGATATCACACACGCAATACGCCACAATAGTAGGCATCAACAATATATCACAGGCAGTAATGTTCCCCCCTTTATATGCCAGAATGTCAAGTAAAGTGTAAAATATGCATAGAATCTTTGCAGAATATTGCACGAAATATTTTCACTAGATATACCTCTATAACAGTGCAAGATATGAAGAAAACTGTAAGAATCAATTTTGTTCCTATTTCAATTCTCAACAAACTATGTATCTATACAAAAAAAAAATTCCAAAACCACTATTAAAGGAGTTATGATGGATTTTCTTAGTTAGTGCATGATGCGGTAGCCATTTTGGATTTATGACGTCACACAGGCCTTCTGCCACAATTAGAATAGAATAGAATAGAATAGAATAGAATGGTCTTTATTTAAGCAGGCGTGTTTCGGCCTCGAGGCCGTTCTTACAACCAACCCTTGTCAAAGATACAATAAATGAATGAAAATATAGAAGAAACCCACATTGATCATGAGAATACAATAAAGATAATATAAAGATCATACAATAATAAAATGATACATTGAATTGATAAGTATAAAAGATAAGTAATAAGTCTTCAGTAGTTCATTGTGTGTGTGCGGGGGGGGGAGGGGTGTTAGGTATGCATTGTGTGATGTGTAAGTGGGGGCAAAACACCTGGTAGTACAGGATTGTGTACCACACTAGCAACATATTACCGGTAGTCATATATTCCCTTCATTCAAAAACCCACGGACTATAGAAATATTGATATATGTCCCTGGACTATATAGTACCTTAGAACATGGACATTTTGTCATGTTAAACTAGAATGGTAGTATCTTGCTTAAAAATTTTATTGTCATGGGCAATCAATCTCAGATACTTCTGTTTATGCATTCTTCCTTCTCCAGTCTCTCATCTTCATCTTCAAATCCTAAGTCATCCATCCATACCAGTCTTCATCTTCCTGCCTTTCTCCCACGGTATGTATGGCTTTCTCCTTTAATATCTTTCAATGACCCGCTCATGATTTTATGTAATTATATTCTGTCCTTTGCTATTTACTTCCTCTAAAAACAACTGATAAGCGCCAAAATGAACAGTAATTACTCGGAAAGATGTGTTGAGTTGAATCTACAGGGAGAGGGGCGAAGATGATGATCCCCCTTCCCCCAAGCTCTTAGTCCTAGATTTTTTGACATACTAAGCCTATGACTATGCCTAACTATACTGGTGAATCCAGTGTGGATTTTCATATTTTTTTTTGCTAACACAGACAATGTGATTCTTAGTAGAACATTTTTGTTTGTTTTTCTTCCTTTATGTTACACATGTACACCGTTATTTTTATCGCGGCAATGGGTTCACTTGTGGTCATTTTGAAGGAAAACAATTAGGTGGATTCGAACTCAAGACTCTAATTTCCTCAGTGCTACGTGCTAATATCTAGACCACATAGGAAGGCTCGATTCCTGTTCCTGGTAGGATACACCTATTGTTAATGTAGATCAGGGGGAATGTAGGTTAGAATAGATTCTCGTGGCGGTGAGGTGCCGGACTAAAATTCGCCTCTCTCAAGTGCCATTTCTGAATCAGTTGGTGTGTTGAATCTGTTCAAGAACAGAATTCTAATAAGTGTATTTGCACAAGAGAGTTTCAATTACGACAAAAGGAACAAGGCAGCTTTCGACAGAGATATATCCAAATCCCTAACAGTTTTAAAAATAAAATACTCGTGTTTAACATAGTACAGTTGAATATAAAACGAACCCCTTTCGCCAAAAAGAATATTTACTCGTACATTCAAACAAGAACACATGTTAGAACGAAAAATCTCCACTTCCGTATAAAACAGAGAAATGGGCAGATATTTGAAAAATAGGTCCTCTGGTATGTCGCCTATTTAAACGACTACTTAGTGTACTTAGTCACTAACATCTATTTTTAACGTTATTCTGAATAAACATTTCTTTCTGTGCAAATATTTCCGAAATTGACGATCTACGCCACTGAAGCATAGAAAACCCCTGTGATTGGGCGCTGCGAATATGGCTCGCAAGATCTGGACGTCCCTCACTTGGCTGCTACTCACCGATTCATTTAGCCCTTTTCAACTTAACAGGAATACAATTTGCTAACGTTTAAAATTCAGTTATAATTTACGGAAAATTTTCTGTCCTGCTAATTTTTTAAAATCAGGCTTACTCCTTATTTGATGAGCGCCATTCAAAAGTTGCTGCTGGGCACAACTCTACATTACGAGCCGGACCCTGTGGCTGAGTGGTTAGCACATCGCGCTGCGACGCCAGGGGTCCCGGGTTCGAATCCCGCTCGGGCTTGGTTGTTTGTTAATGACCATTCATCAATTTCATCATTTCATCACTCATCCCCATCTTCGCAAATTAGCCAAGAGGCACAAAACGCGAATAAATCAATCTAAATTACGAGCGGAGTGGTTAGAATAGTGCGCTATGACGCCACGGGTCCCGCGTATGGGTGTTAATTATTCATTCTCATCGTCGCGATTACTTAAAAGTGGCAGAAAAGTGATGCTAAAATTAAAAAAATGAAATGAAATCAAATCTAAATTACGAACCGTATTGACCCAAGCAGTTTGTTGCTAAACGCGTACACGTGCGCAGAGTATAATGTTTGGAATGACGAAACTATTGGTTGTGATGACTAAATATTTGTATAATGTTTGTTGGTAACTCTTATTTGTTTATATTTACCAAATAATTTAGTCAAAATTATTGAATTAGTAATTATTACCATCCCTTCTTTTTATTACGAAAAATCTTTAATAAACGTTTTTCGATTAATTCAGATGAATCTCCTTTTTTGGATAAAATCCAACCACTGAAGAGATTTAAAAAGATAATTATATAACGCTTCTCAAATTCAGTGGTTACAAGCGCACTACATGGAGGTACCCTACCAAAGAACACGGCAACCTCTGTTTTGGAAACAACTCATAAATTATTACACGAGCTGCAACTGAACTTCGCGTGCTGCTGCCCATGCTGGCTAATCCAATCACTGGAGACCGGACGGAATAATGGCTACGTGTTCCGTTGGGCTATCTCGTCCTGTATCGCAGAGAAGGAGAGGACAAAGCAGTAGCGAGTACAAATTACACGCTACAAATTCGGTCATAACCAGAAGCCTTGGGGAAGAAAACAAATTTAACGTTCTCTAAACAAGCCAAGGTAATCTGCGATCACCGAAGAGGAAGAAAAAAATGAAAAGAAAACAAATATTGGTGACACCTCATGATGTTCGATAAACCTGGTTGCAACAGTGTGCCTTTTGGAAAGGTATTCCAACACGCAAATCTCAGTTTGTTGTTATTATGAGATCAGTAGAGTTCATATTTCAAAGGATCGGGCCACCTGCACGAACTTCCGGTACTGAATGTGCTTCTTCTTTCGCAAAAAAAAGAGAAAAAACGCTCATGATAGAAAATTACTCGTGAGAAAACAGAGAGGGGTCGCCCTGTGACCTTTTCTAGCGGCTTCAGCCAGAATTGTTATTTTATGATTGTTTACTGATTTGATTGAAGGTCATTATTATTACGGCAAGGCTAACCTATCATAATGGAGGAAAAACTATCTCAGGAAAAGCAAGACTTGTTACAGTTCGAGAGTGTATACATATGTGGTGACGTTAAAACAGTTTTGATTGATTTGTTGTCTCCAGTCCAATTTATGAACAGAGGCTAATCGGAACTGGGAAAAGTGGGAACCGAACCACTGCGCCATGTGCCCCCACCGGGTATCGAACACGAGAAAACTTGAGAAAACTGTTTTGAGACACAGAGGTCTGGCTGTACTTTCAAAGCGTGCGACGAGCCTCCGAAAAAAACTTATATAGTTATAATTTTATACAGTCAGTATGAAACCTAACTCACTCACATTTTATTTTATCGGGACCCGGATGAAAAAGTGGCAACGATATCGTTTTGTTATAAGGGGTCACGGGTTCGATATCCGGTGAAGGCACATCGGATCCCACTTTGAACTGTATGTGCAGTCCCGTTAGCCTATTTTGGCATAACTGGACTTAACCTGCGGAAAACGGCAAAATCTTTAGTACCAGTGTGACAGACTGTGTTACTAAAGTGAGCAACGGCCGCCTTCTGGGTTGTGAATATTCTGAACAAGTATAACTGTCTTACTTTGTGGCCACAACATAAAAAAAAGGTAAAGTGCTCCCCTGTACTTAGCACCACGCCATGAAGGCGTATAGGGGTGGGGTGGGGGTAATGACCCACACTTTCTTGATCCGGTTGTGAGTGGGGGTGATGTGATCAGCATCACGCCCCTGACCGCCTTTACCTCCCAGGGATTCCCCCAGGTACCCATGTCATTCGACGCTGGGTGGGCGCTGGAGCCGCTTCCAACGTTAGAAAAGTTCCCGGATTTGAACCTTGTGGCCACAACATGAATTACGATAAGTAACGTGTTGTATATGTACGGTGCGATGAAGAATGTTTAGAAAAATCTGCTCGTATTGATGTCCATACTGTGCTGTGAAAGTTTTTCTGTGTAGTTATGACAATATAAATAATACATTGTCATAACAACATTTCAAAAAGGTTAGGCTAAGTTCAAAGTTCTACATTTGTGCAATATTTATAATAAGTTAGTCATAACAGTTATTTTTGACTGGCAATATGAAAAACAAATATCTTCAATCATATGTGTTCTTTCAGACAAGAAAGATATGATATATTCAAATTTATAATTAAATTTATTGAAATTGTGTACATTTGCATTGGCTTCAAGGTTTATATACAAAGGTCAACTCTTTAAAATTGTTCAATGTATAATATGATGTCAGACTTGGTATTTTGTATCAACATTCAAAAAATGGTAATTGTAATCATTAGATAAGTATATTGTAATATACATAGTAAAATAGCTGTAACAGAGCAAATATGTACATTTACAACACAAACATTCAAGCTGTTAAGCACTTATGGACAAAAATATAAAACAAAAACAATTGAAGATTGCACATACTAAAAGATTTGGCTTGAACTAGTTGCTCTGAGACTAGTTGTCTGTGACTTTGTAGGAAGCTGAGGATGGAACAAGAATAAGGACAGATATATCAATATGGGATGGTTATATATGTGTATAATAATTGTTGCTTTTAAAGATTAAACTTGGCAACATTATAATAACTTGGATGGTGAAGTGATATAGAAGCCTTTTATGACTTGAATGAACTTTGATCATGATATAATCTTATAAAGATTTGAAAGTTATGGAAGGACACTGATATGTATAAAAGATGCCATGTTGATTTTGAAGCAGTGAATAGGTATCTGTTTTCATCTGGCTTAACGAGCATGCTTGTAAAGGTTACAGTTCCTCAAATGAGTGCTTGGAGGAAGGTTGCATAGAGTGACACTTATATGTTCTACGTTTGGATGTGGTTTGGTCAGATGATGAATCTTGAAAACTGAAGCTCAGAATTGTGAATACAAAGACTTGCTTTATCCCGGAAGGAGATAACAAAGAGATATTTTCTTCTCAAGTATAGCATTGATATGTTATAAATGCTCTTGTAATTTTGTTGTTTCTAGTTTTCTTTTATCAATTTAATAATTATAAAGGTATTTATTATTGTTTGAACATAAACATTATTCATTAGTATATGCAAATTTAAATTTCCTTTTCAATATAGCACCATAGCTACTACCTAGTGTGCTGATACTGAGTTTGAATTATACTGACTTACATTGTTAAATAGTATGTCGACATACTGTGTGTGTGTAATGTCTAAAATCAGTCAATTTAAATGTCACTTTGAATATCAGTGGTGTGTGTGTGGGGGGTGGGGCATTATCACATAGGCAACTGACCCAGTCACACAATTCTATACAAAACACTCATGGTTGTATGATGACTTTAGTATTCCACAGGAAAAAAATTCAGCATATATGAAGTCATCACTTAGAACTTTTGGAGAATCTCACAGGTGCAAAATATATAACTGAGATTATACATCGGAAGATATGTCAACACATTCTGCTACATTTCACGAATTTCTCTGATGAACCGGACTTTTATCAGCTTATCAATATTTTTACTGCAATTCGCCACACTCACAACACAAAAACCTTTAATTCCAACGCAAAATATAAACTGTGAACCGATAACTTTTTTCATCAATATTAGAATAAATCTGCAATGTAAGCAATACAAGATGAATAACCAATAACTTATCCACAAAGAAAAATGTATCATTACCTGATTGTTCCAACATGTTCGAATGTCGATCGTGGTTGACAAAAATAACTTTACTACACACAACAAAACACAGCACTGTCAGAAGCACACGCTCGTCTGTTAAGAAAGTCCCAAGGCTTCTTTCTGTTATTAGGCAACACATGTTCATTAATATTTACTGCCGAAGTCGTGAATAGCTGATTCATATTCGTTTCCTGCGTGACGTAATCAGCAAAGTTCCGCTCAATAATGTCAAAACGCAAGACACAAACACAAATTGCTACTAATGCGCATATAAAGCTTAAAATGTAAGATGCTTTCTACCAAATCTATTCAGGGGGTCAACGTCTGGCGCATGGATCCGCAAACAAGACGTTGCCTGTTGGTTAGTTGTACCATCAGGTTAAAAGTGGCCGGAAGGTAGAGAACGAAGAATAGAAGGAAAGACACAAGGAAATGGGAGCAAGCGTTCGTGGCCTTCGTTACAGATAGTTCCTCAGCATCCATCTTAGTTGACCTCAACCACGGTGGCTAGCCATATTTGTTCTGTGTATTGGCTTATGCTTGTATTTATGCTGAGAGTTATTTTCTTTATATCAGGGACGGTAAATATTATTTTCCTAAGAAATGTACTTCGCTTTCAGTTTTTGATAACGGGGAAAAATGTTTATTTCAATGCGCAAATGGATAATCGGGGCTGGTTCTACAGTTTAAATAGTTATTTCAATTCGACCGACCCCTCAAACGTTTCCTTAATGTGAAGTGGGGTTGACCAAGTGATTGGTGCAAGTAGCTGAGGAACTCAGCATAATCTTAATACAAATCACTCAATCAATGATATTCGAGAATGTTGTTGTTGTGTACATACAATATGGCATTGCATATAATAAAAACATTTTTGATATCGTTTGTTGTCTATGCCAAACAAAAAAAAATCCTCTATGCATCATTCACTTTTCAAAGGGGGAAACAAAAATGCCATATATACAGCGACGGAGTGGGAGCAAAATTTTCTTCAGGAATTTTTGTTATTTCCACCCACATCAACAAAATAGTTTTCTATTTTCAATCCAAATATGCTATGGTATATGCTACATTACTATGGGTCACTGATATTTGATTATTCACATATAATTCACGTTATATTAGTAGTATTTATGACAGCTGAAATGAAATTGAATGTAGCACTGATAAATGAAAAACACTTAACTCTACTTTAATTGATTATTTATTAAGAGGATTCACCCCATCCACCCCTATCTTTGCCCACCACCTCGTGTAAATTGGACTTTAAAATTACAAAAGTACAATATTAAAAAAAAAGGCAAAGAAAAGAAAGGGAATTAAACTTAAAAATCTATATCGATTGCGCTATCGGTTCTAAGCATATTCTTGTTGACAGAGTTTTCTGAGACGCGGAGCTTGTCTATAAATAATCTGCCCAAATTGGCCCATGATTGCTTGTAAAGGACTGGCCCTTCTGGCACTTTCCAGAACTACAAGTTTGCCAGTCTGACGCTCGTATTGATATCTACAATGCGCAATTCACAACTGCATTCTGTAGATAATCTTTACTGCCTGGGTTCGGTGATGTGCAGCATCTTCCGAGATTATACACCAAGAGTCGTTTCCATGGTTACAGTTGTCCTTGACGGAAAAAAAGGGAGAACCAAAGCTCAGGCCAAGTAAACGTCTCCTTGGAAAATATTTGTTGTTTGACATAGTTCAATCTGAAATTAACAACGTGAACAAGACCAACAGACCTACAAGCATACAGCAATTAATTTTAGTGAAGACACTTAGAGTAACAAAGGGAAGCCGAGCATTGAGATGAGAGTTTTCTTGCAACATCCACGTGTAACATGCAATATACTACATAAGTAGTATCATTAGTACACACAGAATCCAAAATGTGTCAATTGACACAAATATGTTGACTCGAGTAACACATTAAAGTGCATAAACTGCTAATGATGCTTCTAGTGCATCAAGATAAGCAAAGTAATGCATCAAAGGGTACTTTTATCAGCTGCTGTTACACGTGATGCAGTAGAAATGCATAAATTGAGAAGACCAGATACGACCCTTTCAACGAAACCACAATTACACGTCAACTGATGCGCTAAAAGTAAATCAACCTTGAGTTGATACAAGTTGCAGGTTACCTTGATAAGGTTTCCATGAGTTCTGCCATGGATTCGTTCGTTCTTAACATAACATATGAACAGAAAAGTTCTGGGAAAATTAGATTATATGCTTTCTACAGGTATTAAAACTACTCTTGTATCACTTAACAGCTTTACAGATTGATCGAAAGGTATTAAAACTATGGGTTTACATTTAGAATTCTATCGTTACGAGCATGCCACTGCTCAAATTGACTTGCCAATTGTATAAGTATAATTGAACTGAGAACAAAAACAAAAACAAAAAAAAATTGAACATATCCTTACTAGTGATCATATAATTAAACATACAATAAAAGGCAAAATAAATTGAAGCAGACATAGAGTACGAAAAAGTCATGCTGCTAGAGTGTATGAAGAAAGCGGGGAATTACAAAGGCCAGAAGAAAGAAACACAGAAAGCAAAGAAATCGATAGAGAGGAGGGGAGAGGGGATGCAGAGATCTCTCCATGACTGATGGAACCTGTCCTCACGACACAAAATTCATTGAACATCTTGGGATTCACCATGTCTTCGATGAAAGGACACGCAGAAAGAATAATAGGGAAAAGATTAGTTTCTATTCGGAAAGTAGAAATTGACTTCAAGTTGTATATAGTTTTACGCAATCCAAACTGAATGATTTTTGCTGTTCACATTATATATACTGCACAGAAAGTAGCTTGACATTGAAGTAATTCTGCTACAATCACAGGCTTACTGGCCAACATAAGAATTATTTATCATAATAGCTTGGCAATAGGCATTTTGTGTTAAGGAATACTCATTATTGAAGGTAAAAGAAAGAAGCCACATTAAAATAATGTCATATGAGTGGAGAAGAATAGGTAAATTGAAAAGCATTCACAACAAAGTTCAACAGTCTTGCAAAAATGCTACCGGGAACCAACTTTATGAAATAGCTGACGTTTAATTTTAATTACGAAAAAAGGGGAAGGGGGGAGCTTGGCAGTCTTCAAATACTGCCTCCCACTGGGGCACGAGGGAATGGAATTTTCTCCGCTCGTAAAGCCTCTTTCGCAAGGTGTGACATTTTATTTTCAGAGGCAATGGGTGCCAGGGGACAAAAAGCCATCTTGCAATAACAAGCTGAACAAATAAGTGCCAAAAGCTCTTGGGAGTCATTTATATCTAACGCGCGACTACTGCCAGATTCCCGTTCCCCATCTGCGAAAGGGATTCCCTCCTTGCCAGCTAAAAAACACGGCGCTGGTTCGTTCACTCATCGCGGATCAATCAGAACACAGTTTACAAAGCTGCTTCATTCGCGACAGGCACGGTGGAAAGAAAATATCATTACTACGCTTGAAAGAGTGGATGATCGCTTCCATAAATACGCGGAAGTTGAGTAAGATGAATGGCAAATCGATTTCTTCAAAAATAAATCGAATTTTGTGGCAATTAAACTAGCCTGTGATGGATTGGATCGGATACACATAACGTCTTGTAAGACTATACGTATCTTGATTGGGTCACGTTTTGGCCCAAAATTTAAAAGGCAATGTAACAATCTGTTAGGTGCGGAGCCGATCAACACCACTATCTCTCCCTTCAGTTCCAGGGGGTCCTTCTCTCAGGGCTGCCAATTATCCTATCAGCACATATCAACAGGTGAATGACTATGAAGAGCGACGCATAGCGTTACGCAAAATTGGGAAGGAAAACATAACAACTGATGAGGGAAAACGCTCAAAATCAAAATAAAACAAATACCATCCTTTTAAAATCATCATTGCTTAGCTGCATGGCTGGGGAGAGACCTGCGCTCGATCGCCAGCTCTAAACTTCGAAGGAGACGAAGAAAGTGAGCGGAAACATCCATCGCGACACTTTAGGTTGCTCTCATACTGAACTAGGCTTCGTGGCGATTCCTCTCTCGAACCTTTAGGCCACCCTCTGTCGTCAGCGTCCTCGAGCATAAATCGCCTTCGAAAAACTATACAATCGCAGCTATTACATTTAAAAAAATCACGAAGACAAAGCGTCCATCCTCATCTTTACCTTCCTATTTCCTTCAATCACCTTTCAATATCCTATGTCATCTGTTTCTTCACCTCGGCTAAAACTCAGTGGGCTAATGGGATACTCTGACCCCTCTCAGGTACGGGTATAGTAGTAGAAATACGTGGGATATGAAGCTTCGACTGTTATGTACTAAATCATTTGACAGGCTATGGAAAAGGGAGATTTTATAAATGAATAACATCTGTTTCCGAAGAAAGGTCTGCGTCTTCAGTAGGCTTCTTTATGGGCAATTATTTTCCTGAAGATGGTTTATTTTCAAGATACTTTTATAAATTTACATCTTAGTTACAAATCTCCATAAATAAAGGACAGAACAGATTTCCTTCTTATAATTAAATCTACACGACTTTTGCAGTTTATTTACATAATATGGATCAAGCTGTCATATCAGTTATATAAAGACGACCAGGCGCTTGCTTGGAACTTTATGAACACTCCTTGACATAATGAAGCATAACTTTGACGTGACTGGCGAAGGTTTTAAGTATTGACTCCGATCTTAATATAAATTGGACATTATGGTCTGGCTTCAAGATATATGCAGAAATACAAACGGTTATAATTCGTAAAATATTAGAGACATCGACTTGATATCGGGTATGGCAACATGTTAGCATGTTCACAGGGCGAAACCTAACCATGCCAGATATCAATAATGAATAACCTGATCAATAAATAATAATCATGGAGACGAAATAATCTGAACTTATTCTTCCGTATGATGGCATGTTAGCATGCCCACAGGGCGAACCTACTCATACGGCAGAATAACATTAAGTCCTGTTGCTTTATGCAAAAATTGAAAATATATTACGTATATGTTTCGAAGAAATCAAACTGAATTATCACAAAAGTTGAAAGAAATTGTAAATTAACTTATTCTCACGCATGGTGACATGTTAGCATGTCCACAGGGCGAACCTACCCATGCGTCAGAATAACAGTAAGTTCTGAGTCGAAATTTAACATTATTTTGTGAAGATTTTATTTAAAATTTCAGAAAACTTCAAAATAAAGTTGAAATGAACTTATTCTTTCGTATGGTGACATGTTAGCATGTCCACAGGGCGAACCTACCCATACGACAGAATAACTATGTCTCTAAGCTAGTTTGGGAACGAAGACTGAGTTCTTGAACCCTCCCATAAAGGGAGCTGAGTATTTAAGATATTAATCCATCGGAGTCGGTGATGAAAATGCCCCTGAATTAGGTTCCGTAGCTGTATTTATACCCCCGCATGTCAAGCAGAGCGCCTCCCGTGACACAAAAGATAAACATAGCTACAGCTGTGATATGCAGAACTAATTTGTGTATAATGGCAATATTCTAAAAATTAAACAGTATGTTCCATAAGGTTCATTTTTCTATGTCTAAAACAACAATAATGATCCTTGTAGTTTCTATAATATTATCTACTACAAAGTTGTCACATTCTTAAAAACTTCTTTCCAATGTCCATAAGGCTTATATTACTAATAACTCCAACTGAAATTTAGCTCTTATGGCTTTCATAATACAAGTAGTTTGATTCTAAAACTGAGAACACATACTTTTGACTAATTGTCAACAATGAAAGCTTTTGCTTTCAAGAAGCTTGCAAATAACAAATTCTAAACTTCTCGAATGATAGAATTAGGTCATTAGTTCAAATATTAAATAACTCATCTTTCATAACGTTTTTAACAGTGAATATATAAAAAGTAAAATAATTAAGAATAATATTAAATATGACCGAATCCTCGATATGGTTCGGGAGGATCATATCAATATTCCCCCTGGTCAAAAAATAATTTCTTCGGCGTAGTTAACGAAGAAGGAGAAATTATTTCAGCTCACAAATCTATATATGAACAGTTTTCACATAACATTTAGATAATGACTTTTTCAATTTTCAAACTATAAGTACTTATATACATATATAATGAGAGATGCACTTGTATCGACGTCAGATATTTACAATACGCTCAACTTAACCTACACAAAGACTAACACACATATAGACCAGTACGCACATAGATTAATATACACTTAAATTAAGATACACATAGACTAATCATAGACAAAGATACAGATCTGTATTCACTCATTCACGCACACCCATTTACTTACATCTATTTATTTACATCTATTCACAAACGTATATACCTATTTACATAAGTGCCGGCTGTTTATGCCCCACAGTTAGTGCTTTCAAATGTTTTTGCGTCTGAGGCTTGCGAATCCATTTCTTACATTGACATAGCGTAGAATTCGCCTCTTAGCAGCGGACTTACTATAAACGGTGCAAAATTTCTGCATGACTTCGTGCACTAAGTCATCGAATTTTAACTGCCTTTCCCCCAATATGCTTTCAATAACACACTTAAAGTCTTTATTGGGTTCCATCTGGTTTACGGTACGACCACTAATCTGAATCGTCTCACTTGCACCATTGTCGCATCCGAGCGGCACTCCATCTTCTTCTTCTAGAAACTTGTCCTCTATAGTATCATTCGTCAAAGTACTTAATATCTGGTCAAATTCTATGTCCAGATTAGGCGATAAACACAAACTGACCATATCGTCACTATCCACAGGGTACCCATTTCCTGCAGTTGCAACGTCAAAGATGGTTATTTCCTCGGATGTTATTCTTGGGGCATTAGTCCAAGCACTTGGAATCTCTGTAGCTACAGCAACGTCTGGAAATTGAGGTTCAGGATGTCCTTCCAGTTCCAATGGATCGATTCCAGCCTCCTTCATTTCCGGGTTTCTAGTCTGGGTTGACTTTTCCACGCACTCTCTGGATCTTTGCATATCCTTGGCTGCGCTCAGCTGATCTTGCATCCAGGATTTAAGGTTGTCAAACTGTTAAGTTAGCTGTTGTGACAAAGTCTCGGTGGCACGAGAAATTTCGTGGCTGACGTGACCTTTTATTCTATCTTCCATCTTGTGAATTTGCTCTTCAACCACAGTTGACATGGATGTTTCCAATTTAATCTCTCGATATAGCTCCCTTTCAGCTTGCTCGAATTGTTGTTGCCAGTCTCTATATTTCTGGGAGTTGATGTTATCTAATTCTCGCTTCATTCTCAATGCCTGTCTCTCGTTATGTTCTTTATACCTCTGGTCAATGATAGCCGACTTTAAATTCAAAGGGTCGGTGTTATACACTTGTGCAGCATGATAAACACGGGAACTGCTTAGATCCATATCGTTTAGAAAAGCACTTAATAAGAATTAAAGAGGATCGTGACCAACTTGTCCAACTTTCAAAGAAAGAATGACAACAATGGGATGAGTCGCGGCTTAATACAGTAGAAGCTCAATAGCTTTACTTTTATCAAATATACTTTGAATCCGATCTTCCTCTTTTTCGTTCCATATGCTCACTAAATAAACCAAATTTGCCCTTATACATATTTTTCCAAATGATCCTTCTCCCTGCCTTGCGCTGAGTTTTAATACATTGTTGTTTAGCATCTTTATAAATAAAGTAGAAGCTCTGGAATTTCGTGATCTTGTACACAAATGAAGTTCTTTCTATATCAATGTTTCGACAACAATCCGGAACATTAACTCCTGAACTTGAAGTAAGATTTTTACTTGTGCTACTCAAATGCTTCATTTCCATTTCGAAACGAAATAGCTCTGTGCTTTTCTACTACAATGAAAGTTCAATGGTCTTGCACAATTAATCTCAACTTTAAACAATTGTCTTGTCCTTGTACAATACATAATCGAGCCAACACGTTTAGGATACTACTATTGATATCGAGCCCCACGTTGTGGATGCCATTTGTAATGGTGCCGAGACCGTGAGATCATCACTATCTCTCCCTTCAGTTTTCCTTCACTCAAATTCCAAGGGCCGCCAATATTCCTATCAGCACATATCAACAGGTGAATGACTATGAAGAGCGACGCATAGCGTTACGCAAAATTGGGAAGGAAAACATAACAACTGATGAGGGAAAACGCTCAAAATCAAAATAAAACAAATACCATCCTTTTAAAATCATCATTGCTTAGCTGCATGGCTGGGGAGAGACCTGCGCTCGATCGCCAGCTCTAAACTTCGAAGGAGACGAAGAAAGTGAGCGGAAACATCCATCGCGACACTTTAGGTTGCTCTCATACTGAACTAGGCTTCGTGGCGGTTCCTCTCTCGAACCTTTAGGCCACCCTCTGTCGTCAGCGTCCTCGAGCATAAATCGCCTTCGAAAAACTATACAATCGCAGCTATTACATTTAAAAAAATCACGAAGACAAAGCGTCCATCCTCATCTTTACCTTCCTATTTCCTTCAATCACCTTTCAATATCCTATGTCATCTGTTTCTTCACCTCGGCTAAAACTCAGTGGGCTAATGGGATACTCTGACCCCTCTCAGGTACGGGTATAGTAGTAGAAATACGTGGGATATGAAGCTTCGACTGTTATGTACTAAATCATTTGACAGGCTATGGAAAAGGGAGATTTTATAAATGAATAACATCTGTTTCCGAAGAAAGGTCTGCGTCTTCAGTAGGCTTCTTTATGGGCAATTATTTTCCTGAAGATGGTTTATTTTCAAGATACTTTTATAAATTTACATCTTAGTTACAAATCTCCATAAATAAAGGACAGAACAGATTTCCTTCTTATAATTAAATCTACACGACTTTTGCAGTTTATTTACATAATATGGATCAAGCTGTCATATCAGTTATATAAAGACGACCAGGCGCTTGCTTGGAACTTTATGAACACTCCTTGACATAATGAAGCATAACTTTGACGTGACTGGCGAAGGTTTTAAGTATTGACTCCGATCTTAATATAAATTGGACATTATGGTCTGGCTTCAAGATATATGCAGAAATACAAACGGTTATAATTCGTAAAATATTAGAGACATCGACTTGATATCGGGTATGGCAACATGTTAGCATGTTCACAGGGCGAAACCTAACCATGCCAGATATCAATAATGAATAACCTGATCAATAAATAATAATCATGGAGACGAAATAATCTGAACTTATTCTTCCGTATGATGGCATGTTAGCATGCCCACAGGGCGAACCTACTCATACGGCAGAATAACATTAAGTCCTGTTGCTTTATGCAAAAATTGAAAATATATTACGTATATGTTTCGAAGAAATCAAACTGAATTATCACAAAAGTTGAAAGAAATTGTAAATTAACTTATTCTCACGCATGGTGACATGTTAGCATGTCCACAGGGCGAACCTACCCATGCGTCAGAATAACAGTAAGTTCTGAGTCGAAATTTAACATTATTTTGTGAAGATTTTATTTAAAATTTCAGAAAACTTCAAAATAAAGTTGAAATGAACTTATTCTTTCGTATGGTGACATGTTAGCATGTCCACAGGGCGAACCTACCCATACGACAGAATAACTATGTCTCTAAGCTAGTTTGGGAACGAAGACTGAGTTCTTGAACCCTCCCATAAAGGGAGCTGAGTATTTAAGATATTAATCCATCGGAGTCGGTGATGAAAATGCCCCTGAATTAGGTTCCGTAGCTGTATTTATACCCCCGCATGTCAAGCAGAGCGCCTCCCGTGACACAAAAGATAAACATAGCTACAGCTGTGATATGCAGAACTAATTTGTGTATAATGGCAATATTCTAAAAATTAAACAGTATGTTCCATAAGGTTCATTTTTCTATGTCTAAAACAACAATAATGATCCTTGTAGTTTCTATAATATTATCTACTACAAAGTTGTCACATTCTTAAAAACTTCTTTCCAATGTCCATAAGGCTTATATTACTAATAACTCCAACTGAAATTTAGCTCTTATGGCTTTCATAATACAAGTAGTTTGATTCTAAAACTGAGAACACATACTTTTGACTAATTGTCAACAATGAAAGCTTTTGCTTTCAAGAAGCTTGCAAATAACAAATTCTAAACTTCTCGAATGATAGAATTAGGTCATTAGTTCAAATATTAAATAACTCATCTTTCATAACGTTTTTAACAGTGAATATATAAAAAGTAAAATAATTAAGAATAATATTAAATATGACCGAATCCTCGATATGGTTCGGGAGGATCATATCAAATCCAAACACTGCACAGTGCGACCAATACAAATAGAATGGCATACAGAAATATTCTACTTGCTTTTCCTATAGACTGTTTCAATGCTGATCATGTAAAGTATGAAATGTCTTATTTTCTCGAATCTTTACCAAATCGTGAAACAGGTGTAACAATTAAAGATGGGTTAAACCAACCGAACCACACTGAGCCACAAACTTATTTTATGCATTTTTCTAGGATGCATATTATTGAAGACCGAACTGCAAATTCTTATTTAGGGTATAATTCTCCGATCATATTATAGTATTCAACAGTGTCATTGGATTATTATGCCAGTAGTCTTCACGTAATAATAAAGTTATTTATTCATTTTTTCGTGGGTTAGTTGTTCATTTCGCACATTTGTCTTTCGAAGGTGGCTTGAAAAATTAGTCCATCAAATTTTACGCTCTTAATGATGGTTCTTATCTCTGAGTATCATTGTCATGTTTTCTGAAATTATCTATAAAGTATGTATCTAATAACAATGATGCGTTAATTCTTCGCTTGGACCTCCGATGGACCCAGGTCTACGTATATTAAAGATCAGAAAACCGTGGATATAAAATCTAACCTTATTCCTTGATAATATTTGCAAGGTGAAGAAATTGCATTAAAAAAAAAAACTCCCATTCTTGCAATCAGATTCAACTCGAATAATAATAATACTAATAATAAACAAGAAAAGGCAATGTATATTTAGCGAAAGTTCTAGGAAAATCCAACTGCACTTTCTTCGCCGAAACTAGGACGTCAATGGTAATAATTCATTGGAATTCACAAAGCGAAAAATTCGCCTAATGCAAAATTAAAAAAATACAGAGGTACATTCAGGACCTCCCCCATGGCGCAGTGGTAGCGTCATTGCCTTGTAATCAAGGGGTTCCGGGTTCGATACCCGGTGGAGGCACAAAGTGGTTCGAATTCCACTTTAAACTGTAGGTCCAGTCCCGATTAGCCTTACTGTGCATAAAGTGGACTTACAACAGCAACTCAAACCAAAACAGAAGTACATTCGAATAAAAAGTTTGTTTGTGTGATTTGATATCACTGTTGAGTTGTTATTTTCGCAAGACTGTCAACGTTTCCCCCGCAATCACTCCTTCATGGTGCATTTATATCGAACTTTGTTTTCGTAACGAAAGCTGTCCCATCTTAAACTTTTACACCTAACATTATTACGAATCGAAATATCCATATACGAAGTTCCCAGTGTATGGAATCCCCGCCTTTCGCGGTATCGATATTCCAGTGGGCAAGAAAATTATGCCTTTCTCACTTTCTCATGAATTATATATGAGCCACTTCAACAGAATTCTCACGCAATGTAACATCAAGATTCCCACAAAAGGTCCCTTGACTGGCCTTGATCTGATTTCAGTGTTAAACTTATAAAAAAAATGAGAGAATGGTGCCTTTCTATTCCCATGGGGTATCAAATCTAGATTCTTAAATTTATCCAGCATCGACTTCCAGATTGCGGAGTAGAAAACAGTGAATATACACGTTACATGCATTATAAATACGAGTATATTTCAACTCCCCAAAACTTTTCCAAACTTCCGTACTCATTTAGCATTTTCTTTATTCGATTTCTTTTTAGGTTGGGGCTATAAGTATTCTTCTTTGGCTTTGAGAACCACTCAGAAAGTAATATTATTTGAATGGGGATCTTCAATGAAATTCGATGCGATATGTGTGTCACTTTTTAACGTAAATGTGAACATGAATTTCCTATATCTGAAAATAAACAAAACACACATACACATTAGGGTGTATCGAAAAAATTTTTTTTTCGAAATGTTAAGGTGGCTAGTGCGGAAAAGTGGCCATTTGTGATCAAAAACACGTCTGATTTTTTTTTCTGATTTTTTGGAGATCGTTTAGGTGGCGCGCATCGACCTTGAAGTTTTGATGGTGATTTGGTTATGCAACACGCACAACAATTTCACAAAAATGTCATTATTTGGCTATTTCATGTGTTTTTTTCTGCATTATGGTCATTTATTGTTTTGTTTATAGCAAATATTTTACATTCGTGCCTTAGGGGTGGTTTCCTATGCTGTTTACATATGCTTTTGGTCAAAAATTGTCAATTTGAGGCTAAAAACTCCATATTTTTCTATTGATGGTTTCCAATTGGTTTCGACTGTGTTTTATTCGAAGGTTTTCCGATATAAAAGACTAAATAAAATATTTTGACTTTCTAATTGCTAACAGTTCCTCAAATACTGTCCAGCGCTTTGCTTATTTTCATAGCTTATTATGCTTTGAAAATAACCCAGAGCTCACCACGAGGAGGTGGCTGGACTGCGAGCTCCACCCACCCACATGATGTTGGCAAACATAATTTTACTAAGGGGCAGGCCAAGATTTTCTTCTAGTTTTCTCCTTGAACTTTATAGTCACTTTTTGTTCGAAATGTCGGCATATGTTCTCTAGATTCCAATTTCGCTTTGATGTAGCCATCACGTGCGCTGGCGCCGAAAACGGAAGAAGCAGCATCTGTGATAATTTTCACAAGTCGCTCCACTCCTTGTGTGTGGCAGGGGAAGTCTTGAATTTCCGCTATTTTTTGTTTTTAATGTAGTCATCTACTTCTTCATTTGTAATATCATTTGCCAACGTAGGCTCGTGGAGGGAGCATGAAGCCCAATCAACCATGTCATAGTATTATTGGTCTGCATTAAAATTGATGGTTGGTAAAACAAAAGTGCGAATTCTTTTGCCCTTTTTTCAATTATCTTGCTTTCTTAATTATTTGCCAACCAAAACTTCTTATTTCTTGGTTTTCGTCGGTTATTAAAGCCAGCAGGAGATTTTCAGGATGGGCCAAGAATGCGTTTTGTTGAATGACCCTATTAATCAGATCTCTCAAGTGGTGTGGGAGAAATCGGGACAAGTGGATCAAATTCCAGAGGTGTCGGGCTCCGTCAGTTATCGATGGTTCCTTCTTGATCCCAAACCACACCGGTGCGTACACCTTCATTATGTAGTATGTGGAATTTGATCTACTTGTCCCGATTTCTCCCACACCACTTGAGAGATTTGATTAATAGGGTCGTTCAACAAAACGCATTCTTGGCCCATCCTGAAAATCTCCTGCTGGCTTTAATAACCGACAAAATCCAAGAAATAAGAAGTTTTGGTTGGCAAAGAATTAAGAAAGCAAGAGGATTGAAAAAAAGGCAAAAGAATTCGCACTTTTTTTTTTACCAACCATCAATTTTAATGCACACCAATACTATGACATGGTTGATTGGGCTTCATGCTCCCTCCACGAGCCTACGTTGGCCAATAATATTACAAATGAAGAAGTAGATGACTACATTAAAAACAAAAATATAGCGGAAATTCAAGACTTCCCCTGCCACACACAAGGAGTGGAGCGACTTGTGAAAATTATCACAGAAGCTGCTTCTTCCGTTTTCGGTGCCAGCGCACGTGATGGCTACATCAAAGCGAAATTGGAATCTAGAGAACATATGCCGACATTTCGAACAAAAAGTGACTATAAAGTTCAAGGAGAAAACTAGAAGAAAATCTTGGCCTGCCCCTTAGTAAAATTATGTTTGCCAACATCATTTGGGTGGGTGGAGCTCGCAGTCCAGCCACCTCCTCGTGGTGAGCTCTGGGTTATTTTCAAAGCATAGTAAGCTATGAAAATAAGCGAAGCGCTGGACAGTAATTGAGGAACTGTTAGCAATTAAAAAGTCAAAATATTTTATTTAGTCTTTTATATCGGAAAACCTTCGAATAAAACACAGTCGAAACCAATTGGAAACCATCAATAGAAAAAATTAGTTTTTAGCCTCAAATCGACAATTTTTGACCAAAAGCATACGTAAACAGCATAGGAAACCACCCCTAAGGCACGAATGTAACATATTTGCTATAAACAAAACAATAAATGACCATAATGCAGAAAAAAACACATGAAATAGCCAAATAATGACATTTTTGTGAAATTGTTGTGCGTGTTGCATAACCAAATCACCATCAAAACTTCAAGGTCGATGCGCGCCACCTAAACGACCTCCAAAAAATCTGAAAAAAATCAGACGTGTTTTTGATCACAAATGGCCACTTTTCCGCACTAGCCACCTTAACATTTCGAAAATTTTTTTTTTCGATACACCCTAATACACATGCTACATATAATGATGTATAGCTGAACAAAAATCACGAAAATTCAGGATAAAACATTCTACAATACTTATTATTCTTGGCAATCAACTTAGTACTTCTAAAGAACACAAAATAAATACTGGTTACCGCGAGAACCTGGTATAGCCATATTAAACAAAAATAGCCTTAGATGCCACCAAATGCGAAATTGGGGGTATCCAAAAGGTTCTGCTGTATGTAAATTGTGTATTTATGCGTGTATGGGTGTAATTCGACGTGTGGCCGCGGTGGCTCAGTCGGTAACGCGTCTGACTACCATGCTAAAGGTCCCGGGTTCGTTCCCCGGCCGGTTCCAATCCGGGAACTTTTCTAACGGTGGAAGCGGCCCCGGCGCCCACCCAGCGTCGAATAACATGGTAAAGGTAAAGGCGGTCAGGGGCGTGATGCTGATCACATCACCCCACTCACGACCGGATCAAGAAAGTGTGGGGCGTTACCCCCACACCCCCTATACGCCTTCATGGCGTGGTGCTATGCACAGGGGAACACTTACGGGTGTAATTCGAGTATATAACTATTTTCTTAAAATTCTACGTGCCTACCAAATTTGAGGTTACGGCATTTCATCATGTTGAATTAGCACTCCATAGTATTATTCTTTAAAGTGGTTACACGCACACAACCTTGAAAATTTGAAGTTCATCACAACCTTCAATTTACATCTTGCAGTTTAACAGTTATCGACTTACTGAAATATACTTCGTGAGTGACAACTTATCGCAGAACTGTCTAAATAATTCTAAATTATACAGTTTCAGCTGAAAATAATCCACTTTTAAAAATTCATGTTTTTTCCTGGATTTCTCGAGCTTATATCCACGTTGACAACATACCGTTGTAGGCAGAAACTTTGTAACAAACGTGAGGAAACAAGTTTATCTCTGAAATAGCAGGAACAGCCGCCAAGTTCTTTCAATTGTTTAAGAAGCCCAGCAGATCGATTTTCGAATCCCTTCACGTGAATCGATCTGCGTCTTCGTCGAACTATCAATACGGCAGCAACTTCTTCCAAGGTTACTGAACTGCAAGTTCCCAGTTTCCTGTTCATAATTTCCACACACAGTAGAGAAGATGACTTAGTGAAATTTCACCTCTTCACGTTTCTTCATTTTTGATTCTGGCCAGGTATATTAAGCTATCAAAAGAGGTAATTTTGATCCATTTTCGAAGTGGGAGCTTACGGCGAAAAAAACATTTTGAAGAGTGATTTTTTTAACTTCACCTGAAAATTTTGGGGTAATTATTTAATTCATTCATTCAATATTTCATATTCGACGTTCACAATAAACTTGAGTTGTTGCTTAAAAATATTTTAAAAAAATTAAGGAAATGATAACTAGAGCAGTAACGGATCCTAAAACAACCATAACGTGATTAGAACCAATTAGATTAATTAGAACCAACAGGTTAATGATTACCTGTTCATAGACACAGTATTCGGAAAGTGTTACAGGCCCTGTTTCTGCTGAACCAATTCCTTAAGAATATTCAAAATTCGCATTTTTCACACATGTGGCAAATTTGAAGAAAATACGATGCTTGCGGTTACATTTTCAATTCTCCCTTGAGAATAGGGATATTCTCAATAACAAATGGTGCATATGTCAAAATGGACCTTCCAATTTTTTCCAACTATTTCATTGTGTATTTTACGGTTAAGGTTACAGATTCATTCATAGCGATTTCATATTCTCCAAAAAAAATAAACCTTTTTGAGGACGAAGGAGATATTTCCCTTCACGAAGCGCGAAAATCTACGAGGCTAGAATTTTGCATGGGCGCTTATGGAAGTGTTGTTTTTTTGTTTTTTTCTTTTTCAAGTACTTCGAGAAGGCACTTCCTCGCAGTTAAACAAACAAACAAACGAAATGATCAGTAGTTAAAAATCCGTAGGAACGAACCAGAAAGCATCCCAGCAAGTAAGCCGGGAGTGAACAAGAAACCCGGCGGAGTTATTGATTACCTTGAACCTCTTCTAGCGCTGATTTTCTAGGCTATCAGACCTCGGAATAGTTATTTCCTCTTGAAGAAAGGAACTCGGCACGGTAACGATTCCTCAGGAAGCCCCCAGACCTTTTTCTCCTATCGATCGGTTAAGCGAAGAGCGACGACACAACCATGCGCCTCCATTCCCGGCGACCAAAAACGAAAGGAAGGGAACCTGTAGATGCGCAAGGACTTGTTGAGATGAATTACATTAGTCACGCTACGTGCTCCCGGAGAGAGAGACGAAACATCATGCATAATGAACAAAGGCAGCGAGAGCTAACAAACAGGCTGAATTATTTTGTAAAATTTGACGAGTGTGGTTCAGTCACGCCACTCGACGACACACACACACACCATATGCGTTTACCCTACCAAAGGAGGACGTGAACTATACAAGGACATTGCTGAATTGCGCCTAGTAGTGTTCAAACATATGGTTTGCACTCGCATCTGGAATCCGATGCTTATTTAATACCCAATAAATAATAAGTTTGCTTGCAAAGGTCAATCGAGGTCTCGCGTTTTCTATGTACACCTCTTTACATATCAAACAATATGAGGGCATTTGTAAGTCCCCAAACAGAATGTTCTGCATAAGCTAAACGGAGACCTGTATGTTCATTTATCCAAGTTCCACCTCTGCATCTCCATTTCGCGCGCACGCATCCACGCAGGGCGAATGTTTGTAAGATTTCACGTGAAAATAATACTAACATTGCTAATCTTTTGCTGTACACACGATACTCCAGAACTTAACATATGGGAGAGTCCATGCCAAATAAGCCAGGTGTGCCATCAACGATCCCTAGAATTTCGGCCACTTTAGGTACGCACGTATATTCTATCAAGAAAATGGGTTTTAGATTTTATAAAGAGTCCGACTTTACCTGGCATTTTAAACTCTCATTATTTATGATACACAGTATTTGCAAATATGTACCGGTACATTAGAACCGTAACTCATCAAAAGCTAGTGTGTGTGTATAATCACACTTTACACACACACACACATATACATGCAGTGCATATTCATTGGACGAGATTCAGAATTTTTATCCCATTTCGAAGTGGAAACGTTTTGTGTGCACTATTGTTAAGGCACGTTTCCCTTGATCAATTTTTCCACGCATTACATTACTTCAAATGCGCATTTTAAGCATGACCTTTCAGAGGAAATATGTTTAGATTATACCAGTGCAATCTTGAGGTCTCTTTTAACGAAACCATTATTTCGGAGATAGTTTCCACACGCACTCTGACTCACTCACTCGTATTTCCCACAGCGTTGACATTTGTTACAGATAAGTGCAAGTGCAAATGTGACGTTGGATTTACGTCGAGAAAGATACGTGAGTCTTGCAACAATATTTCATTCTCTTCGCTCCGCTGGCGTTTGTTTATAATCCAACTTCACAGTTCAAGTATAATCGTATTTACGTACTTGCGCAAACGTATTTTCTGTGCAATTTATAAGGAGGCCGGAAAATGTATTCGTTACGAGTTCTAGCACTTAAAATTTACTTTAATTCGCTCAATTCTTGTGCATTAAGCGTAACAGCCTGAAGAAAGAAAACCATATCTCCCTATTTCGCAGAAATACGAGGATTGTTTAAAATTATTTTCTTGAACACTAGAAATTTTCAATAACGTGCATGACTGGATTGAATAAAGATATGGAAGTGTTCTTGTTCTCGTTGGATAGAGGTGACGACAGATCGTAGTATTGTGTGGTCAACTGATCAAACAAATAATTTCTCATTCTCGCGCAAATTTAGGGGTACCAAACTATTAGAACTATAAAACGTTGTGCACAATTATTCAGAGTAAATTACTCCATTTATTCATCGCTCTTTGCCTTTATAGGCAGGTTTTTCACTCCAACTTCAAGGAATTCCGATCTTGCGTCTTACTTCATGTCAACATAGGATTCTCTTAATTTAATATTATCTATCAGCTGATATCTTATACCTCGGATCATTTCCCCGTTAACCATTATTCCTTCCAGCGCGTCTCTTAGCAAGCAGTTAATTCTTAGCCAGTGTCTCAGGATATGTTAGCATGTAACGTGAAATTGGCAGAATTTCATTTCAAAGGTAATGATTTTTCGTCATCTATTGCAATGTCTTTTTTTCTGATACGAGACAATAGTGCGCCACGATGCCCTGTCCCCTGGGTTCGAATTCCGGCCTGGGCATGGATGTTCTTTGTGAGTCTCTCTTCATTAATCTCATTATATTATCACTCATCCTCACCTTCGCGATTATCCAAAAGTGGCAGAAAAGCGAAGTAAAATAAACCAAATCAATGAATTACTCATGTTCAGACAAAATACAATTTTCAATATATTCTACACCAGGTTGTATCGTAATAAATGCCCTGCCATTTTGTCGTTCTCCATGCTGAAGACTAAGTTTCTTAATTAAAATTAAGTGATTTTCAAATGTTGGACATCCACTGGAAAAAGATAACTTTTGGTAATTTTGTCGTACCGCAATGACTCCCGTCCACTACGCTGCTTCCGAGCAAGGAAAGACGATTATATCGCAATTAGTCCTGTACTAGATGCAGATTGACAAGCATGATCATATCGGTATGTCGGTAAAGCATAGCGTGTAGTGTAATCTTCCATTCTCGATGAAATCCAATTACGTTTTTGCGCCGACCTGTGTATGTATAAAGTGCCTTTTGCGGTTGAAGAAAATGCAAGTTCGCAAACGAGGAATACAAGTATCTCGTATCTGAAGAATGAAGACACGATCTGACAGACTTCGAACCGTGGCATGACTGTGAGGCCAGAAAAATGCGGGTGCAAGCATCTCACGAACAGCGAAGCAAGAAGAGTGTTCTCGATCTTTGTCACGGGTCTACCGTGACAGTGATCGAAGAACCAACCGTAAGTCGCACGTAAGGTATATACATGGCAAACGACGAGAGTGACAGGTAAATTCGAATTATAACTCAAAAGCGACACAAATCAATTCAAACCACATAATATCCATATTGTACTCAAATCGAGAAACGACTTTTCTCTTGAACTAGCCTAAAACATCAAAATAACATTTTACTCTCCTACAAGGCGTCGTGCCAAGGTTGCAATTCCCAAGAGCCTTTATACCGACACAATTTTGCTGGTTGGTTGATTTGGTGTTTTACTTTATACACAGTAAGGCTAATCGGGACTGGACCTACAGTTTAAAGTGGGATCCGAGCCACTATGTGCCTGCACCAGGTATCGAACCCAGGACCCCTTGATTAGACACGCTTCTGTGTATTATAGCTACACTTCAACGGCTTATAGCAATTATTATGATGTACTTGTAAACTAGAGTTTGCTGCGCATGGCATGTGCTGTAAACACCAGCGCATACTCGGACCGAAGCTGCGCGTAAGCTATGACCGGAGATGTTCCGAAAATAAAATGGTTTGTAGAATCATTATTAAAATTGGCTCGATCACAGTTATATAGTTGAAAATTAACTAATTTGCAATCATATTTATTTTATACTGAAGCACAAGTACTACATGTCTCATGAACTACATTTTCACGTAATAATTGGATTTAACAATCAGCCTATTTTAATATTACTAGTAAAATTTTAAAAATAAATCTGACATATCCTTACTTGTTCAAAGACGAACATAAGGTAGGTAACAGTAGTATAGTACGGCAAAGTAACTGTTAATATAGTCAATACTGCAAAAGTAATAACTTATACTTATTACAGCATTATAAGTAACACGTTACTTGCAAATACTGATTTCATTATTGTCATTGTAATTTACAATAGTGTTGAAGCCGTGTCGCTGGAAATTCTAAATTTATCTTCAAATGGCCGTATTCAAGATTACAGTTTAGCATGGCTGATATGGAGGGATACAGAATTTCAGGACCTGTCAATTCAGATCCTTTCCACCGATGAGACAAGCAATGGAATTCGTACGGTCTGCATTCCAAATCGAGGAGAGCATCTTGTATTTGTAATATGCCCTTTTCGTATCAGCCTTCTAATATTTACTAATCATTCAACATAATAGTGGTAGACACTACCTAGAAGCAAAACTATGCCGAGTAGGCAATAAAATTACATTAGTATTTTCCTCGAACTATTGTATTTTAACTTGTGACAGTACGATTAATTGACAAAATATGTGTTATTAATTATTAAGTTTCTAAGTGAAATACACGAAAACACACAAAAAAAAACTTTTTCAAACTGTACATGATTCTCGTGAGTGAGTGAGTGAGTGAGTGAGTGAGAGTGAGAGAGAGAGAGAGAGAGAGAGAGAGAGAGAGAGAGAGAGAGAGAGAATTACAGTCGCGAGTAAATTCTGTTAAGAAAAAAATACGTGACTGTGTATGACCAGAGATACTTGAAATTTTTTCCATTGAAGAATTGGCGAATAATCAAGTGAAATGCATTTCTCGACTTACATAAATGTTTGAAATGTAAACGCTTTGTGAAAGAGGAAAATTGTAAAAGTGTACTTTTCTTGACTTGGTTGCATGTTTAAGATTATCTCATCTTCCTTGCGGTCACCACACTTGCCAGCCGTTTCCATAGCAACGAGGATCATCCATCAACCCGACCGAGTTGTCAATACGGGCATGGCGTTACAGGCTAGTCTGCAAAATCAATTAGTAACCATGCAGACTCAACACGAATGCAGTGAAATCTAATAATTGCCAATTCTCTAAAATAAACATCAACGAGAACACTGTACTTTATTGAAGTTTGCTGAGTAAAAAGCCACGATAAACCATTAAATCTTGATTGTATTCTGCGTAAGTCGTTAGTCTCGCGTCCAATAACCACAATTCCAACAAATCGCAAGTAGTTTCTCACAGCAAAGAGTTTATTTATATACGAGGGTTGCTGGAAAAGTTTCTGCAAACTACCAGCAACAATGGCACTAGTGTTCCGCTATTATAAAAATCGGAAGAATAGACCTTTCATATGTTAAAATTATCTTTGATTGTTTGTTTAGGCCTATTCGTTTATTTTTAACAGCAGTTTGAAGTAGTAGTTTCGTGAGAAATGGAAATTTCTCGTGAACACTTTCGGGCAATGATTTTTTATGATTTCAAATGTGGTTTAACACCGAAACAATGCATCGAGCGACTTCATTTGGCTTTTGGGGATGAAGCACCATCAAATAGGACTGTGTACAATTGGTCTTCCGAATTCCAGCGTGGGCGCACATTTTTCACTGACGAATTTCGTGAAGATGGTCCATCCACGTCTGTTGTTGCCAGTAATGTTGATGCTGTGCGTGAAATGATTGACAGAGATCGGCATGTGATATACCGTGAGATTCAGGCATCCTCGAACATTGACGTGAAAGCAATACATACGATTTTGCATGGTCATCTGAATGTACGGAAACTTTCAACCCGTTGGATCCCACACAACTTAACCGAAGCTCAAAAACAGGCTCGTGTAAATTGGTGTAAAGAAATGCTCAAAAAATTCAACCGAGGCAAGTCACATTTGGTGCACTACATCGTTACAGGGGACGAAATTTGGATCTATTCATACGAACCCGAAACCAAACAGCAATCCACTGTTTGGGTGTTTCAAAGTGAGCCGAAACCTACAAAACTTGCTCGTTCGAGGAGTGCTGCCAAGCAAATGATTGCTTGTTTCTTCAGTTATACCGGACATGTGGCAACAAAAGCTTTAGAAGATCGAAGGACTGTAAATGCTGAGTGGTATACGACAATTTATTTGCCAGAGGTCATCAATGAATTGCGTAAAACAAACCCAAATCATCGCATTATTCTTCACCACGACAACGTCAGTTCCCACTCTGCACACCAAACTGTTGATTTTTTGACCAGTAAAAATGCCGAATTAATGACTCATTGTCCGAACTCACCTGATTTATTACCTAATGACTTCTTTTTGTTCCCACACATGAAAAATAAGATGCGTGGTGAGCGATTTGTGTCGCCTGAAGAAGCTGTTGACGCATTCCGAACAGCGGTTTCTGAGGTATCAGCTTCAGAGTGGAAAAAATGCTTTCAAAATTGGTTTGAGCGTATGCAAAAGTGTATCGATCTTAAGGGTGAATATTTTAAAAAACAATAAAACCATTTCCATAATTTCACATGTCTTTTTTCACATTGATTGCAAAAACTTTTCCGTTTCGTTCTTATTTCATCCATACAAACAGGTGCTGATATTGTTATAGTGTTGCAAAACGACCGGATATTCTACTATGAAATTTCATACTTTTTAGTATTCTTTTCACCATTTTCCTATCAAATATATTGAACATAAACAAATAATTTTCGCCTCAATTGTTTCAAAAAAGCAAATTCATTATGATATGTTAAAAAGGAGGAGGCAACTTGCGAAATTTTGTATATGAGTAGATGCACAGGTATTTGTTGCAGCGCTGGAGCAACTCCAGATTTCTACAGCACATGCTATTGCAGCGAAGGTTCAATGCTGTTTTTCCTATACCCGTGCTTCAGTCCGCTGGTCGTTGCAGAGCACCTGCAACAAACGCTGGGATGTTAATTCTTTCACACGCCGTTCGAGAGCAACTGACAAAATGTCCACGTTGGGCAAAGATAAATACTTGCTTTGTGGGAAATCTTAACTTAATTTACGAACCTTACCACAATATAAATAAATAGGGCAATTACTGAATTATCAGTTGGTATAACTTGTGATTATTAAAAAATATATATTTAGTTATATTTTTTTTGTATTTTGCATGCCTTTAAGCCCACGCAAGGTTGCTCAGTAACCCCCTCCCACTCCCGGCCATTCTTTTACGCGCTATTTAATTGCAACACCCAGGATAAACCATCAGCAGCAGCCACTGCATACAAATGCTCTCTCTTCCCAAACTAACTAACTAACTCTCTAGCCTTCTTAAACCCGAAGGTTCATGGCTGCAGCAACACAGGCCTTCCATCTGTCCCTATCTTGAGCAAGATCTATATACTCTCTTCCATCCCTACCGATTTCATTTAAATCCATCTCAACGTTGTCCTTCCATCTTCGTCTTGGTCTTCCTACAGGTCTCTTACCATCAGGTTTCCCAACAAGTATCCTGTAAACTTCTCTTTCCTCTCCCATTCGTGCCACATGGCCTGCCCACCAAAGTCTTCTTCATTTAATTATTCTAATAATATCTGGACATGAATACAAATTATGTAGTTCTAAATTATGTAACATTATCCACTCACCTGTCTCCTCATCCCTTTTAGGTCCAAAGATTTTCCTAAGGATCTTATTTTCAAATACTCTCAATTTATGTTCCTCTCTCAACGTAAGGGACCTAGTTTCGCACCCACATAATACTACAGGCAAAATTACTGTTTTGTATATTTTAACTTTTAGTTTCTTAGATATTAAACGAGAAGACAAAAGTTTATGAAGAGAGAAGTAACATGCATTTCCCGAATTAAGCCTACTTTTTATTTCCTCTTTAATATAATTTTCATTTGTTAATATTACTCCTAAGTATTTGAATTTGGACGAGTTGTTATCAATAATTAGATTTTGGTTACTACCTAACACTTGGTTTCGGCCTGTAAGCATATATTTAGTTTTCTCTTTGTTAACTTCCAAACCTCTCTCTTTAGCTGCTTTGAAAAATATTTTAGCATTATTCTTAATTGTATTCACATCATCCCCCAGTAAGTCTACATCATCTGCATATGCTAACAACTGAGTCACACCATTTAATTTTAGTCCTTCTCTAGTTTATTTTATATTCCAAACAGCATATTCTAAGGCAAAATTAAAGAGCAATGAAGATAATGCATCTCCTTGTTTTAACCCATCATGAATTGTAAATTTGTCAGACATATTAATACCTACACGAATTTTACTTTTTGTTTCACTGGTGCATATTTTTACCATACTAACAAGCTTCTTAGGTATTCCAAACTCTACTAATATATTATATAATTTATCTCTTTTGAAATCAATGAATAGCTGATGGACATTTTGATTATATTCCCACTTTTTCTCAAGTGTCTGTCTAATGTGAAAAATTTGATCTGTAATTGATCTGTTACGTTTAAATCCCCATTGATAATCACCTACAATTTCATTAGCATATGGGGTAAGTCTTGTTAAAAGAATGTTAGATAATATTTTATATGTTGTTGAGAGTAGAGAAATTCCACGGTAATTATTGCAGTTCATTTTATCACCTTTTTTAAACACAGGAACAATTATGGATTCTTTCCACTGTTGAGGGATTTCTTCTTTATTCCATATTAAACAAATTAATTTATGAATTTGACATATTAACGAATTTCCACCATATTTAATTAACTCAGCTGGTATTAAATCAATGCCAGGTGCTTTGTTATTCTTTAGCCTCTAAATAGCATCTTTGACTTCAGTCAAGTTAGGTTCTGGAACTAAAGGTTGTGCTGTGTGGACTTCATTTACTTCTGATTTATCTCCTACATGGACATTTAAAAGGTCATTAAAGTAGTTCTTCATCTATTTAGAATATCGCTTGGGTCAGCTAGAAAATCACCGTCTTTATCTTTTATCAAGTTTACTTTAGGTTGCCACCCCTTTTTAAACTCATTTACACCTTTATATAAATCTCTGATATTTTTATTTTTGCTGTTTGTTTCAATTTCGTTAATTTTGCTTTTCAAGTAATCTCTTTGTTTACTTCTAAACGTGCGGTTAACTTCTCGCTTTATTCTATTATAATTGCTTAGATTTGTATCATCAGAGTTATTTAACCACCTAAGTCTAGCCTGATTTCTTATTTCTATTAGATTATGACATTCATTATCAAACCATGGCTTACTTTTTCTTGGTTTATGGTATCCTATACTTTCTTCAGCTGCTGATTCTATTGCATTACGTATGTGCTCCCCATTCTTATTTACGTCTGTTTCATTTATATTTTCATCATCATTTAAATCCTGCAAAACATCAAATCTATTTGACAGTTTAATTTGGTAATCTTTCTTAATTATTTCATCAGCAAACTTTCCTGTATCAAATTTTATAACTTTTAGATTTTGTTGCTTATGATTTATCACTGAGAGTCTTTCTCTTAATTTAGCAATTACTAAATAATGGTCACTGGCACAGTCAGCACCTCTATGTGTACGAACGTCAATTATACTAGTATGCCTTCTCTTATCAATGAGAATATGATCTATCTGATTATGAGTTTTACCATCTGGAGATGACCAGGTATATTTATGGATATCTTTATGTTTAAAAGTGGTACTTTTCACAATTAAATTCTTTGAGGTTGCAAAAGTAATCAATCTTATACCATTATCATTACTTAATTCGTGAAGACTTTCTTTACCAATCGTGGGTTTAAATGTCTCTTCTTTGCCAATCTGTGCATTACAGTCACCTAACAGAATTTTCATATCATACTGAGAACATTTATCAAAGACCTGTACTAACTCTGTATAAAAATCATCTTTAGTATTATTATCATCTTTATCTTCCGTTGGTGCATGTATGTTTATTAAAATAATTTTACACCGCCTACCCTGTAAAACTGCATATGATATCCTATCATTAATAAATTCTACTGTTTTAAGAGGAGAGATAATTATATTATTTATGAAAAAGGCTGTTCCAAAATTATGATTTTCAGTACCACCATAGAAAAAAGTATAATTTTTAGTTTTTGCAATTCTCTTCTCCTGGCCACCTAACTTCCTGGACAGCAACTACATCTAATTTATACTTAACTATCTCATTAACTGTACACTGAAATGCCCCAGGCCGGTAAAGGCTCAGAACATCCCAGGTGCCTAATTTAATATCCCAGAGCAGATTAATTTGAAGGGTGTAAGGGGGTGACATTATACAGAGGCACCTAATTGTAAACCTCCCTTTAGTCCGCTTCTCAAAATGTCAGCTACGTCAAATCTTGTAACAGCCATAACTTTGCTATCTTAAATGCTAGAGAAGTTGAATTCTTTCTAAAACATTCTTCTCGATACTTTCAAATTCTAATCTCCTTTGTGTTTACGCGAGCTTCCGCTCCCTCCACACAAGTAAAAGTAGATTTTAGTGTATCTGTGCAACTAATAAGAGAACACAGTTTAACAAAAGCAGCATTCCTTCGAACATGTGCTTGAAAAACACGGTATGGCGTTCTGTAACAGTATAAAGTTAAAAATAATTCACGCCTTGATTTGAAAGCTATAGTGTGTCGGGGAAAAATCAACTAGTAATGTATTATCCCAACTCATAATTAAGAAAAATATTGTGTGTGCTGGAAAACAACAAGAAAATATTCAAATACGGAGTAATTTACAAGAATAGCGAAGCTACACCGTTCTTAATAAGTATAATTCCAAATTCGCTCTGCGTGACAATCGATCCATTCGTGAAACTTTTATAGAGCGTGCGTGACATGGGACAGAATGAAAGGAATAAAACACAAGAACGGACACTAACAACGAAGTTCAAGCACGCAATGTTCTTAAATATGGAATACGCACGTGGTATGTCAATATGTGATACGCCAGTGACCGGAATTGTGTTACAAGGCACATCTTGACGAAAATAAAAGGCTAGCCGCTTGAAACAATAAAAAAGAAAAGACATGTGAGCGGTGGTCAGGTTAAGCTACAACGAAAACAGATCGAGCTGGAAAGCAAACAATTTTTCCTTTGCTGAACATCCAATATTCTTACGTAAACACAGTGAGCTAAGTCACAAAGATTTTTAAATAATCCACTCGTCTTTCATGGAAGGGTACAAAGCGAAATTACATCCCAAATTACACACCACAAAACATTACTAGGATAATACACACAGCAATTTTTGATTGAATAGGTGTGCTTCTTGAACTGTATGTCTATTTTCGCGAGCTTCAAAACTCTTTAATTCAACCCTCCCCCCCTTCATTTTTGCTTGCATATTCTGTCTCCATCGTTCATATCCTACTTATAAAAATGTGTGTTGTGACAAAAAATTCTGATTCTATGTTTGTGTGTTACAATAATATCAAATTGAATTGTGTCCGGCCAACCAATAAAAATGTAGCACACGTTGCAGAAGCTACATGTGCTACATTTTAATGGTTGAACGGACACAATTCAATTTGAACCTGTCCGGTTCAAAGTCGCCTATCACATGGCTGAAATGACCATGCTGAACGAGTCAAGCCTTATTTCTTAGATTGGAGAGAAGTCGGATAACTATCAGGAGTAGCTCAATCAAACTCAATCCAGTTTTTCCCAATTAAAAAATTACAAAATTCGATTCCTCTACTTTATATGATTCCACTTCATATCCTATCACTCTGCCTTCGAAATGGACTCAGTACGAACTCTAGGGGTGTGTACGATCTGAAGTTACATCGATTTCCTAAATGCCTTACACGAAAACTGATATATTAAAAATGTGGAATAAAGTTTAAAAAACAATTTTTCTAGAGGAAATATAACTATTCTAAAAATGTAGTAAAAAACAGAGTGGGAGAGATCTACTACCGTGCACAGTTCTGGCTCAGAATAATATATACATTGCACAACATTGCCGCGTGATTTTTTGACAAGAGCGTACCCAATTTCTTAGAGGACTGCCCAACACCGACGACTTCTCTCCACCCGTTTTGCCATTATTCACTTCGGAAAATCATTTTCCCACGTTTTCAAACGTCAATAACTCGACAACAAAGCAGTTTTCGGAATTTCGTTACATGAACTTTCCACCTTATTTTCACTCGTACAATCACCTCCCAAGCGTTGTAAACGAACTTACGAAACACCCTGTATATGTAGATATGTATGTATACATACGATAATACTTTTATCGTATTTTCCTTGTGTCAATTCATATTAAAACATGTATTGTTATACAATCTTTCAGACTACGCCACCACGAGCTTCGTTATTACAGAAATAATGGATACAACAAAAAATTGTGTCACATTTCAAATTAATTTAGAGGTTATAAGGGGGAAGAATTTGAATTGCTAGAATTATAGGGTAACTGTGCTACTACGTACTTAAACCACCAGAGCAGATGTGTTTCAAGCTAGACGGTGTACATGTAGCATCGTCATCAGGGAGGTTGAGTTTACAGACTCCAGTTCAACGACACATCAAATGCACAATGCACGCAATTAAGGTCGTTACGCTAGCACTAAATTTAATTAATTTCCCTTTCGGTCAAGTTTCCGTTAAGTCACACGTTAATGCCCTCTTCATGGTGTACTCGATACTAGCTGTTACTATGTGTTACATGTTGTTACTCACACTGTGAAATGAATTTATAATTGTACACTCACAAATACAAGTGGATTGATGTTTGCATGAAAATAAATAAGGAAAGAAATAATACTTGGAATTGCCCACCAAGCACCTTGCAGTCAGATAACACGCATCACATAATATGACTCGTTGCGGGGCAATCTAAGCAAAATGTTTTTCTAGAATTGTAAATATAACAATCGTATTCTTTTGTGCTTTCTCTGCTAAAGGATTTCCACAACTTTGTTATTCTCAAAGTCACAGAGATGAGCACTTGCAAAATAAAAATAGCTTCGCTAGAACTACTGTGTCAAAAATGTAGCTGGACATAGTGCAAACTGTAGGTCCAATCCAGATTAGCCTGACTATCTGTATACACACACACACACATTATTTATATATATATATATATATATATATATATATATATATATATATATATATAAAAGCTTCCCTTCGGCGCCAAGTAACATTCAATGCCACTTTGTTACATTTCCGCTACAGTGAACAATAATTATCAATGTAATTTACTGTAAATGATAAGTTTGTTTAGGGATGGGCTGAAAATAATACTAATTGTGATGAACTAAATTTGCAACAGGACAGTGACAAAAGTAGTTGCACAAGCTATGGAAATTCTGTAGCAAAGCTATACAGCTACAGCTATAACTCTTTCCTACTTCTGAGTTCAGACCAATGACTACAATCTCTTATTTCGACAGGAAATTTAGGTTATGTCTTTCCAAACCATTACTAATCACAATATAATTAATTTGCAAAGATAGTTTTAAATAAATCTGTTATACATAAGAGCACAATGTACAATTGAGAACTTGCATGTTCCGGGTCTAGTCAACGGGTGTCGTGTCGTTTGCACCGAGGCCTCTTATCGCTTCATTTCCGTCGTGACATATGTCAAGACCTTCCTCGGCTAGTTTTCCCACAATCCAGAGTGTTATCACCGCCGCGCGCACGTGTGTTCATGGGCACATGGTGCATAGTGCATCAAGTGGACTTAAAACATAAAATCAAACCTGTGTTTATGACGTTGCACAGCTGTGTTTACACTGAAATGTTAAACCTATCCAGAGAGTCAAATATGACTTTTCTTTACTTATTTCAAAAGACGTTATCAATTTTATTCAACAACAGAAAATACATTAATCAGTATCAGCCTATTAACTATTGATCATTTATCGTTAATCGTAAAAAAAAACATTGTAAATACAGTATCGTTAAAATATTGAAAGCATTCTACAAGTACTACGTAAATGTACACTTTGGAAGCAACATAAATGTGCCAGTCTATTACACTTAATTATTATACACTACATAAAATCGTCAAAAACATTATAATACAGTGTAATTTTTTGCAAACATTATATAAGTAATAGCTACGTATATATAAACACAATATTTCGATACACTTGCACAACAATAATACAAACGTTATTTGAATTCTTGTAGGTATGCAAATGCTCGAAGCCATTCCACGCGTTGTTTCTATCATTTCCATATTCTCAGCCATCTTGTCGTCTCTCTCAAGTCTCAGTTTTACATAAATACTAATTTCCCAATGTATATCCCTCATATATACTTTCATCTTACATTCACTTACCAATCACCTTCCTTTTCAATCGAAGATAAACACAGCTGGAGTTGGGCAACGTCAGAAACACACATGCGCGCGGTGGTAATGACACTCCGGATTGTGGGAAAACGCACCAAGGAAGGTCTTGACATATGCCAAGGCGCAAATGAACCGATAAGAAGCCTCGGCGCAAGCGACACGGACTCTAGTCAACGTACCTGTGTGTACTTTTATCCTACAATTCATTCCTGCGTTCTCACTCTGGCTAAAATTAATGTATTTTAGTCAAGTGTATTTTCAGTTACTGTATTGCACGTAGTTTTCTTACCTCGCTAGGCCCATGGCGACGATGGAAAACCCTGCATAAAAATGTTTCCATCCCTTACTCAAAACTCGAACTTATGATCTCTAGCTTTGTAGTGTGTCAAGACATTTTTCTCGAACATATAGTAGCTCAACTTCAATTTCTTACGAGCAATAGGCTTCGAAAGGAACTGTATATGCACGGGGAAAAAAATGCGTTTGGAAGCAACGAGTTACTTCTTAATGCAGTTACTTCCTTCAAGTAACTAGTAACGATATGAAATTACTTACTTTCCTTCACATTTTCGCATGGAAGGAAATTTTCTTCTGCCAGATTTTGTGCAATATCTTGAACGAAATGTTCGTCTGAATGAATGGTGCAGTTCATGGTTATTATCATGGTGAGAACAATGTTATACTTTTATCGCAAATTCACTGCTACATGTGCCTGAAATGTATATACAGGGTGGTCCAAAAGTCGCAGTACAGCCTATTATTTCAGAAGTTGTAAGGAAAATTAAACATTTGAATACACCAATGTAAATTGGGTATGATGGCCCACCTTTTGGGGCATAACACAACAATGGCCGCCATTTTGAATTGCCATCCATTTATTTAAATGGGAAGGGGGTCATGTGGGGTATCAAAACACATTGAATTTTGCCAGGAATTTATTTCTGGAATCATATTTCACACAACTGTTACGGTGTAGGCGTTATTGGCATCCAAAAGTATGAAAACCTTATTCTGTTGCAGGTGACATATGATGGCGTTGACGATGCAAGAGCGAATTGAGGTGATCCTGATGTCTGAGGAACGAACCAGTGGAGTCGTTGCAGCAGATTTCAACAGGCGCCGCCCAGAGAGAACACCGATTTCGCATAACACTGTTGCATGTCTCCTATCCAAATTCAAGGAAACTGGAAATGTGTCCGACAGGCGACGTAGTGGTCGTCCCAAATCTTCCACTGACGAGATAACCTCGACGATGGTCTTGGCTGCCTTTGCGAAGAGCCCACAACGCAGCACTCGACGTCTTCCAAGTGAACTTAGTGTTAGTCATTCCTCCATTATGCGTATTCTTCATAGCAACAAATGGCACCCATTTAAGATCCAAATGCTGCAAAACTTTCTGAGGATGATCCTGACAGACGTGTCGAGTTCTGTACGTGGGCATTGCGTCAACATCAGAACAACCCTACATTCCCACAGAGTATCCTATTCAGTGACGAGTCAATGTTTTACGTCAGTGGCGAAGTGAACCGGCAGAATCACCGATATTGGTGTGATGAAAATCGCCACTGGATTGACCCATCCAATGTTGTTAGAGATGTTAAAATCATGGTGTGGTGTGGGATATGGGGCACCCATGTGTTTGGATCAATCTTCATCGATGGAACCCTTAATTGCGAGCGGTACTCGGACATGCTGAGAGACACTGTCTCTCCTTCCCTTTTAAATAAAGATGGTACATCCCCTTAGTTTTTCCAACAAGATGGTGCTCCACCGCTCTATGTGCTAATTGTTCGTCAGTGGCTCGGTGTCCAGTTGCCTGGGCAATGGATTGGTCGGCGTGGCCCGGTGGAATGGCCACCAAGATCACCCGACCTTAGACCTATGACCTTAGACTTATTTGTGAGGGCATTTGAAGCAACTCGTTTACGCAGAGAAAATTCGTGATGTTCACCATCTGCAACGAAGAATTACGCTGTGCTGCAGTGAAATCGTACCAGAAGTGCTTCTGCGAGTGTCTGCTGACTGGAGTTATGCATTCAACAAGACGGTCGGCATATTGAACACATCATTTAGCCCTCCAGTGTCAACTTTGGATGCCAATAACGCCTACACCGTAACAGTTATGTGAAATCTGATTCCGGAAATAAATTCCTGGCAAAATTTCAATGTGTTTTGATACGCCACATGACACCCTTCCCATTTAAAAAAAAAATGGACGGCAATTCAAATTGGCGGCCATTGTTGCGTTATACCCCCAAAAGGTGCATACCCAATTTACATTGGCGTATTCAAATGTTTCATTTTCCTTACAAGTTCTGAAATAATAGGCTGTATTGCGACTTTTGGACCATCCTGTATATTTTACAACAGCTACTTGTTTAAGCCAGTAATTAATAAAATAAAATGATAAATGATGAATGATAAAAAAAATGTTAATATTTAGTTTGAAGTACCATATTTATGTATTTTCTGTATTCATGAAATTAATTATAATTTAATAAAAATAATGGAAATATTTCATGTCGTCAATAAAGAGACCAGTTGGAAGACGAAGATGGAGGGATAATGTTGAGATGGACCTAAAGGAAATTGGTATGGAAAAAGTATATAGATCTTGCTCAGGCAAGGACAGATGGAACGCCTGTGTCGCTGCAGCCATGAACCTTCGGGTTCAAGAAGGCTAAAGAGTTAGAGTTAGTTAATTAGTTAGTCAATAAAAAAACAACACCGCGATTGTAATCCATTAAAAATTCTAGTATTTTTTTTAAAGCAACAGTAACCGTTAGTTACTTTTTCAAATGAGCAACTGCAACAGAATTACATTTTGGACTAAGTAACTGTTACTTAAAAAAGTAACTTTCAAAACAATAAAATAAACCTACCTCAGAAAAAGGATTTGGCCGGAAACCGGAATCGGTAAATAAAAAAGGGACCCCTTACAGCCACGGCGAAGGTCAAACTGGTGTTTAAATGAAAGAAATAATCTTTACTTCTCATCTGCTCTTAAAGGCCAGTAGCACGCTAAACCAGAGCATCTAGTTCCCTTTCTCCTCCAAATGTTTACCCTGAGCGGAAGTTACGTCACAAGCCTTCCTTCGTGTTCCGAAACACTTCCGGTTGTGGTTTTCCTGCTTCCCCTCTTACGACAAACTTCACCGCGCATTAGGAACACGCCAATCGATCGGTCTGCCTACAAGACGCCACATAAATCTATAAATACACAGTCAACGAACTTGAAAACGTTGCGAACAACACCTTTATGCGAATAGAACAAATGTTGTTTTGTGAGTCAATACAGTCAAATGTGTGTGCGCACGCTAGAAAGTTTTATATATCACCTTTAAGAAACAGAAAGACTCGTTCTTAGGATGAATACGGGTTTCTAGGGACGCGCCACGAAGTCGCAATCTGATGCCCGCATCCAGCGTAGATGCTGCAGTGGGACATGCTCGACTCTGAAGAAGATCCGCATGCTTTGTTTAATAAATATAACAAAGTCGAACTATCGGCAGAATATGTTTAAGTACGATATTAATTACACGGTATAACACCATGTTGCAAAATTACCACTATATTATCATTATAAAGGAACACATGCAATTGTGAGTAATATGACGCCCACGTGATACCGAGGTCAGAATAAGTATGTATAATATGATTCATCTTGAGTTGGAAATACTGATCTCGTTCTCGATCTAGTCAGAACGCGACCAATTTCAAATAATCAATCAACACACAAGAACATATCCAATATTTACAAAGGTTTTGGAATAACAGTCACTTAACAGCCTATACTGCAGTGCTGATATTCAATGCGTAAACGAGATCATGACACACCAAAGAATAAGAACAAATGTCGCGTAAAGAAGCGGAAATCGATAAATGCATTGGTGTAACATGAGGTAAACAGCACCGGCACACAGAGATAACAAACATTTTTGTAGGGTCAAGATCAAACAGCGAGTTCGAATCATAAAATAAAAATACGAAACTCACGCCGGACAGTTCTGAACACGTGTTCCAACATTATCCAACGATATCTCGCCCTTGAGTTTTGCAGCATCGAGGATTCACCGGTAATTACTTACAAGGAAGCCACGAGGGCAAAATAAGCTCACACAGGAAATAATAAACTCACCGTGTTCAACGAGCGGCGTGGATTCGTCGCCCAATCTTCGCGGCAGGGTGATATTTTGAAGTGACACATCTGAAGCCTGCCTTCTATGACCCAGCTGCGGCCACACGCATTTCATGTCACCACACTTAACGGCTCACACACACATGCACACTCACGACGCTCGCCGTTGTCGTTTAAAAAGACCTTCACAATTGAAACAGTTTCAGGAGCGACCGGAACAAATACGGAAACTGCACCAACCATGCAGTCGCGGACATGGAGTTATCCTGTACAACGAGGGGAGGGGACTCCAGCACGCAACCTCCCCTCACTTGGCCAGACGCCTACTCGCGTCGCGTGCGCCTCTGTAATTGATCCGCTTACATTCACATGATAACGACATGTGTACTAATATATGATCGTTACTTTTTTCTTGCAACTAATATGTGATCCATCATTACGCCACATTCAGGACTTAATACAAAAATAAGATGTTAAAAAGTACTGACCGGTTTCTAAGTATACCTGCATATTCTACATTAGTTACATTCTAACTAAACATACCACCTTTCACATATAATCTTTGTATTCACATAATCAATTACTTCAGTTATTATATTTTAGATGCTCGTTTTTTAAAACATATTTTTGCTGGTTGGAGAGGAAAGAAGAGTTTACAGGATTCTTGTTGGGATGGAGCTAATAAAGGATATCGGTAAGGATGGAAAATATTGGATTGATCTTGCGCAGGATAGGTACAGATGGAAGACTTGTATTGCTGCAGCCATACACCTTCGAGTTTAAGAGAGTTAGTTAGTTACTTGCCACTATAGTGTTAACTAACTGACGCCACATCCGATTCGAGTCCCGGCAAGGCACTTGTGATACTTTGTGAGTATTCATCAATTTCATCCAATCATCATTCATCCTCACTGTAGCGATCAAATAGGAGCAGAAAAGCGACGCAAAATAACAAAATACAAATTAAATAACAGCGCAACTTCCCATTATAATCTCATATCGTTGTATTAAATGTAGCTGAAAATCAAGATATGTTACATATGCTGTACCTTTATTATAAATCAGTAGAAATAAGGATGGTAACACTGGAAAGGAGTGCTAGAAAGAGTAGAAACGATGAGAGAGAGGAAGGAGGAAAGAAGTAGGAAGAAAAACGAAGAAAGAATCGATTAAGGAAGGAGTCCAGGAGACAAGCAATCTGTCTAGGTCCATTAGTGGTGATAAGGCCAGACTCTTACCAGGTACCTGTCAATTACCTGTCAGGAGATTCCACACTCAGGAATTCCTGAAATGAAATGTTCTAAGATACGTACTGGTGCCTTTTTGTTGCTTTGTGTATGGACCCTGTCTAGGAGTGTATATACGAGGGTGGTTCAATAATTATTGTCCCTGACATATAAGCAGTATTATTTTTCCACAAAGTCCCCCTTCACAGTAATGCACTTCTTCCAACTATGCTGTAAAGCCACTATGCCAGCTTCAAAGAATGTCTGTGGCTGCGCCGTGAGCCATTCTTCCGCAGCGTCCATAACAGCAGCATTTGAGGGAAAATGCGTCCCCTTGAGGTGCTCCTTCAACTTCGGGAACAAATTAAAGTCACTAGGGGCGAGGTCGGGTGAGTAGGGAGGGTGTTCCAACACATGGAAACCAGCAGCATGGATTGCGGCACCAGTAACATGGCTTCTGTGTGCTGGAGCATTATCGTGGTGAAACAGCACTTTTCGCCGCAACATCCCACGCCGTTTCTCCTTGATTGCTTCGCGTAACTTAGGGATTAGGGCTGCATAATAGTCCCCAATAACAGTGTGTCCCACCAGGTAGTCAATAAGGAGCACACCCTTCGCATCCCAAAAAATTGTGGCCATAACCTTGCGTGCTGATGCTTGCACCCTGAATTTGCGGTGAGGAGGTGAATTGCTGTGCCGCCACTCCATACTCTGTCGTTTGGACTCGGGATCATAGTGGTGGAGCCATGTCTCATCCACTGTCACAAATCTATCACAGAACTGCTTCAGGTCTGCCCCCATCAGCTCCAAACCAGCCCTTGAACATTAAACTCTGTCTTTCTGTTGTTCACGGGATAACATTTTGGGGACCCATCGCGCTGACACCTTTCTGAGAAGTGTACATGCACAATGGTTTCCACTGAGCCTACAGAGATGTGCATGATGTCTGCTAACTGTTGCACCGTGATTCTTCTGTCAGCCATAATCATGTCATGCACAGCATCAATGTTTTCTGGGGTGGATGCTGTTGTTGGAGGACCAGCACCAGGGGCCTGTTGACAGCTTTCACTGCCGCAACGGAAATCGCGTCACCAGTTTTTTACCACCTGGTAGGTAGGAGCCCCATCACCCAACACACTGACCATGTCCTCATGAATCTCCTTTGGGCTTAGCCCCTTTTTCTGGAGGTACTTGATGACAGCTCGTTGTTCGGTTTTCTCCATTTTTCAAACTAAGTGCCACCTCTCACACCCAAAACGAGAAAAACAAATTTACTATAGAACCTACGGTTCTGAAATTTTGCATATAGGCATCTAAGACATTAGGCTACAATATTCCCATCATTCATTGCAATTCATATACTTTAAGTATGCCGGGGACAATAATTATTGAATCGCCCTCGTATAGGGGCTATCCACGAGTAAACAAAAATATATCGAACGGCACAATCGATTGTGGACCTGTAGCACAACAACTTCCGGTTCACGGCGGCCGGGTAATTCAAGCGCATACTTGTGCCTTTTCTTCTCGTTTTGTATATCGGATGAAATGGATCATATAAAAGCACTTGACGACGAGGAGAAGAACAGATATCTGGGCAAAGTAGAGACCTTTCCACATCCATTGGATGAGCAACTAGGAAGTAATAGGGCATTATTCCAGCATGAGATCCATTTGCTGACGGTCGTTGCATTTGGCGATATTTGTAGCCTACATATTTAATAGAAAGTATTTTTTCCTACACAGCGAGAGCGCTTAAAACATGTAAATCTTTGGATGCATACATTTGTTTTTTAAGTGAAAAAGTGCGAGATGTACGAACATACTTGTATAAAAAGCGGAAAAGGCGCTTCTTCTTTCTTCAGTCAGGGCGAGTCAGAGGGATGCGGCAATGCACACTTGCTGGTTTCGTTCCCATTTAAACGCAGAAATACAAAACGCTCATTGTTATTTTAAGTCAATTTTCTGCTAAGCATGACGATGAATAATAAACTGGAAAAATTAATGATGGGATAAACACAATGACACGCCATTGCCTGATCAGTTTTCAAACCTAGGACCTATTCTCTATCAATGTTGAAGAGATTTCCATTGCAAAAGACGAAAATTAATAATAGTACCCGCACTTAGTTTTCTGGTTACACAAAAAAATATTTCCTCTGGTTACACAAAAATTATTTCCTCTGGTTGGTTACACAAAAAATATTTTATTCTGGTTACACAAAAATTTAATACAGTTCGTGTGTTCTTCAAGAACGTAACGTGTAACCTAACTGACTATGACCGAGCATCTTTTGAAAGGAAAAGTAATATATTTGCTCATATCATTAAAACAGCGAGCTTTTAGCTGCATGTTGTGAGCCTTCGAACCGGAAGTTGTTGTGCTACAAGTATGGCGTCCGCTCGAAGGCACTTCCTTCCGGTGGATAGCCCCTATAAGATGATGTTTTGTAACTTTCATCATTTTATTGTGAAGTTTCGTCTGAAGAAGACCATGTTAGAGGGTGTAAACGTTACGTTTTTATGTATATTTTTTATACTACAAAAGTTTGCCTTTGTCAGCATTTTAATGTTTTATAAATAAGGATGATATCTGCCTAGTGCTTCCCCGTCCCGGGTTCGATACCTGGTGGAGGCACATAGTGGTTCAGTTGGTTGGTTGATTTAGTGCTTTAAGTCCACTTTATGCACAGTAAGGCTAATCGGGACTGGACCTACAGTTTAAAGTGGAATCCGAACCACTATGTGCCTCCACCGGGTATCGAACCATAGTGGTTCGGATCGAACATAAAAAGTGTAGGTCCACTCCCAATTAGCCTTACTGTGCATAAAGTGGACTTAAAAAACCAAATAAATAAAAATCAATCAATCAATCGATATCTGCCGAGCTGCAAAAGGTACCACGCTGAACTTCATTGACTCCCGCCAAACCTTGGTGAGGTACCCCTGCATACGACTTATGCTTGTGAGAATTTTACACAGATAGGCATGGTGCACACAAGGAAAAAATATCTTTCCAAAATATAGTGGAAAATATATTTACTATACAGGTATATCATTTGTAATACACTGGTACAAAATTCAACGAAATAGCATATGTAATCGATAAGTTCCAACAAAAGTACATTAAGCAAAAATAAAGTCTGAATTTGAGATAAAAAAAAGGAAAATGGCTTCTAGAATATTGTCGACCAACTCAAAAATCTAAAGCAATACGAGACGTGTCAATACTACATCGCAGCAAAATTCACTCTGTACTTCGACAAACGAAATAGAATTTCGTAGTTATACCGGTAAATATCAAGTTTAAAATATCTGGACAGAAACCTTGCCATGGTCACAATATGCTGCGATACAAAACAACTATAAGTTAGCACACGGTAGCTACATTTAATATTGTCGACAGCATAATCGTGGGCACAACATTTAATTCTGTTTCGCTTTCTTTATTTCCATTTCGGTTATTTTACGTAACATTTCAACATTTTGTAGTATTCGTGAGGATGAACTGATGAAACAGCTGATAGGGAATAACACAAATATGCATTCATGTCTTAACCAGAACTCAGAACTGTCTTACTAGCGCATTACGCTAACCTCTTCCCCATGTAGACCGGCTCATTTTGTCTCTGACACTCACAATAATGCACTGGTACGTACATAAAACGGCAAGAATAATGGTAGGCAAATTGTCTACAGCTATTTTCATAACTTTTCTATTCTACATCCTGTGTTGTTTAAAGAGCCATTATTTTGAAATTCGAACAAAAAAGGGATATTTGGATAGTTGTATTTTTTGATTGGCATCATTTTTTATATGTTGAAGTAGGTCATGAGAAATTAATATTGTATAATTTTGAGACCTTGAAAAAAAATCCCCTCCTCTAGAAAATGTCAAAGTTCAAGGTCAGACCGCCCATTTTTCATGAAAAGTGAAACATGGGTAAGTTCGGAGTGCTGTATCTTTGGAAATGAACAACATCCCAAACTTTCGTTTTGATGGGACATTGTTGCTTTCCATTGTTATGCGGCAACAAAGATGGTCCAAAATGCAGTTTTTTCCTGTTTTCAGCCCTTAATATCTTGGTTAAGCAACACTACCTCAAAGATTTGTTTACTGGGCATTGAAGCTCACTATTAGGACAAGCTACCTGATATAGCACATTGTTGGGATATTGATGCTGTTAGCAGATATAAATCTTTGAATACTAAAAAATTGCGCAATCCGCATCTTTAGAAGTAGAATTAGGCCTATCTCAAAACAGCATCAAGGTAAAAATACACTAAGTATGCCAACTTGTAGGTGAATATATGTACTAACACCAGGAAATGAAAAAAAACTTTGGGGCCTCATCCCATTTTCGAGAAAATAATTTTTAAAATATTAGGAAATGTCAATGTAAATTATCACACTTCCTTCCCTATCAGAAAGTGGAACCGACCTTTCTCCTACTTTTTTTTTGTTACAAATGGAACAGCCCATGTCTTGACTAGTTGTGGGACAGTTTTAGTTTTTCTTTCTTTGATGGATAGCGTAGTGGTAACGTCTCATCCTTGTAATCAAGGGGTCCCGGCTTTGATGCAAGGTTGAGGTACAAGTTGTTCGGATCAGACTTTAAACTGCAAGTCCCCAGTCCCGATTAGCTTTCCTGTGAATAAAGTGGGCTTAAAAACAAAGCTCTATATACATATATACAGTGGCATACCAAGGACTTTCGAAGCAGGCATTGTTCTCTGCTTATTGACATCATTATTTGAATTCATTGTCATCACATTGTGTAATTCAGACCGAATGAAAATGTTGGTGGACAATTCGCCTACTGTTTCTTTCGCCGATGGGTGTACAACAAGGAAGAGACGTAATCAATAGCAATAGACTAAACCAATATAAACATTAAATTACATGCTGGATGATAGGACGACTGATGCAAGTCAAACGACCAAATTAGTTGAAACGTCACTCCACCGATGGGTTATATCTTGAACAGTAATTTGAATGATTGATTTAGAATGCAAATTACAATTGAGGCACTTTCCCACCAGTAAAGGTAAAGAAAAAAAACTGATAAAATACTTTAATCCTTTAAACGGAAAATACTTCCACAGTGTCTCCGCTCTGAAACACTTCTGCAGACTCCTTTCGAATGTTCAAATTCGTGCTACAGAATGTTTCCTTTGACCTGCAGATCGATAGAAACAGAACCTGGTCACGTAAGCATCAAAAAGAAAAGATGTCCCAGTTGAGGTGACCGATACCAATGTTCGTAAATTACAAGTTTGCAATGGTACTGCGTTGTAACACAATTTCTTTCCTGCTATAGTTGACTGCATGAATACAAATAAAATTTGATGCACAATGGAACTAAAACAGAGCAAGTAGAGCACAAAGCAGTTTGTAGCCATACTTGTTCGTAAATGGCCTTGTATCTAAATGTACTCTTTGATTTTTTTTTTTTTTTACATAACGTCACTCTCCTGCCAGTTCTGGTCGATCGCCACACCGAAGAATGGTTAGATGATTGACTGATTTGGTATATTTTACTTCGCTTTCCTGCCACTTTTGGCTAATCGCTAAGATGAGGATGAGAGATGATATAATGAAATTGATGAGGGAACACTCACAAAGAACGCCCATTCCCAGGTTGGGATTCGAACCTGCGACACCTGTTGGGATTCGAACCCGGGACATCTCTTACGCGGCGAGCATTTATGCTAAGTGACAAAGAAAATACACGGCGGGCTATAGCATGACGTAGAGTAGTTTTTCCTCTTTTCTGTTTAACGCAATGCCTTATATTTTTTTTCCTTTATTCTCAGAACCGTAAATTTACTTCACAGATAGCCAAGAAATGTTTTCTAAATCAATAACCCAGATTAGTTTCAGTTTTAAATTTACATTTTTACCTAAGAGAGACAAATGCGCCCCCCCCTATTTTGCCGACAGTTTCAGACCGGTCAAGGCAACCTCCTAGGGTCACACCCGGGATGTTTATGGTTTGCTTTGAGCAATTTTAATTTGATTTTTTTGTTATTATTGTTTATCGTTTATTTTTTTCGTTTTTTTTCTCCGTTTATTGAGATCAATTGATTTTTGATGATGAAATTATCCACACTCGTAGAGTTTTAGATACAGAAATAGCTATTCGAGCAATTTCTCCACTTTTTAATACCTCTGTAAATTTTTCAAATGTAATTCTTCCTGATTGGACTGACTTTCGACTGGCCATGGAGAAATTAAATCAATCAATCGCGAACGAACCAAAATTTCATGAAATATTTTTGTCCCATTTTCCCGTTACTGTTATCCTATTAATAATTTCGAACTTCATTTTAACTGTTTATTTATGCTATACGTCAGGCGTATGCAAGCGCAAACCAACCTTGACTAGTGAGCGTTAACAGTGCGTCACTATGTCGCCTTGATTTATTCATCCATTTTATTATGTACCTTTCGTAATTAATGATTTTAACGTCATTGGAGCCCTGTCATTTACTCTTTTATTTTACTTGTGGCTAGGTCCGTTTTAACAGCTGTGACGTTACCAAATTTTGGGTTAATTATTTTTTTTTCGTCAGTTCCTCATTTTTTACAATGCTTTGACACTTCTGACATGATATTAATGGATTTCGTCGGGTTAATTTTCTGATACCAGGGGATATATTTTATACCATCTACATATTACTTTTATATATTTATCAATATTTAATCCTAGATATTTTCGTTTGTTTTATTGTGCCATGTCATAACTTTAGTTTTATATTGCACATTATTTTATATTTTGGGAGAAGCCAGGGGCTATATATATATATACTTTAGTCAATATATACATATATTACTTTTGATGCAAGTCAGATTTTCATTTTAATGGTGTTCCAGTGTTAAGGCGTCAAATGACATTTTCCGCCTTTTATTTTATTTAGCCTTCATTCAAACTTTGTTTTATAATTTATATCACTTATTGGGCAGTTTATTTTATTTTAGTTTACTTATCTTTACTCATGATTTTCACTTGCCTATAAAGGACGATTACTTTACACATTTTTTATATATTTTCAATATTGAATGACTGAGAGCAATGTAGTCTTTCCAAACTTACCTGTTTCCTACCCTGTTCGGGAATTCCACGAGTTCAAGGAATTTCGAAAGTCGCACAGCGATTTTTTTGAGGCCGGAAGAAGAACGCATTCCTGAAGGCTTTGTAGCTCACCAGGCTCCTTTGGGTTTCAGCGGTGTATGTCACGTAGCAGCACCGAAAACCCTATTCCAAGTGACATCCCAGGATCAGAAGAGCGTCAGAAACATAAGAAGAAATGTCATCTTACAGAGCAAACCCCCCCCCACGACTCTAACCCCCCTTAAGAAGAAGCATGAACATCTTTCATGTACATCGTCCCCTTTTGCTCTGTAAGGCCAGGCAGTGTATTTCACCGCATATTGGAACTTTCCGGGTACAGTCAACGACCCAAATGTGTTGAGACCCACCCCTGTGGATCAGCAACCTGCCAGCCACCTGTGAACAGTTTCATCCTACCAGTGGCCATATTTACTGTTCCCCGTCTTGGAGTGTTCGCAGCACGGTACACCTTCCGTTTTCGCATTCGTGTCGCCATTCGCTGTGTGCCGGAAATATGCAATGGCGTCTGCTGTGAACTTTCGGGGGCCTATCCTAACATTCCCCCCCCCCCCAGTGTCCGCCATTGAACAACGCATATTTTGGGGCGTGGAAACGCTACTTGGAGTGGCTTTCCATGGACTACCCTGTGTTCGCCCGCCCCACGGCCAACGTCTTTTCATCTGACCTGTACCGAACAGTATTCCAGAACTTTCCACACCGGGATTCGAATCCGGTCCCCCAGTGAAATTGTGATCGGTCAAGAACCGTGTATGTCCCGAAACAGTGCTTCGTACCCCAGGACTCCGGGGTTTGAGTGTATTTGGATTGCCCTGCCTTTTGATTTCTCAGGTCATAGTGTGCACACATAGTGTGCTACGAACGTCAGTGAAAACATCATCTTCAAATATTTTTTTTAATCTTCGTGTGGTTGTGCGCAGTCCAGTGAAGCTTGGTGTTTACCATGGTCTTTTTTGCTCTCGCCTCGAACTGTCATCCTGATGAGGCGGAAGATTGCGAGCATGCGGCCTTAAGGTTTCTCACGGATTACGTTCGGTGCTTAGTTAGCGCTTGTTCAGAAGACATTCGCATGTATCACGTTACGATGCAGTGTGTTGAACTTTCCGCTGACTTCACGGACCTGCGAACAACACTTTATATTGCATGTTGACCAACCGTCAGCATTGTTGATTACGAAAGACTCTTCCAGCGTGTGGCTAATGTAAACATAGGACTTTATTTCAGCATTCAAGCTTGAGCTTAACTCTGTTCCATTTAATTTTCGATGAAGGGTCTCCGACATTTTTTTTTATTATTTTATTTTATGTAACCTTTTCTTTCATGTAATAAACAAAAACCTTTTAAATTTTGGTGAATGGCAGAAGGTTCAATTTAAACTTTTAATGATTACAATTTCAATTTTAGAAATTGTCTCGCAATTCTGGATTGTCGCATTAAACACGCAATTATTATTTACTCTAATATCAATCCGTACCATACCCCGTTCGGTTAAGAAATATTGACCCTGGCAGACCTTGTCCGCTCCTGCTCAGAATGTGATGGGTAAGCCTTTCACAGGAAATGGTAAGAACACTGGCCTTTGGCAAGAGGTGACGAGAGGCCAAGCGAGGGTTTATATACGTGCGCATGAGAGCGACACGAGGTCTTTTAATCTGGAATCATCGGAGAAGCAGGAGCTACTGGTCTTATTTCTAAACCGAACAGGGTAAGCTAGTCTACACCCATTCTGCCATTTGCATTGCTCTTCAGTCTAGAAACGAATCATGAGTCTATTTTAATGAATAGTTAGATATTTGTACCTGCCCGTTCAGGGCTGTCTCTACCATCAACTAGTACTAATAGTACATCCCTATTTAAGATCCCCGCGTCCAGAGGAACGCTACGAATGGTTGGATGAAATTGATGGAGACACTGGCAAGGATTTGCATTACATTTTTGTTATTTTACGTCGCATTTTTGACACTCTTGGCTAATCGCGACAATGACGATGAAATTGATGAAAGAACACTCGCAAAGAAAACTCAGAACGATGATGATGATAGTGTCGGAGTAAGTTTCTATGAAAAACGTTGGATTCAAGACGGCCGTCCGACTGTTCGGCACCGATGAATTGAATTGGCGACAATTTCTCTCCTCTTACAGAGATATGATTTCTTTTGATCAAAATACTCACAAAGCAAGAATTAAAATATTTTGAAATTAAAGTTTCCCCTTGTCATCAATCGTTTCTATGTTGTATATTGAAACAAATAAGAATTTTGAATTATTCAACATGGCAGTCAAAACCCACTGAACAGCAGAATTAATTCCACTAACAGGTCACATTATCCTTATATTTGAACCTATTTGATTTATATCGTCACAAGTTACATATTGACGTCGGAAATCTAAGGTGGCGCTGTTAAGTGGTAGAATAGCGAAGACGATCAGTGGTGGAACGTAAACATGCATGCAAGGAATGGGCGGCCATCTTGTATCCGCCATTTTTCATTAAAAAAGCTACTACTTTGACACTGCTATCAGCACAAAAATTCTTGGCCGGCACCTACAACTTCCGTGTGGTTCCAAAATGTCAAATTTCAAGGTTTGGCTCATGGATAATATCAGGGCTACTCTGGAAGTCTCGTCGAAGACAGATGCGAATGGCAGAAACTTATTGCTTTCATGTGACAGCGCTCTCGTGTAAAATGCTGGTGGCGGTATAGCTACAAGATCTTTAGTATTATACTTATTTCTGGAACTTTCTGCACAGGAAAAGCAAATTCTTTTTGGGGTGCTCCATAACGCCTGAAACGTTTCATTGAAAAGTATTTTCCTCTCATAGATCGAATGTAATCTGTTTGTGAGCTGAAGGGCATGATTAAATTTTCATGTACGTTACCTTGAGAATCGATAGTATTTTTCACCTGTGTTACGCCAGGCTTTTGTATTCTCCTGGCTCGACAGAGATCAAAATTTAACCCAATAAGCCGTCTCCATTAGGATATTATACAGAGACCTTTCTCATCAAAGCAAAGAATGTTAAATGAGGTTTCGTTGAACAGAATGCTGAAGGACACATGAAGGGCACACCTCTACCAAGAGACTGACATTTATATCGAGCGTAGTGCCAACAAGGGGAGCTATAACTAGAACCACCGCCTACACGCGAACATGTAAGTTAACTGGACAACACCGAAGATTATTCCACGAGAGGGTTGTCATGTATTTATTTTGTCAAAAAAAAATCCTGACTTTTGCAGGCATTTCACGTATTTTGGAATATATTTCCCGGTGATTTTGTAATTTTAAATTTACTAATATTTTTTTAATAACTTGAATAAAATAGAATTTTTTGCATAAAATATGCAATCACAAAACAAATTACAAAAAAAAAAAGAAATATTCTGGCGAGAGCACAACAAATATTAAATCTTACCTGACTTTTCCAGGTTTTTGAAATTCATTTTCTTTACTAAGTTCCCTGTCTTGTCTACATGTTCCAGGATTTTTAGGTCACCAAAAGATCAAAATCCTCAAAAAGTGGTACGTTTGGGGAAAGATGCAAATATGCTGCATAATATTTACACGAAATATTTTAAATTACCGGGTAAGCTTAGAAAAAATATTAATACTGATTACTGAATCAAACACAATGATTCTCCAGTTACTTGGGCAGTTCGTAAAACTTTACGATTTCCAAAATAATTAGGTCAATTACAATACAAATTAAAGCTCGTTAAGTAAAAGTAAATTAATATTGAAAATTATCTATTATCTTCAAGCTTGTGCCGATTTCATTTACAATCATATGAAAGAATGATATTCAGCATGAAATTACAGAACAATTAATCTAGTAAATGCCAATGTTTTTATTCGAATCCTGGGCAAATAATGGATATTCCTTTGTGAGTTCCTACATTTCAGGATTACATCACTTCATTATCGTAAATTTATCGACAAATTAACCAAAATCCAGATTCATAGAGCTACATACAGCTTAGCTGATACTAACAATTTAATAACATATCGCTTGGTAGGATTTGATTCTAAAAATCTTTTACCAAACGAAAATGTGTTTAGCTTAACGATTTAAAAGACCTGGGTGTTTTTTTAAATTATCATATCTAATCGCTTGCTTTTAAAATAAAAATACGGAGTTCCTCATCACAAATGACATTAAGGTGAACTGATATTCTATATTTCTATCTATTTCGGTTGTTTTACGTTGCTTTTCTTCTTCTTGGGTATATCCGTCGAGGATGAATGATGAATTGACGAAATGGGTGATGGGACAAACACAATGAATCACTCATAGCTTAGCTTCTGGCTACGTACCGCGTTACGTTGATCACTCCAGCACAGAGGCCGGCTTAGTTAAAATCTCTAAACCAAAGTTACCACATTTCAAGGTTTTAAAATCATGCACGTTTTCAAATCAAATTTTCCAATAGCATAAATCAACTTATTTAGCCAAGTACCACAATGTGGTCCTACCATGCTTTGAATTGTGAAGCGTCCATGAAAAGTAATATCTTACCAATAACAGCTACTTAACACATGTTAAGGCGATTTGGAGGCACTACAATGTACGAAACTGTACACCTCTTCCTGCATGACCGATAAATGTGCCTTTATACATATATTTCATCCACTGACGTTGCAAATTTTCAAAGTTCATTTTGTTAATTTTTCAGGAGGGTCTTTAAAGTTTGTATTCACAGATGTGAAATTTTGGAGATGCATCAGAAATACTCTCAAAATCTTATTATATTGCTTATACGTGGGCAACAGATGATAGCGAAAAGAACCAACTGCATCCTAAACGAGCCACAGGCAAAAAAATCAATTTGTTCACAATTTGGAGATAGAGCATTTGCATTCTCAGTGAACGATTTATGGATGTTTGGTGCCAACTGTTTTGAATGCATCTTCCATACACAAACTCTCCATGTATGGGAAGAAATTTCCCGCACAACTCATATTTGATTCCCAGAGCCATTAACATATATATGCAGGAATTAAATGGGTTTTCAGCCAATCGATTCCAAGTATTCGTTTGGCGTTAGTCAAATTCTGAAATGGCATATATAAGTTCTAATTCAAGCTTTCTACTCTTCAAGCCGCGGTAGCTCAGTCATTAGCGCGCCTGACTACCATGCGAGAGGCTCGGGCTCGATAACCGGCGGGGAGAACCAGGATTTTTTCAACATGTTCAAGCTGCTCCGGCGCCCACCCAGCGTCGTATAAATTGGGTACCTGGATTAAATTTCCACTGTCATCCAGCTACCGAAAAAAAAAATGGCTATGACCATTTTAAAGTTTTAAAGGCTGTTATATAGTTAACTATAATTAATGTAATATTAATGATTCAGTTTTTAAAAATGCATGCGGTGCACACAACTGCAATGTTTAATAATTATCTATCTTCAGACAAGATAACATATTCGAACTTAAATTTGAAAGCTTTTTCTATGTATGTCTCATTGCTGTATGTAGACCTATATCTGTTATCTATGGCGCTTGGGCTCGTTTTCGGGCCATGGCCTCCCCAACTTTCCTCCTCCAGAACGTCCTGTCTTGGGCTGCTCTTCTCCAGTTTCTGATGTGAAGGATGGAGTCTGCGTCTTCCTCGATACTACCCTCCCATCTCATCCTTGGTCTTCCTGCAGGTCTTATTCCTCCATGTTTCCCCCTAGCATCTTCTTCGGGATTCGGTGCTCATCCATTCTAGCTACATGGCTAGCCCAGTTTAGTCTCTTTATTCTTATGTATATGGAGAGAGGTACTTCCTTATAAAGTTTGTAAATTTCGTCATTATATCTAATTCTCCATGAATGAACAGGGCCAAAGATCGTTCGGAGGATTTTACGCTCAAATGAGACCAGTTTGTTAGCAGCTTGTTCCGTAAGAGTCCATGCATCACATCCACATACTACAATACTACGAATGAGTGTTTTGAATAGCATCATTCGACCTCTCCAATTGACATCTCTGACCGGGACAGTCCCGTTTCAGGGTTCATGTCCCGGTCGTCCCGTCGATATTACTTAAAAACACTATTTGCCCCGTTTAATGAAGTCTAGGACTTAGCTTGAAAGTCTAATCTAAATTTGAGTCATTTTATGCTAAAAAAAAAGTTGATGGAATTTTTAACCTAGCGTCACGGCTGTCGAGAATGTTCGAGCGGACAGTTGTATTATTTTGTGTGTGTTCCGTTACTTATAGAGCAACAAATATGGCCAAGTCGCGTATATGTAGTTTCAATACGGATCTGCAACAATAATTTAAATTCCTATCCTCCATATTGACACAACAAACTCAAAAGACAAATCTTGCATTGTGTGCCAGATATGTTGGGAGTTTTATGAATGATTGGTGAATAATAAAGTTGTTCTCAAGAAGATTCGTTCTTCTGACAAATACTTCTGGCATTCCTCAACTTCAGCGTAGACCTAACAGGTCGATCAGAAGGGACGAACAACACTATGTAAGGCATATCGAGATTATAATAAATAATACCTCTTGACAGCGGGAGATCATATTTCATTTATTGTTTATGATATATCATTTATGTGATCCATACTTTAATAAATAATATAATAACAATGATATGTTAATCATAACAATAATTTTAAATGAGTAAGAAGTTTTAAAAGAAGATGAAGCGAACTAGAAGAGAGCATGTAAAAAAAAAAAAGCCGGATGGGGAAGTACGAAGTTGGCGTGAAGTTATTTATTTTGTGATGCTCAATAACACAATATAACACACTTACCAATATATCGTTGCTACTTGGTTGGGTTATTAGGTATGGGCTACATCAGCAATCAAGGTAAAAAGTCTTCATAGCGCCTACATTCGGATGGATATCCAAAATCATTATACCTATAACATGCACCGCCTATGAATAACTTTTGGTTAAATAACCACGAAGAAGAATTTAGAAAATGAACATTAAAATAATAAATACAAATTTACCTATCAAGTCTGCAAATTACTGCTACGAAAACATATTTCAGAAATGCAAATTCCACCAATGAACACTAAAAAATTGTTAGCTGGCTTTGAAAAGAGCGATTTCATCTCTTTAATTACGCTTCGTTTCTTAAAGATAATGCAGTTCTGAACTACACCAAGTTTGATATCGATGACAAGGAACAAATTAGGAACAATGCATTGCTTCTGATAGTCGACCTTTGTTGGCAAGCGAACAGAACAGCCCTCGGATTTAGAACCTTCTTTATCCTCTGTGTAACAATAAGAACATAATGAAGACATATAAGAAACATAAAAAAAATGCTGGTGTGCATGGAGAAGTGCGGGGATAGCCAACTGAAGTGTCCGTTTAAATAGTCCTGTATTATTCGAAAATAGGTATAAACATTTTTCGCGTTTACCTATTTTACCTGTACGAAGTTACCTCCTTGGGATCATTTCTGAGGAATTTCTGTTGCTTGTTTGTAAGGTTGCGGGCTAAAGATTACAATTTGATTTTTTTACACGTCGATATTACAAACGAAAACAATAAAACAAAATCTGCAGCACAGATCGGTACAAAATAGCAACTGCCATCACTGGTACACTCAAAGAATTTGATGCACAGCATGAGTTATACATATTCACTGTATATAATAATAAAATCATTTTCAAGCTTCTTAAAGTAGATTTTTTAAAAAAACCTACTTTATTGAAGAATGGAGAGAGAGAGAGAGAGAGAGAGAGAGAGAGAGAGAGAGAGAAAGGTAGCGAGGTCGACCGAACAAACGTTAATGAAATCCAAGTATGTGGTACAAGAAACCATTGCAGGACTTCTAACTCAACTGGCTGCAGTGTGTGTGTCATAGAAGGGGGCGGAGCAACTTCACAAACGTACATTTTAATACTGAATTAGAATTATACACTCATGTCTCCTTTCATCGCACATTATATTATCTGATAAAACGTGACTGCAAACGGATGATGTATGTTTTCTTCCCTTTCTTTTTAAGCCCGAGAACGTGCTTGAAATGTTGAATTTTAAAAAAACTACTTTTGCAAGTTTGAATTGGTCATTTTCAATTAGACCTACAGATTGTTCAATTCTAAATGCTTAACATGTGAATAATAAACTTGAGAAATACGCTATCATATGTTCTGGTGCTTTATTTAACTGCAGCTCAGATGTTGCATCTTGTTTTTATTATATATTTTGTTGCTCAAAAGTGCATCATTAACTACGTGCGTGCGCAAAAATTTAGTTAACGTGCACAAGATGTGCAAAAAGGTTATTCCGAAGGGAAAAAAATGTAGTGTACATACTGGCGGGATACACCTTTAAAGGATGGATGATGGTCATCACTGCGGAGCCACAATGCCGAGCACAGATCGAGCGCTCGCTGCACTATCTGATAAATCTATGAGTGGAAAAAGGCCACCCACGCCAACGCCTTCGGAAGCAGCCAATAGCGAGCTTCGGCACTCCTGACGTGGTCCGCAGGCTTACCGGCCAAGCGGCGACCGCAGCGCTCTGCGATAATCTCGATACTTTCCCTCGGACTACGATCGAAATAATCGTTGCTGTAAGCCGGTCACGCTCGGGAACCGTTATACAAGGTAATTCCTTGCTGCACGCCTTGGTTTCTTGAAACAATGCAAAGTGAAACGAAAGAGATTTAGTGTGTTCTCCTCTAAGTACTAATGGGACCTGTACTTACAATATCGCGATGTATTTTATGGTAGTTTGAATTAAACTTAAGCCCGTGGCACACTGAACGAAATCTTCTAATATGACGCCCTTTTGGCTGCTAAATGAGGTCACAATTTTCGACTGTGCACGCTACTTAACACACAAGTAATTTCCATCTTAACGTCGCTTTTCTACCTCTTGGGTTAATCTCGACGATGGGAATGGACTGATGGAATGGGTGTTGGGATAAACGCAGTGATATTATCCACGCCCTACCAGGGTTCAAATCGGGGACCTCTGTCTTCATACCGTCAGGTTCTTTTATGCACAGATAGGCTATTCGGGACTGGACCTACAGTTTAATGTGGGATTCAATTCACTGCGTATCTCCACAGAGTGTCGAACCCAAAACGCCTTCGTTACGAGGTAACAAAGTTATTGCGTAATTGACAAAGTTGCAATTCAAATTATATTTTATACCTATTTATTTCGTGCAATCGGTTATTTTGCTCTTCCTTTTTGTGAAGGAGAAAATATTTATGTTCAAGTTTACAAGCGTGAAAAGAAAAACAAATGAATATTAGCTGCATAAAAGACACCTACAGCTGGAAATAGAAGAGGCACGCGACACGTTACAATATTTTCTGTGTGACTTTCTTCTGCTAATGTAACCAGATCTTTAGTCTCGAATACTAAATTGAAATACGAAAGGGAAATTTCACTGTTCTTGACCTAAACCCACTGTGCGAACTAAGCTTTTTGCAGTGCGGGGGATGCCCACTCATTGGTGTATTTGTGATATCATTTTGGGAAGTAGGTTTTTATTTTATTTTTATTTTTTAGTGGTGTATGCAAATTTGTGTTACAAGTCAGTCAACTAAACTATTGCCTTGCGATTCTAAATACCATAGAACATTGGTTCTAACCTAGGTCATTAAATCTTATGACAAAATTCACTCGTTAATTTGGAAACAGTATGTTTATATTTTAAGAAAACCGAAGCTAATACATAAAAAGAGCTATCGAGCAAATTTCTTTTGCAAAGTTCAAACTTGGCATTCATCCAACCTACCTATACGTATCTTGTGAACACTTTAACGCATGTAAAATATCAACACTATGCCATGGAAACTTAAGTGGCAAAAACCACTGTGAAATTGGTCGGTTGCAGAATGGTGTCCATCTTTAACTCACAACGGTGCAAACTTTTCGGCAGACACAATTAATGGACACAAATGATTTCTTAGTTGTTTTTTACATGGTTAAGAAATGGTATACTAAATGCTTTCAATTCCATTTTATTTAAGGGAGATAACAATAATTTTATTTTGCCGGGATAACATTTTTATGAGGGAGAAATCCCCCCGTTAATTCGCTCTGCCTAAACCCCTGCAAATTATGCAACGTGCCAATTTGTTGTACATTCAGGTTGCCTGCCTGCAGGAGTTAGGCACCGGAAGCGAGCACAAATCAACTTGAGATTTTTCACTGCTCTATATCATTTTAAAATCTGAATTTTACCGTTAACTTTCGTCGCAAATGCTGAAGGGATCCAATTCTACTGCTACTGCAAGTTTCTTTCAAATGTGGTTTTCATCAAGTCCAGCTGAAGATAATCATATTGACTTGAATTTTGAATTCTTCAACGTCAAGTATTGCGAAAAATAAAATTAGAAAGAACACAATGGTGGATCTATCAAGGGAAGTTTATTTCGTTTGTGGTATTCCGAAGGAAGTGCTTCAAACTTGAGAATACAATGAAGTCGATGTTCTAAAATAACTTAGCTTTAAATTTAGACTTATTCTATTCCACTTACATACCTAGGCTTCCACTTTACATTTCTTCACATAGTGTACACTGTCAATAGACAGAGATATAGACTGTTGTTGCGAACTTCTGCTTAGCCGAATGGTTAGTGCAAGCGGTGACGGGTTCGATTCGCGGTGTGAGCTCGAATATTTTGATGGTCTCCCAGCATCGCGAGGACACTTGGGGATCTACTTGAAAGCAATAGAAGCGGACTCCTGCAATGGGATGCAATGCACTGACCTTGCGTCACCCAATGAAAGGCCGCGTGGGGGTTTAATGTGAAGCACTGAAGGTTTCTTCAGCCACATCCACACAACTATTTCTTGAAGTTTACCTTACCTTCAACCACTGGAACATAAATCAACAAGTGCTTTTCTGATGATGCATTGAATACTTTCGACGGAGTTTGACATAAAAAAGCATTGTAAATGAGAGAGGGGAAATTCTCGACTAAATTACGCTTAAATTGGTAATGAACTTCCTTTAGCGATTAACAATTCCCTGTGGCACTTTTCAGCAGTATCGCCCGTACATTGCCTCATCAGGAATAAATTTGCATTGTTAGGAAATTACTGATAAACTACCTTGCAACAACCTTCATTCTAACCATTACGTGATTTGTGTGTCAAGAAGGAATATACGCACATATTACGGTGTTTTTAATCATTATATAAAAATGACAATTTCCTCCCGACCGTACTAAACTATAGTCACGCTATTTTTTTAAAATATGCATTTACTCTATTTACCTACTTTCATTCCTATTAAAGTTGCTGAGATGCATATTTTTTTTTATTCAATTCTCCAAATATCCATATGTGAATTAGTATTTAGGTATCACTTGCTTATCTCAGTGATATTTAATACATTCATGCCCTGACCAGGGTTCGAACATGGGGCCTCTTGCCTGTCATGCTGGCCACTCCACGTAAGCTGAAGTTCCCGATTCGAATCCCGGCCTTGGGACGGGTATTCTTTGTAAGTCTCCTTTCTTCAATTCTATACGATCATCCCTTATGCTGATCGTCACAACTCCCTGAACAACACGTGACTACGTAGCTTGTGTCGTTTAACGTTGCATACTTTGTAAAAGCAGGAAGTTCAACATACGCACGGAGGTTTGGGTTATTTGCTGAACAAATACGAGAAACCTTGTTTGTTTGAAGTTTGCTCATGAAATATTTTCCCAACTTTCTCGTGATGTTTAATGATATTATTTCCTCCGCGATAAGCTATAAACATGACACCGTGCAATATACGGGATGTGAAAAGTCTCACACATACTCGACGGCAAGGTATATACTATGCTACGACCATCTTTTCCACCCGCCAAAGATGCCAACTATTAGACCTGGAAAGATTTAACATAAAACTCAGTGTTAAGGCGAGAAGATACAGTTACGCACTATGTGTGCATTTATTTGAATATCGTCGGAATGGGCAATGCTACTGATGAAAAACGTGGGGGTACAAGAGAGCATGAATTTCTCCACATGTGGCAGGTCGAAGCGTTTTTCAAAGTTTATTATTAAGCTAGATACGACCTGTAAAAAATATGACGAATAAGAATTTTCGTAATTCCATGTATTCCTTATGAGGAATCAACTTCAACATCAAGTTACGGCTAATCAAATGGGAGTTTCGACTTTTCTGCTGGGCAATCACTTCTTCAAACTGTCCTCTTCCCGTTGATATCATTTTCTTTTCCATCGGGAGTTTGATTTCCCAAGATAACAAATCAAAAAATACTCCCGTAAGCCCAATGCATTTCTCCTCGCCTCCTGGCAGTGTTGCCAAACCTGGTGCGCATAAAAGAGCTAAATTTCACCTTACATGGAGTTAAAACTGACTTTCAAGGAGCTACATTTACGAAGTGTTTCCTAGAGTAATGTTAGTTGTCAAAGGGGTGGGGCGCTGCTATTACCGTTAACTCTAAATTGAGAACAATTTATTCTTAGTTTTCACCATCTAGATCCGGCGGTATCACCCATCTCATGGTCGTACGAAATCGAAAATAAAGGATTCCCTTATAACAATATTATGCCAATTTCACGTCAACACGGCGCTATAAAAAAGTAGCTGTGGATATAAGAAGGGATGGGGCGACGCAGCCAATATAACAATATCACGTCACGTACAAAATGTATAATCATGGCAAAAGTTGGTCTATATGGGCAGGAACCAGTGATGATAATTGGTATCATAGTGAGGCACGGGGGCGGGCGCCCCAGTTGACAGGCAAACGAGTGTACGAACGAATAAGTCAGATCTGGCTCCAATATAGCTAAGTTGGCAACACTGACTCGGAGGGAAAACCCGGGAGGAGACTGTCTCTCATGCCCTTAAGGCTCTCCATGAATGAATACGAGCGAGTAACCTCTGCATAAATAATGTCTACTAATGTTTCCAGATATTAGTCATAGTAAACGATCCCACTGTGGCAACGTCTTTGATCGGGTGTATCCAGCTTATTAATTACAATGGGTCTTACATTTGGAGAAGGAAGATTAAAAATCACAGAAACCGATAATTAAAGACTTCAACTTGATTTATCTTGAATGAATCTTGATCCTGAATAAAAAAAAAACAGTGTTTAAACTCCTCAATCAAAGTTTAATTACAAATATTGCGCACCCTAATCAATCAGATGTGAAAGAGTAAAATTTCAAAGGGACGAAATGGGAGGCGAATAGTCACTAATCAATAAATTATTTCATTTTAATTCCGTGATCTACCAAGAATCTGGCTATTTCAGGCATTTCGTGAGCTGTCTGGACATTGTGAAATATCGCTTTCTGAACTGCAGTTCAACAATGGTAACGTATTTCTTGGATTACTTAAGGTAGCAGAGCAGTGTACCGGCAAACGAATTGCATAGGAATTAAAAAGCAATAAATAAACATTAGCAAGACAGAAGGTTGCAGTGGTGCTGACGCGGTCATTATTAAAGATGCATAGGGTCAGTTCAGGAGTGACTACAAGAACCTGTGTCCTGGCTACACAAAAAGACACAGTCAATCAGCCAAAAACCACTTTATGTTCAAAACTGACATAGCAAAATCTTATTCGCAGCTTCAATGCGAGTCATGAACGAAACATAGTACTGAAACTCCTTCCACTCGCTGCTCCCATTTGCCAGATCAAGATGCTGTCTACAGTACAGCTTTTGTGCATGTTCCTACCGTATCAAGCTTCCCTTGCAAAGATACACTTACCGGTTAATTACAAACAGGACTCGGCGACGTTCTGCCCGTAAGAAAACTGTACGGACATTACTGAGAGTTGAAACGTAGGAGCTGGTCGTAGCCATTTAGGCTTGACTGGGCCTTTGCCCTAGGCCACCGAAGCTATTTTCGAAAATTACTTTTCTTTCGAAAAATCGCTACGATGTTCCAAATTCTGAAAAATTGCATCTGCTTAGAATTCCTTCTAGAGCATGCACCTGCATCTTCGTGCGGTTTGCTCTCGCTGTTGGCTAGATTTTTGCAATAGTTTCGTGGCTACGTAAACTTACTTTCCATCACAGATACCTAAACCGCGAAATAAAGCCAAACGTAATGCGAATGCTCCAGAAGGAATTGTAAACAGATGGAAGTTTTCACAATTTCGAATATCATGGCGGTTTTCGAATACAGAGGAATTTACGAAAACGGCTTCGCTGGCGCAGGCCAAAAATCCAGTGGAGCCTTAATGCTGTATAATCCACAGATCAACGATTTTTAATATTTCTATTACAGCCTAAGTTCAGTGAATGTCGCTTTCCGCCATAAGTACGAGGTCGGGCACTCCCCTACAACATTTGGCAACAACCATAGCACGTGAGGTCGTTTTCCGTAGCAATAGACTCTTTCATTTCGCCCTTAAGCCAGTCTCACACGGCAGTTAGGTACGTCCTCACATCGCCATCGACTTCTAGCTTCGTTACTTAACGATCGCGTGAGAGCTTTCTCTTATTTAGTTCCCGACAGAATTAGAAACAGTCTATAAATCCATCGGTAATACCATATAACTACCAATCAGAATTGAGGAACACACTTGCAGCTAAAGTAGGAAGTAGAAGAAGAAGAAAGGCAATAGACCGTAGCATTTTTCGTAGCGTAGCCAATCAGAAGCGACCTCTAGGTCACGAGTGCAGTTGTAATGGCGGCTGCGTGAGATGTAAACAATGTATCACTTCACATTTTTAAAAGCCGATAACTATTCAACCGAGAGGAATAACGTCTCGCGTAAATCGTTATTAGGTACAAAGCAATGGCCCTGCTTAAATACATACTTTACAAGGTTTACTGTACACGTATGAAATAATACTTTATTTGTTTGAAATGTAAACACCGTGCAATCTCATAGATGGTGTAACTCGACGTGCCTTTCATGCTGTACGTATATGTTATACATCGTAATCGCAAAAGCTAGCCGAAATGCTAGTGTGTCCGTAAAGTGGTATATCAACATATGTTATACACTCACATTCACTGCCACGGGTTGGTTACATGTGCTACATTTTTAAACAGTGCCAAAATTATTCTCTCATTATTTTAAGAGAAAACATTATTTTCCCAAATTTTCAGCAGTTATTAGCATCTAAACTTGCGAAGTGATATACCGTGTTTGTGCAGTCGCCATTTTTAAAGATGCGATTTTAAGGATCGTGTGTGACCCCTTTTGCTCCCTTCGCGAACTGAATAGGTAAAAAATCTTATGGTAGTTTCGAGTCGGAGGTGGGTCACGAAGTGAGTACCTACTTAACCACCGTGTGAGACTGGCTTTAGATATGAGGACCTATAGAAGTGGAACTTTCGATCAGGAAACCGGAGTGAATAAAAGCACCTAAAGCGTTCATTCAAATTATAGTCTGCTGTCCAAGAAACTACAATTTCTTCTTGAAAGCCATACGCTGCGATTGGGTTCCAAAAATAGGGGGGCAAGGTGCTAAAAGTGGGAGATGGGCAAGGACAGTTTACCTTCTATTGTTAGATAAAGTTTAGCGTAGTTCTGGGGCAAAAGTGACAAAATGTGGGGACTTGCCCCCCCCCTTTCCCTCTATTCGCCGCCGCTGGATACTATGTTAGTCGATGAATAGTTTTCATTTAAATTCGCCTCTTGATAATACCTACAAATATAAACCGAAATGTTATGTTACGTTAATTTATGATAGATTTGAATTGAGGTACACCGCCTTGCCACCTTTGTCGCCTGATCAAGTACAGAAGCTAGTAGCGAAAGAGAAGAAAAGGTGTGGTAAGATTATTTTTCCAACGTCTGTCTATGCAAGACGGCTAGCGAGCCTAGCAACAGTTCACAGCATGATAAAGATGTAAGCTGTAGGTGCTGAGTTGGGATGACGTCAGCGATTCACTAGGTTCCACAGTCAGGACTTCGAGGATTGTAACTCGCCCTCAAGCTGCAAACGCAGTACAGCCACAGATGTTGCGAAAATAATCACTCTAACATTGGGTGTGGTGGCAGAGTCACCACACCGCCAACTTGAAGAGAGTTATGTTAGCTTTGCATTCATTATGCACCTGTCAACGCAAGCGCTTACAAAGCACTTAAACTGTCTTTTGCCAGGGACTCGCCACACGCAATGCAGCACTTTGGTAAACTTCCCCCATTGATCCTTAACTTCTAAGTGTGAATTCTAGAAGAGAGACGCCTTATAACCAAGAAGAGTATGAAGCACCTGAGTAAGAAAGGGTGAAAAAAAAAAGGTTTGTGGATGTGCCTTGCAATGCATAGAGCGCCACCTGCAAAATGGAGCCACAATTTAGTTATGATACTCAAAGATTCAACACAATTCGTTGAATTCAGTTAGGTTGTTTTAAACAGTATGCTTATTACAGAGGGGAAGTGAGAGAACAATGGACCAAGGAAGTGGGAGAAAGCGTCCATGGTTTTCATTGAAGCTACCATCTCATCATTCTCCCGGAGTGACGCAGCAAAAATAACCGAAACAACATTCGTCAAGATGGTCTCGAGACTTGAACCTGCGACCTACCCAAAACGGGCCCATCATCTAAATAATAAATATAGAATATACGTAAATTGCAAAAATAATTTAATGTCTCATACAAACATATACGTACGTACACACACATGGCAATGATTATTTTAATTCTTTCGTATTATTGAATTGTTAAAGTATATTTCTTATTTTGGATTTCTAATCCTAATAATTCTTTATGATTAGTGGTTCAGGTAGCTCAACAGTAATAGCATATCATTTTATGGGGGTTCTTTACAGGTGGGGGCACAGCCCTCTTTGGTTGATTGATTGATTGATTTGGTGTTTTAAGTCCACTTTATGCACAGTAAGGCTAATCGGGACTGGACCTACAGTTTAAAGTGGGATCCGAACCACTTGTACCTCCACCGGGTATCGAACCCGGACAGCCCTCTTTGGCTCCGATTTCATAAAAATATATAAAGAACATGAAATATACCGAAAGGTGGCAAAAATATATAATTAATGGGGAAGTGAGTAGGGTAAGCATGGCTGGAATGTTCACTTTATGAATTTAAAACTTTCGCTTTTAATTCCAAAGAAAATTCTTCCACGCCTATCTCATGGAGGCAATCAGCCTGTGCCTGACAATACGTTCTTCATAAATTCCATGCTTCAATAAAGCTTCATGTATTCCTTACCAGCCTAACTAGTCCTTTCATTCTCGTCTTTCCGAAATTTTAGCCAGGCACATCCGCCTTTACAGAATTAAGACGCCGGATTAATGCACCCTACGGGGATACCAGAGAATCCTTAGAAAATGTGTGAATTATTTAGCATCAACCGTTACGTAAATGACACACTTCTGCAAGAAACTGGCAACACAAAAAAAATCGATACACCTTTGCAAATGTGCCGTGACGTACCGCAATTTACAACAAAGTAGCAGGTCCGGGTAAGCCTTCAATCATGGGAGGTGTTTTATTAATCCGTAACGGAATACTATTATTTTAATCACGAGTGTCCTTCAAACTTATTAAAGCCAAATACTTACGCACAATGTAAAATAATAAATAATAGCTCTTGTTAATTTTGCGAAATGATAAGCGATTTTTCAACCATAACCATAAGACAAGCAACTTAGTCAGTTAGCCACAAGCGCTAATTTTAGGTAATAGCAGTTGATTTTTCACCTACTATATGTCAAAACGCAAACTGCATGCTTGTTTGTTTTTTTTTAATGTGCGACGTTCGAGCGCACTCCTGATGGGCTCTCTGCATATTACAAATGGAATTTAATATTTAATATTTCTTAATAAATTATAACAATACATCTCCGTAGCGACAAACAAATAGAAATTAACATCCTTAGATAAAATTAAACTTTAAGTTAACATCAATGTACCATCAGTATTAATGATCAACGATACAGTATCAAACACTATCAACAGTGTTAGAAGCTACCGTAAAATTTACAAAATCCTACCGTTAAAATTTAACAACCTACCTGTTAATTTATAAAAAAGGTACCGTTTTTTTATTTCAAACTGAATATTTTATCATGCATAAAGATAAATAATGATTATACATTGCAATTGCTTATGCCATAAATATATTGTTTGAAACTGAAACATGAAATTACATTAATTAGGGCAACTATATCATGGCCGTTACTATTTTAAAAACGGTCACGATCATTTTTAACGGTAGTTGGATGGCAGGGAGAATTGACGGTCTTAGACCGTCATTTCTTTATTCAACTTTTTACAGTAAACACACCTGAAGAGTACCCAAATAGTTTTAGGTGAAAGTAATGACGTCAAGGACGCAGCTATTGTTAGGCTACAGCGCCTTGTAGTTAGGCTCTGTTTGAAAGGTACAAAGTACAGACTTGAAGTATGGTCTTGACGGAAGTGACGTCACCTAGTCCAGCTCAAAAGCACCAAGTATAGAAGTACACAAGTGCACAGCTCGCAGCACAGATCGGTGCCGACTAGGTCACGTGATTTCCGCACTCGTTGTTCATTTGTTTAAAATCACGGAGGTAGAAAGCCAGCAACACAGGTTAAATACACGTTATGGGCCAGCAAGTTGTTGGTTGAAGTTCTTCTAATGTGTAAGAATATTTGAAAACGCTATGTGATTTATATGGTGAAAAACAAGTGTTTAAAACGCGGGGAAAACAACGTGTCCTCAGTTTTATCTACTGATCGCATTTGGTGCTGCCGTCGAAGTGCAATGCGAAAGACTTTCACTTCCAGTCCACGACTTCAAGACCGCACTGCAAGACCATTCTCGGAGTATGCTCGCTTCAGGAACGGTCTTGCACCTTTCGGACACGGCCTTAGTCTTCGATGAATAATGTCTGAAATGTATTGGGGGGGGGGGGGGAGGAGGAACCCGTGCTCTTGTCAGTTCCTAGGTCAGTTCACCATGTCCCGAGTTGCACGTCTGAGTAGTTTCTCCTTCTCTAGGCATGAAGGATCAAGGAAATGTTACTGACATTTCATCTACTGGCAAAGCCGCTTAGGCATATTACATTATACTTATGAAGAATTTTGAAGTGGTTAATTAAGAATATGTTATTCAATATGTGTCGTAAAAGCACATAAATTCCAAAAATGTTGTAGTATATAAACGCTCGGTTAAAAAATCCCAAAACGTTGTTTCTATAAACATTTATTAGTCTATATTTAAAACACCGATTCTGGCTAAACAAACTTAAAGTTCGTATTACAGTTGACGTGTACAGTGTAGAATTCCTCATGGGCTTCTTTTGACACTACTGAATGAACACCTCAGGCGAAACTAACTCTGGCCTTTAAGAAACACACAATTTGCAGAGAGGCAGGTATTCCCTGAAAATATACTGTACAATAATCCTAAAGTCTCGTATTTTATCTGTGAAGATTTCTTGAGACTAACGAATGCCATATATAATGTGTCAGGGGTTAAGTAGCACTCAGCAAAGTTATATATAGCGTGCTGGTTAATCTCATGAGTGGCAAACAAAAGCCTTTCCTGGTTACCACCTCGGCTAACGAAATTTCCACCTGCGCTGCTCTCATGGCGTAATTTCCACGCAGTTCAAAATTGAACTTTTGTTGAAGTCAGCACAGTAAAGCATCACGAAAACTTAAGTTTTGATTGAACACGCTAGAATACCTTATTTAATTTTATTTTTTCGTATTTCACTTGAATATATACATCGGTTTTCTACATCTATGCAAGCCGGATCCTGTGGCTGACTGGTTAGCACATCGCGCTGCGACGCCAAGGGTCCCGGGTTCGAATCTCGCTCGGGAATGGTTGTTTGTGACTGTCCATTCATCAATTTCATCACTCATCCCAGTAGACCTAGTGCCCCGGTTCACAGCCCTCATTTGGGGCTCGAATCATCATGTGGGGCTCAGTGTTGCCAACTCACCCCACGAAAATTTCACCAACTGATATTTTGAAGCTTTTTGGGGGGAGTTGGCAACCTCACACAAGCAGTGTTACCAACTCGGCGTAGCTTTTTGGGTGTTAACCCCAGTGTTTCTCGGCGTAGCCTTTCACGGTGTATAATTTTTTAGTTTTTTTGTGTGTGTGTACATCGGGCGAGGCGTAGCTTTTTGGGTGTTAACCCCACTAGCCTTAGCGTACATAGTTCTGAATTTTTTGAGGCTCATTTGAGGCTCGTCGTAGCTTTTGATGTACAGAGGGCACAGGGCAACACTCTGTAGCTTTTTATGAGGGGGACCTATTGCCTCTTGTTATATTTGGCAACTCTATTGGTTTGAGGGGGGGGGGGGGGTTTACCAACCCATCCGAAGATTCCACTACTTTCACTGGCTAAGCTAACCTACAAATAGTGGCAGTACTGACTTATAAACCCACTGGGTTTTCTTGGTATGTTTTTTCATGATGTGTTGCTAGGCTATTAAGCATCTTGGCGTATACAATGTATATATTTTGAGGGGGTTATAGCTTTTTATGCTGTACGAATACTGGAAGCTTGACAGTGACAACCAACAGAGGATGCGTTCCGAAAGTCTTAACGAAACGAACGCATTCAACGAAAATAACTGGGCTCGTGAATCTGGTGAAACCAGTTATTTTACGGACTTATGGGACACTCTAGGCGAAAGCGCAGGCGCAGCGTTTTGTTTAGAGAAAGTTTCCGCATGGCGTCAGCGGAAGGAATGTCCTTATGGCAAAAATAAACTCTATTATGGCCACTGTTACTTATTTTAATCACATTCTAAGAACGGTCAAGGCATACTTATTTTGTGCATGTTGCTTCATATCGCTATCTGTTAAAATTATAATACATTTTCCGAACTAGTGCAGTTTGAATCCATCAGCACGCGCTTTGTCTGGAAGGAGCAGACGATTTTCACGGAACAAACCAGCATCCTGGCCCGTGTGTTTGGTGAATCTTGTTTTTGCACGAAATGTACGGAATGCAACTTTTGGGACAGCATAATGAAACTCACGAAATGCACGGAAGCACTTATGGAACGGCCAGTTGCCATAACTTGTTTAACGGGTTAAACTCGTGCGACTTTCGGAACGGGCCCAGAGTAAACCTACATCCAGGAACTGGCAACACTAGTTTCTGACAGTGAATTTGAAATAAAATATTAAACAAAATACACTGGGGGAAATAATTGTACAACAATTTGTACCTAATTGTACAATACTTGTACCTAATTGTACAACTTAGGCTGTGTCCGGATTGGCAAGTGCTCCGTACCGTTCTCTCCTGTTGTTCTCGCGTGCCGTCGAACTCACGTCCCAGTCGTCCGAATCTACATGTCCCCTTGTAGTACGGTTGTTATTTTTCTCGCCAGGTGTCAGCCCGAACTTCACCCACAGCGCTCTGGGGCGCAGGCGCACCGCACGGAAGCAGAAGGCAGACGCCAAACAAACATCACAATGATTTCCACCTATTTACTAGTTATATTAAAAATGTAACGTGCTACTTTATTATTTACAATTTTTCTACATTCAGTATTATCGATAAACTGTTAAAGTATCACTGAGTTTTACATCGTCTAATCAGTAAATGTTGTCTGTACAAAGTGAAAGTAAGAATATGGTTGCCAAGCGTGCATCTGTCGCGCCTCTCTGCTCTCCCCTCCAACTCCACGTTTGCCGCGAATTCAGACAACAATGAAAGCACGTGTTTTTACGTTCTCGTAATACTAACCTTGCTCTACTGATTTTAAATTACTTCCATCCGCTTTTTTTCTGTGTTATTTCTGTATGCACGCAACATTCACTTTCAATTCAACCTGTGAGCTGTATAATGAAACACGGGAGTGTTAGTATAGCAGGCTCCGAGTTTACAATTTATTAAATTAAACAATAATTTATGTAAGAATATACTTGTACTTACCGAACACAAAATAAAAGCACATGTGAATGTTTGCGTGTGTTCATATATGACGACTGAGTAAAAAATAATGTTGACTCCCCGAAAGATAAAGTTTCTAGTTCGATATCAGATGGATGCAAATTTTATGTTTTGCTCTCCAAAATTTTAATTTTATGTTTGTGCTATTTGTCATACAGCAGAGGAGAAGAGGGGAGAGCCATCTATTAGCAAACAATAGAAATAAAAAGTAGGTCAAACTTTTTCAACACCCAAACATTTTAAACGTCCTCGCGTAGTAATACGATCTAGCTGAAGACGTTTAAAAGAGTACTCTTAGTCGACGAAGCTAATTGCTAGGGCCCTTATATTACTAAAATATTCTTTAATTTGCATATTTCTCATACCGCCATATGTTGTTCTAGTTGACTTCTTCCAAAAAAATGCTAATTAGCGAGAGTTAATTAAGCAAAGCAAGTAAAAGAAGCAAAATAGAACAACATATGCCGGCGTGAGAATATGTAAAAAATCGATTCAGAGGTGGATCGATTTAAAATTGGGGGATATTTTGCATTTTTTCCCCCCTATAATGTACAAAACATTTACCGTACACAATTCTTTCTATTTACAACAGTATAAAATAAAAGGAATGTGTGACAATATCCATATTGCAGAATCTTCTACAACATTTTTATGCAACATGTTTGCAAGACGTAACAAATGAAGGTTAGCAGCGCAAACATACGCGTCATAGATTTGAAAAATCATACAACCTCTGCCATCTATTGAATGAAAAAGAAACTACGTGATGAAAATCGGGAAGCCGTCGATTCTGTATAGAGGGAAGATGGAAAAAAAGAGCTCTACGGAAACTGACGCTCTTAACAATATTGTACCCCCCGTGAAAATTATATATAAATAAGAGTTAAGTGTATTATCTGCTTTCATGTCAGATTTTACCAACCTGTCAGCTGTAGTGTTTAGGTGACAAGCGACTTGCTCAAATATGACGCTCTTAACAATATTGTACCCCCCCGTGAAAATTATATATAAATAAGAGTTAAGTGTATTATCTGCTTTGATGTCAGATTTTGCCAACTTGTCAGCTGTAGTGTTTAGGTGACAAGCGACTTACTCAAATATGATGTTTTTGACAATATTGTACGTATATTGTATTGTATAGGAGACTAGAAGCATATAATTTGGCGAAAAAAACAACCCAAGTAAGGTCATAGAGAATAGTTAAAAAAAGTGAGCAATTATATTTTGCATTGCACACAATTGGATATTAAATAACATACCCCCAAAAAATCTCTGCATTATGCGTTCTGTAAAAAATTGCCCTACGTGCCAAACTGCTGTGTCAAGTAAACATTTTCAAAGACACTGTCGTACTTGTGTGCCGGAAAAGCGAATATGTGCAACCAAACTGTGCTCTAAGTGTGGAAAAAATATTTCTATTGCCAACTTCAAGCGACACCAGCTTACTTGTAAGAGCACTGGAACATCTCTATCGCAACCTTCCAAGCGAAAGGTAGAAGTAACCTCCCTCGATGCATTGCCACCTGCCAAACGCGTCAAGCTGGCGAAGAAAGCAGACCGGTTTGCGTTTGAGTATTTATTAGAAGATTTTGACATAACATCAAACAGCTTCTGTGATGTGCGCAGTTTTCTGGGGAGCGAGCGAGGTAAGATAATATCCATCCTCAACGATGCATTGGCCACACACTCCACTAAATTCTATGCTGTGCTATGCTGCAAGTATAAGAAACCGTCTGATGAAATATATAAATTCTTCCATGCCACAAAAGCAAAAATACTGCATCAGGCAGATGTCACTGACCTCGACAGCATCTACGACAAGTTTGTCGAGGAGCTTGTGGCAAAGCACGAGGAGCATCAGGCTGAAGGCTCGGGCGGTTCGCTGTGTGGCGACCCCCACGAACTTTGTCTGACACTTAACAAGTTCCTGCCACTGGCAGGGTCTAGCTATATTGCCCTGCCGCCCGAGGTTGAAGCAAGGAAAGCTGTTGTCAATATTCAGAACAAAGACACCAAATGCTTCCTCTGGTCGGTGCTGGCAGCATTGCACCCTATACCTTGGGAAAACCACTCGTACCGTGTTAACCACTACAAGCAGTATGAGTCGGAACTGGAGGATGCAATGGCCGGGATTGCCTACCCTGTAGAAGTCTCGCATATTCGCAAGTTTGAGGTTCGTGCTCGTGACTTGTTGGGCCTGCAATTAGCCATCAATGTTTACGGTCTCACCGAGAACAAAAATGAGGTCCACCCCATCCGGGTGAGCAACGTGAGCAACAACAACGAGGCACAAGAAATCAACCTCCTGCTCATCAAGGACGAAACCCATCACCATTACACCCTTATCCGTTCCCTCTCTCGGCTTGTTTCGAGCCAACGGAGCAGTGATAGTCACCACGTCGAGGTGTGTCGCAGGTGCTTGTCTACATTTCATAATCGAGCACAGCAGGATTACCGGCGCATCAGAGGACCCAACATTGCTGCTGAGAAGCTAGCTCGCCACATGCTCTACTGTGGTACCAACAAGCCTGCACGAACTATCCTGCCCGAACCTGGTGCAGTAGAGTGCTTTCGAATGCACAGTGCTATGGTGAAGCATCCTGCCTTTATTGTAGCAGACTTCGAGGCCTTTCTTCAACCTCTGTCTAACTGCGAGCCCAACCCCGAAACATCCTCTACCATTCCTTTCCAAATCCACGAGGCCTCGAGTTACTCCTATGTTGTGGTGTGGCGAGACCATATTGCCTCCGAGCCCTATGTGTATCGCGGTCCCGACCCAGTCAAACACTTCCTGAAGAGAATGCAACAGGAAGCCATCAAAATAGGGAAGGTGCTGTTGGCCCCCAAGCCCATGCTGCCTCTGTCTCCGGAAGACAAGCATCAGCACGAAATAGCTCTAAATTGTCCTGTTTGCAACTCAGTCTTCAATGACGATAACAAAAAGGTCCACCACCATGACCATTATGGGACCGGAAGCTACATTGGCCCGTGGTGCAACAGGTGTAACTTGAGAGCCAGGGACCCGCGCTTCATACCGGTCTTTTTTCACAATGGCTCGGGATATGATTTCCATCACTTGGTCACACATCTAGGGTACGACAATGCAAGAATCAATGTCCTGGCACAAAACGAGGAGCGTTATATTAGCGTCAGCAAGTGGGTGCCGATCCCCGACTCAAGCAGCAGCATCGAGCTTCGGTTCCTCGACTCTCTAAGGTTTCTCCAGGCAAGTCTGGATGCTCTTGCTGGGAAGCTCAGAGACGACCAACTAGCCATTACCACATCAAGTTTCCCGAACTTAGATGTCACACTCATCAGACGTAAAGGGGTCTACCCCTATGAATACGTCACAGACCCTTCCAAGTTCGAAGAAGAGTTGCTGCCTCCCCAGGATAAGTTCTACAGCCAGCTGAGAGGTTCAGGTATTACCGACGAGGAGTACAAGCATGCTCAGTCTATGTGGGTCGAGTTGGGTTGCCGAACTTTCGGTGATTACCACGATGCATACCTGAAGCTTGATGTGACGCTTCTTGCCGATGTGTTCCAGGCGTTTCGGGCGACTGCGATAAACATTTACAACCTGGACCCTGTATATTTTTACAGCCTTCCTGGACTGGCATGGTCGGCCATGCTTCTGCTGACTAAAGTTAAACTTTCACTTATCTTCGATGTTGATATCATGCTTTTCATCGAGAGAGCTATCCGGGGCGGCATGGTCCAAGTGTCGCAACGCTTCGCACACGCCAACAATCACCACATGGCTACTGGTTACGACCCCTCCCAACCATCAAGCTACATCATGTACACTGACGTGAATAATCTTTACGGGCACTCCATGATGCAGCCACTCCCCTTTAGAGGGTTCGAGTGGGCTGATGCTTCCAAATTTGACGTCGAAAGCTTCGACGATTCGGAACATGGGTTTTTTGCCGAGGTGGACCTTGACTTCCCCGAGAATCTGCAGGATTTGTTCTGCGATCTTCCCCCTGCACCCGAGTTCAAGTGTCCACCTGGCTCGGATCAACCGAAGCTCGTCATGGACTTGGAGCCCAAAAAGCGTTATGTGCTACACTACCGGAATCTCCAGTGGTTAATGCAGCAAGGGGTCTCGGTCAAAGCAGTTTACCACGTGCTCTTGTTCAGGCAGTCTCCATGGTTGAAGCCGTACATCGACCTGAACACCACACATCGCACCAAAGCCAAGTCCGAGCTTGATAAGGATTTCTTCAAGCTCATGAACAATGCGGTATTTGGGAAGACCATGGAGAATGTGCGAAATCGCGTTGATGTGAGGTTGGTGACGAAGAAAACACAGTGTCGTCGACTTGTTGCAAGCTCGCTGTTCAGATCTCGAACAATTTACAACGAACAGATGTCTCTGATTCACATGAACCGGGGCGAGGTGCTACTCAACAAGCCCATCTATGTGGGAGCTGCAGTTTTGGATCTGAGCAAGTTGTGCATGTTCGAGACATATTACGACATACTACGTGCACACTACAACCACAATATCTCGCTCCTCTACACAGACACAGACAGCTTGGTGTACCATGTTCACACGGACGATGCGTATGGTGATATAGCCAAAGTTCCAGCTCTTGTCAAGCTCTTCGACACATCGGGCTATCCCCAGCTAAACCGGTATGGAATTCTACCCCGGAACAAAAAAATACCCGGCAAACTCAAGGACGAGAAAGACGGGGATGTGATTGTGGACTTTGCTGGACTTCGTGCCAAAGCCTATGCGATCCGGGCTGAGGGTTCTATAACAAAAAAGGCAAAAGGTGTAAGCAGGCAAGTGGTTCGGGAGCACCTCAAGTTTGAGGATTACCTCGAGTGCCTCAGAACAAAATCGCCCATTCTACAAAAAGAGCATCGTATCCAAAGCGTCGATCATGTGCTTACAACTAATATTGTCAGGAAAGTTGCTCTGGATGCACACGACGACAAGAGGTGTATTCTTGAATGTGGGGTCCATACACTTCCGTGGGGCCACTATCGCCTCCAGACTAGTAAGGCCTGCCCAGAGTGTAACAAAGAGTAATAGGCAATGCAAAATGAAAAAAAAAAACAATTTTAATTTACTTCCACTTCCTCGATTACATGCATGCATGGCACAGCAAAATTAAACTTCTGGGAAACTGCTTATTGTAGTTTGTACTTGTGTATATAAAATTCCACATTTCTTATTGTGTGCTATTTTTTTTTAATTTTTTTTTGTATCTAAAACTGTTCAGTTACTCTTTCATTCTTGACGTCATACACAAATGTTTTCTCTGCAATAAGAATGACACTGCACAGAGTATCTGCAGGCAAGGCGTCGTGGAACTCGCATACAATCTTGATGTTGGTACGATCGTTAACAACCACCTGTTTTCTTTTAGATGTGTTGATGACAAACATGGGTCTGCGAGCTATGAACTCGTTGGGGTTGTAGTACACGTCCACATTGCCGGAGGTCACTCTCTTGTAAGCTGTGTACGCCTCGTAAAGTTTCAGGTAATCGTTGTTCGTAATGTTTAAGTTATAATTCTCGCGTGGAAAAACTTCATTCCTGCCATTTTTGAGGTAAACATTTTTAATTTTGCAATTATCAAACTGGCTAGAATCTTTCTCTTGGTTATTATCTTTCCCCGTCTGGAAGAGCACAACCGTAAACTCAGGCATATCGTACCGGATGCTGTTGAACTGCGTAGTAACATCAAATTCAAAATGGCTGCCGGAAGCAGGTTTCTGCACACACTGGTAACCGTAAAATTGGATGGGTACTTGGGGGTTCTTCAAAATGTCGGCTTTGTACTTGAGACCGTAGTTAGATTCGTATTCCACCACAGGCATGCGCAGCTCCATGAACTGGATGACGCACTTGGCTGCGTCGGGTAGTGTGTTGGCAAGTGCCGCACCGTCTGCACCCAAGGTGCTGTAACGCATCAGCACATTGTTGTCGTTGGCGCTTCTGCGAAAAGTAACCCGCAAGCCACCCTTCCACATAATCTCTGTGTAGTCGGAGAAGAATCCCGGCAGCAGACGCATGGGAAACAGTACTGTGTGACTTGTTGTCGATATTTTGGCCCCGGCTTCGAATCCTCCTGCTTGGTAGTATGCTGCATCGGTCTTGGAGAGCTTCAGTGTTCCCACAGCTGTAGAAGTAATCCCGGGGTAGTCAACCCTATCGATGACGGTGCCATGCTTTCTAACTTCCACTTGCGAGAACAGATGTGGTACAAAATTGTCCACAAGTTTTAAATTTGCATTGGCATTAAATGCTTCCCCGTTGTCTCTCTTCACCACATCAAACTTGATATACAAATCAGCTCTGTGAGGGTGAATGAACCCATCCCCAACGTCCACATCGTATTCGATCTCCCTGTTCGGCTCGTTCAAATTGGCGAACGTGCGACGATTGGGTGGGAAGGACTGCAACTCGTAACTTTCGATTTGCTCCATGATTGTTATTTATTATACGTTAATCTCCACGACGGCGGTGGTAGTAGCTCCGGCAAAATTCACCACCTCATTTTTTTCGTTTGTCACTGCCAATTCTATGTTGTCTATGCGATTACGAGATATGGGGAAGTATATCGGTGGTGAGGGTGTGTATATAATCGGTTCCATGAATTCAGAGTTTGGTTTGAACGTAGCGATGATACCTGTCTGCTTGTGGCTGCCTGGGATACCATCCGAGGATTTGGTGATCATGCCTTCTGCCACGTTGCAATGTATGTTCAGAGTCTCGATGGCTAGAAATTTAGGAATGTTGGCACCGATGTGCTTGATGCCAGGTTCGAGCTTTGTGTTGTTCTCGAATCCCAGAAGCTCTCCAACAGTGCCTAGGTCTACTGTTTCCGTAGCAGACACAATTTCAACTCTGTGAGTTACAGAATTTTGAGATAGCAGTATATTTCTTGGCAATTGGGCTTGCAAGGTAGACAGATTGTACTGTCCTGGCGTGATAACTATTTTTTCATTTCCAACAGTAATTTTGTTATTGTGCTCCGTGACATTGGGTATCAGGTACATGCTGTAGAATGCACGAAGAGCAATAGATTTAGGATAGATGATGTCGTCATGCAACGCGAGTTTCAAGACCGAAGTCTCGCTGGTGAGATGGAACACTCCCATGGTGTTTTAGGTACCACAATGCTTTCTGAAAATGCTCCACTGAGGGGTTATTTATTTTAGACATGTATGCGAGAACGAAAAGGCATAGGTGGCCGCAGTTAACATCGGTGAAACCCTGGATGCGTTTGTCATTGTAGTAGAGGTTGGCAACACTGAGATACTTCACCAACCTGGCAGGCGGTGTGCCACCGAACGAATCGAAAACAAATGCATTGTCATCGTCAATTTTGAGGTAGCATATCCAATGTGTACCAGGATTTTTGTAACTGTCCAGGTTGACCACGCCATACTCTTTTTTCTTCACAGCAGAGGGTAGAGAATCGGACATGAAAACACCCCTGAAGTTCCTTATTCCCAACGGTTCGATCAGAGATTCAATATCGAAGTTGGACAGGGCTTCTTCTTTTTTTTATATTTCTTCAAAGCATCGAGGTTGTTTTTTCGCTTTTTGGTCACACCTTTCCCCTTCTTCTCCATAGCCAGGTTGTGACGTTTCTGTTCTTCCAGTTCGGCCTTGTTCTTTTTTGCATCGATGACGGTTTTGGCAATGGCAGCACTGCCTCCTGCCAAGCTGCCCACTGCACCCAAAGCTGCCAAGATGGCCGGAATGCTGAATATGAAACCTCCAATCTTCTGCTGCTTCCGCGAATGCTGCAACTTTTTCAATTGTGGAGTGCTGAGCAGCAATTTCATTCCGTGTCCTTTAGACAAGCATGAACGTTTCTTCTCGCGTTGTTTCTTGGTGAGTAACCCATTGAGGGCACCCAGCGTTTTCAGATTCGAATATGGTATCTGGTACACGACGCCCTTGGGCTTCATAATGTATTTTTTTTTTTACGGTATGTTATTTTATATATGTTCAGAGATTTTTTGTTTTCCCTCCCGTGTAATTTTTTTTACGGTATGTTATTTATATATACTTTGCAGCTATTAAACAAATTCGATTATGTGCTTTGTTTTCTTACCAAGAAGTTCTTTTGTCCCCTTGTACACGATTCGAGTTGTGTTCTCGATTAAAATGGATAGCTTCTCGTCGGATAACATGCTAGCGTATCGATCTGGTAAAAATAGGCTGTATTGTCCGTTGAGCAACAGACGTACTTTGGGACCATACTGGGTTGCAACAATTGAACCGGAAGTTATTGCATAAGGTTTGTCCACTTCCAATTCCTGAATTTTTATATATTCGACTGACAAATTTAGCATTTGTTTTAATGCCTGGACGTCACTAATTTTTTCACTCATATCGAAGAAATATTTTTTTGGTCTCGTAGATTTTTTTACAGTGTGTTATTTATAGAAAAAAATTTCGGCATTGCCTAATGCGATGAGGTGATCGATGATCCTGCTGGTTTCAGCATTTGAAGCATACCAGTCGTCTGTATATCGTCTCCTCCCCTGTCTCCACTCGTGAAGTTCGTCCATCTTATCAGCCAATTTTTCATCAGCAGCCCGAAAAAAAAAAAAGCATAGGGAGAAGAAGAAGATTTTACACCGCTTATTTTTCTCAGATGATCCAGAAGTAGCATTTCACAGGGCAAGCGAAATTGTGGTGTTATTTTAACTAAATCAATAAGCCTCGTGACTATCGTCGAAGGTAAATATAAATATTTTGTATAACACTTCTGTTGGTAAGTTGCGTAGATATTTTTTTACTGTGTGTTATTTAATTACAGCCCCCACCCCAATTTTCGTTTTGTATTCATGGCAATGGTCGTGCCCAATGCTGCAACCCGTTCACCCAGCGAGGCGTCTCTGCTGACGAGTCTCCCGAACGCGACATGCTCCAATTTTCTATCAGCATCGTGACGCGCATCTAAATTCGTATATGTGTTGTAAGCAATGTCGTGATCCTTGCATGCAGCATCCAGCAGATTTACCCCCTTGTCTCCTCTCTCCAGTCGCCGTTCGAGTTGGGTACCCGGTCCGCAGTATTGGTAACCTGGTAGGTGCATCTCGAAGGGTAGCTTGTTGATGATGTCGTTCACGAGACCTCGACCCTCGGCCACATTCCAGAATTTGGGAGGCAGGGTGTTGATGATTTTGATAAGGTAACCTATACCTTTGTTGTCGTTGACAATGAAGTTGCTAAGCTTGGTGCTAATCATGTCCATGATGCCCACCTTCTCGTTGTGGAAGTTGCGATTACCTGCATTCTCTTCACCTGCGATAACCAGCAATCGATCTACAAGCTTCCTTACGTCGTCTACCCAAACAAACTCTTTAGGTAGGGTATTGTAGAGTTTGACACCGCTGCCAGTTTTAATTTGGTTCCATATTGGCTTGATGAGGTTCCTGTATTTTTCTCCACTGCTTGATTTTACGCGATTCTGTGTTGCATCGTTGTTTTGGTACAGGGCATCCGTTATGATTAAAATTTCTGTGTAACTTTGGTAATCCTCGTCTGTGTAATCTTTAGGTTGCTTTTTGGTGATAAGTTCCCACAGGCCCACAGTGCCAGGATACCTAGTCCAGCTGTTCTTCTCGCCCAAATTAATTTTCACGTCGTCACCTTCGAACGTAACTTTTGACTTTCCAATTTTCCATACCACACCCTCGTTAGGTTCCACAGAGGGGTACAATCCAAACACCTCGTCCTTTTCAAATTTCCCGGTGCTCAGGTAATCTCTCGCCAACGGACCTAATTCAACTACCTTGTCCGAAGAGGTACTGCCTAGAACCTAACGTCTCAGAGGTGCAGCTCCAAGTTCGAACGGGGTAGTGTGAATACTGGATATCGGTGTAGGCACAGCATAATTTCGAGCAGCAAGTGGCACGAGCTCGTTGATTAAATCTTTATTTTGCTCGGTAACATCTTTGATGTCTTTACCTAGTCCACTTATAGCATCAATAATAGGTTGGTCCTGTCGCTTTTTCTCTTCGTAAATTCCGCGATTCTCTGATTTCCAACCCCTGAAGCGTTTGGCCAGGTAGTCGCGCAGCTTCAAGTTGTCGTCTGCGAGTTTGCGTTTCATTATTTGTTATTTATAATACGTCAAGACGTTTCTTGTAACGTCGCAACGTTTAGAAAGTTGTTTATTTTGTTTCTGTATTTTCCGTCATTGGGTTTCCTCGTCATGTCTATCGTGGCGAATCCGAAATCATCTTGATTCCAGCATGAAGAGCAAAATTTGGAAAACTGATTGTAGTTCATGTCCCCGCCTACATAATCATCGTAAGCATGTTTTAAATTGGTGTGGTCTTGACGAAACAAGCAAATAAAATTAGCGTTGTCTCGGAGAAGCTGCTTGGGAATTTTAGAAAAAGTCTGAGCAAGATAGAAGCAGTCTATGCCTCTGTGCCGCCCCTGTGTAAAAAAATTGCGAATTTCGTTATGATTCTCCAGGATGACATCGTCGAAGACCACCACCGAATTTTCATGGCAGCAGTCTAGTGGCATTACTTCGGAGGCAAAAGTAGCTATGCTCAGCCCTTCGTACAGTTTTGTCAGCTGTTGATATTTTGCTTGCTCCAAACTTTTGGAAAAAACATACAAGTGCCTGTTCTTCCAATCTAACCAGTCGGGGGCAAGAAGAAAATTATCAATAAGTAAAGTTGTTTTCCCACACCCTGAAGGTCCGACAATAAGGCAGCGAATATTGTCCGGCAACAGTTCGCCGTTTTTCCTAGCCTGACGCTCCGGGGGAAAATCTGGCAGTCGCCTCACCACATCCCAAGCACCCGTTACACAATCACCTCGTTTGCGTCGATCCAACTTTTTTCCTCGAGTCCCAACCATTTCACCAACAGTTTGTCACCTTTTCTACGTAATACTTTTTCGATAAGATACGTATTGGGGTATTTTGTTTTAGAAAGTTCCTCCTCGTAGAATCGCCCTTTCAAAATTTCGTTGCGATTATCTTTTATTATATACGTGTGACGGTTACCGGGTAACAATCGAGCAACAGTGAAAAGTTCCGTACTCCAGTTTTTGGTAAAACCTTTTTCAAACATGCGCTTAAATTTACTATTTCTTACTTGGTCTCCAATTTTGAATTTCGGTTTTTTGTTAGTGGGCCGGTACTTGGGGCAATAAACAGTAGAGATCAATTGTACCTCATCAGACTTGCTGACATCGGCAGGCTTCATGCGTATCGTGCTATGCAAACTGTGATTATAGTCGTTTACGAGTTCCGGAAGCACATTGACCCACTTGTGGTTACCTTGAAGCGTGAATCGTTTCCACATGCGTGTTTTGAGAGTACGGTTAAAACGTTCCACTATGCTGGCTTTGATGTGACTGAAAGTCGAGTAATGTTGAATATTTTGTTTCTGAACAAACTGTTGAAATATCGAGTTGTAAAATTCCTTTCCGTTATCCGTTTGAAGAAATCGAGGTCGCCTGCCATTTTCATTGAAAATAGTTTTGAATGCTTCCATTACGCACACACCTGTTTTAGCCTTGAGGGGCAAAGCCCACGCAAATTTTGAAAATGTATCTATAACAGTAAGAAGATACTTGTATCCTTTGTTGATTTTATGTAAATTTTTTAGGTTACCGCTACTCATTTCCACAAGGTCAGCCTGCCAAAGGTCATCCACGCCTTTGGTCACCACCGCCAGTCGTTTGTAGTTTCGTCGTGCAGGTTTATGAAGCTCGTTCACGATACCCTGCCTAGACATGGCGCGAAAATAAGAATATAACCTGGATGGGATTTCTGGCTGCAGACAATGCTGGGTTTTCTATATACAGCTTGTCACCTATTTCTATGTCGATAATTTGAGTAGCATCTTCGGCATAGGCAGTCTCGCGACTTTCGGGGTGTGTGAAATCGACCAGCTCAACTCCTCTTATTTTAGGCTCGTCGCCAATGTTCGTCACGGTCATAATTGGGTAGTGGGTTGCGTGAGGCAAAGACCAGTAGGAAACCTTGACGAACTGAAGTGTGCCAGCGAGGAAAAATTGATGATAGGCTTTTGCAGGAGTCAACATGTAGAGTTTGTAACCTGGATTGAAAGGGGAGGAGAACTCTCTGTTTGGTATGCTGTACAGTTCGATGACAATCGTAGACTTGAGATTGTCGATGCTGGCGTTCAGAGTGTTTACGTTGGTTCGAACCTCGGTCTCCACATCCTCCAATCTGCCATTCACCGATTCCAAGTGTTCCTCGATAGCATGAACAACAGTGTCGTAGTTTGGTTTGATCTTCACATCAACAATAAGACTCTTGAATTTTTCATTTAAGTCATGTAGTTGGGTGCTGAAATTGGCTATAGCCGATTCCTGACTCGCCTCGATACTCCCAATTTGCTCTTTCACGCTGGCAATAATCTGCTGCAGGCTTTCTACAAGCGTCAACTTGGAGCTCTGCATTACAAGGTCGTGGACCTGGGTTCTAATTTCCGCAAACAATTCATGCAGCTCGGTGATGTTCTGGTTGGTAGGTAAAGTCGCGACAGACCCCCGTATCGATTCAATTTCGGATTGGATGTTTTTGATGTCGTCGGATTTGAGTATTCGGTTGAGAGTTCTCTTCACGCTTTTCAGTTCCTGAGAGGTAGGCAGGGTGGCCACCGTGTTTTGGAGCGATTCCAAAGCTTTTTTCACCGCGTCCAACTCGGACGCATCGGCAGCAGCACGTATGCCTTCTTGCAGTTGCGTTATGTCATCCTGGGTGGGGGTAGATTGCTGCAGGGTTTCCAACTTAGTCTGTATGTCGTCGATCAAGTGATGGAAATGAGACAACTCGGATTCTGCATTCAGATTTTCCAGTTTGGCGATTTGCTGTTGGACGTTGGCCAGTGTATCCCTGATGCCCGGCAGTTTGGTTTCCAGCTCATCGTGAACGTTCGCCAGATCATTTCTAATAACAGCAAGAGCATCCTCAATATGGGTTATGGTGCCTTGCAGCTTCCCAAAATCCTCGTAGGTTTCAAGTTGGAGTTTGATGTTGGCCACGCTACGGGCAATGGCGCTCAGTTCGCTAGACGACGGTAAATTGTCGATAAAATCCTCCAGCGTTTGGAGTTTAGTTTTTACTTCGTTGATGGCCGCATGCAAAGCGTCCGTTTGTAGCTCAGCCTTGATGCTTTCCAACGTAGGGATTTCGAAAGATTGAAACTGTTCGCGCAATTTAGCAATACTAGCGTTCACGCGATCGTAGTCGTCTTGTGTTTTAATGCTCTGGATGATAGTTTGCAGTTCGGTCTGGATGTTGCTTGTTTGGTCCTGCAAGCGTTGTTTCAGCTGTTCGACGTCTGAGGTTTGCGTTTGTTGCAGCTTCAGAAGTTCGTTCTGCAGATTGCCCACACTCAGTGCCAGCTTGTCGAGATTGTCTATCGATGCAAGGTCAGTGTATTTTTGCAGCAGCGATTTTAGCTCTGCATCAATCTTGAGTACAGGGTCCAAGCACTGAGACTGCAAGCTGGCTATCTCGGACTGGAGGCTGGAGTTGAGCGTGGACTGTAGGGCCTGCAGGTCGCTTCGCAGCTTTTTAACCCTGACGTCGAGCATAAGAAGCTCGTCGCCATGGTCGTCGCGTTTCGTGTGGCCAAAAATATCGTTAGGCATTGTTATTTATTATAGGATAGCTAATTTTCATTTCTATGAAAAGAGGAATAAGTTTGTCGTAGTCGTCCAAGAGCTCTATATACAGGCGATCGCCAGCAGATACATCGTACGTGGTGGTACTGTTCATCCTATCGTGTTTGATGCGATAGATGTTCTTGCCGGAGGAAATTTTGGCCTCTCCTTTATTCTCGGGATTCATGTCAAACTGCAGTTTGCCGGAGATTGGGAATTGGTAATAATTCAAGTTGTTGTTGAATATGTAGAAAGTCTTGCCCACATCCTCGTCGTACTGGGTCAGGATGCTATTCAAGTGTATAATCAACAAACCGTTGAGTTTAGATAATAGGGAGGGTAACAGGTCCCAGCTTGCAGGTGGCGACGGTGCACTTTGGGCGAATGCCTCCATAGCCTGCTTCCTGAAGCCAAACAGGTTCATAGGCATTGTTATTTTATTTTATATTTAGCGATTTGTTTTTGAGCATCAAATAATAATTCGAGCGTCAAATAATAATTCGAGCCTCAAATAATAATTCGAGCCTCGTCAGTACTGCCACTATTTGTAGGTTAGCTTAGCCAGTGAAAGATATAGTGGAATCTTCGGATGGGTTGGCAAAACCCCCTCAAAAAAACTAAAAAATTATACACCGTGAAAGGCTACGCCGAGAAACACTGGGGTTAACACCCAAAAAGCTACGCCGAGTTGGTAACACTGCTTGTGTGAGGTTGCCAACTCCCCCCAAAAAGCTTCAAAATATCAGTTGGTGAAATTTTCGTGGGGTGAGTTGGCAACACTGAGCCCCACATGATGATTCGAGCCCCAAATGAGGGCTGTGAACCGGGGCACTGGGTCTACTCATCCCCATCTTCGCAATTTAGCCAAGAGGCACAAAACGCGAAGTAAAATAAAATAAATCAAATCAAATACATCTATGCAGTTGTAAGAATGATTAAGTGGATGGATTAAGAACTAACACAACGAAACACCTATGCCATGGCCAGAACTTGAACCACCAACCTTCTACGCTCAGTCAATATTATTTTTGTTTGAAATTAATTTTTAAAACAATCATAATGACTTTCATCGATTGTGCTGACTATTTTTGTTCTTGATTATCTCTTGCTTTGTTGTCTTCTACTATTTAGTCTTCCCAAATGTTTCTTCCCTTTATTTGACATAGCGTAGATTGGTTTAGCTAGTATTGTAGTACTTCAAATTATATAGCATGTTATGCATTATGCGGAAGGTGAAAGGAATAAAATCTGGAGTATTAATTAACAATGGAGCTGTACATAGTTAATGGAAACAATATAGGGTTAGCCCAAAAGAAATAGACACTTTCAAAGTTTTACAGATTGGTTGATTTGGTGTTTGAAGTGCATTTTATGTACAGCGAGGATAATCGGGACTGGGCCTACAGTTTAAAGTGGGATCCGAACCACTGTGTGCCTCCACTGGGTATCGAACTCGTGACCCCTTGATTACAAGGCGACGACGCTACCTCTTCGCCATCGGGGAGGGCTAGTTTTACAGAAAGAAGAGTTTTAATAATAGGGTTCAAATACTTACTACATGATTTGAAGAGTACGTCCTGAAGTTTATACTGGAAAGTTACAAGTGTTCTATGTGTGGCCACTTACAAGTGTTCTATGGGTGACCACTTACAAGTGTTCTATGGGTGACCCTTTTGTAACACGACCTATATCAATGCAATAGTCCAGATCTCCTCTCCCAGGACCTTTGCTTTTGCACAGACAACCAGTTGCCTCAAATTTCTTGCTCCAATCATCGATGGACTGCCTTGTAGGTGGTTGCTTGGCATACCGTGTTCTGAAACTACGCTGTACGACAGTAACAGAATTTGTTTTTGCAAATTCAAGCACACACAAAGTCTTTTCTACCTGGCTAACAGCCATATCGCTTGACTGACGTCAAAGGTGCTCATAATGCTGACGTCACAAAAACAAACGAAAAGTGGAGGTTGTAAACTTGAAGACTTTTTCTATAAAACATTACTAAATGTTTTCTGATGTAACAAACCAATTTCAATTTATAAACTGTTTAAACGGTCCATTTCTTTTAGGCTAACCCTGTATATTGTATGTGGACTTACGTATGACTATGGGATTTTGTTTTAAGTCCACTTTATGCACAGAAAGGCTAATCGTCACTGGACCTACAGTTTACTTGGGATCCGAATTACTATGTGCCACTACCGGGTATCGAATCCGGAACACCTTGATTACAAGGCGACGACGTTGCCACTGCGCCATCGGGAGGCTGGATGTGACGTCTATTAGGTAAAATGTGTAAAAGTAAAGTTCTTTTCGGTGTATTCCAAAAAAGTTTGATTAAGGCTACTTTATGCACAGAAAGGCTAATCGGAGCTGGACAGTAAGAGAAAGTCGTCCGGTGGCTTTCCACCGGAAATCGACCTCAGATCCACTGTGCATTGGTAGGACTCCATACTTTTTCGATCTTCGCTACAGTGAACGTGATGGGTAAGCAATGTTGAGAAGCTAGGCGAACCCTACAATCGCTTATATAGAGATATTGGCAGATTATTTTTTTACCTGGGATAACTCAATCACCTAACGTGGAAGTCAGACGCTTTATCGTTCTTTGCATCTGTAAAGAAGAAAGAAAAAAACAAGAACAACGTGTACGTGTTTTCACCTGCATTTTATAAAATTGTAGTACAATCCATGTAAAATTTTAAAAAATGTTCCAAGGCCGAAATAAACTTGGAAGCGAAGGGCTAAATAATAATAAAAAGGCACCTTGGATGTATAACACTGACCGAAATACTACGTAATTCTTTCTTTTTAAAGGCATTTATCTAGCCCCCAGCCGCCGCCACTAAAATCGCCCTAGATCCTCATGGAATAATTTGGGCTCGTATGCTCAACTTAATATCAGTTATATTGAATTCCACATGCCATATTACAACACTCCTGAACATTGCGTAAGTAGCGAGTATTATTTATGGCGTCGTCCGCAACTGACTGTTACACGACCGGGTATGCATAGACAAGGCGGTATACAAACTTTTCGAGACTGGTATTGCTATATGGTCTTTCAACGGGGAAACAGAAAAAAAGTTGCAGGGAGGCAAGTCAGGCGAGTAGGGTGGGTGGGAGACGACACTCCGGTTACTTTTGGTGAAGAAGTGTTTGGCGGCGCGTTGGCGTAATGCAAAAGTCAGTTGTCTTGTCGCCAAAGTTCGCGCAGCTGCGGAATTTACTGTTTGGCCTACTGGGACAAATTCTTTGTGCACAATTCCCTTGATGTCACAGAAAGTGATAAGCATGTGCTCTTGGCTTTACTCTTCACCTATCTCGCTCTTTTTGGTGTTTATGGATTTGGACTTTTCTATTGGAAATATTTTTGTTTTGTCTCCGGGTTCTAATAGTAAACGCAGTTCTCATCACCAGCGATAATCCTGGACGCGAACGAGCTGTTGAACTTTGACAACAATGTCGGGCATTGCGTAGCTGAGAGGTTTTCCTGCGCGTTCATCGTCCTCAACGGATGTCCGAGCGCCTTGAACCGAACTTGCCATCCAAACACTCCGTCGCCTTCTCACTTTCCCCGAGATTTGCACAAAATGTTATGAACACTCGATGTTCATTTCTCGGATCCATCACTGAGGATGCACAAACATATTTGAATCAACCGGCAACGAAGCGATGGAGACAGAAGGCTTTATGGAACGAAGAATGTTCTAGTTAAGGGAAAGAGAGGGAGAAAGATAGAGGATGTTCTTCCTCCCTCTGTCCTCTTCTTCCTTGTGCCGACCTAGGATCGTGCAGGCCAAGTCTCATCAAGGGGTGCAGCGCCATGGAATGTCTAAACAAATAGACAGCGCATATCACCCTCTACCGATAATTACCCTCGTTGAAGCTCTAACCACCAGAGCCTCGTTAACCGGTAATACAAGTCCCAAGGTGAAAAGCAAAGCTGGACAGTTAATTCGCTTAAGAAATAGACATTCCAATTATTCCTATCCAGTCTAAACTTCCACAAACTTCAATGCATTCAATACAAGCTATTTAGCTATTTTGTGTTCCGAGTTAAGGAGAACTCCTCTCTCTTTATACTTGTTTAACTAGTTTTGTAATTGAATTTCAAGTGAGTACTTGGTTCCAGTAATGAGCCATAAACTTTTCCCTAGCAGCTGCTATGGACCTCAATTCAGTTAAACCGAAGACACAATTAACTTTCGCTTTTAATGAAGCCATTCAGCATTCTGTAAAGTAGATGATTTGTCAGCAGGGGAATTGTATAAATTAATGTCCTCCTTTGTGCGTAAGCAACTCTTCAACACATTTTCCACAAACTGAGATTCTCTCTTGCAGTATCTCAGTTACATTTTTAACGGTGCAGAAATCTGGCATACACTATAAAAAGCTAATGCAAGTAGCAAACAAAGTATTGACTACATACCATCTTGGCCTATTCGTACAGTTATTAAGAAACACCACAGCAATACTCACCTGGAAAGAAAGAAATGTACACAGGTTACAAAATAGTTTTAAAAACGATGTCTTTAAAATATCATATTCTACAAAAGTTAGAACGCTATATATGCAATTTTTTGGTCAAATGTAATCTACATGCACAATCTACACCCAGTATTTCTGCAATGTACAATTCAATAACCTACACAATCTCATTCTTGTTAATACAGCTATGTCCTAAATAACTTCTACCATAATATAATTTCATACGAGGTTAAATGGACCATGCCACCGCTACGACTGAGCACTTGTGAAAGAGGAGGGGTGCATAACATCTTAAAGTCAAGCTTAATGAGTTTACAGGAAAATGTTACAAGAAATGGCAAAAATACTTAAAAATTATATACAGAGTATCAATTTTTTTTATCATCATTTTGAGGAAAAAAATGTCTCCACAAAATATTGTCTTGGTGTCACAACCATTACTTTTTCTCCCCCAGTAATGTTTATTTCCGAATTTCTGACCAAAATTCACGCAGAAACCGGGTTCAGCTTTCGTGACAATAAAACAACAAAATTACCGTATATCATCGTGAATCCCCTAATTTATTCAGGCCAACTTACTGCTGCTTCATATTGAGACGAAAATATACATGCAATGTGCAAATGGCAGTCATATGCTGTGGAATTTTATTTCATTCTTAAGTCCACTTTATGCACAGATAGACTAATTGGGATTGGGTCTACAGTTTACAGTGAAATTCGAACCACTGAGCACTGTCTCGCTGCCGAGGATCGAACCCAGGATATCGTTGCCGCTATACAACTAAGGACACCTACTCTCGGGCTGGTAGATATTGATGAAATGAGCAGAATATGATTATGTTTTACTAGCCAGTACTACATTTTCCAGTTTTACACGTAGACAATCAAGGTTATTTCTTGAGGATGAAAGGCAACATATTAAAACTATGACCTTCCATTTTTGTGGAGGGGAAGTCTAACGAAAAGTATAATATAATTCATGTTCTCCGTACTGTACTTATCATGAAGGATAGGTTTACCGGTGCCATAATTAAAGATGATTAACAACAAAACATTTCCAATTGCGTAATAATTCAATAATTGCCATCATAGATGTGAAGCTTGGAACACGGAGTGACGCTCTTGCACAATACATAATCTATCCAACGATTTTTCAACAACTTGTGTCCAACTTTTGTGTCACGGCATCAGGACGTTGCGTGAACAGAAGCCATGGCACATCAGCTGAGCTCAGCGTATGGTGCAGAAGCCAGAATATGACAGTTTATATTTCCCCTCAACAGGCACAACAATCTGGTTAAACGCTCTCGACATATGACGTGTACTTCATCAACGAAGGTAGAGAGAGGTTTGTGCGACCACCGGCAAAAATATAATCTAATTAAGTCTTGATGATAATTGATGTATTCGGGAGGAACCAGGACGTATAAATAAGTAAACACTCGTTAATTCTGATCCTGATAATCTGTAAAATCCCTGGGTTTAAAAGGGCAGAAAACGAATTAAACTTGCGGTAGATGCGAGAAACAATGTCACGGGAGGCTGACACAACTGCAATCATATTATGTAATTATTTTTAAATCTATATCGTGCTTAAATAGGACATTGTACCTTTTAAACACATTAATACAATAGAATACATTTTAAGAACTCATATTGATTTCTTGGAATATGATGGTAAAAATCGCGCTCTCTCTCTTACTCTTTTCTCCCTCACACACACACAAAGTATTAGAGGATTTTAAAATAAATGTTATTTTTAAAATGCCTTTTTCTAGCATACCATCTCATATCATCTCTTTTTGCTACATTTATCTATCTTTCGAATTATTTACAACCAATTGCTTTGGAAACAGCCTGCCTGTCCCAAACATTTTTTGCCAACACTCTCCGACTAAATATATTTTTCAAATAATAGCGCTTAGTGGCAATACATTAATGTTCCCACATATTGTAGTTCTCATATTATTAGCTAAGTTTGGGTAACAGCAATATCAGAGAATCTCTATTACAAAAAAACAAGAATTGTAATAAAATTACTTGGGGCAAAAATCAACTTTTTTTCGATTCTCGAATTCTGCTACTTGTTATGACGATAATGGGACTAATTTTCTGAAAGAAAACTCTCAGATAAACTAGTCAAACGCCTTTTTCTTGCGGAGAAATTATAATGGTATCTATTTTGTAACATTCATCGGTGGATTAAGGGAGGGGTGGTGGAGAAACGTTTCATACTAAAAAATCTATTGATCTGTTAAGATTAAGTATTCATCCTCCGAGACGGCTAAAGCTAACACTAAATTGCCAATGAAGATTAAGTGGTGATCGCCTCCCCATTGTCGTCTAAATTTAGATGATCCCATGACATGTCTAAACTTTTAATAAATCACTAATTAACATTAGGAGTAAGAAGTAAAGACCCATCCCACACCGAGACTAACAAAAAAAATTGTTAATAAAGCACAACTAAATTATGATCATTCCACTTCCTCTGACAACCTCTCATAAAACCTCTGGCATCTAAAACCAAGTGATCAACTTCGCCACCAGTAAAGTTCAACTTAAATCTATGAAGCTATGGGATTTGGCGATTCAGTTTCCGAAAAAAGCCTGGATGTGTACATATCAATCCTTTTGTCAGGTTAATATCCATTCCTTCTGCAGTGAACTAAAATAACATAATAAACAACTAAAATAACATAATAAACAAACAACTAGCAATTTCAACTGTCGACATTCTAGAGGCGAATAGCGAGCTGAAATTAATCAATTAGTGGAACTAGTTCACACTTAGCAACCTTCACCTACATGCGGACAATATGAAGCAGATACTATCTTTCATATATAAAGCTGGCTTTAAAATTAGCTACACAATCTGCTCCTGAGGATCTTGGCACGAACATAATTACCAGATCACGCGAATTCAAGCTGTCCCTCAGGAAAGTCAAGTTGCCTGAATTCCTTGCTTCTTGTGCAATTACACAAAAATTTGCTAATATTATTATAACTCGTTAAATTTACAATATTACATATCCTTGACAAAGTGGATACGTAATAACAATCAAACATTGAGAACATATGTTTGTTTGTTTGTTTGCGTTTGCAAAATTGAAACTTAAAAGTCTGATATTTCCCACAAATTGTATCGATTCGCCGATACTTTGACGCTAAAGACAAATACTTATCGGATGTTTCCGTAATATATAATTAAGTGTTTAAGTCCGCCATACGAATGTACTCTAATTTTGTATTTTTTTAAAAAAATAAACTGTTGCTTATTCTTAGGTACAACTCATCCAGTCATTGTTACGTACATTGAGGTGAAAAAATCGTGAAATGTTCGTCATTCTGAATCGTATCGGTGCACTAGCGTTAAATTTTTATATCGGCATTTTCTTGGCATTGGCAAATATTTCACATCTGTTCATCCCTAAGGTTCTCTAAAAAAAAAATTTAAGACACATTCAAATACAGGCATAATATTATTTAAATGATAATTTTAAAAACAAGTATCATATCATCATAAAGAATATGCCTCTTCGTTTGATGAGTTTCAAGAAAACTTTTCTTAACATTTGTTATAAACTACTGCTATTCATTTTTGAAAGCTTTCTTTTCACTTCTTGATTAAAACATGTTTAAAACAAACAAACAAATCCTTAAAGATTTAACTTGTAAGAACATATTCTTCCCTGCCAAAACTTCATTTCTGAATATGGATGCAACTTTAAATATTAATAAAATTTAGAAGACATAAACCGAACATAGGGTTATGTCTTCCTAACTTTTATTTAAAAGTACAGTCAAAAGGTGAAACGAATTTTACTCATTTTCTGAAATAGGTTGATTGATTGATTAAATTTGGTTATTGTACGTAGTTTTCTTCAAAATTTGGCTAATCGCGACGATGAAAATGAGTGATGATATATATGATGACAATGATGAAGAGATACTGACAAAGAACAACCATGCTCAGGACGGGATTTGAACTCGGAACCAACAGTGTCGTAGCGCGTTGTGATAACCACTCCGCCACGGAAGTATGCATTTTATGAAACGGAGTTGGTTGGCTTTTTGCTTTAGCATGGCCTTCTTCGAAACGAGCACCACGGCCCGCCTTATGTAAATACGAAGGTACCGGGGGTAGAAGAGAAGAGAAAAAGGAAAATATGAAGCAAACAGGGAAATTATTACAGAGAAAATAATATTTTCGTAGGAGACAAAACTAAAAAAGGCTCAAGCAAACAATGAGCGTTGAACACTTAGGAAAAAGGGAAATGTCAACAGATGCTTCTCGGCACGAGCAGTGGCCGTCCTATTTACTTCCGTTGCTGCAACTATGACTTTGGCCGGCTAGAAAAAAAATTACGAAACTAATTCTATCTGATTTCTTGTTTTAAGCCCACTTTATGCACGGATTGGCTAATCGGCACTGGCATTGGACCTACAGTTTAAAGTGGGACCTGAGCCATCTGTCTCCACCGCGTATCGAACCAAGGGCGCCCGCACTTGACCCCCCCCCCCCTCCCGAGATATCTGGAAAGACATTAATCATTCATAATGTTAAATTATAGTGTGAAAACATAGGCGATTGGTTCCGTCAAAGACAGATTCTAGTACTGGGAATGCCTATGATAATTCTCTTAATTGGAGGAAAGCATCACTCCACGTTTTCGGCACTTTTTAAAGCACTGCTGCCCCCTTCCCCCTCTGGAAAAAACAACAACATACGAGCGGCCTTGTATCGAACCCGGAACCCTTTGACCACAAGGCAGCGACGTTGCCAATACGTCATCGAAAAAGCTCAAAATTAATTTTATATATGCCCCCTTATTCAGTTCTGCAGGAAGAGGGGGGAGGGATGGTCAAAGCTGGTATCGCCGCCACTGGTCGGGACACTATGTGCGGCTGGTTATCAGAGCATTAAAAAATTCTGAGCACTTAAGAGAACAATAGGCTTTTAAAATGTCAAAATGCACCTTCCTTGCCACTTGCAACTCCAAGGATGTCACATGGTCGCGTGGAAAGGAGAGATTTTCTGCGTTATTGAAACTTCTGGCCATTAAAACGCCATCTACCGCCATGAATAAAGCGACTCCAGCGACGAAAGCGGGCAACGTTGGAAGTTTGTGCTTACATCATTGATTCTCCTTCAGAGGCGGTTTTTACGGCGCTCCACCATATGACCGTTTCCCTCCCTTGGAGCATGCCCAGAAGCCCGTAACTTGGCCGGTCGCATTTTTCCTGGCTTTCGCAGCTAATCTCTTAGCCTGGTTAAAGAATTGCCAATCGCTCCACTAGGCAGCGTCGTAAAATGAAAGCGTCAACTGCATTTCCGCCAGCGACAAAGAAGGAAATGGGGGCATTGAGTCGTCGTCCCGACTCCGCCTCGTCAATGATACATTACGTTCAATTCAAAGGCAAATAAAAATATTATTTTGTAATGAGCGGGAAAATCTTATAAAATAGAGGGGGAAAAGACACTAAACCTGCACGAAATGATGGAAATAAATGGGTACACTGACGATCCAAACAACGGAATAAACCAACAAAACTTTCTGCTTTTCCCACAAAACTGGTAATATACAACCTCTGACAATAAAGTTCGGTGAATGATCCTGAATATCGAAAGTAGACGAATTCTTAATAAAACCTACCTTACTGTCCTTCGAAGTAGTCCCCTCGCATGGCTATGCACCGTTGAGAAGAAAGCCAAGGCGGAAAAATTGTTCCCTCCGGCAGGAATTCCTTGTGGATCATGCCGTCACTGTCAAAGAAAGTGATAAGGATCGTCTTGATGCGTGATTTTTACGCCTTGACCTTCTTCCGACGGGGTGATGCAGGAGAACGCCATTCCATGCTTTGGCGTTTCGTTTCAGGGTCGTACCTCACACACCAGCTCTCATCCTCTGTAGCAATGCATTGCAAGAAATTTGGATCTGAATCCTTCAGATTTCTTTCTCTTCCCACGCCTCAAAATCGCTTTGAAAGGTCAGAGATTTGAGGATACTCCGGACATCCAACGGAACGTGACGAGGGTCTTGAACACCATCCCGAAAGAAGACTTTTCTAAAAGTTTCCAGGACATGTACAGCCTTTCTCAACGGTGCATAGCCATGGGAGGGGACTACTTCGAAGGACAGTAAGATAGGTTTCATTAAGAATTCGTCTACTTTTGATATTCAGGATCATTCACCGAACTTTATAGTCAGAGGTTGTATTTAGCAATTGTTTGTCACTAAAAAACACATATACGGAAGGAATTTCGGTAATGATTTTGACAGGGTACAAATTTGCATTGCAGAAAAAAGCTTCATCAAAAAATGTAATTGTGGAATTTTCTTGAGTTTCCGGGGTGTATCATTCAGTTGTGCTGCAGCATGCTGGAGGAACGAAGAATAACATCCATAGTACAGTGGGATCCATGAGTATTGCCGTGCAAATTGTCCATCATTATGTTCGTGCACTATATTTGACCCCATAGAGCTTCAAGGATTAAAATAAATCTCAAAACAAGCTGTTGAAAATTTCTGCACCCGCATATATAGCAATCCATAGCTTAAAAACACATAGGATGCAAGAGAAAAATTAATAAAAATAGTCATGGACAATTTGCACGGTAATACTCATGGATCCCACTGTACACCCAACGGCGAAAGGAACATTAGGCGAATTGTCCACCACGATTTTCATTCGGTCTGAATTACACGATATGATGACAATGATTTGAATAATGACTTCAATAAGCAAAGAGCAACGACTGCTTGGAACCAACATAGTTTCATTCCTTAAAACAACACCGGATGTAGAATTAAAAAGTAATGAAAATAGCGGTGGACAATTTGCCAACCATTATCTTTGCCGTTGGCTGTACCGTGGGATAAATGAGTATTATCATACAAATTGTCCATGACTATATTCATTAATTTTTCTCTTACATCCTATGTGCTTTTAAGCGATGGATTTTTATGTATGCTGGTGCAGAAGTTGTCACCAGCTTGTTTTGAGTTTTCTTTTAAATCTTGAAGCTGTTATTGGATCAAATAAAATGCACGAACATGGTGATGGACAATTTGCACGGTAATACTCATGGATCCCACTGTACATTTGAGCATGTAGTCTGTATTATTATGTGCAGAATCGAATTTCATCAAATCAAGGCTGATGAACTTTTGGTGTATTCATTGTATCTGTATGATTTATATTTCACGTCACCATTATTCAACTTTTAGCTAATCGCGACGATGAGGATAAGTGATTGTCGAAATTGATGAAGTGTCACTGTCGTCCCGAACACTCAAAAAAAAAAAAAAAAAATCCTAGGTGCTTACCAATGATAGGCCTACGTGGTATTGCCGAGGTGTTTTTCATGCTTTCAGATGCACTAACAATGTTAGATCTTCGCTATCTCTCTCCCCAATTTCAGGCAGAAGGAAATGGCCACTTTGTTTGCTGAGAAAATATTTGAGGTCAAAATTAGGTGTACACTGCGTGAAGCCGTCCTAGTTAGCTTTTTTAAAAATATGAACTGGTACAATTTTGGGGAACTGGCTACTTATATCCACACTACTTACATAAACAAGACCACGAAAGACTCATGCACGAAGAACATACTGATGGAAAAACGCCAGTAAACGCATAATCTCAGTACACATTAATTAGCAAAGTGCCTTAACACGAACAGTGGCAAATTAACAAGCAAATTAGCTGTGTTTGAATTATTTATTTTTGCATTGGTGTGGGGTGCGATTTGCTGCTGAACATGAAATGTACGTATATTTCACATTTTGCAAAATAATACATTCCTGGGATACAACGATAACAACAGTAACTACAAGAAAACATTCAAACTGCATCAAAACTACATAAAGAGTCATTAGTTTCCTTCGCCTACAAATTGGCTCTATCATTTTGCAGTTTTCACGTATATTTCAGTTTTCTCGATCAACAAAACATTTAGTTGTTTTTATAGGAACATTATTAAAAATAAAATTATTTGTATAAAAACAGCCTTCTTGAGCAATGACTTGATGTGAGAAAGAAAAAAAACGAGAAGCCTTGCAATAATGGTACAGGTTTTCTCGTCCTATGAATTTCTTGCATTATATTTAGACACAAATTTCATGTTTTTTGAGCCAAAAACTGAATAGTACGCGTATTTACTAGGGTTGTGCAGTACACCGAAAAGTCGGTACAGGGATCGAGAAAAAAAAATCATGTCTCGATCCTTACTTCTGGAAATGATTGCCTGACTTTTCGGTATCCCGAACAGTGTCTAAAATTTCTCGAAATTACCAGTATTTATTTCAGAAGTACATAACAGTTGCAAAAGCAATCTCTTGAGGGGGAACTAGTATGTAGAATTCGAGATTTTGACAGTGTCGGGAAACTTCTAATATTACCCGTCCTGAAAATTTTCCGACTAGGCGAATTTTTTCCGTGACGAACGTAGGGATTTTAAAAATTTCCCGCCCTGATCCTGTTCCTATTAAATATTTTTCGTCGCGCACAACCATATTTACTGTAATTATCTCGGTACATACTGTCAGTTTCGCAATAGTTACATGTGTCATCAACAATTTCACTAACATTCGAAAAGATTTGATTGATTTGGTGTTTTAAGTCCACTTTATGCACAGAAAGGCTAATTGGGACTGAACCTACAGTTTAAAGTGGGATCCGAACCACTATGTGCCTCCACTGGGTAACATTCGAAAATAATAAGTTAACATTTTAAAAACCTAATAGAAATGTGTATAACCATTATGCATTGTCATGGGGAGATTATTCATTCCGTGGCAGGAATGAACATTTTCCTTTAGAGCCAGGATTCTCTGATATTATGAGGCGGGAATCCCTGCCACCCCCTCCTCCCTTTAATGCGCACCCTGCAGAATTAAATGCAAGGAATTGGTTCTTAGGTATGGGTTATTGTCTTTCTGTTTGAACTATTTTCTATATCTCTTGGGTTAATCATTAAGTTACAATGAGGGTTCAGCATGTATTTTCGACTTCAATAGGGGTGGATCATTATGAAATGAGGGGTTCTGAGAACAAAATGGCGTAACTCCAGTTTTCATGAAAATTGTGTTACATGTATAACTTAGAAGTGTGAGGTATTAACATTTCAGTGTTAGATGCAAGTTACCTCCCAAGTTTCAAATTCTTGCTCATATATACCACTTGCTCATAAGCACCACTATGTGCTCCAATAGCTAAACATAGTACTACGCTATCTAAATGTGACTTTTTCTGAATGGATATATCCTGTGCGCTGAACCCCTCAAATATCAAATACCGATTTAAAAAAAAATAAAAAATAGCGATATTCTACCAACCTTATAAGTATTTAATAAAGAACCTGGACAGTTCCAGTCATGCTCTTAATTAATGTCTGAAACAGGTGATTGGAATTAGTTTGAGCTGAGAAGAAAGAAACTGCGTTTATGTCTATTTATGAAAATATTGGATCGGAACGAGTGTTGGTAGTTTTATTCAAAAGCGATATATGCCTCCATAGATCAATACCGATGAAGTATCAATAAATCTGTTCCATTCCTCGTATTAAAATTTTATGAAAAAAACTATAGGACACACGTAAAAGTGATATAAAGTTCAAAGTGTTCTTGTGAATTGAGAGGTGTCGTTCCCATTGTGTGTGTGTGACTAAGCCAGGACTCGAACCTGGAATCTTGGGTGGCCGAGATTGAGTTGACCACTCAACGCGCCCAGCCCATGGTGGCCAGGTTGACGACTGAAAATGCAGTTTTTTGTTCTTTGCAATGTCAATGCGTCTCTTTCCAATATGCACTGAATGATCTGATATCGTTGCGTAACAAGTAATTTCAAGCACGTTGCCACACAGATGATTTCTTCATCGTTGCCAAGTAATGCCCTCATTTGGCGTACTTCCCCATATATTGTGCTTTATTTCTCAGTGTGCGTTCTATAATAATTTCAGTGACTACATTACTCGTAAATCTACTTCTTCGACACTTCTGTCTTTCCCACGTCAGTTAAAGGTGCACCAAATCGTTCACTCGACTTCTGAAAATCCTACATGCGTCACGCTCAGAAGTATTCTGCACACGTCCTGTTCCCAATTTGCTTACCACCTTCTAACCTCTGAGCGAAAAGAGGAATCTGTGAGCATGTCGCTGTGAGATACTTCCATCTCTAATACCCCGACAGAATATTAACCAACATGCGATGTCACACGTATCCCAACCTCCTTCAGTTAGCATCTCCTTCTCTCTGGGAATATTACAAATCTCTCTTCCCTACATTTCTTTCCTATCCTCACCTTCCTCACTCATCAACTTTCTTCTGGTTTTCCTTTCCTTTTCCCTTCTCTCCAGGGGAGGAAATTCACAATATGATCTATGTTAATAGCATTATGAACCTAGACTCCGGCGCGGAAGACATTTTCTACCATTATATTACAAAAAGGGTTGCTCGAATTGAAGTTGGGAAAGGTACGAAATTTCATATCTGGATATATTCTTTTCCAACCGGAAAAGGAAGAATTCCTTCCCTGAAGTGAGGACGCCAAAGGGAGTCAAATGGCGGATTCTCTATCACTGGTCGATCCCGGTCCACCCCTTAGGAAACTCTTTTGCCCATACACTCATTTTTGTATGGTGTTTGGGAAAAAGTTAAATGCGAATTTTACTAGAAATATTCCCGCCGCTCCATCTGCCGCCCTACTATGTTTTTCTAGATTACTGCTCCCTTCGGAGAATATACAGGGTGTCCGGCACCAACACTGCCAATAAGAAAGTTGTATAACTAAGCAACATGAGATGCCGTTTTTTTAAAAAAGAGAGAGAAACTCACCCAAGTTTTTATGGTAATCAGTAGGCTATATCTCCACGTGTGCACCACGTGTTGCGCGGCAGACATCCAAACGAAATTCTATCTCCTGCCAGGTGTTTTCCAGCAACTGTGGGGTGACTGTGTCACAAGCACTGACAATCCTCCGACGCAAATCATCCACATTCAGTTCTGGGGTTCTGTACACATTGTAGCCCCAAAGGAAGAAGTCCAAAGGGGTAAGATCATGGGATCTAGGAGGCCATGCGATGGGACCACCAGAATTTCTGACTGTCTCGTTCAACTTCTCTCACGATGTGTGGATTCTCGGACCCCCATATGCGACAGTTATGTCGGTTCACTCCACCAGATACGTGAAATGTGCGTCGGAGGATTGTCAGTGCTTGTGACACAGTATATACATTATGGTAAAAAAAAAAAAAAAAAAAGAAGTAAAGTGCTCCCTTGTGCTTTGCACCACGCCATGAATGTGCATAGGAGGTGTGGATTTAGGGCCCCACACTTTCTTGATCACGGCCAAAGGTGGGGATGATATGATCAGCACCACGCCCCTGGCCGCCTTTAACCCCCGGAGTTTCCTCCAGGTACCCACTATATACGACGCTTGGTGGGGGCCGGTGCCGCTTGAACAGGTGGCAAAAATCCAGGTTCTCCCCCGCCGGGATCGAACCTGGGTCTCTCGCATGGTAGTCAGACGCCCTAACGACTAAGCTACCGCGGCTATATACATTATGGTAGTTAATGTTTTAATCATGGTAGTCAGACGCCCTAACAACTAAGCTACCGCGGCTATATACTTTATGGTAGTTAATGTTTTAATATTCATTAATAATTTGAAGTGTGTAGAACTTAATTTTGAGGTGAAAAAGTGACATTGTGTTGTTTGCATGTCAAATATTAGTGAAAAGAATGGAAACATGGAACTTCAAGCAGCAATACCTACATACAAACTTGAATCTTTAAATACAAATGATCTGTGGTATTAAATATACATTAAAAGGTACTTTGTTGCTATTCTGCAAAATTTGAATTGACTTCTGTTAGATCAAAACCGCTTTAAAAGTAACTAAATGTTGGTGCAGTTATTTCAAAAGTTTCACGTACATTTAGTTCGAACACCATACATATTCCTCGAAGGGATAAATTTTTGCAGATTCTAATAAAGCACTATTACAAAACTTACTGATATTGATACTATATAAATCGATATAAAATTTCAAATGTTTCATAAGGATCCTGAATGGTTTATTCGCCTAAGTAATTGTGTATGCGACCACATAACAAAATAGGTTTAAGTCTGAAAAAGAAATGCATTTTGGCAATTACTTTCGAAAACAAGGGTATGGGTCATTCCATGTCAAATCATCCAGAATTTTGTGAAAATGTCACCCACCATCTCCGATTTTGATGAAATTCAGTATACTTATAGAACTTTTGATGCTGATTACAAAAATGACAACTTTTGTGAGATTGGTCAAGGGGTTCAGAAATTACGCTATTTTAAAAATCTCCCTGTACGCCACATGCGGCTCCACTTTGAATGACACGCATTAGGTTATAAATTATAGTATCTTCTCTCAGGTTTGCCGTAGAAACTTCAAGTTTGATTTCTTTTGCTCAGGATAGTGTAAGCTTTTATTTAAATAAGGTTTCTGATTAGTGTATCAATAATCATGTATTTTATGTATAGTTTCATGTATTTTTTTAGAAAAATAAATGACTAACTTCAAGAGCGAATTTCGTGCAATGCCCCCCCCCTTCAATTTCACCCAAATTTTATATACAGGTAGCTGAGAGTGGGTACTAATGCTTTATGGAAAAATTGGGATGGGCGGTTCAGAGACAGGGTGATAAAAAAATCATTTGCATTAAAATTTAATTTTATTAAAAATACTTATGTATTTAGCACTAAGTCTGAAGTACAATATGTTTTGAGGTATAACATTAAAAATTTCTGTTCACTATGTGTGAAGGTAAGCATAGGCGTAACCTGGTGGGGGCAAAGAGAATCATTTTCCCTATCCAAAATTTATAGATTAATTAAAAACTACAAATAATAATTGCAGTGGAACCCCGATTTCAAGTTCCTCGATTTTACATTTCCCTGCATTTTACATTCAATACTGGTGGTCCCAACATAGCAAATTTTCCTCGGTTATACATTTTCTCGCATTCTAAGTTTTTTCAGCTTTGTCCCCTGAACAACGTAAAATCGAAGTTCCTCTCTATCTAAGTTAGTTTCAACTGTCTTCAATTTTTTAAAAATATTATAATCATAGTCATTAGCATTCCCAAGCTTAGCAAATTTTCTTCGAGAACATTCTTCTTTTTGTGCATTTTATCTCAATATGGATTTTTTTATACTCTTCACGGAGATACGTAATATGAAGTAAGAATTAATAATACACCTTTGTGCTGATTGAAGTTTTTCCAAATTGAGCTTTTCTTGCCATATACCACAGAAAATCTCCTTGTGATGGGGTGGTTGGAACACTTAGAAGACTTGTATAGACATCAACAGTATCAAGTAACAAGTTCAGCAATGAAGTACCAATTCCATAGAAATAGTATTCGAGGCTTAAATTTCTTATTAATCACGTAAGGTGAAATGATAACAACCCGCAGTACAATGTGTCAGCGATTGCAAAGTACTATACAACAGCACCAGGAAGATTAAGTATGCACTGTTTTGAACTTAGGCTACAGGTTATTTACAGTGTTCGGTAAGTTACTCATTTAAAAAGTAACTCTGTTACAGTTACTGGTACTTTGAAAGTAACTGAGTTACTTTACAGTTACTGTGAAATAAATTTACAGTTAATGATTATTGATTTGTATAAAAATTACAAATTGTGTTTCTAGTACATAATCCGTATGTCAGCATAAACCTACATTACTACTTCAAATAAATGATGAAACACAGATTTAACTTTGCTTGAACGATTTTAATTAAGAAATCATTTGAATGCTGACCACGATATTTTGAATAAGTTGTCATTGATTACACTTGCACCTATTCCTTTCTCCTCCATTCCAAGTTCAACAAGATCCAAGATCCACTCCTTCGACGATGACTGTTTCCTAGCTCGACAGTCCACCTAAAATACTGAAGTTTTCACATACAAGTACATATGAATTGAAGTAAAGCGTGGATGAAGTTAGCATGCAACAAAGCATAGCTTCCTTGCCAGGCCAGCAATTCCAAGAAAATCCTTTTACGTAGCATCCAGAGAAGGTACAGATATATTTTTTTTACAGTTGGGAACAGAAAATGTAAACGGCACAATTTATAGTGCATGAAATTTTGGCAATGCATAGAATACAATCGAGTTTTCGGTACTATCTTCATGGGCGTAACTTGGGAACTTGGGAACTATCTTTGGTTGAGATAATCAAAGTTTTCAGTCCCATAGAAATAGTGTCAAAGATACATTTGAAAAATCACGATAATTACTCTTTTTTGTTTGTTCCTCAAGTGCCAGGAGGTTCACAAAATATATTTAACTTGAAGGTTTTAATTAATCTATACATTTTGGATAGGGAAAATGATTCCCTTTGCCCCCACCAGGTTACGCCTATGCTTACCTTCACACATAGTGAACAGAAATTTTTAATGTTATACCTCAAAACATATTGTACTTCAGACTTAGTGCTAAATACATAAGTATTTTTAATAAAATTAAATTTTAATGCAAATTATTTTTTTATCACCCTGTCTCTGAACCGCCCATCCCAATTTTTCCATAAAGCATTAGTACCCACTCTCAGCTACCTGTATATAAAATTTGGGTGAAATTGAAGGGGGGGCATTGCACGAAATTCGCTCTTGAAGTTAGTCATTTATTTTTCTAAAAAAATACATGAAACTATACATAAAATACATGATTAATGATACACTAATCAGAAACCTTATTTAAATAAAAGCTTACACTATCCTGAGCAAAAGAAATCAAACTTGAAGTTTCTACGGCAAACCTGAGAGAAGATACTATAATTTATAACCTAATGCGTGTCATTCAAAGTGGAGCCGCATGTGGCGTACAGGGAGATTTTTAAAATAGCGTAATTTCTGAACCCCTTGACCAATCTCACAAAAGTTGTCATTTTTGTAATCAGCATCAAAAGTTCTATAAGTATACTGAATTTCATCAAAATCGGAAATGGTGGGTGACATGGCCTGGATGATTTGACGTGGAATGACCCGTATGCGAATGACATTGTTAAAATGATATAATTATTTATTGTTACATAATGCTGAATTTGTTGATTACCTTTCAAGATAACGTTAGCTGCTCTGTCTGGACCAACTGCAAATCTTTACTTTTTAATTCACAAATAACCTTCTAAAATTAGTGGCATATCAAAGTAATTAATAAATGTGTTAATGTTAACATTACTCTAACACCTATCTATCTTTGATTTTCTTGACAATGCTTTATGAAAAACATCTCTGAAAACATTGGCAAATCATATTATTTGTAGAGTAATTTATCTCCATAAAGTTCCATTCATGAAGATAATAAAATTGTTAAGAATTTTGCACTAAGCTACACACTGTTCGGAGTGATTCACCAATATCGGGCGCTACCGAGTACCCATTCATCTATCCGATCCTTAATCGCTAGTCATTTCCAAAATAACCAATACCCAGTCATTGTTCATTATACTATGTAAATAAATTATTATTTATTGTCGACCATTTCATGCAATCCGGCAAAAGAAATCTCGTGGGGAGGGCGGGGGGATGGGAGTTTTAAGGAACACGCAAAATCACCACAGGATTTTACAAATTCTCTTAAAATATTGGTTTCGAGTTTCCCTCTTTTATTATGCTTTGACGTCACGAAATCGACCACAAGAAAATTTCTCACAAATATCCCCAGGGAAGTGACGTCTATGCTTAAGGTCAAAGGTCACGCCATGTGACCCCCTCATCGATCGCTCCCACGACAATGGGCCAGTTCCGAGAGAGAGAGAGAGAGAGAGAGAGAGAGAGAGAGAGAGAGAGAGCGAGAGCGAGAGCGAGAGCGAGAGAGAGAGAGAGAGAGAGAGAGAGAGAGAGAGAGAGAGAGTTAGTTTCGGCGGGAATCAACTGGGAAAAATATTAAAGTTTCCCGCGGCGGATAATAACATTAGCAGATTTTAATTAGGGAGGGAATGGAGGGTTATGAATGGACGCAAAAGCAGCTGAAGTCGACGGGAGAAACGTATTAAAATGTAAATACAAGGAACTGAAAATTAGAAATAAATCAGAAGGGAGGCAGCCGTCACTGAGCGAGATGGAATGTAGATCTCCTACTTCAATAACAACTTGGAGGAATTCATGAATGAAAAACGGAAGAAGCTACTGAGAACTTTCAAAAAAGGTTTTATCATAACATCACTTCAATATTAAAGAAAGCTTTAATGTTTCATATTCATATTCAATATAAAGCAGGAGGGATTTAGGAAGTAATTCTTAGGTGTGATCTTAATTTGTATAAATATATATAGTAATTCAATAACCTATTGATCACAGTTTTGTACTACTATATTTATTTTTTAAAAATTATGATGTACGCAGACTAGAGTGCTGTCAAAAGGAACAAAATGACGGATAAAAATATACTTCAGTCAATTTTGTAGCAGAAATCTATTGAAAATCAATCCGTGACGAAAATTATTATTAGCTATTATTTATTTTAAGAGACTTGCCATTAATCCATACATTATTTCAATGTTAATACAAATCTTGGCTTCATGCCATATACAGTACAAAAAAAACTATACAAAAACTACACCTAAGGAAAATGAGATGATTTTTAAAAATTAAATGAGTACTCAGATTGTCATATAGTATAAAGTAAAGTGCTCTCCTGTGCTATGCACCACGCCATAAAGGCGTATAGGGGTGTGGGGTTAGGGTCCCACACTTTCTTGATCACGGCCGAAGGTGGAGCTTATGTGATCAGCACCACGCCCCTAGTCGCCTTTACCCCCCAGAGTTTACTAAAGGTACCCACTTTATACGACGCTGGGTGGGCGCAGCATGGTAAAATAAGGAAAATTATTTTATATAATGAAAAGAAAACAGAAGTGTAAGGATGTGTGGATGTGGATATGAATTTAATGTAGGATGGAATTGACTGTTCGAGGGATTGGGATGAACATTTTAATATATATAAATATAACTAACTGACTCTCTAGCCTTCTTAAACCCGAAGGTTTATGGCTGGAGTAACACAAGCCTTCCATCTGTCCCTATGTTGGGAAAGATCGATCCAATCTTTTCCTTCCTTACCGATTTAAGCACTTTACGTCCATCACAACGTTATCCCTCCATCTTCGTCTTGACCTTCCTACAGGTGTCTTACCATCAGGTTTCCCAACAAGAATCCTGTAATCTCTTCTTTCCTCTCCCATTCGTGCCACATGGCCTGCCCATCTAAGTCTTCTTGATTTAATTATTCTAATAATATCTGGACATGAATACATATTATGAAGTTCTAAATTACGTAACCTTCTCCACTCATCGATACATGCCTACATGGCAAAATTAGTTTTATATCTAGATGTGTGTGTGTGTGTGGTTCCCATGAACATTGGTTCTCTATCACATTCGTACTGTCCCATTCCTCCGTTATTTCTATCATGTGACTAATACTAACATGATTCCTAAAAAGGAGAAGCTGTTTCGCTAAGTCCGGAACACTTTGTGTCTTAACAGAAATAGCTGAATATATGAAATTAAAATATTTTTTTCATTACAATTTTAACACTGTTAAGCCTTGTTTCCATGTTAATAAAACATTCAAATGCTGACCAAGGCAAAATTCTGTACATTTATTGTGAATCAGTTAGATGGTGGAAACGTTACTTTTTAGTGTATATTTTGTATACAATAAATTTTGCTTTGATTAGTAAGAGAATGAAATTTCTGTTGGCCAGGACCCACTAAAATTATAGCCAATAATATAAAGAATTGAAATGCATAGATGTGAACAAAATACTACAGATGGAAAAATACATGAAAAGAAATAGCTTCATAATCAGATCTGAAAGGTTATAAAAAGGATATGGAAAATGTGAACGTAAATCTCAACTTGTAATTCTTTTCTTTTCTTCTTCTCTAAAGAAAATGCTGATGTATGACATTAAACAAATAAAAAGTAGTGTACTTTTGCTCTAACGAGCAGCTTATCACTCTATGCATGTTTTACTATTCGGCCTCCCCGATGTCGTATTGTCTTTAGCTTGTAATCAGGGAGTCGTAACGTAACGAAATGGAACGGTATTTTCAATTACGGTTTCCGTTACGTTACAACCAGAAACAGAATAACTTTTTTCGTGAACAGAAACGTTACCTCAGGTATATGAACATTACGTTACAGGTGTGCATAACGGTACCGAACCATAACTGATCTCTAAAGGAGTAGGTCTTCACGTGACACTTTAACGTTACATCCATTGCCGGCACCCAGTAACGTTACAGGGTAAGAAAGAGGTTCGTCACGTATTGACTAGTAACTTTAGTGTGTGTGGAAAGTGATAGTAACGTTACAATTAACCAGTAACTTAATTGAGGTCACGGTTGTAAAAACGTTACACTCCTTTTCTCAAAGCAACAACGTTATTTATAGCTGGTATGATACAGACGTTCCGATGTGCAATACCGTGTCCGATGCCGTGTTCCGGAGAGAATAACATAGGTCTCTCGTATAATTGTGCTCGTTACTTTTGTAACGTTACAGTTCTTTTCCTCCACAAAAGTCTGTTTCGAAAAAGTGATACACATATCCGTTACGAATAGCAAATACCGTTATCGAAGGCGTTTTCGAAGAAGCCTCATAATTATGATCGGCAGCATACTAACATTACAGTACTTTGACCCCTTGAAAGTCACTAAGTTATAATACGTATTTTCGTTTTGGATGTCAGTGAAAAAATTAAATTGTAAAACAAAACGTTTGAAAACATCCGTAAACAAGATTCGGCGTGACAAAAGTTCTGGTTATTGGAATTTACTTATTAACTATGTATTTATCACAAATATATTTCTTTTCTGCATACTTAATCGCTTTATGTGAATTTGTTCTAATTTGATTATTTATGCAAGATGAATTTTAACATGTACGTTCACTTTATACGATAGCAAAGCAAACGTTTGTTGAGGGAAAACGTTTATATCTATCTATCTCCTCTCTCTCTCTCTCTCTCTCTCTCTCTCTCTCTCTCTCTCTCTCTGTTTACATGTGTTACATCATTTTTTTTTTAAAAAAATACAGTTGTTTGGCGATGAGAATGATTCGTGCTTAGATTAAGTTGCTGAAGGACGAAACATAAAGGACCAACCATGGTCGAGCCAAAAAATCATCCGTGCCAATCGTTCGTCCACCTAAGCGAGAGGCAAGCTTTCTCCTATCGGAAGACCAAAAATAATTGCTTGTTGCGCGACCTTGAGAAGGCGAACCGAACTGATAGCAGCAGCACCACGCAAAATCGGAAAATCTGAATCCTGAAACTTTGTACACGTGACTTTCGATCACGAAGCATCCGAGTAGACAACGCCTTGGGGCGATATGAAAGGCACTTTTGGCAAGTAGAAAATGCGTAGAAACGAAATGTTAGATGGAATTGTTGTACGAAACAAACGAAACCGCGTTTGTGCAACTGGTCTGTAGCTAGACAGGGCCATTGGACTCTCAAGAAGGCAAGAATTGTATGGAAACTGATTCTTAAAACTAAGCGAATAAAATGACAGTATATTTTATCATTTACAAGGGCCCTCATCCGCTTACAATTTTGAAAATTACTTTCAGTAATTCTTGTCTTCTTGGACAGGAGGTGCATTAAACTTTTTGGTGTAGAAACAGACAGAATGCCCGCCTACCTACCACGTTCGAAAGAAGGTCATAGACAGACAAGAAAGTAATTTTCAAGAACGCAAGAACGGCAGTCGACATGGATATTGAGCAACGTGTGACTGAGAAATACAATCGGAACAAAGGACAAGATTATTCAAGAAACAGTAATTTTAAAAACTTCCTATAATTAACTCAAACTCAGTTCATCCTTTTATCCTCTTTTGTTTGTTATACTTTTGTATTATTCATGTTTTATATCGCTTTTCTGCCACTTGTAGATAATCGCGACTATGAAGATGAATGATGATCATATTAAATCTATGAAGGGATGTTATAAAAAAAACCAGCCATGCCCAGATGTCTACTCGAACTTGAAATGTTTGGTACGTACCGAGTGTATGAATGGATTACTAAACGACTTCGGCCTTCGAGGCTACGGTTTCAGTTGCAACATGCAGTATAATTACGTTTCTACTACTCTGAATTGACCAAAGCATGTGGTATGTATCCTTCATTTTACTTAAAAAGCCCCCTTTATACATGAGATACTACAAATAGTTTCAGGCATACCCTTGAATTCTGATTGCCTGGCACTTTTTTTTTTTAACTAAGTAATGAAGTGACGTTTATATTCATATTAGGCCTACGACTAGCTCGAACTAAAAACGCTTGTGAAATACTGTGTATATGTTATCCTTGTGAAGTGAGGAACTTCATATTTTGCTAAGAAAATATGTATGAAAAATTATATTTGTAGCTACTACTTGAAGAATTCAAATTATTATTATGATGGAATTTCAACCTACGTACAATCTGCATATAATGTGTTATCGGAGAGGAGTTTTTGTCTCGCAGTCAATTTATTTTTAGTTGAGGAACTCGAGAGTAAGCTGGAAATATATAATGACCCACGTTGTGGTGTGCTGTTCGATTAATCAGAATTGGAGTGAGAGAAATCTGTAGTTAAGTTCATTCAACACGTCAATTTGTAACTGTGAATGCAAGTTTTCTTTGATTTAGCAGGAAATCAGTCTGCTATTGTTGTAAGTAATAAATGGAAATATATATATTTTCTGCTCGAGTAGGAATCCGCAGCCGTTATCCAATCAATCAGTTTCTCTGTGTGAAACTTCTGTCTAGGAAAGCTACATACAATTTGCTTTTAATAACAGCAGCTTCAAAATAACCTATCCATTCTTGTCATGCCAAGTAATGTTTGATTTTGATTTGTTATATTTAAATTTGGTTTATGCCAGTTTTGGCTAATCGCGAAGACGAGGATGGGTGATGAAATGGCAAAATTGATGAAAGGACATCACAAAGAAAATAATGCACAGGCTGTGATCCGAACTCGGAACCTGTGGCGTCGTATTGCACTGTGCTAACCACTCCGCCACGGAGCTCTGCAAAATAATGTTTGACCATACATTGTTCATGAAATAAAAACATAACATATACAGTGGCTCACATTAGTAATCAAATACGTAGCATCTTGCTGCATTCCTTCACAATATTTGAAAATTAACAACATGTACATAAATATAAACGATGGTGAAATATTTATACGCATTTCTTAAAGTTATATGTAACTTTTTTAAAAAAAATTTGGGTGCGTCAGCACTTAGGCTATTTTGCACCCGCCACGTTATACGGGGTGCAGCCCCTTACCATAACAAATAACATAACTGTAATGTCGCATAACTGAAATATTAAAATATGCTGACTTAGGTTAAAAGCTGAGGCTGTAAAGAGGCACTCAGCGCATATGACAGAAAGCAGGAGAACACACAGAATTATACTGGCCATAGGGCCAGTCGCCAGAGTCTCGTTAGTCTGGAAAGAGCAGTCCAGGGCGTACTACGTGGAATGAAGTTGAGGATTGGATGTAATACGTGGAAGGTCACCCCTTACACCCCTGTTACGTTTAAATATTTGAAAATAGTTATTTATGTTTGGGTGTGAAAAAAGAGATCACTTTAATATTCAGACAAATCGTGAAAGCCTTCTGTTTCTGTTAAGCTACGTTTCCATTCTGACAAGTTCCAGACCCATGACGCGCAACATGTGCAGGCGCATGTTGCGCGTCATTCAGTGCACTGTTTCCAATTCAAAACTACTTCTGCAAAATACGCCTACAACAGCACCGGAGTGCAGGACTTGAGTGTAGCGTTGTTCCATTGTGCTTTAGAGTAGTCAGTGTTTCTTCTCTTGTATTGTAATAATTTGGTAGTGATTTAACTTGTGTAAAGATGAACAATACAACTATGGCGGGTTTTGTGGTTATGGCAGGCGCGTACCATGAACTTGTAAAAATAAGAGGCGAAAACGACCTAGATGGTGGATTAGAAGTTTTCTAGCGAAAAGAAATTCGGAAGGAGCATATAACTCGTTGATGAGAGACTTACGTCTTCAAAGTGGATACGAAAACTTTGTAAGAATGACTGTAAGTGATTTTGCATTGTTATTAAATCTTGTTGGACCACAGATTGTAGTCGCGTCGTCTGTTTCTACTCTAGTGCGCATGCCCCAGGAACTTGCTGCAGGCTGTTTCCATTGTCCGCGGCGCATGTTGTGCGTCTTAATTGTTGGGGCAATTTTGTCCCCGGCACTTGCGCCGCGGCATGTTGCAGACAATTTCCATTTCAACAAATGCTTGGCACATGCAGCGTCGCATGCCGCGCGTCATGTTGCGCGGCAAATTTGTGGTAATAGAAACGAGGCTTTACATCGTTTTTTTTTACTGGTCAACTACAGTGCGGGGAAGGAACAATTGATGCTACTTCCTGACTACATTTGTTACCAGTAGCTGCATTGCTCCCTGACTGAAGTACGAGAAAAATGGGTAACAAAAACAAAAATACAACATTTGACGAATGGCAGCTATTTATTTTTACCGTACCTAACCAAAGGGTACAGGGAAATTGAAAATGTTAAGTAGTATATGTAAGCGTACCGTGGGTGATGCAATAAAACGTAATGACAAGCAAAATGAGGTAGATTCCGTATCTCAGAAAATTCAACCAAGAGAAATAGGAGACTGAAATGAAGGAGCTTCAGTATAAAAAATCAAGACCCTTTCCTCATCCCGACCCCCTTTCCAAACCAAGAGCTCCGAAAGCAGCTGTGCAACTTGGAGTAGGCATTGGGACTGCTGTACGGTTCAGTAGCGTTTCGTCCGAAAGCGAAATTTCTAGAAAAATGCTACAGTTCGTCTGCGACGGTTTAATGAGTTGCGTTTTGTTCGATCCTGGCTGATGATGAGTCACACCTTGACTAACCACTGGCAGCGATGGAATTGGTGACTAGTATACCTCGGTTTACAACTTTTAAAACTACATTGCATAGACAGCGGAGTGCAGACTCAAGACAAATTGTCGAGAGAGAGGTCCCGGGTTCGATACCCGGTGGACGCACAAGTGGTTCGGATCCCACTTTAAACTGTAGGTCCAATCCCTATTAGCCTTAATGTGCATAAAGTGGACTTAAAACAACAAATCAAATCAAAACAAATCGTCGAGAGGAAGTGAACTTGGATCTAGAAATTTTAGTCATGGCTGATGGCAACACTTTCTTACTATCTGTCAACTACGAAGGTGAGATTTGCAATTTCCAGAGGGAAAGAAATATTAAAACAAAAAAATATATATTTTCTTCGATGGAGCATTTAAGAGTGTTAGCAAGAGTTTGCTTCATTAAACACTATTAGGATGGTAGCCCTCGGACGAAACGCTACTTGGTCAGGTAACCGTAAGTTGCCTGTTCCTGGAATTCGGACGCGAAACGCTGCGCCAGGTGCTGTACACCTGGCGGTTCAGAAAGCGAAGATGAGCATGAGCGACGAATGCTGAAACTGACGAAGGGACACTCACAGAGAACACTCATGTGCAGATCGGGATTCGAAACCGGGACCCCTGGCGTCGTAGTGCGCTGTGCTAACCACTCTGCCACGTAATATTTTTTATTTACTCATTTATAGCTACTTCCTTTTAAACTAACTAACTAACTCTCTAGCTTTCTTAAACCCGAAGGTTCATGGCTGCAGCAACACAGGCCTTCCATCTGTCCCTATATTGAGCAAGATCTATATACTCTTTTCCATCCCTACCGATTTCCTTTAGGTCCATGTCAACGTTGTCCCTCCTTCTTCGTCTTGGCCTTCCTACAGGTCTCCTACCATCAGGTTTCCCAACAAGAATCCTGTAAACTCCTCTTTCCTCTCCCATTCGTGCCACATGGCCTGCCCACCTAAGTCTTCTTGATTTAATTATTCTAATAACATCTGGACATGAATACAAATTATGTAGTTCTAAATTATGTAACCTTCTCCACTCACCTGTCTCCTCATCCCTTTTAGGTCCAAATATTTTCCTAAGAACCTTATTTTCAAATACTCTCAATTTATGTTCCTCTTTCAATGTAAGGGACCAAGTTTCACACCCATTTAATACGAGCACTACATACAAAATTACTGTTTTGTATATTTTAACTTTTAGTTTCTTAGTTATTAAACTAGAAGACAAAAGTTTATGAAGAGAGAAGTAACTTGCATTTCCTGAATTAAGCCTACTCTTTATTTCCTCTTTAATATAATTTTCATTGGTTAATATTACTCCTAAGTATTTGAATTTGGAAACTGGTTCAAACGAGTTGTTATCAATAATTATATTTTGATTATTACCTAACACTTGGTTTCGGCCTGTAAGCATATATTTAGTTTTCTCTTTGTTAACTTCCAAACCTATGTCTTTAGCAGTTTTGAAAAGTATTTTAGCATTATTCTTAATTGTATTTATATCATCCCCTAATAAGTCTACATCATCTGCATATGCTAACAACTGAGTCACACCATTTAATTTTAGTCCTTCGTTAGTTTCTGTTACCTTCCTGACAGCATATTCTAAGGCAAAATTAAAGAGCAATGGATATAATGCATCTCCTTGTTTTAACCCATCATGAATTGTAAATTTGTCAGACACATAAATACCCACACGAATTTTACTTTCTGTTTCACTGGTGCATACTTGTATCATATTAACAAGCTTCTTAGGTATTCCAAATTCGACTAATATATTATATAATTTATCTCTTTTGACCGAATCATATGCTTTTTTGAAATCAATGAATACCTGATGGACATTTTGATTATATTCCCACTTTATTCAAGTGACTTCCTTTTACCTACGCTAAAAAAAGAAATTTTAAAAAATGAATATTAGTCTTTTTTTCAACATGTCCATTGAGAATGTAAATGATCTGTCCCTTTTTTATTTTGTCAGGAAACCTTTAAAGTTTGACATTATAGTTCTTGGACTTTTGTCGCCATTGCACTGAAAGTTTACATCATTGCAAAGGTTGATATATCTATCTACCAGATAGAACACTGGAATTGAATGAGATTAGGTAGTTGTTCTGTAATGGAGATAACACAATTCCATTATAACTTTGTCATTCGGTAAAATAATCGATTACTTTGATTTCACTATTATTCAAAATGTATCTATCTGTTAAAAGCAAAAGTAAGAACCGAAGTCCACCATACCAGCAACACTACTACTTCTAAGCAACTCCCACAATTGACTGAGGTTAGAATGAAAGTTTGTCTTGTTTTAACCTTTTGACGCCCAAGACCTTTTTCACAAGTAAGCCTCTGGGTACCGAGCCGATTTTGAGCAAAATGCAGAGTTTCAATTAAATAAGTGTAGATCGGAAGCTAATTGTCCTAGAGAGATGAGTGATATACCGTTGTACGCGGAATGAACCAGAGATTCAGACTATATGAAATTTTTGCAAATATGTGGCGAGGGGGAGGGGGCTAACTCTCAAAATTCCAAAATTTCGGGATAAAAATTGTGTTCCCCCACCCTCCCCTCAAGCATGTTCATGCAATAATTAACATATATTATTATAGCTAAAATGCAATTGCGCGATATATATAATTTTTGGTTGACTTTCCTTTTCCAGGTGGTTCGTGCCCTTGCCTTTTTTTCGGACATTCATGCAAAGGTTCTATTTTTATTTCGCGTCTACCACTTTCGGTTAATCGCGATGATAAAGGATGTGATAGGTGATGGAAGTGGTATAAAGACAAATGACCCATCCATATTTTCTAATCCGACATTAGACTTCGCAGTGTATTACGCTTACTAATTTGCCACGGGATCGGCTTCTTCGTGTTTGTCTACTCATCAAATGATTGATTAGTTATTCAAACTATATAGGTAGGAAAGCTATATAACATAACGAAACAGAAAAAAAATCCACTTGACGTCTTCTAGTACTATCATCAGCCTACAATTTCATGCTCTCAAATCCACACAGAAAACTTCTTGTGGCATTAGTTTTACAGAATGGCCTTGGGGAATAAACATCGCCCATTTCCTGGTTCAGCTCGAAACAATTCAGGTGCCTTATCGAAGCTGCTGTTGAGCACGCAGGGTTTCTAACCTACTTCGCCGTAATTCAGTTGTTGTATGTATTGTAGAGCCAACCGCAGATTAAATAGGAGGAAAAATACTTTTTCCGACGGAAAATAAGTTGGCAATGCTACGAACACTGAGGCATTCTTGATAAGACGCCTGAGGAGGGTCGAGAAAACTTTCCTGAAAAAGCGCAACCCCAGTATCGAAGGTCATGCTACACGTGGATTGGCAACTTTCGGGAGCATGCTGTCTGTCTACACAATTCTACCCAAATACCTGTTTGAAAATGAATCTTCTGCTCGCATTTTATTTTTCAAATGTAGTTCTGACATTGTAGTCATTTTGCAATTATTTTTATTTGTTCTTATTTTGCTTTGCTTTTGTCACTTTTATAATTAATCGAAACTATGAAGATGGATGATAAATAGATGAAATTGATGAAGAGACACCTAAAAAAGATATTTACAGACCAGGACTCGAACCCGGGACCTAAAGTGGATAGGTTGGGGGGGGGGGGAGACCATCAATAACTCCCGGTCACGAACTGGCTTATAATGTTTGTAATTTCTCAGGAGTATTTTTTGTTCTGTTCATGCATAATGCCTGCTTTCGGAAACTTAATTTATAAGTGACACACTTCGTTCGGTGGGGACAAGCCACGAATTGTTTGAGAGGAGGGACAAATCTCATTCATATACTAGATACAATCATGGACTATACTTGAAATGGCCTCCCCGATGGCGCAGTGGTTGCGTCGTCGCCTAGTAATCAAGGGGTCCCGGGTTCGATACCCGGTGGAGGCACAAGTGGTTCGGATTCCACTTCAAACTGAAGGTTCAGTCCCGATTGGCCTTACTGTGCATAAAGTGGACTCAAAACACCAAATCAATCAATCATATACTTGAAAAATGACGTGCTAAACACTACTTTCGGAGATCAGATGGACATGGCAATTTTGATATACAAGATGCACTTTTTCTACTTAGATTGTTTATGTCCAAATTGTATCCTAATAGATAATCTCGCAACAACGCAAAATGTTTAAATTGACTCGAATTCACAATGACTCATATACAGTGTGTTTATAAATGAACGGTGCGGCTTCAAAAATTAATAATAAATCTATTTATTACCTTACACGGACAAAACTTACACCGTAATCAGCAGCAACTGTCCAAGTTTATATAACTTTTTTTAAAATTGGTATAAAGATAGAAATCGAGAGGGGGCAATTGCCCCTCTGTGCCCCCTTGCAGGTGCTCTTGCCGTCTGGAAGAAATAGTGCACGAAAGACGTGAAAACTAAATCCATCTTGAGTATCCTTTTGTCTTGCTACTCTTAGATTCTGCAACCTTTCTTTCTATAGTCCAATGTTTGCCTTCCTTACCTCCTAGAATTGATTTCTGTACAAGTTTGAGGGCTAATCTACCCTGCCCCCTGTGGTTGTGCCACAACACCTTCTTCCGCCGTTGTTCCTTTGTGAACTTTCATCGGCTTCAAAATACTTCATTTTCTTCAAGAGCATAATATCGTTTAATAACCGGCGATATGATTCCTCTACCCTAAATTTCTGGAATAAAGTATAATAATATAAGGGCATGGAAATCTGGAAGGGGGGCGAGGATGGCCACCTCTCCCCTTTAGAAAACGAATGTCAGCTAAAAGTATATATTTCACACGTATAATTTGATTTGTCATACTAATTTACATTAATTATTATAATGGGGATGCAGGAATGCGATAATTTCGAATTCAAGTGGTGTTTCTTGAGGGGGCAACACTATTATCGGGTTAATATGCAATTGCATATGGCATATTTCTCTGATGTCCATGACGAGGGGGGCATTTTACCCCTCCCCTTGCACCCCGTGCGCACGCCTATTGCTACTCCTTTCTACACTAGTTGGAAGCTTTATTCAGTTTCGAGCCAAAAATGTAATTTAATATCAAATGAGGGTTGTTAAACGTCCACGAACCCATAAATTCTAATGGGTTCTATTGGGTTCCGCAACAAGACTGGAAACTTTTTTATCGCACAGTTTAAATTCGGTCCAAGTTGCGTATTCTTTCATTTCAATATGGAACTTAGACCGTCTTTTAAATTGATCCGGAAAGAAGGTCCCTTTGCCGTATTTCAATTGATCAGGAGAAAAGGTCCCTGGAACGATCTGAAATACATAAAAAGGCTCTTTACGGTCCAGATCCATTTATGCTTGCTAATATTCCCTGCTGAACCGGAATTGAATTGATGTAAAATTCCTGACCCTTTAACAACCCTGGTTGAAATCCATTTGTTTACAAACAACCATATTTTTCACGGCTATTTCACATTAATCCCATACGATATACTGAGTTATTTTTCGCAATGTTCCAATGAAAGGTAAGAGATTTTGGCTATTCCTTTTTCTTCCGTGATGTTAAATAGATTATATTCGTCACGCGCCTATAACGTTACTAGCTAACATTTGTGAATTGTTCTTTCCTTGTAACGTTAACATCTACCATACTGAATTTATTTACGTTCCTTATGTAGATGGTATGTACCCAACTGCATTTTGTTCCGTTCCGCTACAGTGGTTTACATTTTGTTACATTCCTATGTAACGTTAATTAACCATATTGCCTTTCACTTCATTCCGTTACGGAGGATTGCATTCATTACGTTCCTATGTATACCGTTATTTACTACCATGTTGCATTTCGTTACGTTTTTTTGTAACGCTAGTATATACCATATTGCATTTCGTTACTACGTTCCTTGTAACTTGTAACGGTAGTATATACCATATTGCATATTACGTTATGTTCCAATGTGCTCATTTCGTTCCGTTCCTTTATAACGTTAATATCTACCACAATACATTTTGTTACGTTCCTTGTAACGTCAGTCTATAACATATTGCATTTCGTTACGTTACATGGGTACCAGCAGTGGAACCATACTTTTCCTCCTACAAAATGGAACGTACCGTGTAACGCAAATTGGGTACGTTACGACTCCCTGCTTGTAATCACGGAGTCCCGGGATAGATACCCGGTGGAGAAACATTGCTCAGTTGCTTCGGATCCAATTTCAAACGGTAGGTCAAGTTCCGATTAGTCTAAATGTGCATAAATTGGACTTAAAACAACAATTCAATGAAAATGTTTTAATATTTAAATATACATAGTTTTGCATTTGTATTTCACGTGTGAAATGTGTAAGCCACAAAGTTAGTATAGGGATGGGAGGGAGTGACCTTTGCTGAAGGCACCCTAAAGTCAACCTCACTTCTCCAGTAACTGCAATGTTACATGCTAACGAGGCTCTGGCGGCTGGACTTCCAGTAAAATCCTCTGTGGGGCTTGTGCTGTGTTATCCATATATGTTTGTGGTTGTCCCGTCATTCATTTCATGTCACTATTCGTTCTCATCGTCGCAATTAGCCAAAAGTGACAGAAATGCGACGTTAAATAAACTAAATCAATCAACAAATTTACTTTGCTCTGGCAGAAATGGGAGTTCTGACGCATCTAATTGCTAGACGATGAGAAGGCGGGACCTTTCATCCCTCGAGCGTGCACATCGAACGCATAAGGTAGAATTTAAATAAAATGGAATCGTGCAAAAGTTTCCTCCTTTAAAGTTAACTTGATGAATATGTTGCGTGTCATATTTTTCTTTGAAACTGACTTAATAAACATCATCCACGTCATAACCTTGCGGAAAATTTTCAACACGCTTTTTGAGGCCAGCTGCACGCCTGCCTCTTTCGTGCATACAGGTAATTTCATAAGGGGAATATATTATCACATCCAATTTTAAATGATTTACGCCGTATCTCATGTGCTACTTCTATAAACATTTCCCGAAACACACACACACATGAGTGTGTTGGTCAGCCTAATAAGGACTGTCTTGATTCATTATGGTGGAAAACACGAAATTTTGGATTAAAAGCTTTATTGTACGAATTGTCAGTAAGAGTGCAATGGAATAAAATAAGAGGGTGAGTCGAATGAAAGCCTTTACAGTCCGATAAAAATTATAGGGCGGACTGTACACAGCTCATACTACCGTCAAAAGAGATGCAATATGTCATTTCGCCGGATTGCACCAATCAAACTCTGATGATCTGGAAACTTAAAACATATCGAAATTCGGCAGTGTCAAAAGTCAGTGTCACTATGCATGCCTACACCAGCAACTTTACGAAAGGGCGATAAAGTTTGACAATTGCGTAAATTCGCGGGCAGATGGGCAGAACAAGAAGCTATCCGTGCAACCCAAACATAATTTTGTACAAGTATTCAGAGCTGGAAAATACGTGTAGATCAACAAGGAGACTGCGTCGAAAAATTTCAAACTTGTGCAACCCTACATGAAAAATTACAGGAGGAAACAATTTCGGTTTTCACTGGATTTAACTTCATACAACTCAATGTGACTCGTCCTTCGAGTTAAAGCGACAAACAGTGGTCCCAGGAGGTCCACACCACATTTCGGTCACCGTTTAACCTCAGTAGGGTGAAAGAAAATACCACAGATAAGTGCTTGTAACCAACAACATTTCAAACAACACTGAGGTTAAACTCTGACCAGTAGGGTTCATAAGTAAAAATCCGGGACGCCGCTGACCGGAAGCCTGTTGGGGACGGGAAGCCTGGACATTATAATTATTATAGACGGTCTCATCATCATATTCTTTAAACTTTATAATAACAGAAATTCACTTCGAAGTCTATTATTAAAGTTAAAACTTACATTTCCTTTTCGATACCACAATGAACTAAGCTGCTATCTCACAACGTCGAAGCTATATTTGAAAACTTGCGAACTGAACATATAGTTAGATAGGCACCCAAGCACTGTCTGCTTACCGTTACCAAAAACAGCTTACTATACACTGGAAGAGAATATTAACTGAAATTCAGCGCTGCAAACAGAAGGAAATAAAAGTATCATTATTACTAATTGTTGTCGGCAGGTGCACTGAGCGGTGCCACCGTGAAGTCAAAGATCTCTGCAGCACATTCTTGTAACTCGATAACTCAGATTATTTTGTACGTAAAATGATAGCTTTAAAAATTACGCCCAGTGATTTCAATAGAAATAATGTTAACAATTTCTGCTTTCCGACCCAGGGATATTATTGAGTCCCGAAGAAACTTTTCGGGACACCAGAACACAGTGTTTCTTCAGTGTACGGACTGCTAGGAGCAGTGCCTCAAAAATGAGGAAGACTAACCTTGAAATGTATCAACATCCATTGTTGACTTCATGAACATTCATGCAATTAAAAAAAAATGTCATTGTTGTCAACTTTATAAATACCCTGCAGTTTGTTAGCGTAAGGTCCTGCAATTGCTGTCTCATTAATTTCGGGTCACCGTTCATCTTCAAATTTTGTAAGTTAATCTCTTCATAAAATAATTAAAATAATAATAAAAATACAGCGGCGTGTCGGACGATTCTAAGTTCACCTCCTTCGCATTTCACTTGAATGTCTTAATTAGCATTCAGTTAAACTGCCCTCCTCGACAGCGAACTAATTAACTACACACACCACCACCCGGGTAGCTCCAGTAATTTAATTCTACTTGGTCTCATTTTGTCTCGGACATTAATTAATACGGCCGAAAAAAAAAGCCTCGTTGTGTAATTCCCCCCCCCCCCCACCTTCTCTCCCTTACGCCCAGACTAACACTTCCTTGTATTTGCACTGTCAATTTTAGTTCCCACTAGCGTGTTCTGAAATTTCGTGAGGGAGGTGGGGACGCGAGTCCCATTTTTTCCCCCGTTTTCTTGTCATTTTGTCCTCCATTCGTCTTGATTCGTATCTGACTTTTGTTGCAAGGGCATCTGAGACCATGGCGATTCCCTTCTCTGGGGCCGCCAAAGGCTCGGTGTTCTGTAGTAATGCGGCTTGTCTCCAAAGCCCAGGAGTGGCTGCAGGCCATATGAAGAACGCTGCAATTTATATGCAAATAACATTCACAGAACCGAGTTTCGTAGCTTAAGAGTCATGAAGCTACAAATTGATCGAGGCGTATTATAGGATCTGACTCTTACATACGCTGCTACTTTCAAGCATCCAAAATATTTGTTCATATTTTTGAGGTCAGATGCATGTTTTTGTGTCTCTTGATTACCTAAAGGAACATACAAGTTCCCATCATTCAGGCCCTGTTCCCGGATTAAGAGATTGATTTAGTGAATGAAAATAAGGAAGAAATAACACATTATATTAGTTTTCTTTTACGGTGGGGATAAATTATTGCAACGAAAGAAAGCGAAAATGTACTTCACACTTCAAAAGCTAAAATCTAATCTTCAAATGTCCATGTAATTTGGATATTGTTCATTGACTTTATCTTTCTACTTCAAATTTTACCAAAATTTTCCGTGTCGCAACATTACATCTGGTACGTGTTACCAGGCAAGTCTAGAAAAAAAAATTCGAAGCGTGCGGCATGCTTTGCAAAAGTAATACCATCTAGTGGATGAAATTCCAAGTTCCAGCACTTTTGTCTAATTTGCGAAGATTGGGATGTTTGATGACATGATGAAATTGATGAATGGACAACGTTATTCTTTTATTACTCAAAAACATCCATGCCCAGGCCAGGATTCGAATCCGGGATCCCTTGCGTCGTAGGGCGATGTGCTAAATACTCCGCCACGGGGCCCGCCTTGTGAAGATTCTATTCATTGACCTAGTGAGATCTCTAAATCGATCTACATTTTCAGAATCGGTTCACCAGAACTATGTTGATATTCGAAAATTCTTGCTGAGATAGGCCCAAGATCGAAACGAACATTAATTCTATTAGGGTACAAATATTTCTATATCTGGAATGTGATTTGTCACATACTAAGTTTTAGCAGCATATGGTACGATATTTCATTGAAATTTAGTGCACAAAGGAGGTGCAAAAATTAATGGAAAACGCCGGCTGTCATTGTGAGTTGAACAGGTGATAGTGGTAAGGTATTCAAATACAATACATGATGCATTTCTGGTAAAGACACCACAAAAAAGAAAGAAAGAGTTTGAAATTTTCTCCGTGTCATTGCCACTTTCTGGACCGTTAAAGCTATTCTGGAGGTTTGAATGTCAACAGTTATTGCAAAATGAAGACGACCGTCCGTTCTGCCTCAGTCATACTGATAGATCTACGAAGAAAGCTTCCAAAGAGTAGTGAAATGCAGTGACAAAAATGCATAGACATATGCACCAGAAGGTCCCGGTTTCGTTTGAACGTCACTCGTAGATGATCCGGAGCTCACAAACGTGGCTAAATATCTGCAGGATTATTGAAATCGCTTATAATCTGTAGTGTACGCATTTTACAATCGTTACTTAGTACTGAATACAATCAAGTTTTACAGTCCATCGTGATAAGGGGAGAGATGTTAATTTGCGTCCGCGATATGTTATTTCAAAAACCACAGCAACATGTATTATGGGAACGAATTCATTTTGGCACTTGTAATAGCTAATAAATCTAAACCTGGTCTTGAAAACAATGAAATCTCGACAGACACGTTGGAACCTAACCGTTTCGTCTTTCCGGTACGTTAACTTTAGAGACCATCTAACAGAAGAGAAAAAATCTCATAGGTCATATCTCATGCTTTTTATCTACGGGCGCAAAGCTAGCCAAGAAACTAAAACAGTTCTAGATTCTCGTCGATTTGAACGTACATTTTGTGTTATTCTACAGGAATAATAGCTGGTATTTCTTTCTTTATATGGAATGTGACCTCAGGAATATTAGGAATATAGAATTGCACATACTTGTGTGCATGTGCGCGCTTAACAAATTGTCTATTAAAAAAAGCCAAGAAATCTAACAAAACCCAATTTGCCTTTGGATATTCAAACGTGCTCTAAAATGTTTCAACTTCGCAGCTGAATGTCTTAACACAGATTGCGTAGTATAAATTCTTGTCAATGATATAAATAGAACATAAAAAGGTCAATATATCTGTATCCTGAATTTGTTACAAGCTCGAGAAAATGATACCAGCAAGGAAAACCATATATGTGAAAAGCAAAGAGGATAAAGGACTACAAGTACAGGAAGATGATGATAATACCACGAAACAGACTAATTCTTTATGGTCACAGACAACCACTTTCACTTTTTACCTCTTCATATTCCTTAACAAGCAGCACTTCCTCCAATGTAAATTACTGTTACTGGATTTCTACTGTGTCTTTTGTATTGTTGATTTCTGGCATTTGTAATACATAAAAAATCGACAGAGCTGCCTCAGCAAAAAAGTTATCTTTCTCGTTTCACAGACACACAGTAATATACTACAATATGAAAAACTTCCTCTACAGCCAGAATAATCATTGGATGTTGTGTACGATGTTTATGAACAGAACGTTTCTTAGTTTAAATTGAAATGTCATTGCTGCAGGTAAGAGTTAAAATGTCGTATTTTGCACAGTTAAAACTGAATATGCGGTAAAGATATGTGTTCAAAATAGTAAATTGCCACACTTGGAAGTTCGAGGCCACACTTACGTAAGGTAAGCAAAGCAAAATCAATAAATTGGAAGAAAGATCTATAATAGTCTTCATACGAGACTTACAAACTAAAAAATAAAAAAAATCTGTTTCGTATGTTCAACTTTGACTACACCGTGCTGGAGGCGAGATAGCTAAATAAGCTATTAAATCGACAGAGTGAATCGTAAACTAGTAATAATCTTACCATAAATTTGAGCATTACAAAGTTTCTTTAATCAAGGGAAACGGGAAAGTGCTATTGTTTGATGTATACGTGCCATAAAAAAGGTTAGTATTCGAATCGCAGTTTGTGAATGTCGACGTGTTAGAAAATCTACAAAGAAGCAACATACAATTCGTCACTGCTGGATTTTTAACTGCTCACTGGTATATTTATGAAGCGTAGATTGCCATGCGGTAACTTTTTCAGAACATTTCTCAAGTCTGTAATGAAATACCACAATATTTTAGGCAATTGCGTGACGAACAGCATTTCATAAATCACTTCGTTCTCCAAAATATATGGAGAAGCAGGAAGCACGAGATCGTTTTCCATTACACTAAAAATAGAACAATTTCACAATACAGCTTTAAGAAAATTCATTGTATTTTATAAAAATGAAGAGAAAAAATGGTTACTTTTCATAGGAAGATAATGGAAAAATGAACAAGATGAATTGCATTTAGAAAGAGTAAAATTTTCTATTTCATACACCATCATCTTGAAATAAAATTATTACTCTCCAAACAAAGTTTCTTTGAAGTCCTGCCAGTCAAGTTAATATGAAACATTCGACATGGTATCCAAATGACTAATTAGAGGTACTGTTGTGGTAGGCATGGACAGGTCAGAGAACAAATTAGGAGAACGTTACCATAGCTTAAGCTGCATATTGAGCTGCAGTGTACTTGAAAATAACTAGATAATATTGTACAGTGATTCAAATGGATAAGGAAAAAGTTGTAGTACATATAATTTCAGCCTCTATACCAGACATTTCAAGTACAGCGTGCCTTTCTTTCAGTTAACACGAGAATTCCATCAGTTTCTTTTTTCTTATTTTTCTGTTCTTCTTTCCTGTTAATTTTCTTTTTCTTTTATGATGCCCGTGTTTTTATCATAGACATGTTTAACAGTTTTCAGTCTGCACAATGTTGTGTTTTATTACTAGCTTGTGATCTTTTTAATATCAACAGGCGTTTGTGCGACGTCCGTTAGTTCAGAGATGTAAGTGCGCTAATAGCCTCAGTGCTGACACACCCGCATAATTTCCAGCATTAATGATTCAATCCATATTATAGAAAGCCAAAATTTTATGGGCGCAAATTATTATTATTATTGGTGGTAGGGCCCTTCACATTTTGCAATACCATTCCTTTGAAAAACTTGGAAAAGTTAGTTCTTGTGTTGATGTAGTCGTGGTTAGGCATTTAGGTGAGGATGAGGACATGCATGACTAGTAATCAAGTTGGAGCCTTGAAGTCTTGTTGATCGTATGGTAATATTGTTTGAAATCCTTCAAAAATCCATTTAGGGGTTATCTAAAAGTAACTGGGGGGTAACTAAATGCCTTTCCGTTTAGAAGGCCCTTCAAGAACTCCTACCTACCAGAGGAGTGCTCAGAGGGAGAAAAGTACAGATTATATTCTCCTATCATCACAGATTATGTGAAAACACGACTTTTTTAAAGCAGAAAAAAAGTACTGAAAAGCATTTGAAGGAAGTCTAGCAGTCCTGACTCCTGAGTACGCTACTAGTTTATACTTTGAGGTTTCGCTTCAGTTTGTAGACGGAAAAGACGTTTCAAAACTAGCTAGCTGGTGGTATCCTCGACACAAAAAACTTACTATCAATCGTGTCCAGGGCCGTCACACAACTGAATTCAGAGACCGAATAGAATTTTAATGATCATCTCTGTTATCGTCTGTCAAAGGTCGAAGGTAAATTTTATAATCTTAGGCACGTATCCAGAAAGGAATACAGGGAGTGGGAGAAGGAAAGGACGTTTCAGACCTCCTGGGCCTCGTCCCAGTAGCATGTTTCTTTTAACAACAGTGCCTTTTCGTATCCTGGGAGACGTTTTTATGGAATGACAGTAGCAGATGTCATCGGATTGTTTGCAAAGAAATTGGATCCCCCGCTGTTGTGTTTGAAACGAGTTCTCACATCGACCACCATCACAGACGCTAATGCATTATTCATGGGTCACCCTTTTGAATCTGCTTGATTTTGCAATTGGCTCTGTTTATTCCTTCTTGGGCTTTTCCCTTGCTAACGCGGCGTCGTATTATTTGATAAACATCCGAACGGATACAGTAGGGAGAGGAGCGAGTCCCAGATTTATTTTCCACGCGAAATACAGACGCGGAGAATAATTCTAAATTTTCGTTATATGTAGCACAGTGCCTAATATTCATGCAGCTATAATAATCAGACGTCTATTTACTCGAACATTATCTGGGTTAATTCTGGGCATGAAGCGTGATAATGAACATTCTATTCCACACAGCAATGAGCTTTCCCAAGTACCTATGCCCTATCTTCACGCATACTATGCATTTTTTTATGTTTTCGGTCTATTACGTCCCATTTCTGCCACTTTTGGCTTATCGCGACGATGAGGATGAGCGATAGTCAGATAAAATTGATGATAAGACACTCATATCCATGCCCAGGCAGGGACTCGAATCCGGGAATGACGGTGGCGAGATCGAAAGCCAATCTCTTAACGTGCTCGGCCATCGAGACGACTGTACAACTTTATGTAATCTCTGTACACAACAACAATTACAGTAATAAAATACGAGGGTTGTTCCGAAAGACCGTGGATTGGCAACACTACACCGATTCTGTGTAAGCCGAGTCTGTGATTGTTGCACGTGAAGATAGCCTGTGGTGTGCTTTGTTAATGTACGAGTGAACCAACGCGCAGCTGTTGTTTGTTTGCTCACTATAAAAGTTGAACTGCAGAGTATATTACAATGGCGGATGAGAATGATATACCGATAATTACCAGACAAAGGATCGCTATTGAATTTTGTGAAGTTACGCAAAAGTGGCCAGGAATCGTTTGAGATGATCAAAGAAGCTTACGGCGACAAAGCAATGGGCAGATCGGCCGTATTCAAGTGGTAGAAGCATTTTGAGAAAGGTAAACGCAATGTGCAGGATAAGGCGAGAAGTGGACATCCATCCACATCAGTGAATGATGAGAACATTGTGAAAGCAGATAGACGTTTATCGATTCGTGAATTGGCAGCTAAACTGAATGTTGGTGTAGCAAGATGTCACGAAACACCTGAAAATGTCTCGTGTTTGTGCCAGATGGCTGCCACGTTCACTGAACTGCTTCATAAAGAATGGTTTCTCCTGCAGGATAACGCTAAGCCACATGTGGCACGCTATGCTATGGCAGCGTTGGAGAAAATTGGTGGGGAGTCTCTAGACCATCCTCCATACAGCATAGACCTCGCACCCTGCGATTTCTGGGCGTTTCCAACACTTAAGAAAGAGTTACGTGGAAGGAAGTTTAACACGGACCAGGAAGTGAAAGCTGTCACATCCACTATTTTACACTGATTCTCATAAAATAGCCTGTAACATGTGTTTGAGAAGCTAGTGCATCGCTGTAATATGTGTATAGAGTGTGAAGGGCGCTATTTCGAAAAGGAAACTCACACCAACCATCGTACTGACTCGGACTCCGAATAGTGATTACAGTCCACGAACTTTCGGAACAACCCTGGTATACAGCGAAAAACAGTTCAGTGTAAGTTGCAGTCTTGACTTATCTACACAGAATCATGTTGTTTTTTTTTAAAAAAAAAATGTCTAAACCAAGTCCCTTTTTGTGTAACTACGTCGACAGGAGGGGTCGCTGATGGCATGGAGTCGGAAAGGTGGCAGCAGAAAGGGAAGAGGCGGTTATAAACTCTGAGAGTTGCAATGGATAGCTGGATCGCGGATCACATCAAAGCGGTTTGCTTTTTACTTCTTCCTCTAGTCTCCTTCTGCCATCATAGCGTAGGGTTGGTTGCCTCGATCCATCTCGTCCATTCCTGTCTGTTTCTCATCATTCTCTTCATCATATTTATTGTCTTATTCCTTTCTCTTCCCAATCTTTTCCATTTTGTCTTCAAACATTATCCTTGGTCTTCCTTTACCTCTCCTACCTTGCACCTTTACTTCTAGAATTTGCTTTACCTTTCTTTCTTCATTCATTCTGAATACATGTCCCCACCACCTTAGCTGTCTCTTTTCAATTATTTTCTCTAGCGACTCCTGTTCCACTTCTCTTCTTATTCTTTCATTCCTCACTTTATCTCTCCTAGTCTTATTAACAGCTCTTCTCAGGTATTTCATTTCACTAGCCTGAATTTTACTCAGATGTTTATCTTGAAGTGGTAAACTTTCCATTCCATATGTTAATGTAGGGACCAATACTGATTTGTATAGCTGCATTTTTGTCTTTACTGCCACTTCTTTCTTTCCCATTATTGTTTTACTGAACTGATAATATACTGTATTTGCTTTTCTTTTTCTATTTAGGATTTCTTCATCACACCTACCATCACTTGTTATGATGGTTCCTAAATATTCATATTCATCTACCTCCTCCATGTTCTCGTTTCCATATCTAATTGCTATTTCATGATCTTTTTCTCCTTTTGCCACCTGCATTACTTTACTTTTCTTAATATTAATCTTCATCCCTTTTTTCGCAAGTTCTTCTCCCCATTCTATTACGCTCCTCTGTAGATTCTCTTCACTGCTATCAATTAAGACTATATCATCAGCATATAGCAGTACTTGCAGTTGTACTACTCTCATATTCCAATATCCTATTTGTACTCTTGGGGTTCTTCTTTTGCAAATTTTAGTTATTTCATCCATTACATTAATGAAAAGTAAAGGACTGAGACTATCTCCCTGTTTAATTCCTTTTTCTATTTGAAATTCCTTAGACTCGTTTCCTTCTATTCTTACTATTCCTTTTACATCCTTATATACACTTCTTATTGCTTTAATAAGTTCCTTAGGCACTTTCTTACTTTCTAATGCCTCCCATAGATATTTTCTAGGTACCGAGTCAAATGCCGCTTTCAAGTCTAGAAATGCTAAGTATATTCTTTTATTTTTGTCCAGCATTTTCCCCATCATTGTTCTTAATATAAAAATGTGATCTTGAGTCTGTCTCCCAGGTCTAAATCCAGCTTGTTCCTCTTCAAGTTTTCCCTCTATGATTTTTCTCAGCCTCCTTTCCAATATATTCGTATACATCTTATATACCACTGTTGATAGACATATTGCTCTATAATTATCACAATCCTTATTACTCCCTTTCTTGTGTACTGGCACAATTATGTTCCTTTTCCACTCTTCTGGTATAGTCTTAGTTCTCCATACTTCCCTTAATATATTCAGTAGTTTCTTTTTACTAAGAAACAAAATCTGAAATCTAAGTGCACGGTTTATTGAGATTATGTTTCGATTTTTTAATGATGATCGGCTTGGTAAGGCCCCATCACTGTATATGCGATACTGGCTGAAATGCCGAAGACATATAATGACAACTGAATAACTCGGACAACCAGTCAATGACGTAATGGCAGCCATTGTTGACTGAAACTTCCATAGACGCGTGCACTCCTGACAGTCATACACAGGCCACGTCCATGATTTTAAAAAAATGCTGCACTCATTTTGCAAGATAACGCGAAGCTACGTGTCTCTGTACAGTACGAGGCATTGTGGAAAAGTATGGATGCAAATGCTTCACAGTCCTGATATGAGCCAACCAAAAATTTGACATGTTTCCATGCGGGTGGGTAAGGATTCAGAACAACTCAGGATGTTTCCGATTGGACGACCCGAGTCATTAGGTACATGAACTAAGAAGGTGCCCTGACGAGATTATATGACTTGCCCACATGTTGGCCCGATGTGGTAAAGAAAAAGGAAGATCACATTTTGTGAAGTAGGTTTTTCTTTAAAGAAAAGTTACAGTATGCAACTTTTGAAAATGATCTACCGGTTAGTGAGGGATGCTAACGCTACTGTAAATAATGATAATCACCGACTTAAACCAAATTACATTGTTCATATGATTGTAGAAAGAAGATTACGCTGACAGTTATGATGATTATCAAAAGAAACGACTAGTTAGTATTCAAACACTGTAGCTGTAGAACACAGCATCAACATCAAAACAGCCCAATGAAAGTTAGAATCTGCTCAAAAAGTAGTGAAAGAAGAAAAACAAAATAAATTGATTTATTTGCCTTTGCTTTTCAGGCACTTTTGGCTAATCGCGAAGATAAGAATGAACGCTGATGTCAGGATATTGATGAAAGGACATTTACTAATAACACCCATGTCCAAGCCGGGATTCGAATCCGGGACCCATAGCGCACTGTAGAAACCATATAAAAACTTAACGTGTCCACATTCCATCGCTTAGATCCACGAGAAATTTTTCCAATTCTAAACAATGAAATATTTATGCGAGATTTCACACAAAGTTTCCTCACAGAACTTTCCCCATAGACTACTTGATTGAAATGAGTGAAAGTTACAAAAAAGTAGTTACTATGTATTTCTGTACTTGAAATCTGACAAGTTCCTTCATGGGGAAACGCCCCTTGTGCCTACATTTCGATAATCTGGTGAGAAGGGCACAAGAAACTCTCGAAAGTTATATAATCATTAGAGCCCGGAAGTTTGGCAATGCCTCTTTTTATCTACTGCATATATTGATAAACTTTTTCCGGATATACGTTTTTTATGTTGTTTCGAATGTTTTAGAAGCCTTTTCATTTTGCCTACTGGGGACCTCACTGCCTATTTTTAATTATAATGCCTTTTTTTGCCTTTTTCAATGAAATTTGACAATTTTTTTTTAAAAAATGTGTATAAATTATTTTTCTCACAAAAAACGTTGTTGGCATTTATTTTTCTTCTGTTTATTATGTGAATAATTTTCGCCTTATTTAAGTAATATTGAACTCACGCATTTTTCAACATTGCTGAAGGAGAAAAGTGTGAGAAAAAAGTATTTCATGCTGAGTTAGGATATTGCCTTTCGGTTAACATTTCTTGTGCATGATTGACTGTTGAAGTGGACAGGTTGATTTCGAACACAAAGAAGATATTTCTGAAATCTCCCTCTCGAACCCGAAAATTTCAGGAAGTTGCGCCTGAGCTTAGTTTACCTCCGCAACCAGTCTTGACGAGATGGGGAACCTGGATATCAGCAGCTATATATTATGCTAACAACCTTCAAAAAATCAGTGAGGCGATCGATGCTCTTCCAGAAAATGAAGCAGCTTCAATTCGTGAAGTGAAAAAACTCCTGTGCTATTCAAGTTTATTTTTGCACATTAAGGTGCATTGCCAGAGACAATTACAATTATAGCATCCATGAAAATCTACGAGGAATCTATGCAGCAGATGATGGAAGTGCCAGGAGAAAAGGGGTCAGCTGTTGCGGAAAAGTGCAAACGGGTAGTGAGTGCAAATGATGACTTGAAACAATTGAAAACAATTTGTGATATTCTTAAAGGTGAAAATGCTGTTTCCAAAATGAGTCCAGCTACATTAGCTTGTTTTATGTATGCTCCAATAACTTCTGTCGAAGTACAAAGATCATTTTCTATTATGAAAAACATTCTCTCTCACAAGACGACTATCAATGAATGTTGAGAACTTAAAAAAAAAAAAAACACCTTGTAGTTATGTGCAATCAATTGAAATGGTCTTCCCAATGTAGATTTTAATATTTTGCAAGAAATTATAGATAGAAGTAAGCGACTTCCAAATGTGCCTTTTTTCGGTTTATTTTGCCTTTTTTTCATTTTTAGTGCCTATTTTCCACATTATAAATGCCTTTTTGCCTGCCTATTTTAACGAAAATAAATGCCAGAACTTCCGGGCTCTAATCATCATAATAATCATGTTTGCCTCAGCGTTATATGACAATATATTTATTGGTAATACGGTAATTACTTACTATTCAAACCTTTTATTTCATTCTATATATACGGGGCCAACAGTTATGCATGCTAAAACGACATAAAATAACCCAAATAATAATAAATTATATACCTCAAATCAAGCAAAGATATACATATTAAGCATCACATCCTACGCGTTATGCAACCCAATCGGCAATGAAGATGGTTGGGTTGCATATAGCTCCTATCAGCCATAGAAATGATGGTAAATAAAGTCCCCCTTTTTATATATAAAATGTTCAAAATATTAGTGAAAATCGTCGATCATCCAATACGCTCGGCCACCGAGGCGGCTATAAGATACTGGAACATGGGCTGCTAATTGTGTGGATCAGACCACCACAGACTTTCATTAGTACACCACATTTTAAATATTTGCACGGGCTATCTGGATGGCGCGCCTTGTAATCACGGGGTCGAAGGTCAGATTTCAGGTTAACGCAGGTTGTACAGTGATTCGGTTTTCACTTTAAACTGTAGGTCCAGTTCGGCGTAGCCTAGATGAGGATAAAAGTGAACTTGAAACAAAAGCTTTAACTATTTGCAGTTAAGATTACCTGTAGGTGCTTTCAATAGCTGGGATTTTTACCAGCGAAGATAAAATGTGAACGCAGTGGTATATTGTGTCCAATATGGCCATTAAAGGGGGAAGAATAGAGGAAGCCATCTCGCATATTGTCGGAAAACTCTTGCAGCTATCTTGGCACAGCTCCACTTGGGGGCTGCATTGGGTATCTGTAACTGTTCCGGAAAACGATGCAATATGTTTGTACGGAATATAGGCTATGAAGTGTGTAAGTTCCACCAAAATATAGAAACGACCAAGATTCAGAGAAATTATCACTTTAATATTAGAAATCAAAAGAATAAAGCCTGGCCAAGAAGGAAGAACACTTCTTCCAGGAAACAAAACTAAGTTTTGGGCTGGTTCTATCAGAACCATACATCTGTTGTATTTAAAAGAACATATGAAAATTGCTGTATTTGGATTGAAACCTTTACAAAATAAACGAAAAAAGAACATACTGACACGCATTGCTATACAAATGTAGCGAGGGTGCGTTTTGACAAAAGTACTGATCTCTCAGTTTTCCACTGAAGCGCAATTCTCCAATTTGTTACATAATACGATTGCCTGTTAGGGCTACTGTCGGCTTAAAAATTGCACATACTCTAGTTTGGACTTCAATTAAAAATTAACCTATAGACCTACATAAAAACGAGTTACATCAAAATTTAGTTTATTCAATTCTGCGTTAATCTATGCCAACCTTTTTTTTTTTCGAGTATGTCATATATTTGTTATGGTGGTAAGAGCAAAAAGGTGCATTTTTTTTAGTTTTCCAAACGATCGCTCTCTTTGAAATTCTATAAATAAAAAACGGACTGTTCGATCGTGATGAAATTTTAGTATGGTGCAGGCAGAAAGGTTTTAAACATAACTCTTCATTTTCAGATTTTTAAAATTTGTCAAAAAAAAACGTTCTTATCAATTTTGCGAAACAACTTTTTCTTAGTATTGGGTAGTCCTACAAAAACAATATTGGTCTTGCTTTGACGCTATTTGTATTTGTTTTAAAAATTCATTGCCATTGTCAATTCAAATTGTGAAACCGATTTTATACAGATTTTTATTCAACGGAGTAAAGATGTACGTGGAACGTAGCAACACCGTACGCACTGACTCGCGGTGACAGCCCGCAGTTTGCACGGTTCAACGGACACGCTGTGTAGGTGGTAGATTTAAGGAAACGAGATACAGTTTATCATGGGCTTGAATATTGGAAAGTAAAGAGATACACTTTATCATGGGCTTGACTATTGAAAAATTAACTCCCGGTTTATTCTAGAGCAAAGTTTCTCAAAGTTAGTTATGCGTACCAGTACTGGTACGGGAGCTTGGTAGAAAAACAGAAAATTATTGTAAAATATCCTTACCTCACTATTAATACATCATTATAGTAATCTCTTATTTTAATATCATAAAAAGGAGGTAATCTAACTACAGTTTCCGTAATTGTATAATTATTAGTTACTAGTATTAGGCAATATAATAATGTAATTTCCACGTTAGCATTGAAAACCCCTAGCATTACTTCGTGGTTCGATGAAAATATGAATATTCGTTTAGTGGTAAGTTTGAGAAACCCTGTTCTAGAGAGTATGTTGTTTTACCCTCACGTGACAGGTGCTTTTATTTATTGATCGATTTGGTTTATTTTACCTTACTATTCTGCCACGTTCTGGCTAATCGCGACGATGAGATTTGGGTGATGATATGATTAAATTGATGAAGAGCCACTCACAAGATTGATTGATTTGGTGTTTTAAGTAAGGTTAATCGGGACTGGGCCTACAGTTTAAAGTGGGAACCGAACAACCCCAAATATCGAGGACCCCTTGATTACAAGGCGACGACGCTACCATTGCACCATCGAGGAGGCCCACTCGCAAGGAAGTGGACTCGAACCACTATGTGGTTTCGCTGGTGATAGAACCTGGGACCTCTTGATTACAAAGTCACGACGTTACTACTACGCCATCGGGGACGCCCAAACTAATACGGCGATTAGATTTCCGTGTATATCTAATGGAGAAAAAATAACATTTTCCTATTTCAGCATTTCTGGTCTGACGTCATTTTCTTCAGATTTTCTCCTTTCCTCTTGGGTACTCTGTGCAGTTCCATAAAGTACGTTCATAAGAGTACATAAAAAAAGTAACACTTCTGTACGGGTCAATGTAAAATTCTAGCCTCAGTCTATTAGACACCAGGTTCTTCGCGTTACGTGAAGGAAACTACATCTCACATCCGTAAATTCCGCTTTTGCTCGTTACTTTACGAGCAAGTAGAGTAGTTAGTAGCTACTGTTCTAGCACTATGTTAACAATATATAAAGACTGCCACACTACGCGTTACGCAACGAATATATGATACTGTTCTTTGCTACAACTCTACTTAGCGGAAGTGCACTACAGCTTACAGGAGCATGGCTTACACGTGACCAAACCTTTAAAATTTGACATGTCCGTGTTCCTACATTGGTATGAAGAGTCACTTTCGAATACACCATGTACCATGACGCTTGATGAAGAGTTGACTGTTTTCTGCAAACGAGAAAAGTCACCGGTTTATCTTTCCTTAATTTATTATTATCTTAAGGCACTACTTTCCTTTTCTCTGACTTTTATTATTAGTACATTGATCTAGAACCCCTTGTGTAAGAAATCGGCCTAAGTTACTCCAATTCTTCAGTTACCACTACTTCAATTAAGAAGGAGCGGTTGGAAAGCGAGATAACTAACTCGTAAGGTTACGAATCAAACGAGACAGCCAATAGTCCCCCACCCAAATTTCATCAACACATTTCACGAAGGCTCATTTCATGGTTTTTTGGCTATAAAATTATCCTTACATACCCTTAAATACAAATGAGTCCGATCACTGGACCAAAATGATTTTGTGTGTGGCCACTGATGAACCAAAATGTGCTTGGCTGTTGGGCCGAGATGGGTCTGTCTAATTGTACGATGCACGCCAAAGAAAACGATAGTACTTACTGCGTGTCGCTGTCACAAACCCATACCTCTGGAGTGGAGGACCATATTATATTCCATAAGGTGATTCGACTCGGATGATTGCAAATGACACTCACTGATAATAACGAAGATATATTGACTAAAACAAAAGATTACATGTATATACAAACTTGCTGCACTGCAACGCGATGCACGGAATGAAACTACCACGCACACTCGGCCATATTGTCTCGCGAACTGACTGAGCGTCACTCTCTCTCTTTGTTCGAGATTAAACATAAAACAAAACTGAATTCCCCTGACATCTATTGTTAAAAATATCAATTATATCAATTATGACTTGAGACATATTCCCCCCTCTTGGTCAAACAACGTTTGACCAACTTAATTCACTTATCTCCGTCCTTATTGCACTGAGGGAGTGGAACTAGTCTGTGAATCGATCTCTTGAAGATCCCTGAAGCTGTATGCACTGTGGCCACTCGAACTAAGCCGTCTCTTCCTGGCTGGACGCTGGTGACTCTTCCCAATTTCCACGATAGGGGAGGTAAATGGTCGTCTTTGATGACAACTATCAAACCTGGTTTGAAGTTTTCTTGTACGCTAGTCCACTTGGAACGTTGCTGAAGACTGTTTAAATACTCCTTGGACCATCGCTGCCAAATGTTTTGATGAAAGCTTTGGAGTCTCTGCCATCTGGACAGTCTATTTCCTGGGAGGTCAGTGAGGTCTGGCTCGGGAAAGGAATTAAGGGCTGAACCAATGAGAAAATGTCCAGGAGTGAGAGCACTTAAATCTTCTGGATCGTCGGATAAAACAGTCAGAGGCCTTGAATTTAGGCATGCTTCTATTTGGGTGAGCAAAGTTGCAAATTCCTCAAAATTCAATGTTGACTTTCCTACTACTCTAACTAAATGATACTTCATGCAGCGTATTCCACTCTCCCATATTCCTCCGAAATGTGGTGAGTTAGGTGGAATGAAATGCCACTGGAAGGATTCAGAACTCGCGTACTCATGAATATTTTGTGCGAATTCCTGTGACGAAAATAAGTTATGTAGCTCTTTAAGTTCGTTTCTTGCCCCGACGAAATTCTTGCCATTGTCACTGTACAGATTGGCACATTTACCTCTACGAGATGTAAATCTTCGCAGGGCTGCGATAAATGCGTCTGTGGTGAGATCGGAGACGAGCTCTAAATGTATAGCCTTGGTGGCTAGACAAATGAATAAAGCCACGTATGATTTACGATGAACTTTGCTGCGTGGCGAATGCGATTTAAATAGAAAAGGTCCGCAATAGTCTACACCAGAGTTGAGAAATGGTCTTGACGGTGTGACTCTAGGTGACGGAAGTTGACCCATGAGTTGCTTGGCCGTGGTTGCCTTCAACTTGTAACAAGCGAGGCAATTGTGAATTACTTGCTTGATTGTACGCCTTGCTCGTACAATCCAGTATTGTTGCCTGAGGGATGACAACAATAACTGTGATCCTGCATGAAGCTGTCTCAAATGTTCCGCTTCTATTATGAGCTGTGTCAGGTGACCTTTCGAAGGTAGAATAATTTGATGTTTTGTTTCATACGTCAAATTGCTATTCTTGAGTCTTCCTCCAACGCGAAGAAGGTTGTTGCTGTCCAAAAATGGGTGCAGGCTCTTCAATGTGCTGTTGGCTGAAACTTGTTGGTGCCGTTGAAGATCTTGAATTTCAGACTTGTAGCTTGATAGCTGAACAGTCTTGATGCATGTATGCAATGCTGATTGCATTTCCTTTGTTGAAAGACTTCCTTTTACTTTGTTGGACTTTCTGCAGTTATGTATGAATCGCTGACAGAAAGCTATCACTCGAGTTAATTTCGATAATTTGGAGAATCGTTCGATTGTTTGCTCAAGCGAACTCTGGCAAATTGATACTGCCGTTATGCTTATTCCCTCCGGAATTTCTACTTTCCTTGGCTGCTGCGTAAGTGGACAATGCTCTTCTGTATCTGTTAACCAATGTGGCCCATGCCACCATAAATGGCTATGTTGTATTGAAGTGGGTTCAATACCTCTTGAGATTATGTCTGCCGGGTTATCTGCTGAAGGAACATGTTTCCAATCGCTGCTTTGCGTAATGTCTTGAATCTCTGCTACCCGGTTGGCTACAAAGGTTTTCCATCTGTTGGATGGTGCTGCTAACCATGCCAATACAATTTGTGAGTCCGACCAGAGATGTATCTCGTCTACCTTCAGACGTAAAACTGGTAATACCTTGTGGACTAATCTTGCTAGGAGTAATGATGCACATAATTCAAGACGAGGTAATGTCACCTTCTTGACTGGCGCTACTCGTGATTTAGCACAAAGTAGATTTACTGCTGTTTCGCCTTTATGGTTAGTTGAATGCACATACAAACATGCACCGTAAGCATATTGAGATGCATCTGCAAATCCATGTATCTGGATATTTCTAACTGTTCCATTAATTAGAACAAAACGATTGACTTCAATGTGTTTAATTGCAGGGAGTTGTCTGCGCAACTGTTGCCATTTCTGATTCAAGTCTTGTGGAAGTTCTTCATCCCACTGAACATTGCATGTCCACAATTGTTGAAGAAATGATTTGTATGTAATAACAATTGGAGTGATGAGACCTAAAGGGTCAAATATTGACGCAACGACTGATGCTACCTGTCGTTTAGTGCTTGATATTTCGACGTTATTCGCTACTTCAGAAGCTTTGCTGTTGATCAGTAATTTATCTGCAATAGGATCCCAAGATAAGCCTAAAGTCTTCACTTCTGAATCGTGAAATTCGACTGAAAGCTTCATTTCACGCATGGCTGGTGGAACTGCTTCTAGCACTGTCGTGCTGTTCGAACACCATTTACGCAAAGTAAATCCTCCACGCTGCATAATGTTAATTAATTCTGCCTGAATCTGCAATGCTTCAGCTACGTCTTGTGCTCCGCTCACTACGTCATCAACTAACATGTCTTCCTTGATGATACTACTGATGCGAGGATGCCTGCTGATTTCGCTGTCTGCCAGTTGCTGTAAGCATCTAGTAGCTAGGAATGATGCCGAAGCTGTGCCATATGTAAGCGTTCGTAGCTCAAAAACTTCAATTGGATGCTTGTTGGAGCTTCTCCACAATATTCGCTGTAATGGATTGTCATCTTTTTGCACCTTAATTATTCTATACATTTTCTCTACATCTCCTGTGAATGCTATAGGATGTGTGCGAAATCTTGTCATGATGGAGAATAAATCTTGTTGTATGGTGGGCCCGACCATCAATATGTCATTGAGGCTCTTGCCACTTGTGGTTTTGGCCGATCCGTCGAAAACAACACGGACCTTGGTGGTGGAACTCTGTGGTTTGATTACTGCGTGATGTGGCAAATAGTAGGCTACCCTGTGGTCATGAGACATCGGTAATTGTCCTACAGGTACCATGTGACCTAGCTGTTCATATTCATTCATGAATTCTGTGTAAGGAATCCTTAGTTCCGGTTGATGCTCAAGTCTTTTCTCTATTTGGAGAAATCTCTTGGTGGCATGTTGAAGTGAATCGCCCAATGCTTCTCGACTTTCCTTGAGTGGAAGTCTAACGATGAATTTGCCTGTTTCGTCCCTCACCGTGTTTTCACAATAGTGATGCTCACAGCTCATTTCTTCCTTTGTTCTATGCCTGGTATATATCTCCTCAAGGTCCCAAAATCGCTGAAGCTGTAGGTGGAGACTTTCTTCCGTTCGAAGGAAGCATGATATCGATGAATTGTTGCCACTGCATTGTTGTGGAATGCGTCCTGCGACTATCCATCCGAATTCAGTGTTTTGTAGAATCGGCAAATCAGCTGAACGTGTTATGCGATCAGGCTTGAGAATTTCGAAGAAGATCTGGGTGCCTATCAAAAGATCTATCTTCGCTGGCACATCAAATGTCGGATCTGCCAATGTTACATGTCTTGGTATTTTGATTGATGCTCGGTCAACTCGATGTGCAGGTAAGTTGCTTGTGAGCCGCGGCAATATTGAGCATTCAATGTTGGAACGCCATGTGCTTATTCTAGATTGCAACTGAATATCCACCTTGAAATTTGCTTGTGACTCCGCATTGTTTATGCCTTGAATCGGTAAATGCTGAGGATGTTTCTTCAGTTTGAGACGCTGAACCAACTCTTCAGACGCAAAGTGGCTCTGGGATCCACTGTCTAGCAAGGCTCTACAGTATATCCATTGACCTGCATGATTCTTGACCTTTACCACTGCCGTGGAAAGTAACACGCGTGATGTATGATGCCCTTTGAGTGCACAATAAGAAGCTTGTGGAGTTTGATCTTGATTCTCATTTTGCGTTGCTTGAGAATTTTCATTCTTGCCTTCTTCCGTACATTCTGTGCTGGAAAATGACGTTCTTGATATACTATCATTATGCAACAATGTGTTATGCTTCCGTGAACATTTTTTACACGAACCTGCCTTGCAAAGACGCAGTATGTGATTTGGAGATAAGCAGTTCGTGCAGAGTTTATTCCTTCTAACACAATCATACTTCTGTTTGTTAGTCGCGGCAATAAATGATGCACACCTAAAGAGAGCATGCGGCTCTTTACAAAAGAAACAAGAGTTCGCACTAGTGGTACTAATGAAAGATTTCGAAAAACCCTTGTTTGATCTTACATTGTAATGCTGAGGTTTGATCGATTGTTTATTTACATCACTTGGTGTGGGCTGAATGCTTTCCAGCGCTTGACATCGTCTTTCCAAAAACGAAAAGAAATCATCTATGCTGACAAAATCTGTTTCACTATTTTGCAGTTCCCACGCTTTCCTAGTTCCTGAATCTAGCTTAGACACAAAATGCTGAGTGAGTAACATGTCCGCCAAAGGTACATCTGTGTAAAGCGCATTTACTGCATTCAAGTTGCTTGTCGCACATCCCACAAAGGAACGCAATTCCTGAGCACTTTCCTTGCTGACTGCCTTGATGTGCAATATTTCGTGCATGTACGATGATGCGATTAGCTTCTTGTTTGAATATCTACTCACTAACAACTTCCAGGCAACTGCGTAGTTTGCCTCCGTGATGGGTAAGTTCTGAATGAGCTTGTACGCTTCGCCCTTGAGCGACGAACGTAGATACTGAAACTTCTGAATGGAAGCGATGTCTTTGTTATTGTGTATTAAAGACGTGAAAGTGTCTTCATAGGACAACCAGTGCCGATAATCACCCTCAAACGTTGGCAATTCTATTGTAGGAAGTTTGAGCCGGGTTGCTGTGACATGCGATGTGTTGACAGCATCATGCTCCGCTTGAACCTTATCATGCTGCGATAATAAAGCTTGCATCCGGGCACTCAACTTGTAGTACGCCGTTTCCAATTCGTCTCTGACGTCATCCTGCGATGAACCAGTTTCAGCTTCTAACTGATCTTGCACTTGCTCAATGTCCACCCAAATGCGAGACAATGCATTGAAACGAGTACGCACTTCTTGAATGTTTCCTTCACTTTCACTGAATTGATTGACGAAAGTTTCCATTCTAGTGATTTTTCCTTTTAATGTCCCTCGTTGTCTAACGAGACGCTGCTGCACTTCGCTCTCACTCATTTTTATGAAGAACACGAAAGGTTAAAGGAAATAAATGCAAGGAAATGAGCCAGACAAAGTAAAATATACTTACCGACCTCCTGCGCCGTTGTCGTGAAGAAAATGATGCATGAAAAGTATCGTCTAGCTGTTTACATTCCTTTGCTGCGAACGACAATGGAGCTGCATTGTTGGCAATATGGCTGCTGTAAGAAACTGTTGTTTCCGCACTGCACTAGCACTTGAACTTGAACTTGAACAGAATGCCACGTAGCTGAAACATCCGGCCCGGAGGACCAAAATGATTGAGTCCGATCACTGGACCAAAATGATTTTGTGTGTGGCCACTGATGAACCAAAATGTGCTTGGCTGTTGGGCCGAGATGGGTCTGTCTAATTGTACGATGCACGCCAAAGAAAACGATAGTACTTACTGCGTGTCGCTGTCACAAACCCATACCTCTGGAGTGGAGGACCATATTATATTCCATAAGGTGATTCGACTCGGATGATTGCAAATGACACTCACTGATAATAACGAAGATATATTGACTAAAACAAAAGATTACATGTATATACAAACTTGCTGCACTGCAACGCGATGCACGGAATGAAACTACCACGCACACTCGGCCATATTGTCTCGCGAACTGACTGAGCGTCACTCTCTCTCTTTGTTCGAGATTAAACATAAAACAAAACTGAATTCCCCTGACATCTATTGTTAAAAATATCAATTATATCAATTATGACTTGAGACAAACCTATACCCATAAAAATAAAGATTTTGAATAAATCCCTGTGACAGTACTCAAGTAATGGACAGGATAGAGATGGGAAGGAGTATGTGGCAGGTGAGGTTCCGTGTTCTAAATGTAAGTAGAAAAATAATGCGTGAGGAGCTCCCCCTTTCAGCCATGCCTTACCGAGGATTTGAACTTCGATTCACGGCTCCGTATCGCGCTATTCTAACCACTCAAACACAGTGTGGCAAATTGTCCTAGAGGACCTAGAATAAGCCCTATCATTAAATTTAAAGTGGAGAAAACTTTACTAACATGTAATTAAAGAGTGCTTGCACAACTAATTATCTCATGTGGATACTCTGCAATTGAAAATGCAAATAACGGCGAGTCTCTAAATAAATTATGTATAAAATGAAAGCAAGCATTTGTGTATTTGCACAATGACAGCACGTTTGTGAGGCAGATAGTGGGAGTTCCAACACATTATATACTGTTTCTATAATAAATACTCAAAAGTGATCGAGCAGGACCCTGTGGCCGAGTGGTTAGCACATCGCGCTGCGACGCCAAGGGTCCCGGGTTCGAATCCCGCTCGGGCTTGGTTGTCCATTCATCAATTTCATCATTTCATCACTCATCCCCATGTTCGCAAATTAGCCAAGAGGCAGAAAACGCAAAGTAAAATAAACTAAATCAATCAATCAATCAATCAAAAGTGATCGCAAATGATCTTCCTCACCGCTACAGAATTTTACGTCCTCATTCTTTTTCTTTCATTCAAACCAAACCAACCAATTGTTCTTCATTTGCCGTTCCTTTTGTACCTGCTTCCCATCTCTCCTTCCTCGCCTTTCACAGACGGGAAAAGGGGAAGGGGAGGGGAAACTAAAGACTTTAGACTGAAATAAAATTATCGGATTTTTAACGTTCAGCTTTGTTTTCAACACAATCGTCTTTACAACATCACTTTAAGATTGCAAAGGATTGCCTTGCAAAAGCATCCTTTACAGTATGATTTTCAATAATGTTTTACTACATTTTAATGAAATATACGAGTATACAGATACCTAAAATACGAAAAAAAAGCACTTTATCCGCGAGAGAAGGAAAGTGTAACAAAGGAATTCATTTTTGAAACTGGAAATGAATTCTAGGGCAATTTATTCGCCGGTCGCCGTGTTCAGCATACAGCGCTACGAAGCTGGATCTACCAAGGTTCGAACTTGGGTAAGGTTTGTTCAATCGTATAGAAATAGTGCTCGTGGGAAACCTTGGCAATTCATTGTAGTTTCTCTAATGTGACGTGGGGCTTAGACATTCCTAATAACCGGGGCGACCTCACCCATACAAGCATATTTAGTCAATTCACTTTACTATCGAAACCTTCAATGTAAATTGGGAAGTGCTTTTTTTTATTTTATATGTACGATCCACACTTGTTTCTCACTGCATCTTCACGTTGCACATGTGTATGAAAAATAAAATTACGCTGACGACATCCCAGCTGTTAACTGTGTAATGGTGTAACAACTCTCTTTCTCTTTCTTCTGATGTTGACTAACGAGCGCATTGTCAAGGAACTGCATAATTGCCTGTCTCATTTCAATGTCCAACTATTCTTCGTCTCGCAGACAAAGGAGATTCTCTCCGCTACTTCGAGGGTTCAGTCAAGTGTGAACAAAGGAAATAGAACTCCTCCGATATGCCTCTTTTCTATCTTATAAATAAGTTTTCAGAAAGCGAACTTAGTATCCTTTGAGACTGCTACACATGCGTTCACAAGTATACTTGGAAGTGTCTGCAAGTCGATTTAGTGAAATTTTAAAGTGCAAAGTGAAACGAAAGATATACTACATCTACACCCTTAACTAATCAAAACAACTAGAATCACATTATTAGGGCCCAGCTTCTTCGCTGGGAAGATTTACCCTTGCAATTAAGGGTTCTTGGGTTCGATATCCGGTGGAGGCACATAGTGGTTCATATCCCACTTTATAAACTGATGGTACAGTCTCGATTAGCTTATCTGTGCATAAAGCGAACTCAAAACTCTATCCAAAGTCTGTGAATCTGCAGTGTACTCCACATTTTCACGATAAGAACAGCCTAGTGTTGATAACTTGTACCAAACTATCCGAAAACATGAAACGCATTCGTGGCTTTTACCCAACCTTCTTTGATTGAATTCTGTACTGAATTGTCATTCGTGCCGCTAATATTGTTGGCGTTTGAATAAAAAGAAACGCGTACTAATTTCTCGCGTTTATTGTTTTTTTTAACACGTACTCCTTTTCGTGTGAATAAAATGATTCAGAACCTGCCCCCCTTCCTACTGAGGAAGTATCCTCAGCGAGCACCTCCAGTGGTGAGCAATTTGAGCATGCGCAAGATTTTGATAAGAATAAAAAGGATCCCAGTTTCAGAAAACAAGCAAGTTCTTACATATACGTGTGCAATTTGTCAGATCATTAAAAATGTTGATATATCTATCAGACATAGCTTGGTTGAAACTAAGCCAGAGAGGACTTTATTCATACCAAAATGGAGTAAACCCTCATTTCTTGAGCACCTTACAAATAATACAACCTATTGGTGCGAAAAGCAGAAAAACTCTAGGTGAACTTGGTTTTTAAGATTCATCTGCGTTTACCTGCAATATATGTGGCATTAAGCAGGGAAAGCTACAATATGCATTTATAAGCATATAAAACTTCACGAAAGTGGACAGAATTGAGACAAATTCATGTGCCGAAATCAAATAATGAATTACCCTTGATAATCACCTCATCTGTTGCCTATTGTTTTTCAGTCCATCTGGGAAAACAGGAAGCATAAAAAATATTCGTGAAGCCAGGAAGACCTTGGACTTTAATTAGCTATAGTTACCGTCAATTTTTTTACAATTACAATTGCAGTTGTAAAATTTTAGGATGCCAGTTTGTGATGGTAGAAATAACTTTACTTTATCGCATTGTTTCCCCTGGTGCTGCAAAGGAAGAATAGCAAAATGGCCGAAATGCAGAAACGTGACTGCCTTATGATGGCGAGGCTATTGTTCGTGGTGATATTAAAAGTAACCAACAGAGTTCCAGAATTACAAGGGAGTGTGGCAACAAAACATTCTGGTTGCTGTCACGAAACATCCAGCAGCCAATGTTCCATTCAATGCATTGTGTTTGGCAACAGAAGCGGAATTCATCTCCGGATATTGAAAGGTTCCCGCTGTGAACATAATGAGTCAATAAATCAACTTAATTTCCGTGTCGCGGGTATGATAATTTCTTATGGTGTCCCCTCCCCCAACACACAATACTTCATCGTGTTAAGAAAGCGATGGAAAAGAATAAGAATTTTCAAGTAATTCCCTCTCATGATAATTTCTTAAGATTGAACTCAACGGTTCTGACACTGGGGTGCGAAAGGTTCTTTTCCCCCCTTCCATTTTGCATAATGCACATGGTTACTGAAAAAAAAAAGTTTTCCGTGCTTGGTTTCTTGCACCATGTTAAAAGGATTTTGGTAATGATATATTAACAACGATGAATGACATGTAAGAGCTCAAGCAGGGTCCGTAGCCAGGATTTTATTTCGGGGGAGGAGGGGGGCACATCCCATATCAGCACAGCCGTCGTTGAAATATTTGTAGAGCGGGGCAGGCCACTATTAAACTTGATTAGTAGAACTAATAATGGCAATAATAATTATTACCACGGTTATAATTGTCATTTTACAATAATAATTATTATAAGTTATTTGAAATAAACCAATTTTAATCAACATTTATTGTTATTATTATTATAACTTATATGGAGACTTCGCTACTCGATCCACCGTATGAGTGAATATCCAACACAACTGTTGTCCATTATTTTCTTACATTTTGTACAGTTAGTGTACTGAAATTCACAGTTATTGCACTTTGTTACTAACTTTTACACATCCCTTCCAAAAAAAGCTTTAAAAGTTAGGGCCAAATTTTACTCATAAAATTTATATTGTGTGACCTCTCACAAAGAAAAGTATAAATTTTGGGAGCTGTGGATCCATTTGTTCTTCGGATTAAATGGTAGAATATAGAAATATAACCTGGTTCTTCTATTATACACTAAACTTCTTTCGATATTTTATTTAATCCTGCTAAGGAAGTTAAACTAATTACCACGTCCATATTATTTGAATTATATTTGAAGGATTTCGGGGGCTTCAGCCCCCTTAGCCCCCCCCCCCCGACTACTTGCCTGAGCTCAACTTATTCTTATATATATTACTGCAATATAAGAATGTTTACATTTTCAATGTGTAGACCTTCAAACGTTACGAGCATTTAAGAAGTGCTACCCAAATTTTACTGGGAAGAGTTTTAGTTTCATTTCATGAGAATGTCGCCCCGTCACAGGAGGGATGTAGCTGAATCTCCGTGAATAAATGAAATAAGAAATATTAATTTCGAACATCCAATCCTTTCAATTTCAATTTTTCTTCAATTGAAGAAAAACATAACTCCATTACGTACGCAATTAACTTATAACTGACAATATATTTGATCCCTACTTTTAAGGCATTTTCTGCATTCTCCCTTAATTTACTGATAGCCACTAATCATACTCAACCTTTCTCCAGTGTAACCCTATAACAATTATTTGATGTAATGTTTTCTCCTTCTTTCTTGCTGGGATGCGCTCACTTAATTTGATATTCCAACTTACGAACTTAGCAATCACTATACAGATCGCAAAATGGATACCATTTGAAGTTTCTGTGATAAGGAGAGCTAGGATTTGTATGTAATTACATATTCTATTTCTTTCTTGATACACACCTTGAACACGAAAATGTCAACGAATTATGTAACTGGCATAATTTTGCATAAGTTTTATGTTACATATTTTTGCATATTTGCCAGGATATTACATATTTTACATATTTCCTAATTTACTTTACATAAAACAACATATTTCGGTATTTTTTTCCTATCTTGATCCTTTTTCGTATATTTTCGATCTCTGAAACATGAAGAAAATTTCTATCTCATGTGATGCCATATTTTCTAATCAATGAGATGCATAGTGCTTACGGCCACCTAAAATTGACTTCCAAGTCGAAAGACAAGCTGAAGAAAAAAAATACTGGAACTGTTATTTATCGAAAGATGCCGGAGTTTCTCTCCCTTCCCCTTTCCGGTTACATATTTTCGTTTCGCTTTTAGGTTTAGGCAAAGCACTTAGAAACCTCGCATCGGTGGACAAGAAAGCTACTTTCCTGTACGTAGCGAGTTACACTTATGTTCCCTTGTACAAAAAAATACAAAAGTAGCTATGTATTTTCATTCGATTGTTCTTTCTGTAGACGCTTTTTTTTTACAATTTGTTTCGAAAGTTACGAAAGAGCTCTCGTACATATTTACATATTCAACAATAATTTGCGATGTGAAAAGTAATTAATAGTTGACAAAATTAGTTTTTAAATATGTGCACGTTGCTGTGCTTTATTTGAGTTTATAAATTTGATACAAAATTTACTTTGAGCAACTTAATTCTTTAAAATTACGTTCAATATGTTTAAATTAAATAAATATCTAACAGAATTCTTGAAATTGCTTGGATACTCGATTATTATTAATATTACATATTCTATGATAGTACATATTAAGCTACATATCCTTTTGATAATACATATTTAGGTACATATTTTATCAAATATTGTTACATATTTTGTACTTTGACATTACATAAAACTCCGAGCTCTAGTGGCCGGATTTTAGGCAAAATGCCTATTCGTTTCCGACGCTGGTAGACAAAAATTGAACACAAAAGTACACCTATCCGAAGGTTCTTAACATTCCGAACAATACTTTATGTTGCCTTTTCTTGCCTCTTTTGTCATTCCGACAAGGCATTTTTTTACAATTATATTTTTCTTCTTCTATTTGATTTCGTTTTTCAATAACCCTTTTTATTCAAACGCTACCACGGATTTAATTTACACAGCAACCATTCATGCACAAGTTTTAAATTCAATACCAGGCAGTTTGGCAACATTGCATTCATTATCGGTTTCGCAGAAACAGCAACGCAACTGACTACCTTGCTGAAACAAAACAAACGTACTTGATCTCGCGTCTGATCTTGAGGAAATGGACAAGATAGGCAAAATCCTGGCGGGCGACAATACTGTCATGGTTGAAATCGATCCATTCGTGACAGCATGCTTCAAATACGCCCCTGTAACATCCGTTGACGTGGAAAGGTCCTTTTGGGCTATGAAGAATGTTTCGTCTGACAGAAGACAGGGTTTCACGACTGACAACTTGAAGAAAATCCTAGTTGTTATGTGCAACACGTAAATACGTACTGGCATTACTAAAGTGTCCGAAATGCGTTTTCTTAAATTTTATTGTTGCAATATCTTTCAGATGTGTGTTTATTTGTGTTTACCGTTGCTAAATCTACAAATTAAGAAAGAAAAAAAACGTTCATTGAAGCATTAATATTTTACGAATAGTCCGTTTGAAGGCAGTGGGTATGATAAAACTTTTACTGTGTGTTTTTGTATTTGTGTTCGTTTCTTTGTTTCGGCCCAGGTAAGATTAAAAATACTACTAAGTGTATGTGGTGTTTGTTTTTGTTGTGCAGCAAGCAAAGTTTTATTGACATAGGCATCCGTCACGTGCGAATGAAAAGCAACTATATTAGATTTTAAAAAGGAGCCATTTTGCTGGGCATCGTAAATATTGAAAGTAAAATCCGAATTGTTTACCCTACGTAACAACAGCTCAATAATATTTACTAATTTTAGGTTAATTTGTAAATACATTTTTAAAGATTTAAGAATAATTTAAGTACTTCCCTTCAATTTTCACTGCCTCTTTCTGAAACTTGACTGCCTTTTCTTTCGACCTACACTGTCTTTTTTTTTTTCAATTTTTCGCTGCCTTTCTGCCTGCCATTTTTAATACTTTTCAGTGCCTGAACATCCGGGCTCTACGTCATAAGTCTTGAAAGACAGACAAGCGTGCATCTATTTAATTCACGGTTTCTTTTGTTTGTTTGTTTGATTTGCTTTATTTTACTTAGCCTTTTGTGCCACTTTTGGCTAATTTGCGAACATGGGGATGAGTGATGATATGATGAAATTGATGAATAAACACTCACAAACATCCATGTCCAGGCCAGGATTCGAACCCGGGACCCCTAGCGTCATAGAATTCACGGTTTCTGTGTACAAAAACAAGATAAGTATTCTAACAGACTGTTCTTATTCGGGGCGGGAGTTAAATCCATGAACATTTAATTACAAGCTGGAGATTCGTACATCTATCGACAAGACTATTACTGGAGGCTGGCTCAGACTGGGAAGTACGTAAAACATTTGCGAATAATAGCTTTGCTTTCGAGGGTGTACGTATGGTACGTGCACAAGTGGCGAGGTTCAACAGGAAAACCTTGCAAGACAGCAACAGCATATTGGCACCCAAACAGAAACGTCACGCCTGATTGAAGTGCTCGCTCATGTTGATTTCTACGGCAGGTTGCAAAAGCAGGAACTGTCCCAGGAATCGATCTCAGCGCACAGCGCGCAAAGTCCGGAGCTGCAAGGGATCAATAGCATCTCCCGAACAACCGCATCCCGTTCATCCCGCCTCATGATATCCGATTCACCTTGCTGCAGGAAGGAGAAAAAAGGCAATTTTCTCCCTACAGGTAGTATCGTCGTCACGGTCGACCCGCTTCGACAAATGCACAAGGACATAAACATGGCCCACCAATGATCATCCCCGGCTCGGAGAGGCGGGGAAGAGGAAGAAGCAGCGTTGTATCTGGCGTCTGGGTTGAAGGGGCAGAGAGCGGGAAATCTCCAGCGAAACGAATCTGCATGCTGGAGCTATGCACGTAAGTAGAAAAGGAGCACAAATTCAAGAAGCTGGGGAAATAAAATAAAAAGGAAAAGAGAAGAGAAAGAAAAAAGCACGGACGCTGTGAGGCCACATTAATGCAAGAATTTTAAGAGGTCACGCTCTCCTGAGATTCCACGCGAAGGTAATATTTTCTGACGTACGAACGGAAACGACAGTTGAAATTATCGATACCCCTCCCCACCACTTTCCAACCTTTTTTCTTAATGTTAGCATTTTTGCTCTTCTGGAAAGGACGGCAAATCTTATTTGTGCCTTTTCCTCACGGTCTATGTGAATCATTGACAGATATAGGAAACAAATCACAATTATATTGAGTTTTCTGTACAAAAACCTTAACGTCAGAGCAATTCAAAATAACCTAATGCCGGACACGATAGAAGAAACTATTCTTTAATAATATTATCCATACTGTACGTAACAAAAAGACTGCTGAGCGATAATAAACAAATTTAGACAGAAACTAACACACAAGTGTCATTAAATCGACACGGGGTAATTTTATCATGACGTATGTACGCATTAATCTCTTTAGTATTTTATTACCGATAAAGATTTAAAGGTATTTTCCTATTTTTTTAAAAAATGTAGCACAATAGGTTATTTTTTAGAAGTTTAGCCAGGGTGAAGGGGTGTAGTGTAAAATTTTGAGGTATACTGTAGAAATACGACACACAGACAGTAAAAACGAAATCTAGCGGAGCATCTATAGACTTACCTGTGGAAAAATAATCCGGTTTGAAGTTATCTAATTCAATTTGCTCGTTGCCAAGCATAACACCAGCCATTTTATTAATATTATTATTTTAAACACAGCCAGACGAACACAACACATAAAAAAATTAGATGCAAGGGTCAGGTGAAACCGACTGCGAGAGAACCCGAACGTAAAAACGTCAGGAAGCATCACAAGATCGCAGCTTCCCGCCGCTGCACCGCAAGGCCAAACATGGCTCCAGCTAGCACGGGCACGTGGGGAGAGGAGGAGGAGGCAGCACCGGGACTCCCGTCCTGAGAGCACGTGTGAGGATGTGGACTGGCACAGTGGAGGATTCACCCATCACGAGACCAGACAAGCACCACACTGGCCTCACGCTTCCTCACTCTTGATCGGGCTGTTGGGACAAACCGACTAGCCGGGAGGGAGGATCGGCCGGGCGGGGTTTGTCCGCTGCACGTGGAGGAACTTCTTCCCGCCTCCCACTCTGGTCGCCTCCCCACTCTTCCCGGCAATCATGACTTCCAGTTTTATGAAAACGGAATGGAATGGAGCACGCTTTGCATGAACCACTTCTGAATGGTCTCCAAACTCCGCGGCCGCGAAAAAAGGAACGCACGAAGTAGCAATGGGAAAAGTTATCGTGGTTTAAAAGCAACAACACGCAGGTAAATGCAAACTCGATATGGTACAACCGCGAAACTTTTATAAAATTTACAAATTTTATATATATAAATTTATAACAAAAAATTGCAAGCAAATGACCTAATAATTTAAACCATTTCAATTTTAAATAAGTAGCATGAAAGTTTACAGCACTGCCATAGTTCTACGGACTCTACATTTTTAGTAAACACAATTTGGAAAGTTCGTCTTTTGTAGAGATTTTGACCTAACAAGTGAATGTAAAATTCGCAGTTATTTCCCCGACAAACAAGTGACCTATAATATAAAGCAACGGATAAATATTATCCACGTTTACGAACTAATATTTAGGACTGTATATGTTATTGTGTAATGGTAAGAGATCTGTAAGAAGGCCAAGACGAAGATGGAGGGATAACCTTGAGATGAACCTAAAGGAAATCGGTAAGGATGGAAAAGATTGGATTGATCTTACCGAGGATAGGGACAGATGGAAGGCTCGTGTTGCTACAGCCATAAACCTTCGGGTTTAAGAATGCTAGAGAGTTAGTTAGTTAATATGCTATTGTGTGCCAGAACCATCATCAAAAGGATAGGGGTACGATATGTTGGGGCGCAGATTATATTCTTACAGTCTGCCTTCGTTAGTCGTCACCATCGATGCAAGTGCGCAAGCGCTAACTGGTCTATTCCAGTAGTAAAACAGGAGTGACGAATGAAAACGGAACGCAAATGGGGATGTAGGTTCCGTGAAAAATCACTTGCAGCTGACAGAAGATTGACGTTCCAAACGTAGTAATGTCACCGTATTAAACAGAGAGCTATATTAAACAACCGAACGCATTATCCATTCGGGTTTCTATTCGTCCACACGAACTATAGGTCTTTTCAGTTCTTACGGCGGCCGGTCCTAGTTCTGCCAAGGGAAGTTGGGAGCGGGGATTACGCAACAGACCAACCAGTCAACAGCAGTGGAGCCGAGAGACACGGCGCGGCAGGAAAAAGCACCACGTGAACCTCGTTCTACTGGCCGCTACGTTTCATATCGCGCTGGATTGGTCGCTTCCCAGCTCCCCACTTCCCCTGCCAGCTTCTAGAGCGCCCGCCGTAAGAACTGAAAAGAGCTATAGGCGCGTGTTCCGCGATCGAAAAGTATCTATTGCATTCGACAGACCATATAAAAATATACTTTAGATGCTACGGGCTTTAACAACAGAAAATAAAGAGCTTCAAATGTTAAATAGATATCCAGTGAACAGAACATAAGTGCATGGCTATTCACGCTACAAGAGGATACGTTGAGTAGGATAATTCATTAGAATAACTAAAAAGAATGGCAATATATTATGTAAGCAATGCAACGGTAAAATTTTAGTTACGTGATTTGTAGTTAACTACAAAAAGACTTGTCAACAAGAATGTATGGGTATGCACATGCCCATTTTCCGCAGTGGATGATTTTCTAAGGCCCGGCTGGACCTTCTTTGGCCGACGACAGCGAAGCCATTTTCAACATTTCCTGTCCTTTCAAAAAACCGCTATGCTATTCGTTCTTGAACATCCACATGCATCTTCCTGTAATGTGCTTTCGCTGTTGTCTAGATATTCGCAATAGTTTCGTAACTACGAGCATTACATTATTTCAAACTCATTGTTTCTTGTTCACTTCATGCATATTAATCTATTCTCAAACTATTCGATATCAATTTCTTATCAAACTTTACGACAGAGCTGCATTCGAGATAATATTTTATTACTTACAAATATTCATCGGATCTCTAAAAATAGTCCCTTGTGCACACTATCACCTTCTAATATCAGAAGAGTTCACAAAAGGGAAGTTCTACGATGTGGCAGACAATGGTGAGAGAGACGAACTCATGGTGTGCAGCACAGAGTGTGTATGTGAATGAACAAAATATTACTCAACGCTAAACATATATATAAAATATATATATATATATATATATATATATATATATATCTGTGTGTGTGCGTGCGCGCGCGCGTGTGTGTGTGTGTGAGGGAAATAAACACCCTTTTTCTAAGATATTTTTCAAAATGGAGGCCAAAATGCATTGTTCTTTCAGGCTTTAACGTAAATACTCGACCAAGGTGTCAAAATATAAGCTTTAGGTCTATAAATCCAAAGAGAATATTTTTCAAACGAATGGTGTACCCAAAGGTGAAATTCATGAGTGTTAAATTTCCCCACCCCCTTTGACTAACAAAATGGATACGAAAAGAATTCGAACACGATAAAAGAAAACAAACCATACCCAACTCATAAGTGTTTCATGAATATTATTCTAAGGAAGCTACTGTGGCAATCTTAAAAAAAAAAATAATGGGGTCTAATTCTCCTTATAAATCAGTATTTACACTTAGAAAACTTGCTCCGTTGGAGAAAAATTAATACAATTAGATGAAATTTAATAGGTTTTGTTCTCTTCCAGCTGTAACCTTGCAGTTCTATTTACTGTCGAGTAAAAATAACTCTGAATATAACCTTCACCTCCACAAGAAAGGAAGTAAAACATTTCCTGGACGAGTTTAGGCTTTCATAAATACATTATTAGTACATGGCTTCTAAGCAACATTATGTAAAATTATCACACGATAGGTTTTCTTCACTGATAAACTCAATAACTTCCAACATCAACAATTCTTCACAAGTCGTGTACATGTGACAAACATTTCTAGGATTAAAATGATAAGCAAATGAAAATACAACCAGATCGGTGAGTCAGAAATTCAAATTCCTGCCTCCCCTCTCTCTCTCTCTCACACACACACACACACACGCTAACTCTCTAGAGAACGGATGAAAAAAGAAGTCTCTCTTACCGACGGGAGTTTTCGGGCGACCTTTCAGTGTGCCAAGGAGCATTTAATGTTCCGTGGATGTTGGCATTTTGCAACTCCCTTGGCACACGAAACTGGAACTCCAGGGCTGGCAAATGGAAGTAGAGGTCATGCATATGAATGGACAGGATATGTCAAGTCCCTGTTAACAAATTAACGATAGCGTTACTCATTGGTCTGGAGCGTCAGTAATAGGAAATTATTCAGTGAAGTTTCAACAGTAACAGTAGAGTCCTATTTTCGTTCCACAGAACAGTACCCAGGAGAGAGAGAGAGAGAGAGAGACACTGGCCCGCCTCAGGTGTATGAGTGTTCGGAAAATAAGTTAACTCTTGTAAATAATTTGGTCATTTCGCGTGTGCGTGCTGACTTCCTTCGTAATAATGTAAAAAAATAAGCAAATGTTGTCACCTTGTAGAGACTGTTTTCGTACTCTCCACGATGCCCTTAAGTAAAAAAAATATTTAAAAATGGTTAATTTCATGGAGGCTCCAGAAATTCACGATGGCGGAAAACACATGGCCGCAAAGTCTTAAAAATGCTAATGCTCGCTCGTAGATGTAAATTTGGTGTCAAATATATCATTTTGAATTGATAGGGTTCGATTGATTGATTTGGTTTATTTTACTTCGCTTTTCTGCCAGTTTTGAATAATTGTGAAGATGAGGATGAGTGATGATATGATGAATGAACACTCGCAAAGAACACCCATTCCCAGGCAGGGATTCGAACCCGAGACCCTTGGCGCTGTGATATTCACTCCGCCACGAAGGTCGGCGATAGGCAGTTCGTATTGAGGAATAAGTTTCAAAACTGTACAGACAAGAATTTCATTGGATGATGAAAACTCTATCGTAATAGATACGCGTGAAGCAACATTATACTAGTGTCTCCTTAAAGTTGTATATCAACTTGAAATAAAATTTGTTATACTCTACATATACTGCATTTTTCAACAGTGCCAATACCATTCTTTTATTTTTTGTTTGAGAAAACATGATATTGCTGTTTTGTTTTTCTTCAAAAGTAATTAGCATCTAAACCTGTGTTTGTGCAATCACCATTTTTAAGACTGTATTTTTAAGGACCATGTGAGACCCCTTTTGCTGTTTTCCAGAACTCAGGACGTAAAATATCTTATGGTGGTGTCAAGCTGGAAGTCGGTCCGGAATTGAAGACGTACTTAAATATCGTATAAGACTGGTCTGGGGCTTTAAAATGTTCGGGCAACTCTCTATGGGGCAAGGGTTATCTTAATCGGTACGGTACCAGAGGTGATAGGTTCGAATAGGTAAAGCATGGATTTTGTATTTGTTCTTTAATCTACTTTATAAATTCACGATTCGTGCCCATCGTCGTGATTAACCTAGCAAAGTAAAGAAAATAAAAACAAATTATAATGTTCAGAGATGCTATCCACGCCGTGTGTATACAAGGCAAAACATCTGTGCTACATATATTGACCCGCAATCAAGTTATCGGTTGTTATTCACTGATTAGATAACTTTATCTACTATGTAACAAGACGCAACCCGAAACACCAACGTGTGAACGTTGAATCATTCCGCTCAAGTACATAAAATCACGACTATTTGCACAACGTGTTGAGCAAGTCATTGTACTGTATCCTAATAATCTGGATTTCTTGATAACAGTTATCAAATAGCTTCTAATTGGCTACAGATAAGGGAAGAACTGTTGTATTTCTTCAGGTATATCGAGAAGTACTGCGTACACAAGTAGCAAACATTACACTCGGTCACAGACACTTTCGCAGAGCATTACCACAAATAGGTTTGGGTGTTTGACTTCAACAAAGTAAATACTTCACTTGTTTAATCGCGAATTAAGAATTATCCATATCATTTGTTTTCACACGTCTTCTCCAGTAAGAATATATTATCTAACTTCAGTACAATTTATTGGGGTATATTCGTGGAATTCAACATGCAGGGCTTCGAAATGCAATATGTTTGAAACGTCTTAAGTATTATCTGAAAGAACTAGAGACAAAGATAAAATAGAAGTCACACACAAACCGAAAAAATACTCCGTGAAGGCACATTGCACAGTGGTTCGGATCTCACTTTAAAAATGAATGTCCAGTCCCGATCAGCCTATATGTGATTAAAGCGGACTTCAAACAAAAAAAAATCGAAAAAAAAATCGATTTATATATATATATACACTACAATGAATCATGGGGTGGAAGGTAGTGACCCTTTTTGAAGACACCTAAATGTCAATCTCTCTTCCACGAAGTACACCCTGGACTGCATTCGTGAAGACTAACGAGGCTATAGCGTCTGGACTCACCAGCAAATCTGTGGGCTTGTTTTGTGTGCTTCCGTGCGTGTTTGTGATTGTCCTTTCATCAATAGCATAATTCATCCTCATCTTCGCGATGAGATAAAAGTAGCAGAAAAGCGAAACAAAATCAGTCAATCGCAATGAAACATAAGTTGAATGTAACTTCGATAGTTTCATTCATATTTGTTCTTTAACTTCAACCATTAGTATTTTAAAAACCTGAATATGCTCGAGCTCAAGGAAGAATTAAAATGCATATGACTGATCGAAATACCAAACGGTAAAGGTGCACAATGCATCGATAAAAGTTACTTGAATCCCACTTCTCACTCACTCACTCACACACACACACTCACTCACTCACTCACTCTCTCTCTCTCTCTCTCTCTCTCTCTGGAAACAAACAAGTTTGCAAATCTTGTTTCAAAGTGTAACGAAAATAACTCGATAAATGATCCAGGTCGTATTTCGGTACGCTGTAAGATTTCATCTGTTCCTCTTTCAGTTATATCTATAAGGTATATTATATCCTAGTTATATAACAAATACAGGCAAACAGCAACATTGTTTACTATTGTAAAATAACTCTCTCGCTCGTTCTCTCACTCGCAGTTCTGAAGCTTATCGACGTTGCACTCCTGATACACAGCATCCGCCCTCAATTCTTATCTTCCAACAATTACATCCCAGGGGCATCAAAATGACGTCAAGCACTGCCTGCTAAGTCGTTCAGTGATAGGAGGAAGGTTCAGACAGTTAATGCGAATTAAATCAATCCGTAATGTTAAACGATTGCCCTTGGCATTAGGGTAAAGAGCAACTGAGAGGTAATGTTGATGCGTGTATGCAACTACAAGGATAAAGTAGTTCTTCAGCAGACGATCGAAGTTGTGTTGTTGTTTTGGCATCTATTTCATTTGCATCCCACGAAAAAATATTACAGAGCAAAAATCAAATAACGCCAAAGGCTGAATCACGTGATATTCCCTTCCGCTGTACATCTTCAAGTTAGCAGCACTCTAATGTGAATATATGTGATATGTGGGCACTAAAATTCTCACTAAAGCGTTTAAATGAGTACTAAAACTACAAAAAGGACAATTACATATGCATTAGAAATACAAAATATGTTTTTAAAGGCCTTAAATTCAGCAGTATTATTGTAGTTATGCTCATTCGTGGTGTACAATGTCATACCATACTGTGGAAACAATGGTAAATTTTTCAAAGCGTTCTGCTGAGAAGTATGATCTTTTGTACCTTGACATAAAGTTATCCTTAGAAAAGAGACTTTCAACTCAACAATAATAGAGCATATTTGAGAATTACGATCAACTGATTTCTTTTCTCTTAGCAGCAGACTCCCAGTCCATGCTTTCCTTGACAATTTCCTTTCTGAACACACACAATCATAAAATAATAATAATAATAATAAAACTACGAGTTAACCTTTCCATTTCTGAGGCCAGTGTCTTCTTTTAATAGCATAGTGGGTAATATGCTGATTTATTTTTTTGTCCTGACTGCGGTAGTAAATGGAAACATTTTATTAAAAACGGATTCATAACACAATTATAAGTAGATGGTAGAACATTGTCCTGGAATGTCAAGGGATTCCTAGTTCAGCCATAATTTTCTCTCAACTTTTCAATAAGTTGTTAGTTCTTATGATGATAAACAGCTGATATTGAAACAATGGTAATAACAGGACATGGCGAGAAGTTCACTGCCATATGAATACATATGTGCAACCGAACAGTTCAATAATGTTGACATGTCGAAAGGATATTAGGAAAAGAGGGCGAATAATCTATAACATGAACTTCGTATTAGATCTAATGCCCCAATATCATGCGAGAAGTCGACAACCGATGCCGTGACGAAGTACCTCTGGCGAACCACTAACACATTTCCCAATTTGGTTCTGGAGCACCACGCCCTTCGGAAGTCCGTGCAGGGCTGCGGACGCAAATAAGTAAGGACGAGCTGGGTTAGGAATCGCCCGCCCATTCCACGATAGGAGAAGAACTCCATTTCATTATCTCTGGCGACACGCAGCATTCGTTAGCGACGATGAGGAGTGTTCGTGGTATGCGTCCTCATCAGAATGAAGGCTGCCAGCTCCGATGAAACGGAGTGGAGTCTAGGGTAGTAGGCGCGAATCCACGAGAGGGGCGATGGAGACAAGCGCCCTCTCTAACTACTTGGACATGGCTGTATCAATATGTAATAGCGTTGACATCAAATGTGCTACATGCGGGCCATTCCACGGTTGTGTGTCTCACATTTTACGCATAAATTGTACGGTTCTAGACATGAGATTGGATTAAAATATTCACAATGAACTGATATCATAGAATTATGAAGTAATTCGTGGTGATAGGAGATAGGAAAAGAGGGGAGAGAGAAAGAGATAAAGAGGAAGAAAATGTGGAGAGACTCCAGAGAGTTACAAAGAGAAGTGCAGGTAAAGACAGAGACAAATGAAAAGTGGTGTAAATACATAGAAAGAGAAGATGATGAGAGAGAAAAGTGACCACTTTTTTATAAAAAGTTTTAGTTTCAAATCCACATAATACACAAATAAGCAAATCGGGACTGGTCCTACAGCCTAAAGTGCGATCCAAACCACTATGTGGCTCCATCGGGTATTGAACCCAGGACCCCTCGATTACAGGGCGACAACGTTACCACTTAGCCATCGGGGGAGATACGAAAGTTTACAAACTATATTTGGAAAATGGAATACTTTACATGAAGAAAAGGCAATTAATTAAATAACAAGTCAAGTATATGATTGAAAAATGCTTTTGTTAAATCTATTCCAATGGGAAGGAAGAAGATTCATAAATCCTTCTTTTTCCAACAAGTTGTCCTACTTGTTCCGGATTCGAACCCAAAAAGTTCAACAAAACACCAGATTGGATGGCAGCTGTGTGTGAAAGTAAAACGGAATTATTAATTTGATGTAGTTAATAAATATTTTGCAAAATTTGCAAAAGACAGGGAAAATTGCATAACCATATACTCTCGTCTACTGTCACTTTTTAAGGAAAATTTCGCATGGAAGCGGAAAACCTCCACAACTAAATACCGGCCGTCTTAAGGTTTTAAGGCCGAGATTTCTGCAGTTGACAGCAGCATTGTGGAGCCTCCAGAGTTCTCCAACTCCTTTAAATGACAATGGGCGTAGCCTCTGGTAGCTAAATTGCGTGTTGCTTTAAGGTGGTGCCATCCTTGCAGCTTCCAATATTTCACGCTAGATCTGACATGCCTTTGCCTGACCTTGCCCTATAACAACGCGAATCAAATCTTCGTAACGATTTGTAAAAATAGGGCCATCACTCTGATAGTGTCAATGTAATGAATTTTACACCGTCAGCATTTTTCTACTTTGTGGAAGATTGATTGTACAATTTTCTCCTTCAGTGCACAGACGCGATTTATGAAACTTACAAGCAAAATAATAACATTGTTCAAACTTCAGGAATAAATTAACAAGTTTGCTTTAAGTCCAATATATATATACATATGGCCTACTCGAGACTGGGCCTACAGTTTAAGGTGGAATCTGAAACAGCAAAATCTGTCCCGGGATTAGACCGAAAACTCCAGATCACAAGACAAAATATGTTACCAATAAGAAATAGGGGAGGCGCACTTGGGAATTATTCCTTATGAATAGCACCTTATGAGTGTATCCTATCCTTTACTATTATAACAAAGTTTCAGCGTATAATGGAACTTTGGGAATATAATGCAATTGATGTGATACCACCTGAAACTATGAATTAACAAAATCTAACTTGTTTCACTTGTAAGACAGCGTTGTAAGGGTATTTGAGGGGTTACTTCAATATGAACCAGTACTGGACACCGGTCTAGAAAGCCAAAAAGACCATATATACCATTCACGACACACTGCCCAACTAAATGTCTTCAAAAGGTTGCACCACTACTACTTCATTTCACTTCTTACCTTACGCTCGCTTGATGGTGAGAGAAGAACGTTTCAAAGAAAGAATGGCGTGCTACATTAACAAATAACACAATCACATACCTGCACGATGGACCATAAGGAAAATCGTTACAACCATCATCGCCAAACCTAGAGCTTGAGCTATGTTTAAATGTAAGGATTTTAAGAGCGACCTCTACTAACATTTGTGTTTTGTCGAAGAATTCCGGCAAGTCTTTGAATATGACGGGAGAAACGGTAGCGATGGATTTACGTTGTCATGTGAGCATATTACTTCAAACTTTAGTAAGTTACAAATGAGGATTCAAGATACAAAGAGATGCATAAGATAGAACCTGATGTTCATAACCGCAGTCATTACTGATCTAAACATTGAGTTTCTGAAGTTCCATAAGGTGTGAGAATTATTTCTTGGTTCTCTTGGTTGAATAATTTCTGACAAGAGCACATATTTAGCGTCTGATGCAGTTGAATGATCAGAGAACGATCTACTAGACAAGAGGTTCGTTAAAGACTGTGAAGAGACCATCCATTCCCTGAGAGCTCGCTGATTTCAGAGTGCAAAAACGTGTGCTAAAGAAAAGCAATGAATAATTCATGGCTTCCGTCACTTAAAACCTCGCGATGGGTGAAAGACAGACGGGACGTTGGAGGAAAGATGGAATATACCCGGATGCAACCCACACAATAATGAACCAGCCAACAGGAAACATAATATAAGCAACATTCTGGCTAGCAGAAAGTGAGATGATATATCACTTTGAAAATGTCTCGTGCTTTGATTTAATCTTGGAGCGACAGTACAAAAGAACATATTTTCAATGCACTCTGCCTTTACATTTCGCATGACATAAGCTTACTGCAACAAATAAAGAAAATTTACTACAAATGCTTGCGCACTCCAAGGAAAACGCATGTTTCCGACGTTCAGACCTTTATAATTAGATCCAAGTTAGGAACTAAGGTCCTTCTAAGAATGGTATCCTAACAAACTTAGGAAGTGATGACTCCTGATGGAATGCAACGGAAGAATATCTAGTTACAGATTCACACATATTTCCAAAGGTTCTTATTTAAAAATAAAAAAAATACTCAGCAGTCTCATTCAGTGGGAATTAATCCAACTCATGACAGTATTATATTTGTGTTCCACCACTGGGCCATCTTAGGCATGTCAGTTTCTTCACACATACAGAACGACCCTTTCATCACAGGATCGTCGCACCTCAACGTGTATCAAAATAGGCCCACACTACTATGACACTACATCTGAAAAATCCCGTCACAATATTACCTAAACGTCAAACTACCAAAGCCATTTAATATATCCAAAGTATGCTGGATATTTCATGATGCGTTTAATATCAAAGATGTTATAACTTAGACTACTACTTCAAATGCAATAGGAAACTGTAATGTCTCCATTACCACTCAAGTCGAACTAGAGATGCTGCTAACATCTGAGAATTCCTTTCCTAAGATGAAAGAGGGAACTTGCAAGGAAATAGCAAATTAATGGAAGACAAATCAATATGATGGTGCTGGCTGAAACTTCATAAGTCAGATCATCGCAAAGGTACAGGCAGCAACGTAGCCCTCAAGGTTCACTACAAGAGAGACAAACTGCTACAAATGTGTTCCTTTAAGACAGTACTCCTTAGGCAGATAGAACAGAAAACTGACAATTAACTGTCAGTTTCTAACTTCATCGGTTGCCAGACAATACTGTACCACTGCCAACTCACCAGGCATTTATCAGTTTGCTTGCGTAAGTGATGGAGCACTATTCAAAGCAGGAAGAGCACTTACACTTGTTTAGGCACTTTCTTTTTTGTTTCTTTTTCGATTAGCGATATGCGGCTTGCCTTCTAACATACTATTTTTTAACTAGACTATGCAAAGAGAATCCTTCGGTTCATAGAATTACGTGAAACCATTATTGTACTACCATAACATCAGTGTCATTTTTAAACGCGTGCAAATTATTATTTTAATCAGTTTAATAACAAGAAAAAATATTCTGAACGCAACTCCAACTGGCGGCTGTCCTTGAAGGCTATTTCTGGCGCTTTCTGTACCCCAATCATTTTGGGGGGCGTATGGTGCGATGGGTGTCAACAAACTCAGTTGAGAAGTAAAAGCTGAAGGGATCGCATCGCTCTCCCGAAGCAACGTTGCCAAGCATACTTCTGTTTTTTGCCAGTTATATGACTGTGTGTCCGCCTGCATTCCGACCTGTGGGTGGTTCTACCGGAAACTTCATCGTGCAGAACCGTGTGTGCAGTTGTGCCATTAACCCCGCTAATTTCTGGTGCTGACAATACCTTTGCCCGAGAAAACTCTTTCTCGCTTTACTGTAAGTTTGGCAACATGTGGTGGACCCAACGCTCATTTGTTTCGTCCCGCGAACAACGTTCGGTACCTTGTGACTCGAAAATGCCCGATCTCAGTCGAAGAAAATTCAACTGATCGTCGATTCGTTGTTACCCAGCCGCCAGTTGGAGTTGCGTTCAGTATAGCAATAAATACGGTCAGGCTGCTGTGCGAATATACAGATATAGGGTGTAGAATACAGAAAGGAAATTATTTTCCTGTAAAAATGTTGTTGCTCCCAAAGAGTGCGTTGCAATATGTATGTATGTATGTATTTGTGTGTATGTATGTATGTGTGTGTGTGTGTGTGTGTGTGAGAGAGAGAGAGAGAGAGAGAGAGAGAGAGAGAGAGAGAGAGAGAGAGAGAGAGAGAGAGAGAGAGACTTATATAATTTTCAAGTGCAGTGAAAGTTTGCTGCAAAAATTGGGTAAGCTCATGACTGATGCAATAACAAGTTAACATATGGTCATGTCCACATTACTCTTGTGACCATCCGAGATAATTTTTCAATTTAAAAATTCACAACTCGAACACTATAAAACTTGAATAAATTCAATATTCATGTATAATAATGTTCAAGTGGTAAATTTTATAAGTGAAAAACTATGCCACAGTAAAGTGGACATAAAAATTCAGTCTCAACTTACCAGCGCTGGATTGTTTCCTGAAAAATCCAACATTCCACAGTTTTCTGTACACAAACCTCTGCATCTTTCCAATAAACGTAGGATATGATCGGCTTCTGTAATCACACTAGTGTTTCCATACTATGCACGTTTTTGCAACTGAAAAAAAAAACGAAACGAAAAAGTCGAATGACGAATTTTATACGTAATTATTGTTTCCGAGTATATCGGGAAAAATTGTGCTGTGTGCTCGATTCATGCAGTGAAGTGAATAAGAAGAATAAAATATTATTAGGAGAAAGCACGCTTTAGAATAAATTCTGGCACACGGCAATGACTTTTTAACACATTTAGGATAAAGTTCGAGGTAATTTTAGGCTTTTGATTTCTGATATCCTGTGCAATCAAAATCTTCTTCAGCTATATAACCACAAAAATCGCTTTAAATCTATCTTTAATAAAATTTGTGATTTTAAAAAGTCAAACCTACAAGTTGGATATTTACTGGCGATGTATGCTGCAGAGATATCAAAAGTTTAATGATTTCTTTTTTTTTCAATAAATGTTTACTCACGTTTATATAATTACAACCCTGATCAACCAATGGATTCCGTAGCATTTCGTCCGAAAGCGAAATTCGTAGAAAAATGCTACAGTTCGTCCGCGACGGTTTAATGAGTTGCGTTTCGTCCGAGCCTGGCTGATGATGAGTCACACCTTGACTACCCGGTGGCAGCGGAGGGCGCAAGACATTGTTATCTTATTTGGATCAGTGCTTTCAAGGAGAACACATCTATTCGTAAGATGCAGTTTACAACCAAAAGGGGTCAACCGAGTTTGATATTTAATGGGTATCGGTACACAAAGAAGAGGGAGAATCGGTCTGGTGAAGTTGTGTGGTGTTGTGTTGTGTGACCATGTCGTGGGAAAGTTATTACCAACAACAGTGAATTAATTAAAGGAGAGAGCCACGAGTGTATTCCTGATGTGATTATGTATTTGAAGAAAGAAGCAGAACATTTAGATGCTAAGATTGTAAGAATGGAGCTTAATTTAGAAGGGGTGAAAAGGAAGAAGAAATATGTTTCGATGGACAACAGAATTTTAAGAGCCACTGAAGCAATGGAGCAGCCAGGAGACATAGCCAAATTTTTAAGAAATGTCTCTTTCTTTATCCAAATGGATTAAAATACTTTGAGATTATAGTGTATTATTAAGATGTTATCTATACTAATGTCCAAAATTAAAGCAACAAACGGAAATTCTTTCCCGTGTGTCCATTTGACCACATAATACGATCAGGTGATAGTAATATTTATGATGTCATAGACAACTGGTTTAAGATAGAAAATAAAACTAACCTTAATGTGCCAGAATTTATCAACAAAAAAATCACGATAGCAACAGGTTAAACTTGACAAATTTATATTAAAAAAATCACACGAGGAAAGGATTTCTGTTTGTTGCTTTAATTTTGGACACTAGTGTATATTTATATCAACTAACTGACACAGCGACAGTTGCTAAACTTGAAGTATATAATTATATCAAGCACTTTGTGTAACACATTGTAAATGACAAAGTGCAAGCTGCAATTTAATTTTGGGACCAGGCCTTAAATTTTAATTAAATTTAAGGCCGAGTGCGGTAATTCCATGGAGCTGTTAAGCATTTTAAACATTCTAAAAATAACTTAAAATATCCATGGATTATCCGTGCGGGTCCATGGCGTCCGTGGGTCACTTATGACCCCCTGTCGTGCATGTCGAGTGCGAGGCTATACGGCAGGCCCACCTCTATTTTCATAGAAGTGCCAATTAAAAAGGGCACGCAGTCCTGGCTGGCGCTAACAATGGACCTTACCGCACTGTAAACCTAAGTAATGAACAATAGGTTTTAAAGCTTCATTAAAAACTATTAGGATGGTATCCCTCGGACGAAACGCTACTCGGTCAGGTAATCAACCGTAACCAACTGTTCCTGGAATTCGGACGAAACGCTACGTCACGAACCAATGAGCCGAAATAAATGAACTTGTTTAGTACAATATATTTAAAAAGTCCCATAATTTGTACAATGCAGCTGTAGCCTGCTCGCGGAAACACATATAAGAAAGCCTTTAAATTAAAAAAAATGTACCCGTATTGATTAATGAACTCGAATAGCAACTGCACAAGTTCCAATCTGCAACTTATCTGACTGACTGTTACGTCTGTGCGTCCATATATGTGAAGTTAATTTATTAAGGAGATATTTGGACATTCTTGATTCGTTTCAATAAGACCGCTAAACTTGACTTTTAGTACACTTCCCCTCACTTTCAATCTATTTGCATCCATGAAATGAACGTACACATTGTGTCTTCAAAGTGCGTAGCTTTACTGTTTGCCTGGATCCAACGTTTTTATTTTATTTGAAATTCGGAAGAAGAACTGTGCGATACAGCTGCCAAAGAAAGCAAATCCTCAAGTATACCTACGAAAAGTCATGTGGTTCCAAAGTACGGAATTTCTACGCAATATTTCTTGAACAGCTGTGACTCTACGGGCCAGGGCCGGTGGATGCACTTAATGGTTCGGATCCCACTATAAACTGTAGGTCTAGTCCCGATTAGCCTTACTGTGCATAAAGTGGACTTAAAACACCAACTCAAACAATCAATCAATATACGTGCCAGGGATAAGGTACATCTGTTGAGTGTTTTGTGAATATAGATCGTGTGCTTATTAGATCGTGTGCTGAGGGGCAGATAAGTTGTGTTACATAATATGTGTATGTGTGTGTGTGCGTGTGTGTGTGTATGTGTGTATGTAGAAAGAAAGAGAAAGAAAAAAGTGCCCTACAAAATTAGTAGGACCGACCAACGTTGCGACTTTGGGCTAATGACGACGATGAGGATACGTGATGATGTGATGAAACTAATGAAGACACACTCACAAAGAACGCCCATGCCCTGGTCAGGATTCGAACCTGGAACCCTTGGCGACGATACGTGATCGGTTGGCCTTGACCATTGGACATAGCAGCATGTTACGTATACGATTTATCTAAAAGTTGCCAAGTGACACTTCGCGTTGGCCTTTTCTCTCGCTAAAGGTTGCTAGGTGACGCGACGGCCGCGGTGGGAATTTAATGTCACGCCACGACACCGCGTGGCTTTTGGCGCTGACAGATACAGCAAAAGTTCTTGGATGGGAATCCGCAACCTTTCATAAGAAGGCCTGCTGCAGGTTCCCAACGAGACGCAAGTTTCTTGGGTAAATTTCACGGAAAATAATTAGCGAACGTAAGGAACTCTGCTGCATCTGCGCTAGGAAACGCAAATTTTTGCACGAATCTGTTCTACTTGAGAATCAGGAAAAAAGAGGCATGAAAGGGCGTGAAGAAGAGAAGATGGGGCTCGAGCCCTCCGAATAAATGCATGAACGAAAAATACAGCTTTGAGACAAACATTGTGGGTAATTTGTATATATTGGGAAGTGCAAAACGAGAACGTTTCTAATTACACTGGACCAACCATCTATATTAATCGGGTGTTTTTCTGGGGTTCTTTTTAATTTATGGACGTGAAATATTCTCACACATACCCATACTTCTTATCTTATCCTACGAGGTCTGTCCAAAAACTGGCATTCGAAACAGTAAGCCAATAACGATACTCGCTATTCTGCAACTCGGGCTGCGTAGTGGGTTGGAAGTAAATGTAGTACTACTCTTGTCGCGTCAATCCACGTTGTTTCTTTTTCAGTTTGCAAGCGCTCGAGTGAGGCAATGTTTCGTGATTTTCTGAGGCACGAAGCGTGGGTTAAAAAAACGTGGAAGCTAATCATGACAATAGCACGACAAAGAATAACACAACTGTTGTACTCCAGCCCCCCTATTCTCCTGATTTAGCACCTGCGGATTTCATTGTTTCAGAGGATGAAATCCACTCTGAATGGACGCCGTTTGTAGACAAGAGAAGAGGTTAAACAAAACTCGCTACGGCGCTTGCACGCTATTTCGCAAAACGCATACCAACAGTGGATGAAACACTGGGAACGGTATTGAAAGTGTATGGAACTACTTGAAGTGGATAAATCTTACTAAGCTGTACAACAAGCAAAAAAACATTTTTTTTAAAAAAAAAAACGTTTCTTTTTGACAGGCCTCGTATATGATGATTGATTTTGATATTATGGGCACTTGAGCACATAGGCTATATTGCCCGTCACGCAATACGGGGATATGGCCCTCATCTAAAACATAATTCAGGACAGACCTCTAACAAGAAAAACAAACATCTCTGTTAAAAATTAATTATTCAATTTTAAAACAAATTTATTCATTCATTGCTTAATACGGTCTGAAACTATACTGTCTCTGAGGACTAAAATATCCTTAACTATTAAAAGCTGAGGCTGTAAAGGGTAGGTCAGTTACCGGGTTGTACTACGTGGAAGTGAAGTTGACTTTTGCGTGCCTTACCAGAAGGTCGTCCCTTACACCGCGGCTAGCTGTTGTAAAGTAATTTTAGTTGCAATATCATCAGTTTTTATGTACATACAACCATATAATTTCTGTTCAACAACGAGAACATGTTCAGACCTCCTTCCATGTCCCAAAAGAACCGCTGTGCAATGCACAGAGGCCCGCCTTACTTTTTCCTATTACACTACAAAATTCGTCCATCTGAAACGATTTTCAGTAAATTTTAAAAATACTCAAAAACATTTTTCCGTCGCTGAAATCAACATTTAATAACGTATATGAGTGATTCCCAGTAACATAACATCGTAGTTACACACTTGCGTACTACAGGCCCTCCGAAATTGATTGATCGATTTGGTTGATATTACTTCGCATTTTTGCCACTTTTGGCTAATCGCGAAGATGATGATAATTGATGATATGAAATTGATGAAGGGACACTCACAAAGAACACCCATGCCCAAGCCAGGATTCGAACCCGGGACCCCTGTCGTCATAGCGTCGTGGATTACCGCTCCGCCACGCGCCCGGCCCTCCGAAATTGCGAGTATGGAAATTTTCAAATGAAAGGAAGAAAGAACTCAGGAAAAACCAAAGTGGTAAATGCAACCCTCGACTTTTGTCTTTGAACACCCCCCCGTTACAACGCAGCTGTGTAATATCCACATTTACAATTCCAGCCCCTTGCGAAAAAAAAAATCCTGCGTGCGACAGTGATGATTGTACATGTAATGCATAATTTAACTCTATTCAGTGCAACTTTAATACAATATATTCCGAATTACAGCTATCATCTATCCGAAACGGGAGCAATCCCATCAAATTAGAATAAACGATTTCTTAGTGTATCGTGTTTCCACCTCAGATTAAACATTACATCGCTTCACTTTTATCCGCGATACCATTAACCCTTAACAGGAAGTATGATTTTTTATTACATAATTAGAAGTATGTGTCTGACAGACACGGAACGCCGAAACTTTTGTTTCCTTGCAAAGTATTACATAGATTTATTCTTATAATCTAATATTATAAAATTTATTTCAAAATACATACACAACGCAAGTTCTACGTAAGAAAAAATAACTATTATTGAGAAAAACTTTTCTTTTTTTATGAAAATGCAACTTTGTTTGTCTCCTTCCGTGTTTCTCTTGTTTCAGAGTCGTCAAATCAGAGGCAGAGTAACAAAATTTAGAAACGCTTCACTGACATAGCTGATCTAAATATGGGTCTACCCATAGAATCAGTAGAAAATAGGAAAACCATATCCTCATGTCCAGACTTACAAATTGATGTAAGCATAAAAAGAGCTAAAAGTGCCATTATTTCACACTTATGAGTTGGTCTGTAATTGCTCTTTTGATGCTCTTTGACTTTAATTCTTGTTTTCTCAAAATTTACATTTGTCCACAACAGAATATGATCAATAATGTCGTCATCAAAAATTAGAGACCAAATATCTTCCATTTGAGGATTTTCACCTACATTTCTAACAATCTTTGTCAAGCTTGGAATTCCTCGTATTATATTTTGACGAGGAACACGTCTAGTCTTTGTTGGTTCTTTAGATTCCCAAGAATATCCTTCCTTACCTTGAAAGAAAGCTGGAACGTCATTCTCTTTATTTGTCCTGCAACTTACAGACGAAATACTAGCTTCGATATTACGACAATCTTCATCATCAGTGGAAGAACCATATGTCACAAGAATGAACATGGAGTCCACATCGGAATCATCATCAGAAAATAGATCTTTCATCTACTCTTCTAGCCCGTCTTCTTCTTCCATTTCTTCCCACATTTTTGAAACCTTGGCGCAAAAATTGGGTTCACCCACTTTCGCTACATCGCTTGGTTTCCTTGTCCTGGATGTAGAAGGTCCTTCCTCCATTATAACTAAGTTCTAATCATCAACATCAATAATACTTGTGTGCAAGAAAACTCCACTACTGGAAGTATGTGTCCAAGGGACACGCAAAAAAACTTACGTTATTGGAAGTATGTGCCTCTCAGACACGGTAGGTTACAAAAAAAGCTCTTATCAGCTAACACACAAGCGCGACCGACAACAATGAATCACACCACCAAACTAAGAAAAAAAAATTATGAAGGTATTGAGGAGCTCACTTCACAGAAACATACAGGGATGCCAGCACAACGAGAAAAAAAACCATGCGTGTCTGTCAGACACACTTCCAGTGAAGGGTTAAGGAAATATAGCAGACATGCAACAAACAAGGCCGGTTAGCCCCACGTTATGGGCTCCACTTGCAACAATGAAGGGCGTCGAGTCCGTTGCCACGACACACCGGCTCGGTCCCCTCGACAGACAAAGACCGGGCGTCGCTGCCTACCAAATATCTTTCTGTTATAAATATATAAATGCCACGACTACGCTCAGTTCCTGCGCTGCATGAGACCCCGCATCCCAAAGTTCGGGTAAAGGTCTGCTTTTGAATAATAATATAATTAAAATTAAATTTATGCTTACTTATCTGAGATTTCAAAATAAGGTAACCATTCTCATGCTTGAACTCCATCGTGATCGCACCCGCATCCCACTGACCAGTGAGGACACGCATGCGAGTCGCGAGCGGAATCAGCATAATCGAATCTGACGTCCTTTAGATTGATAAAGCCTCCGCCTCACTGACCAGTGACGGCGGGACACCTCACCAACCAAAAGGATGCCAGTTAATTTATACTTATTAGACAAATTTACTATAAGGAAATACCAATTAACGATTATAAATTTATTTACAAATCCAAACATTAGTTAGGTTGAAAGAAAAATATACAATCTTCTGATCAAGAGAAAACTACAATGCCAAAATTAAATTTTTGTTCAAAAATTACTTCCGTAACAGACTGAAACTTGCTTTCAAGTAAAAATACAATCCAGAGAGCTCTCTCTTATACATATATTGTCCATATCCCATCATAGAACTAACCCAGCTTAACTTGGTTTCAATAAACAGGTGACAAATTATTCAGTAATGATCGACAAAATTTCTATTAACCAAAACCAAAGGAAAATTTACATAAACATCTATCCGTAAATATCTATTCGTGCTTCTGTCATATTTTCACATCTGCATTATGTTCTCTAGAACTCATGAGGTATACTACCCTCGTCTGGGCCAACCTCCAATAACATTCATAACTAAATATAAGGGGAGCCTTTCTCTACCCAATACCAAAGCCATATCTCGGCCACAAATTACAAATGTCCACGTGGAATTCCTTAACATAACAGGGGACTCTGTCTACCCTTTTTTGGCTACTCACATTGCAAAAGCAAAACAATAGACCTTTACATTAAATGATTTTCTACAAAAACATATAGGCTACTCGACCGGTCACCTATTATAACTGTTTCAAAATATATCTAATATAAAACCTAAATAAGAGAAACCAATAAACGTTCCGGATACTCAGACTTTATAAACGGACGTGAAACTATGTAAGCTATCAGATTTAAAAGACATCCTCTGACCAGAGGTATGCCTCGGATTTAAGTATCAAAGAAACAAATTTATTTAAATGAACCTCCTGACCAGGAGAATTCAGAATGATTTAAGAATAATTACTCGACGAGAAGGATGTATATCTTGAATTTATATCGGAGTCACACTGACCAGTGCCAACTTCGATAGAACTTATGAATCAAAATTTTAAATTATTAAGATTAAATATGTATGAATCAAATTATTTATAAGCCTGCCAAATCCCCTTTAAGGATCATGCTGACCAGCTACTCCCCACACAACGCCCGTATTCTCCCAGCCCTGGACCTCGACAAGCGATTTAATCACCTAACGATTCCGGAATCTACTGCTATACTGATTATTTTGCCAGCGAGACCGCTGGTATTTATACTTGCGGGATTGCGCAATTCTATTCCCCAACAAAAGATTTGGACAAACTGAAAAGTTATTTTTAGCATCCAACAATTACCCCTTCCAAAAAGGCATATCCAGAAACACAATGCAAGTTAAACGAACGAAAAAGAACCCATTGTTGTTAAGAAAGGAAAATAATGCTGCTTCAACTTGCTTCGCGTTCTCTTTCGCTTGGCAGAAACTGCGTTACAATTTTTAACAAAGATAAAATGTACATTCAAAAGATTAAAACTCCAAAAGAATTTATACGAGGGCTATCGAAAAGTATTTTAAATATTAAAGAAATTTACCAAAATTTATCAATCGTTACAGACATACATAACCTAAAATGACAGACCGTTGCATATTCTTACTACCGAGTCCATTATTATCAATTATCGAATTCGTGGATGCTAAAGTAACATGAAACAATCATGCAAGTCTCGTACTCGTTATAAAATTACAATAAATGTCAATGTAAGCTAACCACTAACTTGCACAGCTCCTATCTCACACATGCACACAATGCATTCGTCGAACCGATCCAACAAAGGAACAGCACTGCGTCAGAATATTCAAGAGAGTTAATGAAGCTAATCAACTTGGCAAAGAACTGATAACGACGCTATAAAAAGCTCATAAAATCAAAGAGAGTAGCATGCTAGTAGCTGCTCATGCTTCAAATGCCAAATACTAAGTTGACTATTTGCTTCACTCGAACGCGTGAGGAAATGAACAGTTGTGCATTGCGAAAGCTGAGATAATAGTTGTTTCCTGTACAAAATAGAATGTGGCTAACACTGCATTCAGCGGAATGAAATAGGCTGAAGCTAAGTTGACCGTGCGCAAACGATAGTGCATGCGATATCCATTGTTAAATTGGTCTGTGTCATCCACTGACACTATCTTTAAACATGGTGACCAATTTTTCTCAAAATACAATGTGAGACCAATCCTTCACGTTATCTTACAACTGTACAAAGTGCAACTCAAAAGCTTTACATTTATGGCAGTTATCATAAAGTAACGTTTGTGATTTTTACCACCACTCCTCTCCTAAACTATGAAATACTTTAAAAGTTTTAATGCAAAATTGCGGACCAATGAAATATCTAACATGACTCCAAAAATGTATTCTAGACAGTAAAAAAAAATACAGCATGGCATAGAGCCTATAACATAGGGAAAATCAGTTTTTGATCCATCTGGAAAAACACTGTCCAATATTGTATCAATTAATCGTTACTGATGTGCCACTATGGTTTCCCCCCACATAAGGAAGTAACTGATAACCAAAGTGATACCACATTTCAAAATTATAAGCTTTGTTCAAGTATGATGCATCAATCAATGCAAATGTTTTATCTAAAAATTTATGATACTTTTCTTTTTTGTTTCTTGGATATATACTCTTCTTATTTCTGTTTAAAGTCCATTTCTAGCATGCTTCGCATAAAATAGCCTGAAAAACTCAGTGACTTGTACTAGATTAATTATTTTTAGTATATCAGCTCTGGTAAAAGTTTTCCAAAAAAATTTGGAAAAAGGTGGGTTCCATTTATCACTTTGGTTTTTCACCGAGTTCCTTACTGCTCTCATTTGCAAATTTTAATTTTCTCAAAATATCGGGAGGGTCTCTGGCCCCGTTAGCCCCCACCCCACTCGTCCCTCTGTGTATGCCAATGGCCCAAGCTACATATTTCTTGAGGCAGCTACCAAGGCATTAATTCAGGTTCTAGTGGTTAGGGATGGTATCATAGTGTTAAGAGTTTTTGTTTTAGGCCCATTTTATGCATAGACAGGCTAATCGGGACATTCAGAAAGTTCTTTTTTATTTATCAGATATATCAAAAGCTGCCATATACAGATAATGTTTGATTGATTGATTTGTTTTATTCTACTTCGCTTTTCTGACTCTTTTGGCTAATCGAGAAGATAAGAATGAAATGATATAATGAAATTAATAAAGGGACACTCAAAAAGAACACTCATGCCAGGCTGGGATTCAAACCCGGGACCCCTGGTTTCGAGCATGCTGTACTAACCACTCCACCTCTGAGGCATGCCATATACATATACAGACATTAACAAAGAAGAACGAAAATATTTTGCAGCTCCATTGATTAGTATTCTACAAGTTTATCCTATTTCCGTTACTAAATAACCCTAAATTTCCGAAATTTTCTTGTAGTACATTTTGGATGAGGCCCTTGCATGCTATCCAAGTGTCTCGCATAATATTATTTTATTATTAATATTTAATAATAATATAAGTAAAAATATGGCATAAAATAACTATATAAATTGCATATATTCATTATATAGGTTATTTCTAGTTAAAAACACAAATATTTTTAAAAATAAAGCTATATGCACAAAGGAAAATAATATAAAAAATGTAAAGATCTGAGATTTTTAAGCTAACAAAGAGGATATTCTGATGATGAAAATGAAAGTTTATTATTATTATTGATTGATTTTCGTACACACTGTCAATACAAAACTCATTCATCTCAATTCAATTCCATCTTTCATGTAAGTTTCACTATTACAGAACAAAAGTGTAGAAGTTCATTTATATTGAGCCGAATTCGAATGTGCCACGTATCTAGGAAATGCTGGGTTTCCACCACCGGTTGTGTTCGATCTGCAGACCACCACTGACTATTGCCCGGCATCAGAGTTTCCATTGCAGGAGACTGCGTTGCAGCTGGACCATGGGTATTGCATCCCACTCCTCGTTACAGGCTTTCCACAGGCAGGAGACGGTGCGGACTCGACGATGGGACAGGCGCCGCTTGAGGAGTACGAAAGCACAATAGTCCATTGGGCTGGCATCTGGACTCTTGACAGGGATGTCAGAGAAGGGAATTACAGAAATTCCAGTTTCCTGTTCCATAAGGCGATAGAATTCCAGCGATGTTTTCGCCATGTGGCTGGATGCCTTGTCTTGGTGCAGTTCAACCTGGTTCACATCTTGTACGTACAATGCTGGGATTTCATGCTGGTACATTTCAGTTAGGACATGAGTCTGGTAGTGCGCAGCATTGATTTTGACATTTCGCTCCACCTTTCGGAAACACAGTTTGCCCCTGTACGAGAAACCGGCCACAATCATGAATCCTTTTGGGAAGCTCTCTGCGCACTGGGGGAAGAACGTGCTTTGGCCCTTGGCGTCAACAGGTCTGTATGTAATGGCACGAACTTTACCACAGTCTGTGAGGTAAATCCAAGCCTCATCAAGGGTCACAACAAACTTCCACCAATCACCCGCTACATGACGTTGATACAGCCTCCTGCAGTTCCTTTTTCGCTCAGCCATATGACACGGTTTCAGGGCGTGCACACTGCTCTTGCGAACGACCTTGAGGCGTAAATCCCTGTGAATGGTGCAGTTGATTGTCGCCTGCGATGTGCAGCATTTGCTGGCCACACATTTCTACAATGTGCGACGCCGTGAACTTCCTGTCGGAAAGGGCAACAATGTACCCCTCCCAGAATCTGTTCACTTTCGGTGGCATCAGACTAAGCTTGACCACACTGCTCTACTGCGTGACCAACGGCATACTGTTGCTTGCCTCGTGGCAATCTCACGGTGATGCATTGTGCATGCGCGGTACAGTCGCACATTGAATTCGGCTCAATATAGATGAATCAATCTCTGTATTTTGCTTATTTAGTTTTAGTTCTGAAACATCCATTTTAATGTTAGTGACTGATTGATTTGTTTGTTTTATTTTACATCACTTTCCTGCCACTTTTGGCTAATCACAAAGATGAATGGTGATAAGATGGGATGAATGAAGGGACAATCACAAACACATATGAACAACACAAGTCCCACAGCGGATTATCCTGACACCAGAGCGTCGTTAGTACATCTCCATTTTAATGTTAAGAAAAATAAATCTGAGTAAATTAGTTCTTTCCAACTCTTTCAGGAAGGAAGGGGGGTTTAAGAAGTTGTCAAAGCATGAGAATAAGTGAATGAATATTATGCTGCATGAATGATACATAGTTATTGCTAAATTAATTGTGTATTGATGTGGAAGAGCTTATGGAATGAAGTGTTGAAACAGGCAAAGCCACTTTCATTACACAATGCACACTATTAAATGTAAAAGAACAGAAAAGTGCCTAATAAAATCTAAACTCTGTGGTGCAACAGCCCTGTAAGAGTGCCGAAAAAAAAAATTAGGCGAGATGAGATTTAAAAAATTAGCCAACAAAAGAACAACAGTTGACAACTTTAAGAAAAATGCTCACAGTACACAAAAAAAAACTGCATTACAAGACAACAGTGAACTGCAAGCCACTATATACAATTCAAACCTAGGTCTGCACTGAATACACTACATTGCCCTTTGTTATGAGGTGTAGACCCAAAATTTGATTGCATCAACTAGCAGTTTCAGAAGAACATTAAGCTGAACACTACTGATGGAAAGATGAAAAATATACTTTCCACCACTTCCTCGGCTGCAAGTTAGATTTGGAATATCCAATATTTTATAGCACAAAGTGGAAAATAGGTATAAATTGAGGAAGGGGAATGTATCATGTTACCATTTATGTGTGCATATTCTTATCATCAAAATTTGGGTCTCTGACACATAGAAGTGGTAATCACTGTTATACTGAACGCAACTCCAACTGGCAGCTGACCTTGAAGGTTATTCCTGGCCCTTTCTGTACCCCAATCATTTTCGGAGGTGTGGTCGGATGGGTGTCAACAAACTCAGTTGCGAAGTAAAAGCTGAAGGGATCACATCGCTCTCCCGAAGCAACGTTGCCAAGCGTACCTCTGTTTTTGCCAGTTGTCTTTATATGACTGTGTGTCCGCCTGCATTCCGACCTGTGGGTGATCCTTCTGGAAACTGCATCATTCAGGACCGCGTGACCATCAACACCCACCGATGTCTGGTGCTGACAATACCATTGTCTGAGGAGACTCTTTCTTGCCTTACGGTACGTTTGGCAACATGTGGTGTACCCAATGCTCATTTGTTTCATCCCGCGAACAACGTTAGGTACCTTGTGACTCGAAAATACCCGATCTCAGGCGAAGAAAAATTCAACTGATCACTGATTCCCTGTTTCCAAGCCGCCAGTTGGAGTTGCGTTCAGTATAGAGACAGTGAAATTATTTTCAATTCACAAAAGTTCTAAAAACAGGAAATATGACGAGGAATAGGTGTGACACTCATAAAAACAGTGAAATACAAGGTGTACAACTTTGCTTCTGCCGTTTTCCGACAGGTGGCAACAACAGGAAGTAGCGGTCGAAAGAAGCAGATCGCAGACTTCACGCAGTTAGCTTGGACCTCTGTCAAGATAACCCCATTCAAACATTAGTCGAGTGGTGTGTGCATCGTGAAGTTGTTCGCAATTGAAAATGTCAGTGTACGAGCCAAATTCTCACCATTTGCGGGAGGTTCTACTTTTTTGTTTCAATATGAAGAAAACTACGGCTGAAGCTCATCGAATGCTCTCCACTACGTATGATGAGGATGCTATAAGTGAGAGAACCTGTCGTGAGTGGTTTCAACGGTTCAAGAACGGTGACTTTAACGTCGAAGACCGGCATAGTGGTGGAAGACAGAAAGTTTTCGAAGATGCAGAATTGGAGACATTGCTGAGTGAAGACTCGCGTCAAACTCAAGAAGAATTGGCACGATCATTGGGAGTGACACAGCAAGCCATTTCAAAACGTCTGAAAGCCATGGGTATGATTCAGCATGACAACGCACGACCCCACGTTGCCAAAGTGGTGAAAACTTACTTGGAAACGAAAACGTACTTGGAAACATTAAGATGGGACGTCCTACCCCCCCCCCCACCTTATTCTCCAGACATCGCTCCCTCTGATTATCACCTGTTTAGATCAATGGCTCATGAACTGGCTGACCAACACTTCCGATCTTATGAAGAAGTCAAAAAGTGGATCGATTCGTGGATCGCCTCCAAAGATGAACATTTTTTTAGACGCGGCATTCGTTCGCTGCCCGAAAGATGGGAGAAAGTAGTGGCCAGCGATGGACAATACTTTGAATAATGCCTGGGTAAGCAATGTTTTTCATTCCAGTGTCATATTTTTGGGGAAAAACGGCGGAAGCAAAGTAGTACACCTTGTAATACAATTTTTAACCTGTGAAATACTCACGAAAATATTGCATTTTGATGATTTGAGAATTTTCAGAACAAGTCATGAAATTTAGCTAGTTTTTAAAGGTTATTCCCGGAAATGAATCACAAAAATTATATACATGATCAATACAGGGTAAAAGCAATCACCCTGAAAATTGTATTTTGATTCTTTCTTAAAACTGAATTTTAATTGTCATGGTCAAGACAAATTGAAAGCACATGCATACGGTTAAGTTGCAGAAATGCTGCAAAGAGTTCCATTGTAAATGGAGTCAAATCGTATTGAAGCAGCGGTGTATACTCTGGGTCACCTAGGTAATTGGAGATGACCTCGCTATAATTTTTTTTAAAGTTTTTTTTTTTTTTAATATATCTTTGCAATATTCTTTGGAACCAATCTTTGATTCATACATTTCTTTGCTTCCAGCGTGCGAATGTTTTCAATCGTTCGTCGCTGAATGTCCGAGAAGTTTTCTCCAGCTGGTGAAATCTTCTTGACTGGGTGAGATTCCACAGACTACCTTTAAATGCTTTAAATGCCTTGACGGGAGAGAAGGGAAAGGGGAAGGTAACACTGCTTCTCAGGCATGGTGATTCCATGGCCAGAATAACCTCCTTATGTTGAGAGTCCATCGGTCGCACTCTCCACCCTGGGCTGGCACCCTCCTCTGCCATTCTTCTCCGATGGTCTTTGTATCGTAGGAGCTGTGTTTTTTACGACAGGGAAATTTCTCAGGAACGGGAATTCTGGTTTCACAAATTACGTACTGAAAAGGGAAGTAGGGAAAATACAAACAAAAATCGGGAATGCACGGATAACTGGGTAATGGGGTAACTTTACTTATATACTTTTCTTCTACTAGATATAAATAATTGTAGCAACATAGAATTAGTTTGATTTCTAATTGGGTATGCACATTTAAGGCTGCTTTAAGATATCATGGCTTAGAAGCAACGTCAAAAATGTATTACACTTGAGGAATATGTGATGTACTTAGGTGAAATTTAGAAATTTCGTATTTCCATGTTGCATAATTTAATGGTTAAATCTTATTAATTTAGAAGATTCACAGTCTTCATTCACTGAGAGTACGGCATCTGGAGAGGAGATGGTACCACATCACTTTTTTTGTTAGTTCCGGGCAGCAGTAGTTGCAACAAACAAAGCAGTGATGCGGTACCATCTCCGCTCCAGATGCCATACCCTTAGTGAATGAAGACAGTGGATCTTCGAAATTAATAGGGTTTAACCATTAAATTGTGCAATGCAGAAATATGAAATTTCACGTAAGTAATTTTAAACCGTGTTTACCACATCCATCATAAATATGTGATGTGATCTGAATCGTATCAATTATTTGGAACTGTATAGTTTCTTTTATCAAATATTTATTTTATAAATCTGTAATGCACATTTTTAAAGTTATAATATTTTTATGGTGGACCTAATAACATATTTGTTATTTGATTAACTTTGGTACTTATGATATGTGTGACTGATGAAAGCAAATTATTTTATTGTTGATATTGCAAATATGCATTCTTTTTGGTTCGAAATTATAACGATTTTAATCCATAAGAGCTAAATATCAGTGAAAACCATTAAAAACTTAAGCCCTATGTACATATAAAATCATTCTTTACAAATGTCAAGTTAAAGAAAAATACGATCCCCGGCCGGTTCAAATCCGGGAACTTTTCTAACGGTGGAAGCGGCCCCGGCGCCCACCCAGCGTCGAATAACATGGGTACCTGGGAGAAACCGTGGGGTATAAAGGTGGTCAGGGGCGTGATGCTGATCACATCACCCCCACTCACTACAGGGATCAAGAAAGTGTGGGGCGTTACCCCCACACCCCCTATATGCCTTCATGGTGCGGTGCTATGCACAGGGGAGCACTTTACCTTTTTTCACCTTTTTATAACAAAGTTACAAGGGCATAATTGTGTCTTCATTGATTTGCTTTATTTTACTTCGCTTTTTGTGCCACTTTTGGCTTATTTGCGAAGATGGAGATGAGTGATGATATGATGAAATTGATGAATAAGCACTCAAAATCATCCACGCTCAGGTTGGGATTCGAAGCATGATGTGCTAACCACTCCGCCACGGGAGCTGGTAATTGTTATCTTGAAGATAGAAATTTAAACTAAGCTAAGCGTCAGGTCAACCTTGCAGCAGGTTTTAGCATATGTAGATCCAAACGTGCGCGCAAGAATATAGTTCCACTGAGACGGGTTCTATTCCGACACAACTGCATACTTGCAAGAAAACAGTTATTTAATTTGTAATATACAGACAAAATAATACATTGATTAGCAGGTATGGACTTAATTGGTTGCAATCACTGTGCAGACGAACTTAGAACCGCAGATTCGCCAACTCGAATCTGTATTGCGTTGAAGAGACATTGAAACTTTAGAGCGAGTCGAGCGAGACTGAATGCGTTGCAGAGCGCGTGAAATCGCTGATACCAGTGTTGCACATCCCACTATTTTAACCCTATGTTTATTGTAGAGCGGCGAGAATGGCTGAATCTCCTGTTCAGCGCGCGGTTTTACCCGAATGTTATTTTGGGCTTCATCCGAAAGGAAATGTTCTTCAAAGTCAAGCAAGTTGTTTTAAATGCATAATCCTCCTTGCGGCAACAAGATCAAAGTAAAACAGGGCGTGAGGTGATTTGCCGTCAATGTGCACACGAATTGTATCACGGGTGTTGAATGATTTGCGGTTTGAGTTTAGCAAGAGGAAACGATTGTTTGTTGTTTGACGACAAAAGAATCTCCGCGGTATTAAAATATATCGCAGTGAGAAGAAACATGTTTATTATTTGGACGAGACGTCCTTCAACTCGGTGAGTGGGGGAAGGGGGAATAAACCATGGAAGGATACCACCATGCAAAACCACCGCCAGGGCTGAAGAAACCGACGATGAGGGGAAGGGGGAGGCTTATTGTTTCACCCACTGGCGGCAATGAAAGCTTTGTTGAAGGCGCATATTTACTTTTCAGCGCAAAGAAAGGGAAGGGTGATTATCAGCAACAAATAGACAGACCAAGATTTGAATCCTGGTTTAGTGAAGTGATTCATAAATTGAAACCAGAGTAATAGCGACAGACAATGCACCTGATTGTATATATCACCAATAACAAATCATGCTTTTTTGGTGGTACAACTTGAAGTGCGTGTGTCTTACAGTAACGGATGTATTGCGAACGAAGCAACCAAGTTTTTCATAAATCTATTTCTTTCTAAACCAAAAACAATAATTTGTCATTAAATTCAAGAGGGGCCTATCGTTGTTTACTTTTATCTTTGTTTATTTTTATTTTTGCGTGCTCGAAATATACACACATGCTCTCATGTTTAGAAGTTGTTTCGCTCTTATATTAATGACACATTTATTAAATAATATATGCGCAGAAAGTACTTTTAAAATGTTATGTTTCAGGAGACAAAGAGAAGCAAAAATACAATCCACTTGACATGCATGCGGGTTTTGATGTGTTGTGCGGTTGGCAATACTGTAGATTTTCTCAGTGTCTCCGATGTAAGCAGCTCGGCGGTTGAGGAAAGACTGGCACGGAAGATTCTGAGCTCAGTTCTCGCGCGGATTGATACATAAAACCTGCTGCAAGGTTAACCTGACGCTTGGCTTAGGTATGGCCATTTTTGAAAAAAAAAATTGTACTTCCATTTTTCGCTTTCAAAATTTTTTTCATACTTACATTTTTCGATTTTTCAAAAAAAAGTGGCCATCCCTTTTCAAAGCTCATGTATAAATTGCTTATTGAATCACAAAAATCTAATATTGCCTTTGTATGCAATTTGGATAGTCTACGTAACACAGCTTTGTAAAAAGAGAGGCTTGTGAATCGCATTCTGCTTGGCATGCTGAGGTAATAAGTAGAGCCTCTGTATTTGTGAAGCTGAAAAACCGCTCATATATAATAATTTTTTTTACGAATATTGATCTTTTTATAGATATAAGGAAGTTATTTTTAATCACAAGCATTCAGAACTTATTCTTTTAAATATTAATGTAATAAAATGAAGAAATCTACTTTTCTAATGGTGTTCATTTCAGTCATAGACATAGGAAAGCAAAAACTTGTTACAACAAGTAGCACACGTTATTGTTTATTAAATAACATTATTACGTATTATAAAAGGCTTTCATTTCTATATTACAAATTGTTAAGGTTGCTACAAAAAGTCTAAAGTCAAAATATTATTGAACTGACATCACAAGTCAGTTTGAATAAAGCGGTATCTGATCATATCTTGATAATATTGTTGCATGTAAAGCATGGTAACTATACAACAATTCCTTGAACAACCCTCAAACAAATCGCATGTAGCACCACCGAAAAAAATAATTTGGATGAAATATCACGCTTGTATGATACTAAACATACAAGTGAATCATATATGCTGTAAATAATTTAGAAATTTGTTTTAATTTGTAAATCAGATTTTTTTAAACATCAAATTTCAATATCTCGAAACCTGCAATTTGTCACTTACACCCGAGCCCTTCACGTCATTTCATGAAATGACACTTAATTGGAAGAAAATTGAAATTCTTGGTCTTACAATAAGTCCCATAAATTTTCGTCCTGCCTGGAACTCAATCTGCGCATTCAGCAAGACCCTTCTGAGAGTGGCTCAGCTGGTCTCATAACATACTGTGTGATTCATGCAGAAAAGTATAATTTCAGGGGCATGTTCGGCCGTAATGGACATATGGAGGCTGGCTTCCACCTTCCAAAGAGTGTCGATCATATACAAGCACGTGACGAAGCAGTGGAAGCACAGAGATTTTGAATCAACATTTTCATGGAAGATTCAGAGGGTCGGGTGCTAATACGTCGCGAAAATGGGTTGCTTGCAGCTATAAACTGGCATCCTAATGTTGGAATTATTAAAATTCAAACTGAAAATATTAGGGTTGATGCAAAAATAATGGCCGATTTTGAACGACTACTTTGAAATGCTATAACATGGTTCAAAGTTACTGAGAAACAAGTCTATTTATTCCGGTAGCATAAAAGTCCGGGCTTCTGGAGTCGACGCACTCTCATAATGAATTTTCATCAGCATCCTGGTTGTTGAAGCATTTCTCTTGTAGGAAGTTGTCGAGATGGTTGAAGAAGTGGTAGTCGGTTGGCAAGAGGTCCGGTGAGTATTGTGGGTGAGGCAGTTTTCATAGTCCAATTCGTTCTGCTTCTGCAGGGTAGGTTGTGTGACGTGTAGTCGAATGTTGTCGTGCTGAAGGATCGGGCCTTTTCTGTTGACCAATGGTGGAGATTTAATCGATTTCTTGACAATACTTCTCTGCTGTGATGGTTTTGCCAGGATTGAGGTAGTTGTAGTGGATGGTGCCGGCAGCAGACCACCACCCAACAGTCACCATGACTTTCTTTTGATGCAATTTCAGCTTTGTTGAGGGTTTAGGAGCTTCGTCGTGGTCCAACCATTGTGCTGGATGTTGTCAATTCTCTTATAGAATACACTCTTCGTCACAACGTATTTGAGAAATTGGACGTTATTATTGAGAAAAAGGAGCACACAGCACACTTCTAAACGGTGATGTTTTTTCTTATTATCATTCAATTCGTGCCTCACGACCTCTTGCCTGCCACTTATTGCATTTTTTCACCCTCCTAATTTGCTTCAAATGGCGAACAATGGTCGATTGATTAACATCGAGTTCCTCTGCAACCTCTCCTCTTGTTTTAAGTGGGTCAGCTTCGATTTTCACCTTCATTTGTTTGTTGTGAACTTCCGATGGACACCCACAACCCTCATCATCTCCGAGGTGCATATGGCTAGTACAAAATTTTTCTAACCACCTGCGCACTGTACTATGATAAATGCTTCCCTCACACCACCCTTTAGTGAAATTTCGAATTGCTTCCATGGATCTACAACTAAGTTTGAACTCATGAAGCAAAACAATGTGCATTTTTTGCTTTGACAGTGTCATTGTAAATAGCATTGAATCGAGGTAAATCAAGCATTAGGAAAATTATTTGAAGGCCAATAGATTAAGCAATAAATAAGCTTTAAAATGATACATAACATGCAATATATTAAGGAAAAATTATTTGCAAAACACAAAGTGAAACAATTCAGACATTATTTTTGTATCAACCTGAAAAAACATGTAAGTTTGGTGCTTTCGGCTTTTGTGAGAAACTGATTTTCGCGATGTAAGCAGCTGGATGTGTCCCGTACCATTCCCGATTAAAGAGCAAAAGTATTTTTTACTTTGAGGAAGGAGGAAAACAATAATTGCCATACTCCATGATGGTATGGAGGCATTTCTTTAATGATTAGTAACATAACAGAAAAAGTGCAACTTTTAAAAAGGGGTGAAGTACACATGGAAACGTATTGAGAAAATTCTTGTTTCTGAAACTTTCTTATCGATGTGTTACACAGAAAGTTGTCCTTGTTCTTTTTTAGCATCTCTTCATTATATATATTTTTAAAAAAAGTCTCATGCAAAAGAAGAATTACACGAATGAAAGAGTTAAAAAGAAATAATTGATCGAAAGATTTAGTTTATTTTACTTGGCTTTTCTGCCATTCTTGAGGAATGACAAGATGACATCACTCACAAAAAACACCTATGGCCAGGTGGGGATTCGAACTGGGGCCACTGTTGTCGTAGCGCACTGTGTTAACCAATCTGCCGCAGAGGTCAGCATTAAAAATAAATAAATAGGGACAATCATGTAACATCCATATTTTTAATGCGAGTAACATTTAACAAGACGGTTATTGAAGTAACAATTATTTTTTACAATAAGTTTCAATAAAAATGTAACAGTATTTCTAAAATATCGAGAATTACCCCTTACACATAACCTTTACAGAAAATTGCTGGTGTAAATTAATTAAAACGAAAATTAAAATAGTGTCCGAGGTCCAGGCCTGCCGGAGGGGCTTTTTCTTTGGGTGATGCTTGCATCCAGTCCCCGCAGCTGTTTTCTGACTTTCGAGACAAGGTTGTATAAAGTCTACTTTATTCTAAGATATGTTAATCAAGACTAGACAAAAGTGAAATCCAAACTACTGCCAATTTGCCTCCAAGGGGAATCGAACCTTCTACGCATCTATTACAAGGTGAGAGCGTAAATCACTACATTACCTTTTCATTTCAATGCTTGTCCCAACTTTTTTCGAACAGCAGTCAATGAGATTCAGGCAATATGGTATCTTGTATTTCCTAAAGGGCTATATATTTTTCATATTTTAACACATAAAAAAATTGCAGTCCACACACCTGTGCCTACCTTTACAGTGACACCACACTTCACCACTGGTCGCAACGGACAATATTTATCCCCTATTTTCCAAGGTGACAACACTAAAGGACATACCAATTAAAAAAGCACTGCATGCCTATGTTGAATGAAGAGTGTTACTGCAAAAAATGAAAATGTTAGTGTGCATGAGGCTTTGGATGCTTTACAGACTGACATTAGTATGTTTGTTGATGGTGCTTTGAGAGCAATATTGATGACTATCAAATCCTGATTGTGAAAGATTTCTCTCCTAGTTTTCACGTGTGTTAACAAATTGATTCAATATTCTTAGTATGACAAATTTTGAACTTCTTCTTTATAAGCTTTTGAGATAGAACATTACAATCTCAGATCTGAATTCTCATTGATGAGTGTATAGTATGTTGTGTTTTTGCACATACATATTTGGTTCTGCTGTATTTTTATGAAAATACATCAATATTTCATATCTATCCAGCAAATAAACACACTTTCTTTATTTCCAGTACTCACAAATTGCAGCCTTGTATTCATGATTTTTGGCCTGTATTTGAGAATTTTAGGCCTTGCTACTCAATAAATGATTCTAGCTTAATCATTAATTTAATTCTGTCTGCTTCAAAGTAAAAATTGTTAAATTACTTCTCTTCCACACTACATACAGCAGGTAGAGCAGGGAATGAGTGGCAGAATTCTCACTGTTGCCACATTAGTGTTGCAGCACATCCTCACAACTGGACTTGCTACAAGGTTTGTGATGATGCAAGTACACATTTTTCAGTCGGTTTTTTAAACATATGTAATACAAATATAGGGCTACCAGATGTCCTCTTTTTCCAGGTATGTCCTACATTGTGAACATCCCATAATTTGCATTACAAAATACATCTGTCATTTGGAGAAACAGAAGATCACATGGGAATTATGGTAACAGCTCGTTATATCGGAGACACATTAAAATCGGATATTTTGTGTTTCTCATGGTTCGTACTTACGAATTGTGTATTGCGGAACATAGTTCGTGCCATTATGCTTTTTACAAACACAACAAACACAATTTTTCACATAGAGAGTAGTTTTTGTTATTCCTTTTTCGCTTCCCTAACACACAATATGGCGGGTACACATTGGCTACCGTTGTCAGTATGCAGTGTTTCCAACCTTATTCACCGAAAAATACCTACTATCGTGTTCGTCATGTGTGCAAATTGCACATTATGCATGGGTAGCTACAGATAGCCCCACGAACCATTTCCAATAAGGTTAGGTTTGGTTAGGCAAGCATAGTGAAAAAAAAGGGGGTTGGAAATACTGACAGGGGGTTACGTCATCAAACGTATGGAGCATCTGGTTCACGTAGGAAAGCAATGGCAATTGTGCATCGGTGAGATATTTCTCTTGCAAAATACATGATTTCCCGGTCAAATAGATTCCATGATAAAAGAAAATACCTCGACGAACGTTAGAAACCTTAGAGAAACTCATTTCCGTAAGTAGTTTCTTGTGTAAAAATTAAGAAATGTGTCTCCAATATAACGAACTGTTACCGGAATTATTTCTTCACTAAAGGAATTTACTGTCCTACAGCCTGTCAACATTTATTAAGTTCATGGGTTATTTTGCTGAGCAGTAGAAGTTAAAACAACACTTACCACAGCTAACAATTTTGAACTGTTCTTTTCACTGATACCAAACTTTTTAATTGATCAGTTTTATATTTGGACCCAAAATTGAAATTTAGAAGGGGATAAGAATGCTCCTACAAGAAGAATGTTTGGTATTGGTTACATTGTAAGTTTCTGAATTTAGAACTCAGGGATTCATTAAAAATCCTTCAAATTTGAACCAAAACAAAAAATTATCAATTTTGTCTTCTTTGGTAACATACTTTCTAGTAATATACATAATTTGCTGTAAATAGTTGTGTCCTACACACCTGACATCAATATTTGGTGAAGACACCAGAGAGAGCAATGGTCTCTTTTCCTATGGAAGGAGGGTTAATGTTTGGCTTAGAGCCTAGACAACACTACACGGTAAACATTAACACAAAATTCCATATAAGTGGTACAGTCCTAAGCTTCACATCTTTCTTCAGTAGCTAATAATCTTGGCAATTGATCGACAACACACAATGTTGTTACCTGTAATTAAATTATATTGTTTTATGTGCAATCTAGTGATGGTTGTCAGGTTATAGACTTTCAAGTCTTGCTTCCTAAATGATAGTTCTCTTTGTATATTATATATTTCCCGGTTCAAATCCGGGAACTTTTCTAATGTCGGAAGCGGCCCACCCAGGGTCGAATAACATGGGTACCTGGGGGAAACCCTGGGGGGGGGGTAAAGGCAGTCAGGGACGTGATGCTGATCACATCACCCCCACTCACGACCGGATCAAGAAAGTGTGGGGTGTTACCCTAACACCCCCTATACGCCTTCATGGTGTGTGCTAAGCACAGTGGAGCACATTATCTTTTTTTACCTTTGTATATTATTCTGCAATGAGCAGTGGCGAAGCTAAGGCGTAAATACTGGGTAGGCTGAAAAATCTGCTTATATTATTTTATACAGCAGGTCCATACGTTGATTCTTGTTGGTCGCAAAAGTATCAATTACTCTTTCCTTGAAGCCTTGATCAATAGAAAGTTCTTTAACTGGTTTTTTCAATGGCTATTGTACTGAGAGAACTTAATCTTTAATATTTTATTGAATTGCGGAGATAATTTTTTACTCTCTTGAGGGTGCTCATACTTCTTTCGGAGGAAGCTGTTGTAACAGAGAATGTCAAGACCAACTTGATAAGTTGTGTTACTTCTTTGTAGATTGTTTGAAGATCATTGTTAACTATGAATTTTAGAAGGTCTGCAGGAGGTAAATGCTTTTCTTCATCAGCATAGATATTCTTTAAATCATTTTCTAATCGTTCTTTGTTGAAAAATGGATATGTGGGCAGATGGTTATTTAATTTCATCACAGGAAAATGTAGTTTATATCCTCCAAAGCTATTTTGGTCTAGCAATTCAATAAATTTTATCTTTTCAAGATCTCCAAACTTATTTCCATTTGTACAGTCAGTTTGTCCCAAGATTTCGTAGGTTAAGCATCTGAGAGCCAATAAGTCTTGATCACTTACATTTATTTCACTGCAAATCCTCTTAGAGTTTTCAACACATAATTTCACAGTATTATATTTTTATAACATAAATACACTATGTGACACACACACAAACACAATCGTGCATGCACTTGAAGTAAATTAACATTCAACAATGCAGCGTGTGAAGGACGCACTTTGCACAAGATGACTAGAAGCACAACCGGTTGGTTCTGAGGCTAGCCACTTTCACCCAGCGAATCAGCAGTCCCCTCCCCGTACACTCCCCTTCCACCTACGCAGAGCTCACGCTATAGCTGCCTTTTAACTCGAGGCTTTTCGTCAAAAGCCTCACAGTTCGGACCGAACGCGCTCTCCTCTTTCTGGCCTGACTGACGAGATGTCTGGAAGGATCGGCAGAACCAAACGTTCGGATTACATAGTTTAATTCGTTTTAAAGAACTTTGATTGTTACAGGGTACAAGAACATTTTAATTTCAACATTTTTTGGGTAGGCTAAGCCTCAAAAGCCTCATAGGAGCTTCGCCACTGGCAATGAGTATGTACGGGATTCATTAATAACTTATGGGGCTACCAAAATTTCATTACAAAAGAAAAATTAAAAGATTTCATGTAGGCTATCCTACTGAAAATTATTGTTAATAAATGCACATTTCCTTAGTCTGAACACTAAATACTGCCTTAGAAGCACTAAATGATTACATAAAACAATCATCTAAAGATAAGGGAGGAGTCACAAACCAGACCCAATTATTTATGCAATGCTGACCATAATTTATATTTCATTACAAAATTCTTCAAGCATAAAAAAATATGTGCTCGTGAACAGATAGAGCAATATTAATTAATCAGAAATATTATGATTTTAAAAATAAGAAATATTTATATGAAGAATTTGAGAACTGAAATATGCAGAAATAATATGTTTCTGAATTAACAGACAAGCAGAAAACTAATGACAAATTATTGATTTTTTCCCCCGATGGACTTGCATTCAATGTTTGTTAAACAAAATGTTACTTTCTAAAACACAATACGAAGTTTCCACATTTCTAGTTAGTTGTATATTATCTCATTTCGATATGTATTAAATGATCTTAAACGCATGACAACCGTTCAGAAAGTTTGCAAATTGGTGTTTGTTTTCATCTAACTATAAAATTTCTAGACCACTTCATGTTACATTGCATTAAAGTTTGCTTTTTCAGCCAATTGATTCAATTGAAATAAGCCTGCATTAAAAAAAAAATAACAGTTCTTATGCATGTACACAACGCAATAACCTGCTATACGAAATTAATCATACGATATCATACCGGTTCAAGAATACAAGTAAAAGAATATCAATGAACTGTGTACTTAAATTTGTGAGCATACTTGGAATTATTTGTCAACAACTATGTCGTAATTAACACGTTCAAACACCTTTAATCTGTTGCTAGTGGTTTCAAGTAGCATAGAAGCATGAGCATATCCGTAAATCGTTATACGGTATTGTGGTCAAACCAAAACATCAATACCTTCACCATCAGGACGCATTTAAATCACCACCAACCTAACAAACTTGAACAAAAACGTCAATACAACTTAGAGAAACATTTGTCAGTAAATATTTATGTATACTTACCATCATGTATAGTCTGCAGATTGAAATGGTGTGTCATTCTTGATTATCATGTCAAATAAACACAATAAATCTACTTTCTCGGGTTAGAAGCGGAGCACCGTTCTCATTTATCAAAGCATTTTCCTCCCATGATTCTGCTCTCGAAAGACAGTAGGCTAACGATGAGCGTGATATGAAAATTGGGAAACAGAATGTAAACAAACACTTTAAACTCTTTATCAGTAAATAATTGTGATTAGTTATCGGCAATAAAAACAAATCTTTCAATTACTTGGATTGAATATTGTATTCAGAATGTTATCTTTTATAGAGATTCGATTTATATAATAATTATCGCAAATTATCAAAAAGTATATCGTAGACATTGATTGATTCCACACTGAAAGTATATAGTATAGTTATATACCGTCGTGCTTGTTAAGAAGGAATGTGTTTATGAACAGATAAACAGGAATTGAATAATATACTCCCGAATTTGGATGGAATTCGCAATATGACTTTGCATTTCATCTTGTCAATTTACTGTAAACAAACCAGTAGCCAGGGGCGGCGCCAACCTTGAATCTGTTAGTTCCACCGCAGGGGTACAGAACAGAAACCTTGGGTAAATTTCACCCCCACACGCGCTCGTAAGTTTCAGTTTTGTATTTCAACGTGTTCTTTTTTTAAAAATCCTTTTTATTAATTGTGTACGACAATAAAAAAAAACATTTAAAAAATAATAAAATTAATTTAATCAGTAGAGGTATTGCTGTTTAAACGCTTTACAACAATTAATTATAATTTTAACTTAAGAAGTAATTTTGCTTGTGAGCAGTGACAAATTAAGGTGCAGTATCAGGCCCATTCCTGAAATAGGTCCATATGAAGACAGACGAGAATTTTCCGAAAGCTGAACAGTTTTCTTTGCGATATTAACCTGAAAATAAATGTTAGAATGAAATTTGGAGCCCCAATTTCGGACGCCTAGACACAGCGTTACTTATTATACAGCATCAAGCCCAATTTCGTATTAATCCGGCCCTGCTTGTGGGTAAAAATTACCCAACGTGCGTCCTTGCGTAGAGCGCTTATCTAATCGCGTTTGCACACGCTGACACGCACTGATAACATGTAACCGCCGTCTTCTACCTCGATATCGTCTGGACCAGAAACCAAGGGGGGTTAATGGCACAGCTGCACACGTGGTCCTACATGACACATTTTCCGGGAGTACCATCTTAGGGTTGGTATGAGGCCGGAGTTCCCCGCGACAAGTCGACAGTCCGAATAAATTTAATGGATGAGCGTATTATTAGTTTTACATGCTTTAAAAATTATAATTCAAATTTACGAAGCAATTTTGCTTGAGTAAACTTTACCCAGCATGCGTCCTTACATCCTAGCTGAGATCAAACGTTCGACCAGGTAAAAATTTATTTTATTACTTTTTTCCCCTCAATTTTTGGCAATCACCCAGTGGCTCACCCAAAATGGAAAGTCCAAGCCTGGCGCCGCCAGGAGCTGTAGTTAGCGACGGTGCCTGAAAAAGCAGTGGGGAGTTAGGATTTGCTTGCTTGAATTGTTTTGTTCACTTAATGCACAGATAGGCTAATTGGGACTGAACCTATAGGATAAGGTGGGATCTGAACCACTCTGCAATGTGCCTCCACCGGGTATCAAATCTGGGACCTCTTTTAAAAGGCGACGACGTTACCAGTAGCCCATCGGAGAAGCCCCATGGGAGATAGAGAAGGGGAAAATGTTTCCTGAGGGCAGTTAATTTAGTATACCCCATTTATTTAGAGAAAACATTATTTTTTTACCTATTTATTATTTTTTGCTGGAGCAGACTGGTTGATAGGATGTCCACCTTCCCTGCCCCCCTTAAACAGTAGTACAGGACACTGTATTTCTTCAAACATACAAGGGATATTCTAAAACTAGAAGTATATAGGAGAGTCAAATGAGAAACCTTTTCTTTTTTCATTTAGTACATTTCTGCATTTCACCTTACACCGATTTTAGCATTTTGCTGATCTACATATATTTTCCAAGTCTGAGTTCATGTCTTTATACCTCAAGAATAATCATCTTTGGGATTCACATGGCTCTCACTTATGAGCCATTATGAAGGTCTTTACACCCACCTGCCTCTAAAGTGACACCATTGTTGAAAAACCTAATGGTGTGGTATGCAGCATATTGAGAAATTTTATTTGCCAAAGAATTTCTATAGGTTTTAGTCTTCTAGAGCAGTGGTTCTCAAAAAAAAAATTCTCATTGTACCCTTTAGTCATAAATAAATGTCTAATGTACACCCAATGGCAAAAGAAACAGTAGGCGAATGGTCCACCATCATTTTCATTCGATCTGAATTACACAATGTGATGACAATGAATTGAAATAAACACGTCAATAAGCAGAGAACTATGCCTGCTTCGAATCAACACAGTTTCATTCCTTAAAACAGCACAGGATGTAAAATGAAAAGTAATGAAAATAGTGGTAGACAATTTGCCTACCATTATCTTTGTCGTTGACTGTAGTCCCACCATAGGTTTTCTCCGAATAATGGGTTTTGGGGAATTTTTTGGCCGCCTGATTGGTGGGGTGTTTTTGATATGTTGGATGCGTGTATCTGCAACAGAGCAAAATGGCATTCGGGCTGCATGTGGAAAGATGGTAAACAAACAATCCTACGTTTATTATTTTATTTTGTCCCCCTACATTTACAATATTTATGTTCAGTCACAATAGTAAAAATGTGAAACACATGAATGCTAAGAAGTACATAAAAAAAATTAATATTCATATATTTCTTTCCAGAGTTGTTGGAAGAAAAGAACAAAAATAAATTTGTAAACAAACTGTCAACCACAATTTTGGAGTTTTTATTGTAAATCCTGAGTGTTTCTAGTTAGAAGGATGTGCTTGCACAGCTTCTTGATGTCTGGTTCTGCACTTGAAACTCACAATCGAAGATTCGGCTCCAAATTTAGTATATTATGGATTTCGAACGAGTATTTTATTTCAAAACATATGAAACAAAGATAAGTGTGTCAGTGACAAAATCAGCCTTATTTTCCTTTCGAGTGTTAACATTATGAAGTCTGCAGC